>NC_092877.1:290443449-291908449 GCF_028372415.1 Notamacropus eugenii | reverse complement strand
TGACACCGTACACAAGAATAAAGTCCAAATGGGTACATGATTTAGGCACAAAGATTGATACCATGAATAAACTGGAGAAGCAAGGAATAGTGTATTTATCAGATCTATGGAGAAGGGAAGAATTCTTTACTAAAGGAGAGATAGAAAGCATTATGAAATGCAAAATGGATAACTTTGATTACATTAAACTGAGAAGTTTTTGCACAACCAAACCCAATGCAACCAAAATCCGGAGGGATGTAGTAAATTGGGAAAGAATTTTTACAGCTAAGCTTGGGGATAAAGGCCTCATTTCTAGAATATATAGAGAACTGACCCAAATGTATAATCATACAAGTCATTCCCCAATTGATAAATGGTCAAAGGATATGAACAGGCAATTTTCAGAGGAAGAAATTAAAGCTATCTATTATCATATGAAAAAATGCTCTAAATCACTATTGATTAGAGAGATGCAAATCAAAACAACTCTGAGGTACCACATCACACCTATAAGATTGGCAAACATGACAGAACAAGAAAATGATAAATGCTGGAGAGGATGTGGGAGAGTTGGAACACTAATTCATTGTTGGTGGAGCTGCGAGCGCATCCAACCATTCTGGAGAGCAATTTGGAACTATGCCCAAAGGGCTACAAAAATGTGCATACCCTTTGACCCAGCAATATCGCTACTAGGACTATATCCCCAAGAGATCATAAAAATGGGAAAGGGTCCCACATGTACAAAAATATTTATAGCAGCACTCTATGTAGTTGCCAAAAACTGGAAGTCAAGGGGATGTCCATCAATTGGGGAATGGCTGAATAAATTATGGTATATGAATGTAATGGAGTACTATTGCGCCATAAGAAATGATGAACAAGAAGACTTCAGAGAGGCCTGGAAGGACTTATATGACCTGATGCTGAGTGAAAGGAGCAGAACCAGGAGAACTTTGTGCACAGCAACGACCACAGTGTGCGTGAGTTTTTTCTGGTAGACTTGGAATTTTGCAATAACGCAAAAACTTCTTATAAAAAAAAAAATACCAAAGGTGGTTCTCAAGGCAAAATGCCTTCCACACTCAGAGAAAGAAATATGGAAGTCATTCACGGAATGTAGCAGATCATGTTTGTGTATGTGTATGTGTTTGTGTATCATGTTCTGATTTGTTATACGATTTCTTTCATTTATTTTAGTCCGACTACATAGCATGACTATAGTGAAAATATACTCAATAGGAAAGTATATGTAGAACCTATACAGAATTGTATGCAGTCGTGGGGAGGGAGGGGGGTAGTGGGGCTTAGGAGGGGGGGATAAAATCTCAATTGTATGGCAGTGATTGTTACACATTAAAAAATAAAAAAAAAAGAATAAGCAAAAATAACAGAAAATATCTGAAAATATATGTAATGCTTCATACCCATGAACCTCTCAAAAGAATGGATTAAGGTGTCTTCCTATACTTCTTCTTTGGGGCCATGTGTGTTTTTTGTAATTTTGCACCATTAACTTCCAATTTTTTTGTGATTTTTGTTCTTTTCATTTGCATTATTGTAGTCATTGTGGATATTGTTTTATCTAAGTCTCTTCATAAATCTCTGTAGTTACCATACTTGCCATTTTTTTCTTCCATTGTATTAATATATCACAATTTATTCAGCCCTTCCCCAGTTGATGGGCATTAACTTTGTTTACACTTCTTTCCTGTGGCAAAACGTGTTACTCTGATATTGTCTGTTTTTAAATGAAGCAATATATAATTTAAAATCTATGTAAATGTTTGTAGTCATTTCACTTCGCTCATTTGATTCAAAGATTTTTCTCTATTAAATGTAGGTTGCTTTCTTACTTGGTCTTCATGACACCACACAGAAGATGTTCTTCTGTTTTCTCCCTTCCTCCCCTCACCCTTCCCTTAGACAATAAGAAATTTAATATAGGTTATACATGTGTAGTCAAGCAAAACATATTTCCATATTAGTCTTGTTATAAAAGATACAGACCAAAAGAAAAAAAGCCATGGAGTTATTTGTGTATATGTATTATTGACTGTCTTAGATTGTAAATTCATTGAAGATAAAGGACTCTTCTTTTCTCCAGTTCTTAGATATACTCTCTCCTTCTACCTCGGCAGGTAATTCTTCCTTGTGTTCTTATCCTGTGGGATTCTTGTCTTTGCCTTTCTCTAAATATGAGGTAGAGAATGTCATAGAGAAAGTCATTTTCTAGTCTTTGAGACACCGTCCTAGTCATTTGATCCAACCTTCATTACACAACGTCACTGGCCCATCTCCTTTGTGACCATACGTATAAGCTCTGCTTTTTTCAAAGCTCACTCTTACCTTAGACATTTCCTGATTCCCTAAAAGGGCTAGTATCTTTCCACCCACCACCAAGTATCTCCTTTGTATTTATTTTGTTTATATTTTTATATGCTTAATTTGAATATATTTGCATATATTCCTGCTATCTCCACTCCTAGACTGCAAGGTCCTTGAAGGTAGGAACTCTCATTTTTGTCTTTGTGTCCTAGGACCCAATGCAGTGGGTAAATATGTAGTTGGTACTTAATAAATTCTTGTTAATTAATTATCAACACTGAAGTGATTTTTCTTTTGTTAATGACCTTGCTAAATGTCAACATTTTCATAATTTTCATACACAAAGAGCAGACGAGGGGATTATATAATCAAGAATCTCTATAACATACCTTATTTTTTTAAAAAAAAGTATGCACTAAATGTAATATGGTTAATCAATTAGTTAATTAATACAGATGTTACTTATCTGTATCCTCTTGAATTTCCTTCTATTCTCTTCTGGGTGTTTTTTTTTTTTTAATGCTGATAGTCTTTTCTTTATTTTCTTCTTTGCATTTTTTTTCATTTCCTCCCATACTCTCCCCCACAATTGTCCCTTCAAAACACAAAAGCATTTTTATAATAAAGAGGTATAGTCAAGTCAGACAAACAAAAGAAGGTTAGTGGAGTCTGACAATGTTGTGTCTTGTTCTTTATTTACCTGCATGCCTGCACCTTTCATTTGAGAGGTGAAAAGCATGTTTCATCATCAATCTTGCCAAATCTTAATTGTTTTTTTTTCATTGATCAGAATTCTTATGTCTTTTAGAATCCTTTTCCTTGATGTGCATGTTGTTAGGGAAGACTGAGGCTTCTGGATCTCTTGAGTTCAGGTGTTTGGAGTTATTCAGTAGGGCTGAAGCCAATCAAAGAGTGCACTGAAGTAGGGAAACACCCGGCTGCATAAGGAAATGCCAGTGGGTGTAGGTTAGAGATTTTTTGAAAAATATTTTATTTTTCCACATGTAAAGACAATTTTTAACATTCACATTTTTAAAATTTTGAGTTCCAAGTTTTCTCCCTTCCTCCCCTCACCCTTCCCTTAGACAATAAGAAATTTAAAAATATAGGTTATACATGTGTAGTCAGGCAAAACATATTTCCATATTAGTCTTGTTATAAAAGATACAGACCAAAAGAAAAAAAGCCATGAAAAACAATATGAAATAAAGTATGCTTCAGTCTGCATTCCAACTCATCAGTTCTTTCTCTGTATATGGATAACATTTTTCATCACCGAAATTGTCGGGATCGTTGTACTGCTGAGAAGAGCTAAGTCAGTCATAGTTGATCATCACACAATGTTGTTACTATTGTGTACAGTGTTCTCCTGCTTCTGCTGACTTCACTTTGTATTAGTTCATGTGAGTTCAGGTTTTTTTTGAAATCAGCCTGCTCATGATTTCTTACAGCGCAATAGTATTCCATTACATTCATATACCATAACTTGTTCTGCCATTCCTGAATTGTTTGGCATCCCCTCAGTTCCTAATTATCTATCACCACAAAAAAGTTGCTATAAATATTCTTTTACAAATAGATCCTTTCCCCTTTTCTTAGATCTCGTTGAGATATAGATTCAGTAGTGGTTTTGCTGGGTCAAAGGAAATGTACATGATCTTATAACTCTTTGTACATAATTCCAAATTTCTCTTCAGAATGGTTGGAGCAGTTTACACCTCCAACACTGCAATAGTATCACGATTTTCCCACATCCCCTTCAATATTGATCATTTTCCTTTTCTGTCATATTAGCCAATCTGATTGGTGTGAGGCAATACATATGAGTTTTAATTTTCATTTCTCTACTCAGTAGTGATTCAGAGCAGTTTTTCATATGATTATAGATAGCTTTGATTACTTTGTCTGAAAATTGCTTGTTCATATTCACCATTTATTTATCATTTGGGAATGACTTGTAGTCTTATAAATTTGACTCAGTTCTCTACATATTTGAGAAATAGGCCTTCATCAGATGTAAAGATTGTTTTCCAGCTTTCTGCATTGATTTTGTTTGTGCAGAATTTTTTAATATAATCAAAATTATCCATTTTGTATTTCACAATTTTCTCTCTTATTCAGTCATACATTCGTCCCTTCATAGATCTGACAACTAAACTATTCCTTGCTCTCCTACGTTGCTTATGACATCACCCTTTATATCTAAATCATGTACCCACTTTGAACTTATCTTGCTATATGGTATAAAGTACTGTGGTATACGTAGTTTCTGCCATACTGTTTTCCAGTTTTCCCAACAGTTTTTTTCAAATAGGAAAATAAATAATAGTGAAATAAAATTCTTGTTCCAAAAGCTAAGCTATTTGGGTTTATCAAATAGTTAATTATTACACTCATTTACAACTGTGTCTTCTAATCTACTGACCCATCATTCTTTTTGATATCCAGTACTAGATTGTTTTGATGATTACCACTTTATAATACAGTTTGAAATCGAGTATGACCAGGCTACTTTCCTTCATGTTGTTTTTTTCCCCATTAATTCCCTAGGTATTCTTGGCCCTTTGTTTTTCCAGATAAATTTTATCATTATTTTTTTAGCCCTATAAAACAATTTTTTGGTAGTTTAATTGATAGGGCACAGAATAAGTAAATTAATTTAGGTAGAATTGTCATTTTTATCATACTGGCTCAACCTATCCATGAGTAGTTAATAGTTTTCTAATTATTTAGATCTGACTTTGTGTGAAAAGTGTTTTATAATTGTGTTCATACAGTTCCTGGGTTTGTCTTGGCAGGTAAACTTCCAAGTATTGTATATTGTATTGTCTACAGTTTTTTAAATGGAATTTCTCTTTCTGTCATTTGTGCTGGACTTTGTTGTTAATTTATAGAAAGGCTGATGATGTATGGGAGTTTATTTTGTATTGTGCTACTTTGTTAAAGTTGTTAATTATTTTAAGTAGTTTTTTGGTTGATTTTCTAGAATTCTCTAATTGTACCATGATATCTGCAGAGAGTGAGAGTTTTGTTTCCTCATTGCCTATTCTAATTTCTTCCATTTTATTTTTTTTCTCTGATTGCTATAGCTAACATTTCTAGTATAATATTGAATAGTAATGATCATGGACATCCTTGCTGTATTTCTGATCTTTTTGAGAAGGCATCTAACTTACTCCCATTACAGATCATGCTTGCTTATGGTTGTAGATAGATACTGTTTATCATTTTATGAAATGCTCCATTTATTTCTATGTTCTCTAATGCTTTTAATAGCAATGGATGTTGTATTTTGTTAGAAGCTTTTTCTGTGTCTGTTGAGATAATCATGTTTTTCTTGGTTTTGTTACTGATGTGTTCAGTAATGCTGATTGTTGTGTTAATATTAAACTATCCCTATATTCCTGATATAAATCCCTGACCCTCGTAATATAATGCTGTAATCTCTTTGATAGGTATTTCATTTAATATTTTTGTGTCAATATGCATAAGGGAAATTAGTCAATCGTTTTCTTTCTTTTGGCTCTTCCTGGTTTAGGCATCAGCACCATATTTGTATCATAAAAGGATTTGGTAAGATTCCTTCTTAGACTCTTTTTTCAAATAGTTTCTATATTATTGGAATTGTTCTTTAAATGGTTGGTAGAATTTTCTTGTGAATACATCTGACCCTGGGGATTTTTTCTAATGGATTTTTGGATGGCTTGTTCAATTTCTTTTTCTAGCATGGGATTATTTAAGTATTTTATTTCTTCTGTTTATCTGAACTATTTTATTTTTGTTAATGTTCATCCATTTCACTTAGATCATCTGATTTATTGGCATATAATTGATCAAAATAGCTCCTAATAATTACTTTAATTTCCTCTTCATTGGTGGTGAATCACCCTTTTCATTTTTGATACTGGTAATTTGGTACTGGTACTTTTCTTCTTCTTTTTTTTTTTTTACAAAATCAAATTAACCAATGTTTTATGTATTTTGTTATTTTTATAAAACCAACCTCTAGTTTTATTTAAAGGTTTTCTTACTTTCATTTTTATTAATCTCTCCTTTGAGTTTCAGGATTTCTAATTAGTGTTTAATTGGGGACTTTTAATTTGTCCTTTTTTCTGGTTTTTTTAGTTGTATGCCCAAGTCATTGATTTGGTCTTTCTCCGTTTTATTGATGTAAGAGTTGAAAAATATAAAATTTCCTGTAAATACTGCTTTGGCTGCATCTCAAAAATTTTGATATGTTCTCATCGTTGTCCTCTTTAGTAAAATTATTGTATCTATAATTTGTTCTTTGAACCCCTCGTTCTTTAGGATTAAATTATTTTGTGTACAATTAATTTTTAATCTATCTTTCCATGACCAGTATTGAAAGTAATTTTCATTGCTTTATGATGTAAAAAGGATGCATTTAATATTTCTGCCTTTTTTCATTTGATTGTGAAGTTTTTATGCCCAAATTCACAGTCAGTTTTCATGTAAGTGCCATGTACTACTGATTAAAAGGTATATTCCTTTCTATCCACATTCAGTTTTCTCCAGAGGTCTATTTTATCTAACTGTAAAATTCGATTTGCCTCCTTAACTTCTTTCTTTTTTTTCTTTTTATTAGATTTAGCTAGTTCTGAGAGGGAAAAGTTACAGTCTCCTACTAGTATAATTTTATTGTTTATTTCTTCTCATAACTTATTTAACTTCTTCAAAAATTTGAATGTTATACCATTTGGTGCATAATGGTTAGTACTGATATTACTTTGTGGTCTATGGTACCTTTTAGCACTATGTAGTTTCCTTTCCCATTTCTTTTGATTAGATGTATTTTTGTTTTTGCTTTGCTTGAGATCATGATGTCTACCCCTGCTTTTTTTTTTTTTTTTACTTCAGCTGAAGCATAACATATTCTGCTTCAGTCTCTTTACCTTTACTCTGTGTGTGTCTCTCTGTTTCAAATGTGTTTCTTATAAATAACATATTGCAAGATTCTGTTTTTTAATCCATTCTGCTAAGCACTTCCATTTTATGGGTGAGTTCATCACATTCATAATCAATTATGATTGCTATATATTTCCATTCATCCTATTTTTTCCCTGTTCATCCTCTCTCTTTCTTCTCTTTTACCCCGTCCTTCTTCACTAGTGTTTTGCTTCTGACCAGTTCCTCCCCCAGTCTGTTCTCCCTTCTATCAGTCCCCCTCCCCTTTTCCTATTCTCTGCCATACTACTTACCAATAGTGTAAGACAGATTTTTCTATCCAGTTGAATTTTTGTTATTTCTTCTTTGGGTCAATTCCATTGTGAATGGTTCAAGTGATACCCTTACTCTCCAACCCCACCATCTTTCCCTCCGCTTAATAATGAAATAATTTACCTCATTCTACCTCTTTTCCCTCTCTTCTCCTGGTGCAATCCATTTCTCACCCCTTAATATTTTTTTTTTGCATATCATCCCATCAAAATCAATTTATACCCACATTCTCTTTCTATGAATATTCCTTGTAACTGCTCAAATAATGATACAGTTCTTAAGAGTTACAGGTATCATCTTCCTGTGTAGGGATGTAAACTGTTTAACCTTATTGAAAACCTTACATTTTCTCTTTTCTGTTGCCTTTTTATACCTCTCTTGAGTCTTGTATATTTGAAGATCAGATTTTTTCGTTCAACTCTGATATTTTCTTCGAGAATACTTGAAATTCCTTTATCTCTTTGAACATTCATTTTTCCACTGAAGAATTATGCTCAGTTTTGCTTGATAGGTGATTCTTGGCTGTAATCCTACCTCCTTTGACTTCTGGAGTATATAATACTACAAGCCTACCACTCCTTTAATGCAGAAGTAGCTAAATCCTGTGTAATTCTGACCAAGGTTCCATGATATTTGAATTGTTTCTTTCTGGCTACTTGCAGTATTTTCTGCAAGTATTAACTTTGAAGCTCTGGAATTTGGCTGTAATCTTCCTGGGAGTTTTCATTTTGGGACCTGTTAAAGGAGGTTATCAGTAGATTCTTTTAATTTCTAATTTACTCTCTGGTTCTAGATATCTAGACGTTAAGTTTTCCTGAATAATTTCTTGAAATATGATGTCCTGGCTCTTTTTTTATTGTGACTTTTGAGTACTCCAGAAATTCTTAAACGATCACTTTTGGATCTATTTTTCAGATTCATTGTTTTTCCAATGAGATTATTCATTTTTCTTCAATTTTTTCATTCTTTTGATTTTGTCTGGTTGATTTTGATGTCTCATGGAGTCATTAGCTTCTACTTGCCGAATTTTAATTTTTAAGGAATTATTTTCTTCATTGAGCTTTTGTACCTCCTTTTCTATTTTTGCCAGTTTTACTTTTTAAGGAGTTGTTTTCTTTGGTGGATGTTTATACATCCTTTCCCAATTTTTTTGTGCTTCCTCGACTCTTTTTCCATGATTCTCTTCTATCACTATCATTTATTTTCCCAGTTTTTCTTCTGCTTCTCTTTTTTTTGGTTTTTAAAATCCTTCTGTGTTCTAGGTTTTTGGGGGGACCAGTTCACTTTTTTTGGGGCCAATTCACATTTTTCCTCGAGGCTTCACATGTAAACAGTTTGACGTAGTTGTCCTCTTCTGAGTTTGTGTTTTGGTCTTTCCTGTCACCATAGTAATTGTCTATGGTCAGGTTCCTTTTTTTTTTTTTTTTTTGTTCTTTGGTAATTTTCCAGCCTATTTTATGACTTTTTACATTGAACCATTTTCTAGGAGTGAAGTAGGCACTGACCCAAGCTTCTTGCACTGGGGGCCAGAGGCCTGGCCCTTCACCTGCTGTGCCAAGGTTGTGGGAACCTGGCCACTTGCTTATTGCACTGGGGCTGTGGGGGCTAGGTGCCAGCCTCTGCATCCAGGTTGCAGTGTTTGGCAACTAGCCTGCTGTTCTGGGGACTTGATGCCTCATAGTTGGCCCACTGTGCCACTGGCCTGCTGTGCTGTGACCTTAGTTGTTGAAATGTGCTGGGACTTGGGGCCTTCCACTGGCTTGCTGAGGCAGGGCCTGATGCTGGCTTGGCTGGACACCCCCTGCACTGACTGTTCTCCTTTTACCCAAGTGAGCCCTTGGTCTGTGATTGACTGCTTAATTTTAGCTTAGGTGAGGTAGAAGACCTAGTCTAAAAAATAATAATTGTTTTCCTTTATAACATTGTAATCAATGTATTAATTGTCCCTCCCCTCCACTTTACTCAGTTTTAGTTCAGTTAAGCCTTTCCAGGGGTCTCTAAATATCCTCCCCTCCATTGTAATTTATTATGGCACAACATGAATAAATGAGTGAATAAATAAAACAAAAGAATTTATCAAATTCTTGCTAAGTGCCAAGCACAGTTGCAGTATTAGGGGAAAAAAATAGAAGAAACTAGATAATCCCTTCTCTCCAAGAGAGAAGCAACTTAATTAGAGGGACATAATTTGGACAGAAAAGCTGGAGAATCCTAATGGTATAGCATCCAGGCTAAAGGCACCATCCACAGGTCTTTAGATGATGTCATTAACTAATGTCAGATGACATTGTTGGGATTGATTGGCATAGTAGGGAGATAGGGCAGATAGTAAGGCATAGAGGACAGATGGTAAGTCTTGGTGGACCTCCATCTCACTGGAAAGATTATAGTTAGTGACTTTCCTTAAATTTAATCCATGCTAACATTAAAGCAGAGTTCTGGAAGACCTCAGCTGGGGAGGCAGCAAAGGAGATAGGGAGCTTCTGGTGGTGGGTAGGTTTCCTGCCAACTGGATGTTCAGTCATTCTTCAGTTGATTGATAGCCACTGAGTTTCCAGTTTGTGTCACAGCAAAAAAAAAAGAAAAAAAAGCATACTGTTATTATTTTTGCATGTATGGTCCCTTTCCCTCTGTCTATGATCTCTTTGGCATCATGTACCTTGTAGTCAAATTGAGGCTTAGTAAGTCAAGGTAAGGTCAGTCACATTGTTACTAGTTAGCAATTATGGTTAAGAGTTTGTTTTGGGAAGAATTTGAAACATGGTATAATTAGACTTGCTTGTTTATCAGTTTTCTCCATATTCTTGGTAGTCCCATATCCTCAGATATTTGGAAACTGGCTGAAAACAAATTACCTAACTGGCACATATACACTGTGTTTTTGCATTTATGTCTGTGAATATATATGTATGTATGTATGTATATGTATATATTTTGCATATTAATTGGAATTTGCTTTTTGTTAGATTTTTATTTTGTCTGATAAAACAGCTATATTCATGTGAAATAAAACTTCATATAATTCATGAATTTTAAAATTTTTATAATTCATTTTAAATTTTAAAAAATATTTGAGTTTTAAATTCTTCCGTTTCCTTATACCCTACCCACCCACCCATTGACAAGGTAAGCAATATTTCATATAATTTTTCTCAATTTCTAACTAGCAATGGAAAATTCTTTTGGTTAAGGGGTTGTTATGAATGCTGTTTCAAGCATGGTTGTTGTAACAATGTTGACTTTTAAAAATATCCTAGAGTGGAAATAATAATCTGTATTTTTTGAATTTCTTTTTCTCTAAATAGCAAAGGAATTTAATTATGTTTACTTTGATAATAAATGTCTATTCAAATTATAGTTGGAAATATGAGTCTGACTATGGGAAAATATAACTAGAATTATTTTTTTTATTATTATTTCTCATCTAGTGTTCTCCTAAACATTTAGGATACTTTATAGAGAAACTTAAGTTATGCATCAAAAGCAAGCTGTTAAAAGGCTTAAGATCTTCTATTAGTTTACCATGGTTGACCTCTTTTGTTTTTTTCCCTTATTTATATCTGTATATGTATATATTTATATATATGTATGTGTGTGTATGTGTGCATATGTGTACATATGTGTATATATACATATATTTTTTAAAATTTAAAAAAAATATAGGTCCAGTATTTGGTGTTACAGGCAAGGCAGTTTGCTGTTTGTGGTCTGATCATAGGCTTTTACTTCCTACTTCCTTCAGGAGTCAGGTCAGCAGCAGCTTTATCTCTATTTATTGCCCTTAGTCCCAGATACTTACTAGCTTTGGGTCACTTAATCTGTGTTTGCTTCAGTTTTCTGAGCTATTAAATGAGCATAATAACAGCACCTACCTTGCAGAATTATTGTGAGGATTAAATGAGATAATATTGGTAAAGCACTTTGCAAATCTCAAAGTGCAGATAATAATAATTATCATGTTACTATTATTGTGTGACTTTTCCAAGGTCACATTAATGACATTAATAGTAAGTCACAGAGCCAAGACTGAGAACAGGCTCTGTGACTCTAAATCTGGGGCCTTTCCACTATGTCATGGTGCCTTTGTTGTTTCTCTGTTAGTTGACCTAATCTAAAGGCATTTAATTAGACTACATCTTGTTGTTGTTCCGTAATTTCAGTTGTGTCTGACTCTTCTTGAACTCATTTGGGTTTTTCTTGGCAAAGATTACTGGAGTAGTTTGCTATTTCCTTCTTCAGTTCATTTTATGGTTGAGGAAATGAGACAAACAGAGTTAAGTTACTTGCCTAGGATTGCACAGGTAGTAAGTGTCTGAGGCTGTATTTTGAGCTCATGTCCTCCTGACTCCAGTCCCAGCACTCTATCCACTGTACCACCTAGCTATACAGACCTTTAAGTCAGTCCTTCACAAACGACTCTGCTAGGGAAAGTGTCATTTGAATTTAATTCAATAAATAATTTTTTCTTTTTTTACTAATTAATTTATTTTTAGTTTTCAACATTCACTTCCACAAGATTTTGAATTTCCAATTTTCTTTTCATCTCTCCCCTCCTCCCACCCCAAGACATCTTACATTCCAATTACCCCTTCTCCCAATCTGCCCCTCCTTCTATCACACCCTTTCCTTCTCTTATCCTCTTCCCCTCTATTTTCTTGTAGGGCAATATATATTTCTATACCCCATTGTCTGTATATCTTGTTTCCCAGTTGCATGTAAAAACTGTTTTTAACATTCCTTTTTAAAACTTTGAGTTCCAACTTCTCTCCCTCCCTACCCATCCCCACTTAGAAGGCAAGCAATTCAATATAGGTTATACATAGTGTAGTCATACAGAGCACTTCCATAACAGTCATGTTGTGAAAGGCATATATTTCCCTCTATCTTATCCTGCCCCCCCCCTTAGTCTATTCTCTCTTTTGACCCTGTTTCTCCTCAATGAGTGTTTACCTCTATAATTATCCCCTCTTCCAATTTGCCCTCCCTTTTATCACTCCCCCCCACTTATCCCTTTCCCTGAACCTTCCTATAATGTGAGATAGATTTTCATTCCAAATTGAGTGTGCATGTTATTCCCTCTTTGAGCCAAATCTGATGAAAGTAAGGTTCACTCTTTCCCTCTCACATCCCCCTCTTTTCCCTCCATTGAAAAAGCTTTTTCTTGCCTTTTTTATGTGAGAGATAATTTACCCCATTCTATTTCTTCCTTTCTCCTCCCAATATATTCCTCTCTCACCCCTTTATTTTATTTTTTTAGACATCATCCTCTCATATTCAACTCACCCTGTGCCCTCTGTCTATGTGGTTATAATCCCTCCAAGTGCTCTAGTACTGAGAAAAGTCTCAAGAGTTACAAATATCTTTCCATGTAGGAACATAAACAGTTCAACTTTAGTAAGTCTCTTACAATTTTTCTTTCCTGTTTACCTTTTCATGCTTCTTTTGATTCTTGTGTTTGAAAGTCAAATTTTCTATTCAGCTGTGGTCTTTTCATCAAGAATTCTTGAAAGTCCTCTATTTCATTGAATGACCATTTTCCCCCCTGAAGTATTATACTCAGTTTTTCTGGGTAGGTGATTCTTGATTTTAATCCTAGTTCCTTTGACCTCTGGAATATCATATTCCAAAGCCCTCTGGTCCCTTAATGTAGAAACTGCTAGATCTTGTGCTATGCTGATTGTGTTTCCATAATACTGGAATTGTTTCTTTCTGGATGCTTGGAATATTTTCTCCTTGACCTGGAAGCACTGGAATTTGACTACAATATTCCCAGGAGTTTTCCTTTGGGGATCTCTTTCAGGAGGTGATCAGTGGATTCTTTCTGGATGCTTGGAATATTTTGTCCTTGACCTGGAAGCACTGGAATTTGGCTACAACATTCCTAGGAGTTTTCCTTTGGGGATCTCTTTCAGGAGGCAATAAGTCAATTTTTTGGATATCTATTTTACCCACTGGTTCTAGAGTATCAGGGCAGTTTTCCTTGATAACTTCATGAAAGATGATGTCTCAGCTTTTTTTTTGATCATTATTTTCTTCAGTGAGCTTTTGGACTTCATTTTCCATGTGGTCAGTTCTGCTTTTTAAGGCATTCTTCTCCTTATTGGCTTTTTGAATCTCTTTTGCCATTTGGGTTAGTTTATTTTTAAGGTGTTATTTTCTTCAGCATTTTTTTTATCCCTTTTAGTAAGCAGTTGACTTGTCTTTCATGATTTTCTTGTATCACCTTCATTTCTCTTCCCAATTTTTGCTCTACTTCTCTTACTTGGTTTTCAAAATATGTTTTGAGCTCTTCCATGGCCTGAGACCAATTCATATTTTTCTTGCAGGCTTTTGCAGTAGGAGCTTTGACTTTTTGTCTTCTTCTGCTTCTATGTTTTGATCTTCCTTGTCACCAAAGTAAGATTCTATAATCTGATTTATTTTTCCTGATTTTGTTCATTTCCCTAGCCATTTACTTGACTTTTGAGCTCCTTATCAAGGTAGTTCTCTGTTTCCAGTGGGGTAGAGGAGTGTACTGTCAGCCACTCAGTCCCCCAGAATCTGTGGGCTTAGAGCTCTAGAAACAGACGCTGCAGCTGCGTCTGCTGCTGTGTCTGCCATGGGCTCCTCCACATCCTCTGCTTCCCTGGGTCTGGGGCTGGATTACTCTACTCTTTCACAAAAGTCCAAGAGGTTTTTTCCACCGACCTTCCAATTTGTCCTCAATGTTTCGGGGTTGTGAAGTCTGGAAACTACCACATATGCCTTAAATTCAGTCTTTCCGAGGCCTGCTCAGGTCCTCTCTGTGCCAGTGCGGCCCACGCTGGACTGCACTTTGGTTCCAGTGCAGTGTGATAGATGCTTCTCATAGACCTTCCAGGCTGTCTTGGGCTGGAGATTTGCATTTGCTTCACTCTGTCATTCTCTGGGTTCTGCAGCTCCAGAATTAGTTTAGAGTCATTTTTTAGTTGTTTGATTGAGCTTCAGAAGTCCCTTCTTCTACTCCATCATCTTGGTCACAATAAATACTTATTAAACATATATTCAAGGTACTGTGCTGAGCATTAGGTTTACAAAGTTAAAAAACATTTGAGTCTTGACTTGTGTAGTCTTCTGAAGCCTCAGTTTCCTTATTTGTGAAATGGGGAGTATTATTGGCCATCTCTTAGGCTTCTGAAAGTATCAACTGAGTTAATGCTTGTGAAAGTGCTTTGTAAAATGTAAAATTCAAGTGTTACATCTTGTACTATCAGGTATTTAATTTTCATCATTATTTAATATAGCGCCAAAGGATAGCTGAAAGATAGTTTGAGGGATGTGTAAGACTAACCTTTCACTTCTAGGTAATGGTTAGTAGCCTAGATCGACAAATGCAATTAATTGAGGATTTCATAGCATTGGTGGAAGGTAGCTGCCCTTCCTTAGACATGTATTTATAAAGTGTAAGTAAGTGGATATATTACAAAACTCCACAATTATCGCTAATTGGCACTTCTCAGCAGTAACTCCCCAGTAACTCAATGGGTCATTGCTATTTAACTCAGAGGTCACCGTTAAGTATGACTAATGCTGCTTTGAAAGCAATTGAGGTAAAACTGTTGTTAAGGGCCAAAATGAGGTTAATCACTCCTTTTATTTTATAGGACTTTTTCTTTACAAAGATCTTTTACCATCTGCCATCTCTTTTGAATAAATGAACAAGTCTGCAGAGAGGGGAAGTCAGATTTTCTAATCCCCATTTTATGAATAACTTGGTCAAGGCCATAGAAATAAATGCTTGCACAGCCAGACTGCAGTCTAAGCCATCTGACTCAGGTCCACTACTCCTGCTAACTTCTTTTCAAAAGAAATATAGAAGTGGTAACTGTTTTGCAGATTATGGAAATTAAGGAAATCTTATACCATATATCACAGAATTTTGTGGCCCTGGGGAGTTTCCATGACAACATTCTCCATCTTTTCCATGAAAGAAACAGTAGGCGTGTGCATCCCCATAGTAATCATTTCTTTGCTTTTCCCTCACCTTCGTATTTTTGCAGTGCCCTGTGGAACAGATGTCCTCAGTTACTAACCTGTTTTGTGGCAATAAAGGCACAGGTACACTTTGGACCTATTTATTTGGAATTGATTATTAGTGTTTCAAATTATGTTTAGCCAATTATCTACTTCCTGAGATTTTGTAAGAACATTTCAGGTTCTTAATGAGGAACATTAGCAAGTGTTTCAGCTGTACTGAAAAACATATATTTTATTTATGTCCTGAACAGTTTGATTTTTCCTTCAGGTTATTTTCTTAAAACTGTCTCATTGTACAAAATTATCAACTGAGTTAGGACACATTTGAATAACTATACCATAAAAATTGTGCTCTTCTGGTTTGATTTATTTATAAATGTCTGGATATGTTGCAAAGAGGTTATAATAAAGTAGATCAGAAATTATATTGAATTTGGAAAGTAGTCTGATACAAATATATTATAGGCTTCCATGAAGCTTTTAAAATAAGTTTTATACTTGTCCATCTAAGTGGCATGCCATTTAAAATTTTAAATTTTCAAAATTATTAGACCTGAATTTTAAAATACTTCTTACATAGTATAACAAGATGGACCTTTTACATACGGATTTTAAAAACTACAATTAAATAGATTAAGGTTTGATGTAATTAACACATATGAAAATTAACATAAACTTATTTTGTGATCCTATAGAGAAATAAATTCACCATATGGATGCTTTTCTTTATGAAACTGTAACACCAGCTTCTTCAAACTTCTGAGAATAAAACAACTTGAAAACAAGCTAATCAGTGACAGTCTATCCTTAAAAATCTATTATTGAAATTATTTCCTAATCTCAACCCTTTTGTTGAGATGATATGACTGTCTGACAAAAGTTGGTAGGCTTGAAGACCTTATAAATTAAAGTATAACTACCTCTGCTATCCACTGGAAAATATAAGCCAGATAGGAATAGAACTAACTGAAAAAGAAGCTAATATTAGACTTTACCTCAATTTAAAGGTGTTACTGTTCAGTCCCAGCATGGATTGTGGTATAGAGAGGAAGGATGGGAGACCTAGAGAGATCTTAAATTGGTTTTTCACAGTCTGGCTGCAGTATTTTAAGACCAGATATACTCATATTAAAATATAAACATAAAACATGAGTTTATTACATAAGAGGTGTACATTTTGACCATTTAAAATGAGCACATTCATTTATATTTTATATAAAATTGGTCATGTTAAGAGCAGTATTTAGTACTTAAGTTTTAACATTTTCTAAGCATGTTCTCAGCCCTACTTTGATTATTATAAAATGCTTAGTTTCACTGCATATTGTCCCCTGAGGAGGTTCCCATTTTGTGAATGAGGACACTAAATCACAAATTAAAGCCATTTGCCTAAGGTTGTATCACAGACCAGGAACAAAACAGGAACTGGGACACAGAAATTTTTTTCTTTGTTTTTCTTTTTAGGTCATGCTGTTGATTTTATTGTAGAAAGGCTTCTTTTCTAAATGTTGCTCTGAAGATGCCCTGATGTTCTCTGGCTGATTCAGAACAAGGGAGAAATTTCTCAGGACTGTGTCCTTTTCTAGTTGCTGCTTGAGATAGTTAAATCTATGAAAATTATAAGTCTTAAAAGACTGAAAATTCCAGAAAGGTCCTTTAGAGGTTAACCATGTCCTGCTTTGAGGTAGAACCACACAAACTCTTCCACATCAGAGACCTTCATATACTTTAAAGCAGCTAATATGCCCCACCAAGTCTGGTCTTCATAAAGCAAGATTTAAGACCCATCAGTGTTCCATGTGCCTTCCCCTGAATGCACTCGAACTTCTTGTTGTCCCTTCTATCAAGTGAACTCCCAGAATTCGAACCTGAGCCCCCTACGTATGGTCAGACTAGGACAAAGTGCGGTTATACATTCAGCAGGAGGCCGTGGGACCAAGTCGTAGGTGTGTGTGATGTGGGGTGAATTACTTCAACTCTCTGGACTTAAATTTCCCCATCTGTCAAGAGATGGGGATGAGCTCACTAGATGAACTTTAGGGCCCTTTCCAAATCTAAATTTATAAGCCTATAAACCATTCTACATATATGAGAATCTATCTTGTCTTTAAATATCTCCAGAAAAAGGAGATTCCACCAATCCCTCAGTATTTCATTATAGTGTTTGACAACCAGTCACTGTCAGAAATATTTGAGAATCTATAACATGTCTCTTCTGTTCATTTAAACAAATTTTAGAACTGGTCTGTATTTGGAATACACTTCTTTCTGACCTCTTCTTCAGAAAAATCCTCTCTTCCTTTAAGACTTACCACCTCCTTCTCCATGAAGCCTTGTTCCACCTTGTTCCTCCAGCCATTAGTGGCCCCTCTTCCTAATTGCATTTATTCTCTTTGTTTTTATTTTGTTTATACTTATATATATACATATATATATATATATATATATATATATATATATATACTTCTCCCCCGCCCCATTAGAATAGTAACATCCTTGAAAGAAATGATTGCCTCATTGTCTTCCTAGTACAGTGCCTAGCACATAGTAGATGCTTACTAAATGTTTGTTCTCTATACAGTTTTTTTCTCATAGATCTGAAGACTATTCTTTAACATCAGCTAGAAAATCTTTTCATGTTGGAAGGATCTCGGGTATAGCTGCATTGATGTGCTGTATGTTTAACATAGCCTAGCTAAGTTTTAAAGACATAAGTTGGCTACAGGGTAATGGGTTTTTTCAGCTCCCGAAAGCTCTTTACCTACATTTACTTAATCTCCGTGGAGAGGCTGCGATCTGTTTTAGGAGTACCTACATATGTTGAAGAAGTAAACAGTAATGAATGGCACCTTATATCTTATACAGAACTACCTATACCTCCCCTATGACTTAGGCATTGCATCTCCATAGATGAAGAGTTAGAGCCTTAGAGGGGTTGTGACTGGCCCAGTATTGCAGCTAGGAAATGAATTAATATACCACCCCAGAGCTGGTGACTTGCAGGTACAATCCTTTCTGCTATGCTTTGTTGTTGCTCTGCCTATAGACTAAACATCTGTGATAGAACCTCTAGAATTTCTTCAGAAGCTCAAAATCTGTTTGAGGGGAGAGAGTAATACATAGCTTCAGTCACACTGCATGCTATTTCTTATCATACAGTCTGTATCCTAGCTAAACCAGTCTACTTGCATGTCCCCTTGCTTTTGTATGGACACACCCACATGAAGGGAATGTATTTCCTCCTCACCTCTGCCTCTTAGGATCTCCTTTCAGAGGTCCAGTGGGAGGAATACTAAACTCTGAATCATAGGGTCTGGGTTCAAATCCCAACTTACCTACTTTTTAGCTGTGTAACCTTTAAGGTGTGGGTTGTTCTGAGGTCAGCAGTCCTTTTTAGACCTACTAATGGCACTGTTGGGCTCATCAAAGGTTATTCCATTTATTAACTATCAAAATTTTCTTCCTTAGTAAACATAATCAGTTTCCATGAGTCCTATTTGACTTTACAGCATATGGTATTTGAGATCTCAATGAAGAATTTTTTGTAAAAAAGGTTTTCTAAGCTTTAAAAAGTAGTAGAGTGATAAGTTAGTTGTGTTTCTCTCAATTTGATAGTTAAATTTTGTTAGCCAAGCTGTATCTCCTTGATGAACCCTAAGGTCTCTTCTGAATCTCAGTCTATGATTTTTGATAGACACTCTCTTTAGCTGACATGCCAGCTTGTCTCAGTTGCTGAATTTTTATTTTACACACCTCTTGATCCTGTAACTAAGTAACTGTATTATCAGATATGTGTAGGAAGACAAGTTAAAGAGCTTTGGTTCATATTTTTTTGTTCTCCTTAGAAAACCTCAATTCTTTTTAAGGATAGGGTGAATCATTGATCTTAGAGCTAGATAGCATTTTAAGATTGTCTGTTTTAGCCTTCTCTCCTATTATATACATTTTTGTAAATATTATAAATGAGGCAAAGGGAGCTTATGTCTGCAAAAGACGTTTTAAAAAATGCTTGGTTTTCTTTAGACAGTGAAAATATTCAATATTATAAGAAAGTCAGATGCTGTTGTCAGAAATAGGGTAGTTTCTGTTTTTGTATTCATGTATATTTGATACCTTCATTCTTCCTGTTTGAAAGATTTTATTTAAATAGAGAACATTTTGTAGGAATCTCTTTTTCTTCTGTTGTCCCATTGCATATTAAAAATTAAAAACAGGAAGGAATTCAAATTTTAAAAAATTTTTTAAACACAGTGCTTCTGAAATTTTGTACCTAGACAGAGACACAAGCAATATTTTACACCATTCAAATTTGGATTTAATATTTAACATTTCATTAGTTACTTACACGAAAGGGTAGAAAACGTGTCTGTTAGCAGATGTCACCGAACTGAAAGAGAGCACATCTCAGAGAAGAGTTTACTGAACAAAAGATTAAACAAATTACACAAATACAAAATGGGGGTAGATTGCTTATGTGCAATGTGAAAGATACCTAGAACTACTGGAGAACTGAATATTAGTAATATTATATTACAATGTAAAAATAAACACCATGCTGGATTGTATAAAGTGGACCCAAGTTTAAAATCCCATACCATTAGGATGAAAATATCTTTTTAACAAAAAGATTCTGAAGCCAAGGCCATTGGTTGCTTTTATTTCAAACAATATTCAAATCTCAAGATTTGCTTTTGTCCTAAAGAGTATGTATAGAATGCATATATACCTTATATGGAAAGAGTAGGATTGTGAAGAGTTGGACACACCCGAAAAAGAAGGGACTGATATAGAAAGAGGGTATAAGACTTTTAATAAAGAACTGGAGAATGGTAGAATCTTTAAAAGTTAGGAACCTGCTGCTCATAATCATGGACTTGTACAACTGGGCATCCCTTAGGGAGCTTGTAGTCTGCGTGCCCTCATGTTACAGACAAGGAAGCTGACGTATAGAGATATTAGATGATTTGTCCAGGATTATGTAGCCAGTTGATGACAAAATTAGAAGCATTATTTTTTAATCTTCAATCAATATGCATTTATTAAGGGATTACTATGTGCCAGACATTGTGCCAAAGTGCTGGGGATACAAAAAAAAAGGGGGGGAAAGAAGCCCTTGCTCTCAATGACCTTACATTCTCATGGGAGATGTAACGTAAATAAATTGGTACATACAAAATAATTACAGAATAGGTGGAAGGAAAGTTTGTGAAATACTTAATATGCATAAATTACCTTTTTCAGTTATGAATTTTCAGGATTTAGTAAAATTGCATGACATGACCCTGTTCTGGGTTCATTCAACAAAGTATAACTTTGAAAAGTTCTGAGACTTTTAAACATAAAACATGCACATCTGCTATAAATTTAATTTGAGTGGCTTATGGGGAAAAAAAATCTAAAGAAATGTTTCCCAAACATGGATCCAGAAATAGGAGATTATACTGCAGTTGGTATTGTTGCTTTAATAGTATATTCTTGGGGGGTGGAGCCAAGATGGTGGAGTAGAAAGACACACATATGCAGGGTCTCCACACACAGCCCATAAAATACCTGTCGAGAGGGACTCTCAACAAATTTTGATGCAGCAGAAGTAGAGAACGACAGAGTGGAGGAGATCTCCAGCCCAGGGTGAGCTGAAAGATCTACAGGAAACGTCTGTTGCTCCGGACCTGGAGAGGAGCATGGAGCTCAGCCCAGCCTTGGCAGCGTGGTGCAGGGCTCCTGAACAGCCCTTTGGGGCGGAATCTCCAGTCTCGGAATCCCCATTTGCAGCAGCAGTGGGTCCGCAGATCCCTCAGCCCACAGGCGCCAGAGGTCAGTGACGGGGGTTTTTTCAGCTGGCTGGGAAGGGAGAAGGGCCTTCCCATAGCTCTGGCCTCAGGCCTGAAGAGGCTACATCGGGCAGGCGGCAGTAGTTCTCACAGCAGCCTGAGACCATTGCTGGATCATAAAAACCCCTGGGGGCACTGAGGAAGCTGGTCTTTGTCTCTCACTGAGTGATGGCCCTGCCCCCACAGCTTGACTGAATCCTACCCTTCCAGCACTAGCTTGGCGGAACTGGAGGTCCTGTGTAGAGGAAACTCTGCTGAGATTCTGGGCGCAAAAATCCTTTCCTGCGCCCAGACCAGTACACACTTGATTGTGCCACCTTTGAGGAACTGATATCTTACAGGTCCCTAGAGTACACCCTACTCTTGACAAAGGACCCAAAAGTCAAGTAGCTGATTGGGAAAATGCCCAAAAAAGGGAAAAAAAATAAGACCATAGAAGGTTACTTTCTTGGTGAACAGATATCTCCTACCATCCTTTCAGATAAGGAAGAACAATGCTTACCATCAGGGAAAGACATAAAAGTCAAGGCTTCTGTATCCCAGACATCCACAATAAATATTCAGTGGGCTCAGGCCATGGAAGAGCTCAAAAAGGATTTTGAAAATCAAGTAAAAGAGGTGGAAGAAAAACTGGGAAGGGAAATGAGAGAGATGCAAGAAAAACATGAAAAGTGGGTCAACACCTTGCTAAAGGAGACCCCAAAAAATGCTGAAGAAAATAACACCTTTAAAAATAGGCTAACTCAGTTGGCAAAAGAGGTTCAAAAAGCCAATGAGGAGAAGAATGCTTTAAAAAGCAGAATTAGCCAAATGGAAAAGGAGGTTCAAAAGCTCACTGAAGAAAATAGTTCTTTAAAAATTAGAATGGAACAGATGGAGGCTAATGACTTTATGGGAAACCAAGAAATCACAAAACAAAAGCAAAAGAATGAAAAAATGGAAGATAATGTGAAATATCTCATTGGAAAAACAACTGACCTGGAAAATAGATCCAGGAGAGACAATTTAAAAATTATGGGACCACCTGAAAGCCATGATCAAATAAAGATTCATTTCATCAAGATTTCATCAAGAATGAAGACCAGAGCTGAAAAGAAAATTTGAATCAAGTATGAAAGAGTAAACAGCAAAGAAAAATCATAAGGGACTTACTAAAGTTGAACTGTTTACATTCCTACATGGAAAGACAATATTTGTAACTCATGAAACTTTTTTCAGTATCTGGGTAGTTGGTGGGATTACACACACACAACACACACACACACACACACACACACACATACACACAGAGCACAGGCTGAATTGAATAGGATGGGATCATATCTTAAAAAAATTAAATTAAGTGGTGAGAGAAATATATTGGGAGGAGAAAGGGAGAAATCGAATGGGGCAGGTTGTCTCTCATAAAAGAGGCAAATAAAAGACTTTTCAGTGGAGGGAAAAAGAGGGGAGGTGAGAGAAAAATCATGAAGCTTACTCTCATCACATTCGACTAAAGGAAGAAATAAAATGCACACTCATTTTGGTATGAAAACCTATCTTACAATACAGGAAAGTGGGGGAGAAGGGGATAAGCAGGGTGGCGGGGATGATGGAAGGGAGGACAGTAGGAGGAGGGAGCAATTTGAAGTCAACACTTTTGGGGAGGGACAGGATCAAAAGAGAGAATAGAAGCAATGGGGGGCAGGATAGGATGAAGGGAATTATAGTTAGTCTTACACAACATGACTATTATGGAAGTCATTTGCAAAACTACACAGATATGGCCTATATTGAATTGCTTGCCTTCCCAAAGGGAATGGGTAGGGAGGGAGGGATGGGGAGAAGTTGGAACTCAAAGTTTTAGGAACAACTGTTGAGTATTTTTCTTGCAACTAGGAAATAGAAATACAGATAATGGGGTATAGAAAGTTATCTTGCCCTACAGGACAAAAGAGAAGATGGGGATTAGGGAAGGGAGGAATGTTAGAAGAGAGGGCAGATTGGTGATAGGGGCAATTAGAATGCTCGGCGTTTTGGGGTGGGAGGAGGGGAGAAATGGGGAGAAAATTTGGAACCCAAAATTTTGTGGAAATGAATGTTGAAAAGTTAAATAGATAAATGGATGAATAAATAAATAAATAATAGTATATTCTTTGATGCATTACTTAAATACTTAGGTGGATAGATCTATGTTCTCATCAATGAAGATGCTACTTCCCACTGTGCAGATTTTGCTTCTTTCATGCCTCCTCCTTCCACATTGATGCCCTTTCACTAATCCTTAGCTGAAGTTTTGCCTAATATTCTAGAGTACCTGTTCTGGTTCTTTTAACATTTCACGAATACCAGTGTAGTACTGGAGACAGCTAGACAACTCAGTGGATAAAGTGCTGGGCCTGGAGTCGGCAAGACCTGGCTTCACATTTGGCCTCAAACATTTAATAGCTCTGTGACCTTGGGCAAGTCACTTAACCTCTGTTGGCCTAGGTGGCAATAAGTTGCTCAGTGGATAGAGTCCTGGGCCTGGAGTCAGGAAGCCCTGAGTTCAAATCCAATCTCAGACACTTACTAGCTATGTGACCCTGGGCAAATCATTTAACCTCTGTTTGCCTTAATCCTCTGGAGAAGTAAATAGCAAACCACTCCAGTATCTTTACCAAAAATACCTCATGCACAGTATGGTCCATTGGGTCATGAAAAGTTGTACATGACTGAACAACAAGTATAGCGCTTGTACTGTCTATTGGCTCTCTTCCTTTTGCTCCATGCCCTTATAATACCCTTAATGTTTTTATATCACTTTTCACATCCAAGTCATTGTTGGAAATGTATTGTGGCCTACTTAAACTCACAGTGAATCTTTCCATTGGCCCTTGGGTCACCTGTGATTTTGAATATTCAAAGATTATGGTATTTTGTAATTGATAGACATAGACATTATAGGGAGAAAAAGAAAGTCTTTTATAGGAGGTAACAGCTTGGAATCATTTAATTCAATTCAACAGGTATTTTTTAAATGTTGCTGTGTGCGATGTACGATGTCATTTCTCCAGTGAGATCTAGTGCTGTCTTCCATTTGCTGTACTTTTTTTGGCCCAGCTCATTGTCCGTCTGTGATTCCTATCTAAAATTGATATCCCTGGATAACCTTATTAGGCTGCCCATCCAAAATCTAGGCAATATGAATTCTTCCTTTTGTTTTTTTTTTTTCCTGTGTGCATGTGTAGGCATATTTCTTTAGAATAACGTGGGATTTCAGTGAAGAGCTTTGGTAGGGTTCCTTGGCCTGACATAATAAACACAGTGTCATCTATGAACAGAGCTTCCTTTTCTATAGGGATTCCCTGTTCTGTTTGGAAGTTGTGCAGAGTACTCATTACTACACTGGTGAATATCTTTGGTGAACATATATCTATATCCTTGTTAAAATGTTTCATTTTATGATAGTGATCTTTGTTCAGTGATCTAATATTGCTACAGATATTGACTGACAAAGAATTTCATGTGATTTTTTTTAACATATTCATGAATTACCTTTTTGGAGGAAAGCATTCAAGGCTGGGTTTATCACTTGAACCAGTATTTTCCTATAATTATTTTCTACACCATCCAGATATTTGTGTGACTGGGAAAATAAGATGTTGTAGAAAATTGTTAAAGCTCTACTTCTTTGTTCTCATGTTTTCATAAAGGGTACTCTTGATAGATGCATACACCATTTTTATAAAGGTTTATAGTGATGAAAAAGTAGGCATATAGGCAGACAATTGATGATATCTTGGTCACTTCTTTTTTTGGATAATAATATTGTTCATGAACTTAATATTCTTTCAGAATACCCCCTTCTCTGAAATATCTTGAAAACTGATCCCTGCATTTAATTGGGTTGACACTTTGCTTCTGAATGTATTTTCTTAATCAAGTGAATTTTCCTAAGAGGTAGTATCAGTTTCTCAAATAGTACTTTGGATCAATGGGATGGTTCCACCATTTTTGATAGTGAGGATAGATTGTCACATCTATCCTTGGCACATTGCCAAGAGATCTATTCAGTTTCCTAGCTGTTTATGTTTCGTAGCTGCTTCCAGTTCCGTCAGTGGAGTATCTCTCTGAATGATTTAGTTGTTGGCTCTCATGCAAAACTTTTTCCGAGATTCTTTTTTTCGTCAGCAGCTTTTTGATGTTTAAGGTGATGGAACTCCTGTCATACTATTCAGTGCTGTATAAATAAACTTGTTTACTAAAATAGTGTTGCTTTTAGATGTCATGGTCTAGCAAGAGCAACAGTGTTAACTGAGGTAGCTTTTAGATTTCTTGTGATTCCTCGTTTTGGTGACTTCTGGATCATTAAAGCTTATTTAACAAATGGAGAGGTTCAGAAAATACCTTTACTTTTATTCATTTCTCTTTTATTTCTGTTGACAACTTCTTTGACCAGCTTGGGTTGAAGCTGCTTGTAATTGCAACAATGTGTTCTATTTTTAGCCTTTCTTGCTAATTTGTTTTTGATTTTGACCTTTGCTTTGACCAGCCCACTCTGTGACAACATATTGGTAACTAATGCATTCCCTTTTTTTCTGAGTTTTTTTGTTGTTGTTGTTCTTGCCAAAGACTTCTCACTCTCTTCTTTCGGTATTCATGTTGTGTGTGCCTTCTGGGTTACCTTCAAACCTTTGACCTGTAGACTAGCTGAAGAATTTCTTGCAAATGGAAAGCAGAAATCTTTCATTAAAATGAATACTAGAAAAATAAAGTTAGCATACAGCTAACGTGGACTAGAAAAGCAAGGAACATGGAAAAGGATTTTAAGTAGATAACAAATTAGTAAATGTTCAGTACTGTTCTGAACAGGTTAGCTCTAGCTACTACCATCATTCAGATGGCTTTGTTCCTCTTTATTAGAACCAGACTAACATTTAACTACACATTACTCCTACCACTCCCTCCAGATTTAGAGAGTAACAAAGCACAGTGAAAATAGCACTGGAACAAAATATTTTGAGTTCTCATTGATAAAAACTAAGGAAACTGTGTGTGTGTGTGTGTGTGTGTGTGTGTGTGTGTGTGTGTATCTGAGTGTGAGTATGAGTGTATGATACCTAGTCGTATCGTATTTCATCCTTCCACAATCTGTGCTTTGGACTAAATATCTGAACAGCCTGAACCCAAATGAAACTGTGTGAACAGCTAAAATAAGTCAACTGTATCATCAATGGTCTTTTAATTTCAGTTGTCTTAATCCCCAAATCTGATAGAAACACAGCTGATATTATTGTTTTCTGTAAAGTATGTCACAGAGACCATAAAGATGTTGGAAAATTCCAGCTCAATGATGTCATGCTCTATTAATGTAAGAGATGAAAGAGAGAATTAGCATATATAATCTGTAACAATCTTGTTGCCTCTTAAGTAATACTATGAACTCTCTTACATTAACTTTCAAGCATTCAGTTTTCTCCCTGATTTTCAGTCTAGACTTCCCTTTTCAGATCTATTTATTAAAAGTAATATACTAGTAGTGAATCTTGAATAGTTTATTTGGTTTAGATTGTAAATCAACTGGAAGGCCTTTATAAATCAGGTGGTTTTCCCCTAAAATTCTGGTTGTGGTTGATTTGAAAACAAAAACTGGAGAACTAAGTGATAGTGACTAGAAGAGAGTTGAAGAGGAAAAGAACATGATAACAACTATCCTCTTGTAGTATTTGTGTTACTGTAGGATTCAGAAAGTACATTTTCATTAGTAGACAGTAGATTTAAAGACAAGGATTAATGGTTGTCTTTCGGTGGATGGATAGATGTTAGTCTGCTTGTCACCCCGTGTTTAATGTTGAACAAATGCTTATTTAATATTTTCCTAAATTAGAGGAGAAGGGGCACAGGGAAATATTGAAGTTTACAAGTGATACTTAGCTTTTTGAGTAGTGAGATGCCAAAGTAATAGGAATAGGCAATAGAAAGAGCTCTCAAAGTTTTGAGGTAGTAGAAAAGTGGCAGGTGAATTTCAGTTTGTAGTCCTGTCAGAACAGGAACGTAGTGGAAATTTTTTCATAGCATAGGAAACTTTATTACTTTAAGGATTGTCTGGCTGTAAGCAAAATCTACAGGAAAAAATAATAACTGGATCACAAAGCCACAGCCGAGTGTTGAGACTCACATTATACAACCAGGCCCAATATGGGGGTTTTGTTCAATCCCAGAATTTCATTTCTTTCAAAATGTAAGGAAGGGGCCCCAGATTTTCCCAGTATTAATGTCAAAGGGTGGAGAGGTGATGGTCTAAGGTGAAGGAGTGGAACTTTACCCACTAACTGAGACTCATATCATGTTCATGATAATCCCTAATTCTGCTCCAAATAATCAAAACTATGTGTATAAAATGATAGATTTGTGCTATTAGTAGCAGTAGAAGCTAGTAGTAGGTAACATTTATAAAAAACCACTTTATTTTACAAATGTTGACTCATTTTATCCTTCCAACAGCCCCTGGAGGTAGATGCTTTTTTTTATTCCCATTTTGCAATAAAGGAAAGTGAGGCAGATGGCTGTTATGTGACTTACCCACTTAATAAAATGTTAGTAAAGTGTCTGAGGCTGGGTTTGAACTCCAGTATTCATGCCTCCAGGTCCAGCACTTAATCGACTGTGCCACATAGTTGCCTCCAAGGTTGTCACACAAGAAAAGAATATTGACATAATGACTTCCTTTTCCTTTGGCATGAATTGTGAGGTGAGAAGGAGCAAGTTGAGGTGGGGATAGGTTGAGTTTGAGTTCGTTGTGCGTTCTGGTTGATATCTATAGACATCTGGAGATTTCCTAGAACCCGGAAATTGATAGTGAAATAAGATCTCAAAAAGTATTTACTTCAACTGATAATTTCCACCTTAAGGAATTGCCGAGCTTGATACACAGACAGTTGTACTTTGGGGGTTCTTATGAGTGCTTTTTAGTTCTGCTTTATTTCTTGCTGTCAGTTCCTACTTCTTGATACTATCACAATACCTTTGTGTACCAACTCCCATTGTTCTGATCTGCTGCTTCTGTTCTGCTGATTGAATTGGATGATTAAATACATGTAAAGTAGAATGTAAGTGAGGCCCAGAGAGGCTGTCTGGTGAGTCAAATTCTTGAGATTTAGCACATTATGACATTAATTTGGACAGATCAGAGACCTTTTTGCTACCTTTGGGGTTCTCTTTGTGCTTTAGATAGGTAAAGTTGCCTAAGTACAGATTGTGGAGGGATGAAATATGATACGACTAGGTATCATACACTCATACTCACATTCAGATACACACACACAGTTTCCTTAGTTTTTATCAATGAGAACTCAAAATATTTTGTTCCAGTGCTATTTTCACTGTGCTTTGTTACTCTCTTAATCTCTTAATCTGGAGGGAGTAATGTATAGTTAAATGTTAGTCTGGTTCTAATGAAGAGGAACAAAGCCATCTGAATGATGGTAGTAGCTAGAGCTAACCTGTTCAGAACAGTACTGAACATTTACTACTTTGTTATCTACCTAAAATCCTTTTCCATGTTCCTTGTTTTTCTAGTCCACATTAGTTGTATGCTAACTTTATTTTTCTAGTATTCATTTTAATGAAAGATTTCTGCTTTCCATTTGCAAGAAATTCTTCAGCTATCTCAAACTTCATAAAATTTTAAACTTCTCATTCACCCTTCTGGACTTGTCAGCATCTTCTCTTTCTCCCTCCTCTTGTAAAATAGCCTTCCCACTGCTCTCTGGCTGTACCTTCTGTTCCCTTCCTTTGATTCCCTTTTGAGGCTTATTTTCTTTGGGAAACCTCCTCTCAATTGACTATGGGCCTAACCCTCCATATACTTAGACTTAAAAGAAAGCTGAATGCTATGTATCATGGAAAGTATAAACTGCATTCTTACAATTGCTACCACTTTCCTTGTAAAGCTGTGGCCCAGAGTCTGAAGAGATGGTGAAAGTACCCTCAGCCCTTGGGCCCTTCCTTCTGATTGATTTTCTCATTTAGACTCCTTAAAACAACTTGTTTCCTCCAGAATAAGTTCATCACCAGAAATCTCCTCTTCATGGAAATTGCTTCAGCTTTGATACTCATCTCCTCTGATTGCCTTTCCCCTCTTATTGGAAGGCTGGAGGGCAGAGTACTATATAGAACTCCTCCCTTTATACAGAGCTCAGAATTGTCCAGCCAGTTCTTCATTTCCCACTAGCTGCTCTGTTTGGTTTTGACTCCATAAATATCATGTCCCAGGACAGGTACCTTCTGATACCCCCTTCCCTTTTAGATCGTAAGCTCCTTGTGGGTTTCTTTTGCTTATTTGTATTCTCAGAGTGCATAGTGCCTGGCACATAGTAGGTCCTTAATAAACTCTTTATTGACTATGACTGTGACTAAGATGACTTTGACCATAACTGTGACTATGGATAGCTCCCGGAACCTACATGAGGCAGCTAAGTGCTCTGTTTCTTCTGTCACCACTCCAGTGCATCAGCTTCCACCTGGACTGTTGTAATAGCCTGCTGCCAGCGGGTCTGCCTGCCTCAAGTTGCTCTTCATTCCAGTCCATCCTCCATGCAGCCACTAAAGTGATTTTCCTAAAGTGCAGGTCTGATCATATCACACACACATATCTTCCCCCCTCCCCATCCCATGTCTCCCTGTCCCATCAGCCCCTTGATATTCTCCACTGACTCCTTATTGCCTCCAGGATCAAATAGGAAATACCCTGTTTGTCGCTCAAAGCCCTTCATCTCTTAGCCCCCTGCTAACTCTCCAGGCTTCTTATAACTAACTTCCCAAGAGGTACTCCTGTGTCAAGTTTCAGTGGCCTCTTGGCTTTTGTACAAACAAGACACTCCATCTCTTAACTCCAAACATTTTCTCTGGCTGTCCTTCATGCCTGGAATGTTCTTTCTCAGCTCTGCCTGCTGACTCCTTTGACTTCCTTTAAGTCCCACTAAAATCTCATCTTCTATAATTCCTCGTAATTCTATTACCTTACCTCTCTTAATTATTTCCTACTCATCTTTAATATAACTTATTTTGTATGTATATTTGTTTGCATGAATGTTATTTCCCCTATTAAGATTGTAATGTCCTTTGTATCCTCAGTGCTTAGCACATTAATTGACAGTATTGTTCAGTCATTTCAGTTGTTTCCAAGTCTTTTATGACCCCATTTGGGAGGATTCTCTTGGCAGAGATACTGGAGTGGTTTGCCATTTCCTTCTCCAGCTCATTTGATGCGGAAACTGAGGCAAACAGGATGAAGTGACTTGCCCAGATTCACACAGCTAATATATGAGGCCAGATTTGAACTCTTCTTCCTGACTTCCAGGCATCTAGCTGCCAGACACATAGTAGGTGCTTAATAAATTTGTGTGATTTATCGATTGGCTCAATATTGATATTATTCAAGGCCTGGCTTGGATTCAGGAAAGAGCTGAGTTCAATTCTGACCTCGGTACTTACTAGCAGCATAACCCTGGCAAGTCATTTGACCTCTGCCTGCCTCAGTTTCCTCATCTGTGATCTCCACAGATCTCCAATCTGTGAAATGGAGATTGTTGTGAAGGTTGTTGTAAGGATCAAATGAGATAAAATTTGTAATGTACTTAGCACAATGCCTTGCACATAGTAAGTGCTTAATAAATACTTTTGCCCCCCCCACTTCTTTCCTTTCATTAAAAGGGGGGCCCTAAGGCCAGCCATTTCTCCATTTCTTACCATACTGCAATTTTGATTCCTCTGTGATGCCTTCAGGAGTACCTTTCTTGCTGCCCACATCCCCTCCCCCCAAGCTTCCTTTTATATGTTGTCAGCTTTGAGAACAGAGACTTGCTTTTTGCTTATGTTTGTTTTAGTATTCCTAGCCTTAACACATAGTAAACTCTTAATAAATTCTTGGGGACCGAAGACCATGCCTTTGATTTCTTTTACCTTCCATATACGGTTACTTTCTTTGTTGAATGGTGACTGTACCCACAATAGGGAATGGTGTCCCTAGCGTCTTTTCCTTCTTCCATCTAAACTCTGTCTACACACTGGGACTGGACTACACCAGAAGCATCTGCAGTGGTTAAAGCAACTGTTTGAGAAGTCATTTCTCTCTAGGGTTAGGTGTTTAATTATATCCCATATTTTCCTTCCTTATCAGAGTTTTCTCTTTGGTTCACAGTTGGGAAAAAAATTTTAATTTTGGTCAAAAAATGTCTACTTTGATCTGGGAAAAATGGGTAATTTTGGCTCTGTGGTGTTTGTAAAAATAGAGTATGGTATTTAATCTGAGTTTTATTACAAATATGATAGAAAAAATTATCTTGTTTTTAATAAACTTGCTAGCAGACCATAACAAGCCATGTAGTTTATTTATTTTTGGTAGGAACAGTACTTTTTTTGGAGTAAAGGATGTCCCAAAAGATTGTTATAAAAAGCAACTCAAAGGCATGTGTCCATGTTTTCCATTTTTGATAACTGATGTAACAGAAACCATTTCACATCAATTTGTCCAATATTTTTCATTTTCTCCAGCTGCTGCTTAGGTTACTCCACTCACTCGTGGTTTTTTGTCATAAAGCTATAGGGTTTCCAGATTAGTTATTAGGAAGGATTTTTAGCACTGAGTCAGAAGTAGAAGAAACTATGACAGTGGATCCCATTTGGCATACTTAAAAATGTTATTTTTAAGAAAGAGTAAATAAATGTCCCAAATTTATTGATTTCTGTGTGTTATGGTTCAGTCATTTTAGTCACATCCAAGTCTTCATGACCTCGTTTGGATTTGTTTGCTTGTTTGTTTTGGCAGATACTAGGATAGTTTTCCATTTCCTTCTTCAGCTCGTTTTACAGATGAGTTAACTGAGGCAAACAGGATTAAGTGACTTTTGCAGGTTAACACAGCTAGTAAGTGCCTGAGGCCAGATTTGAACTCAGAAAGATGAGTCTTCCTGACTTCAGGCCTGGTCTACTGCACCACATTGAATGAATTCTTATTGATTGCTATAGTACAATGATATATTCTCATACCCAAACGCATATATTATACTCATATATATATATATGTGTGTATATATATATACACACACATATGTATATATATATGGAGTTTAGATACTTTACCTAGTTAAAGAGTATAATTTACAAGTTTACTTTGGCAATACCTGCTTTTGTATATCTGTATTTAGAAAAGGTGAATAATTTGTTCTTGAGATTTATTGAGATTGGGACTTGGTTTAGTTTGGTTTTTTAAGATCTCAGAAGAGGAACATATTCAATTCAGCAAATGGTTATTGTGTGACTACTATGTGTCAGGTATGCTTGGTATTCTGGGGATACAAAGATGAAGGTTTCTTCCTTCAAGCAGCTATTTAGTGGCAGATAGCACATTCTGCACTATATTTTAGTTATTTAGCTATGTGCTATAGGAAATGTAGTGTGAGGGAATCAAGGAAGGATAAATTATTTCTAACTAAAAGGAAATAGTAACTCCTTGGGGAAAGTGAGATTTGAGCCACTCTAGAAAAGCAGATAAAATTTTTTGGGGAAAAAACATGGTAGAGAAGGCATTCCAAGGAGAGGGAACAACTTGAGCAACGATAACGGAAGCAGGAGAGCACCTCTGGTGCATTTAGGGATGAGTAAGTAGTGAAGTTTGAAGTGTGAGATGAATAGCAAGGATGCAGTGAACTTAATCTTGAAATGAACAGGCCAGTTAGAAGGTCATTTCTGGAGTTTAGGCAGGAGAATAAAAGGGCTCAAACTAAGGTTATTTCTAGTGGTAATGAATGAGAGGAAGCAGGTGAATTCAAGAAATATTTCAGAATTTCAGCTCAAGTGAGACTTGGTAAATTATTGGATGCACAAAGTAAAGGTGGCTGGGATCACAATATTCTGTTTTCAGAAATTAGAGAATGAAGGAGAAAATAGTTTTAGGGGAAACATGTTATTTAGTTTGTAAATATACTAGTAGTACATTTGCATCTGTGGTGTGTGCCTCCTTGAAGACAAAAACCATACTTTTCCTTTTTTTATATCCCAGAGCTTAGCCCAGAGTGTGGCAAGTTGTAAGTGCCTAATAAAAGCTCCTTGATTGACTCTTGTCATCAATGCTCTTTCCTTCAACCTTCCTGATTTAGGGCCATTTATCTGTGTGCTAGGCTTTACCAGAATTATCCATTCTACATTGTAACCTCACCAGTCAACATAAGAAATTAAATCGAAATTTGGAGGGAGTTTTGGAAAAGCTGCAGATAACATGCAAAGGCCAGCAGATAACACAGGAAAAGTTTTGAAACTCAGAAATGCCTAAAATATATGTATAGTATTGTATAATATCAACAAATTTTATCTTTTAATGCCATAGTAATTTAGACTTCTTCTCTGGTATGAAGAGAGAGAAGACCAAAAAATTTTATGTGGATTTTTCAGATCCTGGGGGCACTGTGTCTCTAGACCCTTGTGATGTGCAAGGGAGAACAGTACGCTGTGAGCTCAGTGAGGCAGGGCTTCTCTCTTATCTACCCTTGATGGCTGCTGCAAGACCTAGCATGATCCTTCCTGAATGGAAACAAAGGTTCTGAGCCTGTCCTCCTCTGACTTTGTAGTAATGTTGTTTTTGTTTAAAATCATTAGCATTATATCATTTATTCTGGATATCTTTGTGTCCTGTGATAGTAAGAGGACTTCAGTTTATTGAGCAGTTTTCCTCTACTGTTTTGAATCTGACAGCAATTCTATCTTGGGGGTAACGCAAGTTTTTATTCCTATTTTTCAGATGATGACATGAAGTATATTTAAGACAGAATAAAATTACAGGTCTTTTGAAAAGTAGAGCCCTGGGAGAGATACAAAAATAAATATCATTGTGAAGTAAGGCACATACATGAATTATTGACAGTACAAAGTAGAACTTATTGGGAGGGAGGATAAAAAAAGGAAATAGAACAAGAACTGTTTCATTTTCTTCTTTTTTCATCTCAAAGTTCTTATCATCAATTTCTAGAGAGGGAAGAAAATACTTTTCCCAGATAGGTTTGGGCTACGAGAGGCAGTAAGAATGAATTTAGTTCTTCAAAAAACTTGGCAGATGATTATCTTAGCTTTCTTCTTTTCTTCCTTTCTTTCTTTCCTTCTTTCTTTTTCTTTCCTTCTTTTTTCCTTCTTTCCTTCTTTCTTTCTTCGTTTCTCTGTCTCTGTCTCTCTCTCTCTCTCTGTCTCTCTCTCTCTCTCTCTCTCCCTCCCTCCCTTCCTTCCTTCCTTGTTGGTTTTTCTTTTAAGTCTGACTTTTTTATAAACTAAACTGAATACAATACAAGAGAACTTTGGCCTAGTGAGATATTGTTTATAATATGCAAACACTTAGAGTGTCTCCCAGGACCTTTTACTAAACTGCTGTCAATATACACGTGTGTCCAGTATGCCTCTGACCCTGTTTTAGCTTTGGAGCTATCGTACTGTCTCCAGGAAGTGTTTTTATTACTCTGCTTTCACTGTCAGAGATAGGGTTACAGTAAATCAATGCAGTGGGCACAGTGTTAATGTGCTATATTGAAACTTCCCTCTGCTTGTTATTGAGCCAGGGAGTTTTAGATCCTTAACAAAGAAACCATCTTTTATTTGTATTAATCCATTCTAATTGCCTTATTTTTGAAGGGAGGAAGCTTATAAAAGAAAGTAATGAGAAGATTAAATCCCATCACATAGAGGCTGTAGATTATTTTGTGTTTTAACATTTCTTTATGTGTATCTATCTGGGTTCAGTTCTGGATGGAGAATAGACATTTATATTAAAAGTTGATCCTTTTCTATCACTGAATATGGCAGAAGAAAAATTAGCGTCTAAAGCTTTCTTTTTAGCCTGGTGAATTTTGAATCTGGGTATCTTTTATCCCTTTGAGGAGAAAATAAGAATTTTCTCATGCCTTTTATTTTATTTTTAAACATTTTTAAAAATTCTGAACTTAAGAAATAAAGCAAGCATTTCCACTACAAAGTAGAAGTTTAACAAAAGGATTGCAAATGAAACTGTAACTCTATTATATACAACTTGCTTTTCCTTTTAAATATATACTAGAGTTATTTTCTTTTTTTCCCCTTCCCTCTTCCCTCTCTTTAGAGGTGGCTACCATTAGACACAAATACATACCCACGTCCACACATATATATATGTGTATGCATGGATATATAGTGTGAATATATATATATATATATTTGTAAATCCATACTATACATTTATTAGTTCTTTCTGTGGATGCAGATAGTATCTTCCTCTGTAGGTCCTTTGTAGTTAATTTAGGTATTTATAATAGTCAAAATGACTTGGATGCTCAAAATTGCTCTTAAAACAATATTGCTGTTATTGTATATAATGTTCTCTTGGTTTTCCTCATTTCTCTGTTATTTCATGGAAATCTATCCATGTTTTTCTAAAAGCATCGAACTTATCATTTCTCGTAGCACAATAATATCCGTCATGATCATATGCCACAGCTTGTTCAACCATTCCCCAGCTGATGAACATCCCCACAACTTCCAGTTCTTCACTACCACAAAGAGAGTTGCTATAAATATTTTAGAATATATGGGTTCTTTTCTATTTCCCGTAATCAACTTGGGAAACAAACCTATCAGAGGTGTTGCTGGATTAAAGGGTATAGGTAGTTCTATAACTCGTTCAGCATAATTCCAAATTGCTCTTCAAAATGGTTGAATCAGTTTACAATTCCACAAGCAGTGGATGAATGTCGTGGTTTTTCCACATCCCCTCCAACATTTATCACTTTCCTGCCTTTTTGTTCCATAGGTATTTTTTTCCTGGTGATCATGGCTCTTGTTGTGTGTATTTAGGCTAAATGATTTTTCTATCATTAGACCCCCACAACTCCATATTCCCTAATTTTTCCAAATGAATAGATAACATGCCTTCAACCAGGGTCATTGAAAAAAAAAAACAGAGTTATTGCCAGTGGCTTTTCCTTTTAAGATTCCTACTTTGTACCATGACTTTTATCTTAATTTTAAGCTTTATTGATAGGGCTGTTTTTCTATGCCACAGTTAGTTCCCATTATATTCCCCCTTCACTGAAGTTTCTTTTGTAACCAGTCCATCCTCCCAAACCTCCTGACAGACTGACCAAACATAATAGTTTATCTGTCCAACATTTTGCATTCATGGTACCTTATACTACACTGTTTCCTATAATTTATAGCTTCATTTTTCCCTTAGGTTTCATGTGAAATTACACCATATTCTGCTGTTTTTCATATCCTAATTTTGATATTTTGTTGTTATTGTGGGGAAAAGTGTGCTGTCCGTGCCGCTACAGAAGGTAGAACCCTTGTGCTGGAAGGCTTGGAGAAGGCAGAAAGGAATGTCTTGCCTGTTTTGAACAACTTGCTGGAGAACAGGGAGATGCAGCTTGAAGATGGACGCTTCCTCATGTCTGCTGAGCGTTATGACAAACTCTTACAGGTAAGCAGAGGAAAAAGTACTATTGCTTTCTCTTTACTTTGATCTTGAAGTAGGGAAAACTCCTGTGTAATTTCTGTTCCCAAATGACCGTCATAACCACTCCATTTCCTCTGACAAATCCATAAGACTCAGTCATTTGTCTAGTGCCCTTTTGTTGACATATTGTTGGCTGAATTCATGTGAATATTGCCCAGGGAGGGTTTCTGAGATATTAGCCGTTTCATAGATTCCATTTGAAGGTAAACCACTTTCAGTTATACTCAGTCAATCCTATGGTGTATACTTATATGCCTTGACTGCTGCTTAGTGAAATAACATCTGCTTGCATTTTCCAAATGTCTGATGGTCTTTCTCCTCCTTTTTTTGGCAAGAAACTGTTAATCTTTCTATAGCTTCTTACTATTCTGTAACTCCCTATTTGCCTAGCATGATGCTCAGCAGATACTTTGGGACTGATTCATTCAAACGTCCCCAGTTGCTACCAGAAATAGCAGATCTTTGTTGGGATTGTTGCTTTTTAAGTATTATTCCTCTGTAATGTTGTCTAGCTCATTTATCAATCTATGAATAACTTAGGCTGAATAATTTGGGACTCATAAAAGGAAGCTGGTTCAAGAACTATGACAAGCTCTCAAGAAATAAATTCTAGTGACATGGAATCAAATTACTCCTTTGAGTAATAAAATGGTGTGGTATGGTATCATTTTCTGAAGTTTATTTATGCTTTATCTGACAGTCTTCTGATCCACCAATACAACAAACAATGGAACTGGTCAGGAGAAAGCTCATTGATGGGCTCAGATGTATAGGGAGAAGAGCTGGCAGAAAGGAAAGATAACTGAGGGTCAATATAAAAGAGTGGTTGAGTCTTATAAAAATAGTGTCAAGAAAGATGGGAAGGAGGGGGATCATAGAATTATAGCTCTAGATCTGGAAAGCATCCTAGAATCTAGTTTAGTCAAAGGATCATAGAATGAGAACTCAGTGGGATCTTTGAGGTCATTCATTGAGTAGTCCAGTTCTCCCTAACCCCCATTTTACAGAAGAGAGAAACTAAGACTCCCAGATTTGAAATGACTTTCTCAAGGTCACACAGGTAGTAAATAACGGAGCAGTAATTATTTTCTCTTTTTTAAGTTTCAGGAAAGTGGAACAATAACTCTAATGATAGGTGACATTTATAGCTTTAAAATTTGCTAAGAATTTTACATAGGTTATCTAATTTGAGCCTCATAGCTACCACAGATATTATTATTCCTATTTTAGAGATGAGAAAAGCGAAGCTCAGAGATGTTTAATGTCTTGTTCCTAGACAAATGGCTAACAAATGTCAAAGATAAGTTTCAAAATCAAGTCTGGCTAAGTCTAGCATTCTAGTTCCTGTGCCATGTTGCCTCTCAAGAAAGGGAAGTTGGAAAAAGAGCAAAAAATGATTAACTATTATTGAAAACCTAAGATCAATGAGGAGATATAAAGGGAATTCAGCTACCTTTTTTACATCTAGGGTACTAAGAGAAATAGCAGGGATGATTGCTGAGCTGCTATTTGAGGAGTTATTAAAAATGGAAAAGTTGAGGTGAGCAGTGGTTATGATGATTTTCAAAACAGGGAAGAAGGGAGATTATTGTGGATTCAGTGTCAATTCCTGGTTTTAAAATACTTTGTTAAACATATTTGATAAGCACCTCACAAAGGATTGTGCTGACAACTAACTGCCGAGGCGTGTGGGCTAATTTCAAACAAGACATTCTACATTCTCCTTATCTCTTTTTCTGATATAACACTAAAGTGGTAGGGCAGGAGAATGCCACAGACACAGTGTGACTGGATTTCACAAGGCACTTGACAGTCATGGAAATCCTTATTGACAGTGTGGAGAGTCACAAACTGGAAGATAGCACAGTTAGTTCAACTTGGAACTTGTTAAAATACTTAACCCAGAGAGAGGAGATTAATAAATGAATGAATGCCACCCTGAAGGAAAATACATGGTGGAGTGCCATAGAGTTCTGTCTTAGAGGCTGGTTTTGTCTATACTTTATTTTCAGTAACTTGCAAAAGCACTTAGTTATGGATAGAGACCTGGCCTCAGAGGCACACATGGAACAGAGGAAAGAGTGCTGGTTTTGGAGTCAGGAATCCTGAGTTCAAATCCTTTCTTTTCCACTTACTACTTAAGTGTCTCTGGAACTCAGTTCCCTCTTCTTTAAAATAAGAGGGTTGGGCTAGATGACCTCTCAGTAAATATCCACCTCTGAATCTGATGCAGTGATTCTGGGTTCAAATACTGTCTCTGACACATACTCCTTTTTGATTGTGAACAAGTCACTTAACCTCTCTCTCAGTCGTAGTTGAAGGGCAGGTGCTGATATGCGTTGGTAGAGGGAATTTTCTCACTGATAATTCTCTATAGAAATGAAATCATGAAATAAAAAAAAAAAGATTTGATGAAACCTGATGGCTTGCTAATTAAAATTGTAGTTGATATGAAGCTTAGGGTATTAAGTGATTAATACATTGGAAATAGAATTGGGACACCAAAATATCTTGATAGAATGGGAGTTGGCAAATTATAGCCCTCAGCCTGACTTTGTTTTATTTTAAAATGTAAAAATCATTCTTTGCTCTAAGGCTGTTCAAAAATCGGCCTCTGGCAATAGTTTGATGATCCCTAGTGTAGAAGAATGGGTTACATTTATAAGATAAATAATATTCAGGATAATTATCAATTATCAAGATATCAGAAAAATCAATTCAAGATAAATATAAAATGCTATAGCACTTGGATTTTGAAAAGTCATATATCCAGATTAAAGATGAGGGAGTCATAAATAGAGAACGGTTAATGTGGTAAAAGGCCCAGGAATTTTAGTAGATAGTCAGTTGACATTTATTATGCACCTGTTATGTGTCAAGTGTTATGCTAAGTACTGGGGATACAAAGAAAGATATAGGAAATGGAAATGTTAGTCTAAGGAAGAAAGAACTATGGTGTGGCCAAATTGCAGCCTTAAAATATTTTAAGGATTGTCATGTGGAAGAGGGCATGACTTCTCTGTACCTTCAACTCATGGCTTTGTGAACCAGGATAGGTGTAACAGAAAGGCAGTTTTCAGCTTAATATAAGGAAATTACTTTCCAGCAGTTGAAACAGACTTGAAATGGAATGACTTCCTCTGAATATAGTGAGTTCACAATCATTTAAAGTCTTTGATCAGAGGTGGATTTTGTAGATTTGGGGGACGACTTTGTAGAAGGAGTTCATGCTTCAAGTATGGGTTAGACTGACTTCTGGGATTCTCTTATAACTTCTTAAATAGGTGTTCATATGCTTGTGTTTCTACTGTCTGATAGGTTTCTTCCAACATTTTCTAAAAATGATCTCAGTCTGGTTCAATTAGAGGATATAATTGAAAATAACCTAATTACCATGACTTTAAAATATTGTTGTAGTTAATTTCCAAAAATGAATATTGACTTTAAATTCATTTGTGGGAATTGATTATGCAGAGCCTTCTTTCTCCTACCCTTTCTAATAGCCAAATGACTTTTATTTTATTAGTATTAGCTAATAGCATTCACATTAGCTGATTAGAAAAAATTCTTGCTGTGTTGTTCAAACAGATGTGTTTCTTTTTAAATTAACTGACTATTTGATGATAAAAGACTTCTCTTATTTTGTGTCTTTATTGTGGATTTGTGCCTAGACTTTGGAAAAGTCATTTTTTAAAATACATTGAGCAGGGTTTTGTCAGGTGAAAATAGGATTGTGCTGCCTCTTGTTTTAGAGCTGTTCTTTGCAAATTTTTTCATATAACAATTATCTGACTACACACAATCTTCTCAAAAGTAAATGTCATTGTAAACTCAGAGTCCTTTTAGTTAAACTTGATTGAAAGTATTCATTATATTGGATTTTTTTTCATAGCGTTTAGTATATCCCCCACTCAACCCACCACCTCCAGCCTTGAAATTACAGCCTTATTAGATTGTGGCATTTTAGGACCTAGGAGACTGAATTACATAAAAATGTGATTTTTCACTAGGTTTAACACAACTGATAACCCAAACTGATACTGCCAAAGCATTTTCTAAATTAGACTTAGCATTCAGGAAAAAAACAAACTGTGGCTTGTGTACGTGTAAATTTCATTTTTGCTTTGGTTGAATCTAAACCTTAAAAAGGTTCTATCTTTTCAACACCTAAATCTGCATAGCACTTGATTAGACACTTGTCAGTATCTTCCCAGAAAGAAGGTGGACTGAGGAAGAACTGGTTACTTATAAGGTTCAGTCAGGTGATGAGAAGACACTCTTAGGTTCCATCACTTATTCTGGTCCCCAGTCACTCTCATGTAAATGATTTGCCTCTCTGACTCTACTTCTAGCCTATGAAGCTGTATGTAGTGTTTCCTCCACCTGTCCTGTCTTACATCTGACCTTATTTTCTGTTGGCTGCCATTCCTTTACTAACAGATCCTGAGCACTATCATTCTGCTCCCTGTGATGTAATCTACCACATTTCAGATCGGTTTTCTTGCTTGATAGTTTACTTTTCATATTCTTGATGCAGAACTGTCATGAGCTAAGATTAATCAGAATACATAGTAGGAGCTTCATAAGAACATATGAATCTCACTGCCTTACATCAGTAAATTGCATTCTAATTATTGTCCTTTGGTACCTGTAGGAGCACACTAAAACAGAGCTAGATTCATGGAAGATTGTTAGAGTTAGTGAAGATTTTCGAGTGATTGCCCTGGGTTTACCAGTACCCAGGTACTCTGGAAATCCTTTAGATCCTCCTCTTCGCTCTCGATTTCAAGCAAGAGATATTTACTATCTACCCTTTAAGGTTAGTATAAAGTAGGATTTTAAACGTTTTTGTCAGTTTTTATATTTGAACGTAATGAATCCAGTGTTTGAAGTAGTCTGCATCGTGTGTGTGTGTGTGTGTGTGTGTGTGTGAGTGTGATCCCTAAGTGGTAAATCCAAATTAGATTGGACAAGTTCTTCTGAATACAACAAGAGAAATTACAGTGGTATTAAATCTTTTTTTTTTATTTTTTTTATTTTTTTATTTTTTAATGTTTAACAGTCACTGCCATACAATTGTGATTTTATCCCCCCCACCTACCCCCCACTCCCCCCTTCCCTCCCCACGACTGCATACAATTCTGTATAGATTCTACATATACTTTCCTATTGAGTATATTTTCACTATAGTCATGCTATGTAGTCAGACTAAGATAAATGAAAGAAATCGTATAACAAATCAGAACATGATACACAAACACATACACATACACAAACATGATCTGTTACATTATGTGAGTGACTTCCATATTTCTCTCTCTGAGTGTGTGGTATTAAATCTTGAAAGATATTTTTATTTTTGGATTAATATCATTGTACATTGGGAGGACATTTTGATGTAAATGGCTTAGCATCTGCTCATTTAGGAGGGTAGAAATGTTTATGTTTCATGTACACCTGAGTAATTGATTTGATGAGTGTTTTCATATTCTCCTTTAGGACCATCTTAAATTGTTATACTCAGTTGGGTCCAATGTTGCTGCTGAGAGGTAAGTGGTTCAGGGTATATTATGTTAGACCATGTTGAATCAACCATAAATTTTTAGAGTGTATCCTCAAATTAGAAATGTATTTATTCTGAGGACTGGAATTGTAATCAGAGGGATCTAAATAGATATTGAAATGTATATTTCATGTATGTTAATAAGTTGTTAAGCCATCTTTAAATGATATGGAGTTTTGTGAAGTCAACAAGCAGTTATTAAGTGTTTGCTATATGCCAAGTACATAGTGAAGTATTGAGGATAGAAAGGTCAAAAATAGTTCCTACCCTCAGGGAGTTCACATTCTAAAGGGGGAGAAAGTATGCACACAAGTATGTGCATACTAGTTATATGGGGTAAATCTGAGACCATCTCAGAGGGAGGGCACTAACATTGAAGGGAGACTGGGAAAGATTTCCTGCAGAAGATGGGGTTTTAGCTGAGATTTGAAGGAATCCAGAAAAAACAGGAACTGGAAAGGAAGAGGAAGAGAAGAGAGTTCCAAGCAAGGGAGAATGACCAGTGCAAGCCCATAGTCAGGAGACAAAGTGTCATTTTTCAAGGAGCAACAAGGAAACCATTGTCACGGGACCATACAGAATATGGGGAGCAGTGAAATAGAAGAAGACTGGACTAGATTGTAAAAGACTTTATAAAGGTCAAACAGAAGATTTTTGTATTTTTCCCTTGAAGTAACAGGAAACCACTAGAGTTTACTGAATAAGAAGGTCGTATTGATTAGACCCACATGTTAAAGAAAATCAGTTTGGCATCTGGGGGAAGAAGGGACTGAAATAGGGAGGGATTTGAGAGAGACAAAGCAGAAATCCAATCACTGCCTACATCAGGGTAGTGATTGTATCAAAAGAGAAAGGGGGATCACAAGAGATGCTGTGAAGCTAGAATTGGGAGGATTTCCTAACAGATTGGATATGGAGAAGGATGAGAGTGATGGGGAGTCAAAGATGATACCTGGGTTGCAAGTATGAGGGACTGGGAAGATGGTGCTGCCCTCAATAGCAATGCAGGAGAAGAGGGAAGGGTTTTGAAGGAAATATAATGAGTTCAGTTTTGGACATGTTGAATTTAAGATATATTCATTAGGCAATTGGAGAAGAAAGACTGGGTATCAGCAAAAGGTTAGAGCTGGATAAGTAGATTTGAGAATCCTCTGCATTGAGGTGATCAGTAAATCCATATGTGCTGATGAGATCACCAAGCCAGATCGGAACAATAGAAGAGAGCCCAGGATGGAGCTTTGGAGGATGCTTCTCATTAGTGGGCATGACAGGAATAAGATCCAGCAAAGGAGACAGAAGGAACAGTCAAACTTGGAGGAGGAGAAACAAGAGAGAGCAGTGTCATGGAAACTGAGAGTGATGAGGGTATTAGGAAAGAGCATGACTGACAGTGTCATTAGGCTTGGTTACTTTGGAGAGAGTAGTTTTGGTTTGCATGTAAAGTTTCGAAGCCAGATTGCAAATTCCTGGTAGAAGTCAGAAGAGGAGAGGAAGTAGAGGCACCAATTATAGATAAAAGGGGGAAGAGATAGAGTACAATAGTAGTAGGGATGAATGGATTGGTGTTTTTGTTTTTAGTACAGGGGAGACATGACAAGATTTAAAGAAAAGATTTAATATGAAAGCAGACAGATGGTGTATCTGGAGTGTGAAAACTGAGGGATGGCATTGAGAGTGGTAGGAGTAAGCAAGTAGCCAGGGGGAGATGGGCAGCACCAGGCTGAGTCACTGGCATGTGGGAGCATGGTAATCACTGAAGTTGCTAATTATGTCTTGCTTAAAATGTGATAAAATTAAACTTGTGTTCAACTTTACTCCTTAGGGTTTCTCAGGTATTGTCGTTTGCTACTACGCTCTGCTCTCAAGAATCTTCTACACTTGGACTTCCTGATTTTCCTTTAGATAGTTTACCAGCTGCAGTTCAAATCCTGGTACGTGTGTAAAGAAGTATTGAGCATCAAATATGGTGAAAACAATGTGGCTTTTTCATAAAACAAGTTATGTTTTTATTGATTGATACTTTGAGACTGACTTGAAAACAATTTCCAGAAAGAAATAGTTTCTAAGCATAAGTCATTGGGGAGAAGTGGTTTTATTTTTGTTTTCATTATTTCTTGAATTATAATACCATGTCTGAATTCTTTCATTGAGGTTTGGTTATATAGTATTATTAACAACAATAATAATAATACTTTCACTTTAAGCTTTGCAAAACATATGATCCTTATCGCAGCTCTGTGGAAATTGAGGTTTAGAGAGTTGAAGCTACTTGCCCCAGAGTCACACAAGCAGTGCATGTCAAAGGGGGACGTGCTTGTCTCCAAACCCAGTATTATATCTACTTAGCCACGATCCCTCGGAATTCTTATCTGCAGTGTGCCTTTAGCTGCACTGAGGAACACTCCTTATTGTGATTAACATGTAGAGTAATGGAATGTTGATATCTTCTCAGAGATTTATTGTGAAGATTTAGTGAGATAAATGTATGTAATAAAGAACTATAAAATGTGAGCTGCTTTAATTTTATGGTTATTATTAGCCAGGAACTGACTGTCTCTTCTGGCTCTAAAGTTCCCTGATTCCTCTGTGATTGGCTCTAGGGAAAGAAAGATGTTGGACAGTTTTCCCTGCCAGGCCAAAGGTTATAGAAGCAGTTTGGTATATTGGAAAAAATTCTGAACTCGAAATCAGGAAAACCTGGATTTTAATCCCACCTCTAACACTTTGATCACGAGCAAGTCATTTAACCTTTGGAAATTTGTTTGCTCATCTGTTACAAATGTAATATTTGCCTGACAAAGTTGTAGTGAGACTCATATTTAACGGGTTTTGCTAGCCTCAAAGCCCTATAAAATTGTGATTTATCTTTTTAAAAGCAAAAATCTATGAATAAATTTATGGACTTTAAAAAACATTTGATTTGGGTAAAGCAAAGTGCCAGCTTAATGCCTCTTCTCTACAGGACAACGTGTCCCCTGTGTATACTAAAATTAGACAATATTACTTCATTGTTGTACCATGATAGATCACTTTATTTGATACCCTTCTGATTATTATTATTAAATGAGGCATAAAACAGGGAGACATGCTTGCCACAGATTACTGTCACTGACATGGAGGATATCTTCGAAGTCAAATGGAAGAAGAATTTTCTATAAATGATGAGATTTTCTAGCTACTACTATTTGTAAATGACCTTTCAAGTCTTGTAGAGTTTCTTACTAAGAGTTACAGTCATTCCAAAGAGTTTGACTAAGTATCCAGAGAGTAATACCCCAGTGAATGAAAAATGAAATTGGATTGACAACCCATAGAAGTTGTTATTCAATACCTATATTTTGGGCATACTCTATAAGGGCACAAAGAATTAGACCCAGAAATGAATAGGAGGTCAGTATGCTGTATTTCATCGAGAAATATAGCAGTGCTTTTAAGTATCACATGCTTCTGTCTGAAACAAAAGCCAATGGTTATTCACCAATATTCTTCTGGTGATTCATTATTTATTGGGAATCATGGACCTCCAGGATGTCAGGAAGTAAAGTTGTAGGACAATGGAGCCATGGGAGAATTTTGAAGTGCTGCAGCATGTGACTAATGAAGACCTTTTTCAAGAGAAATAGTATAAGTGATAGCGTTTGAAAGATGTATGACTAGAAAAGGAGGTAGCCTCGTGATGTGGCAGACTCTGTTCGTATCTGTACAATATCAAAAGATTTAGGAGAAGGATTCTTGAGTACTGGTACAGTGGATGGAGTGCTGGGCCTGCCGTCAGGAAGTCTGCAGTTCAGACGTGGCATCAGGCATTTACTACCTGAGTGACCGTGGGCTCTGTTTGTCTCAGCTTCCTCATCTGTAAAACGAGGATAATGCTGGCACCCAGTGTATTTATAAAATAAGGTATTTGTAGGATGCTTTGCAAACTGCTACTGTTATTATCGTCATTACTATTATTGTTATATGTTATTATTATCATCATCATCCCCTGAGCAAGCTTGTAGGAGCTCCTAGTCAGGAGCCAGGCAGCAGAAAGGATTTATCAGTTGTAATCTCTATACTGGTGAGCTCCAAGCTTTATTAAAGTATTGAAGAAGATAGTCCAAATGAGAGGGATTCATTAATAAAATCCACATTTCTATTCCCTTAAATGAGAACATTCTTCTAAATGATTTGTCAGTTCCCAAAAGGATTTATGTGGTGATTATCACATTTTTCTTAAATACTGAACACTGTGTTTTATGTGTTTTTCTTTCTTTCTTCCGATTAGGATTCCTTTCCTACAATGTCAGTCCAGCATTTAATCCAGTGGCTTTACCCTTACACAATTTTACTAGGACACGAAGGCAAGATGGCAGTAGAAGATGTCTTAAAAGTAAGGACCTGATGTGGTGTTATTTAAGCTCTGTGGAAGCATAACTATGGCTTTTAGGCCACTGGGTGGCTCAGAGCAGTGTTCGACACGTCTTTATATGTGGAACCTTTGCGGTGGGAGGACAGGAAATGAGAAATATGAATCCAAATGGCCTATCAGAGAGATCCAGAGAGTTTGAACAGGAAGCACGGAGGAGGCAAGCTTCTGTCTGAAACACATCAGTGGAACTCAGGGAACGAGGTAATAGGGATAATAGATTAGGAGCCTGAAAGAATCTTCGAAGCCATAAAAGGCAGCTAGGTGTTTTGATGGATACAGTGCTGGACCTGGAGTCAGGAAGGCCTAAGCTCAACTCCATCCTCAGTTACTTGTTATCTGCCTCAGTTTCCTCAACTGTAAAATGGGGATTATAATGGCACCTACTTCCCAGGGTTGCTATTAGAATCATCTGAGGCTGGCACGTAGTAGATGCTTAATATGCTTGTTTCCTTCCTTCCTTTCAGCTGGTCCAAATAAGGCTCATAGAGGTTAGATGATTTGCCCAAGGTCACACAGATCTGGGCATTGTGTTCTTTAAGGGGGGCCAAGAGAGCAAATCCAGGGTTGGTTACTCACACTGAGATTTGTGATCTAGGTGATAGTAATGACAGTGGTGGAGCTGCTGTTGGAAAGTGGACAATCACACATCCTGTAGACGTCTGAGTGAGGACTTGAATTGGGTCCTTCTGCAGCTAAGGCCTACCTTCGGTTCACTGACATGCTGTCTTTATGTGAACTTCCTAAGTATCAACATCTCTGCGTTAAACTGTGTCGCATGTTCAAAGCCCTTCTCTCTTCCAGGCTTCCCTTATTACTGTCATCACATTCTGTCAGTTACCCAGGCTTGAAACCTTGGTATCACCCTGCACTCTTTACCCTACATATCTAATCTGCTGCCGAGTCCTGTCATTTCTACCTTCATAATAGCTCTTGTAAATGGCCTCTCCACTCACATGGCCACTTCCTTATCAGGACCTTATCAGCTCTCACATGAACCATTACAGAAACCTTCTGTTAGATCCTCTAGCTTCAAGTTTTTCCTCCCTGCAATCTTGTCTTTCACGCAGGTGCTAAAGTGGTTTTCTTAATGCGCAGGCCTGACCATACCAACTCCTGTACTTGATGTATTCTAGTGCCTCACTCTCACTTTCAGGATCAAATATAAAGTCTTCTATTTAGCATTTCAAGCCTTTCACAATGTCTCTCCTTCCCTTTCTACTCTCCTTACACCAGGGGTGTGAAACTCAGTTTGAAACTGTGACTAGTAATTCATACATGAGAATCCCTGAGGGCTGTAGATTTATTTAGTTTTAAAATGTATTATTATCTGTGTTTTATTATATTTTTATTCATTTTGTTAAATATCTCCCAGTTACATTTTAATCTGGTTCTGCTGCACTTGGGAGTCAAAGACTTGTGCTTAACACCTTTACCTTACCCTTTAACCCCTCCATATATTTTGAAATCTAACTACACTGGAATACTGGCTATTCTTCATATGCAATGCTCCATTTTCTGATTCTGTGCTTGTATAGTGGATTTAAGCCATGCCTATAATATTCTCCTGCATCATCTTTTGCCATCTAACTTCCCTGGCTTCCTTCCTCCCAGTACCTTCCTTCTAGGATTATCTTTCATTTAAAATGTGAGCGTGTGTGTGTGTGAATGTAATCTAGTGTATGTACAGAATTGTTTGATTTAGTCTTCCCTGTCAGAATGTGAAGTCCTTGAGGGTGGACACCACATTTTTGTCTTTCTTGGTATCCCCAGCACTTAGTGCCTGGCACATAGCTTGATAAATACTTGTGCACTGCATTTCTGAGAGAAAATCAGGAACTTATTTAGATTTAAATGTTTGAAAAGATATTTGTCTCTCTGTGGAACCAAGAATGTTATATTTGTTAAGTATTTTATCCTCCTTGAATGTAATAGTTCACACTTGAAATTTATAATATTTCTTCAGCTGAAGCATGATAGATTCTGCTCTAGCCCTTTGCTTTAACATTGTGTGTCTCTCTCTGTTTCAAGTATGTTTCTTGTAAACAACATATTGTGGGATTCTGGTTTCTAATTCATTCTGCTATCTGCTTCTGTTTTATGGGTGAGTTCATCCCTTTCATAGTTATGATAACTATGCATTTTCTTCCATTATTTTTTCTTCTGTTTATCCTCCTCTTTCTGTGTTTTATCCTGTCTCTCCTCAAAAGTCTGTGTTATTTCTGACCACTGCCTCCTTTAATATGCTCTCCTTTTTATCACTCCTTACCCCTGTCCCCTTTGCCTCCTAAGTCCCTGTTGGGTAATAGAGATTTCTGTACTTGTGTGTGTGCGTGCATATGTGTGTGCATGTGCATGTGTGTGCACATGTGTGTGCAAGTGTATGTGTGCACTGTGTGTGCATGCATACTCATGTATGTGTACATGTCCCTTCTTGAACCAATTCAGATGAGAGTGAGGTTCAAGAATTGCTTGCTACACCCCACCCTTCTCCACTGTACAAGCTGTTTGCACCTCTTTTATTTGTGATAGTTTTCCCCATTCCTTTCTTCCCTTTTCCCCTTCTCCCAGTGCATCTCTCGTTCTTTCCTATTCATTTTTTTGAGATGATCCCAACATAATCAAAATATATTCCGGTGCCCTCTCTTTACCTAGATAAAATGCTTCTAACTTCCCTAATAATGATAAAGTTATAAGGAGTTACATATATCACCTTCCAATACAGGAATGTAAACAATTTAACTTTACCAGTGCCTTATAATTTCTCTTTCATTCTTACCTTTTTGTGCTTCTCAAGTCTTGTTTTTGAAAGGCAGATTGCTCTTTGCATCTCTGGTCTTTTCATCTGGAATGCTTCAGAGCTCTCTCTTTCAATAAATGTCCTTTTTTTTTTCCTCCTGAAGGACTATACTCCATTTTTCTGGGTAGGAATCCTAGCTCTTTTGCTTCCAGAATATCATATTCTAAGACCTCTGCTCCTTTGGAATGATAGCTGCCAAATCTTGTGTCATCTTGACTGTGCTTTTACATAATTTGAGTGGTTTCTTTCTGGCTTCTTGAAGTATTTTCTCTTTGACCTGGGAGCTCTGGAATTTGACTGCAAGTTTTCATTTTGGGATCTCTTTAAGGAGTTGATTAGTGGTTTCTTTCAATTTCTATTTTACCCTATAGTTGTAGGATATTGAGGTAGTTTTCCTTTAAAATTTCTTAAAACATGATATTTGGTCTTTTGACTTGCAGGCAGCCCAATAATTCTTAAATTATTTTTCTTCAATATATTTTTCAGGTAAGTTGTTTTTGCAATCAGATAATTCACATCTTCTTATTTTTTTTCATTCTTTTGACCTTGTTTTACTGTTTCTTGACGTCTCACGGAGTCATTAACATCCCAATTTTAATTTTTAAGAAATCATTTTCTTTAGCAGTATTTTTTACCTCTTTTTCCATTTGACCAATTCTGTTTTTTAAGATATTATTTTCTTCAGTGTTTTTGTTCCTTTTTTACCAAGCTGTTAATTGTTCTTTTCTAATTTTCTTTTCTTGCTCTCATTTCTTTACCTAATTTTTCTTTTGTCACTCTTTTTGGATTTTAAAAATTATTTTTAGCCCTTTCGGGAATTTTTGTTGGGCTTGTTACCAATTCATTTTCCTCTGAGGCTTAGCTTATAATTGTTTTGACATTGTTGTCATCTTCTGAGTTTATGTCTTGATTTTCTCTGTCAACATAGTAGCCTTTTATGGTCAGGTTCTTTGTTGTTTGCTCATTTTTTTAGTCTTTGAACTTTTATGTTTAAAGTTTGGCCCTGTTCTGGGGGAAGGAGGTGGATGTGGGATTGTCCCAATCCTCTGACTCTTTGACACTGTTGTTTTCAGAGCTAGTTCTGGGGGTTTGAAAGTTTTCAGTGCATCCCCCTGGTAGTGTGATCTGGGGAGAGATGTGGTCACTATTTTCTTGGCCTACAAGCTGAGCCTTACCAAGGAACGGCCTCTGATCTCTTGCAACTACAAGTGATACTGCTCCTCAGGGCCCATGATCCCTTGTGACTGCAAGTGCCTCTCTATGCACATGAACTGTGAGTCAGAAGTTGGTATAGACACTGGAACTGCCAAACGCCATCCAGTCCTGTGTCCAGTGCTAGCACAGGGGTCCCCTGTAGTCTCTTTCTGACCAGTTGTCAGATCCCCTTCTCATCTCTGATTTGAGAGCTCCTGAAGTCGCCATTGCCACTGTCATAACATCCAAGGCCCACTGGCAGTGTTGCCTTTAAGTGTATTCTGGGTCATCCTTCACTCCTCTGTCATTGAACTCTCTAATACCCTAAATTGTCTGGGACTGGGAAGATGTCTCATCTTGACCCTTTTTTTGGCTGTGTTGCTCCAGAATTCAATTTGAGGCATGGTTTTAAATTTGTTTGGAGAGGAATGTTGGGAGAGCTTGGTTGATTCTTTTATTCCACTATTCTGACTCTGCTCCCAGAAGTTACAGAAGTTAAAATATGCATTATTTCTGACAAAAGAGTTTTATAGTGGAGGTCATCTAATTCAAGCACTTTATTATACAGAGGGGAAAACTGAGTTATCTGAAGGGACAAGATTAAAAGCTGTATCTGTGGTTTCATCGATATAGGGAACTACTGGGTGGGAATCTGTCTCCCAATGCAGATTGGCATCTTCTCTGTAATTCATAATCTTAGAGCATTATCATGAGCATTCAGAGATTAAACAATTTCCTTGGGGTCCCATAGCCAGAATGTATCAGAGGTAGGACTTCTGGGCTCTGTGTTCACCACCATCTCATGCTGCCTTTAGGCCATACTACTTTTTGAGCTAACTGAAGTATCAAGAATCATCTGCACTTGTCTAATTACCATAATGTCTCCAATTCTGAATTAGAGGAGTCCATCATTTAAGAACTTCTACTGTATGATAATGTATGCAAGCAGCAGTTGACAGGCATTTTGTAACCTGCCGTTCTTTTTTGATGGAATATAAGTATTCTGTGATTCAGTTTGTCACAGATATTAAAGACCCATTCAAATTTCCAAACCAGTAATATCTTTAGTCACTTAATTCGGTGGGGTATAGTTTTATGCTGAAAATGTAGAGGATGAAAGTGCACGTTTTGTCTGAACAAGCTGTGTAAAAATGACTGGAATTGAGCCATATGGCATCATAAAAAAAATGTATGCAATTCCTCAGATTGCCACTCCTGCATATTGGTAATCTGCTGAAGTTACATTTTATAAGCCTTGTTAAAGGAAATGTTCTCATGCTATATCTTTCTTTTACTGCCCTTGTGAGTAGTATTTTTACACTATGTATAAAGGCTTGTGCTTATCCATAGCGTCATGTGGCATTAAAGTTTTGCCCTGGGACTGTACTTTTGCAAACGTGCTAAATGTACATAGGGAATTTCAGACAGAATTAAAAAAGAATCAACTTTTATTGGGCTTTAAGCGTTGAGGATTCAAATGAAACTGGTTATGATTTTCTTCTAATTTTACAGCGCTTTGAACTACAGGATTCAAGAAACTCTTTCCTTCCCAGTAGAATTATGAGAGTAGAAAGCATTCCTGGAGACCGAGTCTACACAGCTGCTGTGACTCTCCAGTTGGGGAGTAAAGAAGTGACCGTTAAGGTGGGCATTCCCAGATTTGCTGGATGATAATCTTGATTTTTTGTTTGTTTGTTTACTTGATGTGAGACCTTCCTGGATGGTTTGCTTTTAAAATATATATTTCACAGGTAATTTTTTCATGAAAGAATATCCCAAAAGAGAACATGAGAAGAGTGAATCACTCCAAAGACAAAAGTCACTGTTGGGTAATCATGTTGTGTTGTTGCACTCCCATTGTTGTTATTATTAAAACAGTTAATGCTGTTATTTTGTAAGCGTTTTTTTTTTAGCTAAGTTAATTAGTTCCCAATTAATGCAAGACAAGATTAATTCCTGTTTCCTTCTTGTTGATTTAAGAGGTAAAACATAATCTTAAAACATACAATTTTTTAAACAAAATTTTTTGGTGTATTGTTTTCTTCAAAGGAAAATGTAATTGCTTTTTAAAAAGTCACTGGTTTTATTATTGGATGGTGAAACAAATCTACAGTAGTGGCATTTGTAATTTTTAGTCTCAGTAGTTTAAGAGACAATCTGATTTTTCTGAAAGCAGAATGACTGTGATAGATGCCTTAATATTACAGTAAGGCAGGTGAATAAATTAAGGACTCTTAAAATGGGAATCAGATCTTTACATGTAAAAAAGACGAAAACAAAAAAAAAGTTGTCTCAGGGTAATTAGATAATGAAATGCATTAGCATACTTTATTGATGGATCTTATATAAATGTTTATCTCACCATAAGCCCCTTAGTAGCTGGTTTAGATTTAATGGACTAATGAGGCTTTAAATAACATGGTGTTCCTTAAATAATGTGTGTTTTAAGAAAAGCTTTTTGGGGCACAAAAAAGAATAAGCTAAAAATAGAATAGACGTCCTCTTGTGTATTACATTTACCTCTGTTTCATTATAGGTACCAGCTGGGACCAGGCCATTAAATCAACATTCTGGATCAAACCATTTCATAAAGACTTTAAGCCATAAACAGCTCTTGGCGGAAATGATGCAGTCTCATATGGTTAAAGACTTATGTTTAATTGGAGGAAAAGTAAGAATGACAGCACAAGTACATTGTTTGTTTGGTTTGAGTTGTGCAATTGTAGATCCTTTCAATGAATGTTTTCTTTTCTAGGGTTGTGGGAAAACAGTCATTGCCAAGGAGTTTGCTGATACTTTAGGTTACGACATCGAGCCTATCATGCTGTATCAGGTAATTGTTCATTTGCGTGTGTGTACTCTGTAAGAACAGGTATGGGGGTTTTGGGGTCTCTCCATAGAATTTCTTGGTAAAAACACCTTTCTGTTAAATCATGGACATGGAAGAATAACTCCAAGAATAACCAAATGAGAGTGTGATAATTGTGTATGATTTTGACTGTGTGCCTGAGATGCCTGTTGGATACAAGATACCAATGTTGGAATATTATTCCAGCTTGTTCTGGTGTTTTTCGTAGAAAGTTTCAATCTTTAAGAGTATTGAGGAAAATCAAGTAGAGCGACTGATTCTAGCAAAGCTTGGGACTGTCTTGGTTTATGGTTAGGATAGTGATTCAGGGAACAGATTAGAGTAATGTGTCATGGACATATTGTGGTAAAAAAACCCCACTAACAGTTGGCGTTCTGGCATGTTATAATTTGGTGGTATGTCCTTTAAACGTTTTTAATCCTGCAATTCTCCCCCCTCCCCAAAGCATGTTGAATGCTTATGTATTACGCCATGTCTGGTTAATTCCATAAAGTTCTTTGTCTCTTTTCTTATTTCATATGTATATTATTTAAATAGGTTTAGATAATATCCATGTACTCTTTGGGAGGCAGTTTCATTGCACTAGAATTTTGCATTGTGTTCTTAGTTAATGATTTAGCTTTTTATTATTTTGCCTTCAACGGTTTGTGTGATCCTAGATATATTTATACCTGGGGTTAAAGGCATCTGATTTTTACTGAAATAATTTAAATCAACTACTGCTGTGACCTTATTTCTAATGCATTTTGAAGGTTTCGTTGAGTAATATTTAGTTTATATAGCTTTAAGGAAGGCAAGGAACACTTGCTGAGTTGTCTAGGTCTGAATTTAGAAGGAATTAGACAGAGTAACACAATACCAGTTAACTGATGCCATAGAACGAATCTTCTTTTGTAAAGATACATTTTAAAACCTGCTTTGTGACAACATTTCTTACTTCACTTGGGTACCTTAAGTTTTTCAGTACACTAATTTGTCATTTAGGGAAGAACTTTCTGGTAGGGGGAAAAGGGTTTATTGATGTGTTGAATGCTAGAAGACTTAATTACTTTCTTAATGGTGTCCTTGGGAAAATATACAATGAATTGTTTAATTTTAGAGACAAATGAATTGACTTACGAAATACGTTTTAGAATATTTTTACATGTTAAGGAAAAAACATTTTTCCTAAATCCTCAAGAAAATAATAAAGATGATCGTAGTGCTTCAGATTGAAGAACATGAGAAAAAACCAAAAAGTTGTAACCTCATTGAAGGTTAATTCTTAGAAAAATTTTTGCTTTTTAAAATATTTTTTGGATCTCTAACACAGTTCTTGGCAAGTAATAAGTAAGCACTTATTAAACGAGATAATGTTTGCAGAGCATTTATCATAGTGCTAGCTCTTGTTTTACATTTCTTTTATCTATTTGTATTCTCATTTGTGTACATGTCTTAATGATTCTTATTTTAGATCCTTTAAGGGCAGGATCAGTATCTTATGTAGATTTTCATTATTTCTAATGCCTAAATCAGTGCTTGGTATTTTGTCTTGTACATCATAGGTGCCTAGCAACATTTACTGTAGATGTTTTGCAAATACTAGAAGCATATGACTGCCTACCTTCAAAGATGTTAAGAGCTGTAACCCATGCTTACTTCTTTCTTTCAAGGAATAATGGACTATATTAATAGAATCAAATCATTATTTTGTTTTGGGAGTACTAGAGTCTCTATAAATATGCATGTTGTGGAGGCCTGACCTCCAAATAATATGCATACAGGAGCCCCATTGGGAACAAGTGAGTAAACATTATTTCTCTAGTATAGTCACTTGGAGACTTCTCTGTTATTCGTGCATTTATAAAGCTACACTTAATCTGTGGTTTTACTGATGTGAACACTCAATTATTTTTAGACCTGACTATTTTTAGTATTGAATTTTATGTGATAAAGGCATAGCCTGAACACCCAAATTTGTAGCAGTGCATAAAATAGGTTTTATAATGGTCCGTAAAAAAGTCTTAAAGTATTTTGGCAGGATTGTTAGATCAAATTATTTTACCTAACTGGTTATCGTTTTTGCAGTGTTGAAATTAATGATTTAATGGTATTGGAGAAAGGAGTCATTTCCTTCCTAACCCAATTAGAGCATAGTTACAGACCTTATTTTTCACACTCGCCCAAAAGAGTCTTTAATCTGGGAGACCTCCTTGGGATTTAAACACTAGAAGGACTTAGAAGCTAAGTAGAATCCAACATGAACTTTTAAGAAAGAAGTACTTTAGCAGCCTTTGGGTTAAAGTAGTCTCTGTCTGAAGTGCATTGCAGTCTCAGGGTCCTTCCCGTACTCAGAGTGATGCCAGACCTTTCCATTGCTTCCTTCAGAATCGCTAAAATCCACCTCTTCCGGTTGTCTCTCCGTGATGGAAGCTTTTTTCCTTCCTTTGAACTCCTTTTTTATTTTACTCTTTCTCAGTAACTTCTTCTTTCTCCTGTGGAGCTCAAACTTTACTTTTCAGAGCCTTTGGTATTGATTTTAAACTTTGGCTCTTTTCACCTCAGACTGTTTGTGACTCTCTCTCTGACTCTAAGTAGTTGTCTGTTCTCTTGCTTCCCATCATTACTATATCCTGGCCTGTTTCTGCTATTACTTTTGACTTGTTCTATGTGACTTGAAATGCCTTTCAAGAAGTTACTTCAACCCCCTTAAGTATTTCTTTTTGTTGTTTACTTCTTCCAAAAATTGCCCTGGAAAGGATCAGAACTGTCCAAATCACTAGCTTATGGACAGTCCTTTGCCATGTTTCTGAGATACCAGGGGTGGGGAGCCTGTGGCCTTGAGCCCACATGTGACCCTCTGGGTCCTCAAGTTTGATCATTTGACTGAATTCAAACTAAAGAAGGTGAGCTTCCTTACCCCGTAAGACTTATCTGTACTGTTAGAATCCATTTTTCTCCTGTCACAGATTCTATTCTGACTACAGTTTTTTAGTCTAATTTCAAAAAGTTTAAAACTTGCGAGTAAATATAGTTCAGGGCTTTAAAGGCTAATAGTCAGTAAATATTATTTATTAAGTTCCTATGTGCCAGACTGTAATAAGTGCTGTGGACACAAATAAAAAGATAGTCCCTGCTCCCAAGGAGATTACAATGTAATGGGGAAAGACACTACAAAAGAGAAAGCTAAAAAGGGGTAGGGAGGAGAGGGAACTGGAGAAGAAGACCCCCTAGTGCAGGGGCCTTGGGGAATCCTTTCAAGGAGTGCAGCTGGTGGGAAATGAAGAACTGGTCTGGAAGCCCTTTTTGGATGAAGACTTTGGGCAAAAGAGGGTTACTTGCCATCTTCTAAGTCTCCCTCTTCTCTCTCCTTCATCCTATACAACAGAAATGTTTTCCCTCACTATCTTCTCTCACACCTTACCTGCCTTATTTAAAGTAAGACAGTAGAGGATTTTGAACTGAGAGAATAGACAATTTCTGAAGAAGATGAAATGTGATGCAGTCAAGGGTTGCATGGAGAGGAGTTTATCTTAGCAAAGATAAGGGCCAGCATCCCAGGGGCAATTCATGTTGGAGACCTGTTAACTTTCAGCTTTCTCAAAGGAGCTTTTTCCAGAGCAAAGCCTGATCATTGTCCCCCTGGTTTGAGTTCTACAAGTCCCTGACCAGAGTTTGGTTTCGAGTGACAGTAGATGCTGCTGGATTCAGTGTCTATTAGCCAGTCATCCCTGGATCTGTGACCTGGAACTAGGTAGTGGGTGACAAAACTGCCATTTGTCACCTGTTCTTGTACTTTATACTGGTTTTTCCCCTCCTGTGCTAGATCTGAGACCCTTTTCTGCCCTTACCCAAAGTGGCACACAACTTCTCCCTTGCACTAAAATACTCCATGTATGTATAGACCATGCTGGCTTGTCTTCCTATGCCAACATTGGCTACAAAAATTACTCACTGCAATTAATAAAAAATTTCCATAGGATTAGGTCTGGTGTATTTTCTATATTTTTGGGGAAGAGTTTTGGGGTGGAGTTATGGGTATGGGGGAGGGGAAACTGTAGGAAGAGGAAATTCTTCCTTCTCCTTAGCCATCTCGGCTCTGCCCTTTGTAAAAACTTAAAAACTGTTTTCCCTGCCTCTAGTCTTTTCCCAGTCCAGTCTGTCCTCCAACCAATCACCAAGGTAATTTTTCTAAATCCTGGATCTGGGGTTTATAGACACCTCCATCCAGAACCCACAGCTTTTCAACCCATCAGACACCAGCCAAACATTACTGCTACTGCTTCTGCCTCTGCTCCTAACCCAGCCATCCATGGCCACTTCATACTTCAGCATTGCTATTGATGAGCAAAAAAAATACCTCAGCTGAGATACTTTTGAACTATTTTCAGATTTTAAAGAATATACTGGGGGGTTTTGTATTAATGTTTTAAAGTCATATTATGAACTACATATCTACTGTATAGATTAGAAAAGTCTCATTTGAGGAGGTAGTAGTCCTATGGAAATTAAGCTTAAGATATAACTATTAGTGAGCTTTGTTCTTTAAAATCAATCTGTTAATTTAATATTTAAATCCTTCAGCTCATGTTCTGAATCATAACTTTGCCCAAGAAATATAGTCAAATTTATATTCTAGGCAACTTTAGGTGAAGACTTTTGAGGAACTTTTTGGGTGGTGGATGATACCTTTCATGTTATCTCAACAAATTTAGTTATCATGAGAAATTTATTAGATTTCTAAGCCTTTGGGTACATGTATAAAAATAAGCTTAGAATTAAATTCTGGGGCCCAAAGAGAAAAAAAAAATTGTAAAGGGATTAAAAATCCTACTAAATAAGTAATTCCCACCAGAAAGATATTTTTTGCACTATCCTGGTAGTCCACAAACTTAAGTTGAGATGATCCAGAGGAATGATGGATTCTAAGCAAGGACTTTCGCATGGAACAACTCCAAAAATAAGGGACACACTGTAATTAAGTACTGGGTACTTTGGTAGCAGCATTGATCACTGTGATTATGTTTATGCTTTCTGACTACTTTTCAATATTTTTGTAAATGATTTCTCACTTCTACTTTTCAATGAAAGTCAGGCTCAGAAAAGTCAGTGAGGGAAATGGGAGAAAGTACTGGGTTTGAAGTCAGGAGATGTGAGTTTGCGTTCTGATTCTGCTGTCATTCCCCAGATTTGTGACTGCTGACATGTCACCCATTCTGGGCCATAGTTGCCTCATTTGTTTGATGGAAATAATACTTGGAAGAGGCAGTGTGGCCTACTAGATAGAGAGCTAGCATTGGATTTGGGAAGATCTGGATTCAAGTGCTACCTTTGACACATATTGGTTTGAGTGTCATTAACCTTCTAGTATCCTAAACAGCTCTCCAAGGCTAAAAATTAAGTAACTTACTGGCTTGCATTAGTAGAGGAAGTTTTTATTCAGGGATCTCTACATCAGTGAAATCACAGGTCTCAGAAATCAGGGAGGCACTGAAAGGTAGGTCCCACTTCCCTTCTGTATCAGTGTGAGGAAAGCACTTGATCAGCTTGATAAAATATAAGATTTATTGCACTATACATGTTTACTTATGAATTATTAGAAACTTACTCAAGTTCATAGACCAACTGGTGATGGAACTATATATAGCCAGAAGAACTGTGTCTAAGTGGACTGCATTAAAAAATAAAATACTTAGAAAATTATTTACTTCTTGTTTAAGAGGGTTAATTTTGAGATTCCAAATATTTATCCAATCTTAAATCTGTCCCATTCCTGCATTCTGTGTCCTAGGGGAGTCTCAAACTAAACATCACCCTAGATGAATGTCATTTTACCTCTTCCTATCCAAAACTGCTCCTTTCAGCTTGTCTGTTTTTATTGATAGCACTCCCATCTTCTTGGTTACCCAGGCTCCAAATCTTGGAGTTATTCTTTATTCTTCCTTTTGTCCCACCCCTCATGTTCAGTCAGTTGCCTAATAATATCAGTATTCACTTGGCAATATAATTTGCATCTGTCCCCTCCTGTCCATTATGTACTATCCCTGTACTAATTCAGATCCTCAGTACTGCTCACCTTTCTAATGTGGAAGTCTGGCTCCAGCTTGATTTTTTATCCACAGTTCACTCCATTTCCCTTTGTGTTCTAGTCAAACTGTACTGTTTCCAGATTAAAGAAAAACTTGCAAACAAGTACAGCAATTCAGAAATGGGAATGAGAGGCATTGGTTTTTCTCTCACTGGAAACCTTGAAGCAGAGGCTGAAAAGCCATTTGTCAGGGTTGTTGTAAAGGGGTGCCTATTCAAGTTTCATCTCTGAGGTCCCTTCTGCTTCTGAGATTTTGAGATTCTATGATCCAGTGGCTACTAGCCTGACTCACTTTATCCCAAGTTGGCCATCCACATCTGTTGAAATCATTTTCTTTCAAGGACTAGGTTAGCTACTGCATCTTCTGTGGTGTCTTCCCTTATTTCCGCCCCTCCCCCCCGCCAAAGGAAAGTGAGTTCTGTCCTTAATTTTAAAAAATATCTTTGGTCTCTCATCTCCCCAGGATGATGTTGTTAATATATGGTAAATACTAATTGTTATTGAATTGAATTATTTTCCTTACTTGTGGAAACACAAAAATTGATATTGCCTATTTTAATCAGTCAGGCTGGCCAAAAAACAATGCTTTCCCTCTTTACCTACTGTTTTTGCTTCTCCTAGTAAAGTAAGGAAAGCCAAGGAACTTAACTTTGGTATTAAAAAACCTTGTATGACTTTTGATCCAATCACTTCCCATCTCAGTGCTTCATGCTGTCATCAGTAAACAGAAGAGGCTGAATTACATGATTATATCTGTTTTTGAGTTTCCTTGGATCTCTAAATTTAGTGACTAAATAACTCCTTTGTCTGTTTGTCTTTTTTGACTTCTGTATTTCTATTCCTCTGCCAGAAATATATATATTAACTGAGAATTCATTTGTTGTCCAAGTTTGTGGGGATCAAATGAGATACTATTTGTAAAGGACTTAGCACAGTCCACATAGCCTAATAAATGCTCATTCCCTTCTTTTTCCTTCACCCTCCAATTTGATTGGGTAAAACAAATGATGACTTATAGGCATTCCCATCCCTGAAGCAGGCTGAAAATGATCATTTTCAAGAGGTTCAGGGAAGAACAGACAAGATCACAACAGGCACAGGGCTGCTTGGGTGAGCTGGGGACTGCTGATTAGCCACACTGCTCTCATAAGACTGCTTAATTTCTGTGACTTTACCATGAGCCTGTAAGAAAAGCTGCTTACCCACCCCTCTGGACATGCTTAACACATGGTATTTTTTTATCCCTACAGAGATTTGGGGATTATAATTTGGGGAAATGGCACATTTGTAAGACTAAGTTTAATAATTATTTCAGAAACAACAGTATATATAGGAATATCTGGGGCTAAGTAATGGCTGGTTTAATCATGGAAGTCCCACTTTGTAGAGAGAAGGCCATTAGTTGTAGTCCTCAGTACATGGTACTCCTACTAATCGATAACTGATTATAATTTTGAATTTGTAGAATTTTGGGATTGGGAAGTAAATTCCTTCTGATACCTGAAAATTTGGGTATATAGAATTCTGAATCCTAGATCTACCTTGGAACAAAAACACACCTGAGCTGAATGAACGCTTCTTCTCAACTTATGCCCCATGTTGCAGGGCAAAAAGTGCTGGATTTTAAATCAGAGGACTGCAGTTGAACCTCTCCTCTACAATTTGGTAGTAATATGACCGTAGTCTCCTTTTCTAATTTTTAAAAGGAGGCCCACCAATCCAAATCTACTGAACTCCAAAACACTGGTGTAGCTCTTCATAATTTGTTTACATTAGTCAGTGGCTCAGTTCTGGGAATACAGAGAAAGACCGAGTCCTCAAAGACCTTACTTTATAATGAGGAATATAATATAAAAATAACTAGGTATATGCAAGATATATTTGGAATATTTAAAAGTAATCTCAAAGAGCATCATCACTAGCTGGGGATATTGGGAAAGGTCTATTGTCTACTGCAGAAGGTGGGATTTGAGATGAGTCTTAAATTGCAGAAGTATCGATGAGGAGGCCATAGCACTTTAGGCATAAGAGAACCCCATGACATAATCATACTAGTGCTCTAGGAAAATCATTTTGACAGCTGAGTAGATGATGGATTGGAATGGGAAAAGCCTTGATGTGGGTTGAAAAACTCTTGAAAGCGTCCAGAAGAGAGTTAAAGAAGGCCTGAATGAGGTCATGGTTATGTGAGTGGAGAAAAAGAAATGTACAGGAGAGATGCTGACAGTCAAAAAGTACTTATAAATTCCTACTCTTTGCTAGGCACTATGGTAAGTGCTGGGAATGAAAAGAAAGGCAAGAACATGACCTCTACTCTCAAGATACTCACATTCTAGTGGTGGAGACAACATTAAAATAATTATATCCATGTAAGATTTAAATGGGGTAAAGGCAAGGTAATCTTTGAGTAAAAGTGGGGCTGTGAGGGACACTAGGAGGTGGGAATTTGAAGATCTGGCAACAGATCAGATAGGTGTAGTCAATGTGAGTGAGTGAGTGAGTAAGCAGTGCAGAGTAACTGAGATTGTAGGCCTATATGACTAGGAAGATAGTGATGCCCTCAGCAGTGATAAGGATGCTGGAAAGAGAAGATTTTGGGGGGAAAGATAATGAACTGTGTTTTGGGCATGTTGAGTTTGAGATTCCTAAAGGGCATATAATTAGAGATATCTGAAAAGCAGTTGAATTAACATTAGTTAATTCTAGATTATATCCTTTAAAAAAAATTTAGAGGAACTAGAAGAGAGGAGGCTGTGAAAGATAAGTTCATTAGAAATGGGTTTTATTAAGTAGCATATATGAAGCTGGGAAGAAAGAGAACTGAAAATTTGAGGGTCTTCTGAATCTTAGTTATTTGTGGGTAGACTTCTGATTATGTGGTATGATGCAATCTGTGGAAAAGCCTCTGACCCCAAATATCTTCCCCTAGTCAGCTACTACCAGAACTCTACCAATAGAATAAATACTTTTGAGTTTATTTATTATTCCCCATTGGAATGAAAATATTCCTGGAAGGGGTAACAACATTAAGCTGTCATCTGCTCTTGACATTTTAGTACAGTTTATTGGATCTTTTTCCTTAGGACAGGTAGCTGTAAGTAGATTTTCACAGAGAAGAGAGACTACAGTAAGGTAAGATCTGTAGCACTGAGGTACTATCTAGGGAAAGGAAAATTGGGGAGGCTTTGTGCAATGAGGACACTGTGGCAGACCAGCGCATTGATATTGTGGTCTCCAGTGTATATACCATGGCATTCATTACTGGCAGTATACAGAGTATATGATTATTTATTAATTAGCTAGCAAGATGACAGCATTCACCTATGTCTTTATTGTTGTCTGAATCTAGTTCTGTGCTAGGGTATTCTTTGACAAATTCAACAGAGATTTACTATATGCCTTCTTTGTACAGTGCCTTTTGCTTAGATGCAGGAATGGAAACAGAGTTAAGGTAAAATAGTCATACCCTCTTGAAAAAGATTGTCTGATATGGAGATAGCCTATTAGATGTCCTAATGGGGAGATGAAAAACAAACACAGATAACTGTAATGGGCTGTGTTACGTGAAAAACATTTTGTGGAGGTACACTGTGCTTTGTGAGACTTACGGAGCATACCAGCAGTCTAATAAGTGCTTGTTGATTGATTACCAGCAGTGAGAGCAATGGAAAACAATCTATTCTAGGATACTTGGCCGCTTTGTTGCCCTTTCTTCTAGTAAGTCAACATCATCCGAATGTTTTAATAATAAATCTGATAACATAAAAGTCTTGCTTGTTTGTAAACTGATGTGGACGTGAGAGAAGGTCCAGCTGTTCATGTTGCAGTGATAGGATGGCAGAAAACCTAAACTGTCCCTTATCTCAAGCTATCTCAATCTCTTTCCCCCAAACCCCTTTGCCTATCTATACTTATATACCCATCTATACTTATATACCTTTGCATCAATTCTGACATTGGATTCGGTGAAAAACTGAGGCCAACATTTGAATGTTAGCTTTTTAATAAATTTTTCAGAACCTGACTATAATGTATATTCAATACTTGTATAAATTTAAAATCAATAGTAGTGTTATTGTTAATGTGAAAAGGAATGCCATTAGGCAGTGTAGCATCCTTCAAGACCCAGTTTTATTGCCCCTTTCTTTGTAAAATCTTACCTAACTACTCTAGCGATATCATCATTCTCTTAGCTGTTCTGAAAGTTTGTAGTGCCTGCAGAAATGAGGAAATACAATTTCTTCTTATTTATAAAGTACTGATGACTATGAATATAGATGGGTTAGATACACTACAAGAGCCAAGTTTTATCTGTGTCACTTGGCTTTGATTAAATGTTTTTCTTTGTAGCCAGGAAAGGTTCACTGTATATACGCATGGGAGAAATAGAGCAGGAAGAGAGGAGGGTTAAAAACAAAACTTCCAAACTCTCCCCTCCAGAATTATATAGGAAACTACAATTAGGTAAAAGAGAGAATGTGTCTATGAAAACAGCCATTGTTTACCAAAGCTGCACCAAGTCATAAATAGTTACAGCTAATACACTATATATGTGTACAGTTATTTACTACCATAATATTATTTTAGTAAGATAATTTTCCAGTAGTACTTAATAAATAATTGTTGACTTGATAGAACATAATCTCTTTCCTCAATGAGTCTTTATTCTAAATCTAAAACAATCTCTTTGCTCCTGAACTGGCCATAATAGTACGATATATTGCTCCATTCACAGTCTGCTTTGCGTAGTTCACTTGGTTGGAGCTCTGTTTGGTCCAGGTAGTTCCATCTTCCCTGTGATGTTAACAGTAGGAGCTGGAGGAAGTGAAGGAGATCATCTTCTCTTACCTGCCAGCTTTAAAGATGAGAAACTTGGAGCCCAGGGAGATTGTGACTTGCCCAGGCTTAAGATTCCTTACTGAAATCCAGACATCCAGATAACCTGCTTTAACCTGCTAGTTTAATAAATCTGTTTAAAAAGGAAACTAGGGCTTTTCTGACATAATTTTTTTTTAGTGAACTCATCCTAGCTCCTCTGTTCTTAAATCTCTTCTTAAAATTTGCCTGTAATTGCCATCCAAATCATCAGTCTGTAGGATTCTATAAACTGCTTCCCCAATGTTCAGCAGTAGGACATTTCCCCATAGTCCCATTGCATCTCTGCTGTTTTCTACTTGCTTGAACTTAAAAATAGCCTTTAAAAAAAAAAAACAAAACAAAACTGAAGTATAAAGCAAGGAAGAGTTTAAAAATACTTCTACAATATATGTAAAATGAGAGATTTCTTTTGGTTGAGATCAAACATAAATGACACTAAGGAATGTTGGAAAACTGCCATATGTTCTATTGGTTGAGCATACTTAGAATCTGTAAATAATTGTAGAGTTCTATTCAGAGTACCTGGAAATTAACATTCTCTGTTTATACAACATTCTGCCACTAACAAGAAGCAACATAATTAATCCCTTATTGTATTGTTTATGGATTATATGAGGAAATTTTATTGGAGATAATATTAGTTGAGCTTGAATGTTTTCTATCAAGACTTCCCTATTGCTAAGTTTGATAGGACATTTATGCAGTGGAATCAGTTAAGCTTATTTAAAGTAACCCTCAGAAACCTATAGAATTCCAGTTATTTCCTTTTCAACCTTATGGGATACAAATTATTTTTTTCCATATCATAAAATGAAAACTAACTTTCATCTCAGTTTCAGTATTCATTTAAATTTCATGTTTAGTCTGAAAGGTTATATTTTGTATTGAATTTTCCTTTTTGGAAGACATTTTATTTTTTAAAAATAAGTTGCATTTCTTATTCTTCAGCTTTTCTACAACTAAACAATTTTTTGTGGTTAAATGATGATTTTCATTTTCTAGGTTATATGAGTATCTCAGAACAATTCAGTTAACATTACGAGTATTGCAAAATCGAATTAACCCTCAGTCCATGTTTATTTTCTGATATGTTTCTTAGTTACAGAATTGTCCACAGCAGTGCTATTTTCTTCTCTTAAAAATGAAATCTTCATTTTATGTAGAGGTTTTCCTTTGAGAAATTAGAGATCAAAATTCTGGAAAGTTACAGTTATAGTATGAATTAAAGATGTTTTCCAGGGAACTGAAGGTGAGGCTGTAGGTCAGACAATGGTGGTAACCCTGAAGGAACTAGATTTCACGTCCTGTTATTTTAAGACTTTTAAGGAAATGGAGAAAGAGGAAATGGTTCAAGCTCTGTGACATCATTGGTGCTATTTTTACTTTCTGAGGTTCAAAGACTTTACAATTCAGGGATGATAAAAATGTATACAAAAATGGAAGCATTCGTCTTTGCTTTACAGGGTGGTGTGGGTAGGGAGGAAGAAAATAAGTGAACCTCCGATTATGTATGTAGGCAGCTACATGTGTCTGTATAAATAATAATCTTTAACATTTAAAATTAAATTTAAAATGTTAAAAAATTAGCACCATTAATGAAAGGAAAGTACAGTTTTATATTAAAAATGCTGCATATGTTAAAACAAGCTTATATTAAAGCATTTTCAAAGTATTACAGAATCAGGCATTCTGTAGATATGGATTACTGGAGAAAATCATTAATTTTATTTGAAAGGTTAATGTTTTACTTGAAAGCTCTACTTTTATTATCAGGTGACATTCATAAGTTGATGAAGAATATATTAATTAAAGTTAATGAAGTGCAATTGTTTACTCTGTAAAACATCTATTTTTGTTTGTTTCTGAACTCCTTAATGGCATAACATGATTTTGTACTTGTTTCACATAAAAGAGCATCTTATAATCGATATTGTGTTTGTACTTTAGAAAACACTTAGTTCTCATCTGATGTAATAAACTGGAATTTTAATTGTGACAACCAATGGTTTATATCATGAGAAACGTTACCTCCCCTGCATGCCTCCCCCCAAACCCCAAGAAAATTTTACTTTGATGCATAGGATGTGATAGAAATGAAGAATGTTTAACTCCTCTGTCACCACAGTGAGCAGAGAATTTAGTGATTGAAATTAAATTGAGATTTATTTCAAGAATTAAAGACAATGGAACAATGTTCTGTGATTTGGAGGTGAGTAGATATCTCCTTGTTTGGCAACTTCAGTTTATCAATTGATGTAGCATCACTTCAGCGCAGATAACAGATGAACACTAGATATGGAGTTAGAAGACGTGAATTTTTCTGTTCATTGTCAGGGTGGTTATCAATAAACATTTATTGGGCATCTACCTGAGTTACTTCTAAGCATCAGTTGTAAGAATAAAATGCAAAATAATTTAGAATTTCTTTATTCTAAATTATGCTACTGAATACTTTTAAAAAAATGCTACAGTGTACTCTTTTTTAAAAACCATCTTTGCACATAGTACCTCAACATATACTTATTTGCTGTATTTTGGGATGATGATGATGATCAACTTACATGAGTTCTGTTTTTTTAAAAAAGATCTCTGAATGAGAAATTTTCTCTTTTTAAAATGAAATATTCAAATATTACTTATCTCTACATTTGAGCAATTTCCTTCACCAAAAGTGCGTTCCTCAGACTCTTTATCTTGAGCTAATGGAGAAAAGCGGCAGACCTAAAATACTGGGAAGTTCTACCCCTTGTCAGGTCTGAAGCGGGGGAAATGCACCAATATCAGAAGCTTCTCAGTCCAGTTAAAAAACAAGGTTCTCTTGACGTTTGCCTTGAAGGTTCTTCTGTGATTCTGTGATCCTTTTGTTCTTATGCACAGTAATTTTCTAATATCTCGTTACCCTCCCTCCATTGAACACTCTCATGTAATAAAAAGTTACAGATCACTAATTGCAATTAACTGGAATGTGACTATTTATTAGTATTACTTTCTATGTACATTATTATAGCCAGTTATGCATGTTCATGTCTTAGTTCTGCTTACTTAAGTATATAATAAGAGCTTACACAAGTCTTCCTGAATTCCTAATTTTGACTGACTTTTCTGAATTCCTAATACTTGTTTTTCTGAATTCCTAATATTTGTAATTTCCTTTAGATTCATATGCTCCAATTGTTCAGCTACTTTCCAATATATGGAAACCCACTTCTTTTCCAGATGTGTTTTATTTTTTTTGCTATTGCAAAAAAAATACTAATCCTTTTTAAAAAAAATTACTTAAAAAATTAAAAAAATTATTGTATATGCTTCAAAATTTTAAAAGAGTTATTTTTTAAAATCCCAGCTTTGAGCATAGGCCCTGTTTTCTAAAGTAAAACATTTTTCATATTATATTTGTGTCCAATCTTTGTTGGATAACATCATGTGTTTTTATGATAAATAGTAGTGAGCAATTAGCACCCAAAAGTGTTTTCTTTTGTTTTTACTTTACTTTTTAAGATGAACTTGTAAGTGATTGTTTTATATTTTGGATTTTTCTGTATTTTCAACAAAGCGGTAGCATTTGGTAATCAAAAAGTCTCACAAATAGATGCTTAGCAAATGTTGATGTAAATAGGATTTTTAAATGGCATACATTTAATTTAGGGGTTTGATGCAGATTTTGTTTCCTAGTACTTACTATTTAGTAATGGGCAAATAACCTTTAATGTTGGATAATGCATTCAGTATGCTATCTTATGAATACAAGTTCTAGGATTTTCATTATCACTGACTTCAAAATGATACTATTCTAACATTGTGTACACTTAATATTTGAGGAAAAAAATTAAAAATTAAGAAAATTAATTTGCCAAGCTATATAAAGTGCCAACTTGATTTGTCAGTCTGATGGTTCCACAAAACCTTGAGGCTAAGAGCTTGCTGGACTTGAATGTCATTATTTTTTGAATGGCTTATATTTCAACCTAAGTTTTAAAATAATTATTTTTAAAAACATTTTCATAGTAGCGAAAGAAGCATTTGCTAGAAGTAGAACAGGTAGCGTGTGCAACAGTTAAAGCTTTCACTGGCCTTGTGGTGCAGAAGTGAATACATTCATGATTCTGAAGTACCAGTTGGTTAACATTGATGATACAATTGAAATGGTCTGTTTTCAGTCAGTATTTGATACACATAGTACATGATTTGAAACCTAGAATAAGTTAAAACTTGGCACTAAAAAAGACACTATTGCCTAAACACCAGTACCTGTGGGGGTAGGGGTGGGGGGCAGATGAAGACATGGTTTCACGCTGTGGCTTCATTGCCTTTGATAATGAAAGGCCCGCAGATGTGCCCAAGCTATTAATAGTCTGCTTTGGTCTGTTGCATTACTTTAATATTAGCACATTGTGTACATGTCTGTCATGTTTTATAATCACATGTAAGTGCCATGCCATGGTGTTTCAATTCCTGTAACTTGTCTGGTGGCTATTCTTTTTGGTTTCCTCAAATTTCAAGCCTCTCTCTAACACACTATATAACTAATCACAGTAATGATCATAACTCTTGACTTCTCTGCAAAGCTCATCAACTGCAGGAAGATGCACAGCATTTGATAAGAATCTCTGGGCATGCTCTGAGTATTCAAAACCTCTAGTCCTTAAAAAGGAATTGGCTCATTTTTGTTCCTTCAGAATTTAACATAACATTGAGCTAAATTTAGTTGTCATGTGGAAATTACTGCCAAATACATCACCCGTGTAGAATGAATGAGCATATTCCAGAAGAGAAAAAAGAAATCTGTAAAGAAGAATGAGGGATGTGATAAAAGAAATTTATAAAAATCCCAGTCTTGTTAAACCATTGAGGAATAATGTTAAAAACTAAAATACTCCATAAAAGACCAAGAAAATGCATTTGGTTAGCTTTTTTATTTTGATGAGAGAAACAAGTTTTCATCCTATGGGTTCTTCTCATTAAGAAAAACAAAAAAAATTCAAATATTTACAATGCTTTTCTCCTCAATTTAGCACTCATTTGTATATTTTATTTTGTGGGTTTGGGGATGATATTTAGGATATGACAGCCCGTGATTTGGTACAGCAGAGATATACTCTTCCCAATGGAGATACTGCTTGGAGGTCTTCTCCACTTGTTACTGCTGCTCTAGAAGGAAAACTCGTTATCTTGGATGGCATTCATCGTGTCAATGCTGGTACATTGGCTGTACTTCAAAGGTTAGTATGGGTTGCAAAAAACATGACTACGAAATTTATGTGAAAACTTCTCTTTTGCTTTTGGGGAAAAAACAAAAAAAGCTACTGAGATTTTTTTTCATGTATATACAAATAAAATATGTGTATATACATACATATATATATACACACACACAAATATGTGTGTGTGTGTATGGAGGGAGTATATCATTACATGTGTTAATGATTGCAAATTCAAGCTTTAGATAAACAGTTTTTCCCCCTCTAAGGAAAAAGGTTGGGGGTGGGGGAAACCTCTAATTAAGTTCTATATCTCCAAGTTGCAAAAGAAAATAAAACCTCAGAAGTTACTAAACTTGAAATTTTCTTACTCCAAGACAGAACTTCACTTTACGTAGAAACTTTGTGAGGCACACGTTAAAAATTTGTTCATTTTTCTTGCTTTTTGGAATAATTGAAAGTACAACACCCCAGAAAAATGAGTGCACAGTTGTCAGAATGTGTTATACATAATGACTGCTAATGTTATTTTGGAATTCTAAGATAAGTTGTGTGTGAAATTAAATCTTTTTCTTTTTTTTCACCTTAGAAAAGAAACTCTAACTTGCTTCTCTGAAATTGAGTTTTGAGAAGTAGAATCTTATTTTATAATTTTCATAGGGAAGCAATTTTATCTCATATAATTTAAAGAGAATAATAAAATCACTTTCTCCCATATTTCATTTTTGCAAATGTGGAGATAAATGAATGGGTTGAACTTTGAGTGTCTGAAAAAATTGTATTTACCAGAACATCTTTCCTTTCATGCTGGACATTGAATGTGTTTGAGAGGCCAAAACACTTACATGCAGTATTTAAATTGCAGGTGTATTATTGTGCTAATCTTGATTCATTTTAAATGTATAATTATATTTTTTAAATATTAGCAAAGATAGAAATGGTCATAGTATCAGAAGCATTCCCTGTTCACCTATTATACACATGTTATACAAACAGTACCTCCCAATCAAAAAAAAAAAACTCCTTCCCCCCCAATAAACAGAAAAATCTGACTCACTTCCACAGGTGACCTTTTAGATGTTTTTCCCCTCTTACTCCAACTGAGTAATGATGTACTGAAGTAAACAGTAGCCACAGTAGAGGGCCAGTGGCCTAGGAAATGTTTGGAATAACTCTAAATAGTCAGTAGGGGCTTTGAAGCAGTCTGTGACCTAATGGTATCAGAGCCAAATTAGGGGCCAGTGCCTGGAAGAGAACGTTCACGTTGGATAATAACATCTAGCCTCGGCAGTTGTGAGGCTAAAATGAGATCATGTATGTGGAAGCATTATCAAGAGCTGCACAATAACAACAAAAGACTCCTAATAAGAACAAAGTGGACTGTCCAGCCCTTTTTAAAAAATTACAGCCAACAACACTCAATCTTCATGATCTATTCTCTAAAATTAAAGCCAGCAGAGCAGCCAGCAGTTGCTATAACAGAGGTGTCCAGGATTATTCTATCTATGTTCTTAGTCCTACTTGCCAGTAGATTTATTATAGAACTATGCTGTTTTAGAACTGGACAGAACCTTAGAGATCATTTCATTCAAACCCTTTCATTTTATACAAGAGAAAATGGAGGCTCCCAGAGGAGACTTACCTATTGTCAGAAAGTGTGAGAGCTGAGATTACATCTCTAGTATCCAACTTCTATCTGGTAATAAAACCCCTAGTTTTTCCCAAGATGAGCATTTTGCCCACTATTTCACAGTTAACACAGAGAGTATAAATGAAGTCACTGATGGCTTATAGTTCAATAATTTGATTCTTTCTTCTTTTCCCTTAATGCCAATAGATTAATCCATGATAGAGAACTGACTTTATTTGATGGTTCAAGACTGCTGAGGGAGGACAGGTATCAGCTTTTAAAAGAGGATCTGCAGCTGTCAGATGAGCAACTAAAGATGAGGTAATTTGGGGGACCCTTTATTTTGTTATTCAAAATGTCAGGGATTCAAACTGATTTTATGTTTGATTCAATTCAGGGGGCGAATGGTATTGTAGAAATATAAAATGAGGAGGGATGAATGGTCTCTGGTTGAATTGCCTCAAATTTTGATGAAGTATAAGGTGAAGTTCTCAACTAAGAGGTGAGAGTTGATGGTAAGGGAAGCCTAAAGAGAGAAGGGAAAGTTTGGAATAGCTGCAGTGAAGAGTGGAATAGGCAATCAGTTAGAAAATTATAGTAGGATTGCATTGCTGCAGTGAGGGAGTCACTTAGATTTACTGATAGGAATTTATAGTTGAACCAGTCAGTACAGTTTCCTGATTTCCTTCAGTTGTGTTTAGTAGCATGTATATAGGAAGGAAGATTGATGGGGAGAGTAATGTGGGATTGGGTTTTGGAACAAGGAATTGAAGAACAGAGATTTTGTCTAGTTGGACTGGTTCACCATAGGGCTGAAGTTGGGAAGGGAGGAGAGTATAGTCAGAGTTAGAGGGGATGGCCTTGGGGTAACACTGAGGGATGAAAAATGGGAGGATATGATGAAGACAAAGGGTACATTTAGGAGCAGTAAGGAATAGAGAGAGATAGAACTCTAAAACATCCTGTTTGGATAAAGGGAATTTTGAGTTCTTAAACATAGAAGGTAAAAATTTGTAGGTGTTGGCAGGATCAAGAGAGTGACCACTCCTTTGTGTAACAGAAGTGGAGTGAGGGAATAAGTCTTTATACCGAGTTCAGAAGAGTGGGCAACATGGATATGTAGATTGAAATCCCCTGGAATGAGGGCATAAGTTAGAGGTAGAGATGAAAACTGTCAGCTTGATGCTGAAATCATTGAGAAAGGAGGGAAAACATCATAGAGGTTGGTAAGTAATGGCTTACAGAATTTGGTTTGGGTAATAAATTGGTATGTCCTGAAGCTTGCGCTGGGAGAGATAGCTGAGTGCCCTAGCTCCCTCAAGCCATCCTTGAGCAGACCAAATTGCAGAACTCTTGCTGTATATAAACCAGGGGCAGAGGTGGGAAATAGCGTGACTTTATATCACTTCATTATTATTGTTTATTTATTATTTGATATTATAATTTATTTTTATTATTATTCTTGACACAGTGACTAGATCGATTCTCCCAAATCAGTTAATGTTAAATCAGTTGTTAAATTTTACTGAATGTCCCTTGCATCCATCTGCTTTCCACTCTTCACACGACCACTGCCCTGCTTCAGGTCCTCCTCACTTCTCATGTAACATATCATAATAGCCTTTTGATTGGTCTTCCTGTCCCCAGTATTTCTTCTCTCTAAGCTATTCTGCACACAGCTACCAAGTTAATCATCTTAAAACACAAGCCTGATTTTGTAAGATCGCCTCTCAGAAATCTTCAGGGATTTATAGTTGCCAGTAGGATAAAATACACATTCTTCAGTCTGACATTTATAACCTACATTCTGGCTTCTACCTGATTTTTCAGACCTTTTCCCTTACTCCTCTTACAGCAAATTCTATGAATATGTTACTGACCTACTGGTTGCTGCTTGCAGTCCACATTCCACCTCCTGTATGCAAAGCCTTTGCATGACTGGTCTCTCCTTGAGGAATGTTCTTCTTCCTTACTTGTACTTTGTAGAATACCTAGTTCCCTTCAAGGCTTGGTTCAGGCGCTACCTTCTTTGGGAAGACTGTTCTTTCGAGGATTACTGCTACCTTGCATTTACTTATCCACTCACATGTTGTAATGCTCCCTCCACCCAGAAGTATATAAGCTGAAGACAGAAGCTGTTCAGCATTTTATCTTTGTATCTCCACTATTCAGCACAGTGTACATAGTTTGTGCATATTAGCAATTTAATAAATGAGGAATTGAATTAAATTAAATTAGCATGCAGCACTCTGTACTTACTGCCATATGACTTGTCAAAGGAGTTAAGCAGCAACTCATAGTAAGGATATGTGCCAGCTCCTATTAGGAAGAGGGGAAGGATGTAATTCTTACAGATATCCTGGGAGGAATTAAATGTGAGAATGTTTTACATCCTTCTTTTGTGAATGAATGAAAAATTTATTTTTAATGATCACAAATAGTTTTATAGATGGAAGCACCTGCAGGAACACCTCCCAGAATCATAATGCGGGTTTGTCTTATATGTGATTCAGATTATAGCCAGCAACATTTGTACCCCTCATTTTGTCTTTTAAGAGATAGCTGTTTTCAGTGTCAGGTATTTCCTTTGTCAGCACAAAAGCTCAATTCTTTTTATTTCTGGGGATCTTTCCAGTAGCTAGAGACAAGTCTGTCATACTTGTTTGTCTTATAATTTATATCTTTGTGCACATTTATCTTGAATAATTCCACAGAGTTATTGGTAGTTATCAATTAATCAAGTATCTATGTGCCAGGCACTATGCTAAGCACTGAAAACATATATAAATACAAAGAATGAAACCATCCCCATTCCCAAAGATCTTACATGCCAAGGGGGAAGATAATGGTTACGTAGAAAATATAGGGAACATACACATAAAGTGAATGATTGCAAACATGTACATATATATAGTATTATACATCCATCCATCCACCCATACACACATACATACACTCTTCCCACCCAGCTGCATTCCTTTGGGCTGTTCCACCATTCCCCTAAGAATCTCAACATCAGGTACTTCCTTATCCTGCAAGATCAACATCAGCTTTGGTCCTCGCACCTCCTCAGTAGCCTCTCCTCCTCTGACTGGAGAGTGAAGCCAAGGGCTCCTCTCAAAAACCTCCGTTCAAGGAGGGTACCCAGGCCAAGTACTTTTTCTTTTCCCACTCAACTGCTGTTAAGAGTCATGGCTATGTTCTCCTGCCCTGTCCTGCTTTCGCTTCCTTTTGTATTTTGAGGACAGGGACGGTCTTTCTTTTTCACGTGTATCTTCAGTGCTTAGCACATGGAAGACGTGCACTCAGGCCTTTCTGCCTCCAGGCCAGTCATGCTGTTATCCCCTGTACCCTCTCTCTGTCTCAGTGAGAAGATTGTTCTAGATGTCCTTTAAGGTTCCGTCTGACTCTCAAATGTTCTATCAGATGCTTCAGTACCAGCCTACTGGTTCATCTCACTTCTTCAAGTCTCTTCTGCTCTAGTCCTTTCTCGATTTAGCTGTCAAAGTAATTTTCCTGAAGTATAGGCACATGAACATATAGGTATGAGTGCATGCCACCACCCCTCCCTACCCCCTCAGTAAACCACAGGATCTGTAAGTCTTTTAAAGCTCTTTACAACCTGGGTGCCTTTATTTTTATGTATTCTATCATCCAGCTTTACTGAACATTTTGCTGTTCCTTACACAAGACTCTCCATTCTGCTTATTCTTTTTTTTTGGTTGTCTCCCATGACTGAAATTCTCCTCCTCCTCTTCTCCTCCTCTCTTCCCTGACCTCTTTCAGGACTCAATTCAAATCTCACCTTCTGCAGAGGTCTTTCCTGGTCTCCCTGCCCTTCCCCCTACGACATGTGCCTTCTCCTCTGAGATAACCTCCTATTTGTAGCATATATGTGTGTATATCCTATTTGTAAATAGTTATTTGCATTTTGCCTTTCTCATTAGAATGCAGTCTTGTGGGTTTTGCTTTTCTTTATATAACCAGCATTTAGCATAGCTCCTGGAACATTCATTGCAAAGAATTTAATTAATGTTTATTTATTATTATAATAAATGTATAGGACCTTAAGGTTTATATATAAATCATTTTGCATATAAAAGTTTCATTTGATTTGATCCTAGTAACCAGCCCTGGGAAGGTAGATATGATTGCCCCTATTTTATATATGGAGAAACAGAATCAAACAAAGGCCAAGTGATAGACTTAGTGGCCTACTGGATAGATTTTTGAACTGTTAGTCATCAAGACTTGAATTCAAATCTTAGCTCAGACACATACTAGTTTTATGTCTATAGGGAAGTCCCCTCACCTCTCAGCCTTAGTTTCCTTGTATATAAAATGGGAATAATAGCACCTACCTCACAGCTTTGTTATAAGGACTAACTGAGGAGTGTGTGTACACGCACACACACACATGCACACAAGCACACACACACTTTTGCAAACCTGAAAGCACTATATAAATGTTAGTTATTACTACTTTTATAGTGACTGATGTAGGATTCAAACTGATATCAAATCTAACCCTCTTTCCCCTGTACCACCCAGATGGCTTCATAGGAAGTTCCCACAATTGTTTCTACAAGCCCAATGATCTCCAAATTCCAGGCATCTGTTCATCCTATTGTTGAGACCAATTCCCTAGTTCTTTCAAATAGTCTTTATATGAAATGATTTCAGTTACTTTCCCCACCCATGTATGGATGACTTTTATTTTGTTCTTATACATGTTTATTTTTTGTATTTAAATGTTTCCTTTGGTTTCCATAGTCTATAGCCTATAGTCTGGTTAGGGATACCTGAAGTTTGTTTTGTTCAGAGATTCATCATGCCTGAAACCTAGTATGGATTTTCCCCCTTCCTCTTGTTAGTAAACCTAAGTTTGTCTCCTCTAACATATTTCTTCCTCCAATGAGATCTGAAAAACTAAAGGTCTAGTAAGGGGTTCTTAAGCCACAGCAGTGTATGTAGACATCCCCTACCATACAACTTATCTACAAATGAGGGTGGGAAGGGAAAGCCTTTTGAGACTCTTAAGCAATGCAGGGCATAAATAATAAAATGACTATCGGGGGCAATATGTGTTTGGTTGGAAAAACAAACATTACTTAGTAACTAGGGTTTAGGTAATGTGCAGTGTGAGTTAAATAGGTAAATGTACTCTTAAGGAGATATTTTTGATTTAATAATAATACAGGCAGAATGGTATAGTCATTATGGGCTGACAAGAAGACATGAATGAATGAAGCAAAAAAGCACAAGCTTATTAAACATTTACTCTGTGCAAAGTACTGCTGTAAGCAATGAAATACAATTAGAAAAGTAAGGCACTTTTTTCTCTCAAGGAGCTCATTTCTCCTGATGAGAGAGACAGCACATCTGGTAAGTTTCAGCTACAGGTCAGATGGAAAGGTCCCATGGTCCTTAGAGTCTCATGTTCCTGTGGTCCTTGGGGTTTAGTGACAAAGCAAATGCTAATGTCTCTTCCTTATGTGATTTCTACTGATAAAATCATGTCAGTTTTGAACATTGGTTCAAGTTCTGTGTTGGACACATGCTAATAACTCTTATGACCATGAATAAATGGTTCGTGTCTTTTCCTTTCAGTGCTCAGCCAACTCTTTTAAGGCTAGGAATTGCAGATTAATAGTAGTAATTATTATTATAATAAATATTATAATAAAAATTATATATATATTTTTGAATGAAGACCTGCGTACACTTCTTCAATATGTGGTCCGTAGGGATCTGTTTCTATTTGAATTCTATTTAAAATAACTAATGTTTAGAGAAATTCAAATATCTTTGAAATATCACCTCACACTCATCCTTCTCTTATTGAGAAAGAAAAGCAAAAGCCCTGTTAGATTAATATTTATAGTCAAGTGAAACAAATTCTCACATTGACTGTTGAAAACTATCTCAACCTGTGCTCTTGGGTCCATTCCCTCTTAACCAGAGGTGAGTATGATGTTTTATTATGAGTTCTCTGGAGTCGTGGTCAGTCTTTGTATCTGTCTTAGTTTGTTAGTCTTTCAGAGTTGGTTGTCTTTATGGTAAGGTTGTCATTGTGTAAGTGGTTGACCTTCTTTGATTCCCTTCATTCTGTATGCCTAGTTTTGGCCGTACTGCTTTACGTTTTTCCTAAACAGTTTTTGTTGATAGTGAGTTCTTACCACAATAACTGGAAACTGGGCTACAGTGCTCATTTGTTTTCATATATTGTATACCTAATTTGTTCCACTAACCACCTATTTCTTCACCAATACCAAATTGTTTTGATAACTACTCCCTTGTAGTTCAGCTTGAGATCTGGTACTGCCAGGCCTCCTTCCTTCCCATTTTTTTTTCAATGGGTTGGATGTTTGTTTATTTATTTATTTTTAGTTTTTAGCATTCATTTCTACAAAATTTTGAGTTCCAAATTTTATTCCAATCTCTCCTCTCCTCGCACCCCAAAATGCCTTGCATTCTGATTACCCGTTCCCTCAATATGCCCTCCCTTCTGTCATCCCCCACTTGTCCCATTCTCCCCTACTTTCCTATAGTGTAAGGTAGATTTTCATACCAAATTGAGTGAGCATGTTATTCCCTCCTTAAGCCAAATGTGAAGAGAGTAAGCTTCACTTTTCCCCTCTCACCTCCTTTTTCTCCTCCATTGAAAAAGAATTTTCTTGCCTCTTTCATGAGAGATAATTTGCCCCATTTCATTTCTCCCTTTTTCTTCCCAATATATTCCTCTCTCAGCCTTTAATTTTATTTTTTTTGGATATCATCCCTTCTTTATTCAACTCAACCTCTGCTGTGTGTGTGTGTGTGTGTATGTGTGTGTGTGTGTGTGTGTAATCTCTCCAGCTACCCAAATACTGAGAAAAGTCTTAAGAGTTACAAGTATTATCTTTCCATGTAGGAATGTAAAGAGTTCAACTTTAGAAAGGCCTTTATGATTTCTCTTTCCTGTTTACCTTTTCATGAAAGTCAAATTTTCTATTCAGATCTGGTTTTTTCATCAAGAATGCTTAAAACTCCTTTATTTCATTGAATGACCATTTTTTCCCCTGAAGTATTATACTCAGCTTTGCTGGGTAGGTGATTCTTGGTTTTAATCCCAGTTCCTTTGACTTCTGAAATATCATATTCCAAGCTCTTCGATCCCTTAATGTAGAAGCTGCTAGATCCTGTGTTATCCTGATTGTATTTCCACAGTACTCGGATTGTTTCTTTCTAGCTGCTTGCAATATTTTCTCCTTGACCTGGGAACTCTGGAATTTGGCTACAATATTCCTAGGAGCTTCTCCTCTCAGAACTCTTTCAGGAGGTGATCAGTGGATTCTTTCAATATTTATTTTGCCCTGTGGCTCTAGAATCTCAGGGCAGTTTTCCTTGATAATTTCATGAAAGGTGATGTCTAAGCTCTTTTTTGGATCATGGCTTTCAGGTAGGCCCATAATTTTTAAATTGTCTTTCCTGGATCTGTTTTCCAGGTCAGTTGTTTTTTCCAATGAGATATTTCACATTATCTTCTATGTTTTTATTCTTTTGGTTTTGTTTTGTGATTTCTTGGTTTCTCATAAAGTCATTAGCTTCCATCTGTCCTGTTCTAATTTTTAAAGAATCATGTTCTTCAGTGAGCTTTTGAACCTCCTTTTCCATATGGTTAATTCTGCTTTTTAAAGCATTCTTCTCCTCATTGGCTTTTTGGACCTCCTTTTCCAATTGAGTTAGCCTATTTTTAAAGGTGTTATTTTCTTCAGCATTTTTTTGGATCTCCTTTAGCAAGCTGTTGACTCAGTTTCATGATTTTCTTGCATCTCTCTCATTTCTCTTCTCAATTTTCACTCTACCTCTCTTACTTGATTTTCAGGATCCTTTTTGAGCTCTTCCATGGCCTGAGACCATTGCATATTTATTTTGGAGGTTTTAGAAGCCTTGACTCCCTCTGATGCTATGCATTGTTCTTCCTCATCTGAAAAGATGAAGGAAAATACCTGTTCACCAAGAAAGTAACCTTCTATAGTCTTATTTCTTCCCCCATTTGGGGGGCATTTTCCTAGTCAGTTACTTGACTTTAGAGTCCTTTGTCAAGAGGAGGGTATACTCTGGGAACCTGTAAGTTCTCAGTTTCTCCAAGGTGGCACAGTCAGCCTGCACACTGGTCTGAGAGCAACCAAAAACTTTTCTGCCCAGAATCTGTGAGTAGATTTCCCTCTCCCCAGCACCACACCAGTGCTGCTTCTCCTCACCCCAGGGTCAAGCTCAGGGCTGAGATTCAGATCAGTGGCTTAATTCCCACAGGGACTTTAGGCAGAGGGCTCCAAAAATGGATGTTGCCACTTCAGTGGCTGCTGCTGGCAGGACAGACTGCATTCCCTTCTCACCTAGATGAGAAAGCTTTGTCACTGACCTTTGAAGCTGTCTGTGGTGTTTGTAGGATGATGAATGTGGGAACTGCTGCTGCTGGTGGCTCCCTGAAACCTGTTGCAGGTCCTGTCCCTGCTGCACCGTGTTGGGCTGTGTGTTGGGCTGCGTTCTGCTCCACCTCCAGTGTGATAGACCTTTCCTGTTGGCCTTCCAGTCTGTCTCGGGCTGGAAATCTCTTTCACTCTGTTGTTTTGTGTTTTCTGCTGCTCTAGAATTTGTTTGGAGTTATTTTTTACAGGTGTTTTATGGGCTCTGGGGTGAGGGGGGAGCTTCTACAGGTCCATCTTTCCCCTCTGCCATCTTGGCTCTGCCCCACTTCCTTCCCATTTTTAAAAAAATTAATTCACTTGAGATTCTTGGTCTTTTGTTCTTCCAGATGAATTTTATTATTTCAGATGAATTATTGAACTGTATAAGGTGGTTTCAATACATTCCATTAAGGCAGCTAGTAGTGCAATGGAGAGAACTCTGGGCCTAGAGTCAGAAAGGCCAAATTGGACTTCATATGTTTATTGGTTGTGTGACCCTGGGCAAGTCACTTAATCTCTGTTTGCCTCAGTTTCCTGAACTGTTCAATGGGGAGAAGAGTAGCACCTACCTTACACCTTTCTTTCCTCTTCCCTCCCTCCCCTTTTCTACTCCCCTCCTGAATGAAGGTCCTGACTCAAGTAAAATAAAATATATATAATATGCTCATGGGTGTTATGTGTACATATATGTATGTGTATATGTGAGATATACCCACATGTGTAAATGCATGTCTGTATGGACACACATGTACACATACACACATACATAGCCTAATGACTTAACTATTCCTTAGTTCAGTGGTAGTTGTAGGAAAAGAGGAAAGGGTATAGCTTCAAGAGTAAATCGTCTTGTTCCACAGGTTTAAGAATGCTTAGGCATGTTTGTATATACAAAATATAAAACAGGCCAGAGACTACAGCAGGCATATATTTACACTTGGTAGTATAGCATATGTGAGAATTTTTGGAATTTCAGGAATTATAAGCAATACCCATGTTGTTCATGATTTTTTAAAGCTTTTGAAGTGGATCAAGCATACATCTTGTACTGTATCATAATTAACAGTTGAACTCCATATTTCATTGTATAAAGCTGGTACATATTCATTGATTATAATACCAGATGTTTAAGAGCCAAGCTATATTTTTTTATTTCATAATAAAATACGGTGTGAAAATTTCCATTAACATTGCTTGAAGGGCAATTTTAGATATAACAAAATTGGTTGCTATTTTCTAATCTGTTTATGCATATATGTATCTGTGTATGTATGTGACATTTTCTATGAAATATGCATGTATGTGTCTGTATTTCCTATATATACTATTTCATATCATTTTTTATAAGTCCTATTTTATCACTCCAAGGAGTTCCTTCATGTCTTACCTTAATGACTACTGCAGAGGAGAGTAAAAGATATTGCCCACCATGCTCATACAGATCATTTTTCCATTGTGTTCCCTTACAGTTTTATTTTTGGTTAGCACCTCAGAATGAAACCAACAAAATTATAATACTTTATAATTCAGAATTTAAAATTTTAGCATTCTGCACAAATACAAAATTCAGTACTTAAAAATAAAATAAAATAACAATGTCAGCTGAAATGGAACTGATAATCAGCTACATTTACTTTTTGCTGGAACAAATTGAAAATATAGGGATGGTCTGTGGAATAATGCGCAATTAGATCTAATACTTGCTGCTTTTGATTTGTTAGATACGGCAGAGTTTATTGAAAAGCTTTCTGTTGGTGCTGATTTCTAAAGTCCAGAGACATGAATGAGGCCAGCCAGTGTTGGCAGCATTATAGGAAGGTGGTAATGTGTTTTGGTGGAAAAGAGCCCAGATCCGCCACTACTTCTACCCCTGAATAACTGAAAATGCTTGAAAACAGATACATGAGATGTATCTTATGTAACTTATAGGTTCCTCCACACAGAACTCCCCACTTCCTCCACCTCAAAGTGCCCCCCTCCCAAATCCTATGGAGATCTTGAGATAGACAGACCTGGATAGGTGGAAAATAGATGGTAGGGTAGTCCTTGGAGGTGGTAACGGTCTGCTTGGGACTGGCTGCACCAAGCCCAATGGTAGGAGAAAGACCTAGTGAAATTTGTGGCAGTAGTAGCTGAGCATCAGAAATGAGCTCATAGAAGAGAGAATTTGTGAATGTTTCTCATGAAAAGGCCAGATCTGCATAGGTATTTTGAAATAGAAATGAAGCTACCAAAGGAAACATTGAGGACACATTTATTTTACTGAAAGGGAATACACAGAGTTAAAATGTTTACATGTTAAAATGCTTACATGTTAATTGAGTGAAAAGAGAAAGATCTTCGAAGAACCTTTATATTTTTTAAAGATTATAAAGAAATGTAAAAATGACAGAGGTCCTGTGGGTGGTTTTTTTTATATTTTAATGATCTAAAGAAGAGACAGAAATGGGAAGGACAGGGGAATATTCAGGTGGAAAAGAAGAAGAAAAGGGAAAGAAAATCCTCTCATACAATAGAGGTACATAAAGTGAAGAATATGTAATTGTAGATAGAGTAAAATATCAGGGGAATGGGCATCCCATGAATCTTACTTTCATTTGAACCCCCCATAAAGGAAGATTGAATATAGTCATAAATACCAACACTTGGTATAGAAGTACATGAAACTTAGCAAGTATATAGATGGGAACAGAGAGAATGGAGAAGGAGAGAGGAGTCTAAGAGGGAGGACAGAATTGGTAAAGTAGTAATTGTAATCAAAATAAACTCTAATTTTAGGGAGAGCAAGATGAAAGTGAGTTAAAAGGTAAGAAAGAAAGAAGAAAAACCTGGGATTGTGAGCTGGGCAAGGACAAGAAAAGAGCTGCTACAGAGAATAGATAAGCTGTTTCATTTATTAGAACATTGTTCTAAACAAGTATTTGCCAAAAACACTTGTACAATCATTTTATTTGTAAAGAGAGGTAGATGAGAGCAAAGAGGAAAAAATACGAGAGAACAGAAAGAAGAAAAGTATATATTTTACAGTAATAACCATGAACATGAATGGGATGAACTTTTTCATAAAACAGAAGAGAATAAATAGCACATTGAATTAGAAAATAAAATCTGACAATTTGTTTTTAACAGAAAACACCCTTGCAAAACAGGGATTCACATCGCATCAAAATGAGAGACTGGAACAAAATATATTATGCTTAAGCTGAACTCAGAAAGGCAGGAGTACAATTATTTCACATAATGGCAGACATTGTAGACATGATAAAAAGAGTTGGGGAAGGAAATTACATTAGAGTAAAATGTCCCATAGATAATGAATCAATAGCAATACTTAATACAAATGTAACTGATAGCAGGAGCAGCTAGATGACCTGATGGTTAGAGTGCTGGTCCTGAAGACTCATCTTCCTGAGTTCAGATCTGGTCTAAGACACTTAATAGCTGTGTGACTCTGGGCAAATGATGTAACCCTGCTTGCTTCAGTTTCTTCCTCTGTAAAATGCCAAGAAAAGCCTAGACAGAGTCATGAAGAATAGGACATGACTGAAACAACTCAACAACAACACTCAGCATTTCATATAAATACTTGAAGGAAATAAGCAAATTGGGAGGGAGAGATAATAAGAATATAACCATAGATTTAAAAAGAGAAATTCCATTCTAAACAATTACAAAAGTTATAAAATATTTGAGGGTATACCCTACCAAGATATACTCAAGGAATTGTAGGAATCTGATAATGTAATCTTTGCAAAAATAAAGACAGGCTTAAATAATTAGAAATCTTAATTGCTAATGGGTACATTGAGCCAATTTAATAAAATTGACAATACTACCTAAATTAATTTATTCATTCAGTACTAAACCAACCAAACTACCAAATGAATCATCTTATAGAGCTAGGAAAAATAATAGTGATATTCATATGGAGTAATAAATGTCAAGAATTTCAAAGGTAATAATGAAAAAAAGTGGGAAGTTTAAGGGTTTATGAGTACCAGATTTCAAACAACACTGTAAATCAGTAATTGTTTCAATAATTTGGTAATGTTTTTTGTTAATTTAAAGGTTAATAAGCTGAATTCCCTGTTAATTATACTGCATACAAATGCAAACAGTTGCAGTAACTTAGTGTTCGATAAACCAAAGACCTTAGTTATTGGAAGGAAGGACTCACATTTTGATAAAATACTTGGAAAAGTGGCAGAAATTAGGTTTAGACCATCACTTCACACCACGTTCCAAATAATCTCCATGTGATTTTCTATAAAAATCACACCATGAACATGGAAGAAATTACCTTTCATTTGTGTGGATAGGAAAAGAGTCATGAGTAAAATGATTTGAAAAAAATGGGCCACCTCCAGTCCTCCTGATGAATATCTGCTCACTGGATTCATATGGCTCTGGAGGAGAAGTGAGGCTGTTGAGCTGCACAGCCCTCCCTCACTCGAAAGAAAGTAAAGTGCAAGTCATGTCATTATTTCTCTGATGACATAATCTTCTCTGGCAACAAAAGGTGAACACACACACACACACACACACACACACATACACACACAAAAAAATGGACAGTTTTGATTGCATTAATTTAAAAACTTTTCAAAGAAATCAAATGTAGCTAAAACTAGAGGGGAAACCATTAATTAGGGGACAGTCTTTACAGCAAATTTCTCTAATTATGGTCTCATTTCCTGTAATACATAAGGAACTAATTCGGGCACCTGGGTGGTACAGTGGATAGAGCACCAGTGCAGGAGTCAGGAAGACCTGAGTTCAAATCTCACCTCAGACACTTGACACTCACTAGCTGTATGACCTTGGGCAAGTCACTTAACCCCAATTGACTCATGCTGGATCATCTCCAGTCATCCTGATGAATATCTGGTCACTGGATTCAGATGGCTCTGGAGGAGAAGTGAGGCTGGTGACCTGCACAGCCCTACCTCACTCGAAACAAAGTCAAGTGCAAGTCATGTCATTATTTCTCTGATGGCATGGTCCTCTTTGGCAAAGAAGGACGAACACACACAAGGAACTAATTCATATATATGAGTTGCAATTATTTCCATGATGATCTTTTTAAAAATACTTATCATTAGCACTGAAATACTTGATGACCAGATAGTGAATGAAAAAAGTGTTTTTGCCTTTTGATGTTTAATAAAGCAACTCCATCCATTTCTCTTTCTTTCCTTCTCCAAAGAAGTACCCATGACTCATCGCTGTTTTTACCTTCACCTTGTTTTTCTTGGTTTCTTTTTTTTGGCAGTAATATCAAGATTGATATAATTGGGATTTTCCAGCAATATGTTCACCCATTTGTCTGTAGATAAGGATTTCATAGATTGCCATTGTTCCAATTCTAATTTGCATATTGCCTAAAAACTTGACCCTGTTTTTCACTACTTTACCACTTTCACTGCAAAAGCACAAGAGGGACACATTCAATTGAGGATGACTTGATTGTCCTCAAGAAGTTGCCTGGCTGCTTTAATGGCTCCATACTTATCATGGAATGAAAGTCTCACTTTTTAATACAACTATTTTATCAATGTTGCCATATGGCAATGAGACGTAGAAATACAACAGCCATCAGATAATTAAAAATGACTCTCAGTCAGGGTGATAGAGCAGTTCATGAGCAGTGTTAGCAGTGCAATGCTAGAACTACCCCCAATGACGAATTTCAAAGAAGAGCAGTAGTAAAAATGTCTTCAGTGAAATGTGTAAAAGATGACTGGCTTACAGCCCGAGTGCTTCACTGAGTAGCCTTGCAGTGTAAGGCAAAGTGAGAAGGCCTGCCACCAATATGCTGGATAGACACACCTCCTATTGTGAACCTGCAGGAGAATGGTGAGAAGAGTTGAATAGGACGGGCGGAACACAGCATCAATTTTGAGTTTTTGTGTATTTTGAGTATTTCCTAGATAATTTGAGTAGAATAATGATAAATTTGTGTAGTATCTTCATTCTTTACTTTTTTTGCATAACCACAAAAATTGAATATTTCTACAGTTATTTAGGTTTTTCTATAAGTTTTATTATACTCCTATTTCTCTGTTAGTTCCATATGTCTTAGTAGTTTAATTCCCAGGTATTTAGTGTTATCTTTAATAGAATTTCTCTTCCTAATTTTGACCCTGTATCCTGTGTTTTATTGGCAAGATACAGAAAAGTGGATGGTTTTGTGAATCGATTTTATATTGTGCTAATTGATTAGTTACAGTTTTCTTAATTAACCTTTTTTATGATCAAATTATCTGTAAATCTGGCAGTTTGGCTTGTTTTTGCCTATGTTTATTCCCTTTTTCTTATTGCTATGGCTAGTATTTCTACTACTGTGTCAAATAATAGGCAGTGAGGCATTCACGCTTTGCAACCTTGATATTTTAGAGAGTGCATCCTGTATTTATTGCAGTTAATATTTGTTCTTCATTTTACATAGATGCTTCTGATTAGAATGAATATTAGAAAAAAAGTTTTATTCTTATGCTTTTTAGTAGTTTTAGTAGAAATGAATGCTGTTTTGTTGAAGACTTGTGTACTTATTGATATAACCAATTCAATTTTATTACTAATATGATAAATTGTATTTATTGTTTTCCTAGAATTAGATCATCCTTGCATTATTGGTATAAATCCAACTAGTTGTAGTGAATATATTAAATTTTGCCATTGCTTCTTTGCTAATATTTTTGTATTAGCATTTTTTAGTGTTACTGGTTTATAGGTTTTCCTCTTTGCTTTTTATCTTCCTGGTTTGAATGCCAGGAAAAAGCTTGTCCTATAAAAGGTTTTGATAAGGTACCTACCTTCTCTATTTTTGAAAGTAGCTTTTTTAACATAGGAAATATTTGAGCTTTAGATTTTTGACAAAATTCACTTGTAAATCCTTCTGTACCATGAGAGTTTTCTTTGGAATTACTTTATTTGTGATTTGATTTATCTTTCTTAGATTAAGTTGTTTAGATTGTTTTTTTTCTTTTATGTTAATCTGGTTTGTATTTTTAGAACTATCATTTCATTTATGTTTTCAAGAATTTTTGCAAAAATAAAATGTGACTTTCCTTCTGATATGTTTCTTTATGAATAAGAGTTCTCCTCATTTTATATTGTAATGATTTGGTTTTCCTCTTTTAAAAAAATCAAAGAAGCTAATAGATTAATTATTCATATTTTTAACTGCTTTATCACTTCAGTAGTGTTTGCTTTAAATTTGTTTATCTCTTTTAATAGTCAGATTTTCTGCATTTGTTAATTTATTTCTAGCCCTTAAAATGACATGTTCAATTAGTCTTCTCTCTCTGTCTCTGTCTCTCTTTTGTTAATATAAATGTTCAGAGATATAAATTTTCTTTAGATATAACTTATAAATTTTGGTATGCTAATTGTTACAATTTTCTTAATATAAATTTTCATTGTTTCTGTGATACAATGGAAACAAAATTTTCTTCTGTTGTCTGAGACCCATTAAATATCTGCTATAAATCCTCTTTTAAAAATCTGTCTTTTGCTTGTATTTTACTTAATAATTACAATTTTTATTATCTTGCATTCTATAAATGATACCTTTAACATTTCTGTCTTCTGAATCTGTTCACTTGATCTTTATGCTTTAGCAAGTGGTCAATTTTTATAGAGGTGCATCTGATATTGATAAATAAGAATGTGAGTTAATAATTCTATTTGGTAATCTCCAAATGTAGTTTTTCTGATATTTTGTTTGAATTTTTATTTTAGTTAATACATGTCTTCTGTAACATCCATTAAGTCTGAACAAAGCATATTGAAGTTAATTACAATTGTTTTATAATGTAGCTCTTTTGGCAGTACAGTTAAGCATAGTCTGTAGAGTTCTAAACTTTAAGTCAAGAGCAACTACCTCCTGAGATGCTTGGGAGGTTTGTGACAGAGGGAGGCAGCTTCTTCCAGTCTCTGAATTCTTCTCTCTAAAACCTGAAAATTGCAGTTTTTGTAGAACCTTCCTCCCAGAATTTGTGTGACTCTTCCATGAGATTAGTATATAAAACGTTTTGAAAACTTTGAAGTTCTACAGAATGCCAGTGGTTTGCTTGTTATGTAATATATATATATATTTAATATTGATATTGTTTCATTATCTAGGACAGGGGTAGAGAACCTGCAACCTCAAGGCCATGTACGACCCAGATGCTTTGAGATTTGTTCTGTAAAGTTTGGATTCAGTCAGAGGGACTTCACTTGTGGCCCTCAAGGCCATAGGTTCCCCACCTCTGACCTAGGTGTCTTTAAGCATAATGTAGCTTCCTTACTTGTGTCTCTTTACAGTATTTACATTTTTAATCGTTACTTTGTCTGAAATAGCATTTGCCACACCAGTTCAGCTGTGCTGTGGTTCACCTGTCTCCTCAGACTTCTATGAATTCCTCCTATCTATCTTTCTTTATGAAGCCATAGTATTCTTTAAAGCAGTATGCTGCAATTTGTGTAGCTCTTCTCTAGTCTGCGGGCATTGACTGGGTTTTCAAGTCTTTGCTACCATAAAATTGTTGCTGTGAATATTTTCTTCCTCTCTTAAAGCTCTTGAGGGCATATGCTTAGGAGTTAGAATATCTAAGTTGAGGTTAATATTTAGTATGAGAAAGGACTTGGTATGGTGGTTGTAAATTAGGTAGTGGTGACATTCCAAGGAGACTACGTAGAGAAACGTCATTTGTGGAAACAACAAAGAAACAGTATAATATATTTGGAATTTAGAGGTTTCAAAATATAGTGCAAACTGAGTATGAAGTTGCATCACTGGTTATAGTTATAGAATTCCTAGCAGTATTTCTTTTTTTCTTTTAATCTTACCCTCCTACTCCAAGTGTTCTGTTTTTTTTCTGTTTTGGCTTAGTTGGTTTTTCAAAGAATGTACTCAGAATAAGAATTTTGGCTCTGATGCAGTATAATAATGTGTTTTGCTCAGACTTGCATCTCCATTAGGAACAGCAAGTTGAGACTTGGTTTCACAACTAAAAAAGTGGGAAGAGAATATTATATGTGTGTGTTTTTCCCTAAATCTTTCCTTTTAGGTTCATCTATCCCATCCACCCATCCTTCCGGATCATTGCCTTGGCAGAACCTCCTGTCATAGGAAGTAGCACACAGCAGTGGCTAGGACCAGAATTCTTAACTCTCTTCTTTTTCCATCACATGAAACCCCTGATCAGAAGTGAAGAAATGGAGGTGATTAAAGAGATGGTAAGAGTTTGTCAGACTGGAGCCTGTAGGAACCTCTTTAAAAGGCCACTCGGTGATGTTTTAGGTGTTACCAGTTTGTCATCTCCCCTACCTGACATACTTGCTCCCACCTTGACTTATATTTTATGGCAGATAAGCTTTCCTCCTCCCTCCTCAGAAGGAAATATTATAACCTGTCCTCTAACTTTAAGCCAGAGTTTACTCTAGTTAAACTATCGCAGAAATCTTTGAGTTAGTATGTGTTAAATTTAGTTTGCATGTTTACACTGGCTATCCAGTTAACATGGTTATGGGGTTGTGAGATCTTCTGCCTATTGTCCAGTAAGTAAGTAACCTACGAGTTTAGCAGTGTAGTAAACTAATCCTGAATTTGGTAGTTTAGATGTGACTTTTTCCTGCTGGTAGATGATAAAATGATAAATTTTAGTTGGTTGATCAGCCAAAATTGTTTCCCAATTTTATTTTCTCTTTAAACTCTTTCATCAAATAGGTTCCAAATGTACCTCATGATGCAATGGAGAAATTGCTATCTTTTACACACAAACTTCGAGAGACAGAAGACCCAACAGTGAGTTTGATTTTTCATGCTTTGCTCTATTGTTGACACAGTATTCTCCTTTATTTTCCTTAAAAATCTGTTTTTCTTTTGTATGTTTTTATCCATTATCTCTTGTGTCATTTTGTCCTATGTGAAATTTTTATTCCTTAGAGAATTTAATGTTTCCATCTAATTAATTATTTATTGCTAATTTGGTGAGTAATATCATGGGTGATATTGGACTGTGACTAACTAGATGAGATTCCTAGTATTTTCCACCCTAGCTCCCACTCCTCATTACCTTGAGATTTGGAAGTAATCCATAAAGCTATCAGATTTTTGTGCTGAAACATAAGTCAGTCTGTCAGTCATATGAAGCAATAGAAAGATGATGAAATAAAATCCTTCAGCATTTCAACAACAAGAATCCTAACTCTAAAAGCTGGAGTTCTTAATTACGGGATCAATGAACTTGTTTTTTTAAATATTTTGATGATAATTGTATTTCGCTGTAATTGGTTTCCTCTGCAGTCCTATATATTTTATTTTATGCATTTAAAATCATGATTTTTGAGAAGAGGTCCATAGGTTTCTCCAGACTGTTAGTGGGGATCATGACTGAAAAAAGGTCATGAATTCCTGCTATAAGAAATCAAGTCCTTCATTTTGGTTTTTCCTAAGGCTTAAAATCTTACGAAATGTCGTCACATACCTAGATTAGTTCCATAGGAAAAGATTTTGGAGATGTGATTAAAAAAAGAAAAGGTTGAAAAAAGTTTTCTGTTATTTATCTGTTCTGTTTTAAGGAATATTTATTGCTTTATACTTTTTTTGTAGTGACATCATGATGTAGTGGATAGTGAACTGGCCAGTCAGAAAGACCCAGGTTCAACTTCCCTGTGGCCATGTCCTAACTGTGATTCTGAGAAAAACAATTAAACTCTCAATACTCTATGGCAATTCTCTAAGACTGTAAATGACAAAGCAGGGCCCAGTTTGCACTGGTAGAGGAAGTTCCTTATGAGGATCTCCCATATTGATGAAGTAACAGGTTCTTTATAATAGAATACATACATGCAAATGGAGTATATCTAATAATAAACTTTAAAAAAAAAAATTGATCTCTTAAAATTCACTGAATGAAGTATATTATCTTTATTGTCCGTTTCAAAATTAGACCTCACCTTTACATTTTAACTTATCTCAAGGCTTTCTATGATCTAGCAACATTTTATCTTTTAAACCTTACCTCATCCTTCTCCTCTCTATAGGGCTTAAGCTCTTGCTAAGTCAAATTTCTCTTCCACAAGTGCGCATCTTTATATGACCTTTGCTCAGATTGTTTCCTCTTCCTCAATCTGAAATTATCCCATCTATGCTATTCTCTGAATATTCCACATACTGCTTCTACCATGAAGAGAGGTAGCATTATGGAGTGGAAAGAGCACAGAATTTAGTCTTTATTTTACTTCAGTTTAAATCTAAAGTTCTGCTATTTGATACTGTCAGTCATGAGGGCTCATGGAAAACTGTGTCAAAATGTGGTTGCCTGGAGAAGTACATCAGAGTTGTACATCACTTTTATGATGGCATGCTTGGCTGGGTTCTGGATAATGAATGATGCTCCCATGGTTTTTAGCAGTGTCAGACACCTTCAGTGAGGATGAATTTGTCATCATGGTCAGCTACCACACTGATGGTAAATTATTTAACTTGAAAAGACTACAAGCCAAGACTGAAGTGGAGAGAGAGTTGGTACATGATATTTTTGTTCATAGATGACTGTGCACTTAATGCAGCCTTTGAAGCTGAGATGCAACCAAGTATGAGTCAGTTCTCTGCTGCTTGTGCTAATTTTAGCCTAACAAATAAGAAGAAACAGGTTCTCTGCTGGCCAGTACCATATTATCCATCTGTGGAACCAGCAGCAGAAAACTTAAAAAAAAAATTTTAAAAAAGCATTGATCTCTCAAAATTCACTGAATGAAGCAATGAAGTCCATTTTCTTTATTGTCTTTATTGTCCACTTCAAAATGAAGACATCACCTTTACATTTACAACAAATGGAGAAGTTTTAAATATTGTGGATAAATTCACTTACCTTAGCAATATACATTTCAAGGATGTAAACACTGATAATGAGGTTGAAGCATGCATTGCCAGTATTTGGGAGGCCCCAAAGGAACATGTGGGAGAGAAGAGGTATTAGACTGCCTACCCAACTGAAGAGTTGTTGGTGCTGACCTCATTGTTGTATGCCTTTGAAACTCAGTCGTTTTCATTTGAATTGTCTTAGAAAGATTCTGAAGATCACCTGGCAAGATAGGGTGCAGAATACTGAGGTCCTTTCTCATGCATTCAAACTCTACTTCAGAATGAGCAACTGTGATGGGCTGGCCACACTATTTGAATGTCCAATGAATGCCTGCCTAAAAGACTTTTTTATGGAGAACTCCCACAAGGCAGACACTCACATGATGATCAGAAGAAGTAATACAAGGATGCTCTCAAGGTCTCCCTGAAGAATTTTGGAATTGATTACATGACATGGAAGACACTGGCACAGGACTGTCCAGCATGGTGTGCTTGCATCAAAGAAGGCACTGTGCTCTATGAGCAAGGCAGAATTGCAATAATGAGAAGCACACATTCAGGTAATTCACTTGGCCTACTTGTGCCCAACCTCTGATAGAACCTTCTGAGCTCACGTTGGTCTGATTAGCCACAGTTGGACACATTGCAATTTGACTCTAACATAGTAATGTCATTTTGGTCCCCTTCAAGAATGAAGGACAACATCCAAGTTCTACTGCCTGCCTGATATTGGCCATATAATTTCTCTCAACCATGTGCTTGTTAAGGTCTCTTCCAGTACAAAATTTTGTGACTTTATGACATCTTCCCTGATCATTCCATTGGTGTTAACTTTTTTCTAACTGTTAAAATATATCATTTTGTTTGTCACCTCTTTTATGAAGTTACATATTAGTTTATATTATAGTTGTTTCTATATTCCTCTCTTACGGTCTATGATACATGAAGGTAGGGAATAAGTTTTATCTAAATGTTATCTCTAATATCACATTCACCACAGTGTCTCTACTAAACTGAGCACTACCTCTCAGGAGAGATCTTGCACTAGAGTTCACTGAAGAAATTGAAGCCATCCATCATGAATTTATTCTTTCCCAATGGCATATTTCTTTTGTTTTCTCCCCCCCCCCCCAGTTCTATATTTTCACATCACTTCAGCATCATTCCCCTCCTCTACCATCATGTTCCCCAGTGTAGAGATTGAGTTGGCCATTCTCCTCACCAGTACTAACCCCTCTACTTGTATCCTTGGTCTCATTCTCTTTCATCTCCTCTAGATACTTATTCCTTCAGTTATCTCCTCTCTCTAATATTGAATTTTTCCTTCTCTAGTGGCTCCTTTCATGCTGCCTTTGAACATGTCCAAGTCTTCCCTATTCTTCAAGAAAAAATTTAATTTAATCTTAACTATCACCGCAAGCTGTCATATTATATTTTTTCCTCTACACAAGCAAAATGTTAGAGAAAACCTCTGTCTATACTCCATTCTACCATATCTTCTTTCATTCATTTTTCACCATCTTTCAACCTATCCTCTGTACCCACCACGCATCTGAAACTTCCTTCTCCTTCATCATCATTTCTCCTGTCGCTAATTCCAGTGGCTTTTTTTCTGTCCTCAAACTTCTTAACCTTTTTCTAGTGTTTGAAATTGTTTACCACTCCTCTCTTTCTGAATACTTTCTCCTCATGAACTCAAGTGACACTGCTCTATCATGATTCTCTTGTCCAGACAATCTTCAATATCCTACATAGGAGCATCATTCATGTCCTGCTACCCATTAGCAGATATACCCAAAAAAATCTGTCCTCTTCTCACTCTGTGTGTCCTAATCACTTGCTTACTATGTATTTTAATATTACCACTATACATATGACTTCTAGGTAAGCATTCCCAGGTCTTAAATCCCAATTTCACATGTAAAGCCAGCCCTTCATTTACTATGACACAGTACTTCTAATGGATAGCTTATTACCTAAGTATGTGGTTTACATTAATCTTTAATTAAAAATGGAAAATAATGTGTTTGTTATTGCTTTTAATCAATCTGTTATAGCATCAAGGAAATAAAACTAATGATAGTTGTGAAGAAAGTCCCAAAGAAAAAATAGTTAAATACTGCTTCCCTATGGGACTTTTCACTATCCTTCTACAAAGTTTTTTGTAAAAATATCAGCAAGTCACCAGAAGGAAGAAAAATTTTAAAAAAAAATGTTTTTCAGAGAGAGAGAGAGAGAAAGAAGAGACAGACAGAGAGAGAGAGAGAGTGAGAGTGTGTGTCTATGTGTGTGTGTGTGTGTGTGTGTGTGTGTGTGTGTGTGTGTGTGTGTGTGTGTGTGTATGGGAAGGTATTGCTTGAATCTGTAATCTCAGATAATATTAATTATACCAGTAAACAGACACTGCCAATGCTTTTAAAAATTCATAACCATGGCAACTATGGTACTATATACTAAAAATTTCTTTTGTGCAAGAATAGGAACGAATCTAGAAATTTGATACTGAATTTGCTTTTTTTAAAAAGTCCTTAGTGTAAGTTCTCTTGAAATGCCTGAATGCTTTTTGTCAATGCCCACATTAGAATAATATATTTTGAAAATAAGAAAACATCCATTATCTCATTACTTTTGATTTTAAATGCTGATTTTATTGCTCCTTTATTACAAGGTGGGCCTTTTTGTTGCTAGGTGGATTTCAGTAAGACTTATTTTGATAGGGTAGCCCAGAATTAAAGGAATAAATAAGTTATTATGTTTAAAAGGCCTAAAATATTATTTATTCCCTTTAGTTTTTAATGCTATCTATTATTAAAGCAAATCAGCTTATAGTTGTCAAAAGAGTGAGTCACTGTTCAGGCTCTATGGAAATATCTACAGATCACCAACTTGAAGCTTGTAAGCCAGTGTATAATATGATGTCTGTGCTATGAATGTAAATTTATGCCTTGGGAATCTAATATACTTATAATAGGACTTGTTACATGCAGATGCTCTGGTGGGGGTTATTTAGCATTCATTTTCTTTCATAAAAATTTTGGTGGCCAGAATTGTTAGAGTTATTCAATCACTTTGTTCTTACAAATAGTAAACACTGGTATGTTTTTTCCTCCTTTTTTAAATTCATTAAGGTACTTGTAAAGTACTCACTATCACAAAGCTGAAAAAAAATATTATGGTGTAGTGGAAAGCCTGACAAATTCACAGTCGAAATATCTCCATTAATCCTGGCTGTGATGCAGATTACTGCACAACGCGAATGGTTAAGTTACTGAATTTCTCTTAACTTCCTTATTTCTGAAATTTGAAGAATGATCCTTATTGCTTTATTGCATCCCACACACTTATTGTGAGGAAAGGGCATTATATGAATTAAAAGTATGATATCTGTTTTGGAGATCCAGATGTATGAGAAAGAAGGTAGAATTGAGAGTCAGGAAGGTCTGGGTTTGAAAACTACTCCTGACATTTACTAGATGGGTAACCACAGGCAGGTTTTGTAACATCTCTGAACCACAATGTCTAAATCTAAATTGGGGATGATGAAGCTGTAGTCTTCACCTCACTGGGTTCTCATGTAAATGAAATATGTGCTTCACAAATCTTAGCACCATGTAAGTAAACTCTAATTTTTATTATAATCATCATTACCTTTATGAACTTGTACGAGTCACTCAACTGTCTCAGCTTCTTCATCTGTAAAATGGATGGTTAGCTTCAGTTATAGCTAGTTTCTCTTCCATCCTATGATTCCATGATTAGTATTAAAAATAAGAATATACAACATAACCAAATTTATATTTCTCTGCAATATTATTTGGCAGTTGCCTGCTTTATAAGAGTTTAGTTTTTCATCTGTAGAGTTTTTTAAAATCAGTATTTTTTTATTATCAAGAGTTTTCATTTGATTTTTTTAATAATAGAACACAATTGGATTAGTTTTGTTGTCTTACAGTATATGTCATGGCAAAATACTATAACTGTTGGCATTTTACAAGATTGAAGAATAGTTGTCTTGCTTAAAGAGCATATAATTTCCAAAATATATTTCTTCCTAAAAATTAGTCCTGTGTCAATTCTGATTGAAATGTTAAGAAATGTACTATCAACAACACATACTGCAAATAAACCACACATATGGTAGTTGAAGGAGCTATTTTTTACAGTTTTTATTAAAATAAATTAAAAATCAGCCATGTGTATTACCATAGACCCATAATCATGTATCTTGAAAAACAAATTGGATGAGGCTATGGATGATAACTTTTTTTCTTCTTTAATTAATACGCATTTATTCTTTCTCCCTCCAAATTGTAATAATATTCCATTAATTCATATGCCATCATTTGTTTAACCATTCCCCAATAGATGGGTAACCCTTATTTTCAATTTTTTTTGCTACTAGAAAGAGGACTGATAGAAATTTTTTCATTCACTTGGGTTCTTTTCTTTGGGCTCTAGTAGTAGTATTGCTGAGTCAACCAGTATTCATGGTTGTTTGTTTTTATATAAATTATGCTTCTCAATTTGCTCTTCCTTACTTTATAAAAGTTCTCAAAATTATACATATTCATTCTAGAAGACCAAAGATGAATCATGCTGTTGCAGAGAAGTGATAGATTCAGGAATGACTGGAATGAGATATAGCTATAAATAAGTACGTGTGTGTGTGTGTGTGTGTGTGTGTGTGTGTGTGTGTGCGCTGCTGGATTTTTTTTAATTTTTTTCAATTGAGGGGAGAATAGGAGCAAGAAAATAGACTTAATAGTAGTAATCTTAGATTAAAGGGTATGCACAGTTTTATAACTCTTTGGGGATAATTCCAGATTGTACTCCAAAATGGTTGGATCAGTTCACAGTTCCACCAGCAGTTATTAGTGTCCCAATTTTTTCACATCCCATCCAACATTTGTCACTTCCCCTGTACATCATTTTAACCAGTCTGATGGGTGTAAGATGATATCTCAGAGTTGCTTTAATTTCCATTTCTCTGATAGTGATTTAGAGTATTTTTCATATTACTGTAGTTTTGATTTTTAAATCAAAAGTCTGCCTGTTCATGTCCTTTGACTATCCATTGGGGAATGACTCATAAGCTTATAAATTTGACAAAGTTCTTCATATATTTGAGATATGAGACATTTATCTGAGAAACTATAGAAATTTTCTCCTAATTTTAAAATTTTTATGCTTTAATATATGGTCAGTTTTTGCACAGGTACCATATATTGTTGAGAAAAAGGTGTTTCTATTCCCATTCAATCTTCCAGATACATATCACATCTAGCTTAATTAAGATTCTATTCATCTCCTTAATTTCTTTCCTATCATTGTTTTGATTTTGTATTATTATTTCTTGGTGTCTTATAATGTCATTAGCTTCCCCTTGCCCAATCTTAGTATTTAAGGAGTTATTTTCTTCCTTAAGTCTTTTTCCAATTGATTTACTTTCATTTCAAAATTTTCTTGATTTTCTTGGATTGTTTTTTCCTAATTTTTTCTCAACTTTTCTTATGTGATTTTTAAAGACCTTTTTAAGTTCTTTGAAGAACTTTTTTGGGCTTGTCACCATTTGACATTTCTCTTTTAAAGTAGGAGGGCCTTTTTCAACTTCACTATCTTCTTCTGAGTATGAACCCAGATCATCTCCATCACCATAGTAGTTATCTATGGTTGGGTTTTTCTACCTTTACCTAATCATCATCATCATCATTATAGTGGTTAATTATTATGGTCAGGTTCTAGTCCCAACGTATAGGAGTAGGGGTGGTGATGCCTCAGGTTCCATGTTTTTCATACTGCTGTTTTCTTTCTTTTTTCCCCAAGGCAGTCAAGGTTAAATGACTTGCCTAGATTCACACAGCCAGTAAGTGTGAGGCTAGATTTGAACTCAGATCTTCTTGAGTCCAGGACCAAGCTCTATCTACTGCACCACCTAGATGCCCCTGTACTGTTTTCTTTTTTTTAAAATGACTGCAAGTAAGTTTAATAAAGTTATCCCTTATGGTTTTTATTTATTTATTTATTTGTTTTCATTGTTCACTTCCACAAGATTTTAAGTTCCAAATTTTCTCTCCATCTCTCTCCTATCCTTACCCCATGACAGTATGCATTCTGATTACCCCTTTCCTCAATCTGCCCTTCTATCACTACACCCCTTCTCTTATCCCCTTCTCCTTTTATTTTCCTGTAGGGTAAGCTGTATTTCTATACCTCATTGCCTGTGTATCTTATTTCCCAGTTGCATGTAAAAACAGTTTTTAACATTTGTTTTTTAAAACTTTGAGTTCCAAATCTATGCCTTCTTCCCTCCCCACCCACCTTCATTGAGAAGGCAAATAATTCATTATATGTTATACATGTGTAGTCATGCAAAACTCTTCCATATTAGTCATATTGTGAAAGATTATATATCCTTCCATCCTATCCTGTTCTCTCCTTTGACCCTGTCCCTCCTCGAAAGTGTTTGTTTCTGATTACCCCTTTTACCATTTGCCCTCTTTTCTATCATGTCTCACTCTCTTATTCCCTTCTCCCCTACTTTCCTATAGGGTAAGAGAGATTTCCATACCCAATTGAGTGTGTACATTATTCCCTCCTTAAACCAGATCTAATGAGAGTAAGGTTCATACATTCCTTCTCACCTCCCCCCCTTCCTCTCAATTTTAAAAGCTTTTTCTTCCCTCTTTTATGTGGCATAATTTACCCCATTTTACCTCTCTCTTTCTCCTTCTCCCAGTACATTACTCTCTCGACCCTTAATTTTATTTTTTAATTATCATCCCTTCATATTCAACTCACCCTGTGTCTTCTGCCTATATAGATATTCCCATAATACTGAAAAAGGTCTCTTGAGTTACAAATATCATCTCTCTATATAGCAATGGAAACAGTTCAACTTTAATAAGTCACTTAGGGTTTTTCTTTCCTGTTTAGCTTTTCATGCTTCTTTTGATTCTTGTATTTGAAAGTTAAACTTTCTATTTAGTTCTACCTTCTCAATAATGTATTAATTGCTCTACATCATTGAATGTCAATTTTTCCCCACATTGATTACACTCAGTTTTGCTGTAGGTGATTCTTGCTTTACATCCTAGTTTCTTTGAGCTCTGGAATATCATTCCATGCCCTTCAATCCCTTAGTGCAGAAGCAGCTAAATCTTTTTATTCTGATTGTGTTTCCACAATACTTGAATTGTTTCTTTCTGACTGCTTGCAATATTTTTTCCTTGACTTGACGATATTCCTAGTAGTTTTCCTTTGGGAATCTCTTTAAGGAAGTGATGGGTGGATTCTTTACATTTCTGTTTTACCCTCTGGTTCTAGAATATCAGGGCAGTTTTCCTTGATAATTTCTTGGAAGATGATGTCTAGGCTCTTTTTTTGATTGTGGTTTTCAGGAGGTCCTGGATCCATTTTTCTCTCTTGGATCCATTTTCCTGGTCCATGAGATACTTCACATTGTCTTCTATTTTTTCATTCTTTTAGTTTTGTTTTATAATATCTTGATTTCTCATAAAGTCATTAGTTTCCATTTACTCCATTCTAATTTTTAAAGAATTTTTTTCTTCAGTGAGTTTTTGGACCTCTTTTTTCATTTGGCTCATTCTGCTTTTTAAGACATCTTTCTCCTCGTTGCCTTTTTGGACCTCTTTGTCATTTGGATTAGTCTAATGTTAAAGGTGTTATTTTCTTTAGCATTTTTTTGGGTCTCCTTTAGCAATCTGTTGACTCATTTTTCATAATTTTCTTGTATCATTCTCATTTCTCTCCCCAATTTTTCCTTAACTTCTCTTACTTGATTTTCAAATTTTTTTTTAAACTCTTTCATGGCTTGTGACCAATTTATATTTTTCTTGGAGACTTTGGATGTAGGAGCTTTGACTTTGTTGTCTCTTGTGATTGTATGTTTTGATCTTCCTTGCCACCAAAGCAAGATTCTGCAGTCTGATTTTTTTTCTTCTGTTTGCTTATTTTCTCAGCCAATTACTTGACTTTTAAACTCTTTGTTAAGGTAGGGTTCCACTTCCACTGTGGAGAGTATTGTCCCAAGCTTCAGGGGTTTTGTGCAGCTCTTTTCAGAGGTACTAATAGGGACCTGTAAGTTTTCAGTTCTTCCAAGGTGGTATGATCAAAGGAGAGGTGTTTATTCCTTTCCTGACATGTACTCTGGTCATTGAGTGACCACAAGCATTCTTTTCTGCCCTAGAACTATGAGGAGGGTTCCCTTTACACTGCAGCTACAGGCTTTGCTGTGCTAGTACTCTTTGCCCCAGGACTGTGACCCAGATCCAAGTATAGGCAGAGCAATAGAATCCTGCCAAGGTGTCATCAAAGAGATCCTGGAAATCTCTTTCTGATCAGATGTTTGATCCCCCCACTCTCTGTGGGCTGACAGCTCCAGAAGAAGCTGCTGCTGTCATTGCCATGCTGGGGCTATGTTGGGGCCAGGACTGGTCTGTGCTTCTCTCTCAACCAGGTCTGATAGACCTTTCCTACTGAACCTCTTTGGTGTTTGTGATTTGAGAAGTCTGGAAATTCCCTTAGCTGCCAGTGATTCAGTGCCTTGAGGTCTGCTCTGGGTTTGCTGAGGTCCCATCTGTGATGGCTTAGACTATGTTCCTCTCCCAACCAGGTGCAACAGACTTTTCCTATCGACCATACAGGTTGTCTTGGGCCAGAAATTTGTTTCACTCTGTCATTATATGGGTTCTGCTGCTCTAAAATTTGTTTAGAATAATTTTTTTACAGATATTTGGAGGGGTTTGAGGGAAGGAACTCCTTGGTTTTACTCTGCCATCTTGACTCTGCCCTAGTGTTGTTTTTTAAGCCCTTTCTGGGGGCCTGATGTTGAGAACTCCTCTCTGTCCCTGTGCCATGGCTAGGGTGCCCAGTATACTGTCACCACAATCTTTCTTATTCTCTGGTGACCCTCTCCCAGCTACAAAATTCAGATCATTCCTCTGCCCTGGAATCCAAACCAGAGAATCTGCTTTCCCACAAGTACCCACAGCCAATAGAGTTCCCCCCACTCTGGTTGTGCACTCACCAGGCATGAGGTTGCTTTTCCTTACCCACAGCCAGAGCCCAGACCACCTCAGATCAGCACAGCTGAACATATTACAACAGTGGAGAGTCCTTCAGTCTTACCCTGCTCAGCTATTCATCTCCCATACTGTCCATGAGGTAAAAATTCCTTAAGTGGAATTTTACCTGGAGGTTTTTACACTTGGATTGGGCCAAACCTCTGCCTCTTCAGGTTGGGTCTTTTCTAAGGTCCTCTCAGTTTATCTTAGGAGGACAATTGCTGTAACTCTATTATAATTCTTTCTGCCACTCTCAATTCAACTTGAGACAATGTTTTGTCTTCTTTGTGGGGAAAATTTGGAGATCCTGGTATTTTAGGCCTTCTACCATCTTCCCATAATCCTCCCTTACTGTTCTTATTTTCAGTCTTCAATGCTGGAAACATTGGATTTATCCTTGATTCTTCTTTATTTGTCCTTTATATCCAATTAGCTATCCATTACTGTATATTTCTGCCTTTTAGCTTCTCATATGTTACAACCTTTTTTTCAATAAAGCTACCAGAACAGAGCCAAGAGAATTGTGATAGCACTGATATATCTTCTCCTATTGATGTACTAGATACTGGAAGAACAACCTGGTTTCCTTCAGTTGGAGCCACCTTTGGCTTCTGTACTTGTACCCTAAATGAGCTCACAATAGTTTGGAGTAAAAATGAATTGTAACATTTTGACAAAGTGACCTCGAAGAAAGTTGTATCAAAGTTCAGTTATACTTAATCTCAAAAAAGCACTAAATGAAACGTTTTAAAGGATCAAGTAAAATCAGGGAATTGAAAGAAATTTCCATAGGAAAAAATCCCCAGAGAGGCTTTCTTTTTCTTTTTTCAAAGAAAAACTCCTAATTTAATGAAGAAATAGAATGGAGTAAGAAAATGTCAGAAGAATAGAAACACCTTCTGATAAGTACACCTAGAACAAAGGTAGGATTGTTTAAAAGTCCTAATGAAATAACTGAATTAAGAAATACAGTGTTACATTCGAGCTTCAAATGAAAAACTTGAAAGGAAAATGTCTGCTTTAGAACAGAAGACAAACCAGGTTACCAGAGCAAACAAAATGGAAGAGATAACAAGTACAATTCATTAAGACCCCAAGATTAGAGGTACATCAAAAGACAACAAAATTGTAGGAACGTTTTAGGTAAGAATAATTTTTAAAAATTTATGTAGTAAATAGAACCTTGAGAGAGTACATAAAAATCATTGACCTTCCAAAAAATGTGAATATCATATTAAAAACAATAAAAAAATTTCTCTAGACACACTAGAAAAAGAGGGCAAAGCTTCTGGGAGTTAAAATAGCAGAATAAGTAGTAAGTTGCTCTTATTCTCCCTTATTGATCTCTAAAACCCCAGAAAATATTGCCGCAGGAAAAATCCTGGAGCAAGAGAGCCAGTAGAAAGATGGGGTGCAGCAGTCTTTTAGCCTGGGAGTCTTGGGGGATTAACGGGAAAGGTCCCTGTTACTCTGGTGGACGGGAAACAATACAGGATGGGAGGTATCTCAGCAAGCCACATCTCAGCAAACTTGTGAGAAATCCTGAACACCAGGGTGGTAGAGCAGGTAAGCACCAACCTGAGGACCCCTCATGTACCTTGGCACAGCTAGGGAAACTGGTAGACTCCTCCTCAGAGAACCACTGTGTTTACTAGTGGTCAGGGATCCTCCAACAGCTTTACCCCTCCCTGTGCTTCAGTACAACTCCAGGTGGGCAGGCATCTTACAGTGGTCAGACCCCTTCCCACTCACTGGAGAAAACACAGAAAAAAACCCACCTGGCCTCAGCATACACCATCTACCACCACTAGGACTTCAGCTCAGCACCAGGTAAGCTGCCACACCTCTGCAGCCTCCAGCTGCTAGAATCTGAGGCCCCAACACACAAAGCCAGTGACCAGGTTCCTGGCTCCCAGCACAAGACGCTTGGGACGGTGCTTGCTCCTTGTGCTCCAGCAGGAGAGCTTTACTTTAAAAGCCAGGAAATGAGTATACATCATGAGCAAAAATAAAAAATGGATGCTGGCCATAGATTCTTATTATGGGGACAAGGTAGATCAAAACACAAATTCAGAAGAGGACAACGTTGTTAATATACCTACATCCAAAACCTTAGAGGGGAATGTGAACTGATCTCAAGCCCAAAAAGCCTTCTTGTAAGAGCTCAAGGAGGAATTTTAAAGTCAAATAAGAAAGGTAGAAGAAAAATTAGGAAAGAATGAGAGGTATGCAAGAGAGAGTCAGCAGCTTGGAAAAGGATGGACAAATTTTGACATTGGAAAACAAGTCCTTAAAAAATGCAATTGGCCAAATGGAAAAAAGTACACTGAAGGAAACAACTCCTTAAGAAGTAGAATTGGTCAAATGGAAAAGAAGGCACCAAAATTCACTGAAGAGAATTCCTTAAGAGGTACAACTGGCCAAATGGAAAAGGACAAAAACTAACTGAAGAAAACAATTTGTTAAAAATTTGAATTGGGTAAGTGGAAGATAATGACTGTATGAGACATCAAGAATCAGTCAAACAAAATCAAAAGAATAAAAAAAAGCAAATATAAAATACTTATTTGGAAAAACAACTGACCTGGAAAATAAATCTAGGAGAGATAATATAAGAATTATTGGTCTACCTGAAAGCCATGATCAAATGGACAGCATCTTTCAAGAAATTATCAAGGAAAACTGCCCTGTTATCCTAAAATTAGAGGGTAAAACAACCATTGAAAGAATCCATTAATCACCTTAGGAAAGAGATCCCAAAATGAAAATGCCAAGGAATATTGTAGCCAAATTCCAGAACTATCAGGTTAAGGAGAAAATACTGTAAGCAGTCAAGAAATAATTTGAATATCATGGAAGCACAGTCAGGATTACTCAGGACCTTGCAGCTTCTCCAATAAAAGATCAGAAGACTTGGAATATGATATTCTGTAAGGCAAAGGAGCTTGAATTACAAGCAAGATTCAATTACCCAGCAAAACTGAGCATAATCTTTTTTTTTTATTATTAAATTTATTTATTTAACTTTTAACATTCATTTTCACAAAATTTTGGGTTACAAATTTTCTCCCCTTTTATCCCCCCCCGCCCCAAACACCAAGCATTCTAATTGCCCCTATGACCAATCTGCTCTCTCTTCTATCATCCCTCTCTGCCCTTGTCTCCGTCTTCTCTTTTGTCCTGTAGGGCCAGATAGCTTTCTATACCCCTTTACCTGTATTTCTTATTTCCTAGTGGCAAGAACATTACTCGACAGTTGATCCTAACACTTTGAGTTCCACCTTCTTTACCTCCCTCCCTCTCCACCCCTTCCCTTTGGAAGGCAAGCAATTCAATATAGGCCAAATCTGTGTAGTTTTGCAAATGACTTCCATAATAGTTGTGTTGTATAGGACTAACTATATTTCCCTCCATCCTATCCTGTCCCCCATTACTTCTATTCTCTTTTGATCCTATCCCTCCCCATGAGTGTCGGCCTCAAATTGCACTCTCCTCCCCATGCCCTCCCTTCTATCATCCCCCCCACCCTGCTTGTCCCCTTAGCCCCCACTTTCCTGTATTGTGAGATAGGTTTTCCTACCAAAATGAGTGTGCATTTTATTCTTTCCTTTAGTGGAATGTGATGAGAGTAGACTTCATGTTTTTCTCTCACCTCCCCTCTTTATCGCTCCACTAATGAGTCTTTTGCTTGCCTCTTTTATGAGAGATAATTTGCCCCATTCAATTTCTCCCTTTCTCCTCCCAATATATTTCTCTCTCACTGCTTGATTTCATTTTTTTTTTAAGATATGATCCCATCCTCTTCAATTCACTCTGTGCACTCTGTCTCTATGTATGTGTGCATGTGTGTGTGTGTGTGTGTGTGTGTAATCCCACCCAGTACCCAGATACTGAAATGTTTCAAGAGTTACAAATATTGTCTTTCCATGTAGGAATGTAAACAGTTCTTCTCTTTGCTGTTCCCCTTTTCATGGTTCTCTTCATTCTTGTGTTTGAAAGTCAAATTTTCTTTTCAGCTCTGGTCTTTTCATCAAGAATGCTTGAAAGTCCTCTATTTCATTGAAAGACCAATTTTTCCCCTGAAGTATTATACTCAGTTTTGCTGGGTAGGTGATTCTTGGTTTTAGTCCTAGTTCCTTTGACTTCTGGAATATCCTGTTCCATGCCCTTCGATCCCTTAATGTAGAAGCTGCTAGATCTTGTGTTATCCTGATTGTATTTCCACAATACTTGAATTGTTTCTTCCTAGCTGCTTGCAATATTTTCTCCTTGACCTGGGAACTCTGGAATTTGGCCACAATGTTCCTAGGAGTTTCTCTTTTTGGATCTCTTTCAGGCGGTGTTCTGTGGATTCCTTGAATATTTATTTTGCCCTCTGGTTCTAGAATCTCAGGGCACTTTTCCTTGATAATTTCATGAAAGATGATGTCTAGGCTCTTCTTTTGATCATGGCTTTCAGGTAGTCCCATAATTTTTAAATTGTCTCTCCTGGATCTATTTTCCAGGTCAGTTGTTTTTCCAATGAGATATTTCACATTATCTTCCATTTTTCCATTCTTCTCTCTTTGTTCTGTGATATCTTGCTTTCTCATAAATTCATTAGCCTCCATCTGTGCCATTTTAATTTTGAAAGAACTATTTGCTTCAGTGAGCTTTTGAATCTCCTTTTCCATTTGGCTAATTCTGCTTTTGAAAGCATTCTTCTCCTCATTGGCTTTTTGAACCTCTTTTGCCAATTGAGTTAGGCTAGTTTTCAAGCTGTTAATTTCTTCAACATTTTTCTGGGTCTCCTTTAGCAGGGAGCTGATCTGCTTTTCATGCTTTTCTTTCCTCTCTCTCATTTCTCTTCCCAGTTTTTCCTCCACCTCTCTAACTTGATTTTCAAAATTCTTTTTGAGCTCTTCCATGGCCTGAGCCCATTGGGTGGGCTGGGACACAGAAGCCTTGATTTCTGTGTCTTTGTCTGATGGTAAGCATTGTTCTTCCTCATCAGAAAGGAAGGGAGGAAATGTCTGTTCTCCAAGAAAGTAACCTTCTATTGTCTTATTTCTTTTCCCTTTTCTGGGTATTTTCCCAGCCAGTGACTTGACCTCTGAATATTCTCCTCACACCCACCTCGCCTCCTGATCCTCCCAGCCAGTGTTTGGGCTCTGAGATTCAAATGCTGCTTCCAGCCTTAGGGCTTTTGGCGGGGGCAGGGCTGTTATTCAGTGTGAGATTAAGTTCAGGTGGTCAGGTTGGGGCAGGGCCGCCTCTCAGGCTCAGTTCCCTCAGGAGGTTTATGCACAGACCTTCCACAATGGATCCAGGTTCCCGCCCGCTTGGGGAGCCCCTGTCTGCAGCCGCCTCTCAGCTTCTGCCTCCTGGGGGGGCCTGAATTATGGGGGCACCCCACTCCCCTCTCGACCCGCCAAAGAGACTCTCTCACCGACCCCCGTCACCTATGGGTGGAGGTACTTGTGCGGCCGCTGGTGATCCCATCCCTGAAGCCTGGTCGGATCTGTTTCTCTCAGTGCCGCGGCCGCAGCAGGTCTGGGCTGGGCTCCGCGTCTGCAGCATGACGGATCTTTTGCGAGAGGTTTGCAGGTCCCTCTGTCGGTGGAGGGACCCGCGTGGCCACTGGAGAGCCCGTCCCTGAAGCCCGCTCGGATCTTTTCCTCTTGGTGCCGCGGCCGCGGCAGGGCTGCACTCAGCTCCCAGTCCTGGCGCCCAGTCCGCAGCGCGAAGGACCCCCCGCGAGAGGTTTTCAGGTCTCTCCGGAACAGACATCTCCCTCGCTCCAATGTTCCGTGGCCTCTGGGTGCAGAATTCACCGTGAGTTACTTCCTTGTAGCCGTTCTATGTGTTGTGGGTTCGGAGCTATGTGTATGTGCGTCTTTCTACTCCGCCATCTTGGCTCCGCCTCCTGAGCATAATCTTTCAGAGGAGGAGATGGATATTCAAAGTAATAGGGGACTTCCAGCTTCCAGATTTTCCTCGTGAAAAGACCAGAACTCAACAGAAAATTTGATGTTCAAATAGAAGACTCATGAGAGGCATAAAAAGGTAAACAGAAAGGGAAAAAAAAAACATGTTATTCAATCTTACTCTAACTGTAAACAGGCAAACTGTTTAATCCCTACATGGGAAGATGATGCTTGTAACTCTTGAGAACTGTATCTTAATTATGACATGTAGAAGGGGTATACATAGACAGAGGGCATGGGTATAAATTGACTTGATGTAATGATAAAAAAAAATCTAAGAGGTGAAAAGGGATTGTACTGGGAGAAGAGGAAAGGAGGAGGCAGAAAAGGATAAATAACATCACATTAAGAGATACAAGGACCTATTACAGTAGAGAGAAAAAAGTGAAGGGGGATGAGCATTGTTTCAACCTTACTCTCATCAGATTGGGCTCAAAGAGATTGATACTAAGGTATGTATAGAAATCTACCTTACCCTGTAGGAAGTAGGAGGAGAAAGGGGAAAGAAAAGGGAGGGAGCAAATAGAAAGGAGGGAAGAAATAGTAGGGGAAAAAGGAAAGAAAAGGGAGGTGGCTGATAAAAGGAAGGGCAAATTGAGGGAGGTGGTGGTGGTCACAAGCAAAACACAAATGAGGAGGGAAAGGGAAAAAGGAGAAAGAAAAGTACAACAGGGAAAATAGAATGGAGAGAAAGAGACAGTAATCATAACTGTGAATGTGAATGGAATGAACTCTGCCATAAAATGGAAGTGGGTAGCAGACGCAATTAAAAGCCATCATCCTACAATATGTTGATTTCAAGAAACACATTTGAAGCAGAGAGATACACAGAATAAAGGTAAAAGACTAGAACAGAATATATTCTGCTTTAACCAAAGTAAAAAAAGTAGGGGTAGCAATCCTGATCTCAAAGCAAAAGCAAGAATAGATCTAATTAAAAGAGATAAGGAAGAAAACTACATCCTGTTAAAAGTTAACATAGACAGTGAAATAATATCATTACTAAACATATATGCACCAAGTAGCACAGCACTCGAATTTATAGAGGAGAAGTTGGGGGAGATAAGGGAAGAAATAGCAAAACTATACTAGTAGAAAACTTCAGCCTCTCCCTTTCAGAGCTAGATAAATGTAACCACAAAATAAACAAGAAAGAAGTTAAAGAGGTGAGTATAATTTTAGAAAAATTAGATATAGTAAACCTCGGGAGAAATTTGAATGTAGATAGAAAATTTGAATGTGGATACCTTTTTCTCAGTGATATATGGCACATACACAAGAATTGACCATATACTAGGGCATAATAACCTCACAATCCAATGCAGAAAGGCAGAAATATTAAATGCATCCTTTTCAGATCATGGTGCAATAAAAATTAACATATAATAAAGGGCTATGAAAAGATAAATTTAAAATTAATTGGAAACTAATAATCTAACCCTAAAGAATGAATGGGTAATATCAAGCAATATCACTTCTAGGACTGTATCCCAAAGAGATCATAAAAATGGGAAATGGTCCCACATGTACAAAAATATTTATGGCAGCACTCTTTGTAGTGGCCAAAAACTGGCAATCAAGGGGATGCCCATCAACTGGTAAATGACTGAACCAGTTGTGGTGTATGAATGTAATGGAATACTATTGTGCTATAAGAAATGATGAACAAGAAGACTTCAGAGAGGCCTGGAAAGACTTACGTGATCTAATGCTGAGTGCAAGGAGCAGAACCAGGAATACTTTGTGCATAGCAGTGACCACAGTGTGTGAGTTTTTTCTGGTAGACTTGGATCTTCACAGCAATGCAAGGACATAAAAAAAAAAAAATTCCCAATGGTTTTCTAAGGCAAAATACCCTCCACATCTAGAGAAAGAACTATGGAATTCAGTCACACAATGTAGCAGATAGTTTGTGTGTGTGTGTGTGTGTGTGTGTGTGTGTGTGTTATGTTTTGGTTTGTTATGTGATTTCTCCCATTTATTTTAGTTCTTCTACGCAGCATGACCATAGTGAAAATGTATTCAATAGGAATGTATATGTAGATCCTATATAGAATTGTATGCCGTCTTGGGGAGGGAGGAGGGTTGTGGGGGGTAGATGGGGGAAAAAAATCTAAGTTTTATGGTAGTGATTGTAGAACATTAAAAATAAGTCATATATATAAGAAAAAAAGAATGAATGGGTAAAACAACAAATCATAGAAACTGTCAGTAACTTCATTCAAGAGAATGACAATAATGAGACAACATACCAAAACTTATGAGATGTAGCCAAAGTAGTTCTTAGGGGAAATTTTATATCTAAATGTTTACATGAATAAAATAGAGAAAGAAGAGATCCATGAATTGTGCATGCAACTAAAAAAAGCTAGAAATATAACAAATTAAAAACCTTCAATTAAATACTAAATTAGAAATTCTGAAAACCAAAGGAGATATTAATAAAATTGAAATTAAGAAAATTATTTAACTTATAAACAAAACTAGGATCTGGTTTTATGAAAACAATAAAATAGATAAACTTTTGGTTGATTTCATTAAAAAAATAGATGAAAACCAAGTTACTGGTATCAAAAATGAAAAGGATGAATTTGCCACCAAAGAAGAGGAAATTAAAACAATAATTAGGAGCTGTTTTGTCCAACTGAATGCCAACAAATATGACAATATTAGTGAAATGGATGAAGAGTTACAAAAATATGAATCACCAAGATTAACAGAAGAGAAAATAAAATACTTAAACTCTTTTCAGAAAAAGAAATTGGGCAAGCCATCAATGAACTCCTTAAGGAAGAATCTCCAGGGCCAGATGGATTTCCAAGTGAATTCTATCAAACATTTAAAGAACAATTAATTCCAATTCTATATAAACTATTTGGGAAAATAGAGGAAGGAGTCCTACCAAATTATTTTTATGATATAAATATAGTGCTTATACCTAAATCAGCAAGAGTCAAAAGAAAGAAAAAAAATTATAGATCAATCTCTCTAAGGAATATAGATGCAAAAATTTTAAATAAAATATTAGTAAAGACATTATTGCAACTTAGCATGAGGATAATACAGGATTTATACCAGGTAGGATTTATACCAGGAATGCAGGGCTGGTTCAATATTAGGAAAACTATCAGCATAATTGACCATATCACCAAAAAAACTAACAGAAATCACAGGATTCTCTCAATAGATTCAGAAAAATTTTTTGACAAAATACAGCACCCATTCCTGTTAAAAACAGTAGAAAGCATAAGAATAAATGAAGACTTCCTTAAAGTGATAAGTAGCAGCTATCCAAAACCATCAGCAAGTATTATATGTAGTGAGGATAAGCTAGAAGCATTTCCAATAAAATCAGGGGTGAAACAAGGATGTTCATTATCACCATTATTTTTCAATATTTTTCTAGAAATGTTAGCATCAACAACAAGAGAAGACAAAGTAATTGAAGGAATCCGAATAGACAAAGAGGAAACAAAGTTATCATTCTTTGCAAATGATACAGTGATAGACTAGAGGGTCCTAGAGAATCCAGTAAAAAACTACTCTAAATAATAAATCTTTAGCAAAGTTGCAGGATATAAAATAAGCCCACATAAATCATTGACATTTCTATATATTACTAAAAAAAAAAAAAGTCCAACAGCAAGAGATAGAGAATTCCATTCAGAGTTACTGTAGACATTATAAAATATTTGGGAGTCTCCCTGCCAAGAAACCCAGGAACTATAGGAACACAATTACAAGACACTTTTCACATGAATAAAGTTAGATCTACTTGGAAAATTATCAGTTGCTCATGAGTAGGCTGAGCCAATGTAATAAAAATGACAATTCTATTTAAATTAATTAATTTTTTTAATGCCATGTAAAACCACCAAAAATTATTTTGTAAGTTAGAAAGAATAATAAAAATTCACCTAGAAGAACACAGTGTCCAGAAAAATCAAGGGAATTAATGAAAAGAAATTTGAAGGAAGGTAGCCTAGCTATATCAGATCTTAAGTTGTATTGTATGGCAGCAATCATCAAAACTACTTGTTACTGGTTAGGAAATAACAGTGGTAGATCAGTGGAATAGGTAAGGTACACAAGACAGTAGTCAGTGAGTATAGTAATCTATTGTTTGATAAAGCCAGACTCCAGCTTCTGGGATAAGAACTTATTTAACAAAAACTACTGGGAAAACTGGAAAATTATATGGCAGAAACTAGGCATAAATCAACATCTTACATGCATACCAAGATAAAGTCAAAATGGGTACGTAAAGACTGATAATATAAGCACATTAGGAGAGCATGGAATAGTTTACCTATCATTTATGGAGAGTGGAAGAATTTATGACTAAACGAGATAGAGAACATGAAATATAAAGTGGATAATTTTGATTAAATTCAAAAGTTTTTGCACAAATAAAGCCAATGCAACCAAGGTTAGAAGGGAAACAGAAGCTGCAAAACAATTTTTACACTCAGTGTCTTGATAAAAGCCCTCATTTCTAAAATATATAGAGAACTGAGTCAAATTTATAAAAATATCAGTCATTCCCCAGTTGATAAATGGTCAAAGGATATGAATAGGCAGTTTTCAGATTAAGAAATTAAAACTGTAGTCATATGAAAAATATTCTAAATCACTATTGATTAGAGAAATGCACCTCAAAACAACTCTGAGGTACTGTATCACATCTATCAGATTGGCTGACATGACAAAACAAGAAAATGATAAATATTGTGGAAGATATGGAAAAATTGGAATACTAATGCATTGTTGGTGGAATTGTGGACTGATCCAATCATTCTGGAGAGCAATTTGGAACTGTGCCCAGAGGGCTATAAAACTATATATCCTTTGACTCAGCAATACCACTTCTAGATCTGTGTCCCAAAGAGATCATAAAATGGGAAAAGGATTACATGTACAAAAATATTTATAGCAGCTCTTTTTGTGGTGGCCAAGAATTAGAAATTAAGGGGATATCCATCAATTAGGGCATGGCTGGACAAGTTGTGGTATATGAATGTAATGGAATACTGTTTCTCTGTAAGAAATCATGAGCAAGTAGACTTCAAAAAGACTTGGAAAAACTTCTGTGAACTGATGCTGAGTGAAGTGAGCAGAACCAGGAGAATATTGTACGCAGTATCAGCAGCGTTGTGCCATGACTACCTTTGATAGACTTAGCTTTTCTTAGCAATGCAAGAATCTGAAACAATTCCAAAGGACTTATGATGGAAAATACTATCTACACCTAGAAAAAGAACTGTGGAGTATGAATGCAGATTGAAGCAAAATGTTTGCTCGCTTTTTGTTTGTTTCTTCTTTTTTGTGGTTCCCCTCATTGGTTCTAATTCTTCTTTACAATGTAACTAATGTGAAAATATGTTTAATATAAATGCATATGTAGAACCTATAGCAGATTGCATGCCATGTTAGGTAGGGGGAGAGAAGGGAGGGGGAGAAAATGTAGAACTCAGTATCTTATGGAAGTGAATAAAAATAAAATAAATTATTTGTAAATAAGAACTCAGTATCTTATGGAAGTGAATAAAAATAAAATTAAATTTATTTGTAAAAAAGAAGAGGAGGTCAACGTATAGACTAATAGAATCTATGAGATTTCATTAGGTGGAAACCCCAGGTTTAACTCATAACTTCCTAGCATAACTTTTTAGCTTTGGAATTTACAAGTCAAAGAGAAAATATTGCCATTAACCAGGATCAGATACCAAGGAACTGTAGTCATAATCCTGTACTATTCCTCTTCATTAGTGAAATTTAAATAGGAAATTGGAAAATAAGATACTGAAAGCATTGAATCTTCCTTATTCTCAAGAAAAACTTTATCCTTCAAAATGAACATAATCCTACAAAGGAAAAAATGAGCTTTTAAAAGAATTTATGTTTTCCAAGTTTCTTTTGAGAAAACCACTGTTGTATAGAGTCTTTGAAATGTAAAGATAGTGAACAACACCAACAAAACACTTTAGAAAGTAAATAAATTGGGTTGGAGCCAAGATAGCAGAGTAGAAGGATGGACCTCCTCTAGCTCTACCCCAAAATCCCATAAAGTATCTGTAAAAAAAAATGACTCTAAACAAAATCTAGAGCAGCAGAACCCCCAAATGACAGAGTGAAAGAGATTTCTAGCCCAAGGCAACCTGGAAAGCTGATAGGAAAGGTCTGTCACACTGGACTCAGGACGGAGTACAGCTTAACCTGGGGCACAAAGCACTCACAGAACTGGAGCAGGCTTCTGGGTGGGGAATCATGGGTAGCAGCTATGGTTCCCAGGTTTCTCAACCCACAAATGCCAAAGACAACTTCAAAGGTCAGTGAGAAAGCTCTTTTACCTGGGTGAGAAGGGAACAGGGTTCAGCCCTAGGCCTGGTCCACAGTGTGATCAAAGTCGCTGTGGCACAGCCTCTGTTTTTGGAATCCTTACCTTAAGATCCTGGTGGAATCATGCAGCTGATCTGGATCTCAGCCCTGAGTGGCAGGCCTGGGGTGAAGATGGAGCACTAGCCTGGTGGAGCTGGAGGCAGTTGTGGAGAGGGAATTCTAGTCGCAGATCCTAGGCAAAACAGCTTGTGGTTGCTCCTAGACCAGAGCGCAGCCCAGAAGAGGAGTAAATTCCTCTCCTTTGATTGTACCACCTTGGAGGAACTGAGTACTTACAGGTCCCTAGAGTATACCCACCACTTGACAAAGGACTCAGAATTCAAGTAATTGGCTGGGAAAAGGCCCCAAAAAGGGAAAACAAATAAGAAGGTTACTTTCTTGGAGAACAGATATTTTCCTCCATCCTTTTGGATGAAGAAGAACAAGGCATACTATCAGAGGAAGACACAAAAGTCAAGACTTCTGTATCCAAAACCTCCAAAATAAAATGCAATGGTCTTAGTCCATGGAAGAGCTCAAAAAAGATTTTGAAAGTCAAGTAAGAGAGGTAGAGGGAAAATTGGGAAGGGAAATGAGAGTGATGCAAGAAAATCATGAAAAGCGAGTCAACCACTTGCTAAAGGAAACCCAAAAAATGCTGAAGAAAGTAACATCTTTAAAAATAGACTAACCCAAAAGACAAGAGGTCCAAAAAGCCAATGAGGAGAATACTACTTTAAAAAGCAGAATTGTCCAAATAGAAAAGAAGGTTCAAAAGCTCAATGAAGAAAATAGTTCTTTAAAAATTAGAATGGAGCAGATGGAAGCTAATGACTTTATAAGAAACCAAGAAATTATAAATCAAAACCAAAGGAATGAAAAAATAGCAGACAATGTGAAATATCTCATTGGAAAATCAACTGACCTGGAAAACAGATGCAGGAGAGACAATTTAAAAATTATGGGACTTCCTAAAAGCCATGATCAAAAAAAGAGCCTGGACATCATCTTTCATGAAATTATCAAGGAAAACTGCCCTAATATTCTAGAACCAGAGGGCAAAATAAATATTGAAAGAATCCACTAATTACCTCCTGAAAGAGATCTGAAAAGAGAAACTCCTAGGAATATTGTAGCCAAATTTCATACTTCCCAGGTCCAGGAGAAAATATTGCAAGCATCTAGAAAGAAACAATTCGAGTATAGTGGAAATACAATGAGGAAAGCACAAGATATAGCAGCTTCTACATTAAGGGATCAAAGGGTTTGGAATATGATATTCCAGAAGTCAAAGGAACTAGGATTAAAACCAAGAATTACCTACCCAGCAAAACTGAGTATAATACTTCAGGGGAAAAAATAGTTAAACAGTGAAATAAAGGACTTTCAAGCATTTTTTATGAAAAGACCAGAGCTAAATAGATAATTTGACTTTCACTCACAGGAATCAAGAGAAGCATGAAAAGATAAACAGGAAAAGAGAAATCATAAGGGACTTACTAAAGTTGAACTGTTTACATTCCTACATAGAAATATAATATTTGTAATTCTTGAAACGTTTCTCAGTATTTTAGTAGTTGAAGAGATTATATCCATATAGACAGAGGGCACAGGGTGAGTTGAATAGGAAGGGATGATATCTAAAAAAGTAAAATTAGGGGGTGACAGATGAATATATTAGGAGAAAGGGAGAAATGGAGTGGGGCAAATTATCTCTTATAAAAGAGGCAAGAAAAAGCTTTTTCAGTGGAAGGGAAAGGGGAGGAGGTGAGAGGGAAAAAGTGAAGCTTACTCTCATTACATTTGCCTTATGGAGGGAATAATATGCACACCCAGTTTAGTTGGAAAATGTAACTTACACTACAGGAAAGTAGGGGAGAAGGGGATTAGTGGAGTGTGGGGGGAATGATTTAGAAGGTAGGGCAAATGGGAGGAGGGAGTAATTAGAAGTAAACACTTTTGGGGTGGGACAAGGTCAAAAGAGAGAATAGAGTAAATGGGGGGCAGGATAGGATGGAGGGAAATATAGTTAGTCTTTCACAACATGAGTGTTATGGAAGTCTTTTGCATAACTACACATGTATAGCCTATATTGAATTGCTTCCCTTCTCAGTGGGGATGGGTGGGGAGGGAAGAAGGGAGAGAAGTTTGAACTCAAAGTTTTAGGAATGAATGTTGAGAATTGTTCTTGCATGCAACTGGGAATAAATACGGGAAATGGGGTATAGAAATTTATCTAGCCCTACAGGAAAAGAGAGAAGATGGGAATAAGGGAAGGGAGGGGTGTGATAGAAGAGAGGGCAGATTGGGGGAAGGGTAATCAATGCACAGTGTCTTGGGTGGGGAGAGAGGAGAGATGGAGAGAAAATTTGGAACTCAAAATCTTGTGGAAATGAATGTTGAAAACTAAAAATTAATTAATTTAAAAAAGAAAAATGTAGTTAAGAAATATTTGGCAGATAAATAAAATATAGTAAAATACACACAAAGAAAGTAAACAAATCTGAAAAGCTCAAAAGGAGCAGTTGATGAGCTAAAGTCATTGATGAAATGAAAAAAGACCAAGTCTGGTTCTTTGGCCTTGTATTTTTAATATTAAAAAAAAAAAATACTTGACCTCTTATGTGTCACGGGCCCAACAAGATACAAGGTATTTTTTCCATTGGTGAATATTTTGATTTCTGGAAGGTGCAGGAAAAAAAAAACCACTTTAAAACTGCTAGAATTTGTTTAAAATAACAGAATTTTCAGATTTTTGGTTTAATGGGTAAAGAAATGTTCTATTTATTAAAAAGATAAAATTTAAACATTAAGAAATCAAGTTTTCAAAGGTAGACTGTGAGAAGTGGACCTCTTTGAAGACTACCAAATATCTGGAGCTGTAGATTATAGGATACTGAAACTTAAGTTATTTGCATTTAGCTGCTTGAAGGTTTAATATGGTAAATCACTCAAAATATATAATAACTTGGGAGAGCTTGAGATGATTAAATAAGGACTGTTGATATCATAGGTGAGGCTTGGTGAGCTTTCACCTCATAAATGAATGGTGTGTCATGGAATTCCATGAGCCTCTGATTTAGACCGCTGAAAGAAGTAAGAACAAGGAGTGCTGAAGAGTGAAGAGCTAGCTAGGGGAAATTTAAGAAATGGTTGTGAGTGATAAAATGGCCAGCTTTGTTAGAGCTGAAGAAGTAGTAGCTGAAGCAATCAACTGACTAAATTTCTCATTGCTTGGAGAGAAGTTCAGTATCACTGATTAAGAGCTTCAGTGTTCGCTAATGCATATCACCTAGAGTTTGAGAGAGGTGAGGCCTTTCAGAAGTTGCTTGTAGCTCTCTGCTTACATCAGTGGTTTAAAAGGGAAAAGCAGAAGGGAAACAGGTTTTTCATCCCTTTGACTATGTGTTCTCTTGGCTGTAAGCTGATGGGTCAAACTCCATGAGCGAAGAGCTGTCTAGGCTTGTCTGCCTTGCCCATAGAGTAACCTGAGCTGTTTTCCTATGCTTTGTTTGCTGTAATCTGATAGGTCAGTTCAGCAGCCTTATGAGAGATTACCGGAATATATAGCCCAGAGAAAGCCAGCCTCGGGAATTTTGCAGTTTTCTGAATTAAAAGAAAGGGTACTGAACTTCACTTGGTAGCTGGGAGTTTAAAGAGCTTTTAAGTCTTCATCTGTTTGAGAGTAGGACAGAATAGTTTTTGCCTGCTTGTAAAGTGGTGAGGAATGTAAGAACATTAGGAGAAAATATTTTCATGGGGTACAGATGATTCAGAATGGACCAGTGAAATCAAATTTTGTGGTTCAATGTTGTGAGTTATCCATAGGAAATGGGTTTTCTTTCTCCTAAGCTTCCTGGTAGGTTTCTGTAAGTATGTGCCCATTCTCTACCACAAATACTGAATGCATTAGTGGGTGGCTTATGCAATGATTGCAATACCTATAATTTATTTTGTAGGCAATGAGGAGCCCTGCAGGTTTTTGTACAGAGGAGTGATGAACTGAGTTGGGTTTTAGAAAGACTATTATATAAGTAGTGGTAGGAAGGATGGATTAAAGAGGAGAAAGGCTAGAGGCAAGAAGATAAATGAGAACTATAGCCTCTTATATTTCAGTAGTTACAGGTGAAATGGTATTGAGGGCCTCAACTAGGGTTCTGAGATTGGAAAGGGGGGCGAGAATTGCAAATTATATGGAAATAATCTTCAGTGTATTTGATCGTTACTAGGTCAAAGACAGTCTGATTGAATTTATTTACACTAATATATGACATCCCATCAACCTTCCTGCTGTTATTTATGTTTTTACTGGAACATGCTTGCTCCAGTAAAATTAATCCCCTTCAGAGGCATTTCAGTTAGGCTCATCAAGTGCCTGACTATGCCACTTGATTTTAGACTATGTAGGAAGCAATTTTATTTTGGTAAAAAGAAATCATCACATTCCAGCTACTTGAAACAGTTTGAATTCTCTTCCCTACTGCTGTTTCTGAACTTAGAATTTCTCATGGCTATATGTTTTGGATAATTGTTCTCTTGGTAGACAAACCTCTTTGGGACTGATGCAAAATGGGGTGGAGTGACCATTTTCGTATACGGATCATATGCTTTCTTATGAAGCTAACACTAAATTCTGTGTCATTTTGTAATATTCTCTCTGGCCTAACAAAAATAGCAGGGTAGAAACAACCCTTTCATAGGTTCTCAGTGAATACTTGAATTAAATTGATAAATATGTTTGTATGTTGATATATTTAGAAATGTAAGGGAGTTTTAAATTTCTAGTTTGTTTAAAATTTTTATCATTAGTTTTTGCCTTTCCTTTTGAGGGATGTGAAATATTTTGTCATAAATTGTGGAGGAATCTGCAGCATATTGAAAGAAGACACTAACAAAATTCCCATGCTTTCTAATAGGCACAGTCACTTGCAGCATCTCTGTCTACCCGGCAGCTGTTACGGATTGCTCGTCGATTATCAAAGTATCCTGATGAAAGTCTTCACAGGGCTGTGCATAAAGCCTGCCTGTCCAGGTATCCATATTTTGTATTCTTGTCAAAAGAAACTCATCTGTGATTTGATGCTGACATACTAGTGTAAGTTTGAGTGAGTGTCAGAATGCTGACTGAAAGTTATAGGATTACAGGGTTAGAGCTGAAAAGCACCAAAGTGATCTTCCTTCGTCTAACCTCCTATATTGAGAAATGAGAATCACTGAGGTTCAAAAAATACAAGTAGTAAGTATCAGGCTAAGAGTCACACCAAAGCCTTCTTTTTTTAAATAACCACTTCTATTTATGTCATCAAATATTTCCCAATTACATGTAAAAAAAATCTAGCAATCATTTTTTTAAAATTTGAGTTCCAAATTCTCTCCTTCTCTTCTGTCTGCCCCCACTCCTTGAAAAAGCAAGCAATTTGATTTTGATTATACATGTGAGGTCATGACAGTCCATTTCCATATCAGCCATGGTGCAAAAGAACACAGACAAAATAAACAATAGAAGTTAAGAAAGTTTTTTTTTTTTTTAAGAAGTATGCTTTAGTCTGCATTCAGAGTTCATCACTTCTCTTTCCTGAGGTGAATGGCATTTTTCATCATGCGTCTCTTGGAATTGTCGTACACCAAAGCCTTCTGACACCTCCCCCCCACAGCCAATGTTCCTTCCACTGTTGCATTGCTGATCTGCCTAGCTTGCATACAGTTTTGAGAGTTTAACCTTCAGAATTTCCAGAATGCTTGATAGATTTTTATGGACTTCAACACATGAAACAGTGCTACCCTGGATATGTATTTTTAGTCAAACCTCTCTTATTATTTGTTGCTGCTATTTCCCATATTTACAGGCTAAACGAAAGAAACAATCACTTGCTTTAAAAGTCCATTACATGGATGATACAATCAACTGACTAACAAACATATATTAAGCATCTGATTTGTGCCAGGCACAAACACGGTGAATGGAACAATTATTGTCTCTAGGAGCTTATATTCTAAAGGGACAACAGTATAAACATAGATATAAAAAAGGCAAATAAATACCAGATAATTAAATATAAATTATATAAGGCAAAGTTAAATATAAGGTAGGTAAATATGAGGTATTTGCCTTGAGAGGAAGGGTCCTAGCAGTTACAGGGATCAGTAAAAGCTTCTTGTAGAAGGTAATATCTGTGCTGATTTTGAACAGAGAGAATCCATGAGGCAGAGGTGAAAAAGGACTATATTCTCAGAATGGAGGACAGTCAGGGCCAAGGCATGGAGATAAGAGATGGAGTATCCTGAAGTGAAAAACAGAGTAAAGACCATTTTGAATGGCTTTCAGATTGCAGGAGGGAAAGTTATAAACAATGAACCTGAGCTAATAAAAAAACATAAGTTGAAAGCAGGTTGTGAAGGGCTTCAAAAGCTAAACAAAATGGTTTCTGTTTAATTCTACAGGCAAAAGGAGTCTACTGGATTTAATTGAATAAGGGAGCAATATGACTACATCTGTGCATAAGGAAAGTCACTTTAGCAATAATATGGAGTACGGGTTAAATTGGAGAAAAAGCTGAGGTAGAGAAACCAATTAGGAGACTGGAAATAATTAGGCGAGTTGTGATGAGAACCTGAACTAAGACGGTGTAATTGTGTGACTACAGAAGAGGTCTGATGTGAGGGCTGCTGTGCACAGAGAAGCTGCACAGTCTGAAAACTGATTTGTTATGGGCTGAGGGAGAGTGAGGAGTTGTGGGCAGTGCTGAGATTATGAATCTCGGTAACTGAGAAGATGGTAATACCCTAGGCAGTTCCATGGCTTTGGGAGAAAAAGATAATAATGAGTTCTGTTTCTTCCATGTTGAGTTTTAGATGTCCACGGGATTTCCATTTTGAGATGTGTAAGAATAATTTGGAAATGCTTAACTGTAGCTCAGCAGAGAATAGATTGTGTGGGGACGGGGGGGAAAGAGATACATATTTATATGAGCACACAAATTTGTATATATATATTAGATTCGTTTGCATGGAGATAATAACTGAACCCATGAGAGCCAATGAGGCCAAATGAAATTGAGCAGGACAAAAAGAAGGGGATCTTGAAGAGATACTCTTAGTGACATGGATGAGAAACTAGAACCAGAAATAGGGGAGGAATAGGAAGAATAGCAGAAGAGAACAGTGTCATCAAAGCTTAGAAAGGAGAAAGCATACAAGAGGAAGGGGTTATTGATAATGTAAAAGGCTGAAAAGAGGGCAAGGACATTTTTATTTGAATGATGAAGTTAAAGCAAGATTGCAGTGTTTAAAACCGAATGAGAGGAGAGGAAGTAGACATACCAACTGCAGATTCCTTTCTCATGAAGTTTAGCCACAAAAGACAGGAGTGAGGACTATCAAAAATGACCTTGTCCAGTAAAAGTTTTTTAAGGATGGAGACATGGGCATGTTTTTAGTTGTTAAGGAATGAACCACTCCAATAACCATGGAGTGATTAAAGATAAGTGAGAGAGTTGGAATGATAGTCCAGTCAGTCTGAGAAGCAGAGAAGTCAGCAGGGGATAGTATTAAGTACACATGTAGAGTCATTAACTTTGGCCAAGAGATGAGCCACCTCTTTATTTGGTACTTGAATGAAAGTGGAGATAGTAGAAGGAAATGTCTGAGATGTGAAATTAGGAATGGAGAAAAGGACACTCCTTTTGTAAATAATCTTTTTTGGGCAGTAAAAATTGAGGCAATGTTCTTGGCTAAAGAAGTGGAGTTTAGGTACTGTGGCAATCTTGAAGAGGAAGTTTGGAACAGCCTCTGAGTAGAGTGGAGTAGCAAATTAATTAGAAAAGAATAGAATATTTGTTTTGCTGAGAAGAAGGCCCAGTTGAGAATGTAAATTTGTGGTGAGTCCAGTCAATACATTTTCAAGATTTTTCCCACTTCATTTCAGTAGCACATGAGTAAGAATGAAGGAGGTAGATGGTAGGAGTAACACAAGGTTGGGGCAAGCTGTGACCATCAAATGGAGCATGGGATTTGAGAGTGGAGCTTAGTATAGAGTTGAGCTGATTCATTGAGGTGGAGAGAAGTGAGAAAAGGACGAGTATGTAATCAGTGAAGGACTGATAGCTTGAGAAAAAAACAAGGATGAAGGGAATAGAGATCACAATAATGATGAAGAACAGGTTTAGAGATCATAAGGCATAGGGAAAGATGGAATGATGAATGATTATAACAAAAAAGAAAAGTTAGCATGAGACAGTAGAATGAACTGTGATCTGATACATGGAAAGCTATGCCACTAAAGTATGTGTGCATGAATATTATTTCCTTATCTGTAAAAAGAAAAAGAGAGAGTTTGGACTAAACGATCTCTAATTTCTTCCAGGTCAATGATTGGAGGTAACATCAGAGAGTTAACTTTTGTTTAATGCCCCCAAAAACAACCTCTTCAATAGCCAGCTCTTTTTAGTTTGAGGAGGTGTTCGTGTTTATGTTAGCTTTGATATCTTGTAGCTCAAGCCTTGTTGTGTCACCACTGTATCTGAAAAGCAACTGGATTCTGTTCTCTTGAAGAATCTTAGACTTGAGTCACAAAACTTTCTAAACCAAATCTTACCTGTATAAAAATCTCCTTTACAACATACCTAGTTAATTGTCATCCAGATTTTGATTGAAGGTTTCTATTAAGTATTTTCCTTTGGGCTAGTTCACATTGTTAAGAATTCTTGCTTATATCTAGTGTCAATCTTAGTCTCCACCAGTTCCAGTCATTGCTGCTAGTTATAAGGCTAATAATCCCTTCTTCATATTCTCTAATGAGCACCATTACATCTTTTTATGCTTAAAGATAGCTATCATGACCCTATAAACTTTTTTCTTTTCTAGATTAAACATCCTCAGTTCTTTCACCTCATCTTGTAGATCCTTCACATGGCATGCCCTTGACATTCTTCTCTATTCTATTTGCCCTCCTCTGTATGTTTTCCAGTTTATTAATACCCTTGAAATATAGCACCAAAAAAAAGCACAGTACTCTCTACAGGATCTGTCCAGAGTAGAATACAATGGGAGTGTCACTCCCTTGTCCTAGATCCTTTGCTCCTTTCAGTGAAGCCTCAGATCACATAAACTTTTCTGTCTGCCATGTCAGGTTATGATTAATATCAAGTTCATAGTATTCTAACGCCTCCAGATCTTTATTTCATTGGACATATCTAGCCAAGCTTCTTCATCTTATACTTGTGAAATTGACTTGTTTGAACTCATGTAAAAATTTATATTTATCCTTATTAAAATTAATCTTCTTAGATTCAAGCCACTGTACTAGCCAGTCACAATTTGGGATGGGAGAGGATCATGATTCTGTCCTCCATTGTGTTATCTATCCCTGCCAGCTTTGTGTTGTATGCAGATTTCATAAGCATAAGTGTTAACTGTAACTTATTCCATTTATGATAAAAACCTTCTATACAAGGGGTAGTAGCAAGTACCCTGACAAATCCAGGATGGCCTGCAAGCACAGATTCTTGGATCTGCTTTTCTGAAAGGAAAGTAACTTTTGAGGGGTCAACAGTCTTCTTTAATCACATATACCAACAGGGAAAATACAAACAGAGAGATAAAGACCAACAGACAGGGCTTCTAACTGTCTGATCATAAGCAATACATTCATCACAGATCAATAGATAGATCCAACTTTCTGACCATTGCGTACATAGTAACCAGAGAGAGAAGCACCAACATCTGGGTTTTCAAAGAGGAGTGGGGGAATGGGGATCGGGTCTTCCTACAAAACAAGCCTTCCCTCATCAAGCTTCCCTCAGTGGGTATCACCTGAGGCCTATTAATGGACAGAGAAGATCTTTAACTTGTATTACACAAGGCAAGCCAAAAAATCTCTGGGGTGGGATCCTTCCAAATTGGACCATTTTTTGTTGACTCTTCTTTGTGTTTACCATTCCACCAGGGCTGAATTCACCAAACTTTTCCATTGTCTAGATTATATCTTAGAATGTTTTCTGTGGTTAGTACTAGGAGAAACTTTGTCATATATTTTGTTAGACTCTAGATAAACTACATAGAATTCTGTTAGTCTACCAATCTAGCAACTCTATTGATAAAGGAAACATGTTTATTATGGAATGAACTGTTCTTAGTTAAAAATAGACTGGCTCTTTGTGATTACCACTTCCTTTTCTACATGTTCATTCACTAACCCTTTAATGATATATTCTAGAATTTTGACAGGAATTGAAATCAAGCTTAGTAGTTTGCAGAATCTACTCTCTTTTTTTGAAAATTGCTCTTTTTCATTCTGTGGCACCTCTCCTCTTTTCCACAGACATTGAGGGATCACTGGGAATGGTTTTTTTCAGTACCTACTTAAAAGTCACACTTTACATGTTCTCTTATTGTTTTTCTGCTTATTCATGTTTGACGCCCTGATGCTTAGTGACTGTGTGAACAGAAAAACAAGCCACTTACCTATGCTCTCTGAGCTTCATTGTCCTCATCTGTAAGAGAGGAATAATAATCCATGTAGTACTAACCTCAGAGCTGCTGTGAGGATCAACCGACTCAGCGTATAGAAAATGCTTAATTGCCACGAGTTACTGTCAGCAGTGGTAATGATGATGATGATGGCGACCATTGGCATCTTCAGTTTTGACTCCCTACTAGCAATTTTCGTTTTATCTTTTCCAGGCCAAAGGTTGTCCTAGTTGGCTAGAAAAAAAGCAAAATAAGGGTTGACCAGTTTTTCTTCTGCAATAGAAATGATCATAGTGCCATACAATCCTATGCTATTAGTTTTATCCCTTTTTTATCCCATTCTTTCCCCCAGTATGACCAAACATCACTTTTTGTCCTTAGCATTCCTTATTAGTGTCATCTCATTCTGACATATTAATCCTCTGTGACCTGTTTTGACTCCATCTTTTCCATGTGTCTTTTATAAATAAAAGTTGGTTAATGAGAGACGTTGATCTCTTTAAATGTTCCTTTCCCTGTATGTAAATGTATAATTTTTCTTCTTTTGTATCAGAATTTTATTTTTAAGTGCTTCTCATCTTTTCTGTGTTGAGAATTTTAGCCTGTAGGATTCTCCCTGTCAGCTCTGGACCCTTGGAAGTGCGTTCTCTAAACTTCCCACAAGATGACCACCACTTCTACTTCTGCAGCTCGTTCTTTTTTTAGGAGAATATAACTCAAAATGACATTTCTCCTTAGTGATTGCTCTGCCTGTTGAAGGCTAACATGGTCATTAATACAAACCAAGAACTTAACTGTACTGCTTTTTGACAGTCGCATCTCTAGTGGTGACCAGATAATTTCTTGAGACCCCTTCCAACTCTCGATTTCTGACCTGGGCCTAGGTAATTGAAGTCCACTCTCCCTCCTCTATATGATGACTTTGTGCCCTGCTTCTCAGGCTCTTCATATTCATAACTTTTCATATAAATAAGGATCATGACATTTAATTTTTAAATTTACAAATGTTCTTTTAAGATAACAGTATTCTCAGTCATTAAGCATAATTTTAGATAAATCTGATAACGTTCCTTAAATCAAACCTGAAAAAAATAGAACCAGTATTGATTCTACCAGAAATCTCATATTTATTTACTCTTTGTAGGTCCTTCAGTTCACATAGCTGATATTCACCTGTGACTCTAACATACATTTTTGTGGCATCCAAAATAAAATATTAATCTGTTGTCAATTAAAATGAAGTATTCAGCCTTGAAAACAGTTCCCTTTGAGTTCTGTTTATACCTCAATTTTCAGATTGTATTCATTTTGTTTATATCTGGTGTAGTGGATAGAATGCTGGGTTTGGAGTCAAGGAGATTTAAGATAAAATCCCATCTCTGCTAGTGCTAGCTGGGTCATCCTGGGCTTAACCTCTTTAGAATTTAATTTCTTCACTTATAAAATGAGGTGGTTAGACAGGATGCCTTCTGCGATACCTTTGTGCATTAAATCTGTGACCTTCTGATCCACCTCTTTAAAATAATTACATAAATTATAGAATCATAGACACTGAGCTGGGACAGACTGCAGAGGCCACCTAATTCACCTTCCCCGTGTAAGCTGAAGAAATGGAAGCCCAGCTCATTTCAATAGATTTGCACCTGGGTCACACACAGCAGCAGAGGTCAAATCTGAACTGATGCTCTCTGACTCCAGAGCAAATGCTCTTTCCTGTAGCACATAGTCAGAAGGAATTCAGTACAAATGATGAACACAACATGATATAATAAATATGACACTGGACTTGGAATTAGGAAGCTGGCATCAAATCCTACTTCATGTCCTTAGTGTTGTGTGATACTGGGCAAGTCACAGCCCCTCCTAGCTCCAACTTTGTCATCTTTCAAGTGAAGGAATTGGGTGCAATGATCTCCAAAGTCCCTTCCAGCTTTAAATCTCTGGTCCTGTAATGAATGATTTGAAAAATTAAGAAGTTTAAGAAAAACTAAAATGTTTTATTATGTTCATACTTGAGAGAAAAACGACCACCACTGAGGATCACTGCTTACTTACTGGGGAATATGGAAAGAATAATCATATTAACTGGTTTAATTAATAACAAATAATAAGGTAAATTATTTAATTTTTACATAGTAAGCATTAGAAATATTTAGCAATGCCTGGGAAGGGCGAATGGAATAAATTGCCCTGAGTTCTTTAACCATGAGAAACTCTAGTGGTAGTACAGATTCAAAGCTGCATTGATGAAAATTAACTGGATTAATTATTTTCTTTTTGGTCATAAATCCAGTGGATTGGAGTAGGAAATTTGTTGGACATCCCTTAAAACCAAAATATTTTCATAATGTATAAAAAAAAAAGTGAGAATAACTCATGTTCAACATATATACTTTGCACTTACACATATTTCACAGACTCCAAAATAAGCTCATTTTTAAAATTCATTCTCAGGTGATCACAGTAAAACTTGAATTGTGATCACCTCATATCCCTTTGCAAACAAAAACGAATAATAAAACAGCTACCTTTGTTTATACACCATCTGTTGAATTTGGCTAAACTTCATCACCATATCTCAATTTCTGCTATTTACCTTCACTGTAAAAAGTGATTGGAAGCAGCAAGAAAAACTGGAAGGAATGCACATGATGATTAAAGAATAATATTTTCTACTTTTAGCCAACAACAAAAGCTTCGACAGAATTTGTTTCTGTGGAAACTATTAAAAATTACTTTGCATTTATCAACCTCATTTTTAAATGCTTTCCATATAATCAGATTCGGTCTAAAATCCAATCTGATTTCACTTCAGACTTGAGCTGAAATTCTTTTTCTCCCAGTCCCATGGCACTATAATAGTTCCATAGCTGGCAGTTTATAACAGTTTGGTGTTGTTGAGTAATGGACAAGCTTAGGAACTTAATGGAGCTAACAGCTTAAACAAAGTAGAAACTGAAAATAGTTCCATTTTCAAAGTAGATCAAAATATAAATGTATGTTAAAAATGAAATATATTTCCCATTATATGCATTTCAGAGGAGCTTTCTCTTTTAATTTAGCAAATGTTTATGAAACACCCATCATATGCAAGTTAGTGAATGATGTTAAATTAGTAGAGAAAGCCTATCCTGTATCCCCAAGATTCCTCAGGACAAGCCTTTCTAACTTCCATAGCTTATTTATATATAAACTACTCAAGGATGCACTTATTTAAGAGATCACTACAATGAATTTTTCGAAGTAATATCCTTGATAATACAACAATGGTAGCAGATATTAATTTAATGTTTACTCTGTTTAAGGGATGTTATGCTAGGAATAAGAGAGAAAAATCTAACAGTCCTTGCCCTCATGAAGTTTATGTTCTACTGGATGCACATATGGCAGGATACACACACGCACACAACACACACACACTCTGAAATGTACACACTTATGCACACATGCACACACACATACACAGGCACACACATTCATGCACACGCATGCACACACTGAAATGTACACACTTATGCACACACATATATACACAGGCACACACATGCACACACGGTCACGCACACGCATGCACACACAGGCACATGCATGTGCACACATACACAAGCACGCATGCACAAGCACGCATGCACACACATGCACACATGCGCACACAATTACACTTCCTTCTTATTCTTTTCTTCAGTCTACAGTCTGACTTCCAGTTTCATCATTCAAAAAAAACTCTTCTCTCTAGTGTTGCTAGAGATTTCTTAAATGCCAAATCTAATCAACTTTTTAAAAAATTTATATTTTATTTTTCTCAATTACATGTAGACAGTTGTTAACATTTATTTTTTGAAAACTCTGAATTCCAAATTTTCTCTCTCTCTCTCATCTCTCTCCTTCCTAACACAGTAATCAATTTGATCCAGATTATACATATATGTATAATCATGTGAAAACATCTCCATATTGATCATGTTGTGAAAGAAGAAGCAGACCGAAAAACCCCCACAAAAAATAAAGTGAAAAATCGTACACTTCAGTCTGCACTCATTCTCCATCAGTGATTTCTCCGTACATGAATGGCATTTTCCATCATGAGTCTTTTGGAATTGTCCTGATCAGTTATTGCTGAGAAGAGCTGAGTCATGTACAGCTGATCGTTGTTCTTCTGGTTCTGCTCACTTCACTTTGCGTCAGTTTGCATAAATAAGTATGAGAGATTATTGAAGTTTAAAGAAGGTTCTGGTGATATTTCTTTTCCTTTTATTCCCAGGTTTTTACCAAGTCTTGCACAGACAGCCTTAGAGAAGAATCTGCTGGATGCCGGCATTGAAACCACTCCTGATACCCACCCACAGCCAGAACCCAAGGATTATAGATGTAAGCTGCTTACACTTTGTCTTCAGAGTACTGGTTTTGTCTTCCCTCAGATTCTCTCCTATATCAGTTGTATTCATTGAAAAAGCAGTTGATATGTTTCAAGCACTGTGTTAGCTACTAGGGATGCAAATAGAAAAAACGTGACAGCCCTTGCCCTCAAGGCTCTCACACTCAAATTGGGGGACATATCATATAAAAATAAATTATTAAAAAGTCCCAGAATTCAGCATTGAGGGCAGCTGGCAAGACCCAGAACTCCTTAAGTTACATCAGTGAGACAGATGACAGTGGCTAGAGTCTGCTAGACATAAAAATAGGGCAGATGGTAAGGCTTAGTAGTCCTCCATCTCAAGGGAAAGGATAAGTTGGTGACTCCTCTCTTATCTAAGTCTTGTGAGCAGATGAATTCTAGGTGAGCCAGGGTAGAGAGCAAAATAGGTAAGAGAAGAAAAGAATGTCTTCCTGCTGCCAGGCCATCCCCCTTGGATTCTGGGCAGACCAGCTACCAGAGGAAGGAGTCAAAGGGGCAATCTCCCTGGGTTACTGCTTTCCATCTGCCCATAATAACCTGTGCTGCTTCCTTATTCCCCTCCATTCAAGTCTAAATGCATCTGGTTTTTAAGGCTTTCTGGAATCTCACTATCATTCAGCTTACCCAAACTTAGGGAGACCTTGGGCCTCTAGCAAAGCTCTCTGCTATAGTTGAGCCAATTTTTGAGTTACCCCCTCAACTTGCGATTTCTAATTCAGTTTCTCTTCCTTTGTTCATTATCTTTCTCCATTTGAAATATTCTCCTTCTCTGCAGCTCTCCATAATTCTTTACAGATTCCACTTTGTCCAGAAAGCTCTCCCAAACTCTAGCAATCCCCATGATTCTTTCCTGTATTGAATTCTTTATGTATATTATAAACTTCATTATCACGTTTAGTAATTCACAGTAATTTATTATATTACATAATATTCATCTATAGATTTTTACTTTAGTCTTTTCTCCTTAGGTATATTAAAATTTTTGATAAAGTGTGTCATATCCTTTTGCCTCATTTCTAAGTCTGTAGAGTTTTTAATCAGTACTTTACATTTTATATGCTTGTAAAAGTACACATTCCCAAGCTATAGAATACCTTTAGAATTTAAATATTAGCTTTTGCTTTGATTACTGCTGAAAGTGTATCCATGTCTATACAAATTCAGCTAATCCCTTCCTTAAGAATACTTCACTCATAACAATCTGTACATACGGATATTTGTGGTCTTTCCTTCCTCTTTGCCATCGTATTTCTATTGTGACACTGAAGCAGGTCAGACGGCAGCTCCTCCGTCTAGCATACTCTTTTTCTGCCTTGAAGCCCAGAGGAATTTGGTGTAAAGCTCATAGCAATATTGCAGTTCAGTTACATCCTGAGTTACATAGTCTTTTCATTTATAGCATCCTTTCTATAGCATAAGATTTCCTAGGTTCCAAACAACTGGCTTAAAAATGAACTTTTGAAATAGTCTATCAATAATTTGAGTGCTGCCTTTGTATTTTATTTTAACTAGCTTTAGATGAATATTAACTAGTTTAAAGGCTATAGCCAAATGATTTCTTATATATATATATGTACATATTTGTCCCCTGAGCTAGAGAGCAGCTTAGCAGTCACTAAGCAGTCCAGCTACTTGCCTGGTCTTTGAAGTCGGTGAAGCTACTGTTCAGCATAACTAATGGGCAGTTATTGAGCTTTTGTTGGTATATCTGTAGGAGGATGAGCTAGCCACCCCAGAGAGCCCTTTCCATTTGGTTAGAGCTTTAATTATTTAAACATTCTTTATAATGACTAGAAATACTGACTCTCTACCCATTGCTATTTATCGTGAGGGCAGGCAGAAAATAAAAACAGAGAAAATAAATAAATAACAAAATAAATAGAAATATATTACAAATTAGGTGATATTAATAGTTTTCTGAGTCAATATGTCATCTTAGGGAAGTAGTTCTCTCTGACTTTGATGCAATGATCTAGTACAATCTACTCATTTTACAGATGAGGAACTAGATAGTAGGACTGTGACTTGAAATTCCAGCTCCCTGACTTGTGGTCCAGCATTCTTTCCACTAAACCACAATGCTTCCCCTAAATCTAATACTCCATCTTCAGGACAGCTATTCAAATAGTTGGCTCTGCAAAATTTCTCAGCATCCTCAGTGGATATAGAGAGCTGGGCTCAGAGTCAAGAAGACCATGAATCAAGTATAGCCTCAGACGTATATAGGCAGGTGACCCTAGGCAGCTCATTGAACCCTTCAGTGTACCAATCACCAATCTAAGACCATAAATTAGAGAGCAGTTGCTGATCTTCATTCGGAGAGGAAGTATCTCCCCCAGAACTCCCTGCCCTGATGAAGACACAGGTCCACTGAAAAAAACAAAACAAACCCAAAACACTTCTCTAGGCTTAGTATCACCAGTTCCTTAGATGATTTCTCATGTGATGTGGTTTTGAATTCTCTCATCATCTTTGTTACTGTCCTTTGAACTTGATTCAGTTTATTAGTCTCCCTGCTAAATGTGTTCAGAGAATGAGCACAGCACTCCAGATGTAGCTGGACCAGAATGCATTCTATTAATAGACCCTAAAATCACATCAGCTCTTTTTTTGGCAACATTGTTACACTGTGCCTGTAGTCAACTAAAAACTCTGTATCTTTTTTATACAAATGACTCTTAAGTTAGATATCCCCAAGTTGTGCTTGTGCAGAATTTTTTTTGAGCCTGTGTATAGGACTTAGTACATAACATGCTGCTGTAGAAAGAGCACTTTAATTGGGAATCAGAAGACTGAAGTTCAGGAAAGTTGTGTGATCATTGGCAAGTCACTTAAACCTCTCCAAGGTTCCTTTTGTTCTCTGTAAAATTACAACACTGCTTGCATTGTGTACTTCACAGGATACTGCTCTGTAAATCTTTCAGTCCTATATAAATGTGAGCTATTGTTATTAACATGATTAAATTTCTTTTGGTTAGATTTTACCCTCGATCTAGCTTCTTGACATCTTTTTTTATACTGCATCCAGTTAAGAACTAGGATGTTGAGTCAGTGATGGTGTGTAGAGGTCACTGGACTTGGCATCAGGAGAGCCCTGTGTTCAGTTCCCACTACTTTCATTTATTAACTTTATTACAATGTATAAGTCCCTAAGCTTTCTGCATCTCAATTTTCTCATTGTAAAAGACAATAAAACGTGTAATTCCTATCTCAGGTTTATTATGACAATCAAATGATCTAATGTATGGAAAGCTCATTGTAAACTTAAAGTGTTATAAAAGGCAGCTGTCTAACAGTCAACTCTGGAAGTTCTTTCAGGACTTCATCCAGGAGTGTACATTTGAACCCATTAGGAATTCTTAAATGTTCTCTTAGTATCTTCTGTAGTAGCTTGAGTCTCAATTCCCACTCAGCCATTTTGGATCTACCCTTTTCAGTCTGATGATCATTTTTCCTGTTAGGGAAAACAGAAACAAAATAAGAGTTGAATAGTTCAACCTTCTCTGTTGTCCATTAGTATTTTCTGATATGTCTCAGGCAGCGCTTTACTTGTCTTACTTTTTACCTTGGATAGACTTTTTGAAATGCCAACCTAGACCTCTGTGAAGATAAGGAGATGTAGGCTGGGCAAAAGATAAAGTAGCATGCCCCAAAGTTATGAAACTGGAATCTAGCACCTTTCATACATATATACATGTGTTGATGGTGCAGCTAGGTGGTGCAGTGGATAGAGCACCAGTGCAAGAGTCAGGAGGACCTTAGTTCAAATCTCACCTCAGACACTTGACACCCACTAGCTGTGTGACCTTGAGCAAGTCATTTAACCCCAATTGCCTCATCCTGGGTCATCTCCAGTCATTCTGATGAATATCTGGTCGCTGGATTCAGATGGCTCTGAAGGAGAACTGAGGCTGGTGACCTGCACATCCCTCCCTCACTCAAAACAAAGTCATGTCATCATTTCTCTAATTGCATGGTCTTCTTCGGCAACGAAGGACGAACACACACACCTTGGATAGAACTTTGAAAAATCATTGACAGTTTGATCTTTGGATTTTTCCCAAGCCTTATTAGCTCATTCCAGACTTCAGCTGTCTTTAAAAAGCAACACACTTTTCTTTTGTATTTTTCTGTTATTCTTTGTCCTTTCTTAGATCCCCTTAAAATCTGGGCTCCTCTGAGACCTCTTTGTGTAGACACATATGGTGCATTGCTTCATCCCCCCTTATTTTCCCCTCTTTGGGATAATTTAGAATTAAGTTACCAGAATTTTGGTTTTGAAAGTCTCTTATCCCTTTTGAGATATTTTTCCTTTTATAGGTCTAGCTCATGGATAAGAATTTTTAAGAATTTTTGCTCTTATTTCATTCAGTTTTTCCCTTTATGCTGCAGTATTTTCCCCCCATGCTTATCAAAGTCTGGTTTTCTTACTATTTTTCTCTTTTGACAAGGTCCATTTTGTTTTATGATCATATAACAGAACATAAATCAAATTTAAAAATTAAGAGTATTTTTTACCAGTGCTTTGTTACATTGTCTGCTTGATCCAAGAGACTCTAGTTAGGATGACACAGGACCTTGCAGATTCTACATTAAAAGATCAGAGGGATTGGAATAAGATTGCATAAGCCAAAGGAAGTTGGACTACAAGCAGGGATCAGTTACTCAGCAAAATTGAGCATAATCTTTCAGGCAGGGAGATAGATATTCAATTAAATAAAGGATTTCCACAACTTCCTTATGAAAAGACCAGAGCTCATTAGAAAATTTCATTTTCAAATACAGGACTCAAGAGAGGCATAAAAAGATAAACAGGAAGAGGAAAAAAGAAAACTTGTTATATAATATGGGCAAACTATTTACATCCCTATATGGGAGTTACCTCCCTCTAAATGAGTACATGAAAAGGCCAGCCTAAAAAGGCCAAGGTCTTCCATTGCATCCTAGGCCATCTCCAGTCATCTGATGAATATCAGGTCCCTGGACCCAGATGGCTCAGGAGGAGAAAGTGAGGCTAGTGACCTGCACAGCCCTCCCTTACTCAACTCAAAGTCAAGTGCAAGTCATGTCATCATTTCTTTGATGGCATGGTCTTCTTGGAAACGAAGGACAAACACAGAGAGCTTGATCCATAAGAGATTCTTCTTATGGCTTTGCTATAGGAAGTATACCGGCCTGTAGCATTTGGACCCTTTGGAGTCTAGGGAAAGTCTGAGTTTATTAAATAGAGTCTTTACTTTGAAAAGCAAAATTCTTTCATATTTATCCCTCAAAGAAGCTGCTTTTCCTCACAGAAACTATATGTATTTTCTGTATGATGAAACTTTTAAGGTCTTCCAAGGCTGGCACCTTGATTTTTGCTTGTTATATACCCTGCAATATTACATTTTCTGTAAATGCATAGTAAATGCTTGCTGAATGAATAAATGAATGGATAAGTGATTGAATGAATGAAAGTATCTCATTGTTCAAATGAACTTGAAAAGAAATGATATAGGTAGTTCAATATCACCTGAGGGACATGATGGACGTCATAATAATGGCTTGTATTTGTGTAGCCCCTAAATATTTTTAGAGCACTGTGCATTCGTTATCCTATTTTATTCTTACCACAACTTTGTCAAGTAAGTATTACACATTTTTAGCCCCATTTGGGGGGATATTATTATTCCATTTTACAGATGATATAACTGAGGCTGAGAAAGTTTAAGTAATTTTCCAGGATCATCCCACTTGGTGAGTGTTGGATGGCATTCAAGCTCTAATCTGTTGACTCCTAATCCTGGATTCTTTCCACTCTATGCATGTTGCTTCTCATCATGTGTCTCAGTGAAATAATATATGTCATAGATTGTATCCTTAGTCAGTTGCTAGGGAAAAAACCTCCATCTACTGTTGCTGTGTATATACATGTAGGTAAAAGGCCTCACAAGGAAGAATTCTTTTTGAGGAATAATGTGGAGCCCACACTGAGACTTCTTTTTCCTTGTGTTCGCCTTCCTTTAGTGATGGAGAAGATCAGCCAGTAGATAAAACTTTACTTGTTTTGCTTTTTCTTCTGCTGCCTTAGGTGTTTTCAGTTTGTTTTTGTTGGTTTTTTTTTAATGATGCGAGCTCTCCCTACGACAGATGACTAGAATTGTAAATAGACTTTTGTACTGAGTTAGAGTAAGGGCTTTATTTTACTTTTTTTTTCTAGTGGAAGGAAAGTTGTGAGAGAAAAGTGGATAGGATGGAAGGAAGGAAGGAAGAAGAAAAAAAGGGTTATTGAAGTGGATTTTTTTAAATTTCACAGAAAAGAACAGAAAGCCAGAAAAAAAATCATAGAGAAATGAGAGTTTTGAAAGTTATATGTTGAATTTATTATATATTTTTAAGATGAACAGACTATACAATAGTAACCATCTTCAATTATATGTACACTTCTCTTTTTATATATTTTAATATGTAAATGGAAATGTTCATTTTGTAAAGTTTTAAGTACAGAGTAAAAATAACCCTTAATTTAAAAAAAATTAAATAGCTTTGATCATTTCCTTGGAAGAAAGCAGTACAGTAGGGGGAGGAGCCAAGATGGCGGAGTAGAAAGATGTACATATTCTAGCTCTGAACCCACAGCCCATAAAATATCTGTAAAGAAGAACTCCCAACAAATTCTGGAGCAGCAGAAGCCACAGAACAACGGAGCGGACAAGATTTCTGTTCCAGAGGGACCTGAAAACAGACAACAAAGGTCCGTCGCACCCCGGACCCGGAGCAGAGCAGAGCCCTGCCTTGGCCGCGCCGCACCGAGGGGAGCAGATCCGAGCAGGCTTCAGGGAAGGAATCTCCAGCGGCTGCGCAGGTCCCCCCACCCACGGGCCCCAAAGGTTGGTGAGAGGGTCTTCTCGGCTTGCCAAGGGGGAGTGGGGTGCCCCCATAACTCAGGCCCCCTCGGGAGGCAGCAGCGGAGGCGGCAGGAGACCGGGACTCCCCAAGCAGGCAGGAGCTCGGATCCATTGCTGAAGGTCTCCACATAAACCCCCTGAGGGAACTGAGCCCTGTCGGGTGGCCCTGCCCCCACCTGAGCACCTGAACTTAATCTCACACTGAATAGCAGCCCCGCCCAAAGCCCGAGGCTGGGAAGCAGCATTTGAATCTCAAACCTCAAGCCCTGGCTGGGCGGATCTGGAGGTGAGGTGGGGGTGGAAAGAAAACTCAGAAGGCAAGTCACTGGCTGGGAAAATGCCCAGAAAAGGGAAAAAAAATAAAAGACCATAGAAGGTTACTTTTCTTGGTGAACAGATATCTCCTCCCATCCTTTCAGATGAGGAAGAACAAGGCTTACCATCAGGGAAAGACACAGAAGTCAAGGCTTCTGTGTCCCAAACATCCAGAATAAATATTCAGTGGGCTCAGGCCATGGAAGAGCTCAAAAAGGATTTTGAAAATCAAGTTAGAGAGGTGGAGGAAAAACTGGGAAGAGAAATGAGAGAGATGCAAGAAAAGCATGAAAAGCAGGTCAACACCTTGCTAAAGGAGACCCAAAAAAATGCTGAAGAAAGTAACACCTTGAAAAATAGGCTAACTCAATTGGCAAAAGAGGTTCAAGAAGCCAATGAGGAGAAGAATGCTTTCAAAAGCAGAATTAGCCAAATGGAAAAGGAGGTTCAAAAGCTCACTGAAGAAAATAGTTCTTCCACAATTAGAATGGAACAGATGGAGGCTAATGACTTTGTGAGAAACCAAGAAATCACAAAACAAAAGCAAAAGAATGAAAAAATGGAAGATAACGTGAAATATCTCATTGGAAAAACAACTGACCTGGAAAATAGATCCAGGAGAGACAATTTAAAAATTATGGACCTACCTGAAAGCCATGATCAAGAAAAGAGCCTAGACATCATCTTTCATGAAATTATCAAGGAAAACTGCCCTGATATTCTAGAACCAGAGGGCAAAATAAGTATTCAGGGAATCCACTGATCACCGCCTGAAAGAGATCCAAAAAGAGAAACTCCTAGGAACATCGTGGCCAAATTCCAGAATTCCTTAGTCAAGGAGAAAATATTGCAAGCAGCTAGAAAGAAACAATTCAAGTATTGTGGAAATACGATCAGGATAACACAAAATCTAGCAGCTTCTACATTAAGGGATCGAAGGGCATGGAATATCATATTCCAGAAGTCAAAGGAACTAGGACTAAAACCAAGAATCACTTACCCAGCAAAACTGTCTTTCCACGAAATTGGGGACTTTTAAGCATTCTTGATGAAAAGACCAGAGCTGAAAGAAAATTGACTTTCAAACACAAGAATGAAGAGAAATATGAAAAGGTAAACAGCAAAGAGAAGTCATAAGGGACTTACTAAAGTTGAACTGTTTACATTCCTACATGGAAAGAAAATATTTGTAACTCTTGAAACTTTTCAGTATCTGGGTAGTGGGTGGGATTACATACACACACACACACACACACACACACACACAGAGAGAGAGCACAGAGTGAATTGAATAGGATGGGATCATATCTTAAAAAAATGAAATTAAGCGGCGAGAGAGAAATATATCAGGAGAAGAAAGGGAGAAATGGAATGGGGCAAATTATCTCTCATAAAAGAGGCAAGCAAAAGACTTTTTAGTGGAGGGAAAAAGAAAGGAGGTGAGAGAAAAACGTGAAGTTTACTCTCATCACATTCCACTAAAGGAAGGAATAAAACACACACTCATTTTGGTATGAAAACCTATTTTACAATACAGGAAAGTGGGGGATAAGGGGATAAGCAGGGTGGGGAGGAGGATGGAAGGGAGGACAATGGGAGGAGGGAGCAATTAGAAGTCAACACTCTTGGGGAGGGACAAGATCAAAAGAGAGAATAGAAGCAATGGGGGGCAGGATAGGATGGAGGGAAATATAGTTAGTCTTATACAACACAACTATTATGGAAGTCATTTGCAAAACTGCACAGATATGGCCTATATTGAATTGCTTGCCTTCCAAAAGGAATGGGTGGGGAGGGAGAGATGAAGAGAAGTTGGAACTCAAAAGTTTTAGGATCAACTGTCAAGTACTGTTCTCGCTACTAGGAAATAAGAAATACAGGTAAAGGGGTATAGAAAGTTATCTGGCCCTACAGGACAAAAGAGAAGATGGGGACAAGGGAAGAGAGGGATGATAGAAGAGAGGGCAGATTCGTGATAGGGGCAATCAGAATGCTCGGTGTTTTGGGGTGGGGAGAGGGGACAAAAGGGGAGAAAATTTGGAACCCAAAATTTTGTGAAAATGAATGTTAAAAGTTAAATAAATTTAAAAAAAAAAAAAAAGGCAGGACAGTAGATAGAACTTTGGACTCTGAGTTCAGATGATCTGAGTCCAAATACTCCCTGACACCCTTACTAGGTGTGTGACCTTGGACAAGTCTCTCAGCCTGTTTCCTCATCTGTAAAATGAGGATAATAGCACCTAATGAACAAGGTTGTTGTGAAAAGCAAATGAATTAACATGTGAAGGGCTTTGTAAACCTTAAAGTTCTAAATAAATACTAGTTGTTGTTGCAGTTAAGAAAACAAATACTTTCTTTTTCTTTTTCAAGATCCTCTTTTGTGAAAATGTGCAGGGATGATAACTCTCTGATTAAGGTTTCTGTGTGTGTGTGTGTGTGTGTGTGTGTGTGTGTGTGTGTGTGTAGATACATGTATATTTGAAGAATTGAATTGCCTCAATTTATTCAATGAGTATTAAATACATTTCACATCAGTTTCTGTTCAACTAAACCTATGTCACCATTACAAGCATATGGCAAATATATTCTTCTACATCACTGTTCTTTCTAGTCATACTTTTATAGTGGGCTCATTTCAGAGATCTGTTGGCAGTAAAGAAACACATTTCTTAGCTTAACAATTTTTTTCTGGCAGAATGCAAGAGTAAAGGAAAAGGGCACAGAGAAAAGTTCTATCAAAAAGAGAGATGGCTCCTGAGATCTAATGTGCTTTGCTGTATCTTCTTGTGTCATTGTGGTGATTAACTAGGGTGTTAAGATTCATTATTTTAATTGTGACTAGTTAACTTATGAAATTTAACGTTTCCTTTCCTCTTCAATGTTTGGAAATTTGTTGACAATTACTAGAAGAGAACTGATTTTTCTACGATTGTCCTTTAAAAAGAAAATGGTTGATAGGCATTTAATAAAAATTAAGTGATTTAGTTAGCCCTGAAAGAGCATACACAAAGGATTGAATGTCCTTTGAAGGGAATTTATTAGTTGCGGCTCTCAACAGAATCTAGTATAGCTCCTAGAACTGTCAGTTAGTAACTATTTATTGAGGCCTACTAAATATGGACCTAGGTACTACAAGGAATGAATAGGAAACGAAAGAAGCAGGTAAGCTCTGATTCATATTGGAGAGGCAAAACTAACAGAGGTGAAACAATGAGAGAACAATTCAAGAAAACATCTAATTAAGTGCTAAGTGGAGGGGTTCGCTCTGTAAGTAAACAGGAGGAGAGTAAGTGGAGAACGCTTCATGAAGGACAGGAAGAGAAGTAAAGGGCTTGATACAGAATCCCCAGGTTGATGAAGAAGTTCCTTCTCTTGTCCTAAGGTCCTAACAAGGTCATCTTTATTATCTAATGCTGAAGAGAGGGCTGACTAGAAGACAATACAGAGTGAACCTTTCCTGCTGCCTTCCTTTCTAGTGTTCCTTTTCCCTTCTTCTTACTTATACAAGAACAGTTGTCATGTACTTAGATGACCTACTAAGGAGTCTCGTAAGTTCCTAGAGAGAAAGTCACCAGTATGTGTATTGTCCTCTGCATCTGTACTGAAAGGTCTTCGTATCCTTTGGACCCATGTTGGCTTGGCCTACATGACGCAAAGTTAAGTCACTGGGGCAAAAGAGCTGAAAGGTCTTTATGGCATATAGTGCTACTCCCTCTCGCTGACCCTTTTTTATGTGGCATATGATGTTCTAGTGGTTTGTTATCTTTGTTGTCATCCTCCAAAACCCACAAAAATAATAACAATTAACAACAACAGTAGTAATGATAGCCAACATTTATATGGCATTTTAAGGTTTCCAAAGCACTTTGCCTCTGTGGTCTCATTTGGTTCTGACAGCCCTGAGAAGGAGATGCTGGTATTGTCCCCATTTTAGGGAGGAGGAAGGTCAGACTGAAAGAGTTTAAGTTGCCCATAGTCACTTAATTAGTAAATATCGGAAGCAGGATTCAAACTCAGGTCTTCTGGATTCCATCCACTGTCTCACATGCTTAATCATGTCACAGGTCTGGACCAGAAACTATATTTGACTGATCTGATAACTTTATCAGTACTACATGATTCATTCTTTGCTTTGTATATCATTTTTAGGTGAAATAAAATCTGGATCTCTGAAGATTGGGAATATTAGCATACCAGTCCATAATACCAATGAGAAAATGAAAGTGCCTGATGTTTTATTTTATGAAAATTTCCAAGTAAGATCCTTGACCTTGAATATTACTTTAAATTTAATTTAAATTATATTAAATTAAATTAAAATAGATTGCTTTAAATATAATGATGCTTAATTCAGGGTTTTGGATTGCAGCCGACAAATTTGTCTGTGATGTTTTAGCATTGGTCATAAATTCAAATCCATTTATATGATACAAGATACACCTGTTAAAATTATATTATCAACATTTTCCAAAACATAGCTGAAATGTAGAGAAATGAATGCTTTGCTTAACATAGTAGTCTTCATATATAAGTGAAATCACACTATCACAGAATCCATAGGAAATTGAAAGTTTACTGTACAAATATATTGTAAGAGATCATATCACCAGTTTGTAAAACCTGTGTATGAAATAAAGATGGCATTGCTCATCTCTTTTCTAGAGAATTGATGAGTAAACAGGAGTAGGAGTGAAAGAGAGATGTCATTCACACACACATGCACCACAGTAACCTCTTCTTCACCCAAGCTCCTGAATCTTCTTTTATATGTGGAAGACAGTGCTACACTCTGGTACTTTTCTTTGGTAGCCATTTTATATTTATAAAGTTTATATATTTATAAATATAAGTGGTATTTTTATGTTTAAAATAAATTTGTCCAAGCCACAATTTTTTGCTTTAAAAAAGTACTCCCATTTTCTTTTCCTTCTCTGGACCCAGTTAATTGTTATAAATTTTGTTCTTGAACTGATTGCTTCCACAGTGCAAGCAATGAAGCTAATGAACCAAAAAGTTAATAACATGTTATCCTGAAAACAAAAAGAGAAAAAATCCCACTTGTCAAATAGAAAAAGACAATGATTATAAATAAAATTTGCTTTTTTCAAATGTTAAATTAATATTACCTCTACCAGGAAGTAAAGAATTGGTATTTCAGGTTTTTGTGATTAAGTATAATTAAGAAGTTGCCTTGGATGTCAAGACATAAATAGAGAACATGTAACAGGAAGACCTGAGTTTAAATTTTTCTCAGATATTTACTGGTTGTGTGACCCTAGGTAAGTCACTTCACTCAAGTCAGCCTCAGTTTCCTCAGATGTAAAATGAGAATTATAGCACCTACCTCCCAGGGTTGTTGTGAGGATCAGATGAGGTAATATTTACAAAAAGCACTTAGCCTAGTACATGGTAGGCACTTAATAAACTTTTTCTTCCTTCCCTTCTTCCCTCCCTTCCTTCCTTCCTTCTTTCCTTCCTTCCTTCCTTCCTTTCTTCCCTCCCTTCCTTCCTTCCTTCCTTCCTCCCCCCCTCCCTCCCCCCCTCCCTCCCTCCCTCCCTTCCTTCCTTCCTTCCTTCCTTCCTTTCCTTCCCTTCTTTCCTACCTACCTCTCTCTTCCCGCCTTCCTTAATAAGATCAGTGATCCATCAAGTCCAGTGTACTGTCTTGTGACACTAGGAGAATTTTAGTATAGTAATAGTAGTTGCCTACTATTTATTTCTGTAGTACTTTAAGGTTTACAGAGTCCTTCACTTACAACAACCACGTAGAGTATTTAGTGGAAGCATTATTTCATCAGTTTTACGGGTAGAGAAATTGAGAAGTAGAGAGATGTTAAGGGATAGGATAATTATCAGAGTAAGCAGTTGAATCTGGGTCTTCTGACTCCCAAGTATAATGTTCTTTTTAGTAGACAGTACTTTTTAATACTTCTTAGCTTCTTTTAGTAATTCATGTTGGAAAGTTCATCCATGGATTTGATGGGGTTTTTTTCCTTGGTTAAAATGGGCTAAAATTTAAAATAATTTTCTGCCATACTACATCTTGTAAGTAATAAATTTCATAAATATAGTTCTTGCTGTGTAAAATATCTGTTCTTAATACTAAAAATATCTCTTTCAAACTACCAAGGGTATGTACTAGTTCTAGTATTCTTAAGATGTAGTAAGTCAGTACTACTTGGGTATGATTGTATCCTTGCTGATTGCAGTTAATTTCTTTGTCAACATCTTTCCTGTTTTTGCTTATTTTTCTAATTTGAATTAGAAATGTATGCAATCCTTCCTTGTATGAAATCCTTTCTCTCCCTCTGTTTTAGTATCCCTTTTTGTAACTTCACTATCTTAATTGTGTGTCATAAGGGCAGCTAGGTGGTGCAGTGGATAGAGCACCAGTGCAGAAGTCAGGAGGATCTGAGTTCAAATCTCACCTCAGACACTTGACATTCACTAGCTATGTGACCTTGGGCAAGTCACTTAACCCCAATTACTTCATCCTGGGTCATCTCCAGTCATCCTGATGAATATCTGGCCACTGGATTCAGATGACTCTGGAGGAGAAGTGAGGCTGATGACCTGCACAGTCCTCCCTCACTCAAAACAAAGTCAAGGGGGGCCAGAGCCAAGATGGCAGAGTAGAAGGACATACATATACTAGCTCTTCCCACACAGCCCATAAAATACCTGTAAAGAAAGACTCTCAACAAATTCTAGAGCAGCAGAAGCCACAGAACAACAGAGTGGAGGAGATTTCCAGCCCAGGGTGACATGAAAGGTCGACAGAAACATCTGTCTCAGAGCAGAGCCCAGCCCAGCCTTGGCCACGAGGCACGGCTCTGGGAGGAGGATGCAAGCAGGCCTCGGGGCAGTATCCCCAGTCGTGGTAGCAGGTTTCGCAGATCCTTCAACCCACAGGCGCCAAAGGTCAGGGACAGGGCTTTTTCAGCTGACCTAGAAGGAAGAAGGGCCTTCCCATAACTCCAGCCTCAGGCAGCAGCCACAGAGGCCATGATCAAAAAAAGAGCCTAGACATCATCTTTCATGAAATTATCAAGGAAAAGTGCCCTGAGATTGTAGAACCATAGGGCAAAATAAGTATTCAAGGAATCCACTGATCACCGCCTGAAAGAGATCCAAAAAGAGAAACTCCTAGGAACATTGTGGCCAAGTTCCAGAGTTCCCTGGTCAAGGAGAAAATATTGCAAGCAGCTAGAAAGAAACAATTCAAGTATTGTAGAAATACGATCAGGATAACACAAGATCTAGCAGCTTCTACATTAAGGGATCAAAGGGCATGGAATAGGATATTCCAGAAGTCAAAGGAACTAGGACTAAAACCAAGAATCACCTACCCAGCAAAACTGAGTATAATACTTCAGGGGAAAAATTGGTCTTTCAATGAAATAGAGGACTTTCAAGCATTCTTGATGAAAAGACCAGAGCTGGAAAGAAAATTTGACTTTCAAACACAAGAATGAAGAGAAGCATGAAAATGTAAACAGGAAAGAGAAATCATAAGGGATTTCCTACAGTTGAACTGTTTACATTCCTACATAAAAAGACAATATTTGTAACTCTTGAAACTTTTTTTTTCAGTATCTAGGTAGTTGGTGGGATTACACACACACACACACACACACACACACACACACACACACACGTGCATGCACACACACACAGAGATAGAGAGACAGAGAGCACAGAGTGAGTTGAATAGGATGGGATCATATCTAAAAAATGAAATGAAGAGGTGAGAGAGCAATATATTGGGAGGAGAAAGGGAGAAATGGAATGGGGCAAATTATCTCTCATAAAAGAGGCAAGTAAAAGACTTTTATGTGGAGGGAAAAAGCGGGGCAGTGAGAGAGAAAATATGAAGCTTACTCTCATCACATTCAACTCCAGGAAGGAATAAAATGCACACTCATGAAAATGTATCTTACAATACAGAAAAGTGGGGGAGAAGGGGAGAAGCAGGGTTGGGGGGATGATGGAAGGGAGGACAATGGAAGGAGGGAACAATTCGAAGTCAGCACTCTTGGGGAGGGACAAGATCAAAAGAGAGAATAGAAGAAATGGGGGACAGAATGAGATGGAGGGAAATATAGTTAGTCTTACACAACATGACTATTATGGAAGTCATTTGCAAAACTACACATATATGGCCTATATTGAATTGCTTGCCTTCCCAATAGGGAAGGGAGGAAGGAAGAGAAGTTGGAACTCAGAGTTTTAGGAACAACTGTTGAGTATTGTTCTTGCATACAATTGGGAAAGAAATACAGGTAATGGGATATAGAAACTTATTTTGCCCTACAGGATAAAAGAGAAAATGTGGATATGTGAAGGGAGAGATGTTAGAAGGGAGGGCTGATTGGTGATAGGGGTAATTAGAATGCTCGGAGTTTTGGGGTGGGGGGAGGGGAGAGATGGGGAGAAAATTTGGAACTCAAAATTTTGTGGAAATGAATGTTAAAAACTTAAATTAAAAAATGTATAGATCAAAGTGTTCTAAGAAAATTGGAAGGGGGAGAAGCCATGATGGCAGAGTAGAAAGACGCACATATGCTAGCTCTTACCATAAAATACCTGTAAAGAAGAACTCTCAACAAATTCTAGAGCAGCAGAAGCCACAGAACAGCAGAGTGAAGGAGATTTCTATCCCAGAGAGACCTAAAAGACTAATGGGAAAGGTCTGTCGTGCACCAGACACAGAGCAGAGCCCAGCCCTGCCTTGGCCATGAGGCATCGAAAGGAGCAGATCCTAGCAGGCTTCAGGGACAGAATCTCCAGCAGCAGCACAGATCCCTCAACCCACAGATGCCAAAGGTCAGTGAGAGGGTCTTTTCAGCTGGCCAAGAAGAGAGCAGGGTGTCCCCATAATTCAGGCCTCCTCAGGAGGCAACAGTAAAGGCAGCAGCCAGTGTGGCTCCCAAAGGAGGCAGTAGCCCACATCCATTGTAGAAGGTCTCATCATAAATCCCATGAGAAAACTGAACCCTGTGTAGTGGCCCTGCCCCTTCCTGAGCAGCTGACCTTAATCTCACACTGAATAGCAGCCCTGCCCCCACCTAAAACCCCTGAGGCTTTGGAGCAGCTTATCTGAATCTCAGCCCCCAGTGCTGGCTTGGCGGAACTGGAGGCAAGGTGGTTGTGGAGAAGAAACTCAGAAGTCAAGGAACTGACTGGGAAAATGCCCAAAAAAGGGAATAAAAATAAGACCATAGAAGGTTACTTTCTTGGGGAACAGGTGTCTTCCCCCATCCTTTCTCATGAGGAAGAGCAAGGCATACTTTCAGAGGAAGTCAAGTCATCTGCCTCCAGGGCCTCCAAAGGGACAAACTAACTGGACTCAGGCAATAGAAGACCTTAAAAACAAGTTAGCAGCTTACTAAAGGAGAACCAAAAAAATGCTGAGGAAAATAACAGCTTTAAAAAGAGGCTAACTCAATTGGAAAAAGAGGTCCAAAAAGCCAGTGAGGAGAAGGAGGTTTTAAAAAGCAGAATTAGCCAAATGGAGGAGAAGGTTCAAAAGCTCACTGAAGAAAATAATTCGTTGAAAGGGAGAATTGAGTTCAGGAAATGAATGACTTTGAGTTAAACCAAGCAGTTAGTAAACAAAACCAAAAATTTGAAAAAATAGAAGATAATGTGAAACATCTCATTGGAAAAACAACTAACCTGGAAAATAGATCCACGAGAAATAATTTAAAATTTATGGTACTACCTGAAAGCTATGATCAAAAAAAGAGCCTAGACTTATCTTCCAAGAAATTGTCAAGGAAAACTACCCTGATTTTCTAGAATCAGAGGGCAAAATAAATATTGAAAGAAGTCACTGATCACCTCCTGAAGGAGACCTGAACAGAGAAACTCCTAGGAATATTGTGGCCAAATTTCAGAGTTCCCAGATCAAGGAGAAAATACTGCAAGCAACTAGAAAGAAACAATTTGAGTACTGTGGAAATACATTCAGGATAACACAGGATCTGGTAGCTTCAACATTAAGGGATCGAAGAGCTTGGAATGGGATATTTCAGAGATCAAAGGAACTGGGATTGAAACCAAAAATCACCTACCCAGCAAATCTGAGTATAATACTTCAAGGGAATAAATGGTCATTTGATGATATAGATGACTTTCAAGCATTCATATTGAGGGAAAGACCAGATCTATATAGAAAAATTTGACTTCCCAAGACAAGAATCAAGAGAATTATGAAAAGGTAAACAGGAAAGAAAAATCATAAAAGAATCTCTAAAGCTGAACTATTTACATTACTACATGGAAAGAAAATATCTTTAACTCTTGAATCTTTTCTCAGTATTTGGGTAGATGAAGAAATTGTACATACACACATACACATATATACATATATAGATAGAGAGTACAGAGTGTGTTATATCAGAAGAGATGATGTCTGCACAAAAAAAATAAAATAAAATAAAAATTAAGGGGTGAAGGAGGAAAATACCGGGAAGAGAAAGGAAGAAATGGAACGAGGCAGGCTATAACTCATAAAAGAGAAAAGAAAAATCTTATTCAATGGAGGAGAAAAGGGAGAAGGGGAGAGGGGAAAAATGAAGCTGCTCTCTCCACATGTGGCTGAAGGAGGGAATAACATGCTCACTAAACTTGATATGAAAATTTATATCACACCACAGGAAAGTAGGAGAGGAGGTGACAAGTGAGGTGAGGGGAATGTTAGAAGGGAGGGCAAATGGGAGAAGGGAATCACTAGAAATAAACACTTACGAACAGGGACAAAGTCAATTGTGGGGAAAAAAATAAGGGGGGATAGAATAGGACAGAGTTCAATATAATTAGTATTACACAACATGATCATTATGGAAGTCTTTTGCAAAACAACACATATTTAGTCTATATTGAATTGCTTCTCTTCTTAGTGGGGCTGGGGAGGGAGGGAGGAAGGGAGAGAAGTTGGAATTCAAAGTATTAGAAACGAATGTTGAGAATTTTTATTGCATATAATCAGGAAATAACAACTACAGGGAATAGAGTGTAGAAATTTATCTTGCCCTACAAGAAAAGAGAGAAGATGGGGATAAGGGAAGGGTGGAGTGTGATAGAAGGGAGGGTACATTGAGGGAAGGAGTAATCAGAATGCAAGGTATTAGGAAGCAGGGGGAGGGGAGTGATGGGGAGAAAAATTGGACATGTTACAAAGTGAGGTAAAAGCAATTAGTATTAAAACAATTGACTGAGTTAATTACTGAGAATAAATCAATGACATCTTTAGTTTGGGGGAAAGAATTTCAGTCTAAATTTCCAAGAGGATGGTAACCTTGGGTAAAATTCGGCATTGATGGGAAAATTAAGGTTTTAATGGCAAATTTGATTGTATGATTGCTATTTAATCAGGAAGTAGAACATGTATAGAAAGGCATGTAAACCACTTAAGACTTGCCTCAAAAGATATTCCTTAGCCAAAGTGAAAGTATAATCATATTTGAAACCTGGTTATTGGAACTTGCCATTTTTAGATGCTATGGGACTATTAAGTGATGTTCTTCTGAGTCTAACTCCAGGTATGGGTAGCAAGAAAGGCGATCTGAGCCTCCAATCCATGATGCCAGTAAACTGGTGGGATGCTGATATGAACTGCAAAACGTGATCATGTGGGAAAGGTGGGAGAACGGGTGTTCAGCCTGGGCTGAGGTAGAATTCTCCTGACTCAATTTCCCCACTGAAACCTGGCAGACTTTAAGCCTGACTGAATGCAAATGGATGATCTAATCCTGCCGTTGTCCCTACTCTTGGTAGCAATTTCCTTTAGTCAAAAGGTTTGTAAGCTTAATACAAGATCTCTTCAATTATAGATTATTGGTAGGGGAACATCCGAGGTTAAGTCTAAAATTAAGGTATTAGGCATAGGACTTTAGACCAACAACAATAAGTTAGGGTTCTTTAATTCTTAGTAATACTGTGGAGACAATTAGGTCAAGAACTTGTGAAGTTAGCAACATAAATATTATTTGTGTCTCAGTTGCTTAATGTTTAAAAAAAAATTCTTTTGTGGTCCATATTGTAAATGCTTTAAAAAGAAGTATTACCTGACCAAAAGTTTGAATTGTTTTATCTGTTATAAACTGTGTTAAAAATGAAAAATAAAAATTTTAAAAAAAAGAGAAAATTGAAGGAGGGAAAGACTGCTAATAGTTAACTGGAAGGATCACAGGAGGCCTTTAATAAATTTGTGTTGAACTGAAAAAAAAAACGAAGTCAAGCGCAAGTCATGTCATTCTTCGGCAATGAAGGATGAACACACACATTCTAGAGACCTACATGCCTCCCTTGGATGAAGCATATCAGGTTTGCTTATATAAAGGCAGGGTGATATTTTTCTGTTTAGTTTCAATTCATTCTTTCCATAAATCTTTATTAAGCACCTGCTGTGTATCAGATACTGTGCTAAGCACTGAGAATACAAAACAGAGATGTGATAGTCCCTACCCCAAGGAGCAGGGACTATCAGGCAATCTAATGGGTGGGACAATGTGCAAACAAATATATACAAAGCAAGCTCTGTACAAGATGAATAGGAAATAATTAACAGAGAGAAGTCATTGTTATTGAATTTCTTTAGAAAATGGCGGTGATCTTTGTTGGTGTCTCATTTTTGGGGTGTTAGCTTATTTACATAAGTTAGAATGGTTTTAACCTCAAGTATGTTCCATACCTTCCCATTCTTATATTTTCTTTGTTATTGGTTTTGTCTTTTAGCCAGTCAGTGGAGTGGCATATGTGCATAAAATATTTGGGAAACAATTCCCACATTAATATCTGATCACATCCTAGCACTTCCTAAAGTATCAGTTTCATTTTTCTGATTTTATGTAGTACTTGTCATTTCTTGCCCCTCCTGGCTATCTTCTTACAGAAAATGTTCACGAGATGTACAAATAGTACTTTTATATAGTATACCGGTGTTTGATTTGTCTTGCTTATTTCACTAGAACCATATTTTCCAATATATTTTTGTCTTCCCTCTTCCATGCTCATCTTTTAATTGAAGTCAATGAATATTAAAGTATATGTTGATTGAATATTAAGGGTCCAATGCAGAGCTTCTCTACTTCATCCATTCTACAAAAGAAATTGATGTGTGACCCACAGTTATCTCAATGTTAGGTTTTTGTGTGAGCTTGTCATCAGTACTGTGATACAAGATGATTAAATAACCTAAGAAGTCCTCTTTTTTCTTACCTTTATATATAGCCTAAAGACCATCATTACCTTTTGCCTTGGTCTCCCTGCTTCCATTGTCCTCTGTCTCCATGGGCCATACTGTTGCATAAGTCTTAGATGGTGTGGGGTATCTAGCCTATATAGAAGTGACTTTGAGGTCAGGAAGACCTAAATTCAATCATACTTCTAATGTATACTAGTCAGTGACCCTGGGCAATTATATAACTCTCAGATATCTCTCAGCCTATAAAGTTGCCAAAGTGATTTGCTTTGATAGGAGTTTTCTCACATAAGATTATTACCCCAATGAAATCATAGGGCTAGGTCCCCACTCTGCTCCCCTCCGAAAAAGCACAGGTCAGAGCATCCTCCTTAAAAATCCTCAGTAGCTCTTTTTTGCCTCTACAAACTTTTGTATTATACAAAATACAAACTTTTTAGCTTAGCATTTAAAGCTCTTTCAAATCATACTTTCACCTATCTTTATAGACTTATTTAGTATTATTCATATCCACATAATCCTTCCAGATTACATTAGCCTACTGATTGTTCTCCAAACTTAATCTATCTCCTGCTTCTATTCATACCATATCCCTCATATTTTCCATGCCTTCCTCCCTTCCACCTTATAGAATTCTGACCTTCTGCTACACCAGAGATTCTTAATATTTGTATCATGAACCCTTTGGTGAAGCCTATGGATCATTCAGGATAATGTGGGGTTTTTTTATTCATATTTGAATGGTAGGAACTGCTAAATTTCACTTAGAGGTAGTAAAAATAAATGTGATTATTTTCCCGTCCAATTTCAGAGACTCCCTGTAACCTCTCGATGGACTCCTTTTGGGTTCATGTACTACTTGTTAAGAATTCCTCTCCTAGGCCCTGCCCAGGCATCTCCTCATAAACAAAACTTTTCCTAACCCACCAAGATACTATTCTCTCTCCCTCTTCAAGTTCTTGAATTTACTCATTTGCAGACATCTTGTATTGCTCCCAGTATAATGTAAGTTCCTTGAGGGGAAGGACTGTTTTTAGTTTGGGCTTTCTGTCTCCAGTACCTTGTCTGTTGCCTTGGATGTTATAGATTTAGAAACCCCTTCATTTATAGATGAAGAAACTAAGTCGTAGAAATGTGAAGAGATTTCCCTGGGATGGGTGATATTACACAGCCTGTCAGTATGGTTGAACCCAAAATTTATACCACTATCTTCCTGCTTCCATAGTCCATGCTGCACTTGTTTGCTAAAAGAAATTTAAACCCATGTGTTGCGAGTTGTTGATGAGTCAGTTCATGGTAGGTACCCTCATTTTTATTCACTTTCCTGGAAGATGAGTCTCTGCACAAAATGTCACCTACTTTGTCAAAAGCAGAAATTATACTGTATATACGTAGCTGTTTTTTCCTTGTGACAAGGAAGTGCTCAATATGCAACATGTTGGGCATGGTGTTTGATGTAAAAATGTTTGATGTAAAAACAAAAGGTATGAATAAATCCTCTTTTTGAGCAAGTAGGAGGAGAGATCATTTGCTATGAGAGAGGAGAATGGAATGGTAGGGGCTTAATGAGAATTTATATGTAGGAAAAAATTCCATAAGGCACCAAATAGTATTTAAAATACTAAAAAGTGTTTTAAATATGTGCCATTTAAGTGTTTGACTTTTAAATTTAAGTTGGCCCAGGAATTGTCTTATGCCCCATTTTTTTAGCTGTTTCCAATAAATCTTGATAATTAGCCAATCAACCAAAAAGGCAATAATGTTTAAGAAAATTTTTCCTTTGGTGTGGGTGATTAAGAGTTTGAAACACTAATTGCCATTTGTGCAAGCATATGCTTTTTAAAAATTAAGGAAGTCTTTAAAAAATAACCACATCATCTTTTGTATCTTTACAAATGAATCTTCTGCTAAAGCTGTACCTCAGTGACTCATATGGAAGAAGGGTGATCCTTGATTTTCAGTGGCTCTATTAGTGGAGTACAGTATGAGCTCAGCTGGGTTCTGCTAAGTGTGGTTTTAGTGATACATTGTATATATTTTCTGAGTTTTCTAACCTTGTTAAATTCAGAGAGGATGAGTACCAAAAGTCTGGGCACCTAAAATCAAAATGTGTGGAGGGGCTATAATTTTTGTAAAGACTATTCTCTGTGTAGATAATAGCACTTTCCTCTTAATTTCATCAGTCAAGAAGCATTTTGAAGGGCCTAGTGTGTGCTAGACAGTGAGGATGACAAGGAAGGCATGAAACAGAACTTCAAGTCAAGCTGGAAGAGCCAGCATGTTTTCAGAAGGGTCCAAAGAGAGTAGACACAAGGTAATTCATGTTAAACGATGATACTTGTGCTTGAGTTGATGCATGAAGTAGAGTAGGGCTTATGAGAGAGAAATGAGGGGAGAGTCCAGGCATGGGTGACAGTCAGTGTAAAGGCATGAAGATGGTATATGAGGGTCAGTATGAGAACAGTGAGAAGGCCAGTTTGGCTGATTGGTAGTGTGTGTGGATGAAAGTAACATGTAATAAGGCTGGATAATTGAAGTATCTGAATGGAACATCTCACCATGCCCAGTATTAGTGAAGAAATCATTGATTAAAGTATGTAAGTGAAGCATTTTAGTATATTCAGTGTTGGTGAAGGAATTATTAATTTTTAAGAAAAGCGAAAAGGGGATAGGGAAGGGGAGATTACATGTTATGATACAGTATCTAATGACCCAGCCTAACCTGTTTACTGAGGACTTGTTTTCAGTACATGGTGATAAGATGTAGGATTTCTCCTGAGGGAGAATTTATTCAGAACAAAAGGTTGAATTTTATAATAATTACTGTGTCACAATTTGAAAAAGTGAATGTGCATTTTAGTAAACATTTAGTCTCTTTAGTGCAGGTGTCTTTGTCAAAGATAATTCTCAAAAATTAACATAATATTAAATCCCAAGTGATTTGGTGAATTCTAAATGAGGATGTTGTACTTTTAGAATAGTTGGTATTTTTAATAGTCATACTGTCTACATAATTTAAGAACTTAAACTTCTTAGAAAACTTGTCTTGCTCAATTAATGTAATGTTGTATGAATAGAATTTTTGAAATTTTCAAAATTTGTACCCTCATTGGTTATAAACCTTTACTAATGACTGTAATATGTGATTTATTTATTTGCTTACATCTAAAAGTTCTATTCATCTTTTTAATAAATTTTTGGAACCTGTTATATAACTTCTGTTCAGTTGTCCTTAAAGTAATTTTCATACTAATTAAAAGATCCCATAATTCATCATTAACTTGAAGTTGGTTTGCTTTCTTTCTTTAGCACATGATACTGATGGAAGATATGCTCAAAGACTTTCTTCTGGGAGAGCATCTGCTATTGGTTGGTAACCAGGTGAGTTTAAGCAACTGTGGTTATCTCTGATTGTTCTCCGTATGATGATTCTTATGGAGATTTTTTTGCTCTTTAAAATTTAGAGCCAAAACAAGTATTGTGTTTAAGTATTTATTCTAGAGAGCCCTTAAAGAACCCCAGAATCTTCATGTGTAGAGCCCCAACATAGAGACAGGCACCATCCAGGAAACTCCTTTGAGAAACATCAGATTGTATGTAAAACACATACTTTTCCTTGAAAGCAGATGAGTTTCAGGAGTTTCTGAAAACATACAGAAGACCATATTAATGAATCCTAGGGAAACAGCCTAGTGCTGTCATCCCAATAGCACTTGATTCTCAAAAACAAAAATTGTATTTCTATTATGATAATAGACATATATGTACTTCAAGGCTTCTCAAATATTTTTCATACATGATTTCATTGGATCCTAACAATAACCTGATGAGATAGGTGTTGCATGGATTATTTTCCCTCCAGATAAGGAAATTGAAGCTGAACTCATCCATGGTCATCTTTTTTAGTAGGTATCAATGGCAAGATTTGAAATCAGGCTGTCATGACAACTTGTGCCACACTGCTCTTCATGGGTACCTTTACATTATAACAAGACTGCTGTGCAGCGTGATATAGAGAAAAACACTGAATTTGGAGTCAGAGGACCTGTCATTGTTACTTAATAATGTGTAAACCTTAATAAGTCCCTTTTACCTGTAGGCCTTATTTCTAGGCTGAGGGTACCAGAATAGGTCTTTCAGCTCCAAAACTCACAAATCTCTATTTTGACTCACAAGATAGAGGTACTAGGATGGACAGAAAGATGCATAGACATTGCCCTGGTTCTCCTGAAGCAAATCTTTTGGCAGATGCAAACTTGGGCCTTGTTCCCCACGATAACATCCGTTACCACATAGGCCAAATCTCTTCTTTAAAAATTGACGATATTTATCCTGGTAGCCATATGAAGTGACTGAAAGTGGATTCAACATGGAGGCTGAGAGTAGAGAGGCAGTGAAAGGTAGGTTTGGTCAATGGTAAGGGTTGGATTGACTGAAGACGCCAGACCTTAGGAGGATGGGCACTGAAAGGAGCTGCACGATCAAGAGCTCAGGATACGAAAGCTCTGGAAGGCCTTTAGGAGAATGAGTTGAGGACCCTGTCTCCCCATAATGTCAGTGACCTCCCTGTCCTCCCTGACGAGGATAGAATTAAGTAATGATTAGACTGTAGATCGATGTTCAGACCACTACCTGATGGCTGCTTGTGATGGTGATTGTCGCTGGGTGAGATGAGGGGCTCACTTCAGCGCAGCCTTAACTTCCTGAAAACAAACAAATACATCTCTTCCATCTTGCTCTGTGAACCAATGATGCTAATACAAAGTAAAGTCTAGCTTACTTCATTTTCTACTCATATTTCCAGCAGATTCTCATGATAACATAGAGAAGTTAATTTTTACATGTTACCTCACCTTAAATGGAACATATACCAAGTTAACTTCATAAAAAATCTAGTCAGATTTAGGTGGTTGGCAGATAAGCAAAACCTCCAGGCATTTGGATTTTTAAAAATACACACAACTGACCAAATGTTTTTAATAAACCCTAGGCTCAGAATTGTTTTAAACTTCTGGGAGGGTTTTTGGTTTTTCTGTTATTTATAAGGTAGTAATACAGAGCCAGGATAGTGGAGAAAAGGCAGGGAGGGATTCTCCAGAGTTCTCCCCAGAACCCCTTCAAACAACTTTACATAATACCTCAAAACAAATTCTGGAGCAGTAGAATCTATAAAATGATGGGGTGAAATAATTTTCTAGCCCAGGACAACTTAGAAGATCAGCAGGATATGTCTGTTGTGCCAGGGTAAGAATGGAATATGATTCAGTGCAGGCTGTTGCCAACAAACCAGCAGTAGGCCTTCAGAGTGACTGAATTTGTGGTCACAGTGGCGGTTTTTGGACCTCTCAGCCCAAGACAGTAAGAGGATCAGACAGCTGTTCCTAAGGAGATTACAGGGCTTCCTTTGCTGGCACAGGGGTAAGGATTCTGTTGTATTGCCCATACTTGGATATGGGTTGCAGTTCTGGTGCTGCTTCCCATCTGGAGTAATCAACAAAATATCCTGCTTAAACAGATACTGTTATGTGCAAATAAGAGCATAGACTTGGCATCGTTAACAGTGGGATCAAATAGAGAAATATTACTATATGGGTCAGGCTTAACATTTTCCTAAACATGTCTTTTGCAGTCTGGAGTGGTAAGCAGAGCATCTATTTACCTGTCCTGGTTCTCACTTGACTTGCTGCCTAGCTTTCTTTCAGATTCTGCATGCTCTACTGTAGGAGTAGGAAACTATTTTCAACACACCACTATGAGAGGGAAAATGAGATGAGATGATGGAGGTACTGGAGATTTTACTATCTTGTTTTTATGTGTAAGAGTAAGAACAAGGCTTTCGGAAATATCCCCAATTAACTGTAGAGAAATTTTTATAACATCCAGATCCAAGCCAATTGTTCCTGCCATGAGACCAGGTTAGGGGTTGAGGGGTAGAGGACTGTGCCCTGGTTCATTTCTTCTCTCTTCTTGATTCTGAATCTTTCTTTCTTTCTACCTTCTTCCCACAATTAGCCTCCTTAGTCATCTGAAAGAAGAAACAAACCAAAAAAAGCAAAGGAGGGGAGGAGTGGTTTAGGATTTCTGACATTAAGTTCCTATTATGAGAATATCATTTACATATAAAGTGACAGCCATCTGGAAGCACAAAAATGCAAAATCTCTTTATATGATTCTTTTTTCAGTACAGTGAACCATTATACATGTTCAGTAGTACTCATTTTCTTTGTCAAATATTAAATGTTTATCACTCAGAAATCTACCTGGGAAGGAAGCTTTGGATACCTGACTAATATTCAACTGTGAATCTGCAAGCCTTTATTAAGTACTTACCTACTGTCTGTGAGACCAAAAGCCATATTAGGGTGTAGTAGATAGATACTGGGCCTGGGAATCAGAAAGACCTTGGGTTCCTGGCCCACGTCAGACATACTGACTGTGTGACCCTTGGCCAGTCACCATAGCACACTTTGAGTGTTCTAGGCCAGTGCTGTCTAACCCCAACAGAAGTGGGGGCTACTGATCAATGCATAAAGATCTCTGCAGGCAGCATATTGACTTGATTCTAAAATGTGATTTGTTGTATTTTTATTTATTTTGTTAAACATTTCCCAATTACATTGTAATCTATTTTGGGCTATACTTAGGAGTGTTGTGGGCCCTATGAAGCCTGGAGGCCTGGTATGGGACAGCTCTGTTCTAAGCAGTCTCCAAGACTAAGTTGCAGAAAAGGGGCTGAGACCTTCATTTGTTGAGGAAATCCCATAGATCAGTGAAGTCTAGTCCTTATTCCTATGTTTTGGTGTGTGAGGCACTGTGCTAGCCAGAAATGAAATTGCCCTGCCCTTAAATAGCATAGATTCTGTAAAATAAGCTGTTGGTAGTTTGTTTCAAATGATAATGAATGCTCTTTAAAAATGAAGCTGCCATTAGATGGATATAGACTACTTTGTTGTCTGTTTGCAAACTAGGCACTGGCAGAAAGCCCTGGAAGAAGCTTTCTAAACAGTGTTAAAGTTGTAAATTTAAATGTGCTTGGTAAGGTTTCTCTATTAGCCATGGTAACATGTAGAATGAGGGAATTCTATAGAAAGAGCCACTATTGACTGAGGTATTTTAAACCTAGCCACACCTTCTCCTCAGAGATAACACCATCCTTTCTGGGAATCTGCAACATTGATTGAGATTCACATGTGCTGGGCAGCTAAAACCTTTACAGGCTTTATAGATCATGTGAGAAAATATTGAATTAGAAAAAAAGTCTAGTATCATGTATCTTCTTTCATCAAAGTAATGTTCAAAGTTCTCTTCTCCTTTGTCCCATGAAATAACCTCCTGCCATGGGGTTGATGGCCTGGAACGTGGCCTTTCCAGGAAGTCAAGCACTGCTACTACCTTTGGGCAAAATAGGAATGCAGGATCACCCCTAAATCACACCTCAGATGGCAGCCTCATTATCCTGGTAAATATCAGAGAACCATAGCAACAGAAGAGTACATATTATCTTCCACCCGCTGTGATTACAGCAGCACTTAGGCCTTCATACAAATTAGGAGTTTCATGCTGTTCCTGATCATAGCATTGCTTTCTATTTATTTCATGCAAACTGCAAGGGAAAAGAGAAGAAATGGTCATTTTTCCTGGGGAAAGTCCTTTTCCTTTCCCCCAAATGCTTCCTCCAAAATAAACACTCTGCCTTTCTCTTTCTTCCTTCAATGCTTCCCATTTGATTTCATTAAATATGCACATTTGAAAAATAAGAGTTTTTCCTTACATTTTTAGTTGGGGCTATAGCTTTTTTCTTTGTAATCAGAATACTTTTCCTTCCTTGACTTACTCTTGTAATAGACAGGTTTTACTAGTTAACGAGCACAGCTCATCTAATGTGTCTAATGTTTTATTTTCCTGTGTGGTAATTTGAAGTTTATTGTATTACAGAACACACACAGGAAGAATTTTTAAAAATAAATACGTTGATTCTTAGTAGAAGCATATCTGTTTACAGATTACCGTATAATTCCTAATATATGACAAAAATGTAAACTTTATACTTCAGTGATGTAAAACATTGAAGTAATTTAAATTTACTTTTTAAGTGACTGTTTCTAATAATAAATAACAATTTTTAAACCACTTTCATTCCAGTAAAATAATGTCTTAGATTTTACCAACTTTTTAAGCCAATATTCCTTTTACAATCTCACTAATTATTAGCTAGTTATTTGAGTGACTTTTTATAATTAATTTCTCTTTCACTATAAATCACAAAGGTTTTTTTTGTCCTTATCAATCCACTCCTTTACCACTAAGTAATGAGCCATGTTCTGCTTTTCTTACTAAATGGTTTTTCCAGTACCTATTCTTCATATTTTTGTATTTGTTATTTTACTTATTCTTGTCCCATCATATCTTCTGAACTGTGAATGCAAATAGCAGTCCCAGAAAGCACTGCTTTAATCACTTTCTACTGTATTGGCAGCTTGATGGCACAGTGAGTAGACTGCTGGATCTTGAGTCAGGAAGATCTGCATTCTAATCCTGCCTCAGTCTTCCTAGATGTATGATCCTAGGCAAGTCCCAAACTCTCTCAGCCTCACTTTCCTCATCTGTAAAATGAGTTGGAGAAGGAAATGGCAAACTGCTCTAGCATCTTTGCCAAAAAGACAAAACAAAACCCACAAGGGCTCATGAAGAATTGGACATAGCTGAAAACAACTAAGCATCAACAAAGTTTAATTTATATAGAAACTTTCTAGTGTGGAAATCAGTGTATGACACAAAAATAAGGAAAAGTCTTTTAAGCATGGTAACAATGAATCAGCTCCAAGAATCATTCCAAACAAATCAAAGTGTTAGAGATGACAAGGGTTAGCAGAACTAAGCAGTTACTCCACTTTGGGAAATTCACCACAGGTGAAAGTGCTCTGCATGGGCTCCTTTTCTCATCAATTATTAGGAATTTTGATAAATTGTATAAGCAGTTTCTGGAAATTATTTAGGTTATCTTCATCCATTGCCTAATCTTAGTCTCTGAGTAATGATGTTCTCTTTTCCTCTTAAACGCTTTTCTGCCTTAACTTCAGATAGACCCAAAAAGGCATTTTATGCGATATGGTTTGTTTTTTTCTGATGCCTTTATTTAATTTAGTTTAACTGGAATATTAGTACACAGTTTGCTTAGCTAAATATATCTATTTTCATTTTTTCTATTTACTGCAACATACTTTGTGTAACTTGGTCATATTTCACATGCAGATAGGATTTTCTTTTTTTATGATGCTATACTACAGTTGAAATTATTTTGAAACAGTTGTGTTATTTAAATATTTAAAGATCTCTGAAAGATAAAATCATCAATTGCTCTTCATATTTTATAGAGTTTATAAGCTTTATTCTCGATTCTGGTAGTTCAGCAGCTTCTATAGGTGAAAGGTAGAAACTGACTCATTCTCCACCCTTTTTCTTATTGATTCAAACTTAATCTATTTGCCACTGCTGCCAAGGTTAAAAGAATCCTTAAAGTGGGAAGCTGTACTTATGTCAGAACAATTCATACGTGCCCTGAGTTTATGCATTTTTCTTGACTTCACAAATTCCCAATGTTGACGATCTACATAGTAGACCACAATTAACCTAGAACTTTTTGCAATTTGCACCTATTTCCCAGAAATACTTTGTAACTGTGTCTGTTGTTTTATACATGACTCCCTTTTAGCAATCTAGGGTTCAGTGGGTTACTTCAGGGTCAGAATACCTCTGTTGCTCTGGGCCTCATCCCCCACGTAGCTGTCTTTCTGGCCCATACCCACCATCACACCCTGATGCCTGGGGCGCCCAGCAATGGAGGGGAAGACGGCCTGAGGGGCATCATCTCCGGCAAAGCCAGCTTTGCACATGCCAGAGCCATTGTCAACAACGAGAGCAGCAATGTCATCCTCCATGGCAAACTTTGAAGTGGCAGGTTTAAACCCTTAAGAGAGAGAGGAGGTGGCACCACATCTGGAGGCAGGGGGGAGGCGAGTGCATTCTGGGTGGGAGAGCTCACAGCTACCTGGAACTTAGAGTTTTAAAAACAAATGTTAAAAATTGTTTTTACATGTAACTGGGAAAAAATGTAATTCTAAATTTTTTTAAAAGAAAGTAATGGAGAAAATATTAGTAATAAAATTTTTTTTTAAAAGAAAAGGTTACTGTTACCTGAGATTAGGAATCTCACCAAAGCTCCCCATTTTTATCAGTGACAGTATTATTCTTTCTCTCTTGGGACTCGTTATAGATTGAACAATAAATTAAAATTCACTAAAGAATTTACCTCTTAGTGGCTCAGTTCAGAGTCTGGACCATAGTAGACCTTGGCAGGGAGTCATTCCTAATCTAAAGGGTACAGACTGAATTAGGTATAGTAGTAGGGTAAGCAGTGTGATCCCAGCCACTGATTAGGTGTGTGACCTTGGACCAGTCCAGGACTTCCCTGGCCTGCAGTTTTCATGTCTTTGAAATGGGAGGCAGGAAGAGGTATACCCTAAACTATAAACTAAATGCTATCCAAAAATCTCTTGTTGTTCCAGAACTTTTATATTTCTCTTCATCTATATTTAAATTCATCAGTAGCTAGTTCCCTAAGATCATAATTCCATCAAAAAAAATCTCCTGATTGAAAAGGAGCCATAACTATCATGAAGAAGTAAAACTTCAAATCTGTACTTTCCTTTTACTGCAGTATAATTTTTTTGCCCATAATTAGGAATAATCTTTCATTACCTATACCTTTTAAGGATAGTGATTTATCAAATAACTAAAATTTCCAGGTAGTTTTTAGTGAAGTGGTCATGGCACATTTTCTGCTTCTAAAAACTTTGTTCCTAAAAGATTTCCCAAGATTTGAGGGACCTTTCTAAGTTGAGAACCTAAATACAGAAAACTTACTTTGTTTTAAGGGAGATTTCATATAAATAGTTTCCTTTAGAAAAAAGCATTAGTTATCAGTTAGCAGACAGAACCTAGCTTCTGAGTGTATCCTGAGATCCCATCTTCTGCCATGGCCATGCATACCTACTTGTTAAAATCCCACCTTTCATCAGCTATATTCTACATCTAAGGTTGGAACTTTGAAAATGGAAAATAGCAAGGAGGTGGATTCCATTTTTAATCCACTCCTTTCTGTTTCCTGCAAAAAAAATAGCACCTTCTTTGCATCTGCATGTGGTAAGGAAATAAGAGTAGGTCTAGAAAGAATATATAGTCTTTTTTTTTTTGAATATAGGTTACGCTTTTATCTTTCCAGGTTTTGAAAGTTTGGAATAAGATGTGGGAATAAAGGTAAAATGTTGAAAAAGAAAAACATCATGATAGTTAATACTTTTATAACTGAAAACAGTACTTTGAAGGTTTTATATTTTGGCAGGAACACTGATTAGAACGACTCCTATGAGATGTTCACTTAATTCCCCTGAGGCTGTATTTGCTTAAAGTAGTTAATACCTACACAACGACTATTGTTTAGAACCTGAAATGAAATATAGGAACTACCAAATTCCATATGATAGATTTTTTTTGTTCAAATTAGAGCAGCAAGTGAGCCAGTGTGGATAACGTAGTGGATAGAGAGCCAGCCTTTGAGTCAGAATGTCCTGGTTTCATGGTCCACCTCTGTTCCATTTGTGCTGTGTCACCCTAGGCGAATCACAACGTCTTTGTGGCCTAGGAAGCTCTCTAATCCATAAATTGCAGACAGAGTGCCAGTCTGTCTCTGTAGAGGGAATATGCTCACCGAGGACTTCCCTAGACCACTGAAATCACAAATGTGTATACAGCCCTTCAGAAAAAGGTAAAGCAACAAAATGAAGGTGAAAGGGGTGAAATTCCTAGGTTACATGTATATTATTGGGTTTGCTATAGAAAAACTTCCTGCTTATGTTGCTGGTGTAATTGATTATTAGAAATATATGAAGTATGTATTTTCCAAAAGGATTGTAATATAGAAAAACTTTGCTTTCTGACAGACCTTAAATATTAAAAACACTTTATTACATTTTTCTGGTTAATTACAGGGTGTAGGAAAAAACAAGATTGTTGACAGATTCCTTCACCTGCTTAACAGACCCAGAGAATATATTCAACTACATAGGTAAGAGGATAAATTCACTAATCTATTAAACTTCTGTTCCTCTCCCTAGACAATTTAAAACTACTTCCTTAAAGACCTATATTATTAACCTTTTTTTCCATTTCCATTCTTATTGTATTTATTTTTTCCTTCCCTGTAAAGAAATGAAAACCTATAAAATTTGCTTTTAAAATAATGGATGCTTTTTTAAAGACTGATTAAAAGATACCATGGGGAACATTAAATTCAAAAGAAGAGTATTCAGACAATAGACATTGTTTTGATTTTAGGCAAAAAACACAATTGAGTTTCAGTCACATAAAAAAATATGTCACAAGCCTGGTGTGTGCATGGGGTGGGGGGAGAAATGTAGTAAGAGCGTGTGCCTTCTTTTAAAGCACTTGTAGATTATTGATTTCTCGGCTGTGTCAGGGGTTAATTCAGAACTGCTTAATACATGAGTTTGATTCTCCAGGTGTTGGTGGAATTTACAGGAAATTAGTGGGGATTTTTTTTCCTCTCTGGGCCAAAGAACACTGAATAAACAGTTAAGAGGCTGTGAGTTTAAATCCTCTTTTTAAAGCTTACTATCTACGTGACCTCTGGAAAGTTATTGAATGTTTTCCTGGACTTCCCCCTCCTGGTGTGTAAAATGAAAGCATAGCCCCAGATCTCGGTCTGTAAGAGAAATAAACAGTATGGTTCAGTTCTGTACTATAGCTGGTTAAAGACAAAGAATAGAAGAGAAAAGAATTGAGACAAATAGATTTGTAAAATAAAATGAAGGAAAGTATGAGAAGCTGACAAAGGGAAGAATAGGGCTTAAAAAGAGGACTACCAAATGTAGCCAGACCCTGGATTTCACTTTCCCAGACCAAAGGCACATGAGCAGGTTGGTTTCCCAGAGCAGAATTACCTCTTCCAACAACAGGAGGGCTTGAGATGACAGCATTAGAGAGATACTTACCACACCATTGAGGTCCTAGGGACAATGATAAAGACTTGAGAAGGTTTCCTCAGTGTCAGTTGTATATTTTGGAATTGGTGGCCAATTTAAATCATTTCAGCTAAAATTCTTAGAAAATAAGAAGTTTATAGATTAAAGTCACTGAGATTATCTATATAGTTAATAAGAGGCTAGTGGCTCCGTGGCTAGAATGTTGGTCCTGAAATCAGGAATACCTGAGTTCAAATACAGCTTCAACTCTTACTGGTTATATAAACCTGGAGAAGTCACTTAATCTCTGTTTGCTCAATAATAAAATGGGGATATTAATAACACCTATCTCCCAGGGTTGTGAGGATCAAATGACAACATAACTGTAAAAAGCTTTTACCATAGTGCCATGCCTCATACATGATAGGTGCTATATAGCTCTTTATTCACTTCCCTCTTCAGTCTAACTACAAACCAGACCTCCTGGGACTGCCCTGATTTTAACAGGAAACATATAAGGGCTGATTTCTGCTTCTGATATTATTTTGAGAGATTATTGAGCTGCAGGGAACTGTATAAGCTCCATTTTTAAGCATTTTATATGCTACAGAGTGACTGTTTTGTTTTTATTCTTAGGTCCTATTTTGTTTATTCTTGCCACTTAATGGTTTATTATTGATGCTTGGTGGTGTTTTAAAAATGCATTTAACTAAAAAAAAAGAAAAAATGTATTTAACTGTCCTAATGAATGCTGTTTTGTTATATTCATATATATATAGTGCTACTGAAGAGTACAGTATTGCAATTCCAATATAAAATGTTGATTAAATATATATAATTTTATAAATGTTATATTATCTTTAAATATTATACTATATATGGATATATTTTAATTGAACATTTTAAAAAGATAAGTTCAGAGTACAAATAATCTTCCTAAAATAGTCTCAGAAGTAGAAATCAGTTCTTTTATGTCTCCTGCCATAGTCAGTGTATTCATTATTAAACCAAGTCCATGAGGTCTGCTTTGTATCTAGATTGAAGAACTATAGGTAAACACAGTGACCCTGAGCTACATTTACTGGGAACTTTTCAACTTGATTCACCAGAAACTTATTGCCCATACAGGGCCATTCTAAAAAGGCCAAGGTCTCCCATTGCATCCTGGGCCATCTCCAGTCATCCTGATGAATATCTGGTCACTGGATTCAGATGGCTCAGGAAGAGAAAGTGAGGCTGGCAACATCGCACAGCCCTCCCTCACTGGAAACAAAGTCAAGTGCAAGTCATGTCATCATTTTTCTGATGTCATGGTCTTCTTCAAAAACGAAGGGCAAACACAAAAACAAAAAACAAACAAAAAACAAAACAAATTGCCCATACTAAGATGAGAAATGACAGATTTCTTTGTTCTCAAGTAGTTTGCAATCTGTGGAATGTGACATGTATACATATGAATGTAATTCAGAGTAGAATATGATAGAGCAAGGAAAGATCACTTTGTCCTGGGGAGATTTAGAAAAGTTTTATAGCACCTGATTTGAGCCCTCACCAGAGAGAAGGAAGGGAGTACATTCTAAGTATGAGAGAATGGCTTGTGCTTTTGTTCAGCCATAGATGACATCAGAAGCAGAGGTTCTCTCTGTACCACTGGGAGAGGAGGCCTACCCTAAAGTATGAGTCAGTAGGTGAGAAAATTATGACAGCTAACCTATTTCAGAGTACTCCTTTAAAAAGGAATAAGAGAAGACAAGTTTGCTAGCACTTAACTGATTTGCAGCTGCTGTATCACTCTCATCCCAAGCCATCCTTACAGTGTTTGTTGATGACTTAGAAAACTCCAGCAGTTTTCAGAATAGCAGTGGACATCTGTGGTGAGAATCATGCTCACATCCTGTTCAGTTTTTCAAGTCATCAATAATTAACTTTCGGACCATTTTAGCTTGTAATTTACACAGATAGCAATTTGCCTACCATTTCACTTGCATCTTGATGTTTCTGATGCAAATAGAAAGGGACTCAGTCAGCTTTCTTCTTGAGAAGAGTAGAGAGGGAATTTGTTAGCATTAATCAAGAATCCAAGCAGAGGAAAATTAAGATAAGCTTCATTACTCTTTCACCTCCTTCTGAATAGTTTTTCTTTAAATATACGTACATTTGTAAAAAACAGTTTATTTTAGAATATGATGTCTATCATTGGTCTGACTAACAGGAAGCTATAAAAATCATCCCTTGTCTGGTTCTTATAAAATACAGACATCTATTTTGACATAAGTTAATTGAGTTAATTTTTCTTTGGCTCTAGACTTTCAAGCTATTCTCATTCAAGATAGTTTAAATTTACTTTTACCATATAGTAATAGGTTTATAGTATTAACAAGATAGTTAAAGATTGTTGTGGTCAAAAAAAGATAAACTGAGGCACAAAGTTCCAAGCACCATCAATTTATTAGTAAAGCATGAATTTACTAATAAGTAGAATCTCAGCTTTCCTAGCAAAGCTAAGACCCCAACTAGGGAATGGCTGCCTTTTTAATATTTTTTAGGGAAGTGCAAAACAGAAAGGAGAGGACTTCATAGAGAAGGAACAAGTTAGTTAGAAGAGCTCACCATCATTAATGGTGAAGTCAGTATGATTAATTACAGAACCAAGGCGTGGGGGACAAGATGATTGATTGAAAATTGGCAATGAGAAGCAACAACTTCCTCCTTCCCCCCTGGGACTAAGAAGTGTTCATAGTTTGATTCCACCTGCAAGATTAGAGAGTGGACCACACTGCTTTGGATAGCAATCCAGATATCCTTGGTGTTATAAAGTTACTACATCAGGTTTTCTGCTCTCCATCTGTATCCTTCAAGGGTAAGAGAGTGATTAACAAGAGAATTGAATTTCTAAACTTAGCTCATTACAACACAGTTGAATTTATGAAATAAGTTCAGAGAAAAATAATCGTGACTTAGGTACAGGATTGAATTGATTATTTGCAAATAGGATCAATTAAAAAGTGATACAAAATCAATCAGATTATTTCAGGATGTACTGCCAGTTAGATTGCACATGTTAATCATTTACTGAACTAATGGTTATTCTAGGGACTTTTCTTTCTCTCCCCTTCCCAAACTAAGCAGGCTTTATTTTATTTATTTTAAGTAAGACTGTTTATAAATATAGACAGGAAAGTAAGTGGTTAAGATGTAATTAAATAATCCCAAATATTAAGTATCTATTATGAAGTTGTCAGATTTGTAGTGAAGCTTTTCACAATTAATGAGTGTCATTTCTTTACCAGTCTCAGTACAAAAATAAAGACTACAATTAGTAAGTAATGCTTAGATTTTTGAAACAAAGTTTCCATGACCCTTTGTTGTTTGAGTGATCCTAGCAGAGTTTAGCTCTAGAATTTATTTTGTTCTAAATCAGGATTTCTTTTTTAATCTGAAGCAGCCATCAACCAGAGGAGGTCTGAACTAAACTTTGAACTGTGACAGTCTGGAGATTCTAGAACTCCAGGTGTGTCTAAATACATAAATACTTAAGTGCTTTTAAAGATCTGAGACTTTCTTCCATGCAGATTGCAACCTATGTATGAATTAACAGATAGTCTTTATGAATTGCATTGGACAGAATCTATACATTTCCTGGTGCACAACCTTTTGGTAATAAGTCAAATATTTAGCTACATTGTTCCTCAGAAAACAGAGGTATATACTGTTCCATGCTAAAAACCTTTAGTTTGATTAACATGTGCCAAAACGTGTGCTCATAGTACACCCTTCAGAGACTTCCTCAGCTGCCCTTTATGCCATGGCGTGGAACGTTGAAGTCTGACTTTAGTGGTATAAAGTGGGCAGAAAAAAATCCCAAATCCCCAAAGGCCTAAAGCCCAGAGTTATCCTGGGCTGAACCTAGCCTTGAGCATTTCATACCAAAGGGCCTGGACTCAATTCTTGGATGTTCTTCCTGTCTTATTATTCAGTAGATGTATGTCTTTGGCGTAGGAGAGAGTGCCATGGGATTTGTGTTCTTTATTGGCCCTTGTTTGTTGCCTTTCTTACTTCTACACATCCTACGTTTCCCAGCATCTTTAATTCCTAATTCCTAGTTAATTCCTTGATGTTATTGGCAACACAAATACAGATTATGTTCTCCCAATTATTTACGAAAGCAAGATTTAAATTTAGACAAAGATCAATTTATCAACAAGCGTTCATGTGCCAGGCAAACACAAAGTACGACACAATCTCCACTCTCACGAAGCTTACATTGCATTGGGGAATACATCATATTAAATATATGTGTCATAAATACAAAATAATTGAATATAAGGTAGTTTGGTTTTTTTCTTTTTTAAACTAAATTATTTTGTTTTCAGTGTTCAACAATCACTTCCATATATCTTAGTTTTTTTTCCCCTTCCTCCCCTTCCTTCCCCCTCCCTCCCTGAGACGGCATACAATCTTATATAGGTTCTACACGTACATTTCTATTAAATACATGTTGCATAGAAGAATTAAAATGAATGGGAGAAACCATACAACAAAACAAAACATAATACAAAAGAAAATGGACTGCTTCTGTCTGCGATCCAATTCCATAGTTCTTTCTCTGGATGTGGAAGGCATTTTGCCTTATGAGTCCATTGTTAAGTCCTTGCATTGCAATAAGGACTAAGTCTACCAGAAAAACTCCTCGCACACTGTGGTTGTTGCTGAGTACAAAGTTCTCCTGGTTCTACACCTTTCACTCAGCATCAGATCATATAAGTCTTTCTAAGCCTCTCTGAAGTCTTCCTATTCATCGCTTCTCAAGGTATAATAGTATTCCATCACATTCATATACCACAACTTGTTCAGCCATTCCCCAATTAATGGGCATCCCTTTGATTTCCAGTTCGTGGCCACCACAAAGAGAGCTTCTATGAATATTTTTGTACATGTAGGACCCTTTCCCATTTTTATGATCTCTTTGGCATATAGTCCTAGAAGCAATATTGCTGGGTCAAAGGGTATGCACATTTTTGTAGCCCTTTGGGCATAGTTCCAAATTGCTCTCCAGAATGATTGGATCAGCTCACAGCTCCACCAACAATGAATTAGTGTTCCAACTCTCCCACATCTTCTCCAACATTTATCATCTTCCTGTTTTGTCATGTTAGCCAGTCTGGTAGGTGTGACGTGATACCTCAAATTTTTATTTGTATCTCTATAATCAATAGTGATTTAGAGCATGTTTTCATATGACTATAGATAGCTTTAATTTCTTCCTCTGAAAACTGCCTGTTCATATCCTTTGACCATTTATCAATTGGGGAATGACTTGTATTCTTGTACATTTGACTCAGTTCTGTATATATTTTAGAAATGAGGCCTTTATCACAGATACTAGTTGCAAAAATTCTTTCCCAGTTTTCTGCTTCCCTTCTAATCTTGGTTGCATTGGGTTTGTTTGTGCAAAGCCTTTTCAATTTAATGTAATCAAAATTATCCATTTTGCACTTCATAATGTTCTCTATCTCTTGTTTGATCTTAAATTTCTCCCTTCTCCATAAATCTGACAAATCCACTATTCTTTGCTCCCCTAATTTGTTTATAGTATCAGTCTTTATACCTAGATCATGTATCCATTTGAACTTTATTCTAGTATACGGTGTCAGGCATGCCCAGTCTACGTCTATGCCCGGTTTCTGCCAAACTGTTATCCAGTTTTCCCAGCTGTTTTTGTCAAACAGTGAGTTCTTATCCCAGAAGCTGGGTTCTTGGGTTTATCAAACAGTAGATTGCTATATTCATTGACTGCAGTGTCTTGAGTACCTAACCTATTCCACTTTCAACTTTTATTGGATCAACATTTTTTCCCATATTTATGTCTGTCACTTAGAACCTTATGTAATGGCAAAAATCTTTCTTCCTCAAATATAAATGTCTCCTTTTTTGAGGCCATAGCTGTCTATTTTACTGTATCAAAACTAGGACACCTTAACATGTGGATTTATATTTTTAGGGACAGAATAGGATGTGAAATATTGTTAGTTTTCATTATAATATCTGCAGATACAGTGCAGTAGAAATAACCCTGGAATAAGAAGAAATCCAGGCCCTCACATTAACTAGCTGTTTAAGTTATTATTTGATCCATTGCTGTCCTTTGTTGTATGTGGCTATTCTTTTACCATGTTATGAACTAGCAACTGCTGCGTTCAGCTTTTACCCCCAATATCTGAACTCACTGATTTATTCCAGGACCTTGATACAAAATCATTTTCCAGACATTTTCATCCTTCCTAATGCGTCTGATTTACTCCTGTTCCTGATGCCCTCCTGTCTGAGAACCTGGCCTCATATTTCCCTGAAAATGAATGAGACCATTTATCAATATCTCCCTTTTCTGTCCTCCTCATCTCACATGGTTTAGATGCCTTCTGCCACTTCACCCATCTTCTGTGAATAGGTGGCCCTTCTCCTTGCCACAGCAAATATTTCATTATGCACAGGTGATCCCATTGCATTCTGTCTTCTCCCGAAGATTGCTCCTTCTATCATCTCCTGTATCTCACTAATCTTCATTCTCTCCCTCATTCTGTCCATCCATCTAACTGCCATTCCTTTCTTTAACTCTAGACTAAACTCTTTGAAAAAACTGTCTGCAGTGTGTGCCTCTGCTTCTGTTACTCTCATTTTTTTTCTTTAATTCTCTGCAGTCTTCTGAACTCATCGTTCAACTGAAATCACTTTACAAAGGTAGCATTGATCTGATGAGCAACATGAACAGAATCTGATGATATTCTTAATGTTCCACACTCCTAGTTCCCATCTCAGCAAAGACAGAAAGGTGTTTTTCTTACACCTTCTTTCATAACTTTGGTTATTATTATTGCAGTATTCAGTTTTTGTTGATAATATTTTATTTACATTTTTGTTATCTTTGTATATTTTGTTTTGCTGGGTTTGCTTTTAAATACACTTCTTAAATTTATTTAAATTAAGTTTATTATTTCCTTCTCCAGGGCAGCTAGGTGGCACAGTGGATAGAGTGCTAGGCCTGAAGTCAGGAACATTCAGCTTCCTGAATTCAAATCCTGTCTCAGACACTTACTAGCTGCATGATCTTAGGCAAGTCACTTAACCCTGTTTGCCTCAGTTTCCTCATCTCCAAAATGAACTGGAGTAGGAAATGATAAACCACTCCAGTATCTGTGCCAAGAAATCCCCAATTGGGGTCCCAAAGAGTTGGATACAATTGAAATGACTCAACAGCAACAAAATTTCTTTCTTCAGGACACCAAGCTTCATCATTCATCAGACTTCTGCAGAATGCCTACTCTCTGCTGTGTGTACATTTTATAAATAAAGAAATGGAGTCTCAGGAAGGAAAGTGATTTGCCCAGCCAAGGCTTTGGGTACTTCTTTATTTGATTGCATCCATTTTTTCATCAGTGGCAACTCCCTTCATTTGTTCAGCCCATCCCCACTTATTTTTACTATATGAATTTAAAAGGTTTTGTACAAACAAAATCAGTGGATAAAAAGTGAAACTATACATGGAAAAATGAGGCCAGAATTCAAAAGACTGAGGCCAAAAATGTAGATCTGGGAGCCCTCTACACAAAAATGACCTTTGAAGCCATAAGAAATGATTAGAGCCTGAAGGAAGGGAATATTGAAGAAAAAGATGCTACAACTATTTTTGAGTATATATAGTTTCTCTTCTTATTGTAGGGAAATACATGGGAAATAAATTTTTCAAATGCTGTTTCAAACACACGCAACATACACACAGCCCCACCCCATGCCTGGAATGTACTCCTACTTAACTTCCACCCTTTTAGAATCCCTAACTTCATTAAGTGATCATTTCAAGTGCCACTTCTTATTTGCTACTGCCCTTTCTCTAGAAATTACTTTGTCCATATTTTTAACATTTATTTTTCTTTCCATATGTTGAAATTAAAAAATCAATATAGCTGCTTCCTTTGTTACCTGAACAAATTAATCAGCCAACATTCATTAAGTACCTACTATATGCTGGCCACTGTGCTAAGCACTGAGGATGCAAAAAGAGACAAGAGACAGTCCCTATCCTCAAGGAGTTTAACGGGGGAGACAACCTACAATCAAATAGGCAAAGCAAGCTATGTGCAGGATAAATAGGAAATAATTACAAAGGAGAGGCACAAGAATTAAGAGGGGTGAAGGCAAGCCACCTAGTTCTATGGTCTGGACCCTCAGGTTTAGTGTGATTCATTTTCCACTGTAATTCCTGTAATTATGTTAACTTATAAAAGGGTGATCTGTTTTTTAAAAATTACTTTTATATCTTTCTTTGCTGGTTTTCTGTTAGTAAAGGCTTATTGTGGTTGAAGATAATGTTTTCATTTAAACAGCCTGAAGCAAGGAGAAAAAAATCTATCAATAATAATCGAAACCTGTGATTTCTCTTTACTTTCTATTTTGGCCCTAGTGTTTTTTCTAAAAACAACAAAACTATTTCAATTAACAACCCATTGTCTATAGGATATATTCAGTTTTCACTGAATTTCAATGAATTTTTTCATGTTAGATTTTTCACATATCCATGATTTTATTCTTGTAGAAATGTACTCTTTCTCCTAATGCAAAAACCAATCAATCTCTGTAGACAACTTAGAGAGCTGATCTAGCCTAAACTGAACCATCATCTGTTGGCCATGTTTCTGATCATAAGCCCTCTCTGACCGTAGCTTGAATATGCAAAAGTTCTGTTTGGTATAATTTGGATCTTCATCAGTTTGTGCCTAAGAATTCAGCACCTTTTGCATGCTACCCTGAGGAAGCATTAGAGTAGAATCTAATGAAAGAAAAGTAGACTTTTTCTCAAAATGCATTTTTTAAAAACAGTTCACTAATTAGGAAGAAATTTATTCATTATACCTACAGGTAGTTTTGGTGCAGATTGTGCTTAACCCTTAAAGGTTTATTTTCTTTTCTTACTTTTACAAATTGCCTGGTTCTTACATAATCTAATGATTTTTATTAAAACTGGGGTCATTTAAAATTATCCTTAAAGCTTTAATGACCCTAATTTTAAAAAACAACCTCTAAATTACAGTTTTGAAAGAGAATAGTTTTAACAATTTAGTAATACTTAAAATAGTTTTCATTAAGATCCCTCCCAATGTCTTACAAAGTTTTTTAATTTATCATAGACTGCTCTGCCTTCCCCTCCTGAAGTAATCTTTATTATTTACTACATATGTTTTTATATATGCTTATATATATTCACAATTTGCTGATCAGAATGTAATCTCCTTGAGGTAAAGGACTATTCTCACTTTTTCTTTGTATCCTCGGTGCTTCTGAAGCACTTAGTATATTTTTGTTGATTGATTGTAGTATTGGGGTAAATGTTAGCACCTTAGATATCAAAAGATAACTTAAGATTCCTATATGTTTAATTCCAAATAGCCACTAAACTATTGCTTTAAAAAACATTGTTTTATGTAATTTGAGAAGGAGGTAAAGTCCAAGTATGATTCCCCATTGTGTTCAGTTGTTTCCAAAGGCTTTACCAGTAGAACACAAAAGTTGGTAGATCCTGCCACCCAGGAAAGGCTTCACATATGAATATGGCAAAAAACTAATAAACTTGGAAGACCAGATGACCTAAGTTCCAAAAGCTCATTACCAGACTGATTGTAGGGTATTAGCTATATTTCTCAAAGATATCTAAATGCATCCAAATGCGTGAGAGTACCCGTGCTGTAATAAAAAGTCACTCAAACTAAAAGTGGAATTTTTTTATCTTTTTTTTTCATTTTCTTCCAACAGGTTTTTTTCAAATACTCCTATCTTAATAGCTTTTAGTTGCTTTCCTTAAATACATTAGAAGACTGTTCATTAGGAATAATCCAGTAGAAGCAGGGAGCAAATTATAGCAGTCTTGAATTGTGATGAGTCAGAAACTCATTTGTGTGAGTAAATGAAGGCTTTCAGTCCATGAAATTCTTTAATCCTCACTAGCAAATAGTTAACAGGCAACTTACCTTCAGAATATTTTCCTCTTCTTAGGAACTTGGTACAATCAACCTTATTTCCCCAGATATCTTGTGTAACCTTTTTTAAAAAAGACAACTTTTGGTTTCTGTAAGTAGGGATTCTTTTATTGAAATATCTAAGCTGTTTTTAAAATAGCTTTATGTATTATAATTTAAATATAAAACAAAGCATAATTTTACATATTAAACAGAACCTTTTTTCTTTTTCCTATGATGGACACCTGGAAAGGATTAAAAATAAGAACATAACAAAACTACTCTGAATTCCTCCTTATCAGAATGAATTTAATACAATATCCTAGTTCCTGCATATAGTTTCTTGTAACCATCAGTTAGAAGTTTGTATATGTTCCAATAAACCTATAGGTTCTATTTCAACCACAAGTAGTCCTTTCAGGAGAAAATTGATTTAACTAATTGTGTTGCTATAAAAATTCAGTTGTTAAAAGATAGTTTCAGTCACTTTTTTTCTTTAATTTATTTGCTTTACCTTCTTACTTTATACCACAGTCAGCTTCTCATAATCTGCCCCACTTTCATTGAACCTGCTCTTCAAACTAAACAATACGGTTAAAACAAAAATCTGACCCTATATATACAATATCTTGCACCCATATAAAGCCATTTCTCTGGGAGGTAGGGAAGTAGAATGTGTTTCATTGTTCTTCTATACCCAAGATTAATAATTCCTTTGCCATTTTAAAAGTTTAATTAAATTGGAAGACATGGTTCTTATGCTGCAAAATAATTATTAAGGCATAAAAAATTGAATTTCTGTCTCTTTTACTGAAGATAATACAAGCGTTTCTCTTGTCTTGTCAAAAAGTGTCATATTGATTATATGTGACAGTTAAGGTGAGAAACCCATTATGTTGCTATAAAAAGTTTTGGTTTTTTTTTTCAGTCGTCCTATATTTTCCCCCTCCTGAAATTCTAGAACATGAACAGAGTGATTTAAGTATGATTGATCTCAGTTTTTGATTTGTTCTGAAATTTAAAGATAGATTTAAATTTAGATTTGAGTATGATTGTTGTTAGTAAAGTATATCCCAAAGGTGTCCCAAAAACCTTAGTACAATTTAAAAACTTTAAACTGTACTGACTTTTGGAGATATCGTATTTAAAAAAATGAATTAATAGCTTCACAAAATCCCCAGAAACAGAAAATAATCACATAAATATTGGTATTTAGCAACAAATTTTCATGTGTGAAAAGCTTTTAAATTTTGTTAATTTTTGGTAGAGGATGTTCCTTACTGGGAGTTCACCGTAATAGTGAAATATTGATAAATTATACTAGTACATGGCTGCACTTTAACTAAAATCTCCCAAATCTTCATTTTAAGAGTAATATAAATATTTTAATCTAAAGTTTATTAATATAAATTTTGAAGATGGTTAAAAAAATAGCTTTTAATTTTCTACCTAGGTCAGCGATGGCAGGCAATGGGAATGAGCCATGGAATCAGGATGAGATGAGCTATATGTATAGAAAGACTTAAAGCTTAGGCTAAGGCAGTGGGGGCTTGGTAGTCACTCACACAGATGTTGCAGTTAATGACAGGGAATGGAGATACTAAGAGAAAGAGAGAAGACTGAAGTTCATCTATGAGTTAAAGGAAATAGAGACACTTCTTTACCCTTCATTGAAAACTAGGGGAATAAGGGAAGCTTGGAACCAAAACCAGTATCCTGGTCATTCCCTTTAGCAAAAGTTCTTAACCTTTTTTTATGTTATAGACCCCTTTGGCAATTTATTTGGCAATTTATGTGGACCCCTTCTAAGAATCCTGTTTTTAGATCCATGAAGTAAAATGCGTTGGGTTATAAAGGAAACCAATTATAGTGAAATTTATCATATTTTTTTAAGTCCACATACCCAAGGTTAAGAACCCTTAACCCAGACTCATAGATATGGAGGGGCCTCCTCAAGATTCAGTGCCCAGAAAGCCATGTGCTGTGGGAAAAGCAGCTGCTCCTGCAACCCTGGCACTTGGGACTGCTAGACACAGACCTGTGTGTGAGGGCAGTATTTACATCTGTGACTGCTAGAGCTATTGAAAGTCACCACTGAGCTGGTGCTGGCGTTAGAGCTAGAATGAAAACTGACCACACTCTTGTACATTCCCTACCTAGTTTGATATACAATTTTACGTAATGGGGCTCAGAGAAATAAAAACCAAAGTATTTTATGAGGTCTGAGGAGAAAGGTCATTATTGACCAAGGGATCAACCACTGTTTCCTGGAGTCAAGGTAGCATTTGAATGGGTATATGAGAGCTAGCAATTCCACAGGCAAAGAGGAGATGGGAGCATAGACAAAAGCACCTGTTTAGGGATAGAGATGATTCCATCTTAACTGGGCCATAGTAGTACCAGTGGATACAGCCCCAGGTCTAGAGTCAGGAAGACTGGCCTCAGACACTTGTCCTGCCCAAGTCACTTAACCCTGTTTGCCTCAGTTCCTTATCTCTGAAGTGAGCTGGAGAAGAAAATGACAAACAGCTCTAGTATTTTTGCCAAAAAAAAAAACCCTAATGAAGTCACAAGAGTCATACATGACTGAAAAAGACTGAACAATAACTCAATACTTAATTATCAAGCAGTTTGGGCCGATTGATTTATATAGTATTTTGCATAAATCACTTTTTTTCTTCTCACAGAAACTCTGTGAGGTAGGTAGTTCAAGTAGCATCACTCCCTTTTTCAGATGAAAAGATAGAAGTGAAAAGAAGTTGAGTGATTTGCCAAAGGACACAAAGTGGAAATACCAGAATAGAAACTCAGATATTGATTCTAGGCCAAATGCTTTCTTCACTAGCCCACATGGACTGTAGTTTTAGCTGCACTTCCCATCTCTGGTCTTATATCCCCTACCTCCATAGTCAGGTTCTTTTTACCTCACAACCACTTCAGTGCTTATAGCCCCAAGCATCATACTCTTGGCCGGCCTTTCTGTCCCAAGATAGTCTCGTTTGTGTGGCTTCTTTGTTCAGTGTTAATTTAAAAGGAAGAAGTAATAGTTAGAAATAACAATGAAAAGAAGAACCAGATACCAAAGTGTAGCAAAGCATAGACAAGAAATAAGAGTTAATAATTTGTACTCTGGCCCCACATCAGACCTTCTTTGGAGGATTGTGTTCCATTCTAGGTACCAGTTTAATAAAAACACTAATAAACTAGAGACTGTCCAGAGGAGGGCAGTTGAGATGCTGAAGGGCGTTGAATCTATATTACATAAGAACTGAAGAAACTGAGTGTGTTTAGCATGAAGAGGAGAAGAAACACAGAGAGACATGATTGCTGTGTTCAGACAGTTAAGAGATGCTTTGTAGAAGAGGGACTAGATTTGTTTCATTTGACCCCAGAGGGCAGAACCAGGAGCAGTGATGGAAAGTTGAAAAAAGGTAAATTAGGTTAAATGTCAGGAAAAATCTCCTACTGGAAAGAATATTTGAATATGGAATGATCAGCCTGGAGCTGTGGGTTCCCCCTCCTTAGAAATCTCCATTTGGAATACAGAAATGGCCATTCCTTTCACATAGGAGTTGAACTAAATGTCTGCTAAGATCCCCTCTAACTCTCAGGATCTACAGATGTTAATCTCACCAACATTCACCTGGCCAGCATCAAACTAGGGCTGACTGTTTACACTTACTCTGAGCCATCAGAATCTAAACAATGACCAAGTGAAGATTGGGTTGCGGCTCATTGTTGGCCAGTTGGTGAGAGCTAAAGTGATTTGGTTGTAAGACATGGTCCATAACAAAGAAATTTAGCACTTTACCTCCAAGATATCTTGCTAGGTTTCAGCGATCAAAATTTTTATTCCTTTGAGCAGAGCATCCACAGGTAAGGATATGATTCCCTAGGTGGACAGAGGGAGAGGAGGGAAGAAAGAAAGAAAGAAAAGAAGGAGCTGCCTTGCCCAACTGGAATTGGCCAGTTGGGTCCCCAGTGGGGCAACTACTACTATTCACAGGTTGTTGTTTGTCCTTCCTTCTCAAAGAGGCCCATGACATCAGGGAGGTGACTCCGTGACTTGAAAGTGAATTGTATTTAAGTGAGGGAGGACTATTCAAAATTACCTGTCTTACTCTCTCTTCCCCTCCCAGATTGATTTATTTTATTTTTTTGACTAGGTAAAAGAGACCATTCTTTGCTTCATTTTCTTACTTAGCCGTAATCACTGAATGGGCATTGCCTCAGACAGACTGAGACCTGAGAAAGACCTTAGCTCAAAAAGGCCAGGGCTCCCACTGCATCCAGGGCCATCTTCAGGCATCCTGATCTATATCTCGTCATGGCACCCAGATGGCTCCACAGAACGGGAGGCTGGTGACTTTGCACAGCCTTCTCTCACTTAAATCCAGTTCACTTGCAGGGCACAGCATCTCCTTCCTGATGTCATAGTCCTCTCTGAGAATGAAGGACAACAACAGCTAACTGGGCTGACATATGTGTGGGATTCTAACTCTTCAGCTGAGTCACTGGCTGTGGCCTCCTTTTCCTGCTATCCTGCCAGAGCTCCTTAAAACCTCAGCTAAGCAGTAATGGCTATTACAATATTGTCTGCATTTTATTTTTCATTGTAAACTTAGTTACCAATAAACAAACATTTTAGTATACAACAAAAAAACACAAAAAAAGATTGTCCAAGAAACTGTGTACTATTACGTGGAGTTTATGTTTAAGATGTCTATGTATGTGTAACATGTACACATACAAATGCATAAATTGTCGTCATGGAGTACTCCCTCCAAATACAAGTGGAAACTTCTCTAGGCCTTAGTAGTAGACATTTTTTGAGTTGCTGTGGTCCCCAAATTTAGCCCCTGGTTGGTGGTCAGTGTTTTGGCAATTAGCGGTGTAGCAATAATAAGATTAATACAGTTTTCCCATTGTCCAAGACTCCAAATCTTTGGCCTTCAAAGTAATCATATAGACAATTTCATCCTCCCACTTTCTGAACCTGATTCAGTTCAGTGATCCCAGTGAACACCACATCTTTCTGGAGAACATAGGAAACAGAGAGAGCATTATAGAAAATATAGTTATTCTAGAGGATTTCTTTAGACAAAGATACCCAAGTATCCTGTATAGACAAAGATGATAGTGTAATATTGTAAAAAGAGCACTATCTCTATCAGTAAAGAACCTGGATTCAAATCCTGCCTGTGAAGCTTTCCACCTACGTACCCTTAAGCAAATCTGTTAATCTCCATGAACTCAGCTTCTCAATGTTCTCATCTGTAACATGAGGGATTAGATGGCCTCTGAGGAACACTTCAAGGCTCAATGATCCAGATCTATGATCTCAAACCTGCTTTAGATAAGGAATGTAAAACACATTAGGTAGCCCTAAGTTACTCAGAAAAGAGTTCTTGATTCCTTTCTTGTAACTTGTCTTATACCTGCCATCAGTTTGACTTCAGTCTTTGCCATCCACCTTGCCTTTCAGAAATTCATCAGAACTGTCTGAAGCCCTACCTGATCCCACCTAGACCTGTTCTCCTTTTCTCAAACTTCTGAGCATTTCTCAAAGCACTAGTAAAAGATCATACTTCTTAGAAGGCTACTGATCTCACCAGGGTGTAAATATGATTGATATAATTTATTCATGTATCTATAAAAATATGATTAGTCATACCATTGTATTATAGAGTATAATCCATTCCCAAGAAATGAGGGCATTTTAATGCAAATGAATCTTTTATTATTGTAATGTGTGAGATAAATTTTTAGTTGAATATCATTTCAGTACTCCATACTTATGCCAGACCAGCATCCGTATCTGCTCTACCCAAGACCCCTACTTACTACTCTGCATCTATAAGTAGAAATATATCAAATATAGTTGCATTAAAGTTATATTTATAACTTTATAAAGTTATAAAGAAATACTGTTTAACTGCATCATTTTAGGAAGAACATGTGGGCTGGCAAAAAGAACTGGGAATATTGGAAACCATGAGAATGCCAGTATGAATATGTTCAGCAGGGTACAGGAACTTGATAGCTTAAAATTCTTGTGTACATATAGATGAAATTTCAAAGGGTAAATGTAAAATTACATCGTTTTAAAAAACAACTTCGAGAATATTGGTTGGGGGAAATATGACTAGATTGTTTCTTTGGGAAAAAATCTGGCATTTTTAATTAAGAATGAGTCCCTGTGTAATATGGCATCCTAGAAATCTAATACTACATTTAAAAAAGCATTTTATCTAGGACTAGATATATTTTGCTTTCAAGTGTTAGATCTTTGAGGGCAGAGAGTGTCTTTGCCTCTTTTTGTATCCCTTGGACTTAGTAAAGTTCCTGGCATATAGATGCTTAATAAATGTTTGTTGATTGATTAACTAGACTAGTGCTAGTATGACTGTCTTCACTCTGATTAAACCACATATGGAGTATTGTGTTCCATTTTGGGCTATATGTTTTAGGAATGACATTGATAAGCTGGAGAGCATCCAGAGGAGGATGACTAAGATGATAAAGGATTTTGAAATCATGCCATGTGAAGACCAACTGAAGGGAATGTTTAGCCTGTTAAAGAAAAGTCCCAGTTGAAACATGATGGCTATCTTCAAATGTTTGAAGTGTTCTCAGGGAGGAGAGAGAAGAAAATTTGTTTTACTTATCCTTAGAGGACAGAATTTAGTGCAATGGATAGAAGTTGTAGAAGCAAATGTAAGATTAATATAAGGAAAAATATCCACCATAAGTGGAATAATTTGCCTCGGGTAGTGGGTTTCTCCTTCTAAGGATATACAGTGAAAGACTAGATGACAACTTGGTATATGAGGTTCAGAAGATTATTGTTCAAGTTGCAATAAAAATGGCCTCTGGGGTAAGAGTCTTTGATTCTGTGATTATTAAAGATTCAAAATAACTGATAGTTGAAAGGCATCTTAGAACTCTTATTCTCCAGTCTACCCCACATTTTTGTATAGATGAGGTAATTGATGCTGAGTACCAGAGCCAGAGCAAGCCCCCAGGCTCCTTTCTCCATCTCATTATTCTTCCCACTGTACCAAAAGCCCTATGTCATTGAGTCTCAGCTCCTGAGAGAAGGCATGTATTCAGGTACCATTCCAGTACCTGTCCCTTTGACTTAGACCCATGGCCTTTGGCTGCCTAGGCCCCTTCTCCTAGTAGCTACTGCTTTTACCTTCTGGTTAATGTGTTGGAGTCCATTCAGTCTTTCTCTTTAAGTCCTGTGCATCCTGCTTGGGTCATAGCTATACTTTGATGGACAGACATTCCATATGATTCATTCATAAAAATTGTAGAAGGTATGTTGAGAGGAGAGATTCTTTCCGTCCACATTTTTATTTCAGATTTGAATTACAATTTGGAAATATTTTGGATTAATATTATAAAATGTAATTTTTCTTTTAGCTTTTAATTACAGTTTGTAGGAGAGGTAGTATAATGTTATTTTTGCTATTATCTAACCAGTACATTGAGGAGATAAAAATTAAATTTAAAAAATTACTGGTAAATTTGAAAGTGAATGAAAGAACGTGAAGAACAAGGTTTGATCTCTGAATATAGAAACATGCATAATTATCATTAAAACTTAGATTTAATTATATTGTTCATTATATCTTTTCAAGTAATTTAAATTAGTTAATCTAAAGGTCACTTTGAATAGATCCAAGTTAGTGTGGGGAAAAAGTTAGAAAAATCAACTGAATAGCAAGTTCAGTGGAGTGCGAAAAAATTAATTCACATTGATATCTTGTTTAGTTCATCTAAAAATGTGTGGACTAGTGGGTTGTGATAAATCATTTGATCATATACCAAATTTCTTGCAAAATACCAACTATGTAAGTAATTATGAGAACTAATTCCTTTTACTGTCTATATTGTACATTCAAACATATTTTAAAATACAGTGTTTATAACCAAATGTATGTACTATAACACCACACTAAATGAGCCAAAGAATAAAAATTTCTAAACTGTTAAGAGATAGAACATTAGAAATCATCTCGTACTACCCCCCTCATTTTACAAATAAGTAAACTGAGATCTAAAGCAGTAAAGTGATTTTGCTCAACATTATTCCAAAGGCATTAAGAAGTGGAACTGAGGTTTTATCTAGAACCTTATACTTCAAACCAAGTATTCTTTCCACTACACCAGTGAATTAGCCATGAATTTTAAAAAATCCCTCCAATTCATTTTGATTTTGTGAGGAGAAATATCTCAATCTAGGAAGAGGCCATTCCTAACTCCGTTTCATGATGATGATGCTTTTAATCCTCTCGTAGCCTTTACAGGGAGAGGAAGTGCTGAAAATACAAGTCAGTGAAAGGGTGGATACAATTATTGATTGTATTTCCCTCTTACTGAGGATGCTGGAAAGATTGTGAGAGAACAGAGCATTAAAGGGGCAATTAGCCATGTTTCTCTTCTAGGAACCAGTCAGTCATCAAGCATTTATTAAGTGCTAGCTGTGTGTCAAGCTTTGTGCTAAGTTCTGGGGATGCAAAAGTCAAATAGCCCCTGCTCTCTAGGACTGTACAGTCTAACAAGGAGAAACACCATGTCTACAGAAAAAATAATACAGGATAATTGGGGGAGGGGTGAGGATCAGGAAGAACTTTATATAAAAGAGATCACTTGAGCTCAGTCTAAGAGGAATAAGGGATAATAAGAGTTGGAGGACAGAGAAAGCCATGAAAAGGCACAAAAATGGGAGATGATGTACTGGGGGTGAGAAGCAGTAAGAAGTCCAATTAAATTAGACTGTAATATGTGTGAGGGGAATAATGTTAATAAAAATAGAAAGTTAAATGGGGCCAGGTATTGAAGAGCTTTAAATACCAAACAGAATTTATATTTAGTCCCATAGGAATTACAGAGCCACTGGTGTTTGTTGAGAAGAGTGATTTGGTCAGACCTGAACTTTGAGAAAACCACTTTGGTAGTAGTTTGAAGGAAGTATTAGAAAGGGGAGAGACTTGAGACTGGGAAATAAGTTAGGAGGCTATTGCCTGTCAATAAGCAAGAGGTAATGAGATCTTGAAGCTTGGTGGCCATGTGGGTGGCAAAAAAAGAGATAAATGTTCTCCATTTGGAGGTGGAAGTGGAGCCAATATGGTAGAGAAAAAGCAGAAACTCCTCTGAGTTCTCCCTCAAACCTCTCCAAATACCTTTAAATAATGCCTCAGAACAAATTCTAGAGCAGCAGAACCCATGGAAGGATGGAGTGAAACAATTTTCCACCCCAAGACAACTTCAGAGATAGGCAGGAAAGGTCTGTTGCATCAGGGTGAGAAAGGAGTATAATCCAGTGCAGACTGTGCCAGCCCAGACCTGGCCCCAGCAAACCAGAAGCAGGCCTTAGGGTCAATTGAATAGTGGTGGCAATGGTGAATTCTGGATCTCTCAGCTTATAGATAGTAAGGAAGTTGGACAACAGTCAGAAGGATATTACAGGGGTCCCTTTCCTAAGACTCGGGGTAGTACTCTGTTGCATTACCCATATGTGGATCTTGGTTGCAGTCCTAGGTCTCAGTCCCAGGGCAAGGAGGAGCATTAGAAGACCAGAGTTTGTGGCCACAAGGAAACTGGGACCCTGGTCATAGTCCAGGGTGGAAAAGAGTGCTTGTGGTCACTCACAGACAAGTGTACAGTACAGGAGAGTAGCAAATACACCTCTCCCTAGATTGTGCCACCTTGGAAGAACTGAAAATTTACAGGTCCCCAGAATTATTCACAAAAAACCTAAAATTTAGGATGTTGTCCTCTCCACGCTGGAAGAAGAGCCCCACTTTAACTTAGAGTTAGAAGTGAAGAAATAGGCTGGAAAATGAACAAATGACAGAAAAAGATCCTGAGAACAGAAAGTAGCTATGGTGACAAAGAAGATCAAACCACAAACTCAGAAGAAGACAACAAAATCAAAAGTCCTATGTCCAACATGAATTGGATATAGGCCATAAAAGAACTCAAAAAGAATTTTAAAAATGAAATAAGAGAAGTAGAGGAAAAATTGGGAAGAAAAATGAGAGTGATGCAAGAAAATCATGAAAAAAAGAGTCAACAGCTTAGTAAAGGAAGCCCCTCAAAATACTGAAGAAAATAATACCTTAAAGACAGGGTAGATCAAATGGTTAAAGAGGCACAAAAATCCAATGAAAAGAGGAATACCTTGAAAAGCAGAATTGACCAAATGAGAAAAGATAAACAAAAATTCACTGAAGAGGACACTTCCTTAAAAAGCAGAATTGACTAAATGAAAAAGAAGGTACAAAAGCTCACTGAAGAAAATAATTCCTTAAAAATTAGAATTAGGCAAGTCGTAATGACTTTATGAGACGTGAAGAAACAAAAGATAATCAAAAGAATGAAAAAATAAAAGAAAATGTGGAATATCTTATTTGAAAACCAACTAACATGAAAAATAGATCCAGGAGGGATAATTTAAGAATTATTGGACTATCTGAAAGCCACGATTTAAAAAAGAGCTTAAACATCATCTTTCAAAAGATTATCAAAGAAAACTGTCCTGATGTTCCAGGACCAAAGGGGAAAAATAAAAATTGAAATACTCCACTGGTCACTTCCTGAAAGGGATCCCAAAATGAAAACTGCCATGAATATTACAGCCAAATTCTGGACCTCCTAGATCAAGGAGAAAATATTGCAGGCAGTCAGAAAGAAACAGTTCAAGTATCATGGAACCACAGTCAGGATAACACAAGATTTAACAGCTTCCACGTTAAAGGATTGGATGGATTGGAATATACTATCCTGGAAGGTAAAGGAGCTAGAATTACAACCAAGAGTAACCTATCCCGCAAAATGGATGTTTAAAGAAATAGAGGACTTTCAAGCATTCCTAATGAAAACTAGAGCTGAATAGAAAATTTGACTTTCAAATGGCAAGACTTAAGAGAAGCAGAAATAAATTTAAAAATTTTTAAAAGGTAAACATGACAAAGAAATAACAAAGGATTCAATAAGATTAAACTGTTTGCATTCCTATATGAGAAGGTGATACTTAACTCCTAAGAGTTTTGTCATCATTAAGGCAGTTAGGAGGAGTTACATAGAGGTATGAGTTGACTACCATGGAATAATTTCAAAAAAGTAAAATTAAGGATTGAGGAAGACAAATGCACTGGGAAAGGGGTGAGGGTAGAGAACGAATGAGAAAATTGTTTCATATAAAAGAGGCATGAAAGTAGAGGGGAAGATGGGGGGGCAAGGTGGGCAACACTTAACACTCTCTTTGGAATTGACTCGTAGCAGAAATGTAGAAATGTAGAAATCAGATGTAGAAATCTGTCTTACCCTGCAGGGAAATGAGAGGGGAAGAGGATAAGAAAAAGAGGGGACTTATAAAAGGGAAAGTGGGTTAAGAGAGACAATGGACAGAAGCAAAAAAAAGTCTTCTAGGGAGGGACAGGGGGAGAGAGAAGAGAAAGAAAGGAGAGAGAAGGCTCAATGGTGGAGGTAGAAATTCATAGTAATCATAGCTATAAATGTTAATGGAATAAACTCAGCCATAAAATGAAAATAGATAGCAGAATGAATTAAAACCCAGAATCCAAAAATATGCTGTTTACAAGAAACACATTTGAAAGAGACACAGAGTAAGAGTCAGGGACTGAAACAGAATCTGTTAGGCTTCAGCTAAGATTAAAAAAAAATATAGCAGGTGTAGCAATTGTTATCTTAGATAAAGTAAAAGCAAAAATAGAGATAAGCAGGGAAACTACGGTTTGCTAAAAGGTACCATAGACGTAGACCAAGGTCTTTGGTGCTTTTAGTCATGACGACTTAAGGAAAATTATGTCAAAATTTGGTTGCCCAGAGAAGTTCATCAGTATTGTACATCAATTTCATGATGGCATATTTGCCTGGGGTCTGGATAGTGGACAATGCTGTCATGCCTTCTCAGTCACCAATGGAGTAAAACAGAACTATGTGCTTGCTCCCATGCTTTTTAGCATGATGTTTTCTGCCATGTTGTCAAATGCTTTCAGTGAGGATGAACGTGACATCAAGGTCAACTACCATATTGATGATAAGTTCTTCCATTTGAAAAGGCTAAAGGTAAGACCAAAGTGGAGGGAGTGTTGGTGCATGATTTTCTGTTTGCAGATGAGTGTTTACTCAGTGTAGCCTCTGAAGCTGAGATGCAGCAAAGTATGGATCAGTTCTCTGCTGCCTGTGCTAATTTTGGCCTAATAATTAACACCAAGAAAACACAGGTTCTCCATCAACCACCACCAAAGCATCCTAAGTTTTGAATGCTGTGGATAAGTTCACTTACCTTGGTAGTGTATTTTCCAGGGATGTGCACATTGATAATGAGGTTGATGCATGCGTTGCCAGAGCTTGCTCTGTGTTTGGGAGGCTCTGAAGAAAAGTTTAGGAGAGAAGCAGTTTTAGACTGTCTACCAAACTGAAGGTCTACAGAGCCATTGTACTGACCTCATTGTTGTATGCCTGTAAAACATGGGCAGTCTACCAGCGCTGTGCCAGGAAACTGAATCACTTCCATTTGAACTGCCTTAGGAAGATTCTGAAGATCATCTTGCATAATGACGTCCTTGCTTGAACTGAGTTGCCAAATTATGCTTCAGAGTGCAACTCCGATGGACTGGCCCCATTATTCAGATGCAAAATGTACTTTTGCAAAAGAGACTATTTCATAGGGAACTCAAATGGGGCAGGTGATCTCATGGTGGTCAAAAGAAGCGATAGAAGGATACTCTCAAGGTCTCTCTCAAGAACTTTGGATTTGACTGTGCAACATGGGAGGCACTGGCACAGGACTGCTCAGCATGGCATGTCCACATCAGAAAGGGTGCTGTGCTCTTTGAGGAAAGAAGAATTGAGACAGCACAAAGTAAACATAGGATGCGCAAATTTGGAGTATCTACCCCAAATGTTCACATGGACTATCTGTACCCAATCTGTGGTAGAGCATTCCAAACTCTTATTGGTCTGATCAGCCACAGTTGTACACATTGAAACTTCACTTTGTCATGGTGATGTCATTTTGATGCTCTTTGAGAACAAAGGACAACAACCAACCAACCTTAGACAGTGAAGTACTAGTGATGTTAAACATATATGCATCAGATGGCATGACATGCAGATTCTTAAAGGAAAAGTTAAATGAATTATAGGAGGAAATAGACAGTAAAACTGTATTAGTGAGGAACCTCAATTTTCCCCTCTCAGAAATAGATAAATCTAACCATAAAATGAATAAGAAAGAAGTTAAGAAGAAAAATAGAATTTTAGAGAAGTTAGATATGATAGACCTCTGAAGAAAATTATGTTCTATAAAAGATTGTGGAAACTTTTAAAATTTATTGGAAATTAGATAATCCTAAAGAATAAGTGGGTCAACAAACAAATCATGGAAGCAATCAGTAATTTCATTAAAGAGAATGACAAGGAGACAAAATAACAAAATGTATGGCATGAATCCAAAGCAGAACTTAGGGTAAACATTGTGTCTCTAAGTGTTTACATCATTAAAATAGAGACAGAGCAAATCAGTGAATTAGGCATGCAGCTAAAAGAAGTAGAAAAAGAACAAAGTAGAATTTCCCAATTAACTACCAAATTGGAATTCCAGAAAATTAAAGAAAAGATGAATAAATTTGAAAGAAAACCATTGCATTAATAAATAAACCATTGGTTAATTTGATTTTTAAAAAGAAAACTGAGAGGCTGGGTGAAGATAACGGAGTAGAAAGATGCATATACTCTAGTGCTTCCCCCCACAGCCCACAAAATACCTGTAAAAAATGACTCTCAACAAATTCTAAAACAGCAGAAGCCACAGAACAACAGAGTGAAAGACGTTTCCAGTCAAAGGTAACCTGGAAGGCTGACAGGAAAAGGCTCACAGGATGCTGAGCAGAGTGGAGCCCAGCCCTGGCCACGTGGCACTGGGAGGAACAGGACCTGAACAGACCTCAAGGGCACAATTCCCAGCAGGGAAGGTCCCAGATCCCTCAACCCACAAGCGACAAAGAAAGCTCCAAAGGTCAGGGTGGGAGGGCTTTCACAGCTGGGCAAGAGAGGAAGGCTATCCTCTGGCAATAGCCCCAGGCAACAGTAGAAGCTGAGGCAGCAGACTGCAGGCAGCTACAGTGTCCAGGAAGCAATCTGGGTCCATTTTCCAAGCATCTCAACTTAAAGCCTCTGATGGTAAGGAGCAGCTGATCTAAATCTCAGCCCTGAGTGATGGCCCTGCCCCCACCCAAAGCCCTGGGAAATTGAGCAGCTGAGTAGAATCTCAGCCTTGAACATGACACTGGGGAGAGGAGGGACAATAGAACCATCCTCTTGACAAAGGATTCAGAAGTCAAGTAACTGGCTGGGAAAATGCCCCAAAAAGGGGAAAAAAATAGGTTACTTTCTTGGTGAACAGGTGTCTCCTCTCATCCTTTCTGATGAGGAAGAACAAAGTATACTGTCAAAGGAAGTCAAGGCCCCTGCCTGTAAGGCCTTCAAAGGGAACTTAAACTGGGCTCAGGCAATAGAAGAGCTTGAAAAGCAAGTTAGCACCTTGCTAACAGAGAAGTAAAAAAAAAAAAAAATGCTAAGGAAAATAACACCTTTAAAAAGAGGCTAACTCAGTTGGAAAAAGAGGTCCAAAAGGCCAGTGAGGAGAAGGAGGCTTTAAAAAGCAGAATTAGCCAAATGGAGGAGAAGGTTCAAAAGCTTACTGAACAAAGTAGTTCTTTGAAAGAGAGAATGAGTTCAGGGAAATGAATGACTATGAGATAAACCAAGCAGTTACAAAACAAAACCAAAAGTTTGAGAAAATAGAAGAAAATGTGAAACATCTCATTGGAAAAACAACTGACCTGGAAAATAGATCCAGGAGAGACAATTTAAAAATTATGGGACTTCCTGAAAGCCATGACCAAAAAAAAAAAAAAAAAAAAGAGCCTAGACATTATCTTCCATGAAATTTTCAAGGAAAACTGTCCTGATGTTCTAGAACCAGAGGGCAAAATAAATATTGAAAGTATCCACTGATCACCTCCTGAAAGAGACCCAAAAAGAGAAACTCCTAGGAATATTGTGGCCAAATTTCAGAGTTCCCATGTCAAGGAGAAAATACTGGAAGCAGCTCGAAATAAACAATTCAAGTATTGTGGAAATACAATCAGGATAACACAGGATCTGGCAGCTTCAACATTAAGGGATTGAAGGTCTTGGAATAGGATATTCCAGAAGTCAAAGGAACTGGGATTAAAACCAAGAATCACCTACCCAGCAAAACTGAGTATAATACTTTAAGGGAATAAATGGTTATACAGTGATACAGAGAACTTTCAAGCATGCATGATGAAAAGACCAGAACTGAAGAGAAAATTTGACTTTCAAACGTAAGAATCAAGAGAAGCATGAAAAGGTAAAACAGGAAAGAGAAATCATAAAAGACTTTCTAAAGCTGAACTGTTTACATTCCTACATGGAAAGAAAATATTTATAACTCTTGAGACTTTTCTCAGTATTTGGATAGGGAGAGGAATTGTACATACACACACACACACACACACACACACACACACAGAGTATGGGCTGTGTTGAATCAGAAGAGATGATATCCACAAAAATAAAATAAAATAAAAATTAAGGAGGGAGGAAGGAAAATACTGGGAGGAGAAAGGGAGAAATGGAATGGGGCAGGCTATAACTCATAAAAGAGATACGAAAAATCTTGTTCAGTGGAGCAAAAAAGGGAGAAGGGGAGAGGGGAAAAGTGAAGCTGCTCTCCACATATGGCTTAAGGAGGGAATAACATGCTCACTAAATTTGGTATGAAAATCTGTCTTACACTACAAGAAAGTAAGGGAGTAGGCAACAAATGGGGTGAGGAGAATGATGGAAGGGAGGGCAAATGGGAGAAAGGAGTAGGGAGAAATAAACACTTTTGGGAAGGGACAAGGTCAAATGAGGGAATAAAAAAATAAGGGGGGATAAAGTAGGATAGAGGACAATATAGTTAGTATTACACAACATGATTATTGTGGAAGTCTTTTGCAAAATGACACATATTTAGTCTATTGAATTGCTTGCCTTCTCAGTGGGGATAGGGAGGGAGGGAGGGAGGTAGGTAGAGAAGTTGAAATTCAAAGTATTAGAAATGAATGTTGAGAATTATTAATGTATATAACCGGGAAATAAGAAACACAAGTAATGGGGTATAGAAATTTATCTTGCCCTACAAGAAAAGAGAGAAGATGGGGATAAGGGAAGGGTGGGATGTGATATAAGAGGGGGTATATTGAGGGAAGGGATAATCAGAATGCAAGGGATTAGAGGGTGGAGGGAGGGGAAAGATGGGGAGAAAAATTGGACATGTTACAAAGTGATGTAAAAGCAATTAGTATTAAAACAATTGACTGAATTAATTACTGAGACTTAATCAGAGATAGCTTTAGTTTGGGGAAAGGAATTTTAGTCTAAGTTTCTTAGAGGCAGGTAACCTCGGATAAAATTGGACATTGAAGGAAAAGTTAAGTTTTTAATGGTAAATTTGATTTTATGATTGTTATTTAATCAGGAACTAGAATATGTATGGAAAGGCATGTAAACCACTTAAGACTTGCCTCAAAAGATGTTCCTTAGCCAATGTGAAGTTATAGCCATATCTGAAACCTGGTTATTGGAACTTGCTATTTTAAGATGCTATGGCACTATTAACTGACTGTTCTTCTGAGTCTAACCCCAGGTATGGATAGCATGAAAGGGTCTGAGCCTCCAATCCATGATGCCAGTAAGCCTGTGAGATGCTGGTATGAACTGAAAATGGTGATCTCATGGGAAGGGTGGGAGAGCAGCTGTTCAGCCTGGGCTAATGTAGGATTCTGCTGACTCAATTTCCCCACTGACACTTGGCAGGCTTTAAGCCTGACTGAATGCAAGTTGACAATCTACTCCTGCCTGGAATTGACATGAAGTTGGGGAGATATTGTTTCCCTGCAATTATCTTAGTGACAATTTCCTATAGTCAAAAGGTTTGTAAGCTTAATACCAGATCTATTAAGTTATAGATTGTTGGTAGGGGAACATCCGAGGTTAAGTCTAAAATTAAGCTATTAGGCTTAGGACTTTAGACCGACAACAATAAGTTAGGGTTTTTTAATTGTTAGTAATACTGTGGAGACAATTAGGTCAAGGGCTTGAGAAGTTAGTGTACATAATTGTTATTTGCGTCTCAGTTGGTTAATGTTAAAAAAAAAAATTCGTTTGTGGTCTATATTGTAAATGCTTTAAAAGAAGTATCACCAGACCAAAAGTTGGAATTGTTTTATGTGATATGAACTGTGTTAAAAATGAAAAATTAAAAAAAAAGAAAAGAAAACTAAATTACCAATACCAAAAATGAAAAGGGTGAATCCGCCACCAATGAAGTAATTGTTAGAGATAAATACTTACAAAAATATTAATTATCCCAGTTAATAGAAAAGAAATTTTTTGTTGTTCAGTTGCTTCAGTTGTCTCCAACTCTTTATGACCCTGTTTGGAGATTTCCTGGCAAAAATGCTGGAGTAGTTTGCTATTTCATTCTCCAGCTCATTTTAAAAATGACAAAACTCAAGCAAACTGGGTTAAATGACTTGCCCAGGGTCACACAGCTAGTGTCTAAGGTCAGTTTTGAACTCAAGGCTGACAGTCTATCCACTGTGCCACCTAGCTCCCCTGAATAGAATACTTCACCTTATCTTAGAGAAAGAAATTAAACCATAAATGAGAACCCTAAGGAAAATTGCTCAGGACCTGATAGATTCAACATTTAAATAACAGTTCCAATGCTATATAAACTATTTGGAAAAGTAGGCAAAGGAGGAATCCTGCCAAATTCTTTTTACAACACAAATATGGTGCTATTCCTAAACCAAGAAGGTCAAAAACAGAGAAAGAAAACTATAGACCGATTTTCCTAATGAGTATTGATGCAAAATGTTTATAAACTACTAGTAAGGGTGTTACAACGATATATCACAAAGATCATACATTATGACCGGATGGAATTTATACCAGGAATGCAGAGTTGATTCAGTAAGGAAAATAATCAGCACAATTGAACATAGCAATAACAACAACAAAAAAATCATATAGTTATCTCAATAGATACAGAAAAAAGTTTTGAAGAAATACAACACTTACTCCCATTAAAAACAGTAGAAAGCCCAGGAATAAATGGAGGTTTCCTTAAAATGATAAACAATATGTAGCTAAAAACCATCAGCAAGAAGATAAACTATAATCCTTCCCAGTCAGATGAGGGGTGAAGCAAGAATGCTCATTATCACCACTGTTATTCTGTATTGTTCTAGAAATGTTCTATAGCAATAAGAAAGAAAAAAATTGAAGAAATTAGAACAGTTAATGAAGAAACAAAGCTATCTCTTCTTTGCAGACAATATGATGGTATACTTAGAGAATAAACTAAAAAACTAGTTAAAATAACGAACAACTTCAGCAAAGTTGCAAGATATAAACCCACATAAATCATCAACATTCCTGTGTGTTACCAACAAAGTCGTACAGAGAGGGAAATTTCATTTAAAATAACTGGGAACAGTATAAAATACTTGAGAGTCTGCCTGCTGAGATGCACCTGGGGACTATGTGAACATAATTAAAAAACATTTTTCATACAAATAAAGTCAGATCTAAACAACTGGAGAAATATCAGTTGTTCATGGGTGTGCTGAGTCAATATAATAAAAAAATGACAGTTGTGTTTGAATCTATTCAATGCCATACCAATCAAGTACCAAAAAATTATTTTATTGATCTAGAAAAATAATAAAATTCACCTGGAAGAACAAAAACATCAAGAATATCAAGGGAATCAGTGAAAATTATGTGAAGGAAGCTGATACAGCAACACCAGATCTCAAAACTGTATTGCAAAGCAATAATCATCAAAACAGTGTGGTATTGGCTAACAGAGTGGTAAAGCAGTGGAATGTATTAAAGTTTACAATACATAGTAGTAAATGATCATAGTAATTTAAAGTTTGATAAACCCAAAGATCTGAGTTTTGGGGGCAAGTATTTAATATTTGATAAAAATTGCTGAGAAAACTGGAAAATAGTTTGGAAGAAACTAGGTATAGGCCAACATCAATTAGGGAGTAGCTGAACAAATTGTGTTTTGTAGCTGTGATAATTATAATTTTATATAAGTAATTTTATATTATATAAAGTTATAATTTTATAAAAAATAATTTTTCTATAAGAAATGATGAACATGGCACTTTCAGAAAAAACTTGGCAAAGTTATATGAACTGATGCAGATTGAAGTAAGCAGAACCAGGAGAATATCATACAAAGAAATGGCAATATTGTACTATGATCAACTGTGAAGGACTTGAAAGTACAGTGATCCAAAACAATTTAGAAGAAATTGTGATGAAAAATGCTATCCTCCAGAGAGAGACCTGAGAGAGTATGAATGCAAATTGAGGCACACTTTTTTTCTTGCTTACTTTTTTTCCTAGTCTGTTTTCTTTTGCAGCATGGTTAATATTAAAATATGTTTTGTATGATTTCACATATATATGTGTATGTAAATATATATACATATATATGTAATTGCTTGCCTTCTGAAGATAGGAGAGGGAGGGAGAAAATTTGGAACTCAAAAATTTTTTTTAAGTGGTGTTTTTTTGGACCTAAATGATTCCCAATGGATTCTTGAAGCAAAATGCCATCCACATCCAGAGAAAGAACTATGGAATTGGATTACAGAATGAAGCAGAACTATTTTCTCTTGTGTTTTGGTTTGTTTTGTTTTGGTTTTTCTCATGGTTTTTCCCATTCATTTTAATTCTTCCATGCATCATGACTAAGGTGAAAATGTATTTAGTAAGAATGTGTGTGTAGAACTCATAACATTGCATTCCATCTCAGGGAGGGAAAGGGGAAGAAAGGGGGAGGAAGGGGAGAAAATCTAAGATTTCTGGAAGTGATTGTTGAAAACTGAAAACAAATTAATAAAAAATAAAACAAATATTAAAAAAAGTTTTAAAAAATTTGCATACAATTGAGAAAAAATTTAATAAGAAAACACACATACATGAAAAAAATGTTTATATACAGGGTACCCCTTCATAACTTCCTGTGGAATTCACTGATGGTTAAGCCATGTTTTCTATTTTTGTGTGAAATTTTTTATTTAAGTTTGACAATCATATGTCAAGCACCTAGAATGTACAAGGCACTGTTCTAGATGCTTGGCCTACAAAGATGGCTCTAACATAGGCACTAATGTCAAGGAGCTTATATAGATTAAGCAAGGAAGACAGGTACACAAATAACTATCATATAGGGGAGAACAATATAGCTCTAAAGAAGTCTAGGCAGAGTGCTATGAGAAGTTTGAGGCAGGGAGAAACCCTTGAAGGTGTTAATGACCACTTCATAAAGGAATTAGCATGTGATCTTGACCTTGATGTTGGACATCAACAGATGATGTTATGTGAAAAGGTCCATTCATAATTGAGAAGTGCTATGAGAAACCCCAAGAAGTGGATGAAGGCATGACAAGAACAGGGAAAAGTATGCAAGAGGTAAGTAGCATGGAACACAGACTGTATGAAGGAGAGTAATGTGAAATAAGGCTGGAGTTCAATTTTATAAGGCTTTTGAAGGCCAAGGTCAGTAGTTTATACTTTATTTAATATGAAGCAGAAACCCAATGAGTGGCCATTTGAGTGGAGAAGTAACATGATTTAAACTATTCTTTGGGAAGATTGCTCTTAAGACATCTGTGTGGATGGTAGATTTTATAGGAGGTAGACTCAAGTTTGGAAGACCAGTGAGGATTCTATTACAATGGTCTGCTCAAGATGACCTGTACTAATGATTTAGATATAAAGGCTGATACTATAAACAAATTATGGTAGCAAGGAATAGTTTATCTGTAGGATTTATGGAGAAAAGAGGAATTTATGACCAAACAAGAGATAAAGAACATTATGAAATGCAAAATAGTTAATTTTGATTATGTTAAATTGAAAAGTTTTTGCACAAACAAAGCCAATGCAACCAAGATTAGGAGGGAAGCAACAAACTGGGAAAGAATTTTTTAAAACTAATGTTTCTGGTAAAGATCTCATTTCTAAAATATATAGAGAATTGAGTCAAATTTACAAGAATACAAGTTATTCCCCAATTGATAAATAGTCAAAGGATGTGAACAGGCAGTTTTCAGGAGAAGAAATTAAAACTATCTATACTCATATGAAAGAATCCTTCAAACCACTATTGATTTGAAATATGTAAATAAGAACAACTCTGAGGTACCACATCACACCTATCAGATTGGCTAACGTAATAAAAGAAGAAAAGGATAAATGTTGGAGAAGATGTGGGAGAGTTGGAACACTAATTCATTGTTGGTTTGAGTTGTGAGCTGATCCAACCATTCTGGAGAGCAATTTGGAACTATGCACAAAGGGCTATAAGAGTGTGCATACTCTTTGATGTAACAATACCACCTATAGGGCTATATCCCAAAAAGATCATTAAAATGGGAAAAGGACCACATGTACAAAAATATTTATAGCAGCTCTTTCTGTGGTGGCCAAGAACTGGAAATCGAGGGAATGCCTGTCAGCTGGGGAATGACTGAACAAGTTGTGGTAGATGAATGTAATGGAATACTGTTGTGCTGTAAGAAATGGTGAACAGACAGACTTCGGAAAAACCTGGAAAGACTTAAATGAACTGATGCTGTGTAAAGGAAACAGAACCAGGACAACACTGTACACAGTAATAGCCAGCGTGTGATTACTGACTTTGATAGACTTAGCCCTTCTCAACAATGCCAGGACCTAAAACATTTCCAAAGGACTCAGGATGGAAAATGCCATCCACATCCCCAGAAAGAACTAGGGAATCCAAATGCAGAGCAAAGCATACTATTTTCTTCTTGGTTTTATTTTGTTCTATTTTTTTTTCTTTCTCACGGTTTCTCCCATTCATTATAATTCTTCTATGCAACATGACTAATGTGAAAAGGTATTTAATAGGAATGTATATGTAGAGCCCATATCAGATTTCATGCCGTCTTGGGGAGGAAGGGGAGATGGAGGGGGAAAACATTTAAAACTTATGAAAGTTAAAGTTGAAAACTAAAAATAAATTATATTATAAATAAATAAATTGAAAACTGCTAAAAAACAAAACAAAACAAAACCTTCTGAATCACAGAGTTTAAAAAGCTAAATTAAGAAAAAAATATAGACATCCCAGAAAGAACTCACCAATGGAAGAAGGAAGCCATAAGGGCAGAGGATGTTCTGGGGTAAGAAGCTAGAACACTTCCTAAGATGATAGCCTGTCTCTGAGATTCTCAAGGGTATAATTAACAATATCAAAGGTCTCTATGTGAGTGAACTATTGAACCTTATTACACCTGTAAACCCCTAAACCAGGTCACTTTATCACTTCTGATCCTCTCAAACAGTATTGTCAGCTCTTAAAAAATAGAATATTTATTTTTCTTGCTTTACTATCAAGAAACAAAATTTGCTATTTACTGCTCAAGATTACCAGGAAGCAACAAGTGTTATCTTTTTTCTGTTTTATTTGATATAAAAAAGCATTTTATTTCAGTTGTTATTATAAAATGTGTTTGGTTTAATTTCAGAGATACGACTGTACAGACCCTTACTCTTCAGCCTTCCGTAAAAGATGGTCATATTGTGTATGAAGACTCTCCACTGGTCAGTATTTCAGTCACAAGTGAATATTTTTAAAAATTGTTTTCAGAATGATAATTGCCATTTAACCTTTGGTAAGGATGCAGCCTCCATTTTAAAACTGGAAATTCTTTATTATTATGTTAATTTTGAGAGCAGATAGGTAAATGTTAAACCTGGAAAAATAATTTGTATCTCTTCAGTTTTTCCTCTCTCCAGTGTGAGGGATTTTATTGACCTTAGAGACTGGTGAATGTTAACTGGTGAATTTTCTCCCAGTGATACAATAAAAATTAAAAAAAAAAAAAGCAACATGGTATCATGGATAGTATCATGCAGAAGTGTTAAACTCTAACCAATCAGCAAGTGGAAATATCAAACTCCCAGCCAGCCCAGATCCAGATTAGAATGTCACTGGGAAATGTTTAACAAACACAATACAACATAGATCATGTTAATTTGTGTTTTCACAAGTCAGTATTGGCCCACCAAGGCCCCCACCTTCCTGTCCCTTTGCATTTGAGCTTGGCACCTGTGGTATCCTGTATAAGAGTTGGCATCATATTCAGATTATTGGCTATATGGCACCAGGCAAGTCACCTAACCACTCTGAGAGCCTGCAGGGCTACAAGGTGCAGAGATGGACTGGGCCTCTATTGGTAGAGGCAGTTTTCTCACCCAGGAGTTCCTTATGCCAGTGAAATAATAGGTCCAGGCTCTGTCTTGCCCCTATTTCAAATGTAATTTAAGTGGTAATGATGATAATTGCTGACAGTTATGAAGAACTTGTCATTCATTATCTAATTTGATTTTCATAAAAAACCCTGGAGGTAAGGAATGAAAGTTTTATCTCTGTCTTATATATGAGAAAACTGAGATTGAGAAATGCTAAGTGAATTGCCAAAGGTTGTGCAGTTAAGTAAATGACAAGTCTGCTGCTGGAACCCAGGTCTTCTGAGCTCTAAATCCACTACTCTTTCTACCAGATCACAGCTCTCTAACTCTAAAGTTTAGTCCTACTAAACCTTACTTAGTCTTTGGGCCTGGCGCATTAAAGCTTAAGCCATGCTTCTGGTGAGAAGAAATAAATAGACTTTGCATGAGGAACCCCATTTGTGCCTTAACAGGAGTCTTACAAGAGAGATGAAGAAACTGGATCATTGAGAGGCAGCTGGTGGCATGGTGGGTAGAATGCTGGACCCGGAATCAAGAAGATCTGAATTCAAATCTGGCCTCAGACACTAGCTTTCTGACCCTGGAGAAATCACCTCTGTTTGCTTCAATATAGCACCCCCTGCCAGGGCAATTGTGATGATCACATAAGATAATATATGCAACGCCTCTTAGCACAGGGTAGGTGCTGTAAAAGTGCTTCTTCTCTTCCTTTCCTCCTTGTGTGTAAACGTAGAACTAATTAGTATCTGAAATAGAAGTTGAACCCTGGTCTTCCTGACTCCAAGTCCAGCAGTCTATCCATTGTGCCACCATTTGCCTGTCTGTGATCCAGCTTCTTCATCTACCACATTGCCTCTAGAAGTTTAGCTCCATTTTTACCCAGTTCTAGAAGGTTTGGGGAAGCCAAGAATGACCTGGGAGTTGTCTTATGTGAAAGAGTGAGCTCTAGGAGCGTTCTTGAAGGTATAAAGCCTCTCAGAATCCTCTCTGAAGCAGATCCAGCTGACTGATAAGACTGGGATCTTTTGGAGTCAGATTCCACTTCCCTCACATCCTCTTGCTGTTTCTGCCAGGCCATTACAGAAGAATAAAGTCTGTGATGTGCAGTCGTGGAGTACATCATGAACATTCAAGTCCACCTTCCCTGTTTGTCAATCGTTCGCTTGTTTTTGTTTAATCGTGTGAATACACCTTAATAGAAGTATCTTTAATGTTAAAGTGATAAACTGGTTCTGGGAAGATTGTATGTTGTTACTGCTTTCTCCCCAGTATAATTACCACTCTACAAGTACACTGTAAAGTCACGTAAGGTCAGTTCAGCCAATCATACTCTGATGTATTTTTCGTATCCCTTCTTATCAAATGATCTTGGTAACATCAGCTGTTTTTAGAATCTAATTAGTAGAGGAAACTAAGTGAAGTGGGGAAAATTTTGTTGTCAGCCAACTCATGCTGCCCCTTCTTCATTTTACTCTTTTATGGAGCACCTGAAGAAGGCCAAGTGTCTTCAGCTTTTGTTCCAGGAGTGAAGTCAGACTTAGCCCTATTGTGTCTATTCCACTGCTCTTGATTCCCCTGCCCTAATCCTAGAAACAGACAATTTTTTTACATTGCCTCAGTTTTCCAAAGTCTCCTTTCTCTGTCCCTTCCCAGAGAGCCATTTCTTATTTTTAAAAAGAAAGGAAAAGTGTTGGCAGGGAGGGGAGGTTTCAGCCAAACTCACCAACACATCAAAGAAGACTGACATATGCAGTGTTCCTTACTCATACTAACTGTTGCAATTGAAACTTGGAAATAATTGTAATTTTACTACTTTAATGTAATTGGATATCAAAAAAGTGTCTGGAAACTGAGCTGGGCATTTTCATTTTTTATTAAAGTTCATGTAATTTACTTATTGAGTTTGGGTTGGTAGTAATAGACTGTCCTGTGGAGCTTGAAATTTTGCTAGGCATCCTTAGTATTAGGAGGAAAAAAACCCAGGATTTCTGTGGATCTTAAAGGAGAAAAGCATTGCTCTTGTGGGTTGTAGCTTCTCAGTCTTTTAGTAGAGGTTCATCACTTTTGCTTTCCTCTTTTCAGCATAATTTCTGTATGACATTGGACAAAGCACTGGCACAAAATGAGTTATTGTAATTCTGTAATAATCATTTGTTCAGTTGCAGTGGTATTTGATTTGATCCTTTGATTTGTGATAATGTTTCTGTCTTTCAGGTGAAAGCAGTCAAGATGGGATATATTTTGGTTGTAGACGAAGCAGACAAAGCCCCAACAAATGTTACCTGTATTTTGAAAACTCTTGTAGAAAATGGAGAAATGATTCTAGCGGATGGACGAAGAATTGTTTCAAGTGAGTATTAGAAAAAGAGTTTTCTTTATCTTTGATGAAGGTAAATGGATAGGATCATTTTTCAAAGAACTGTCAAGGTTTCCTTTTTGTTTATGTGACTTGGGTATTTTAAATTATCAGTTCACAACATACAGGGGGCATAATAAAAGGCAAGAAAGCTGTATTACAAAGGATTGCGTGCTGGGTTTGAGAGAAATATTTGGAGATAAAGCTGATTTTTTAAAGGATATCAAAAGGTTGTCAAATTTTAAAGAAATATTTAAAAATATAAATAGCATTTTAAAAGGAAAGAAAGCTAAGCAAACAAAATCTTAGTGTCAGTGTGCTTAAGAAGCATGTAATATCTTTAATTTCAGGTGGGAGAATTACACAACGGCAGTTCATAGCATGTCTGTATTAACAGTTCTCCCAAGGTTACATGCCAGTTTTGCATCTGTAACTAGGGATCATCTTTACAAATTTACCCCCATGTTAAAAGAGGGGAATTCCTATCAGTTTTAGTTGGAGTATTATATTTCAAAGCAGGAGACCTTTTCTCCTGCCTTTTTTACTTGTTAGTTCAAATCCTACCTTTTCTGTTTATTTGCTCAGTGTCCATGAGCAAAATTGTTTAATGAGCCTCAGTTTCTACATTTGTAAAATTAGTAGGACTTGTCCCTTCCTTAGGGAAAGTGCTTTGTAAGCCTTAAAGAACTAAAGAACGTTCTAAAGCCATCTTTCATTATCTGTGTGGATTATTTCCTTCATATATTGCCTGTAGCAGATTTTTAATTTTAGGTGTCCACCAGTATCCTTCTGTTACTGTGTTGTTGAAAATTAAAGTGTTTTAACATTAGCTTGAGCATAGCACAGACAAATGAAATGACTCTCTAATGCCATGTGAAAATTGCTTTGATTTGAAAGGAATTATTGATTCTTTTGGCTTGGTCATGCTGCTGTGTCCTCCCCTATTATGTGTCATTGACTTTAATGACTGTTAGGATTTTTATAGAAAAATATCCTGCATATAATTTTTTCATTCCCTAATTTGACAGTATTCATTGCTCTTTAACAGTTTTATTAGCCCTGTTTAATCCCTGGAAAAATTCAGGGTCACGTAGGACAGGATTGATAAATTTCATGGCTCTTATATGTTAGTTTATTCTAGTTTTGCTTCCTGAAAAGGCTCAAATGTTCACATCTTATTTTTTTTTTTTTGAAAACAGATAGTCAAAAGCAGTGCATACAGCAAATAGGAGACAATTTATAAGTAATTTATTAATCTTTAGTGGTTGAAAAGGACATCTAAATAAAGCAGAGTAGCATTTCAACCTGAGGAAAGTGATGTGTGCCAGCATTTCTGAGCACAAGAAAATAACAATCTTTAAGATTAATCTTTGTTTGCATTTCAATGTCAAAATACTTTCAATAGCAAATAAGTTTTTGATTCAGGGTCTTCATCAGCTTCCCTCAATGTTGCCTTTAAAAATGCTTTCTGGACCACAACAACTAGTGTAAAAGAAATGTCAAAAGAAAATGTCAATAATAGAAGTCCCGGCCCTTCTGATTACATATTCTGTACCTAGAGTAGATGTTCTAAAAATTTTGGAAGTTGTGGGATTTTCTGAAAATTTGGTGGAATTTCTTGCTTTTACACCTATTTCTGATGCATTATTGGGTAAGGCCTAGAGGTGACAGAAGAGTTACACATTTAAAATATCAACACTGATCAAGATTTCTTTGAAATCTCAAAATTTTCCTCATGCCCCACTGCACTAGAATACTTGAGAGCACTGAGGCAAAACCCATGGTCTAGAGGCATGTTTCTCAAGTCGCAGTGACCATCAGTTCTCACTCACCACCAGAAAAAGTCTGGAACTTGACTGAACCCTCAGCTATATCACTCCAAAACTGAAATGTGATCTTTTTTCATTATATATAGTAGTCCCACAACCTCATCAAATCAAGACACTTACTTTAAGAAGTACAGTTACTGCTGTACTCCTTGGTCACTGCAGGGTTCAGGGAGGAAACTAATATCAGACCAGGGATAGGGAACCTGCGACCTTGAGGCCATGTGTGGCCTTCTAGGTCCTCAGGTGTGGTTTTTTGACTGAGTCCAAGTTTTCCAGAACAAATCCTCTTTTTAAGGTTACCCACCCCTGCCCTAGACTATAAAGCTGTTTTTACTGTATCTAATTCTGTTTCGAGCTGTATATCTAGTCATATGCCAGAACGGAAAACTTAATCTGTATGTCCAAATTCATGTAACAATCAACAGTATGAAAATGGAATTCCATTGATTTTATATAACTGACACTATAAATGAAATTAAAGTTCACTGCTCTATAATTTGAGTCAAATCACAAAATGTACCTTTTTAGGAATATTTTACTTTAAGCCAGGAATTGATTTTATAAACCAAATATTGGAGTGTCGTGGATTAGGTGTCTTTCTCAAAATCATTTTCATTGCCTTTAAATAAAAAGCAGGCGACAATATTAGTTTAGTGTGTACAATCCAAAGTCATTCACTTTGTGTCATGTTGGTAATTATTGCTCAAGGTTTTATGGTCCTTCATTTTCTGAAACCAGTTTATAACTAGCACAGAATCTCTTGGAGTGTTTGGCAATTAAATAGCGTGTCGGTTCTTGTTATCTTTTAAGAAGATACAACTCTTTGTTCCAAGGAAGATTGCTAGCCATCAATAAATAATACATTTAGAAAGATTTTAAAATGCTTTTTCCCCTAGGTGCTGCTAATGTGAATGGAAGAGAAAATATTGTAGTGATTCACCCTGATTTTAGAATGATTGTTCTGGCCAACAGACCTGGATTTCCTTTCCTGGGCAACGATTTTTTTGGCACATTAGGTAAATTGCTTTACCTTCCTGGGGAATAGAGACTAAGTAATATAGCTGGTAAGGGCCCAATAAGAAATAATATGCAGTAAGGTGAATGACTTTTTTGCCTGATCTTCTCAGCTAAACTTGTTTGAATGCCACTATTATCTTAAAAGGTGCCATATTATACCAATTTCTAAGTCTCATAGGGAAATACTATGAAGCCAGTAGTTCTCTCTGACTGATTTAGCCTTGCTCTCAAGGTATCTGGGACTCCTGAGTTTACTCTAGAACATAATCTTTATTCCTGGTTGAGGCCCAGAGCTCTTCAACTAATAAGTATTGAGAACTCATCATATCTTCATCCTATTTTATATGAGATATTGTTCTGTGGTGGTAAAGCTGTGGTGATAAAGCTCCTTTAGACTGGGCCCAAGTCTTAGACTTAGTGCTGTGAAAGATAAAGAAAAAGACAAGATGCTTACCTTTAAAATGAGTCTAATTAGGGAGACAGGATACAAACCTTTTAGATAGCCATAGTTATAAAGTACAGCAGTAATAAAATGCCAAAATGCATAAAATAGAAAATAAATGAGAGAGCAAGCCCAAATAGGGAAGGATAATGTTGTAACCCTAAGTAATTACATAAGCCTTCATGGAGTCCCTTTAAAGTTTGTACTGTTGATGCTCTAAATCCTAACCAGAAGGAACTCTGGCTATTGAAACAGAAATCAGTATGATCTTTGATAAAGTAAAAAATAGATCAGTTGATTGATAGGTTGATAGAAAGATAGTTTTTCCATTTTACATACATGAAACAAACAAAGGGAAACAATAATATTTATTTCCCCTTTACTCTGGGTGTTGATTGGGTCATTACCTTTTTTTCTTATCATCAAAGTGGACTAGTTGCATATCATGGGTTTGCCTTCCTCCCCAGGTGACATTTTTAGCTGCCATGCGGTTGATAATCCTCAGCCACAATCTGAACTTGAAATGCTCAGACAATATGGACCAAATGTTCCAGAGCCAATCCTTCAGAAGCTTGTTGCTGCTTTTGGAGAACTGAGGCACCTGGCAGATCAGGGAATCATTAACTATCCATATTCCACCAGAGAAGTTGTCAACATCGTCAAACATTTACAGGTAACAGCATAAATCTTTGCAGACATTTGAAAATTTTCAGTCCTATTTCATAGTGCAAAATTTGCATCAGTTTTCCTTCTGATTCTTTCAAGTTCTTGTTTAAGGATGTATATCGAGACAGGAACACTAGAATAAAGTACCTTGGAGCACTAATGTATGCCATTTATTTCAGTTTCAGAAAACTGTGACAAGGCCTCAGATCAAAGGGCATTATTTTTTAAGCATTTCCTTGGGATTCTGGGGAATTTTGTTATGGATAGAGAGCAGTCTTAGAGATAGGAAAAAGAAGGAAGAAAAAGCAAGCATATATTTGAATTACGAACAATAAATATTCAACAATCAACAAGAATTTACTAAGAACTTCCTTCATGCAAAACTCAGGGCTAGAACACTGCTGGGGATTGGGGGCAGTGGGGTGTGTACAGAGTTGATGTAAGACATTGTGGTTATGAGGAGAGACACAAAAATGGCACTAAATAACATGATAAATGCTTTAGGCAGTTGCTAAACAAAATGTTACTTTTGCATTCTGAAGGGAAGGATAGTTTCTGATCCGAGAGATCCTAGAAGGTTTCATGGAGGAGGTGACATTTGGGTTGGATTTTCAATAATAGGAATTCTGGGGAAAGAAAGGACATTACAGCCCTAAATAACAACATGAAGAAGACATGATAACGAATGAGCTCAGGGTCTGTTGTGGAGGGAGGGCAGGGAGCTAAGGCCTGGAACATCAGGCAGAGGGTTTTGAACTTCCCCCACAAGTCAGTCATGAGCCATTGCAGACTTTTGAACAGACAAATGATATGACTCCATGGGGCCCGGCAGTGAGATTGGAGACATTTGCAGAAAAATCTCACAATCTTATGCAAACATCTGGATGATGGATGCTTCTTCTCATGAGAAGGTGTGAGGCTCAACAAAGTGAAATTTACCCAGTTCTTTCATCCTCCATCTCTGCTGCTTTTTGCCGCTAAAGTTTGTAAAGAGCTCTCTGTGCTCATCTTGCCTTGTGTCTCCTCATCCTCCTCCACAGCCCTTCCTTACTTCCTCCCCACCCCAGGGGGAGGCTGCATTAAATCGCTTCCAACACTGGCTTCTCACGTCCATGCCCTACTGATTCTTCTCTTTCCAAGATCATCAGTGACCTCCCTCATCACTGCAAAGTCCAGCAGGTTTTTTCAGTTACGCACTCTTGCCATTGTGGACTGCCTCCTTTTTTGATGGTCCTTCCTTTTTTGGTTTCCATGAAATGACTTTCTTTTCTCTTCTGCTGATCTGACCACTCACACTCAGTCCCCTCAAGTTTCATTTAGTATTGTACTTCCTCTTTCCCATTTGTAAAAATTGTGATTAAGATATAAAAATGAAGACCCTTGGATTTTGATATTCCTGACTGGGAGAATATAATGGAACAAGATAGTTTCATTATTCTTTATTTTTTTATTAAAATGTTTCAAAAACTTCTGGGTGTTTTAAAGTCAGCTAAAGAAATGCTTATCTTCATTTATACAGTAAATAGATAAACAGCTAAAAAGTTGCCATTTTCCATCACCTCCAGAGATTATCCTCTCTCTTCTCAGTTCATGGTTTCCTCTTTTCTAACTCCTCTGTATTTCTGCCTCAGCTTGCCCCATTCCTTTCCTTTGTTTCTTCCACCCTTCGGTATTCTTTTTCCTTTGTTCTCTTATTTGTGTTATATATGATAGTAATGTAATCTTCTTCAGCACTTCTCATGAAATATATGAGAGCTGGATCTGTCTTGTGTAATCTTTTTGCATTACTCCACATCTAGTGCAAAGTAATTTTCTTGGTGTGGAACGCTTCTACTTAAATATTCTACCATACTTTTACGCTACTTTTCCTGAAACTTTAAAGCTAGAAAGTTTCAGGAAGTATTGATTTCCAAATCATTGAGCATTTGGATAAGAGAAATAGCTTATTTTGTGTGATGGAGCTGCTAACTCCAAAATTAGAAACAAGTCTTTTTTGTGAAAGTAGTATTCTGATTACCTAAGTGAATATCAAATATGATAAAATAGTACCTATCTAAAATTATATGATTTTTATTTCTGTTTCTAAACTTTTGCTTAATTAGATTGAGTTTTTCTCCTGCACGTTATTTTTGAATATACTGTTAGTTGCTACCATTTTTGAGTTTTATTGCATGCTACAGTTTAACTGAGAAATGTTTTTTTTTCTTAATACAGAAATTTCCCACTGAAGGACTTGCCAACGTGGTAAGAAATGTGTTTGATTTTGACTCCTACAACAGCGATATGAGGGAGACTTTGATGAACACTTTACGCAAATATGGGATACCGATAGGAGCAAAACCTACCAGTGTGCAGCTGGCAAAGGAGTAAGATGAACATCTCTTATTATCATAAAAATTCTGATTTTAACTAATGCTAATTCGTTTAAAATATACTGTTACAGTCCCTGCTAAATTCACTTGGGGTTGAAGTGACTTTTCCCACCTGAGATATGCAAATATATTTTACTACTCAGTCTAATTAAACAATTCCTTTCCATGCATCTGTAAATTATTCTTTCTGAGTGTCACATAAGTAGTTGTAAGATAATCAAATAAAGGGAAATATTTGTTTCTTTATTAGTCTGTGGGTTTTTTTTGTTTAATTCTTAACTCTCAACATTAATTCATTTATAAGTTAATAACAAAAATAATTCTACATAAGAAAATTACACAGGGAACATTCTTCTGTTAACAAGATGATTTTATTATATAGATGCACCCACACGTGTGTCACCAGATTAGTTATAACATATAGCATTTGAATTTTCAAGTCTTCGATGAGTTTGTTCTATCCATAGAAAGTGATGGTAATGAGGCCAGTTCAATTTAATCTTAATGTGGATCAGTGAACTTCCTTTTATTCATGGTCACAATCTGTACCCCTAGCATTGACTGTCTAATTTGCAAATGTGTGCTCTTGATCAGAAAGGTAACTGGCCAATAAAGTGTTCTTTCTTAATGGATTAGCACAAATCCACCATGATTCCTGGAAAGACAGTTTTTAAAGTAACCAGATAACACAAATGTAAATAAGTTTAATAAATCCAATGTTGCAACTGTAAGTTATAAATTTTATAAAAGGATATTATTCAGTATTTTAAGACAATTTTTAAACTATAATTTATCGAGTTAAATTGTTTTATAGAAAATACATATTTATTATTTTACTAGGAAATGACATTTTGTCAAGAATTAAAAATTATTTCAGTAATTTTTTTATGTCTAGATTACATATGCAACTATTTTTCCTATTTAGTAAATGAAGATGTTTTGAAATAACTTAATCAAAACTTTTGCCAATAAGAGCAAACCATTAAATCAGAATTGTTTACAGAGAAGCAAATATTTCCCTTTTTGTGATAAAAGCACAGGATGGAATTACGCAAAGATTATATTTGCATTGGTTTTTGTCATTAATGAGCAAGAAATTTTTTTTCTGGAAAAAATATTATGGTTAATGCATTTGTTAATGCACAGATGCCTTCTTCAGTAGTACTACTGTGTTTGTTGCCTAGCAACCTTACGGTCATGTTGAAGCAAGGTTAGTAACCTAATTATTACAACGTTTCTTGCTTAAGGCATTCCACTGGTAAACTGCCCTCTGCCTTAGAGTGTGCCCTTATATTTTAGTTTCTAATAGTGAAAATATTCTCCATTTGTTTGCTAAAAATAAGAAAATTATTAAGTATGTATTTGAAGCTCTTATACCTCTGGTAGTGCAGTTTACTGTATTAATGTTCGGTTTATTTAAACTAGACATTCAAAGTAAGAGTAAGGACCTGATTTATTTTTTCTTCATACTGGACACATATTTGAGGTAAAAGGTGAAATTCCTATACTGAGTAAGTAATCATAATAGGTAGTGTAGTAGCTGAGTGCTGGATCTGGAAAATTCCTCTTCTTGAGTTCAAATCCAGCCTTAGACACTTAGTAGCTGTGTGACCCTGGGCAGGTCACTTAACCTTGTTTGCCTCAGTTTCCTCATCTGAAAAGGAGCTAGAGAAGGAAATGACAAACTACTCTACTGACTTTGCCAAGAAAAACCCAAAAGGGATTAGGAGCAGTCTTGACAGGACAGAAAAACGAGATAACCACAAAACCATAATTAAAACTCCTAGAGATTTCAGTGCCCAGAAAAGAAAGCAGTTTTCTATACTTCCACCATTTTTAGGATAATTAATTTCATTCATTTAATAACTTCCTGCTCTGTGTAAATCGCCGCCCAGCACTTGAATTCTGTGTGATTCTTGTCCCTGTCTGTCCGTCAAGCTCCCACAAAGTTGGCACTCTGTGTACAGGTAGCCTCCTCGCGGCCTGTTGGCAGTTCACGCATCCTAGTGCCTATTCAGGTTTTCAGTCTGCTCTGTTCCGTTTCCTCCATGACGAGCCCCCTCCTTCTCTATTCCTAAATGAGCCTGGTGGTGCCTTCTGCTCTCCAGGTTGTATGCTGTGGGTGACTTACGCTTCCTCTGGGGGTGACCTCAGCAGTGACAGCGGCAACAACAAGAAGCGCTGTGAGGTTTGCCGAGTTCTTTCCCAGTATTATCTCATTTTATGCTCACAACACACACACATACTTCTATATTTTTCTCTTCATTTTTTATTATGCTTATTTCTTGAAATTTTAAATTCTGAGACATTTCTCCTTCACCTAATGAATACATTAATAAAATAATAGATGGACCATCTAGAGGGGCAGCACACTGTGGTTAGAGGGCTGTCCTCCAAGCCAGGAAGGCCTGAGTTCAAGTCCTGCATCTGATCCATGCTTGGCTGTTTGGTACTGAGCAAGTCACCCACACTCTTGGTACATGGCTATAAATTCCACAGAAGATGATGACCTATATTTGTGTAAGTTAGTTTTCTCACTGAGTGCTCTATAAACCAATGAAATTGTAGCTCTCACATAAGTCCCTATTCTCACTACCTTGAATTAGGCTGGTCACTGTGTGAGTGAAGACAAGTCTGGATCTGTGAGGTGACGGGATGTGGAAGGCTTTGAGTGCAAGACACAGATGGCTTATTGGTCAGATGAGCAGCAGGCCTTCTCCAATTTAGAGAGGCCTAGTTCATAAAACTAGTCTTTAAAGTAGTACAAGAGACAATGAAATCACAAACTGAGACGCTTGCTCACTTGAGTGACCATCAGCAAATCATTTCCCGTGTCTGAAGCCTTTTCTTCCATTTTCTGTAATGCAGGGATAATACTTGTTCTCACAGTGCTTATAAACCTTGGGACACTATGAAGATATGAGTTATCTGTATTATAAATGTACAATAATGATAACTAGCAGTTACATTATCCTTTAAAGTTTGCAAAGCACTTTACATGTTTTTATTTGATCCTCTCAACATCCCTGTGATGTAACGTCACATCAGTATTGCCATTTTACAGGTCTGAGAGCAGTTACATGATTTGATCAGGGTCACCCAGCTAATCTCTGAGGCAGGATTTGAACTCAGGTCTTACTCCAATTCCAGTGCTTGAGTCACTGAATCACCTAACTGCATATATATTTATGTGTATTCGTGTGTGTGTTTTGCATATTAAGAATTCTGATCTTAAAGATATCCTTTGGCATTAACTAAGAAAGACGTTTTCTCAGAAACATTTCCCCTCTTCTTTTGTCTCTATCTTTAAAGTGGTTTTTACAATACCTTATGTTAGATTTACATGCTGTCACATGCAGAAAGTACCAGAGTTTGTAGTGATTTCCTGTAGTCAAAGGAGCTGCTTTGAGAATGGAATATGTCACTTATTAACAGAGTCACATCTCTGTACAATAGAGGAAAAAGTAAATTCGATATCGAAGCCCTAAAAACAACATGACATGAAAGCAGCTTCTTGAATTGGAGTTTCTATCTGGTCACTGAGGGTCAAAAATGATCCACTTAGTAAATCCTTCAAGTATAGGCCTAGGAAACCTGTGATGGTTGTAATAGTTCCAGTTCCCTTGTGACACATCTCCATGAGTCATGCTAGATAAAATTTGACTCTTGGCTTTTAGCAAGTCTGAGAATGGAAAGTTGACTGCAGATTAGAATAGTCCTTGAAGCAACAAGACAAAGTGCCGCTTCTACTTTCCCTTGCTCTTTTGTACTCATAATAGAGGACTCATAGCTAATGAATAGTGGTCATACATGTCTTGTTTTGGGAGAAGGGAGTGAAGGGGGAAAGGGATTAAGCATTTTATATAGTATCTCTTCTCTGCCAGGCACTGTGCTAAGCACTTTTTTTGTTTTACAAGTATTGTATCACAAGATCCTCACAACAACACTTCACAGGAAGTGCTGTTATGATCCCAGTCTTACAGCTGAGGAAGCTGAGACAGAGGTTCAGTTACTTGGCTGGGGGTCACCGAGGTAGGAAGTGTGTAAGCCTAGATCGTAGACCTGCCTCTTTCTCCATGTTGCCACCATCTTGCCTCCAAGAAAGGAGCAACCATTGTGATAAACCATTGTGTTGGTAACACATACCTTTTGGTGGAGGAAGTGGTACGTGTGAATAGAATTTTAACTGAATATTTATTGCTATAAAATAGGATGCAGTGGGCTTGTGTTAAACAGAATAAAAGCTATAACAAAATGGGGAGAGCTTAGGATCACTGTTTTATTATTAATTCAGAATACATTCAAGGTCTTACAAAAAAAGCCCAATGGGGTTAAATAAACAGATCACAGTGATAAAGTCTCTGTTATCCAGCTTTCATCTCTTGCTCCCAGTGCTCATTTCTTTTGGCTTCCACTACTTATTTCCTCATTAATCCTTGCTAGTTTTTCTGATTTGCACTGTTTCTCATCCTGACTGTACAGTTCCTATCTAAGTCACTCATTCACCTGAATCAATTAACTAGTCATTCAACATGATGGTCTTCGGGATGGAATCATGATGATAGGGAACTAATACTTTATCATAATAGGTTGCCTACTGATATTTCCTTGAGAGCCCTTGGGCAGATATGCTTGGTTAGACTATATCTATCTTCTCTGAAGACAAGAACCATGAATTATTTGTTTACCTTCACCATAGGTTGGCTACACACAGTACCTTGTATATAGGGTACATTTTTTAAAAAAGCTGTTGAATAACTACCCACAAGTATTTTGAAGGTTTAGAGCTTAAGTAAAAGGGGCCTCAGAAGGCATCTAGTCTAAATCATTTTACAAATAAGAAAACTGAGGCCTAGGATGATTTATCTAAGTCACACAGGTAGTAAATATCAGAGGTAGGATCAGAAAACAAGTGCCCCAACTCTGGAGCCAATCAGTTTTTTTTTTTTTTAATATGAACAATGGCATTTTAAAGGCTGTAGACTTCACTTATAATGGAAAATTACTTCCTAATTCATTTCTAATAGTATTTTATGGGAGGTTTGAAACTCTTTATAGCAATGCAAGATTTAGAATGATGCAAGTTCATTTAAGCAAAACTTTACCAGAATCCTAGTGAATGCTACATTTTTCTCCAGTAGGGAATAAAGGCCAGGTATTAACAGTTTTCATTTCATTAAAGCTTGAAGAGGTTTTTGTTTTCTCATGGGGCAAACTACTCTTCATGTATCTGGAAACAGAGAGTTGCTTGTGAAGTTTTGTAGCAAGTTAATCACTCCCAGATTACCACTCTCAAGAAAAATTCCTCTAGGAAAAAGCTAATGTGGAGTTTAAGGTAAGGTTAATATAATTAAGGCTATTTCAAGTTAAGTTAAAGCCCATCCAGTTGTGTTTGATGCTCTTCCACGTAGCAGACATTTTTCACTAAGAAATGTACTTTATGAAAACACAGACACCTAGATTCAGAAGTTACTAATCTAGAATATATTAGACTGAAGTGTTTATATTTTTAAAATTTTTTCCTCTGTTGCACTTGTTTCTTGAGATTTTAAATTTCAAGACATTTTTTCTTTATATAATGAGTAGATTCATAAAGTGGTGGATGCACTGCCCTTGTGGGCAAGGCAGAACCGTTCACATCAACAGGCGGCTTAAACGGTGTTCTCTGATTCGGACGCAGAAGAATGACGGCAGTAGACAAACCACACATGAAAATAATAACTGCGCCTGTGTAGAGGCCCCTGTATTAGCCATGAGTAAGTGCACAGATGTCTGTTGTCATTCACTTTCTGCTTGATTTCCAAAGCCTCGCCTCTTACTTCATCCACCTTCCCAGCGTCTTTAACCTGCCCATTCACCCCACCTTATTGGATCATAGGACTCAGCACTCAGAGGTCATCACATCCAGTCTCTTTATTTCATGGATAACAAAACTTGCCCAGGGTCACACAAGGGATTTGATCGTGGACCCTCAGATTACAAATCCAGCACTCTTTCCACTGTACCACAGGTCTGGTCTCATCATTGATCTCACAATGCCATAGATTTTTCTCATTTCTCTCATATATCCAGCTTTTCCTTTTTAGTCTCCTTTGTTCCATATCCCATTCCTTATGAGTATACTCCGTATCTCTCCTGGTCTGTTGATGGTGATTCATCTGGGTTCAGTGACCTGAGATGTATGTGTGTGTGTACACAGAGTTATCCTTTCCACATCATGACAAAGTTTTCCCTTCTACATCATGACTTTCCCCACTGCAGTTTCAATATATCCCAGGTAGCCATAAGAAATTAAATGGGAATTTTGGAGGAGTTTTGCGGAAGCTGCAGACAACACATAAAGGCCTGCAAATGACATAGAAAAAGTTTAGAAATGTATAAAATATATGTATAGCATTGTATAATGTCAGCATAGTTTATCATTTAATAGCAAAATAATTCAGACTTCTTCTCTGATATGAAGGGAGATGCAAATGCATTGATTTTCCAGCTTGTAGGAGTGCTGTACCCCTAAGCCTCATGATGTGGAAGGGATAACTATATATCCATCTTTTCTTCTCCTTCACTCATCTTGAACATGTCCTTCAGTATCTTCATGAATTCCATTCACTTCACCCCACTTCTGCTTTCCTTTTTCATTATCCCTGCTCTGGCTTCAACTCAGACTATTCAGAATCTTAAGCCAATAGTTAACCAGTTCAGCTGAATCAGTCAACAAGCGTTTATCAAGTGCTTAATGTATGCCAGGTACAGTGCTTAGGTAGATGCTGTCTCTGCTCTTAAGAAGGATGTTTTAATGGAAATCACCATGTATACATATATGGGGGGATGTGTACACACACACACACACACACACACACACACACGCACGCACGCACGCACGCACGCACGCAGTAAATACAAATTGGGGAAAGTAGGAACTAAATAGTGGGAAGAATCAGAGTATCCAGTAAAACTAGTCTACCTATTTAAATATCCAGCCCTTACCTCTCTCCTGATCTCTAATCTTGCATCATCAAAATCTAAAATTGAATATGTCCAAAACAGAACTGACTATTTTTCCCAGTAAACCCAACCTAACCATACCTCCCCTTTCTTTATTTCTGCTAAGGCTACAACAGTTCTTCTATTCAGCTAGATCTGCTGCCTTGAAAGCATCCTCAGTTTTATGCCTCCTCCTTATCTTTCTGAGTCTACCACCTCTGTACTTCTCATATTCTTCCCCCTCTTTCCACTCACGTGGCCACAACCCTTGTGCAGGACCTCAACACCTTTCCCTCTCCCTTGAACTCTTCCAACAGCCTCTTTAAATTTTTTTAAATTTATTTTTTCTCAATTCCATGTAAATACAATTTTTAACATTCACTTTTTGACATTTTGAATTCCAAATTCACAACTTCCTTCCCTCTCCTCCTCAAAAAGGTAAGCAATTTGATATAGATTATACTTGTGAAGTCATGCAAAATATATTTCCATATTAGCCTTGTTACAAAAGAAAACATAGATATCCCCTCCCAAAAAAACAAGAAAAATAGAGAAAGTGAAAAGGTATGCTTTAATATACATTCAATTCTTTCTCTGGAGGTGGATAGTATTTTTTATCCTAAATCCTTACAACAGTCTCTTAATCAGACTTCCAAGTTCTAGCCTCTCCTCTCAGTCACACATCTGCCAAATTGATATCCATGAAGCACAAGTCTGACCATGTTACTTCCCTGATAAAGCATGAACAGTTCTTAGTTGTAAAATACAGATTCCTTAGTTTGGTATTTAAAACAGTTCACAAAGTTCCCCAGGCATTTCCCATGACTCTTATCAAAAAACACTTAGTAAGGCTTACTTTGTGATGGGTACCATGTTTGTTTTCTTCCCTTCCACCTTCACTCTGTCCAGCAAAACTGGTCTACTTGCTAACAGTCCCTCTGTCCAACCTTGTCTCCCACTCTGTGACTTTGCTTAGACTGTCCACCATGCCTGGCATGCATTCCCTCTTTGCCTTAGCCTCTTGAAATCCCCAGCACCCTTCAAGGCTTAGCCTGGGTGTTTCCTCTTACAAAAGGCCTTTTCTGATCCTACCATGTGTTAGTACTTCCACCACCCTTTTCTAGAAATGACTTTGCATTTCCCTTTTATTTTTTTTGTACCTTCTTTGTAACAAGTATTGTGCTAAGTACCTGACTCTTGACCTAGTGCTCTGTCAACTGTGCCATCTAGATACCTGGAACAGGAAGACCTGAGTTACAAATCAGCCTCAGATACTTGGGACCCTGGCACCTTGGGATGTCAGCCAAGTCAATTGGTCTCAGCCTTAGTTTCCTCATCCACAATGTGGGGGATAATAATAGCACCTAGCTCGAAGAGCTGTTGTGAAGATAAAATGAGATGTTTGTAAAATCTTTGCAAACCTGAAAATACTACGTCAATGCTAGCTAGCTGCTCGTAGTAGCAGCAGCAGGAGCAGTATCAACATAGGGTCTGGTTTTTACCAGAACTTTGATAAACAATAGACTGAATTGAAGAAAACCAAAACTTTTCAATTAAATGCATCCAAATTCTACAATGTGTAGGTAGAGAGCCTTAAATGTAGGCAGCTTAAAAATCGCTCCCAAAAAATGAATACAGATCTACATAGAAATATGTATGATATTGGCAACTTTATCTTTCCTCCAGTAATTCCAGCCATGCCTTCGTACATCTTCAGAAGTTAGGCATAAGTGTCCAGTACTCTGGACAGTTTAACCTCATTGGCACATGAGGTATGCCAAAAGAAGCTTCATGGGTATTAAGTAAAACATCTATCCATGATGAGAATTATATTAATTCCTACTTCCCTGCCCAGAATTCCTGCCTTGTCAGGATATTCCCTTTCCTCCAAACTGTTCCTTGAGGGAGACTCGGACTTTGTTAATTCATTGAGATAACATGTAAAGGACTCTGAAAACCTCAAAGTACTCTTTAAATACTAGCTATTATTATCATGACTATTAATTTACCTTTTCATTGGCCATTGCCTTGTCTCAGTTGTAACTAAAAACAACCAACCTCCTCCGTGTCACGTTTGCCATCGCAGCTTGCCTGGGTGTCCGAGCAGGAAGCAAAGAAGCAGCAGGCACTTTGGAGGCAGTCTGAGTCTCCATGAGGCAGAAACAGCTGAACAATAGCAAATACAAAAGGAAGGCCCTCCTGGAAGGTCAGACTGAGTGAGACAAGAAGGAAGCCAGGAAAGCTGAGGCAGGTGAGGAGGACAGCTGCTGAAATGCACTGAGTTTGGAAGTGCTTCAGTGTCACTGGAATGCAGAGTGTGTGGTGGGGGGATGATGGTTCAGAACTCTGGAGAGAAAGAAAGGACCCAGGGTATATAAGGCTTTGTAAGACAAAGAGGATTTTAGATGCAATAGGAAGGCACTGGAATTGATTACATTGAGGAAGGGGGAGGTTGTTGACATGATCAGACTTTGGCTTTAGAAAGATCAGAATGACAGCTGATTGGAGGAGGAACAAGAATGGATAGAGACTTGAGTCAGGGAGACCAACCAGAAGGCTATTGCAATAGTCCAAGCATGAGAGTTAGAAAAGAGAAGAGGGAATATGCAAAAAAGGTTGAGAAGGCAGAATTGATTGGATATGGAGGATGAGAGAAAGGGAAGAGTCAAAGATGACATTTAGATTTTGAACCTTAGTGACTGGGAGGATGGTGGTACCCTCCCCATAATAAGGAAGCTTGCTCTTTGTGGTAGCCAAGAACTGGAAATCAAAGGGATGCCCATCAATTGGGGAATGGCTGAACAAGTTGTGGTATATGAATGTAATGGAATACTATACTATTGTGCTATGAGAAATGATGAGCAGGAAGACTTCAGAGAGGCCTGGAAAGATTTATATGAGCTGATGCTGAGTGAGATGAATGGAACCAGGAGATTATTGTACATGGTATCAGCCACAGTGAGGACTGTTTCTGGAAGACTTAGCCCTTCACAGCAATGCAAGGACCTAAAACATTCCCAAAGGACTCTTGAGGCAAAATACCATCTACATCCAGGGAAAGAACTATGGAATTAGAACGCAGAATGAAGCAGAATATTTTCTTTTGTGTTATGTTTTTTTTAGGTTTTTCTCATGGTTTCTCCCATTCATTTTGATTCTTCTATGCAAAATGACTAATGTGTATAATAAGAATATATGTGTAGAACCTATATAAGATTGCATGCCATCCCAGAGAGGGAGAGGGGAGAAAGGAGAAGAAAATCTAAGACTTATGGAAGTGATTGTAGAGAACTGGAAACAAATAAATTAATTTTAAGAACTAAGGAAGCTTGGACCAGGGAAGGCTTTGCAGGGAAAGATGAATTCATTTTTGAATGTATTGAGCTTATGATGTCTACATCCAGTTTAAGATGTCCAATAGAGAGACAGACATAATTTTCCCAAAGTTACACAAGCTGAGGCTTGAACCCTGTCTCTCTATTCCATTTCTAGTCCTCTTTCCACTATTTCTCTGGGAATGGGAAGCACTTTCCATCGTAAGCTGTAACACAGAACAAGAATGCGTTTCCCACTTTGTGACATTGTTAAAACCTTCCATGTTGCTTTTCTTGCCCTATTAATGGTCTCAGGAGCAGTAAATATAAATGGTAAATATAACAGACACAAATTTTATATAGTGTGATAATTCATTTGTTTCCAGAACCTCTGGAGATGTCTGGGGGACCATAAGATTCTGTAAAGTAGTATGAAGACTGACAGTACACTGCTAAAGAATAAAGTTCAATATTCTTTTCACACTCACTTGACACACAACTCTTGACATGGCCACTGCTTCACATACAGTCTTAATAAAATTAATTCTCTTTATTTGCGATTACAGAGCATTCATTTTCAATTTTGTGATGAAGATCCTAGTATGTTGAAAGCACTGTATTAGGTGCTGGAGATGGAAAGATGAAATCATGTAGTAAAGCATAGTACTGGCTCTTCCTGCCTTTCTTTGCTACATCCTCTATGATCCCAATGCTAGGGCTTTTTCTGGACTCTTCATCTCTTCTTTCCAGCCTTTGAAGAAAACTTGTCACCATTTAGATTCTTCCAGTTGAGCCACTGGAAACTTTCTCCTTAAAGTGAACTCTCCTGAGAACCACTTCATTTGGGAAGTTGGCTTGAGCACAGCAATTGTCATTTTGTTTGTTTGTTTGTTTTTTAAATTTATTTATTTATTTATTTTCAGTGTTCCACAAACTAGATTTTTTCTTTCCCTCCCTCCCTTTCCTTCCCCCATATCCCCCCTCCCTCCCTGAGACGGCATGCAATTTTATATAGGTTCTACACACGCATTCCTATTAAATACATTTTCACCTTAGTCATGTTGCATAGAAGAATTAAAATGAATGGGAGAAATCATAAAACAAAGCAAAACATAATACAAAAGAAAATGATCTGCTACAATCTGTGATTGAATTCCGTAGTTCTTTCTCTGGGTATGGAAGGCATTTTGCCTTAAAAGACTATTGGGATTTTTTTAAGTCCTTGCATTGCAATGAAGTTCTAAGTCTACTAGAAAAATGTCATTGCACACTGTGGTCATTGCTGTGCACAAAGTTCTCCTGGTTCTGCTCCTTTCACTCAGCATCAGATCATATAAGTCCTTCCAGGCCTCTCTGAAGTCTTCCTGTTCATCATTTCTTATGGTGCAATAGTATTCCATTACATTCATATACCATAATTTATTCAACCATTCCCCATTGATGGGCATCCCCTTGATTTCCAGGTTTTGGCCACCATAAAGAGAGCTGCTATAAATATTTTTGTACATGTGATACCCTTTCTCATTTTTATGATCTCTTTGGGATACAGTCCTAGAAGCGATATTGCTGGGTCGGAGGATGTAACATTTTTGTAGCCCTTTGGGCATAGTTCCAAACTGCTCTCCAGAAAGGTTGGATCAGCTCACAGCTCCACCAACAATGAACTAGTGTTCCAACTCTTCCACATCTTCTCCAACATTTATCGTCCTCCTGTTTTGTCATGTTAGCCAGTGTGGTAGGTGTGATGCAGTACCTCAGAGTTGTTTTGATTTGCATTTCTCTAATTGATAGTGATTTAGAGCATTTTTTATATGACTATAGATATCTTTAATTTCTTCCTCGAGCAGAGCTATTGTTAATCCTTGCAGCATGAATATATTCCCAAGCACTTACGACTTCAGGCCCATTTAGGCATAAACACTCAGCCCCCAAGTCTTTGTGGAGAAAACACAATTCACTAGATAATTTGGCAAACAGACCTTCAAACTTTAAAAAAAAAAAATGTTCACAAAGAAGGTGCCTCCCCTCCTGGGTTTTCATATTTCTTTTCACAGTGAATAGTTTTATTTTCTCATCACAACTTTTACGTATGTGCTATAGCACAGAATTTAGCTAATTTTTATACTTCTTTGCTCCATTATAGAACACACCCCTCACAGCCAACAGTGCCACCCTGTACGTCTTATACTAGCTTCATTTGTCCCAAGTACTTTTTTTAAAGAGGTATTTGTTTAAAATTGATTTCCTCAGTTGTAGTATTAATTGCAGTTACTTTTCATTAGACAGAGACTGTTTACTCTTTGTAATGGAGCCATCCATTATAACACTTCAGTTCAACTTCCCTCTTTGGAGGAATTCCACTGGGTTTTTTTTTCTTCCAAAATAGGACCATATATTGGATTTCTATTTGTCCTCATTTAGGGGGAAGTGTTCAGGTAGTTTTGTTGCCTACTCTCTTTTGTACTTTCAAGGGTTTGTTGTTTTTGTTTTATTTTTTATTTCACTGTTTTCTGCAGGTATAATGACAAGATCATGAAGTTAGAACTGGGAGGGACCTCAGCGGTTGTCTAGCCCAAACTCTTTATTTTACAAATGAGGAAAATAAGGCCAGTGAGTTGAAAGGGCATGCTTAAAGAACACATAGGTAATTAAGCACAGAGCTAGGGTTCCAACTCATATCTACCTGGTGAAAATCTAGCATTGTCTTTCTGCTGTACTCGCCATACTTTTTGTACTCCTTCATATCATCTGCCTTACTGCCCTGAGGAAATGTCCACCCTGAAACCCTGCTCTCCTGGTTGAGGACTCCCTGCCTAGGACATTATTTCAGGATGAGCCCCACAGATCCTTCACATTCCTCTTCTCCAGGGTAGGCTTCCTTATTCATGCCTCCTTTCCTATACTTTTTTATATGTTCTTTTCCCCTTAAAATGCAAGGTCCTTGAGGGCAGCTTCTCTCTTACTTGCATTTGTATCCTTGGAGTTTGACAGTGGCCTAGCATACTTAATAAACATACTGTCTGTTTATACCGTACTGTTTCTTGTATGTCTGCATTGATGTCTGAACAGTACCCCTTTTCCCCTTGTAATAAGTTTTCCATACACCTTAGTTTTTTCAAGTAAACCTGTAAAATTAATATGCAACTTTAACATTTTGAGTTTCCCTTTTTATTCTTGCCTTCACTTTCACTTCATAGAATTGCAATTTTTTGTAGTGGAAAGAACATTGAAGGTGGAATCAGGAGATTGAGTTGGGCTCTGCCATTAACTGGGAATGTGACTAGACAAATCATTTCAACTCCAGCCTTTAGTTTCCTCATCTATATAATGAGAGCATTTGAGCTCTGATATTCTCTGTTTCTAAGATTTTACTTTTGAGAAATATTCAGGATTCATTGCTAATGGCAAAGGGATATGTTATTGGGTTTGGTTATATTTCTTGTATTTTTTTCCTCTTTATCTTCTTTACTTTCCATTCATGTGTTATATTATGGAACAGTTTTAAAGTTATTTTTTCTACCATTAGCTATATTATAACGTGCTTGGCAAAAAAAGCAAAAAAACAAAAAAGGATATCCAGTGCTATATAAGACTTCTACAAGTCAAAAAGGAAATTATGTAGGTCAATGATTTGTGTATCTTTTCCTTACTTCATCATACACTGGAATGTGATAGTTTATCACATTTTATCCTGTCAGTGCCTCCATTGTTCTAGTCACCATCCGCCCTTTAAGAAACCCTACAATGTACAATTGGTAATGTCATGTGATAATATTGCTTTAGTTTTCTCCTCTGTAAAATATTGGAAGTGAATTAGATAACTAAACCCCCTTCTAGCTCCAAAATCGTTGATTTGTGTGACTGAGTTTGAAATTATTGAATTTGGGTAAGAAAAGATAAAAAGAAGATCTAGTCAGCAGTTTCAAGTGACTAGGTTCCTAAAATTCAAGATGCATGATGACAGAGGGACTATTCATCTTCATATTCCTCTACAGGGACCTAGCTCAGAGCTTTACACCCAGAAAGTGCCCTGTAAATATTTGTAGGAACCTCTGCTAGGGACAGAAGTGGGCTTGCATAACAACACTAGGGGTTAGAGTTAGCATTAAAAAGAATTGTTAGTTAATTAGGATAACTGAGCGGTGGAATTCCCTTTTAGGAGGAATCTTCAGAATGGAAAAGATATCCATATCCTGTGGATTTTAAGGGATATCTCCAATCAGAAGGAAAGAAATGAAGTAGAAATATTCTGCGATCCCTCCAGCTTTACATTTCTAAGATCACCATAAACAAATATTTTGGAGTAATGGAAAGATTGCGAATTGGTCTTTGGGAATTCACATCCATGTCAAATGCCATGTCTAGCATGAAAGCTTTGCTGGATGTACTTCCTACACTCTTACCAGTAACAGTCTTTCCTTTTGGTCTCATAATATTGTTTTACCTAATAAGTTATTATGTAGTGATATACACTGTATGAGAATATAGCATATATTATGATTATCTATGTGACATTAGCATCATCATGCTCATTTATATAGCTCTTTAAGGTCTGACATCTATTTTAATCATGCTCTCTAACAGCCCTGTGTAAAGGGTGCAGCTGTTATCGCTACTTTGCAGGAGGCAGCTGAGGCTGAGAGCTCGTTGGCACGGTGGTTAGCTGAATTCCAATCCTGTCTCAGACGCTCTCTGCGTGGCTTTGGACAAGTCGCTTCACCTGCATCAGCCTCGTTTTCTCCTCTGTAAAGTGGCTGTTGTAGGGATCCGTTGAGATGATGGATGCAGAGTACTCTGCAGACCTTCAAGTGCTGCGTCAGTGCTTCTGCTATTCTTGTTGTCATTGCTTTGTGACTTGTCTACAGTCAGACGGCTCATAAGTGAAACAGCATTTGACCTTGGTCTGAGCTGTCTCCAAGTCCAGCGCTCCACTGTGCCATTCAGCCTCTCTCTCTCACTCTCTCTACCCTCTCATGGAGGCTCCACAAGACCACGTCTTTCCTAAACTTTGTGTCTCCCACAATGTCTAGTATCAGTTTTTTCCCCTACATATTAGGCACTTAACAAATATTTGTTCCATGCATGCCACAAATGATCCTCGTATGAGAAGTGTGGAAGTATGGAAAATCATGAAATCTTAGGAGAGCTGTTGAACTGGACATTTTTAGCTTTCCTCTCCAAGATGGCACTCAGTAGGGAATTTTTGAGGCTCTGTCCTTTTTCCTAAAGAGTTCCATTGGGTTTTCATGAAAGCTAGTAATTCTTACACTGAAAGATATTTAAATAAATTAATAATAACAGCTATGACAATAACTTTGAAATTCATAATACCCACAAAAAGATATAAACCTTTTTCAAATATTTCCATTATCACATAGAAACAACTCTGGCAAATATCCAGAGAAAAACAGAAATTTGCCAGAACACACTCCCAAAATCTAAAATCACTTCTTTTTATGGAAACAAACTTAGACACATCCATCATATGTCATTTAGATTATGGACCCTTCTTTGTTGTGGTGTCTGTTCATAGACAGCAGTTTAGAATATTGCATGTACATTTAGAAAAGACAATTTTTCTTTTTTTCTTTAACCTAGCTCAGTGATTGTACTTATGTCATCATATAGCTGTTCACTTTTCTTTTGTTTAAGGGTTTCATTTGTCCTCCAGCTTTTGATTAAGATTTCCACAAAGGATAAGAAACATCACAGCATAGAAATTGGAGGCTGTGACAGATCAAGTGCCTCATAGTTTTATGAGATATGGATCGTGAATGACACTGAAGATGAAAAGTTGTACTATTTATAGTTTCTAAGTTTCATCTTCCTCCTCCCTGGAAAATCAAAGCCAGACTTATTCCTGTAAAGACTTTTGGCAGAGTGAAATAAAACAAGTGACAAGGTTTTAAAGCCATAGAAATTAGTTATTATTTTTAATTCCATGGGTATAAAAAAATTCAGTCTGATTAGATGCAGATAAGATTTCAGTGGAATTTAGAGTATTTCACATCAAGGTAATCAGTTTGGAGTTAGCCTGAATTAGTGGTGACTATATTATAAATCCCATACTGGTTGCCCACCACAAAATAATTGTTTTGGTCCCTGAGAAAGTTCCTCTTCTCATCAGCCTACTTACCAGAAGTGGGAAGAGATGATGACAGCCAAAGCCCCTCATGTTGATGGGGGAGCTTTTAATAAAAACAACATAGAGACTTCTGCAGCCCCCCATGTGGTAAACATCTTTGCATAATCTGTCTTTGGCTCCTGAAGTGGCACTTTGGCTGGCTTTGAATCTCTTTTGCAGCAGAGAAGGGTGGAGTTAGTTTCTAAAGTATCATGAACATCTATGTGTCTTTGTGATCCAACAGTTGCTGCCAACAATGCTTCCTCATCAAGTGGTTCCGGACTCTCTCTTTAGTCTTTGAATGTACTCTGCTATTCCAATCTAACAACTTGCCCAAATTATTTTTAGATGCCTGTAGCAATCTGTAATTTCCATGATTTTAAAATCATGACAGAGACCAACAAGATTTTTTAAACAGGTCATGAAAAGCAGCCTTCCCAGCTGGTACTAGCTATAGAGAATAAGAATCTCACCTTAGATTACTTTTGACATTTGCAATAGCTAAGGTAAAATCATAGATTTAGAGCTAGAAAGGATCATATGATCCAATCCCCTTGTTTTCCAGATGAGGAAACTGAGGACCAGAGAGTTTACTTCTCCAAGATCAGAGATAAATTGTAGGGCCATTATTGTAACATAAACTGTATGACTCCAAAGCTATGTTTTTTCCTAGTATGTCATGTTTCTTTCATACTCATAAAATATTTAAAATGTGTTTTAGGACCAACTCTTAATGTGATGTCATTAGGCTAATAAGTAAAGAGATGAAATGCCTTTATTAAACAATTACCATGTGTCAAGCAGTGTGCTAAGCACCAGGGTTACAAACACAAGAAAGCAAGATAGTCTTAGGAAAAGACGAAGGGGAAGCTTCAAATTGGAGAGGAGAGGAGACAGAAATGGCTGGTACAACTCTGGGAAATAAGTGCTGTTATTATCTCCATTTTACAGTTGAGTGACTTACCTGGAGTCATAGGACTAGTGTGTCTGAGACAGGATTTGAATGTATATCTTCTTGATTCCAAGCCCAGTGTTTCTCCACTACACCACCCAAAACAATGTAAATTTTAACCCAACTGTTTTATTAGCTGTTACTTGAACTCAACTTTTCATCATCCCTTTCTGTGCCTTTGCACTCTTTGCCCACAATGACTGGGAGATATTCCATCCTCATCTTGCAGACGTTCTTAAGACATGGAAGTGAGCAGAGAGAACATCTGAACCATGGAGACTAGTCTGCTGCACAGAGTTGGGTGATGGTAGAATGGTACATGTAGGTTGGAAAGATTCTGGGTATAGATATTGTGAATTAGAACTAAAATTGAAAAAGAAGAGGAGAGTAGGCTGGGCTGGTGCCTGTGGGAAACTATACACTGTTTTTAATGATCCTGAACATTTCCTTTTTTTTTTTTACCATATATTTTGTGCGAACATGTTCGTGTGACCTTCCCCAGTAGAATAGAAGCTCCTCAAGGGCAAGAACTCCTTCCTTCTTGTTTGTGCATTCTTGGCTCCTAGCACAATGCCAGGCATGAAGGAGACAATGAGCTTGTTGATTGATTTTGCATGATTTATACTAAAAGTGCTGAGATTGATATAACTCAATTCTTCCTGTATTATATTAATCAAAGCCACAGGTTTTGATATGGAAGTAACCTTCGAGGTTCTCTATTCCAACTCCCTCACATATGAGGAATTTGAGGCCTAGATTTAGTAGTAAAGATACTCTTTAAACCAAGGTCTCTGATTCATTACTTGCTGGAAAAGGATTTCTCATTTAGAATACCAATAGGTAAGGTAATGTTTATAGATAGTCTAAAAATTCCATGATTCTTAGCATCCTTGGATATCTTACCTACCACCATAACTGCATCAGTGGAAGTGATATGTAGTCACTGTAATATATTTACTTTTTTCGTTGGTTCATCACTTGCCATGGCCAAAAAATTCATCACCAAATAGCCAAGCTACTGGTAATAAGCCTTTCCATAATCTGTCAGTCAACTAACATTTATAAAGCACCTACTATGTGCCTGGCCCTGTACTAAGCATTAGGAATATAAAGAAAGGCTTAGGGCTGATGAACTTCTTAAGCTACAGAGACATGTGTATAATATTTCAAAGAGAATGCAGAAATAGTAAATCTGGCACTATTCCTTCACTTCTCATAGAGGAGTGGAGCAGAGGAGAGTGGGTGGCCTAATCACAATAACAAAATTGTGATGAATATTTACAAAGAGTTATAAACAAATGAACAATTTATTTTTGGATAGTTGGTGAAAAGACTAGTTTTTCTTTCCTATTGATAATATATATATTCTGATGAGAGATTCAGGTCATATGAAATAAATTAGAGTATTGGAACATTCTTTTTATTATTTTCATTCTTCTTATTCAAAATATTTTCACTGGTAAAGGGAAGAGCATAGTAATATTATACGCAGATTTAATTAGAATTGCATTTTTTCAGTCATTTCTAGACAAAAAAGTGTCCAAGCTTTATTTTAGCTGTTGGAGCTCACTTTACATATGGAAAAACAAAATTTGAGTGTCTTTTACTGTAGAGCAAATTTTAATATGCATGTGTGTATATATATACGCATATGTGTATATATATACACATGTGTATATATATACACACACAGACATATGAACATATATGTGTGTGTATACATACATATATATATATGTATGTATAATAGGTATATCTAGTATTTTAAGAATCTGAGCACTCAGGGCAGAGCCAAGATGGCGGAGTAGAAAGATGCACATATACTAGCTCAATCCCCACAACTCATAAAAGACCTGTAAAGAAAGACTCTCAACAAACTCTAGAGCAGCAGAAGCCACAGAACAACAGAGTGGAGGAGACTTCCAGTCCAGGGTGACCTGGAAGGCCTATGGGAAACGTCTGTTGCACCTGACCAACTTTGGCCATGCAGTGCGGCTCTGGGAGGAGGACACCAGCAGGCCACAGGGGCGAAATCCCCAGTCACAGTAGCAGCGGTTGGAAGATCCCTCAACCCACAGGCACCAAAGGTCAGTGACAGGGTTTTTTCAGCTGGCCAAGAAGGGAGAAGGTCTTTCCCATAGCTCCAGCCTCAGGTGGCAGCATCTGCCACATCGGGCAGGCTGCAGCAGCTTCCACAGCAGCCCCTACAGCAGCCCACATTCATTGTTAGATCATAAAACCTCTGGGGGCCCTGAGCTGCTGATTCTTACCTCAGCCCTGTATAGAGGCCCTGCCCCCATCTAATACTCCTAGAGGATTTGAGCACCTGATCTTTATCTCACAATGAATGGCGGCCCTGCCCCTGCAGCTTCACTGAATCTCAGCCCCCAGTGCTGACTTGGCATAACTGGAGGCTAGGTGGTTGTGAAGAGGAAACTCTATTAATACTCAGATTCTGGGCACAAAAATTTCTACTTGCTCCCAGACCAGTGTACACACTTGATTGTACCACCTTGAAGGAACTGAGATCTTACAGACCCCCAGAGTATACTCTACTCTTGACCAAGGACCCAAAAGTCAAGTAACTGGTTGGGAAAATGCCAAAAAAAGGGGGAAAAAAAGACTATAGAAGGTTACTTTCTTGGTGAACAGATATCTTCTCCCATCCTTTCAGATGAGGAAGAACAATGCTTACCATCAGGGAAAGACATAAAAGTCAAGGCTTCTATATCCCAAACATCCAAAATAAATATTTAATGGTCTCAGGCCATGGAAGAGCTCAAAAAGGATTTTGAAAATCAAGTAAGAGAGGTGGAGGTAAAATTGGGAAGAGAAATGAGAGAGATGTAAGAAAATCATGAAAAGCGGGTCAACAACTTGCTAAAGGAGACCCAAAAAAATGCTGAAGAAAATAACACATTGAAAACTAGCCTAACTCAATTGGCAAAAGAGGTTCAACAAGCCAATGAGGAGAAGAATGCTTTCAAAAGCAGAATTAGCCAAATGGAAAAGGAGGTTCAAAAGCTCACTGAAGAAAATAGTTCTTTAAAAATTAGAATGGAACAGATGGAGGCTAATGACTTTATGAGAAACCAAGAAATCAGAAAACAAAACCAAAAGAAAAAATGGAAGCTAATGTGAAATGTCTCATTGGAAAAACAACTGACCTGGAGAATAGGTCCAGGAGAGACAATTTTAAAATTATGGGACTACCTGAAAGCTATGACCAAAAAAAGAACCTAGATATCATCTTTCATGAAATTATCAAGGAAAACTGCCCTGAGATTCTAGAACCAGGGGGCAAAATAAATATCGAAAGAATCCACCAGTCACCTCCTGAAAGAGATCCAAAAAGAGAGACTCCTAGGCACATTGTAGCCAAATTCCAGAATTCCCAGGTCAGGAGAAAATATTGCAAGCAACTGGAAAGAAACAATTTGAGTATTGTGGAAATACAATCAGGATAACACAAGATCTAGCAGCTTCTGCATTAAGGGATTGAAGGGCATGGAATATGATATTCCAGAAGTCAAAGGAACTAGGACTAAAACCAAGAATCACCTACTTGGCAAAACTGAGTATAATACTTCAGGGGAAAAAAGGGTCATTCAATGAAATAGAGGACTTTCAAGCATTCTTGATGAAAAGACCATATCTGAAAAGAAAATTTGACTTTCAAACACAAGAATCAAGAGAAGCATGAAAAGGTAAACAGGAAAGAGAAGTCATAAGGGACTTAGTAAAGTTGAACTATTTACATTCCTACATGGAAAGACAATATTTGTAACTTGAAACCTTTTTTTCAGTATCTGGGTAGTTGGTGGGATTACATACACACACACACACATACACACACATACATACATACACACATACATAGAGAGAGACAGAGAGTACAGGGTGAGTTGAATAGGATGGGATTATATCTAAAAAATGAAATTAAGGGATGAGAGAGGAATATATTTTGAGGAGAAAGGGCTAAATGAAATGGGGCAAATTATCTCTCATAAAAGAGGCAAGTAAAAGACTTTTCTGTGGAGGGAGAAAGGGGGGAGGTGAGAGAGAAAACATGAAAATTACTCTCATCACATTCAACTCAAGGAAGGAATAAAATGCACACTCATTTTGGTATAAAATCCTATCTTACAATACAGGAAAGTGGGGGAGAAGGGGATAAGCAGGGTGGAGGGGGATGATGGAAGGAGGGAGCAATTAGAAGTCAACACTCTTGGGGAGGGGCAAGGTCAAAAGAGAGAATAGAAGAAATGGGGGGCAGGATAGGATGAGGGGAAATATAGTTAGTCTTACACAACATGACTATTATGGAAGTCATTTGCAAAACTACACAGATATGACCTATATTGAATTGCTTGCCTTCCCAATGGGGATGGGTGGGGAGGGAGGGAGGAAGAGAAGTTGGAACTCAAAGTTTTAGAAACAACTGTTGGGCATTGTTCTTGCATACAACTAGGAAATAAGAAATACAGGTAATGGGATATAGAAATTTATCTTGCCCTACAGGACAAAAGAGAAGATGGGGATAAGGGAAGGGAGGGATGTTAGAAGGGAGGGCAGATTGGTGACAGGGGTAATTAGAATGCTCAACATTTTGGGGTGCAGGGAGAGGAGAAATGGGGAGAAAATTTGGAACTGAAAATTTGGTGGAAATGAATGTGGAAAACTTAAGTAAATAAATTAATAAAAAAAAAATCAACCGTAATGGAATCAACTCAGAAAAAAAAAAAAGAATCCCAGCACTCATTTTAAATACCCATTTCAATGAATATCAGTGTGTACATTTTTCAGTAAACCTTTTAAAATTTAGTTAGTGTTTGTTTCCTGTTATTAAAAGATCCATAGAAGAGGTAGTTTGGGTTTTTTTCGGTGCTATTGACGAGATCACTAACTCACAAGTAAATAAATAATTTCTTTTCCACAACTTTGTCTATATTGAGCCTTTAGCACTGTAGCAAAAATGGATAGAGCACTAGACTGGGAGTCAAAAAAAAACCCCAAGGACAAATCCAATCTCATATACTAGCTGTGTGTCCCTAGGCAGGTCACTTAACCTCTTCCTCCCTTAGTTTTCTCAACTGCAAAATAGGGATAATAATACTTCTTATCTCCCAAAATTATTGTGAGGGTAAAAGAAGATATTTGTAAAGTGCAAAGCATATCCTAATACACAATATAAATGCCAGTGTTATGAGGAGAAGGAGGATATTGTACTGCTGAGACTACTGTTCCAAAAGGGATCAGAGTTAGGTATGGAATCTAAATATTTTGCCTGAAATTTGAAAATCTAGTACACTCTTCAGTTTTTCTGGATTAATCAGCCTCTTTGTATAGAACTCAGAAATACTGAGTGTTCTTTTAAACCAGAGAAATAAAGTTGAGGCAAATTTTACTAGTTTTGATAACTGAAGAAAAATATCAAACTGCAAACTGTTCATATTTGTCCCTTGTTTGTAAATAGAGCAGGCTATTCCTTTTTTAATTTCTGCAATGGAAGAATTTATTTTTCTTCCTTTTTATAGTATGTATGTAATTTCATTCTAGTAATGCAATGTCTCACCAGGGAAGTTATTTCAGTGTACACTTAGGAAAATACTTATTGAAAATTGATCTTGTCAGATGGTAATTGATTAAAGTGTTCTTTTCTTTAGCTTCCAAACTCTCACACGTTTACTTTTCAAATTTTACTTGATAGGTTACCACTGCCAGAGCAGACATTCATGGGCTACTGGACAATCAGTCAAACAAAAAATGGAATGCAAAAACTTTTGAGTCCAGCAGAAACTCATCTTATTGACATAAAGGTTAATTTTTCTATTATTTCCTCATTAAAACTTAGTTATATAATATCTGCCTATTTTCTGTGGAAAAATCAAAACAACTTTCAAAATTACTTTAATCTTGACTACAGCATTGTGTTTCCATGTACTTCAGCAAGTATGCTCCATATCCTCAAACATGATTCTATTTTCTAGAGACACTTGCTGACACTTGCTGGTTTCTAGAATAAATTTAACTCCTTTCGAGCATTGTGGAATGGGGATAATCAAGAGCTAGAGTTTGAAAAACCTTTCAGGCACCCAGGAGCATTTGGATAGTAGGGTCTTCTTTACTTGGACAATCACCTCGTTGATATTTGTCTCATTGGTAGACTACTCAAACTTCATAATTGAGGATTCTCAGATTGCCACGAATTAAGTACTTTATGCTAGATTAGTTATTTTCAGAGTATAAATACGTAAACTTCTTGTTTATTGGGTCTGTGTTCATGGTTCCTATATTTGGTCATGGTGTGTCATCCAGATCTAATTACCTCAGGGCAGAAGCAAACCATGATTTCAGGAATCAAATGTTTGACTATGAATTGCTTAGGTAGGCTGGAAGGCCCTTAAATTTTCTAGTAATTGTTGGTTGAAAATTATCATCAACTAAATTACTTAACTCTTTGTTAATAGGGTCCAGTGCATTTAAACTTCCAAGAATATCCTTTAGAGAGAAATGAAGGAAGGACCCTAACTTTTACTGAAGAGTGTGCTTCTTGGAAATTGCCAATGGATGAAGTTAACTTTGTCTGTGATGTTGGTGTAGCACAAGGTATGTTACTTTGTTCCTGTAATTTCCCTTTTTACGTTCACCGTCATGTGCCTTTTCAAAAAGAGATTTGTATAAAAATCGTCCTGTAAAGGTCAAGCACCATGTGATAGGTTTAATTATGGTCATATTTTACTTCCCAGTTAAATGTATTTTAAAACTAATTTTCTAAATCAGCCTAGCAACGTGATTGTATGAGAGCCACATAAGCACTGCTGAATATGTGTGTGTGTCTGTTTTTCATTACAATTGTAGCATGAAGTCCAATACGCTCAGGCATTTGCCAAAAATAGAAAAACAAAAAGGAGAAACATTGGATTCCTAGGCTGTGATTCCATTTTGGTGATAGCATGAAGCCTGAAGGCAAGACCTGCCTGGAGTAGAAAAGAGGAGACATTTGGGGGGGGGGGGGGGCAGTGGGGGCGGGGTAGGGATAGGAGGGCGTGAATTCTCAGAATTTAGACTTCAGGCTGGAGATAATAGACTTATGAGCTATAAAGAGACCAAGGTTCCCATTTGCTGAGGTTACTAGGAATCTAAATTACTTCAGTCATAGGCTATACTTTAGCCCATGGGGAGCCATGTTCCTAAGTTAGTGGACACTAAACATAAAGTTAGAGAAAGATCTGAAGTCAGTTACAGAATTATCACAGTTTTGTCATTATGACATGACAGATACACAAATAAAAATACTTCTCTTTGAGAGTGTTATTCTGAGTTTTCATTGTTTATCTGACATATATGATGGCATGCTGTTATTTATTTTTGTAAGATATAGGGCGTTGTTTTATTTTGTACCTTATTTTGGAGGACATATTAGCCAGTCATCAGGTGTTTATTAAGCATTTATCATGTGCTAACCGCTGTATGTAAGCAAATAGGTGCAAATATCTGAAGCTATATTATATAGATACCATCTGATGTCAAACTTTATTTTTAAAGTAAACTCCTCTAATTAGAATTAAGACCACTATCCTGAAGGTTGAGAGACCTGCTGTCTAGTCTGTGCTGCACTAACTTTTTATATAAACATGGGAAAATCATTTTGTTTCCCCTGTCTCAGTTTCCTCATACACATCAAGTAAAGGAATTGAACTAGATGTTTTCTAAGTTCTCAAATCTAATTTCTGAAATTTAATGAGTCTTTGAGTACTAATAGAAATGGTAGACTCAAGCAAGATGGATGATGATGGGATGAAAAGAAGTAAAGCTTGAAGGAAACCAGTAGTTATTTTCATATTTTTGTAATGATAGTGATACAGAGGAGAATCCCATGTATGTTAATAAGAAGATTTAATCTTTGGAAACAGAGGGAAAGATGTGGTTATATCTACATTTCCCCTTTAAAGTACAGACATGAAGTAGGCTTCCAGAACTTTGAGCAGTTCTGCTTCATAGCTGTTACCTAATAACTGTATAAGTTTTGTTGATGACTTTTTTAAAAAAAAAATTGTACTCATCTTGATATATTTTATTACATTTATTAACAGTCAGCATGTTTGTTATATTGGTGAGTTGGAAAGAGTGCTGTATTTAGAACCAGAGGACCTGAGTTTCAATTTCTAGTTTGGCACTTTCTGTCTCTTTAATTTCAGGCAAGTTACTTAGTCTTACTGTTTCTCAGTGTTCTGAACTGCAAAATAAGGACATTAGCTTCAGTGGTTTCTGAGGTTCCTTCTGACTTTAAATCTGTAATCCTATGAAATATGCCTGCTGTGTATATCAGCTCTATAGACGAACTCATGTCTGGTGTGGCCTTTCTGTCTTATTGCCAAAATGAATTGTGTGTATTTTTCCTTTTTTTCTTCTATTACCAGTGTTTATTAACTGCAAATGCATTTTGGTGCCCACAACTCTTTCATTCCAGATGTCCAGACTCATCCTCTCTATAAGGCCTTTCTTGAATCAGTTGTCTTAAGAACAGAAGTACTAAATAGGGTCATAATTCATTAATTTGATACTGTTCTTTCCTTTTGTAGGCAGTTTCTAGTTGTTAAACCTGAAAACAAGTCTCTGGAGTACTTTATTAACTAGAATATTACCTGATAATAGTACTTACTTGTGTCATGCTTAAGATATTTGTATTGAACACATATTTCATGACAGACATAAAAAATCTTGAGATTTCCCTAATTTTTACATGTTCTCCTATTCACTGCTCCCTTTCTCCTGCCATTCTGTTGAAATGTATATTACAAGATGACCTTTATTCTGAATTTTTACTGTGTCATTATCATGATTATGTCTGTAATCACTACCAGGAGTATATAATACCATATACATTATTGTTATGCACTATAGTATGCATTATAGTTTGAATAGTATGCACTATAGAAATTGTGTATTTATGGAGGCAGCATGATATTGTGGGTAGAATGCTTGACATGATGTCAAGAAGACTACAGTTTGGATCCTTCCTCAAATACTTCATAGCTTTTTGGTCTAGAACAAGTTACTGTGTCTTTGGGCCTCATTTTCCTTATCTGAAAAACTGCCTTAAGAATAGTGCCGACTTCAGAGGATTTTCCCAAGGATCAGTTGAGAGATTTTGTGTGACATACTTTGGAAATCTTAAAAATGTGATTTAAATAGGAATTGTTGGTCATGATTAATGATATGTGTTCCTATACAGTTTGCATTCCTCAAGAGTTCCAATAGTCTTTGTTATAAGAATTAGAAAATTCCTGACATTTTAGAGTTACAGGAAACATAGTCAGGTATGTAGCTAATAGATCACTGGGAGACTGGTAAAAGAATGATGACAATTTTGAAGAGTTTTTAGGAAAGCCTTAGAAGTTTGGAAAATGATGTCCATAGAAAGAAAACAATGCATTAAGATCATTTGTTCTGAATAAAATTGGTTGAAAAAAACTAAATATCTTCAGAAATATATGAAAAGTTATCAGACAGAGAATGTTAATTACTATTATCTCTCTTCTTTGAGAGCAGAACAAGAGGAAATAAACATTTAGGATACAAATAAAGAAAAGAAGGTTGTGGAATTTAGTGTTTTCAAAGTATCCATTTTTATTTCACTGGGAAGACTTCCATGTAGTCCCATCTCCATTAAAAAGGAAGGGAATAGATCACCTCTGAAGACCTTGTCCAGCTCAATGAATCCCTCAGGAAGTATTTACTGAGGCCTTCGCTATGTTCCTAATCCTCATTTTCTCTTGGACCTCCTACCAAATTTGAATGAACAGAAGGGGGTAGTTGCAAGAGTTGGTATCTTATGTGATTTCAGGGAGTTGGAGGGGGTGAGAGGGTTGAGGTTAGGGAAAGGAATTCAACACAGTATGATTTCCAGAATGCAAACTTCCATGATGGGAAGGATAATGATACCCTCATAGAGAAGTTAGAAAGTATCTGTATGGATATTATTTTTTTCTCCACCCCTCCCAATAGAATATAAACCCTTTGAGTGCAAAGACTTTCTATTTTAACTTTCTATCCCAGTGCCTAATATAGAGCCTTACATATAGTAGGTATTTAATAAATGCTTATTTAATTGAATTATACTGAACTGAATTGAATTGTGATAAATCCCGTTGTGTATCCTAAACTCAATGCCTTTTTTTATTTCAGAAAATGAGGAAAATATTCTCTATGTAGTTACATGCAATCCTGTTTCTTTATATTTTATGAATACGTCTGAGAACAGAGGTCACTTTGTGGACTTTTATGATTTATTTCCAAGGACATCCAGGGGAGTGTGGTATCCCTTTGTGACTGTAGCACCTCTGGGAAATCCTCTCAAAGGTCTAGTGATTCTTCATGAAGAGAAGGTAAAGAACACCAGGAAAGATTCCTATATTTGTATAAAAATTAATAAGAAAAGGAAAAGTCAAGAGAAATGATGTGATTTATAATCTGAAATTGAATGTTCATTCCTCTCATGTCCGTTGTTTTTTTGTTTGTTTGTTTCTAGCATATACAGCACATGTGATGACATGTAAAACATAGCCCCTACACTCCACTGAACCAAGAAAACATTCCAGGTTTTGTTAGATTCTTTGAGTTTGCTGTTCTGGTACTTTTAAAGGATTCTACCATATAAACATTATTTATACTCAACACTTTTTTCATTTATTTTCTTCCCCTGCTAATAAGGTTGAGGCTGGGTATAAAGGACTTTTAAAACTAAACAGAGGAGCTTGTATTTTTTTTAAATAGCAGCAATAAGAAGCCATTGGAGTTGACTGGGTAAGGGAGTGATATAGTCAAATCTGTGTTTAAGGAAAGTCACTTTGGCAAGATGGCATGGAGTGATGAGAGACTTGAAGTGGGAAGACCAGTCAGGAGACTCTTTTGTGATAACCTAGACAAGAGGTGATGATGGCCTAAACTAAGGTGGGAGGTGAGGAGGGGAGAGAAGGGATTGCGTCTGAGAGCTCTTAGAAGAATCAGCATGATTTAACAACTGATTGGATATGTGGCATGAAGGAGAGTGGAGAGTCCTAGTAATGTAGATTTTATGAACCTGGGAGCCTAGAAAGATGGTGATGCCTTTGATAGAAATAGGGAATTATGGGAAAGCAATAGCTTTGGAGGGAAAGATTGTTATCTTTTTAGTTTTGGAAATGTTGAATTTGAGATGTCTCAGAGACATCTAGTTTGAAATGTCTAATAGACTGTCAATGATGCAATACTGAAGTGAGAGAGAACAAGCTATGAGTCATCTGCAGAAAGATTTTTAGGTAAATCCACTGGAGTTCCTAAGGTTATTTAGAGAGAGAATGTAATGGAGAAAGAGAACAGAACAGAACCTTGAGATGTAGCCACATTTAGGGATCATGATATGGATGTTGGGCCAGGAAAGGAGAGAGAAAAGGAAGGGTCAGATAGTTAGGAAGTGAACCTGAAGCCAGCAATACCACAAGAACATAGACAGGAGAGAGTCTCTACAAGGAGAGGGTAATCACTGGTATTAGATGCCACAGATAGGTCAGAAAGGATGAGGAATGAGAAAAGCTATGAGCACTGGCAGTCAATCACCATTGCTAACTTTGGAGAGAGCAGTTTCAGTGGAGTGATGAGATCAGAAGCCAGACTGCAAAGGATTTAAGAGCAAATTAAAAGAGCAAAGAGGAGGAGGAAGTGGACGCTGGGAATATGAACAAGGTTTTCAAGGAGTTTGGTTCTAAAGGGGAGGAAATATATAGGACAGTAGCTTAAGGTGATGGTAGCTTCTAGTGAAGATGTTTTTAAGGATGGAGGGAGATTTGTAACAAGTAAGGAAGGAACTAGTAGATGGGAGAGGTTGAAAATGAGAGAGACAGAGAGACAAAGAAACAGAGACAGAGAGAGAGGCAGAGAAAGAGACAAAGAGAGAGGCACAGAGACAACGAGAGAGACAGAGAGAGAGCCAAAGAGACAGAGACAGAAAGACAAAGACAGAGAGACAAAGAGCCAGAGAGAGAGGCAGAGAGACAGAGACAGAGAGACAAAGAGAGAGATAGAGACACAGAGACAGAGACAGAGAGACAAAGAGAGAGACAGAGACAAAGACAAAGAGACAGAGACAAAGACAAAGAGCCAGAGAGAGACAGAGACTGAGAGAGAAGCAGAGAAAGGACAAAGAGAGAGACAGAGATACAGTGAGAGAGACAGGGACAGAGAGAGTCAAAGAGACAGAGAGACAGAAACAGAGAGAGACAAAGACAGAGACAGAGAGAGAGAGAGGCAGAGAATGAGAGACTGAGAGAAACAGAGAGAATTAATTTAGGATTCGGTCTATTAAAGAAAATAGAAAGGAATATGACCTGTCTATTTGAAGAAGTGTTAGCTGCAGCAAGAAGGGCCTTTGTCCAAGAGTAGATAAGAAATAAGGAAAAAGTAGGATTTGGCATCAAAGAATTATATTGTATTAATTATATTATATTGTATTATAAAATTTACAGTGAAGAGAAAGGGAAAAGAGGAGCCTAGATCCCATGGCCTCCACGCTCCCAGCTGATTAAGCAGCAGGGTTCCTTAGCTGAAAGAACAGGAAGCAGGCTGAGCTGTGGAAGGCTTGAGAAGGAGAGAAGATATTTGGAATGGCTTCTCTGGGAAGTGCGATAAAGAATCAATTAGAAAGAAATCAAAGGACTACTTTTCTCCAGTCATCTATTTTCCCCCAGAGAGTAAAGATGTTATGAGTATATTATTTGGTTATTAAGCATTAACCTTCATTAACATTGACTCGCCTTCTGAATTCAGATGATTTTACTGGACTTAGTGGGTTTATCTTCCGTTCTCATTTCCTTCTGCAGTCAGAAGCAAAATATGCAGAGGCGCTTCCACAGACTGTGACCCGCTGTCTAGAGTGAGGGACTAGTCAGGCGCAGTGTGTGCTGATTTTGCACACTGGTCATAAGCGGACCAGCGCTCTGAAGACTTTGTCATCAACAGCACAAATCATTAAAGTTTGAATATGAAACTAAGCTTTCAGAACCTTATTCAAACTGTTCTTCAGTTTCTGTTCAAATATGTATCTAAAAATCCTTTTTTAAATGTCTGGATTTAAGCTCATTGCAATTATTTTTTCGAAGTACCCAATTATCTAACAGTATTAAATCTGAATGGTTTTGTCAGTTACAATCACACTTATCAATTTGAAAGTCTTTTCTTTGGAAAGATTTTCCAGGCCTGCATGGCTAATGCTGCCTTATTGCCACTTCCAAGCATTTTTATATTCCTTACTATGACACTTCATTTCTGGGGTGAAGTTTCCTCACCAATAAAATGATGAAATTGAACTGGGTGATCTTTAAAAACTCTTTCCAACTCTATTGTTCTGTCTCCATGATAGAAATTCTTAACCTTTTTTGTTTTATAGATTCCTTTCTCAGTATGGTGAAATATATAAACCCCTTCTCTGAATTATGTGTTTAAATGCATAAAATAAAATATATAAGACTACAAAGGAGAGAGTTAGACTGAACTATCAAAAATATTAGCAAAAGCAAGTTCAAATACCCCAGATTAAGAAACCCATAACCTCCATTAGTCTCAAACAGTTAAATCAACCAGTTTCTGTGCTGATAACTCAGAACTACTGAAGATAATTAAAAGTGATGAATGCTCTCACCTCTATGCTATCATCTATCATCCATTTCCCTTGAATTGCCTCATTTCTCCAAATTTCTGTTTTGTCTGCCTGGCTTTGATGAAGGTATAGATGGGGAAGAACCTCTTTGGAAGTCTATGTTTATGGCAAAGAGCCATAATATTTGAAAAATAAGTAATTATAGGTATTAAATATGAAAATAATATTCATTCTTTTTAGTTGCCTCATCTGTAAAGTGAAAGGCTTGGACTCAATGACCTGTCACATCTGAATCCCACGATTTCTCATTAAAATGAGCCAAGAAACATTTCAGAAAACAGAGTGCCTCCATTACTTCTTTGTTTTCTCTTTTTTAAAATAAATCTTTGTTATAAATGTGCTTCTCTTTTCAATTTAAGAAATTGTTGAAAAATTCCTTGCTAAAATAATAATTTAAATGAGGAAAGGGAAACTTTACCCTAACTAAAAATAAAGACTTTGTGCATTCCCCACCCCCATCCCCTAGTTTGCTTATTCCATCTGTCCCAAGTTTGGAATTCCAGACTTCAGGACCGTGAGGTCATCCAAAGGTGACTTTGCTCCCAGTCAAGTACAAACATAACAAAATGGCGCACCAGCCTCTCCTCCCAACCCCCCTGAAGGAGAGCCAAAGCCATAGTTAGATGTACTCTTGGATGACGCAAATTTCTATTATTAAACACAGACAGAATATGCCATTAGTCATTGAATACAGAAGGAAACCATTAGCATCCAAAGGGGTGGAGCACAATAGCTCTCTCATGCTGCCGAATGCTCAAAAACTTAAAAACTAAGTCAACAGAGCAACGTGGCTGGTAACATGTATGCCTTATGTCACTTGGAAGGAAAAGTGCCATTTTCAGTTCAGTTAACCTGACTTATTAGCACTTAAGAAAGAATAAAACAAAAACACAGCAACTTCATGCACATGCTGACTGCTTGCTTCCCATAATTATATTTGTGAATGTGGTTTAAATGTATATTAGCATTTAAAATTTTTCTTTTACCTAGAAAAATTAATGGCATTCAGATTGTTTGAGTGCACAAAATATATGTGGATAATTTTATAAATCTTACCATATTTAGCCAGAAAGACTTTTCCTTTTTTAAAAAAATGCTATCTTAAAATAATCCAATCTAAAAATGAAGAATTTGCTAAACCAATGGAATGGTGACTCAGCTACGAAGTGTTTTATTAGGGGGAACTCTTTAGATGCTACTATTACACACAAAGCCTTCAGATGCCAAAGGGCTCAAGAATGTTTTATAAGTTGTTATATTTTAAAAATATCTCTAACAGAAATTCTTAAGGAGCAATCACACTGAATGACAAGTGCTAAGGTTAAAGATGCTTGTGAAAAAAAGTAATAGCTGTGTGAACATTGTTAGAGGGTTTTGTTCCTTATAATATCTCTAGAACTAATTAAAGCAAACTTTGTGAATTCTGTCCCTAATCTTTAGTTCTTCAACAAGATTAGCTCACAAAGTAAAGCTTAACCTTTCAGCTACTATATGCAGAGACTGAGTCACTGATATCTTCACATTAATCATTTACTTTGATTATGTACTCCTTAAGAGCAAGGACTGTGTCGTATTTATATTGGTGTCAGTTAATCAAAAAGCATTTATTGTATACCTACTATGTGCTGGAAATTGGGGATACAAAAACAAAACAAAAATAAAGTAAACTCTGCTCTCATGAAGCTTGCGTTCTACCAGAAGAGATAGCCTGTATGTAAATAGTTACATACGAAATAAATATAGAACGTACACAAGCTAGTTAGGGAGAGAAATAAGGATCAAGAAAGCCTTCTTGCAGAAGGTGTTGCTGGAGCTATATATTGAAGGAAGAGAAGAATTCTGTGAAGCAAAATGCTCACCTTCCTCATAGACTCCCAATAAATATCTGTTGAATGTACTAACGAATCTATGAATGAACAGATCCTTAATTTGATTTTTCCCTCTTCTTTACATACTTCATTGGAATTATAGATCTAAGAGTTAAAAGGACCAATTTTTGACGTATTTTGTGACCTTTTTCCCCCTGAAGAAGTGTTTTTGTTCTTTATTTAATTGAAAATTCCTTCAAAAACAAGACTATGAACAACAATTAGAGCTGAAAAATACTTTTATAATTTCATTTACCAACTTTTTTGCTTTGAGTCCATAGTAGTTTTTACTATTTCTCAAAATAAAAAAGAAGAAAGATCTTTTCACCGGTCCCTTCAACATAGATGTTCCGATATTTCTTTGTTTTCTGCTCTCGGTTTCTAAGGCTCGTATTTCTTCTTGGCTGCTCATTTATTTTGCTTAAGGCTTGTAAAAGCAAAAATGAATTTCCCTTGAAATAGACCACCACTTACAGAGAGATTATGGCTTCATTTGCATAACTATGCCCAGGAAGAGGGTTAACGACGTTGGAGAAATCTCTTGTGTAAATTTTAGAGATCGTTGCTGTGCCATCTTTGAAAGTTTACCTCATTAAGCGATAGCTCCCGGTCAGCTTCAATGTTCAGAGCTACTCACTGCTGCCTAGACTGCAGTGTTTGATGTTCTGTTGCTAACCTCTTTTAATACACTGTTAACATTTTCTGTGTTTAGCCAGAATTTTTAAAAGGATAAAATAAGATTTAATCTATAAAGAATTTAGAAATTTTTGATAGTTTTCTCAAGAAGTAATATCAGTGCAGGTGGATGTAATTATATCTTGCTTTGCAGTGATCTTTATTCTGCATTGAAACTGAGCTATGTTTAGATTAATACTTATTGAAAGGGTATGATTGAATATGGGAGACTCTGTTGTTTATTGGATAGAAGTGACCTTGAAGTCAGGAAGACCTCAGTTCAAGGCCAGCATCTGACTCATATTAACATTGTGACCTTGGGCCAGTCATTTACCTTTCCATGCCCCAGACAGTATGGTACAAGAGAAAAAACATTGAATTTGGAATCAGAGGACTTGGATTTCAATCCTGACTCTCTTCTACTTACTACCTTTAAAACCTCTTTGGGCAAGCCATTTACTATTAACCTCTCTTTATGCAAAGAGGGGAGGGAGCTAAATGACCTCTTAAATCCCTTCTGTCTCTAAATCTTTACCCCTAAATTACTCTGCACTGATGGAAGTATTTTTCACAGTGGGAATACCCTCTCCCAATAAAATCACAGGTCCAAATAAATAAAAAGACAGAAGATATAGTCTTGAACAGAATTCCTTTTAACACAATCTAATAATAGAAATTTCAAAACCACGTAGGAGTTAAGATTTTCTAGCAGGGAAAAATCATTTTGCATCTTCAGAGGTGGTTTGTTTTTTTTTTTTTTTTTTAGTTCATCATTTATATCTTCCATTTGATTTATAACTGTAATGAGTTCCTTCACTTCCAGGTTGCTAAGACACCTTGTAGTCAAAGTGTTGCAGCTTTTTAAAAAATGAACTAACCTTAAATGTACCATTCTCTTCTTTGTTTACAGAGTAATACCATCTTGTTGTTAGATACCAACAACCGAACCCTCCGAAGACTTGTCCTCCCTTCACAAGATGAGACTGCCCCTATAAAGACTTCCTGGTGGAGCAAGGAGGAATCTGTAAGGAGTTCCAAATTTTCCCAAAATGTAAAACTCAAAACAATATGAAAAAGAACATTTTCCCACTTAACATAAGATCCCTACTTTTTTGGATAACCCCACCAGTCTTTGGATAACATACGATGAAATTTAACTATGATTACACAAAAAGATATGAGCAACAAAAGATAATGGAGTTTTTTTGCTGTTAATCCTGCATATTTAAGAACAAACCAGAAACCCTGAACCAGAACTGACAGAACATAATGAGCCGTTAGAGGACACTATTCATATCTAATTCTTAGCCATGCAGTAAACATAGGCCATATTTTAAAACTTTATTTATGTTTTAAATTTATATGATAAGGTTATAAACATGGCTTCTGGGTGCATAAAACTAGATAAAAAACCTTAAATATTTTCTCCCAGACAAAGAATTCTCTTTGACATTCAGGAAAAGATTATCTGTATAGAGCAGACTTTTCACTGTGTCTTGAAGCAGAAGCATACCTGATCATAGGGGACTAGAACAAAAAAGCATTCCACTCTATTAACCACACATATACATACATGCATACATATACATTATATATATATACATACATTCATATACCTATACACATGTATGTCCATGTCTGTGAATATATATGTCTATGTCTATATCTGTATACGTGTGTAATAGAGTTGCAGTGTTCCTCATGTTATTTGTGGTACAGCATATGCTTCCATAGCTATTTAATTATTTAAAGACTTGTTTATTTTTCTATTAAATTCTGATCATTTTTATTAATACATCTTAAATGAGTGAATATGCCATCAACCCTGAAATATAATTTAGTCCAGCATTGCCACAAAACAGTGGAGTTGACAAGCATAAATATCTTAGCTATGAGCTACACATGAACATTAGTGGAATGCTTTATGAAAGGAGACTGGAAGAAGAGACATGGATATTCTAGAGTCATAGGATTTTAAAGTTGGAATTTTAGAGCTTAGAAATCCTCAAGGCCACTGGGCATGGTGACACAAACATAGAAGCTTTGCTCCCGGGAAGGCTAAGGATGGTGGATCACTTGAGCTCAGGAGTTCTCAGCTATAGTGGACTGTCATCCAGGTCTCTTCAGTAAGGTGCCAATATGGTGAATCCTCGAGAATAGGATAAGCTGCAGTGGCAAACCATCCCAGCCAGGTTGGAAATAGAGTAGGCCAAAGTCCCCATGTCAGTCAGTGGTGAGAGTGGGTCCATTCATGGCTGCTGCATTTGGTGCCTGAGTGAGATGGGGGACCTTGGAAGGAAGGAAGCAAAGAAGAAATTATCATCAAATTCAACGTCCTTATTTTACGGATGAGTAAATAAGAGAAATTAAAATACTCAGCCAATGGCATCAAGCTAGTAAGCTGCAGAGCAAGGACTTGACCCCAGGCTCTGAATTCTTTTCTTCCACTTCACCTTTTTAACCAACGTTAGTGTAAATTTATTCCCAAGGCAAGGTGACCTATATAAAATATCCTGACATGTTTAATGTGAATAATGTGTAGTTTCCTTTATTTTTAGGGAGCTTACAAAATGTGTAAAGAATTTTCACACAAAAACTGGCTTGTATTCTACAAAGAATATGGGTGAGAACTTATTTTTTGAAAGAATTTGAAGTGGGGTCCTATTTGATCCATTCCTTTTCAAATGAAATTTTCTTCTTGTTTGTCTTTTACAGAAGTAGCTTGATTGTGCTAGATGTCCTAGAGGGTCGAGCACATACCATCTCCCTTCCCATCAACCTCAAGTCTGTTTTCCTAGTAGCTGAAGACAGATGGCTCCTGGTTGAGAAGAATACAAATCAGTAGGTTTAACCACCTAGTGTCCCATAGGAAATTTAAAGAGAGATTGTTTCCTTTGTGTATTACCCAGGCTCCTTTCTTCTTCCTCTGTCTATACTTTAACCGGTTCACTGTTTGTCATTACCTCTTCTAGGTAGGAATTAATAGAATAAGAGGGAAGGAAACTTAAAAGAATTAAATATAATCATTTCTTAAAATACTTATAAAGGTGTTTCAGGCAACATGGTTGAAATTAATAGCAGGAGTGAACATTGCTGTTATCTGTAACTCGTCCTTGTTGTTGTCTTTTTCCTCATTAGAGCAGGTAATTGAGAATTGGCTATATTCGCACCTACCTAGAAGTACTGTAGACTTATTCTTTAGCATCTCCCATCTTCTTTTCAGATTAATTATTTTATACATGTATGTGTGTTGTATGTTCCCTTGTAGACATGCATGTGTGTATATATACAGTGTGTCCCAAAAGTCTGAGTGCAATTTTAAGGTGTTTAAGTTTGAACTAAGACTTTTAGGTCATCCTGTGTGTACGAGTTTTTGTATGTGTGCATTATGTAGTTGTGCATGTATGTACGTGTGTATTGTGTGATTTTATACCTATATTCTGTACATATACATGTGTGTATGCACATATGCATGCATGTGTGTATAAAACCTGTATTACAGAGTTTTCAAAAGTTTTTGAGCAGTTCAAGCTTTAATAATTTTTAACTATACTTCAATATTTTTGGGATACCCCGGGTGGTGAAGGAAATATATAAAACAACAATCTGTGTGGAAAAAAAGATCTGTTCATTTTCGTGGGCCACAAGCACACAGTGCTAACTAATAGTAAAAAAGTAGTTTTATTTTGAGATCTAAATTTGTGATGCCATACCTATAGGGGACTCCCAGTAAGAGAATTCCTTCCACCAATCCAGATCAGTAACTGTTTTTTAATTTAGAAAGTTGCCTGGAAAGTCCTGAGAAATTTATGTGACCTAACTGGGGTCATGTACCCAATATGTGTCATTTGGGACTTAAACCCAAGTCTCCTCAATTCTAAAGTCAGCTCTCCATCCACTATGCTACACTGCCTGCCTCTCAGCACAATCTTAAGCTGCATTTAAAAAGCCATAATGTCCAGAATGAGTGAAGGTGATACTTGTGTTATCAGACCACCAGATCCACTTCTAGGAACCACAGTTTAGGAAGGAAGTTGACAAGCTAGATAACATCCAGAGGAGTGGTCTGTAGGAACCTCAAAACCTTGCTAGACAAGGATAGATCGAAGGACCATAGGAGGTTTAGCCTAGAGAAGAGAAGATGGGGGGGGGAGGAAGGAAAAGGAAGGTGAGGGAGAAGTCGTCTTTAAATATCTGAACAATTTTCATATGAAAGAGGGATTAGGCCTGTTCCAACTGCCCCTAGAGGACAGAATCAGGAGCAGTAGTATATATGGCAGAAAGTTTTCAAATTAGAAGGAAACACTTTTTAACTGTTCGGAATATGCAAATGTGAAATGGGTTGCCTCTGGAAGGGTGCATTTACTCTCACCTGGCAAGGGTGTTGTAGAAGAGGCTGATTGGCCTAAATTGCTCTTCTGGCTCTGGAGTTCTGTGGTTCTGTAGAGATTGTAAACAGAAAAAGAGAGGGGGCTTTGAATAGGAAAACAAATTATTTTCTCTCAGACTCACCTTAGATTGATAAGAAAAGAGAAGACTTCATATGAGTCAGTTCTAGCTGTGTATTATCACTGTTTATAGGAAATTTCTTTTAGCTAAGCCTGGACATGTGGAATCCAAAGAAAAAGGAGTTTGCCATTTGCATATGTTAAAAGAAGAGCCAGTGAGCACAGGATTTGGATTTATGAAAGGTAAATGTTTTGCATACGTCTATTTAAATATGTTTATATCTGTTTGTGTGGATGTATGCTGCTGTACACATACTGTCCTCAGTTGTCATTGACCAGAATCATTATGTTTGACAAGAAGAAAGTATTAATTTAATGAATTAATTTAAAGGATTCATTTGAAACAGTTGCTAGGACGAATTCTCACATTCTAGTGAGAATTATATTCTCTCTATTAAAAACTGACATCACATTTTTTTATATTTGCAAATAATGGTTCACATGTGTAGTACTCCTTAATTTGTAAATGTTTTTATATTCATTCTCTTAGTTGACCATTGCAATAGCCTTTTCAGTAAGGTAGGACAGGTATTTCCCCAGGAGGAGACTGAGGCTTAGAGAAGTTCTCCTATGTCCAAGCTCACATTCCACCACTAGACAAGTAGAAAATTTTCTAATACAAGAGTTGTGTGCTTGTGTTGGGTCATTTCTGTTAAATTTCTATTCAACACTAATAGTAGGTACTTAATAAATGTTGAATGATTGATATATTGATGGCCATATTAATTCAGTTGCTTTTATTTTATAATAATTCAGGAAAAAACCATGCTTCTCCATACATAGTATATGTCAGTTTGGTATCTTCTATGGGGTGCTCTTGTTGACGCTATTTAGTAACGTGGTATATTCCATACCTACTTGAAATGATTTTGGAAAAATGCCTAAAATTGTAAACAGTAAGTAGGAGGGACATAGTCAAATGTGAAGTTAGTAGTTCTATCTCTTTGATCTTAGCGTTGGGATAGACAGTTGGTTAGGAGAACAAAGGGCAGAAAACAAATGACTTGTATTTTTTTTCAGGAGAATGTGCAACTAATATGCCATTTTTAATTCCTTACTTCAGAAGCAGAACTCAGTATACCACATAAAATTTCAAGCAACCAGCTGTCATCAGAAAATCTAAGTTCAGCTGTTGGACAAAAGATTGTGTCTCCTAACCGTATTCTCTCTGATGAGAATAGTTACGCAACTATACTAGTTGGTTTCCCAGACCTCATGGTAAGCAACGAGATAATATAACTTTTGATATAACATGTTTCTTAGGTGACTTAATTTACAATATGTAAACTTGTGTGGTAATAAAAAAATAATCATTTCAATAAAGCTTTTAAAATGTCCCAAAATAAATCACCAGTACCCCACCTAACTCCTTGTATTTTAAAGTATTATATTTGTCTTTCACCTTAATATTTAAATATCATATAAGTCTGTACTGTATTATATTATTTCCAGTCTGGAAGGAGAATGAATGAGAGAGATAAAAAAGAATTGATCAAACTCTAATGGGTCAAACACTGTGTTAAACTCTGGTGATAAAAATGCAAAAGCCAGACAGCTCGTGCCCTCAAGGCCATTCTGTTCTAGAAGGAGACAATGCATATAATGGAGCTAAGTTGTGGATGAAGTGGTAATGCTCAGAAGTCCTCAGGACGGTCATTACCAGCAAGTCACTGTAGCTTGTGACTTGCTCCTTCTTGTAGCCCACTGCCAAGCCTACGTACAATCCCACTGACTTCTGAGTGGCCGTATTTTCCCCACGGCTGGATGGAAGACAAGTGGAAGAAGAGAGAAAACCAAAGATCTCTCGTCCCACAGGAGTCTGCATGTCTGCCTCAGACATGCAGACTCCTTGCGGTGTTGTGTTGTGGGTGCTCTTGCTCAGTTGTTTTAGTCATGTCCAACTCTTCATAACTCCTTTGGGGTTTTCTTAGCAAAGGCACTGGAGTGGTTTTCCATTTCCATCTCCAGCTCATTTTACAGATGAGAAAACTGAGACAAACAGGGTTAAATGCCTTGCTCAGGGTCACGTTGACACTGAGTGTCTGAGGCAAGACTTGAATTCAGGAAGATGGGTCTCCCTGATTCCCAGCTCAGTGCTCTACCCATTGCACAGCTAGCTGCTGTGTATATTACATTATCTAAAAACTCCTCTGTAGAAGATTGCAGAGTACAGGGTGGGACTCAGCTCTCCCAATTTTCCCTGCCAAACAACTCTCAAACAATGCCTCAAATGAAATTTTGGAGCAGCGAAGCACATACAAAATCAGAGGGAGACATTTTTCCAACTTCTGACAATTTAAGATGTTGGCAGGGGAGGTCTGTAACACGTGTGTGGGTGCAGGCCCGCAGTGTGACAAGAGCAGCAGCTGTGGGCCTTGGAGACGGCCCCAACAGCAGCAGCAGCAGCTTTGGAGTTGTCAGCCTAGAAACAGTGAGGGGGTCAGACACATGATCCGAAGGAGATTGTAGGAGACCTTTGGATGGCATTGGGTGCAGCTGGTGCTGACTAGGTACTCTATTGCCTGTAAGAAGTTGTGGGTCTCAGTGCCAGGGTGGAGAAGAGCACTTGTAATCAGTCACAGGGGAGCAAGGACCTTTCCTACGTAAAGACCAGAGTACAGAGCAAGAAAACAGTGACCACACCTCTCCCAGAATAGCACCATTTTGGAAACACTGAAAACTTGGTGACCTCCCCCAAAAAAACTAGCTCTGAAAACAGCAATACAAAAAAGCCTGAAGCTTGGCACAGCGCCTCCCCACCCCAAAGTGAACAAAGCCCAAGTTTAACATGAAGTTCAAAGTGAAGAAACAGTCTGGGAAAATGGGGAAACAGCAGCAACAAAAAAACAGCTTGACCATAAAAAACGACTTCATTGGCAGGGAAGACCAAGATAAACTTAGAAGACAGTGGCGTGAAAATAGCTACGAGCAAAACTTCAAAGAAAAATGCTAATTGAACACAAGGCCAGCAAGAATTTCTGGAAGTGTTAAAAAAAGAGATAAAAGTTGTGGAGGAAAAATTGGGAAAGGAAATGAGAGTGATGCAAGAAAATTATGAAAAGATAATTAATAGCTTAGTGAAAGAAGCCCAAAAAATTCACTGAAGAAAAGAATTCCTTAAAAAGTAGAATTGGCCAGATGGAAAAAGTGGTACAAAAGCTCACTGAAGAAAATCTTTACTAAATATTAGAATTGGGCAAGGTGAAGCTAATGACTGCATTAAACTTCAAGAACAATAAAACAAAATTAAAAAGAATTTTTAAAGTATGAGAAAATGTGAAATATCTCAGGAAAATTTTAAGGAAAATTGTCCCAATATCCTAGTTCTGGAGAGTAAAATAGAAACTGAAAGAATCTGCCTGTTACTTCCTGAAAGAGATCTCAACATGAAAACTTCCAGGAACATTATAGCTAAATTCCAGAGTTCATAGGACGAAGAGGAAATATTGCAAGTAGCCAGAAATAAAGAATTCAGATAATTGTAGAGCTACAGTCAGAATCGCACAAAATTTAGCAGCTTCCTCATTAAAAGATTAGATGATATTCAGCAAAACAAAGAATCACCTACCCAGCAAAACCAAGTATAATCCTGAGGGGAAAAATGGATAAATAAATAAAATAGAGGACTTTGAAATTACCAGAACTGAGTAGAAAATGTGGCATTCAAACACAAAATTCAAGAGAAGCATAAAAAAGCAAATATAAAAGAGAAATCATAAAGGACTCAATAAGGTTAAACTATTTGTAGTCCTATATGGACAGATGATAAATATAACTGCTAAAAACTTTATCATTATTAGGGCAGTTAGAAGGAGTCTGCATAGACAGAGGGCATGGTTGCAAGTTGACTATGTTGGAATGAGCTCCAAAATAGAAGGTATAGGTGAGAAAGAGGGATACTCTGAGAGAAGTGGGAAGGAAGAGATAGAATGGGACAGATGCTCTCACTTAAAGGAGGCACGCAAGGAAGAACTTTTATAGTTGAGGGGAAATGGAGGGGTAGCGGGCAATGCTTTGCCCTCATTAGAATTGGTTCAAAGAGGGAATAATATTAATGTATACACACTCAGTTGGGTGTAGAAATCTGTCTTACCCAATAAGGAGATAGGATGGAAGGGGATGAAAGAGTGGGGAGCAGGTTGGGGGAGGCAGTGGTCAGAAGGAAGACAGACTTTTGAGAACGGACAGAATAAAAAGAGAGAAAGATAAACAGAGGAAAACTGGAGTGAAGAGAAATGCAAAGTTAATGATTGTAGCTATGAATTCGAATTGGATAAGCTAATCATTAGAATACAAGGGCTCACAGAATGGATTGGAAACCACACTCCAGCAATGTTTTGTGTTCAAGAGACACAGTTGGGACAGAAAGGCACACTGAGGGTTGAAATGAAGGGCTGGAGCAGGGTCTATTCTTCTTCATCTGAAGTGAAAGGGCAGGGGTGGTAGTCTTGATCTCAGACAAAGCAAAAGCTAGAATAGACCTAATTAAAAGGTATGATCGGGGAAACTTCATTTTGCCAACAGGTACCTTGGACAATGAAGTAATAAAAAAAATTTGCAGTAAGTTCATCTGATAAAAGCCTCATTTCTAAAATATATAGGAAACGGAGTCAAATTATAAAAATAAGAGCCATTCCCCAATTGATAAATGGTTCAAGATATTGTTGCAAGTGAAATTCAACAAAAAGTAGACTGAGGCACATTTTCTCTGAATAATATAATAGTTTGTTTATAGAACATGAAGCTATTAATAAAGCAAGTCTAATGGCTGCCTGAGTTTAGCCAAAAAAGACAAAGTAGTGAAGACATAACTTCTTTTTATAAGAACAAAGAATAGAACAGAGTAGGTGAGGAAATCATACTGTTAGAGTTGGCAGCATCATGGGGGTGAGGGTAACATGATTGGTTACATTAAGGAAAACAGACATACACATGTGGGACCAGTCCCACCACCTCTTTGCCTTAAAGGAATGCTTTATGTATTTATGGGACCCAGCTACATCTGGAGATCACTCATAGTGGATCAGGGGTGTAGACTTACTAGCTCTGAAGACTCCCTTTAATTGGGCAAGGATAAATAGAAATGGACCGCATCAGTTTGTGCCCTCTCAAGAATGACACACATCATGAAGTTTCTCAGGAGCTGAAGTTATGAAGAATAACAAGCTTCCCTGGCACAAAGTGATTTGCCAGTGGTGCTTGGATAGCAGTTTCCTTAGAATTAAAGTTTTTAATGAGAGTATTGAGCTTCTGTACATTAGCTTAGAGTTTTTCTTTAATTAAAAGTGATCAATATGAAAAGTGAACTGTAGCATCTAAATTGTGAGACAAAGACTGAACTTTTGAACTCATGAGCTTTTTCATTCAGAGACAAAGACGAATTTTAGATTTGTTACATAGAATATGGTTACAGAATAGAATCAATTATAGATGAAATATAAAATACAGTATCAATAATTTTCACAGTATGAACAAGGAGCTTTCAGAAGAAGAAATCAAAGCTATCCTTAGTCAAATGCTCCAAATCACTGTTGATTGGAGAAATGCAAATTAAAACAACTCTGAGGTACCACCTTGCCCCTGTAAAAATGGATAAGCACTTGAGGAGATGAGGGACAATAGATCCATTCATAAATTCTTGGTGGAATAGTGAACTGGTCCAACTATCCTGGAGAACAGTCTGGAACTATACCCAAAGGGCTAAGAAACTGTGTATACCACTTTGATCCAGCAATACCACTGTTTGATCTGTACCCCCAAAGGGATCAAAAAAAAGAAAAAAAGATCTCTGTGTACAACAAAATACATAGCATCTATTTTTTGTGGTGGCAAAGAATTGGAAATTGAGAAGATGCCCATCAATTGGGAAATGGCTAAATAAGTTGTGGTATATGATTGTAATGGAGTACTAGTGTGCTATAAGAAATGATGAGGGGGGTGATGTCACAAAAAAACAGAAATAAACCATGGCAAGACTTATATGAACTGATGCAAAAGTGAAGTGAGAACTAGGAGAGCATTACGCACAGTAACAGCAATGTTGTAATGATCAACCATGAAAGGCCTGGCTACTCTGATCAATGCAGCGATTGAAGACAATTCCAAAGGATTCGTATGATGGGAAAAGAAATGCTATCCACCTCCAGAGAGAAAGAATTTAGAAACTCTGAATACAGCTTATAGTTTAATCTTCTCACTTTTTTTTTTGTGATATAGCTAATATGAAAATATATTTACATAATTTCACATGTGTAATTGACATCAGATTTCTTGTCTTCTTGGTAGGTATCTGAGGGGATGGGAGAGAGGGAAAGAATCTGGAACTCAAAATTTAAAAACAGAAAAGAATATTAAAAATAAGTAAATAATAAATTTTTAAAAAGAAAAAAACTTGTCTATACTGCAGAAAAACAGAATGAAGTGAAGATAGTCAGTTCTGGATAATTGAGCGGAAATGTCCCTATGCTATATTTTGTGATTGGATTTGCTTGATGATTATTATTGTGGAATAAACAACCTCATTAAAGAACCATCAAGCCACGTTTAGTGTGTTTTGGTCTGGTTCACTCTGTCTTTGACAACTCAAGGTTATAGGAAAAAATAACATGTTGATCTGAACTCATTAAAGTCAAAAGGGTAGAAAGCTGGTGGCCCTATCAACAGCATAGCCAGTGTAAATGTTATCTGACTTTAAATGTATCTTCAGATTCTTTGACAAAAGAGTTCACTTTCTGTTCAAATTTTCCTTCATGCCATTTGGGTAGGATGAGAGTATCATTTGCAGAGGAAGATGTGAGTCTTGTTCATAATGTGGTTGTCTGAAATGCCTTGAAATGATAATGCAATTGCCTAAATGAGTCAGTTTACTTCATTGTATAAGATCTGATCTAATAATTGGAAATGCAAAACCTAAATAAAAATATTGGGTTTGAGGTTTTGTCATATGCTTTTCCCATTTGCATGAATTATCAAATAAAAGACAGCTGCTGTGATATCGCATAACAGAGACTGGAACATTTTCTTGTAATACAGTATCTACTGGGGCCTTGACTGTATAAAGGAAATAATTACATGGGTTTTTTTTTTCTGCAAAGCTTATTGATATCAGTATTGAGACTACTGTTGTCTTTCTAAAGATGGAGAAAGAGAAACGTAACCTTCTGCTACAGACCTAAAGAAGTTAATATATAAATGTGTCCTAAGATGCCCTAGAGCAGCACTTCTCAACCATAAATCCATGAATAAATTTCAAGATATCCACAAACTTGGCTGGGAAAAAGTGTGTCATTTTCAGCAATAACTTCTAACATGAATTTAACACTTTTTTCAGTTATTATTCTTTTAAAAAATTACTTTTGGGAAGGGTCCAAAGAAGTCCCTGACTAAAAACAAGTTAAGAGCCTCTACCCCAGAGTTTCTTTTTATGAAATTTTAGAAAATATCATTTGAACACATAAAACTTAATGTTACTCTGACAGCTCGTCTGCATTTCTTCATTTTACTTGATTTTTGTTCAAATCTTTTTTCGTTAATGAAGTAATAATGCGTAATATTCACTTCTTTACTCTGTGCAAAGATAACCATAAGTTTAGATAGAACTCTGACATAATATAGAATGTTGAGAAATTGATAAGTTCATTTTAAAACATAACTCAAATTTGATTATTGGTTTTAAATCATAATTTGATTTTAGAATCTTCTGTCATATGATACAAAAATCACTTTTAACCCTGTTAAAAGGAAAAAGAAAATAAATAGTAAGGGAATATATATAGGAAAAATAAATAAGGGGAAAAGTGATGAATAGATAGGATCCCCTTTTAATGAGCATAAATGAATATCAAAATTATTGTAGCATCTCCAAATCTCATTAAAATGTAATCTTATATTTATGGTCTGAAGATGATATTATGCAAAGTCTAATGTATATTGCATTTATTAATAAATTAGTAATCATACAAAAGAAAACTGTTGTAAAATAATGTTGCTAAGAGGGTAAATATGATTACATATTTATCCCTCTGCTGTATTTTAGTTGAATATAAAATATTCTTAAAGAAAGCTTGCATCATTTTCAAAATTGTTTGATTGACTTAGTGGAGAAGAATTTACGGATACAGAGATATTTTCAGTAAAAGATATTACCTCTCTTAGTTTGAGGACTAGTTGAAGTGATAAACTAACATATTCCACATAGCTTTCAGATCTTCCAAAAGTGACCTCTCAGGCACGGTATTTATTATGGGAAGTATCCATAATACTTCATTTTGTCTCCACTGTGAATAGATTGATGCTTTCAGTTTACAGTTGATTGCATTGACATGGAACACTGTTTGATTTTTGCTTTTGTTTTTAAAGATATATCCTGTTGCACATTTGTACCAGCAGACAATATTTAATATTATCAATGATCGTTAACATGGTATAGAGATTTAAATCTAGGTGATACATAGAAATGCCTCATCAAAAGAATTTGTTTGTTAAATCAGTTGCTTCCTAAATCAATAATTCATGAACATATCTGTTATGTAATAATTCAGCATAATTCACTTTGCCATGTTATCAAGTATGTAGGCCATCACATGAAAATTCTCTTGTTTTCTAAAATGGAATATTATTTGTTAGAATGGAATTCTTCCTGAATATTACACATTTCATAAAATTTGAAGCAGTGTCCCTATCCTTTGAAATCTTACCTATGGTACTAACAAATGTGTGAGTGTGAATCTAAAAGGAAATACAAAAAAACACTGAAGAAAATTATACCTTAAAAAACAATGTAGGCCAAATGGTTAAAAAAAAAAAAAAAAAGATCCAAAAAGCCAATGAAGAGAAGAATGCCTTAATTGCCTTAAAAAGCAGAATTGGACAAATAGAAAAGGAGGTCCAAAAGCTCACTGAAGAAAATAATTCCTTAAAAAATAGAATGGAGTAAAGGGAAGCTAATGAGTTTATGAGAAATCAAGAAAAAATAAAACTAAAACAAAAGAATGAAAAAAATAGAAGACTGTGAAATATCTCATCAGAAAAACAGCTGTCCTGGAAGAGATTCAGGAGAAATAATTTAAAAATTATTGGACTGCCTGAAAGCCATGATCAAAAAAAAAAAAAGCCTAGACATGAGCATTCAAGAAATTATTAAGAAAAACTACCTTGATGTTCTAGAACAAGAGGGTAAAATAGAAATTGATCATCATTGATCATCACCTCCTGAAGGGAAAACTAGGAATATTGTAGCCAAATTCGAGAGTTTCTAGGTCAAGGAGAAAATATTGCAAGCAGCCAGAAAGAAACAATTCAAGTATGGTGGAGCCACAATCAGGATAACACAAGATTTAGCAACTTCTGTGTTAAAGGATCAGAAGGTTTGAAATATGATATTCCAGAGGGCAAAGGAGCTAGGATTACAACCAAGAATCACCTACCCAGCAAAACTGAGTATGATACTTCTGGGGGAAAAATGAATATTCAGTGAGATAGAGGACCTTTAAGCATTCTTAATGAAAAGACCAGAGCTGAATAGAAAATTTGACTGTCAAATACAAAGAAAAAGCATGAAAAGATAAACAGGAAAGGGAAATCATAAGGGACTCAATAAAAGGTTAAACTGTTTACACACCTACATGGGAACATGATATTTGTAACTTACAAGATCTTTCTCACTGTTAGTTAGAAAGAATGACCCTAGAGACATTTCCCTTTGAAATAATGGTTCCAAAATTTTAGAGTTTAGAACCCCTTCTCCCAGTTTCATCCCAGAGTCTGGGATGTGTAAGTCCTAGGCTTTGCCACACTATTTGAAAGAAGTTGTCAGAATGAGGTCAAGGTCCTAGAACTTGAGAGCTATTAGCTCAGGATCATGGTTTCCATTTCTGGACAAGTTTTTAGAAAAGGAGCTCCAACATTTGAGGATCTCATAGTATAACCCCAGAGATATTTGTGGCAACAGAGGACTGGGAATCATTACTTTAAGTTCTGTGTTAATTACTTAGCATACTCACCTGCTAAGTAAATGTAATTTTCCCTCCTTTTCCTTAAACACGTGGTTTAAGCTATCATGTAACAGGTATTTATTAAACACTAACTGTGTGTACCAAGCACTGTGCTAGATGCTGAGAAAAAAATCTCTCTTTATAAGCAGCTTATATCTTTCTAATTTCCCTCATATAACTGAGCTAGTTTCTGGGTCTATAGAGGATGATTTCCCACACTGTTTTATTAAAAAAAAAAAAATGAGCTATAATCTGTAGATTTCTCTGTTAATTTTTTTTCTCAGAAAACTATGCTTATAGTTTCCAGTTGCTATGAAAGGAATTAAAATAAAAATACCTGTCTTTGAGAGTTGTGTGTGAAAGGACTTAGAAAAACCCACTTCTCCCACATGTACTCCAGAAAGATCCAAAAAGTAGCACTAGCCCAAATAAATAAAGAGAAATTACAATAAGTGCCTTCTTCCAACTCATGACTGCACAAAAAGATAGCAGACTTCCTATCCACCAGAGAAGAAAGTGTCATCTCAAGTAGATCAGCCTAACGCCAACCAGTGCTTGTGCTGGACATGGTCCAGGAATGCCTGAAGCCTGTAGAATTTCTTAACCAAGAGAAAGGAAACCCAGAATGAGCACATGGAGAAGCCTCATAACATTCAGAAACCCACTACTGTCTGAGTCTGGTCTGAATTACCTTCAGGGCCTTGAAGCCTCAAGTTGTCTATAGTAGAGGCAGTAAGCCCAGAGTACTTTGAGAGCCTGGTCACACTCTGATGAGAATACTTGGCAGAAGGCCACGGCATTGTGACCTGAGATGATCCAAAGAGCCCTGAAGTAGGGGCATTCAGAATCAAGACAATCAGGTGGGGCTGAAACTTACCAGCTCTTTGAGCACCAAAGGAGACCGAACTCCATAGCAGGAGCACAAGAAATGTGTGGATTTGATTTGATTGTTTATGTTAGTTTATTACAAGTGAGGAATTTTTTTTCATTGTTCAGGTATAGAGAGGATATAGTGCTAGTGAAGCCCCGACAAAGAGGGGGGAGGGAAGTGTCACTCAAGCAAAGAAAGTGGAACATTATTTAAACGAAGACACGGACAAGCAACTCAGTTTTGAAACTTTGATGAATCTATTGTTTTTTCCCTAAAAATCCAACCTGTATATGATAGACGTTTGCAATTTCAGGTACAATCCTCTTTTTCTGTTCTTCTTAAATAGAAATATTTACGTTTGCTAATGTTCAGGCTAATAATTATAAAATATAAATACATATATTATTTCATTATACTTGGGAAATTAAAGTTTATAACTGATATTTAAGTAAATGCCAAGTAAATTATCACACTGATGGGTTCTCTTTTTCAGTCACCCAGTGAAGTTTATTCCTGGAAGAGACAGTCATCTTTGGGCACACAGACTGGTTTTACTTCTAATTTGAATAAAGGACAAAGTAAATCTGGAAAGCCAGAACAGACTAATTGTGTGATACTATTAGATACTAATCAGGTGGTCAGAATCTTGCCCCCTGGAGATGTTCCTTTAAAAGAAATTTTTCCAAAAGGTAAGAAACTGCTGGATTATTAATATACCAAAAATGGGTAAGGTTATTTCCTTTTGTTTTGTTTTATTTGGGTGTTTTGGGGAGGGGAGATGAAGTATTTGATCCCATGAGTCTTTCATATTAAAAAACAACCAGGATAGGAAGTATCCATGGGATTGTATTGATATATAAAACTCTCAGATGAGGAAATTACCTCTACCAATGTATCTTGGTGCTTTCTCTGTGTTTTACAGTCTTATAGCATTGTGTAGAGCACTGAGAAGTCAAGGGCCCAGGGTCACATAGCCAACAAGTGTCAGAGGTGGGATTTGAACCAGACCTGTTCACTACTTCATGCTGCCCCTTCCCTAAACAAAACCAAAAAAAAGAAAAGATAGATACTGTGATAATTTTTGGGTGAAGTAGAATCATAGTTATCTTTCAGGGGTCAGTCACTCAGTGAATATTTGTTAAGTGCTTATGCACCAGGCACTGTGCATAGCACAGGAGTTAGAAGGAAAGGCAGAAGAATCCCTGCCTCCAAGCAACTCATAGTCTGACTGGGGGAGCAGCATGCAGACTATATATACAGTCAACCAGAAATGATCAAGAGAGGGAAGTCACTCATATAACTCCCGAGCTGGAAAAAGACTTCCTGGAGCAGTAGGATTTTAGCTGGGACTTGAAAAAAGCCAGGGAAGCCAGGAGGCAGAGAAGAGGAGTGGCATTGGAGGACAGGCAGTGAAAATGCCCAAAGGCAAGAGATAAAGTCTACATGATCTCTAAGGATCTCTCAAGAATCTCACAGATCACCCAATCTTTAACTAAAGGATGAAACTTTTCAATAATATTTTGACAAGTGCTACTTGATGACCTCTAAAAATGGGAATGCCCTACGAGGCAATCCATTTGCTTTAGACATCTCTAATTGTTGGAAGTTTTGGAGTGGAAATCTGTTTCCTCATAACTTCTATCATTTCGTCTATATTCTCCCTAGCCTCTAGGATCAGAAAGAATAAATCATAATTCCTCTTCCACATGAAAACCCTTTGTCACACTGAAGAGGAGGTCGTTTTTAAAGTGCTGGTTAGACTAACCCTTAGACACAAAATCCATAATCTTGCCTAAGTCCCTAAGCTACACATCACCAGTTTCATTAACAAATTTTCTCATGTGACATGGTTTTGATGCCCTTCACCCTCCTGGTTACTAGATTTGGGGCCCAATCTACCTCGTTAGTATCTTAAAAAGTAGTGCCCAGAAGTAACACAGTATACCAGATGTAGTCTGCTCAAGCTGCATTAGAACAATCCCTACCCCCTTATTCAGAACTCCATAATTCTCTTAATGATACCTCCAAATCCCAAGCTGCTACATCACACATCCACACACACACACCCCACACACAGTCTTTTTAATATCAGCCTTCTCCCATCAATGCCGTATGGTTGTTAATCTTGCAACAACATGATATTTTAACCAGATTGCAAGTGACTGAAGGGCAGTGGACAGATGTATTACAGTCAGCAACGTATATTGTAACATTTTCAACCATGACAGACTTGGAAGTGGAAGAATGGGTATTATCAGGAAAGGTATGATTTGAAAGGGAAATGAGAGAATAAGGCGGAACAGATTAAACAATACTTAATGCTTTACTGGTTCTCATGAAATGTGGAGGCGAAGAGACAGGCTTCCAGTGAATCGTATAGATCTTTTCGACAAGCTTTGAGCCAACTTGGGCTAAAAGTCACAAAGGAAGAGAAGGCATGGACAGGCTGTAGACTGTACTCTTGGAAGAAGGTTTTCCTAACATCAAGCCTAAGTTTGCTTTGCAGCTTCTACTTATTTCTCCTAACTCTGCCTTCAGGAAACAAGCAGGACAAGTCTGTCTTCTCAGTCACATGATAGCTCTTTAAACACTTGTAGATAGTTCCTGTGTTCCCTAGAGTCTTGCTTCTGCAGGCTAAACATCCTCAGTTCCCCCAGCTGACCTACATATAGCATGACCTTGAGGGTCTTCAGCATCCTAGTCACACTGCCCTCCATATAGACACTCTAGTTTATCATCCTTTCCAAAATATGGCATCCCAAAATGAGTAATTTTGCTCTTGTTAGAGACCTTTCTGCATCTGGTGACCAAGAGAACCACACAAACTGCCTTTGGTTGTGAGTGAACTGATTCCTTTGGTTTATAACTTTCTTTAAACACCACCTAGATGCTAAATGCAATCAGAATGCCCTGAGAATTTTTATTCTTGAGTCTCTGTCTTTAATACCCAAACTCAGCTGTGTGTTGAAACATTCAGAACTGACTGACTGGAACTTGGCTGATTTGGGGAAGAAATCTGGCCACCATCCTTGTCTTCTTTAGCTCCACCTCACAGTCTGTCTAAGGTCAATCATGAAGCTTTCTCCTTTCAGATAACTCATTTCCTAAATATTCATGTCATCTGACTTGTTTTCAAACCAGTTAACATTAATTTTGGTCATTTGTCAAATTCTTACCAAAAATAACCTTCAAAACATTTTGCTAAAGGGCTTTGAGGCAACTGGTCCTGATACATAAGAATGTTTTTTAACATTAGAAATTGAGTAAGTGGTTCTTCCTTCTTGAAATAGAGGACAGTAAAAATCGCCTCTTTCCTTCTTCTCTATGCCATGAAACTAATTTGCATTTTGAAACAGAAAAAAGTTATTGGTAAAAATGACCCTTAAGAAAATTATTGCTCCTATGGCTTTATGCCTAGCAGTACTGTAGAAGTACTCATGATGGCCACTCAGCTTCATATTACTACTTATAAAGGAAAAAATTCAAATAAACTGACAAGCACAAAATGTGGGGAAGATGATTAGCTAGATAGTCTTAAGTCTTTTCGCCCTCAACAGCTGCTAATCCTGTTTAATCATCAGACCACACCCTTCTATAAATAATTCAAGCTATTTGGGCCAAAACATAGCAACAGAAAGTGTCAAAAGTGATGTATTATGCAGCATTTTGTAGTTTAGGCAAGACTGGCCTCATCTCAGGCAATAAATACTCTTTCCAAGAGAGCTCTTGAATTAGAAACCAAGGTGGTAGTGGACAGGGCTGGTCCTCCTCAGGTTTATATCATTAAGTTTTCCTCTGGCACACACCCCCCTCTCTGTTTCTAGTCCCTCTCATTCCTTCCTGTCCAGCACATGCCTGCTTGCCCCTCCTGAGGTCTGTTTGACCGGACAGTCATCATCTCAGACTTAAACACTTCCTTCCCTCCCTCCCTTACGTCACTTCAAATGAGGGTCATAAGATTATGGGAGATATTTGAATGTCATCTCATCATTTCCTAGATGAGGACACTGAACCCCAGGGAGAAGAGGGCTGTTTTGTGCCCATGAATACAAATGTGTCCTGGCAGGGTCAGGCTTAGAACTCTGATCTTCTGGCTCCAAATTCAGCACTCTTTTTGTGGTGACACATGACTCTCTTAATTGTAAGATCCTTCTTACTTTCCTGCAGCCATTGTTAGGGAGGTGCCTGGCTAGATAATTTAAAAAACTAATTTATGGCAAGTTTTTGATAGATGATAATGACTTAATGTGTTACCCAACTCTTTCCTCCTATTTAACACATTTACATTTTGTAACTAACTTCAAGTCTTAACTAAGTGAAGGAGAGAGTGTGCCAGGCCTCTGGAAGAGAAGTTTCAGAAAACTCTTTTAATATCCCTCAGATTATATCTTATGGACAGCTACCTACTCCAAGCAGCCGTAAGACCAATACGTGGTAGTGATTTTGTAGTGCTGCGTATGTGACCTTTGCCTGGTCATCCTTATGCCTCACCAGACTGTGATCTTGGAGCACTCCTACATTGTCTTTCTCTTGTGCTCCTCCTCACATGCTACTTAATGGACCTAGGCAAAGTTAGGCAGCCAAGCTGACTGGGTCCACTCTCAGTTATATTTTCTGATCTCAATGGGACTCTCTCTGCAATAGGGCAGTCCTTTTATTCGTCCCTAACTTCTTCTTTATCTCACTTTTTACAAGCATTAGTTCTAAACCATCCCCTCAGGCTGTCAGGCTATATCTCTCTTCTGTTTCTGAGCCATACTCCCAGAAAAAGCTGCTGAATACCTTGCCCTCTCCTCTCATATTTGCAGTTTAGCTTCCAACCTTATCACAAAACTAAAACAGCTTTCTCAAAATTACCATTGATATTTTCATTGGCAAATATAATGCCTTTTTTCTCATTCCTCCTTCTTCTTGACCTGACTCTCCTTACCACCTACTCCATCTAGATACTTTCTCCTCTCTGGGTTTTCCTGGCGCTACTCTCTCTCATGGGTTATCCTGATGTCTGATAAGCCCTTCACAGTCCCCTTGCCAGATAATGTATGTCCTGTCCCCTGACTACACTTGTACCCCAGGGCTCTATCCTGGACCTTCTCTGTTTTCTGCTACTTGATGACATCATTGTTTCTACTCACAGACTGAAAATCTACATAACCTACATAAGATCTATATTTGCAAACTTAATCTCTCTTGTGAGTTCTAAACCCACATCATTAAATGTCTGTTGGATGTACTGTAGGCATCTTAAACTCAATATGTCAAAAACAAGTTATTATCTTTCTATCCCCAAACTCACCCATATTCTGAATTTCTTTATTTCTGTCAGGGATACCACCATCCACCCAGCCACCTTAGCCTACAAACTCCATGTCATCATCCACTCCTCACCCTCCTTCACCCATATACCCAGTAATTTGCCAGATCTTGTCATTTTTTTTTTATTCACAGCATTTCTTGCTTCTGTCACTCAATCAACAAGTGTTTAAATGCTTCCTATGTGCCAGGTACTATATATGCTAGGTGCTGGGGATCCAGAGATAAGAATAAAATGACCTTGACTTCAAGGAGCTCACAGTGGTCATTCTGTTGGGGAAAATGGCATATGAAAGTATATACAAGAGAAATTAAGTCATGGCATGTGACACAAGTGGGAGAAGGGAATGTATGTTGTCCATCCCCTTCTCTGTTCCTTCACCTACTACCCTGTTTTAGCCCCTCATCACCTTTCACATGGGCCATAGCAAGTGCCTCCTCATTGTCTCCCTACCTCAAACCCCTCCTCTCCAAACCAACCTCCACCAAGTGGACAAAGCAATTTCCTTTAAGTATACGTCAAATGTTGTCATCCCCCTGTTCAATAACTTCCTTGGCTCCCTATTACCCCTAGAATCAAATATAAATTCTTCTCATTGGTATTTAAATCCCTTCACATTTTTGCCCCAACATGCCAGTTCAGCCTTACATATCTCTTCCATTCATAGACTCTTCTATCCCACCAAACTGTCCTCCTACTGTTTCTTAAACATACTCTCCTCTCCTCTCTGTCACTCAACACCAGCTGTCTGTCATGCCAGGAAAGTACATCCTCCTCACCTTCACCTCATAGGCTCATAGATTTAGAATCAGAAGGCACCTGAGAGATCAAGTCCTACCCCCTCCTTTTGTGGATGAAGAAACTCAAGGCTGCAGAGGTTAAGTGAGTAGCCAGAGGTCACATACATAGGAAGAAGCTGCCAGGATCAAATAGAAAATCTTTGTGGCTTTGTTTTAAAGCCATTTATAACTGTCAGCTTCCCAGTCTTGTTATAACTCACTCCCCGACTTCTACTGGGCACCTAGTGACATTGGCCTTGTTGCTTCTCACACTCCCTCTCCCCCACCTTTGTATATTTGTACTGGCTGTTCTCTACGCCTGGAACTTTCTCCTTCCTCATCCCTACTTCTTGGCTTCCTTAAAGTCTAAGCTAAAGTCCCCCCTTTCTAGAAGAAGCCTTTCCCAGTCCTCCAATCTTAGTGCCTTCTGAGATTATCTCCAGTGTATTCTGTTTACAGCTCGTTTGTATATAATTGCTTGTCCCTTAGTCTGTGATATCCTTTAGAACAGAGACTATTTTTTTAACTATATTTGTATCTGCAGCCCTTAGAACAGTGCCTGGTATGTAGTAGGAACTAATAAATGCTTGTTGATTTGATCTGACCAATTCAAAATTCCATGTCCTTTCCACTGTACCACACTGCCTTACAATCCTTAGTTTCTTTCAAAACAGTTCAAGCACTTCTTACTACATGAAGAGTTTCCTGATGTCTCCAAGATGCTAGGGCATTTCTCCCCCAAGGGATCTCTTGTATTTCTTTTGTATATGTATATGTTATCTCCCATAATAGATTCTTGAGGGTAAGGACTGCTTCATTTTTGCGTTTGTATCTTCAGTGGTTGGCCCAGAGCAGATGCTTAATAAATGCTTGTGGATTCATTGAAAGCTCTGGGAAACTTTTTACCTGCCTTTTCCATCCCCCCAAGATTTTACAAACAAATTTTAGCCTTTTATTACTACTCGAGGTAGTTTTGAGGAAGGAGGCAACTTTGGAAAGTTAATAAAAGGCTGGAACAAAATTTAACAGGGTTAAGACTTTGAAATGCATCATATGTACAACTGCTTAAAATCTGAATCTCAAGGAAAAAAGTCTGAGGAGCTAGGCTAGTTTATGGCATAAAGAAAGAAGATGCACAAAGAACTGGGAGTTTGGGAGGAGTAGCACCCACCAGCAGGGTTGTCAGAGAAGCATAAACAAGGAGTACACATTCTGGAAAATTCTGTCTCCCTCTTCTCTCCCCCCATATACACTCAAACACACACACACACACACACACACACATCTTCTTACAATTTTAACTTCAACTACTGCTCACAATTTCAGACACTAAGAAAGAGATAGGAGAGGGTATGTATGTTAAAAGACATGGCTTTGCTCCCATCCTTCCAAAGGGGAAAATGTTTCTGTATGCCTGCCTTTCAGGACCTTTATTAAGGTTACTTACTAAAAAGCAGACAGAATTTGTACATGAGAATATTTTCAAATAAAGTTACAAATTCTAAAGCTGTGACCTACCTTGGAAAGATTTGAAAGACAGTGTCTGACAATAAATAGTCATGATCTTATGTGTTTGTGTTTGACAAACATTTTATTTCCCTAAGGCAAAATAACCATGAGAGATATACCCTTTGGAGTGGACTTGGCTGTAATGCTTCATGAAAGGGACTTAGAGCTTCACTGTAGGGACACATTTGAGCTCCTTCTACAGGATGTGGGGCTGCAGGGTTTGATCTTTTTCCATTTCAGTGTTGTGCAATAATTTAATACTCAGTTCTTACAACTGTTATTTATTTGCAGATGTTACTCCTCCACAAACATCTGGATATATAGAAGTAACAGATCTTCAATCAAAAAAACTGAGATACGTCCCTATTCCTGGGTAATCAATTTTTACTAGAATTATTATCTTGATATACTAGGTCCTAAAAGAAAAGCAAATTCACATTAAATTTTTGTCTCTTTCCTACATCTGAGTAATAAGCAAGTCATTCATTTCTCAGTAAGTACCTCAGCCGGGTATTCTTCGTACTACACTGTTATTTTCTCTCAGTTTGTAAAATATGTCAGTCCTTATGCCACTGTAAATCTTAACAATTTCCAATCTAATCCTTCATCCTATTTTTCTTTGTTTCATCAGTATTTGAAGTGGTACTTATAATATAGAAAACTCAGTATTTTCCTATTTGCTTTATGTGTTAGACTTCAGAAGTGAATGTGGTCATAGCATTGTAGCGGAAAAAAGGCATTCATTTTAATATTGTTCATAGCAGTATTCACTTGGGATTTAAACAGGTGGTGAGTATTTTTTTCTTTTTTTTTTTTCCTTTTCCTTTCTAAAAGCAAGCAAACACAATGAGAAAGCCAGTTTCATTTCTCAGGACATTTTAGTCCAGTTCCAGGAATATTTAAGCATTGGTCAGATATAGGAATAAATCCTCTTCATTTCAGATTATTTAATTAATTCACTTTTGGTAACTATTGAGTCTATGAAATAGGGCCTAATTTTTAGTTTTCTGGAGAATTCCTTTTATAATAGTAAAATACGTTAAATTATTTTCTCATATAAATACTACTAAGGACCTAGAAAAAATATTCTTTTCCTACATTCTTTTCTAATTAAAATGTTTTTTAAATCCTGTCTTTCCCAGTCTTGCCCTATAACATCATTAGCAATATTTCCATGTCTGTCTTTTCCCTTTTTGTGTGTATCATATGCCATATCTGCTGTTGTTGGAACATCTGGAAGAGCAGATTTAAGCCATTTCCAGCATCTTAGAATGTTTTAATAATTTATATTTTTCTTCTTTCATTATTCCATTCATAAATAAACACTTACGAAGCACCTATTATACACAGAGCATTGTGATAGAACCTAGAGGAGATGGAGAGTTTAGAAAAGCTATATTCCCTGTTTCCATGAAGCTTATAGCCTAGTTGGGGAACTAGATACAAATATAGGTCATCGAGTATCTCAAAGCAGATCATATACTTCGAGCTGGTAGGGACTTTTGAGGTCCTCTAGCCAAACCTCCTCATTCTGCAGATTAGAAAACTGAGCACCAGAAAGGTTAAATATCCAACCTGGAGTGGATAATAATTAGCAGAACCAAGAGGCAAACCCAGCTATCACACCATGCTCTTCCATTCTGCCATAAACCATGGTGGGACATAATAAGTGAATTGGAGAGTTCTAAAATAAACTGCTAGGAAGGGGAGGTCAGAACATTCTTCTTGGAGGAGATATCATTCAATCGAACTTGGAAAAATGAATAGGAATTCAACAGAAGAAGAGGAGGGAAGATATTCTAGATATTTTTTAACTGCTCTTTTAGAGTTTAAAAAAATTCTTTAGCAGTTTAAAAAAATTGCTTCAAAAGTAAAGACTTGTTTAGGGAGTATGAAGTAGCTTAGTTTACTAAGAGTATAGCATGTGTGGAAGAAAATGATATGTCAGAAGGCTAAAAAGATAGGGAAGAGCCAGATTAGGCAGTAGGGGAACTGGGGACCTTAAATGAAGGGCAAAGGAGCTCCAGCTTTATATAGTAGACAGCAGTAGTCAGCCTTCGAAGATTCTTGGGTTTGGTTTGGTTTAGTTTCCCCTTAGCAAGGGTATAGAATGACCAGATTGATGCATAAGGACCTATGCATTCTTGGTACAGTCTTGCATCTCTTGTCATTAAATATTAAATACATGTTTTGGTTCAAGTCGTATTGTCAGAAATGCCTAAATATTGACACTCACATGTTGAGGTTTTTCATTTTACAATTGTCTGCCAGTATGTTCCAGAAAAAGTCAGAATATGATTCCAGACATATTAAGCAAATCATAAGAAACATAGTTTCTCCAGCATTTTTTGAAGTTTAAGAAATTGCCCATGTGAATTTAAATTTCCCCTGTGCTGTTATTTAATAATAGCTGTTATTTGCAGCCCTCAACAGAGTACCATACACCTCCAATGTCATTGACAGAATTTCAAGTAACATTTTCCCATGAATAAACTGTAATTAATCCCAACTAGCTCTTTATCTCATCATCATCATCATTAATGGTTTTTTCTTAATTCTTCTTTTCTTAATAAAGTCAACAAGCTTTCATACATATGTGAAACCTTATTTTCTATTAAATTCTACCTTCCTTGAGTACTGCTGTGGGAGCATCCTAAAATAGTTTAGAAGTGCAAAAGCATGTTATATCCTTGGTCTTCCTAGTATTTTTTCCTTTTCCTAAACTCCTGAATTATCCCCTCAGTGTATCTCACCTTGTTACTCTTCTCTCCAACTGATATCATAAGTCCAGTGAATCAGAATAGCTTTGATTTATTTATTTGGAAAATCCTGAGAATATGTCTCAACCCTTGGGATATGTTTCTTTTATCAAATACTAGGTACCAAGTGAGGGGTGGTTGTTTTGTGGCCATCTCTATCTTGCCTCAATTAAATTGTAAGATTTTGTTATTCTACCCAGAATCTCCTTTGTCCATCAAATAGAAAGCATCAGTTTCCTAAAAACAGCTGAGAGGAGAAACTGGACCACATAAGTACTTATTTAATCCACTGTTACTGATTACTGTGAAGGCTATATAATAGATAAAAAGGAAAAGTTTTGTTCCTGTGCCAAAGGTCTGCAAAGTATTAACCATATTGTTCTGTTGATATTTTATGTTCCAATATGCTTTGCATTCAAATTCTTGACAGGAATTTCAGTGGTTCTCTCATCCTGGTTTGATTCTTGTGCTTGGAATAACAAAGATAATGTTTAAAAAGTTGTAATGTGCCTCATCCTACAGGTGGTTTTGAAAATTTAGAGTAGAATTAATACTCCTTATCCTTCATTCTGATCATAGTTTTACTTCTTGGATAGCTCTATGATCTCATTAATGTGGGTATCCACTAAAAAAAAAAAAAGCCCTGAATGTCTCCCCATATTATGTTATTATGTTCTTTTTTCTTTCATAAATCCTTTTTTGATAAGTAGCTGTCCACCATTTACCTTTCATCCACCTCCTTGTCCATGATGATGTCTTTCAGAGTATTTAGGGTATTTCTGACTTTAAAATCATCATTACCATAGCTCATTTATTCTTGCCATGTATCTTTCAATTGCCCTTCAGGTCACTTGCAATTTTAATTCTTCTGAGATCATTGTGCTTCATGATTCTCAGCCTTATAAAATCACTCAGAGACTATTGGTCTGCAGTATTAACTATTGGTCTAGCTGTCTGCAACACCAGCCATCCAAGATCCGTTGGATACACTGCACATTTTTCCAAAAGGTATCCAGGCTAATTTCCTCTTCTTCCTCTGTTCGGAGAACAGCTCACCTGTCCAAGGATGGGGGAGTGGAGCAGGGAAAGGAGTAGAGCTGTGATTGTCTTTGGGTAAGAACCTTCTGGTGGAGAAGTTCCCTTTGCTACAGTTTGTTTCTTCATTGTAACTACTGTTTTTCACTTGGAGATCTCAGATGACCCATTGAGTCTCCATGTCAGCTTAGTTGTCAAGTTTTATCCTTTCCACCTCCTCTATATCTCATATCTATTACTTTGTTGCTGCTCACACCCAACTGTCCAACCTGTTGCAGTGGTCTCTTAATTTGGCTGCCTGTGCTGTGTCCAGTCACTTCCTTCTCCAATCTGCCCTTCACACAGCTGCCACTGTGATATTCCTAAAGCACAAGTCTATATCATTCCCCTCCTCAAGCTTCAGTAACTACCCATTACCTTTCTGATAAAATGCAAATTCTTTGGCATTTAAAAGCCTTCCCAGGCAGGTTATAACTTATTTTTTACCCTTTAAATTCTGAACTTAACTAACACCAAATAAAATGAACATTTCCATATACATTGTGGAACAGGAGATGCTTATATATGAAACTGTAAGTCTCTGTTATGTGATTTGTAAGGGTAGCAAGTGAAAGATAAAATGACTGAGGAAACAAAGACTGGAGCTTCTGAGCATTTCTATTTATTAAGCAATGCATGGCAATTGTCTAATAAATTCGGGCGGGGCCCCTTCCTTATCTTAGGGATGGACCCTGAAAACGAGGGGAGAAGACCAGTTAATTAAAAGGAAACAATACAACATTAGGCAATCATATTTCTAATTAGATGAAAATTGGGAACTTTCCAAGTTGGGAGTGGGAGAATAAACATGTATAATTGCCTGAAATTAGAAAAAAAGAGGTGTCCTGCTTCCGAGTGTCTGTGAACAATCAAAAGAACATGGAGACAATAACTGATTGATCAGTACAAAGTAAATTTTCAGATAAGACATATGGATTTCTTGAGATGTAGAATTGTGAGAAAACTCCTTACATCAATCTTTGGATCTAACTGGGTTTGGTCAGCATAATCTAGGTCCTTAGTGTAAGGTCTCTAAACAGCTTCCTGGTCATGCAGAGCTGGATTCAAACAATGCAATAAGGTTTTCTCTCATTTCCCATAAGGATAAAGTTTTTTCACAAGATAGAAGTTGGACAAGACCCGTAACTGAATAGAAATGGAATTGACATAGTTCCAAGATTGAGTCACAAGATAGGGTCAGTATGGTTCATTCAATTTCCACAGTTAACAACCTACTGTCCTACTCTCCTCAGTTCCCTCGTAAGTATATAATAATTTCAACATGTCTGATTCCTTCTGACTTTCATTCTTTTCTGTTGGTGGCACAGAGGGAAAGGCAGGAGAGAACTCTATCCCATCCCTTTCACTAACCTCCCTCCCCAACAAATTTTGGGGGAAAAAAACTTGTAACAAATGGGCCTAGTCAAGCAAAGCAAATTTCCTCATTTATCATGTCCAAAAATATATATATTTCATTCTGTATGAAGTCCCTCACCTCTTTACTAGGAGTAGGATAATATACTTCATCATTGATACACTGGAATTGTGATTGAGTATTGCATTGGTTGGAGTTTTAAGTCTTTCAAAGTTGCATTTTCTTACAGCATTTTCATGGTTATATAAATTGTTCTGGTTCTGCACGTTTTACTCTGTATCCATTCTTGCAAATCTCAAGTTTCTTCAAAATCATCCTTTTCATCATTTCTTATGGGTCAATAATACTCCAGTACATTCATGTACCTTAATTTGAAATGTTCATCCATTTCCCAAATTTTAAGCATCTCCTTAGTTTCTCATTCTTTGCTATAACAAAAAGAGTTGCAGTAAATATTTTTTACATATGGATACTTTTCCTTTTTATTTGATTTATTTGGGATATACCCCTAGGAGTAGTAGCTCTGGATCAGAAGTATGTACAATTCAGTGACTTGAGGGGACTTATTTCCAAATTACTTAACAGAATAGCTGAACCAATTCAATTCACAACTCTAATAACAATGAATTCAAACAGGCAAATTACATTTTGCTGATAGGTACTCAGACAGTGAAATAATATCAATAGCTAACATACACTGAATAATATCTTATCTAAATACTTGGAGGAAAAATTGATCAGTTTATAGGAAGAAATATATAGTAAATGTATAGTAATTGGAAATGTCATTATATGTCTTGTAGACCTGAACACATCTGACAAAAAGATAAGTCAAGAAAAAGGGTAAGAACCTGAATAAATTTTTAGAAAAACATCTGTGGCAATTATTGTAGAATGACATGGTTATAGAAATTGACCATAAATTAGGGCATTAAAACCGCACCAATAAATGTAGAAAAGAAAAAACTAAATACATCCTTGTTGACTACAAGGCAGTAAAAATTATATCCAATAAAGGGTCTTTGAAGAAAGGATTAAAATGAATTAGAAACGAATACTGGAAATCAATCTGGAAGAAATTAGGTTTATACTAACATTTCACACATATGCCAACATAAGCTCCAAAGAGATATATGACCTAGGTATCCAAAGTTATATCTTAAACCAACTTGAAGAGCCAGGAAGAGAATACTTTTCACAACTACAGAAAAAAGAGTGGTTCATGATCAAAGGATTCAGTCCCATCCATTTCTTCATGACTCCATCCACTGCACCATCTAGCTGCCCTAATCAAAGGATAAAAAGGATCAAAGAAGACAAAAGACAAGTTGTAATTATACAAATGTAACAAGAGTGTGCTAGCTTACACTCTCAGAGCAGTTCTTGCTGCATCACCTTCTTACGCTCTAGGAGGTTACTCTGGGAGGTTGGTATCTGTGGGCATCTCTACTGCCATTTGATGCTCATGTACCTACTGTCTGGGTTCATTCCACTGTTAGGGGGCCAGTGACTAACACTGTAGTTCCTCTTAATCACTTAACATCTATTGGCTTTTTACAATGGAATTTTTACTTCAAAGATTTAATAAAAACATACAAACATTTCTTCTGGTATTACTATTCTCATTTTACTGTTAAGGTTATGTTGCATTTTGGTTGTTTTTTTTCCAGATCAGCTTCTCTCTCTCCATACACAACATGGCTCTCTACTGTTTCAGACACAGACGCCCTGATTGCTGAGTGGGGCAAAGGTGGTGTTGTTACTGTTGATATGGGAGGCACTGTCAGGCTTTGGGAAACTGGACTTGAGCATCTGCAGCGGTCTCTTCTGGAATGGAAAAACATGATTGGGCAAGAAGAGAAAGCTGTACAGGTAACATCAATTTGTAAAATCTCAGGAGAGAATGGCACAATGGTGTTGAAAAACTCTAGCCAGATAATTGAAGTTTTTAGAATGTAACTACTAGAGAAAAACAGCAAAAGAAGCTTTTATAGACATTTATGGTGAAATGTTGAATATTTTTTTCTTTAGCTATTTAAATAAATGGCTTCTCATGTTACAACACATAAAATCTTGTAGGAGTTATTCCCTTTTGCAAAAGCCTATTTACTGGAACCACTTTTATAACAGCCTTACTGTTTTTAATGCTATTACTGTAAGCATTCTGTAGGTGCCACCCTGGGAATCTGAGAAACTAGGCATCTATATGCATCTGATTTCTTATCTAAAAACAAAGCCAGCGTCTGTAGCAGAGACATAGTTTGCCAGCCCCCTTGTTTCAGAATAGCAGAAGTCCTACAATTCTAATAACAAAGCACCTAATGCCACAGTGAAAATAGGTGTGGGAAGACTGTCATCAAAAATAAAGGTAGAGCTAATAATGAAATAAAGAAATGAGTCAGACAGCCCAATCTAGTTCCCCTCTATATGTAATTTGAAGAATCCAAGAAGCTACCTATGTATTTTCCCAAAAGAGCACCCCAGAGTAGAGAGGAGCTACCAAGAATGAGTGATTCATTTGCAGTTTAATTTCTTTCACATTTATAAATGCAAGTTCTCAGTTAAAATGATGTTTTCGTGTAGTAAAGGCAAAGCAATTTCCTGCCAGCCATGTTGTTCTGCAACATATAAATTGTTAGGTAAAGATGTTATGAGTCACAGTTCTACAGCCTGTTCCTTTGAGCTCTGATTAATATATATATATATTTAAAGAAATATTATATTTATGTAATTGTTAAAGAAATATTACATATATTTCTTTAACAGTTTTTATGGATCATCATAGAGGAGAAATAAATGAATATGTTCTGTCTGAACCATAAATGCTCTTGTCTTCTAATTTTGTAGCAGTATCCTGAACATTATGAAGGAAAATAAACCAAGCAAGATACTTTGAAATTAAGATGCCATTGTATATGTTACTGCATGTACGTTACAGCTGCTGGCTAAGCATTAGCAGATCCCCTAGGAAAAATGATTAGTAGATTCATTCATTGGAGTTCTGTTTGCATTTTATTTTTGTAATTCTAATCTTTATTTTTTAATCAAACTCCTGTGTCTTGGAGTAATTGGAGCCTGATAACACAGGATGCTATTTTTTAATTTTTGCAAGATTTCCTGAATTTATATGTTATAGAAAATGAGCCAATCAATATTTTCAAATACTTATGAAGAAGGTTAAGGATGTCATTTAAAGTTATGCTTCGCCATAATTGTAAAGCAAACTTTTTTCATAAATGAACTCTCTTCTTTAGAGTTGTAAGCGTTTATCCCTCTATGGGGATTTTAGCCATGCATGTACATGCAAACACTGTGGTGAATGGGGCTAGTTGGGATCCAAAGGTTATTTTCTTTTAAAATATCACATTCTGAATTTCTGAAGACACAGCTGGCACCAGCTTATTAATTTGGTATGTATGAGTAAAGTATGAGTTGAAGTCCCCAGATGAAAGGAGGGAGAGGCTTGAAGAGAGGAAAGGTTTGGAACAGCTGTTGTGATGAGTGTGATAGAGAATCAATCAAGTAGGAATGGAAGGATTAATTTGCTGCAAGGAAGGTACAGCCAAGATTAGATAATATGAATATGTTGTGGATCCAGTCCACCTGTTTGCATATGCTCTCACAGTTCTATTCAACAGCATATGAGCAGATATGAAGGAAGAAGATTGTGGGTGGAGAGAGCAAGATGTAGTCTGTGACAGCACAGTGAAACAAGGCATTTGAGAGTAGAGAGAATTGTAGAGTTGAGTTGGTTCACTGAGGGATCAAGATTGGGAGGGGAGGAGAGTGTGATGGCTTGGGAAAGCTCTGAGAGGTAGAGGAATTGGAAGTCACAAGAGGTTGGAGAATAGGATTGGGCTAGGAAGGAATATGGAGGGACGAAATGATAGGGTGTTATAATCAGATAAAGGAAATTTATTCTTTTCTAGAATGGAGTTCTAGATTATAGAAGCAGGACGCTTGTGAGTGATGGAAAAAGTCATCCCTGTGTGTGGCAGAGGTAAAATGGAGGAGTAAGCCATAAAAAACGGAAAGTCAAGGACATGTACGGTATATTGGAGTCCCCTGGTGTGAGGGCAGAAATTCGTTGAGGGAGGAGAGAGTGCCTGGTAGGAGTAGATAGCAGTCATAAAGTCTGAATAGAGACGTCTTCAGAGGAGGAGAGATTGTTTAAGTAATTTCTGTAGAAGAAGGCATGAGGGAGCAAGTAATGTTGTGACTACATTTTAGGATTCAGCAAGGGCATACGGGAAAGGTGGCTTAATGACACAGGCTACGGGGAAGTTATGTCTCAGAACCAGAAACGTAAGGAGTCTGAGAGGAAGATCTCTAACATGAAGAGGTTTGTTATTTTCAGAGTGGGATTTTTAAAGAATAGCTGAAGGAGTGGGCAGATATGGAGTGGGGTAATATAGGGGCAAGTATGTAGAATGTTCAAGATCTCATCAGTGCCTCACACTCCTTCACCCAGGGGCACTTAACTTAGGAACATAGAGCCTTACACTTGGATTTTCAAAAATCAACTGCACAAACATAGCATAGGGGAAATATGTGAAAATGACCTGGTTTGAGTGTATTTCAAGAAAATATTCAACTCCTATGACTTACTCCTCCATTTTACCTCAGTCATACACAGGGATAGTCACAGCAGTTATTTTATTTTAGTCATAGTTAATATATAGTGTCAGACTGCATTAACCAAGGCACTGTGTCTGTGGTGAGAATGATAATCACACTGTATTTTGTTCTGGTCAGATGACATCTAGAGTGTTAAGTTCAGATCTGAGCAGAAGTACCCTGAAGCCGGAGCAGTGCAGAAGAGGATGAACAGGACAGTGAAGGGACTGAGAGGGGATCATGCTTTATGTAAAAACCAGAAGAAGTAATCACTGACTTTAGCCTAGAGAAGATTTAGGATGAAACGTAGCTATCTTCCAGAATTCAAAGGGCGGTCATGTGGAAGATGCATTAGATGTATTCTTTTTCATCCTGCAGAGCAGAAGTAGGAACAGTAGATGGAAACTGATATGAAGTAATTTTCCATTCTATATAAGGGAAGATTTCCTCATACCTAGAGGGATCCACAAGTGGAACAGGCCGCTCTGTGAGGTAGCAAGTTCTCCAGCCCTGGAAGTTTCCAAGCTGAAGCCGAAAGGCTTCAGTAAGGGTTGGGTAAGGCATCATGGTGCCTTGGAATCACTCTTAACTGATACCTGCTAGTTGTGGGACCCTAGATAAATCATTGTATTCCTCTGAGTCTCAGGTTTCTCATCAGTAAAATGAGGGAGACAATAACACATTCACAAACTTCCTGGGGTTCTTGTGAGGAAAGCCCATTGTGCTTTAAAATAACGATCATGTGTGGTGGTGATTATTCCTCTTATTATTTCTATTATCTTGTGGTAGAGGACAAACCTATTTAGCTGTTTGTCTGTGGGAATAAATGACATAGGAGGAAAATGAATTTTGCCACTGAATGATTCTCTGTATGTGTGTGTATTATCTACCTTAGATAAATTTACAGAGACCAGTTGTGACCATGTATTCTTATTTGGGGAACTGGCAGGATTGGTTGGCTAATCTTGGTTTGTAAATTGTTTGTGCTTTATTTACATCCTGTCTTTCTTAGTATATCATTAATGATGGGCTGTACAGCACACTTTATTTCTTCTATTTAGATGAGCTGATGTTGTTATTTAAAAGGATTCTAAAGACAATGCTAACTAAAATGGGATTCTTGCAATAACAAGTGATATTTGGTAGGAAGGCAAGTCCTTTTCTACATGTCTCCCTATCTTGGATCTCTGAGCCATTCTTCATTTAGAGAAGCTTCTGTAAGCACAAACGAGTTCCTGTTGGGGAGTTTAGCAAATGCCTTTCATAGGAGTCATGAGAAAAGAAAACAGTTTTCTAATAGCACACTTGTGTTGTTATTTATTACATGGTGAAGTCAGCAGCTTTTACTATTACTGGCAGAGTAACACGCTCACCATCTAGTGGACGAATAATTGTATTTTATATAAGGGAATTTTAAAGCAGTTGTTTAATACACAGGCAGGCAGGCAAAGGAAGACTTTGGAGATGTTAGCTAGTCAAAAAATAAGGAGAAGGAGCACCAGGAATATGGGTGGTGACTTGGTATGACCATGGGACCTTCTTTCAGGGAATGACAGAAAAGACTCATCAGGATCAGGCAGCATCAGATACCAAAGAAAATAACTTGTTCTGGAGCTAGAGGACCTGGGTTCAGATCCCACCTCTGATGTTTACTTTATGTGTGCCCTTGAGCAAATCAATAAGTCCCAACCCTCGACATCAGTTTCTTCATCCACAGAATGAATGGGTTGGATTAGATGGTCTCTGAGGTCCTTTCCAACTCTAGATTGATGATCCTGTGAGCCTAAGAATGTTCTTCCCCATCCCTGGTTTCACAGCATTTTGGTAAGTAAGCTGCATGCTTGAATACGTAGTGTCAGGTTAATGACTTATAGTATCTGCTGTGCTTCAGCTTTCTAGAGTTACCAACCTTGAATCCATTGGTGATTTAAATTTCCACTTTAGTTTAAGAGATTCTTTGTGTTTTTAATGGATTCAGATTCCACAAGAGGATTAATCAGTAGTAATATGTCATGGGAATGGATGGTAAGAAACGTGTTTTCCTGTAATTTAGAAAACCTTTAGAGCAAATTAAATTAGATTATTGTCACAATACAAATCTAAAAACCCCTTATCAAGGACTTCCAGTATCATCTCAGGACCAGGGGGGAGGGGCAAGAAACTGTGCTGAGTGGTTTTGGGGATTCTCAAGGAAGAAACTCCCATTACCGATACTAAATTTTTTTGCATATTCCGAGAGTTTACTGGGACGTTAAGAGATTAAGGAACTTGTCCGTTGTCAGGACTTGAAGCAAGATCTTCCTGATTCAGAGTTCAGTTCTGTAGCCATTACTACACACTGCTTATCACCCCTCCTCTTCCCCGAAAAGGAGTTTGAGCTCTATAGTTTTCATTTATTTTTAACCAAAAAAAATCAAACTTCCCTCCCCCTACCACTGTTTCCTTTGTCAAATAGAAGAAAACAAAAAACAAAACTTTTGTAATAAATTTGCATGGTCAAGCAAAAGAAATTTCAGCATTGTCTGTGTTGAAAATAAATTTATATATATATATATATATATATATATATATATATATATATATATATATATATATATATATATATATTTCATTCTGTACCATTAGTCTGTCACCTCTCTGTCAAGAGATGGGTAATAGGTTTCATCATGACTTCTCTGGAAACATGATTGATCATTGCAGTGATCAGAGTTTTTAAGTTTTTCAAAGTTTTGGTTTGGGGGAGGAGGGTTGTCTTTATAGTATCATTATTGAATACATTTTTCTCCTGGTTTTGCTCACTTCGCTATACATCACATTATACAAGGCTTCCCAGATTTTTCTAATACCATCCTTTCATCTTTTTTTATAGCATAGTATAACTATTACATGCATACACCATAATCTGTTGAATTTCATGTTTTCAGAATCATGGCTTTGTCACTCTAAACTCTTCCAAAGTGTCTTCCCTTGTGCCTATGAAAAATGTGTTTTTTTCATAATTACCTTAACATCTTTCTTCTCTCTTCTTATTTCCCCTGGTCTCTGATAAAGAAATGGAATTTTTTCTTGGGTACCATCTTCTCCAACATCTTCTCCATCTTCTCTTTAAACACTTTCTCTCTCTCTTTCTCTCTCTCCCTCCCTCCCTCCTTCTCTCTCTCTTATGTACTAGATTCCTCCCCTCTGCCTTCAAATATGCCCAAATCTCTCTTCCTTAAAAATCCAGACCAGACCAATTCTTCAAGTTATAGTCCTATATTGCTCCTCCTTTTCATAGCCAAACTCCTTGAGAAAGCTGTCTATACTAATAGCCTATATTTTCTTTCCCCTCAATCATTCCTCCACCCTTTGCAATCTTTCCTTCAATCTCATCGCTCAAGGAGCTCCTGTCTACAACGTTACCAACAGTCTCTTAGTTCTCAAATGTGATAGTCTGTGCTTGGTCCTCACCTTTAATCTGTCTGCTGCATTTGATACTGTTACCCACCCTTTCTTCCTGGGCATTTCCCCCTTCATGTTTTTGTGACATGAGTCCTTCCAGGTTCTAGACACATTGCTGGTTCATCATCTATATTGTTCTTAATTGCAGATGTTCCCCCAAGGTTTTGTATTAAATTCTCTTTTCCCTCTATACTTTTTTGCTTGGTAGCCTCATCAACTTCTATGGGTTTATTTATCATCTTTATGCAGATGACTCACATATGTGTGTATATATGTGTGTATATACATATACTGAGTCTCTCCAACTCTTCAGTTCCGTATCACCAGCTGCCTATTAGACATTTCAAATTGGATATCCCTGAGACATCTCAAATTCAACATTTCTCAAACTGAACTCTTACTTTCCCCCAAACCCTTGCCTCTCTCATATGTTTCTTGTTCTGGCAAAGACACTACCATCCTTCTAGTCTTCCAGGTTGTTAACTTCAGCATTATTCTTAGCTCTTCACACTCTATCTCCCCACATATTCAGTCAGTTGCTAAATTTTGCTATTTCTACTTCTCCCACGCCTCTTGCCTGTGACCCCTTGTCTCCACTCACACAGTTGCCACCTTCATTCAGGCTCTCATCACCTCTTACCTCGATTATTGCAAGAGCCTCTTCCTTGGTCTCCCTGCCTCAAGTCTCCCTCTACTCCACGCTGTCCACCCCTTGCTGCCAACCAAGTGACTCCCCTACTAAACCAATCCCAGTGGCTTCCAGTTGCCTTCAGGATAAAATACAAGTATCTCAGTTTAAGTTATAAAGACTTGCACAGCAAGCCTACAGTGTAACTTTCCAGTCTCATTTTTGCACTTTTCAGTCAGGCTAAGCTTCTTTGTTTCTCCCACATGAAGCCCGTTTTCCATTCCCCATTTCCCATCTCAGTATCTTGACATTGACTCACCGACCCAGAACTCGTTCTCTCCTCACCGCGCCTCTTGGGGTCCCTGGTTTCCCTACAGTTCAGACATCTACCACATGAAACCTTTCTTGACCCCTTCAGCCTCAGGTGCTCTGCTTCGTATTTATTCACTTCATGTTTATGTTGTATATATTCTTATTTGTAATTGTCTTCTTCCCTTTTTTAACGTAGACTCCTTGTCAAAGGGATTATGTTATTCTTTGTACTTGTATCCCCAGTATCTTGCAGAGTCCTGACACATAGCAGGTGCTTAATAAAAGTTTGGTGAGGATTGATTGACTTGGTTACATTTAGAATTCTTCCAAGTCATTTGAGGCAGCACTTTAGGTTTTTCCCTCAAACATCAGGTACTGTCTCCATAAGATTCCTAATGGCCATTATTCTGGTATATATTAAAAAAAAACTGAAAAATCTATAGTTCAGATTTTCTTCCACATTTACCATAAATAGACCATAGACCTAATCTGGCATAATATTATAAGCATTCTCTTCTTGGGGTATTTTAAAAGGTTCTTCCATAAACACACACTACTTCAAAAAAAGAATGAGCTAGAAAAGATGGCATCATCTTGTGTCTTATTCATCTTTATCTCTCTCACAGTGTCCTGCACGTTGCAGGTGCTCAGACATTAATATATAAGTGAATGAATATGGAATGAAAAAAAGTTTTTAAAAGTTCTTTTTTAGAAAAACATCTAATACTGCTGCTGTTCTCCTTGGTATTTTCACTAAGGCATACCTCTTTCCCAGTTTAAACCTGCCCATGTTTAGTTTCCTTGGGGCCCTGGGGGAGTGTGGAAGCAGGATATTTCAAATTTTGAAATCCACTAAATTATATTCGCAGTGCTGCATTCATTCAGTTTTTCATTATAGTGGCTGTTATCAGTTCTCTCTGAGTCTGGCTCTCTGGATGAGCATGTGATTTAAAGATAATAGTCTGCAGTTAACTTTTGACTCCTAAGTCAGTAAATCTGAAAGAACACAATATCCTGATTCTCTTATTCCAGGTCAGAGAAGAGTTTTTATAAAGCTATGGGTGATAGCTCTACACAGAATATCTCTCCTCCCATGGGTTAAAAAGATCTATTTGTGTCTCCAGAAATTCTCTTGAGGTCAAAACAACCTCTCATTTGTCATTTTCCCGTACATCTCTCAGATATACTTGGGTGAGGCTTGTCTGTACAGTGACATGTGGACTGGGGGAGCAGAGGAAGAAGCAGGAAAGTAGGGATCAAGTGAGTTTTCCCTCATTTAGAAATTTGTTAATTTGCTAAGTACTTAGTGCAAAGTCCCATGCTGGATGCTGTTTAAAATATATTTCCCTGTACCACCTGAAAGAGTGACTAAAAAAGCTGGTCATTAGATATTTAAGCTCAGGATATAAGAAAATTATCAGATGTCCTCTGTGAAAATGCAGTGTCCTGAGAAGATGCCTCTTTAAGCCTCTGTTGAGTGCATTTAGGGTTCCTTGTGGAAGATTGTGACAGCTGTATGAGAGCAAGATCCAGGAGGAATAAGATATAACTGCAATGAGGCACATTCCTAAAGACGGTGGAGGGGAGGGGGGAACATATTCAAAAGGTAAGGGATTTCCAATGGAAATTATTGGCTCCTGCCATTACACCAACCATCAACTGTAAATGAATGAAACTATGGTTCAACCAGGACTGCAGTTGTAGAAAACAGGAGAGGAAGTGCTACGTATGTATTTTTTCTCTCTCATTTACACTCTATAGACGTAGTATGTAAATAGTCATTTGCATAATGTCTTTCCTATTTGAATGAACCCCTTGAGACCAAGGACTCTGATTTTGCCTTTCTATCTACTGGTCTTAATACAGTCGTAAATAATTAATAAGTGCTTGTTGATTGATTGATAGTGTGCCTGGTAGATCCAAAAGGAGTCAGGTACATATTTTTATAACCTGGAAATATTCTGTGACTGTATCTGGAGTAAGCTAATGAGAATAGCATAGAAGAAAAAAGAGAAAATGCATTTATTGCAATTCTATTTGTATTTTTTTTTTTGCTTATTCAAACTAAATATCTTCCTCCATTACAGTTATTAATGCTTCTCAGTGAATGATCATGTGTTTATGTTTCTGTGTTGGAATATCATAAGTTTTATATTTTGAGGAGTTTGCAGTTCAGTCTTTACCAAATGATCTTGTTTCACAATATAGTTAAAAAGGCGAATTACTCAGTTATTTTTTGGTTATTACAACCCATAAAACAGAGAACTGTAATGGTAACTCTGATTAATTTCTCATTTTCTTCATTATAGTGTACTTAGTATCTGTTCTGTGTTAACCATACCCTAGATACTTAGATCTATGATAACACTGTGGGAATACTCTTTCTGTTAGTGCAGATTTCAGTCCCTCCATGGCTTATTATACTGGGCAATTCACACTCTTTTTTGTCCCTAAATTGCCCGTTGAAGATCCACCCGATGCACTAGAGGCTTTCCTTCATACCATTTAATATTGTGGGACTACCGTAGTGCCACATGGGGTATCTTACGCAGTGGTGTCCAACTCAAGAAGAAGTATTGGCTTTAGAAAACCACAATTTAGCACTCTAGTAAAGGAGACAATATGTAAACAAATATATTCAGAGCAATCTATATACAGGATAAATAGGAAATAATTAACAGAGGGAAGGCACTGGAACTAAGAGGAGATGAGAGAAGGCTTTCATAAAAGCAGGAATTTTTCCTGGTACCCGAAGGAAGCGAGGGAGGTCAGTATACAGAGCTGAGGAAGGAAAACATTCCATACATGGGGGACAGCCAGAGAGGAGCCAAGAAATGGAGCGTCTTGTTCAAGGAATAACCAGGAGGCCAGTGTTGCTAGATTGAAGAATATGTGGGAGTAAGATATAAGAAGACTGGAAAGGAAGAAAGGGGCCAGATTTTTAAGAACTGCAAAAGCCAAAGAAAGGATTTTATATTTGATCGTGGAGGTAGTAGGAAGCTACGGGGCACAGTGGATAGAGTGCTGGGCCTGAAGTCAGGAAGTTTCATCTGCTTAGACACTTAGTAGCTGTGTGAAGCTGGGCAAATCACTTAACCCTGCTTGCCTCAGTTTCCTCATCTGTAAAATGATCTGGAGGAGAAAGTGACAAACAACTCTAGCATCTTTGCCAAGAAAATCCCATACAGGATCACAAAGAGTCAGATGTGGCTGAAACTACTAAACAACAAAATAGTTGGTTGAATAGAGCAGTGACATGACCAGGCCTGCTCTTTAGCAGAACTAAATGAGGTGAATTGGAATGAGTAAAGCTTGAGGCAGGGAAATGAACCAGCAGGCTCTTGCTGGTTCCCTGTACCTTATTCAGGTATAAGATGAAGACAGGCTGCACACCAACTTGGGAGCAGTGTCAGAAGAGAGAAGGTGTGCGCAAGAGATGTTGTGAAGGCAGAACTGACAGGACTTGGCAGCAGTTTAGACATGGGGAGTCAGAGAAAGTGAGCAGTCAAGGGTGACTCCTAGATTGTGAGCTTGGGTGATGAGGAAAATGGTGGTCCTCTCCACAGTAACTGGGAAGTGTATGTTGGGGCAAAGATAACATTTGGTTTTGAACATGATGAGTTTAAGATGTCTCCAGGGCATCGAGTTTGAGGTGCCCAGTAGACAGCTGAAGATGTGGGGCTGGAGGTCAGGAGAGAGGTTAGCGATGATAAGTAGATCCAAGAGTCACCCAGTAGTTGTGAATTGCATTTGCTCATGCTTCTCTAAGTTCCATGTGGCATCTTGAAGTTTACATTCAGCTCCTATTAATATATAAACTGATACTGGATGAAACAAGGGCAGTTTGGGAGGAGGAAAGGTTGTCATATCCCAAAATAATAGGAAGGGCCTGTAGAGATTACCTAACCCAAAAATCTTAATTTTACAGAGACAAAAACCAAGACCCAGAAAATTTAAAAGACTTTCCCAAGGTCACATGGGTAGTAATGCTTCTGAGAGTAATCCAGTAAGGATTATTATGCTTATTATTGAAAGAATGAGGTCTGCAAATTTATACTGTAACATTGAAGTTTAAAATTATGAGCTACACTGGTCGTAATTCCAACCCACCCTTGGAATCCTATGATGTCATTGCCATAATTTAAAGTAAGGTTATGACTGAACAATAAGTGATCAGTTCTTTATAGCTGTAGAACTTCTGGCAAGAATTTGGCGAGAATTGTTGGAGGGCCCTAATAAAATCATCACGAACTAAAATAAACCTCTAGTAGAAGTCTTATTATTAGTGTCATCAAATCATGACCTAATAGTACCCGTTGTCAGACTTGATGTTCAGCTATTATTGGTTTTATTTGTTATCCTTTTGGAAGAAAATTTTGCCAGTTCTAAAAAAGAAATTGAAAATAGTCCTTGCTTAAACTTGGCAGCTTGAAGAAAATCAGGAAATCAAAGTTATGACAGTAATCAATAGAAGGTTGAGATCTTCAGCCTTGTTTTAAAAAGTACAACTTAATAAGAACAGAGGAAAATCAAAAATTTTGTTATAATTTTGCATTAACTCTAAGAACAGTGGAATAGCAAGTTGAATTTAGAATGCCTCTGTTAAATAGAATAGAGTAAATAGAATTTTGAAAAGTTTTCTCTTCTCATTTTCTGTTTCGTAATAAGGACACTGCCTGAATTAGTATACCTGTATTCCCATTAGAAGTATGTTATTTCATTTTTTGTTTTCCCAGTTAATAATTCATCAATATTAGTGTCAATAAATAGGGGTCTCAATGATATTTTAATAATATGGATAGAGATAAATCACCTCCTCTCATTAAGTCATTTATTACTACTAAGGTACCCATTTAAGCCAAACAAAAAAAAATTCAGAAATTATTTCACATTGTGCTGGCACAAAATCAGCTATTTACCTTACCCTTTCTGGTTAGGATTTTCTAGTAATAACATGAGCACATGGTAACATCAATGCAAGACATTTTAAATTCCCCTTATGGTCAAAATGAACATGGTCAGAAAAGAGAGGAACAAAAAATCCTAACCTTTTACATTGTATTTTGAGTGTAGGGAGTTCGTAAAATCAGAAAAGGATCTAGGTATGTCTCCTAGAATTGTTAAACTCCAAAATGAGGACAGGGTGCATCTCAGTCCACAGGGATCATTTGGATGGGTGAGTATTTAGATGGAATCATTACCATTACACTGCTATTGGTGATTCAGGGAAAGCCATATTCCAGTCTATCACTAGTCTCTTTCAAATGGTCACTTGGCTCTTAAGCAATCAAGTTTTCAGAGGAATTTTACTTTTTCAAGTCAGTCAGTGACACAATTCCTTTTGCATGGCACTATCTCTATGCGTAGAGAACAGCAGACATTTCTGTGCCAAACAAAAGAACCATTCTCCTTGAAAAGATAATACCCTCCAAAGTGTTGGCCTCTGAAGGAGATAGCAGTTATGGAAAGAAGTGAAGTGAATTTCTAGAGTTCTCTATGGTAGAACAATACAAAATACACTGAAAAGAGAAAAGGAGTTTGGGGGGGAAGGAACATTCCATACAAAATTTGTGTCACAGTTATTGGAGTACAGCATGTTATGGTGAAAAGTTAATTAGACTTGGAGGCAAGATCTGCTTTGAGTCCTAATGATTCTGCTCTTAATTAAGTCATTTAACCACCATGAGCCTCAGTTTTTTCATTGATACAGTTAGCATGAGAATATTCCACCTCTATTACAGTGTTATTATGAAAAATGTGTTTTGCAAACTAAAGTCATTCTCCTTGTGGAACAGCACAGATTGAACCCCTTCTACAGGCTTCTAGTATAACAATATAGAAGCCACAAATGCTCTTTGCTTCCTTCGAAAAGCCTCTAAAAACCTTGGACCCCAGAAGAAAAGCTAGAGTATTATTGGTACAAAGCCCTTAACTGCCAGTCTTGGGTAAAAATTCCAATCTGAGCACAAAATCTAAGGGGATTGATTGGGTGAAGTCTGTCCCAGAAGAAACTGGTATTTCATTTGCCTAAGAGGCTCTAACTGCTCAGTTAGCAGCACACCCAAGATTACAGTTTAGCTAGTCAAGTATCAGGCTTTGTCTGTACAAGGAAAAAACCCTGTCAGAAATTGTAATATTTTTGAGAACAGGAGATTTTTAACAATAATTGCCTACATAAAATAAAAACTTATACTAGAAGCTCTTTGAAAGAGACTGATGCGATTGGCACGAATGAATGACCTGTCAACACCTCTCATGCACTGACAAAAATGTTCACCTATAAATCATAGCACGGTCATCCATTTGTAACTGAAAACACTGTCTAAGTTGGGGCAGGGCCTCCCTTTAATTCTATGCACCTTCCTCTTTCCAGTCTTTTTATACTTTACTCCCTCCAATCATTCTGTGACCCAGCTACACCAGCCTACTTTGCTGTCCCTCAGATACCACACTCCATCCCCATTCTCTGTGATTTTCCAGGCTGTTCTCTATACCATCCTTGGAAGACCAAATGGCACAAACACATGTTTAGCTACAGGAAAGCCTATGTTTGGGAAATAGCAATAATTAACTTTGACTGGATCGTAGGGGATAAGGAAAGAAGCCAAAGCTGATGAGGAAAGGAGGGGCCATTCTTCCTTTGAAAGACAATGAATTCTATGTTAAGGTTTTGGACTTTGTTCAGTACACTCTGGGGATGGACAAGTGTGAATTCTGAGGTTAGTGGGTGAGACATTGAATTTGGAGTCAGAAGACCTAGACTCAAGTTTTAGCTCTCCTGCTTGTCATTAATTTGACAAATTACATCTCTTCTCTGAGCCTCAGTTTTTTTCATTTGACCCTGCAACTTTTAACCTATATTTTTATGTAATATGATTATGATCTCCTGCTCTTCAATGCAATCTGGACATTAATTTGAGAAAGCATAAGAGAAAAGACTTGCCTTCATGTAAGAAGGGCCAGACGGTATCAGTTGACTGTGCAACAAGTCAGTGGTATGATTTGTCCTGTTTTTTGCTGTTTTCATCTTCTAACTCAGTCTAGGCTACATTAATAGACATATAGTGACCAGAACCAGGAACATAATAGTACTTTAATACATGCTAACTAGAACACATTTTGAGTAATGTCATTCAATTCTGGGCAGCACATTTACAGTAATGTATTCAATTCTAAGAAACTCTGAATAGCAGCCAAGAGAGGGCAATCAGAATGGTGAGGAATCTCCAAATCATGACAGATGAGGAGCTGCTAAAGAAACTAGTAATGTTCAGCCTGGAGAAGAATGATAGTGGAAGTGGACTCAGAGACCATCTGGCCCATATCACTTATAACATACTCACATGATCACTCAGAGTTTGCTTAAAGACCTCCAGTGAGGCAAAGAACCTCATCTTGTAAGGCTACTCATTCCATTCAGCCAGCTCGAATTGTTAGGAAGTATTTCCTTGCCTCAAGCCTAAATTTATTTCTTTGTTAATTTTGTTAACTATTGCTGTTAATTCTGCCCTTTGGCTCCAAAACCGAACATGACTATTCTCTCTTCCATGTGACAGGACTTAAAATACTTAAAGATAACTGTGATGACCTCCCAAAGTCTCCTGTTCTGGTCAAATTACTCAGTTCCTTCAAATGATACTCTTACACCTTGAATCCAAAACTTTTCACAACCCTGGTTGCCTTCCTCTGGATACTCTCCAGCTTACTGATGTCCCTATGTAAACATGGAGCCCAGAACAAAATACGATTTTTTAGGTATAGTCTGACTAGGGCAGAGAGTGCAACGTATCATCTTGTTCCTGGAAGTTGTTCCTCTCTTAAGGTAGCATAAAGTTGGCTATTATAACCCATAAGAGACATATATTGAGCATAAGAGAACAATTGAGGAGGAGATAATCTCTCTTCAAATATTTGAAGGGCTGTGCCATAATAGAAGAATTCAATTAGACTTATTCTGTATGGGTCTAAACAAGACCAGTGGATGGAATTTATAGGGGAGCAAATTTTGGCTCAATATTAAAAATAGCTTTTAACAATTTGAGTTGAAAAGTATTTTTAAAAAGTATTCAAGAAGAGGCTTTCAGTATTGTGGAGTGGATTCTTCATTGAGTAGAAAGTTGAATTTGATGACTTCTAAGATCCTTTAAAATTCTAAGATTCTGTGAAATACGTATATTTAGAGAGAGAGTGATATTTAGATTTATAGATATATAAATATAAATTATTCTCTTGCCTTCAACTCACTGTGAACTCTTAAATCTCTTAGAAAGGGGGTTTAAAGTCTTTCAATTCCATCATGTTTGCTATATTTATGACCCTTAAGTATGAATATTAAATACTGAAGTTCAACTCTCAAGGGTGTCATGTGGAAGTTTGCTTGAACAGCAGCATGGCATAGTAGATAGTCCAATTAGACTATCAAAAAGAAGAAAGTCAAAAAGAAGAGTCAAAAAGTCAAAAGAAGAGTCAAAAAGAAGAAAGAAGACCTGGACTCAACTTTCAGCTCAGATGCTGATGAGCTAACGTGCCCCCTGGGCAAATTATTGACCTCTCTGGGCATCAGTTTGCTCTTCTAAAAATTGAAGAGGATTAGACTCAATGATCTCTCCAGTTTCTTTAGCTCTAACTCTATGGTCCTATGAATTCTTTAGATCAGAGATCCTCCACTGTATAATTCTAAGTTTGAGAACACGTAATAAAGAAAAAGATTGTTAACAATCTAATAGAATCATCAGAGAGCACTCTCATTCTTGGCATTGTAATTACCTTTAGATTATAGTCTCCTTTAGGACAGGATTGTTGTCAGGAGTTAAGGAGCATCCCTCATAGCATCGTGCATATGTGTATACTTAGTAAATTGTATTTTATGATAATGCTGATACTGGTGATGTATCAAATCTCTTTGTTTTACCTCCCACTTCCTTCTTCCTCCTGCCTACTTACTTAGAGTGTAACCTGAGAGACACCTCCTTGGAATCATTAGAGCTGGAAGAGATCATTTAGTCCTGACCTTGTTGCTAAGGATGTCATTGACATTTTGTCTGATTGCTCTCGCTGATACTGTTCCTGTATTTTGCTTAAAAGGAATGTCTTAATGATAATAATTCTATAGATTAAGATTTGTTTTCATTTTAACCATTAAAATGCTTCTGTTTTTAAGAAGTAAATACATGGGTAATAAAGACATAACACTTCATATTGCTGGTCAGGTTAGAGTAATTTTATCATGAGCAATGGTGTCATCTACTGAGAAACTGCAGGACATTTTAAAGCTTAAATTAGATTCATGATTGGAAAGGGGAATACCCTGGAATGGATGCTGAGCCACCCATATCCTCAATCACTCTGTCTGGATATTTACCTGTGAATCTTCCAGAGAAGGGGAAATGATTCCATAAGTAAATTTTAAATTCACATATTCTTGCCTGTTCCATTCTAACCCACAGAGCTGTGCCATATGACAACTATTTTAAGTCTTAAGCCCAAAGGGTAACACATTATTTTATTCTTTTCACAAAGTCCATAATTTAACAAGAAATGGAACTACTAGCTGGAAACATCTCCCTTGTGCTCCCTTTAATATTAATTAGCCTTATATGCTTGTGGACAGCATCGTGTACATATAGATCTTTTAAATATAAAAGATATAGATCTTTTAAATAGTGTAGTCAGGGTTCACTATGCTAGCTAGTGATGAAGATACAAAGATGAATAAGATAGTTCCTGCCTTCACAGAATTTAGCAACATACATAAGATATGCAGTCCAAGTAATGTGTACACAAATAACTGTCACACAGAACTCAGTGGAATAATTTATAAGAAAGGTGCACATGTGAGAGATCAGAGATAAGGGATCATGTAAGACCTCCTAGAGGAAATGATCATATCAGACCAACAGCCATTAAAGTGACTGTGTGCCAGATACTGTGCCAGAAGCTAGTGATACAAAGAAAAAAGTGAAACCACCCTTGTTCTCAGGGAGCTTATATTCTTTTTTTTTAATATTTTTTATTTATTTTTATTTTATTTTATTTTTTAATGTTCTGCAATCTCTACCATAAAACTTAAATTTTTACCTCCCCACTACCCCCCACCAACCCCCTCTTTCCTCAAGACAGCATACAATTCTATATAGGATCTACATGTACTTTCCTATTGAATATGTTTTCACTATAGTCATGCTGTGTAGACGAACTAAAATAAATGGAAGAAGTCATATAACAAATCAAAACATAATACACATGCACACACACACACACACACACACACACACACACACACACACACACGGTCTGCTACATTCTGCGAATGAATTCCATAGTTCTTTTTCTGAGTGTGGAAGGCATTTTGCCTTAGAAAACCACTGGGAATTTTTTTTTTTAAGTTCTTGCGTTATTACGAAGTTCCAAGTCTACCAGAAAAAGCTCTAGCACACTGTGGTCATTGCTGTGCACAAAGTTCTCCTGGTTCTACTCCTTTCACTCAGCATCAGATCATATAAGTCCTTCCAGGCCTATCTGAAGTCTTCTTGTTCATTATTTCTTATAGTGCAGTAGTACTCCATTACATTCATATACCATAATTTATTCAGCCATTCCCCAGTTGATGGGCATCCCCTTGATTTCCAGTTTTTGGCCACTACAAAGAGTGCTGCTATAAATATTTTTGTACATATGGGACCCTTTCCCATTTTTATGATCTCTTGGGGATACAGTCCTAGTAGCAATATTGCTGGGTCAAAGGGTATGCACATTTTTGTAACCTTTTGGGCATAGTTCCAAACCACTCTCCAGAATGGTTGGATGAGCTCACAGCTCCACCAACAATGTATTAGTGTTCCAACTCTCCCACATCCTCTCCAACATTTATCATTTTCTTGTTCTGTCATGTTTGCCAATCTTATAGGTGTGATGTGATGTGGTACCTCAGAGTTGTTAAGGAGCTTATATTCTTACAGGGAAGATAATACAAACATATGCAAATGTAGACAAAACTTACATAAAGCCGATACACTACAAAGGGAAACCAGGAAAAGCTTTATAGAGAAGATAACACTTGAATTGAGTCTCAATGGAAAACTGAGATTCTAAATCATGGTGATGAGAAAGGAACACGTTCCAAGCATGGGCATAGCCTCTCAAAAGGCATAGGAATGAAACTCATGAAGGTTAGGATGTTATGAAGGGGAATAATGTGTTGTAAGGCTGTAAAGACAGGACATGGGCCAGGGAGGAAAGGGTTTTAAATGCCCAACACAGGAATATACATTTTACCCTTGCAGTATTAGGGAACCACTGAAGTTGATTGAGTAGAGGACTTGACAGACCAGCACAATAACAAAAACAGTTTAGAAGCTTGTAAAGGCTGAGTGGGAAGAGTTTTGAGTTGGGGATCCCTATTAGGGGGAACACTGCCAAAGTTCACATGAAAACTGGTCAGGACCTGAATGCAAATAGCTGTGGGCATAGAAAAAACTTGTAAGTGACACTGTGGAGATGCAAGGTCAAAAATAGGTATCTAATTGGACACTTGGAGTGAGAGAGTAAGAGGCCATGTATGGCACCAAGGGGATCAAGGTTTTGAATAATGAAAAGTATTCAGATGGGTTGTATGAACAGATACAAGGAGGTAGAAAACTGAAATGAGTTCACAGAACAGAGCAATTGGGCTGAACTTAGAATGTCAGGTTGATTTGGGGTGTGTGTTCAGCTGGCAGTTTTGGGAGGCAGAGCAGTAAGTGAGCAGGGCTTCAACTAGATCAGGCTAGAGGGCGAAGTGGAGGGGGAAAGAGAGAGAGACAAGAGGGTTGGGTAGGAGCTTATTATGATCATCCAAGCTTGAAAGCATATGAGCTGTATTAAGTAGGCTAAGAGTAGGAAGTAAGTGACACATATATAAGAGGTTTGGTTTTGTTTGGTTTTGTTTGGTTTTTCCTGATATCAAACCTGACTTTACAACTTTTCATCCATAGTTCTGCCTTCTGGGGCCAAAAAGAGCAAGATCACGCCATGACAGCCCTTCAGATATTATCATGGTCTCTGTGTCTTCTCTTTTTCCAGACTTATTCATCTTTCACCTGATTCTCATATGATTCATACTCAAGATCAGTCACCATTCTGGTTGCCTTCCTCTGGATACTTTCCAACTTGTGCATGTCTTTTTTAAAATGAGGTATCCAGGATGGAGTATAGTTTTACAAATGAGGTTTTAGCAGGGAGGATGTGTCTCTTAACGAAACTCAAGATTACATTAGTCTTTTTGATTTCCATATCACATTGCATTTTGAAAACCACTTAACCACTTCATATCTTTTTCAGGCAAACTACTCTCTAGTTATACCTTCCCCAGCTTGTATTATGAAATATATATATATAGTATTAATCCACTAAATTCTAGGACTCATCTGGGGTAGAACTAACCTGATGGTTTAGAGATAAGTAATGAAACCGCTTACATTTGCCCATGTATGGCACTGAAATCCTTCCTATCAGTCGGGACCCAGATCACCTCAGTGTCAACCTCAATTCCTCACCATCCTCCCGTGTCCTCTCTGTTGTCAGTCATTTCTTGTTCTGTCTCTCTGCACAATCACTCTCAAATATGGCCGCTTCTCCACATACATAGGCCCCTCTCACCTCTGCATAGCTCTCCTCCATGCCTGCCTAGCATTCTGTTCCTCCTCATCCTCCCTCATAGAACACTTGTAGAACTTCACAGGTTGACTTGACTGTCACTTGCTTCCAGAGGTCTTTCATGATTCCCCCAATTGTTACCTCCTTGCTGTGCCAACCTTCAGTGTCTTTGCATGTGTGTGGGTACATTGTGTGTGTGTGTGTGTGTGTGTGTGTATGTATTTTCTCTTATATATTTGAGGGACAGTGTGGCCTAGTTAGATACAAAGAGTCTTTCCTCTGACATACTAGTTTGCAACATAGGTGTCATGCTAAAATCATCACTTTCACTTCCCATTTTTCCATTTAATTTTAGAATCTTGTCATTTCTACCTCCACAATATCTCTAGGATCTATTTGTCTCTACTGCTAACCTAGGCTATAACAATAGATTCCTAATTAGTCCCCGTCTCAGGTCTTTCCTCCACACAGCCACTACCAAAGTGGTTTTCCTAAAAGCACAAGTAACCATTTGACTCCCCTAATCAACAAATGTGACTAGTTCTCTATTCCCTCAGGACTCCAATACAGGCTTCTCTTTTGCGTATTTAAAACCTTTCACAACTTGTCTTCAGCCTGCCTTTCAGGTCTTATTAGCCATTATTCGTACACACACACACACACACACACACACACACGCACGCACGCGCACACACGCACGCGCACACACACACACACACCACGCCACGCCATGCCACACCACACCACATCACACCACACCACACCATACCACACCACACGATGATCCACCCCGACGGTCCTTCTTACCATTCATTATCACTGCCCTCTACCTCTTGTCTCCCTGCCTTTGCACTGGTTGCCCCCCTTTGCCTGCAGTGCTTCCCCTCTTTACCTCCATCTTTCAGAATCCCTTATTTCCTCCAAGCTTTGGTTCAAGCCTCACCCTTTATGTGAGTCTTTTCAGATCTCCCCCCACTACTAGTATCTCACCCCAAAAATCAGTTTATGTGTATTTTTTGTATCCTGTATCTGTTCATGTTTGTCCTGCTCAGATTGTAAACTCCCTGGGGGCAGGAACTGTTTCATTTTTTCTTTTTCTCCCCAGCAGAGACCTGACACGTGCAACAGGTGCTTAATGAATGCTTGTTGGATGATAGATTGATCTTACTAGGTTCAGCCCAGTTTTCTAACCCGTTCAGATCTTTCTGTGTCACAGCTGTCATCCTATGTATCAGCTCTTTGTCCTAGATTTGTATTGTTGGAAACAGTCATCATCATAATAATAATTACAGTAGCAGTTTGCAGTGCTTTATAAATATCATTTCATTGGATCCTCCTAACAACCGTAAGGGGGAGGTTCTATTATTATTAAGGAAGCTAATATGGCAGTTAAGTGACTTGGCCAAAGTTACACAGCTAGTAAGTATCTGAGAGCACAGGTGAGCCCAGGTCTTGTAGCATACTAGGCACTGAACCATCTAGCTGTTTCTCAGGTTTGGAACAGCCATGAGTTCAGTAACAGAGGGGGCCTAGGGGGATGAAGAAATAAAATAAAAGGGTTACTATGTAGCAGTAAGATCCCGTTTGAGTTTAGATAACATACATTTAGTCAGCTCAGTTGTGTGACCCCCTCGTAGGGCATAGCACAGTGTGGTAGATGCCATCTAAGTCTGGGATTTGGCAAGTCAGGAGCAGCTTCTAGAACAAGGAGGAAAAGGATTCTAGAGTACAAAATAGTGTGTGACTGAACTGATGTATTATAGGCTAAAGACAGTGAACAGTGATGGAATGGATTAGCTACAAGAGATGGAGAATTGTGACGTCTTGTATGGATAAAGAATAGGTTCAATGAGACAGGAAGACAAGACTGGGAAGCTGAAATTGATTAATAGCTAAAATTTATATCACACTTTTGGTTTGCAAAGTTCTGTACATGCGTTGCCTCATTTGATCTCTATTTGGCTTAAGGAAAGAATTTCAGAGTTCTAGATCATGGAACTGTCACTGAGATATGATGAAGTTAATTTGTCATAGGAAATCAGGAAGTTAAAGATTTTGGAGGCCAGAAAGTTTGAGTCCTCCTCACGTATGCTGTATTCCCCAAGTAAAACGGCAGGGGTTCAGGTAGAGAAGAAAACTGTGAACAACGGACTGAATTTCTTAAGAAAGCAAGGAGTAAGACCTGGTGACCCATAAATGACAATATTAGCCACAATATGAATAGATAAATAGAGTAAACCACAAAAAAAAAGGAAAGTAACATACAGAGCAAGGCTCTGGAAGCAGCACTGAGGACAGTGGAGTAGGCCAACTCGTCTTTGTCCAGTGTATCCTGGGGCAGAGCAGCAAGGGAGGTGTGGGGGAGCGCACAATGGAAGGGGAAGACAGAGGATAGGGACTGGGCCGATGAGAATATGGATGAGGGGGCAACCCAGGACTGTGCTGAGGAATTAGAAGTCTTCTGATCAATGATGATAAGGTGCAGTTTTACCAACTCTTTACCTTAGATTTCAATTCATTCAATTCTGTCAGGTCCAAAGATCATTCTCCTTGACATAAGAAATAGGGGGGGAAATGAGACTAATTAATTCTCTCTTCTTTCCATAAGCACCCTTCCTGTTCTCTTTACCATTTTCTGTTCCCAAATATAGCCCTTTCTTTAAGCCCCTTTCTTTTTCTTAGCATTCATCACCAGCCTAAGTTCATTCTGAACTTGATCACTTCTGATCTGTCTTCTTTAAGGACCACATAATGTTTTTGTGTTCAACCTCTGCTATCTGCTCTTGCTTTCACTTCTGTAATATCTTCTTTTAAAAAAAAATCTGTCAGCCCCATGAGTTTCTTCTGCATCCACATTGGTCTCTTCCAACTCCCTCCTAATCAGAATGATTTGTTTGTATCTGAGACTTTGATTCTTTAAGAGCTTCCACCTTGCTTAAACTGACTTCCCTTATACAATTTTAAGCCATGGAATCCTAATATCCTTTCTTTAAAAAAGAAATTCAGTTAACAAGCATTAGTTTTCTCTTCTTCCCACCTCCTCCCCAACCTCTGAAAAAGAAATATAGAAAAATATAACTTATCTCTAAATTTTCAACTTTGTCCAAAATCATTCATTCTGTCACCACAGGAGGGTGTCAGTGAGCTTAGAATAGGAATACTTTACCTAGATAAATATCTCTTAAGCACATCTATAAATTACAATTGACAAGGCTGGGCAAGTAAACCTTCAGATTGTGAATCTATGTCCCTACGTTTATGTGAAGTTCTTTGAGCAGGATATGGAACAATTGTTTTCTATATCCATACAAAGGATTTTTGTCATTCAGTCATTTTTGTCATCGTCTTCTACTCTTCATTACCCCATTTGGGGTTTGCTTGGCAAAGATCCTGGAGTGGTTTGCCGTTTCCTTCTCCAGCTCATTTTACAGATGAGGAAACTGAGGCAAACAGGGCTAAGTGACTTGGCCAGGGTCACACAGCTAGTAAGTGTCTGAGGTCAGGTTTGAATATGTATCTTCCTGACTTCCAGGTGTGGCATTCTATCTACTGTATCATCATACAGCTACACCTCCCTACAAAGAAAAGTAGACTTAAAGAGATATTTTTGGAATAGTAAAAAGAAACCATTGTACTTGGGAGTCATAGGAATGAGGGAAATGGACCAAATGATCTCCAAGTCCTCTTCCAACTCTTTAATTTATGATATTAGACCAAATTTAACATCAAGTTGATAAAAAGTACTAATGAGCTGTGTAGTGAGTGGTGCTTTGAAGTCCCCATCCTCAAGATTTTCAAGAAGAAAACATATCCATATATATAATATATATTATACACACACACACACACACACACACACACGTCTAGAATGATTAACTGAAGTCAGAGAACTGAGCCAAATGAACTCTAGGTCTCTTCTAATTCTACTGTTCTAAAATTTATTGGTTCTTTCATGTCCTTTCCTGATTCCCCTCCTTGGCAAGTAGTTATCCCCACCACCACCATTTTTTGTGTTTGGTCTGCATATACTTTATATTTACTTACATGTGTACATATTGTTTCCACCAATAGAATATGAGCCTATTTAGGGCAATAACAGTCTCTGTGTTTCTCTCTCTACCATGCGTAACACAATCTGGCACATATTAGGTGCTAATATACAGTTGTTATAAGAATGAATGTTTAATAATCTCAAAGGAATACACTTGGAGGAAGGGACTAGAAAAAGATTATGTATTCTAATCTCATTTTGATATTACTCTTCATTTAATGACTTTCTAACCTTTCTGTTATATTTCTGTTTCTTTCTCAGTAAATTGGAATTTTCTGGCTATTTCAAGTGAGCAATTGGGCATTTTGTTTTTGGCTAGTGAAATAGCAGCATTTTCACTCATAGAAACTTTGCTTAGTGACTCAAACATCGTGAATATTTTTCTAGATCTCTTTTGTGGGTATAGTATGGTCCTAACCTATCTCCTAAATTATTATGAGGAAAAAACTAGCAGAAATGGTGGTAAAGCAGTTCACCATTTAATTGGTAAGTCATGATATATATAGATATAGTAGGACTTATTATAATATCTATAAGAGATAGCTTCTGCTGTCCAAGATTGAAATTCTGTAGGTATTATTAGGAAAAATCCTAAAACTTAATCAACTGTAAGGGAAGTGTGTAAGAAATTGGTTCACAGTAGACATTAGAGCCAGGATTAGATATTCTTGTCAATATTTTTTTTAGTTGTCAGTTTGAAATCAGTTTTACCTGGTCTGAATTTCACATTGAAAACAAAATGTCTTGGTAGTATAAAAGCTCAACGGGAGTAGTATAAAGCTGGAATAATTAATTTAATGAATCTGAAGTGTTCACAGGAGTCTTAAAAGACAAAAACAAAGATTGCAAGTCTCATTAGTATTACCTAAAAGAATCTCAATAGCCCTGATCGTCTGTATTTTTGTAGTGGTAAACGGAGTGATACTGTGAGATCTGGATTTCTCCTTATTCTTTCCATATACATCATTTTCACCATGACTTTTTTTCGTTTAATTATATTTTTTGTTGTTCAGTTGTTTTTCAGTCGTGATCCCATCTGTAGTTTCCTGGGCAAAGGTACTGGGGTGGTTTTCCATTTCTTTCTCCAGAATGAGGAAACTGAAACAAACAGAATTAAGTGACTTGCTCAAGGTCACACAGTGAGTGTCTGAGGCCAGATTTAAACTCACTCCAGGTTCTGCACTTTATCCATTACACCAGCTAGTAATTACACCACTTTAATTATATACTAGATAGAAAGGAGGGTAAATAGTGATTGTTTCTCTTCACCCCCAACACTTTATTTATCAAGATGGAATGAGAGAAAAGTTGTTTGAACATGAGTCCCCCTCCTGCCTGGAGAAAGGCCTTTATTTTGCTCTGCTCCATATTCTTTAGGGGGCAAGAGTGAAGGTCAAGGGCTAAAAGCTCCGGCAAAAACACTTGGGTTTCTGTAACAGCAGTGGCAATGTAATTGTAGTCTTTTCTTCTCCAGCCTCCTGTTTCATTTCTACCTTACCCCTAACAGTTAAATTTTAAAAACAATGTAATTCTCAATTAACCAAACAGATGTGGTGCAGTGAAGCTCTGTTCAACTTAAAAGTTCTCTGATTATGTGAATGTGTTATAAATGTAACTTCTGTAAAATGCATCCTATTTTCCCTCTTACATCATAAAATTGGAGGTATTTTCCCCTTGGTGGGGAGCAGCAGGGAAGGGTGGCCCTGTAAGTACCAAAAATAACATGGGAAATATTTTGCCATTATATAATGACACAAAAATGAAATATTAAAAATATTAAAAATTAGTAGTACTTAAAATGTATACTTTTTAATCTACTTTTTAAAACAAATAATTCACAAAATAAAAAAATATCAGAAGGGAAAATATATTGCAATACCAGAAATACTGACCACATAATCTTCTGCCTCAACCTGCCTCAGTGATTTTTCCCACTGGAAAGGTGAATTTTTAGCAGTTCATCTGTTTTGTACCAGTATAAAGCTTTCATAGCGCATTGAACTTCATATCTGACATACTTTTTTGTGCCTATTGCGTCTCTTATAACTTATTGCTATTCCCCCTCTCCCCCCCCCTTGACTGGTTAATGCCTATTAAATTGGTAGAAAACATAAAGCTTATAGGAAGATCATGGCACAATCACATTTCAAAAATATCTTAAGAGACGTGTTTAATGGGCTAAGCTATCAAAATAAAATGTAATAGGAATAAATGTTAAGTTCTGCATGTAAAATCATTCAAAAACTTCAACTTCTTACCTATAGAAGACTTGTTAGCTTAGCCAGGTGCTGCTGCACCTTAAACATCCCTGGGCATTACCTTCCTCGCTTTTGCCAACGCTTAAGGAGGCTCAGCTCAGCTAAACCCTCCTATAGGCACTGTATCCTCAAATCAGAATGTGTGCTTTTCCTTTCCTTTGTAGCCCCAATGTTTGAAGTAAACACTTAACATATGCTTTTTCATTGATTCATTCATACTACATGTAATACATAATAGAAAGATGAAAAGCAATATAGTTTGTTCCTTTGATTTAATTTAACAAACATTTATTAAGTGTTTGCAACATGTGGAGCTCTGTGCTAGGCTCTGGGGAAAATATACAAAAGAGAGGCAAGTATTAGCCCTCATGGGCTTCCTAGTGGGGGTATGACACCAACACTTCATTGTAATATATGATACTACATGACACATTCATTGGAAAGTTCCAGAATAAATTATTATGTGAAGTTCAAAGGAGCAAGTATGTTCCTGACTCAGGAGAACGAAGGAAGGCTTCTTGTAGGAGGTAGCATTCAAGTTGAGTTTTAAAGAATAAGGGTAAACCTGATGTTCACTCTAGCAGCACATGTGCTAAAATGGTTTCATTGGGGAGAACATCAGGATGGCTCCCGCACAAGGACACAGATTCACAGAACATTTCATGTCCTTTTCCCCAGTTTTGTTTTGTTCTATCACTGATTATCTTTAAGTGTGTATTGATTTTCTTTTGTTTTTTCTTTCTTATGACTTTGCTTGTATTGCCTTTCTTTTGACTCTTACTCATATATTTTAATTGCAATTGTTGATGAAAGGTAAAATTTATCAATTAAAGAAATAAAGAATGGATAGCGATAGGCAGTGGGGGGAGGAGGGGAGGGACATCCAAACCAACCTGTGTAGAATGGTAATCTCCATTTGCCTGCTGAGCATCTCCGCTTGAATGATTCACTAGTACCTGAACATCAACATATCAAAAACTGAACTCTCCTTTTCTCAACTTAAAAGTCCTAATACACCTTGACTTCTCTGCAAATTTGACCTCTTCTTTTGGGTATTTCCTGGATACTCTCCTCTTTATGATACTTCTCCTGCCTGGTTCTCATCCTGCTTGTCTAACCAGGAGTTATTTTTGTTGGATTTTTATCCAAGTCATAGCCACTAACTGTGGGTGTCCCCCAAGGATCTGTCTTTCTCTTCTCCCTCTATACTATCTCATTTGGTGATCTCATCAGCTCCCATGGGTTCAACTAACTTCTGTATGATGAAAATTCTCAAATCTATGTATCCAGTGCCAGCCACTCTCCTGAGCTCCAGTCTCCCATCACCAACACATCTCAAACTCGGTGTATTTAAGGCAGAACTAATTATATTTTCCCCCAGAACCTGCCCTTTTCCTTATTTCTGTGAAGGGTGCCAGCATCCTCCCAGTCTCACAGCCTCAACACTTAGTATCATCCTTAACTCTTTCCCCCACTCACTCCACATATACAATCTGTTGTCGTCTATCTCTCCTTTACGCCTCTTCTGGTCGCTCTTCACTATCACCCCAGGGCAGACTCTAATCACTTTATCCCCACCCTATTACTATAGCCTTCTAGCTTGTTTTGCTGCCTTAAGTCTCTCCCTGCCCTGGTCCTTCTACTCATCTACTGAAGTGATTTTCCTAAAGCACGTCTGACTGTCACTCGACATGTACTTTATTGATATATTCTAGTGGCTACCAACTACCTGCAGAATCAGATAGAGAATCCTGTGTTTAGTGTTTAAAGCATTTCATAACTATCCCCTTACTGTCTCTATCTAGCATTCTTATGGGTAGCTAGATGATGAAGTGCATAGAGCATAGGATCTGGAGTCAGGAGGACTCTTGCTAGCTGTGTGATCCTGGGCAAATCACTTAATCCTTATTGCCTCAGTTCCTCATCTGTAAAGTGAGCTAGAGAAGTAAATAGCAAACCACTCCAGTGTCTTTGCCAAGAAAACCCCAAACAGCAAAGAAGTTTTCTTATGCCTTACTCTCCTCCACGTTTTCTGTGATCTGATAACACAGGTCATAGAGAATGTACTCTTCCTCACATGGAACACATCTCCCAATTTCTTGCCTCTGCATTGACTGTCTCCCATGCCTATAATGCTCTCCTCCTCACCTCTCAGCTGCTGGTTTCCCTGGCTTCTTTCAGAATGTCATTTTCATGAGGCCTTTCCCATCATCCTTTCTACTCTTTCCCTCCCCACCACCCAGTGACTTCTCTCTGAGGTTACCTGCCATTTCCACTCTCTATATATGTACATAGATGTTTGCATGTTATCACCCCCATTCAAATGTGAGTCCCTTGAGATCAGGGACTCTGTTTTTGTCTTTCTTTGTATTCTTATCGTTTAGCACAGTACCTGACACAGAGTAAAGTGCTTGATAAATACTTGCTGAATGACTTGCTAAAGGTTCTCTCTCAAGATCTAATGCACCCTGATGGCAATTTTAAAATCATCCCTTGTGTTTCCATTTATCTTGTGACCACTCCTTAGTTCAGACTTTCCCCTATATCTGAGACATGCTTTCCTCCCAGTTCTTGAAATACTTATTTTTCCCTCAAGCCAAACCAAGGATTCATCTCTTCCACAAAACTTTCCTTAATACCCCTGGATTGAACATAATATCTCCTTCCTGAAATTCTCTCTGAGCACTTTTTCTGGAACTCTCTTTGTCCCTGTCACATTCTACCTTGTGTTATATTTCTCCTTTAGATAGAAAGCACTTGAAAATAATGAGTGCTTTGTTTTCACCTTTCCATTCTTACCCTTTTATGTAGTAGTATATTCTTAACTGACTTGAATTTGGAGAACAGAAAGGGATGAAGTGATAGAAAATCATGACTAGGGTGGAGAAGTTAAAGAGGAGTGAGACAGAGAGATAGGAATAAAAGGAACATTATCACAAGAGATTTTTCAGACTTGACCTTAGGCACAAAAATTTTACATGATGAATTCTTGACCATAGTGTTTAAAATAACAGCAGATTGAATACTGAAGTCACTAAGGATTATGGTAGGAATGGTGATAGAGAAAACTAAGCAAAATTCTACTGTTATTGAGGAAAGTGGGTAAATTCCCTAGAAATGAGAAGATGACAGAACAAGAATTTGGTCAGATTCAAGATGGTGTAAATTTCAAAATATGAGGGGTTATTAGTACATATGGCAGAGCAAAAGTCTGTGAATGGCAGTGGGGTACAAGGAGTGTGTTGCTGTACCTGTCAAAAGGAATCAGAGATGAGAGACCTGAGAGTTTGCAGTGGCCAGAATTGGAGAGGGTGAGGAGGCATAAGGATTCTTTAGGAGAAAACCAAATTTTACTTTGTAGCAGAGGCAGAAGGAAAAGAAAACTTATTGGGTGAATGAAGAGTTGCCTGAGAGGAGAGAGGAAGAGGAAGGTAGTGGAAGATAGGGACCAGGGAGAAGACAACACAGAGAGATGGCTTCATATAAGCTTTTGTTAATGTTTTTAAAGGCACTTAACCCTGTTAAGTACAGGATGAGGGAAATATAATGGGGCAAATGCTTATGTGAAAAGAGTCTTAGGGGTTCTAGTGGACTAGGAATTCAAGATGAGCCAACAGAGAAGAAAAAGAAGAAAATTCATAATGTGTTCTTAGGCTTTATTAACTAATAAAAGCATAGTGTGCAGATTGAGAGTGCTTATTCTTTTGCAGTCCCTAGTCAATAAATTTGGAATATTACATTTTCTTCTAGAAGCCACATGTTGGGATACTGATAAGCCAGAATGTATCCAAAAGAGAGCAGTCAGGTCAATGATACCTTTTGGAATATCTTTTTCAATTGTCAGCATATTTCCCTGTGTCTTGGACCTTTTCTTATTATATTCCTCTCATCTTCTTGCTTTCTTCTCCCAAAAAACCCTACACCCCTGGCCACCCTCTATATTATGACATGTAGCTCTTCTCATGCCCCTAGTTGGGAAAAGAAAGAGGCATTCTTCGTGTTTCTCATTTTCAGCCTATTGAGCATTTCCTCTATTGCTGTCATCACTTAGCAACCTCCAGTCCTTTGTGATTCATTCCTTTCATCTTTATCATCCTAACTAGATCCTACTTGCTACCATTTGTCAGCCCCTGAGATCATTACTGATCCTTTCTTAAGAAGTTTCTTAATTGAAGCACAATTCCCCAATCACTACTGCACACCTACTGAGGGACTTCAGAATATATACTGATACCATCTTCAGCTCAGTTGGACTCAAGCCACCCCTTCCTCTGTGCTCTCTGGAATTCCTGTTCTATAATGAATAAACTTATCTTCTTTCTGAACCTCTTCCTCTCTTATTCTTTCCCTCTACTTGCACTCACAGATACCTGGCATCCCCAGATAACACGGCGTCCCCAGCCATCTTCTCCAACTTGGGCTGTTTCTTCTCTAATATCCCCTAATATTCTTCCAAGCATAGATCTGACCATGTCACTCATCTACTCAGTAAACTCCAGTGGCTGTCTGTTGCTTCTAGGGTAAAATACATGTTCTCTTTGGCTTTTAAAGCCCTTCACTACCTAGCCCACACCTCACTGTACCAATTAATAAGTAGTCATTTATTACGTGCCTCCTGTGTGGACCATCACCTTCTTCTTCCTATACTCTGTATTCTTTCCAGACTTTTTGCTGTTCTCTACACAAAGCATTCCATCTCTCACCCCTACACCTTTGCACTAGCCATCTCCCATGGTCAGAATGCTCTCCCTCCTTACTCCTGCCTCTTGGAATTCCTTACTGCCCTCACGACTAAGCTCAAGAGCAGACTTCCCCATAAAGCCCAGCTGATCCTCCCAAATGCTTGTGCCTCCCCATGGAAGCTACCTTATGTTTCTTCCGTAGACACCCCTATAGAGCAGGGATTGGTTCATTTTTGTCTTTGTTTACTCCTCACCTAGCACAGTACCTGGCATAAAGTAGATACTTAATCACTGCCTGATTGATTGTAAGAGTCAGATTTTAATTTATCTTCATTCTTCAAAACCTGACTTTAGCTTACCTTTCTAGAAAACCTTATTATCCATTACTCCTCTTGATGTACTCTGTGGTCCAACCAAACTGGCCTTCTTGCTGAAACGCTGTCTCTCATCTCCATGATGTAGCATGGGCCATTGCCCATGCCTGGAATGCATTCACTCTTCCCCTCTGCTTCGCAGAATATGCTGTTTGCTTCAAACTCGACTCAGGTACTGTCTCCTCCATGAAGCTTTCCCAGGTGTCTCCTCTGCCTGGATACTAATGCCTAACTCCTCCCTCCCCCCAAAAATGTATACTTTGTATTCATTTTGTCTGTACTGCATACGCTTTTTAGTGCATATTGTTTCCCACGATAAAATAAATGTAAGCTCCTTCAGAGCGAGAACTAGTTAATTTTTTACTTCATATCCCCAGCAGCTTGCACAGAGCCTGATATGTTATAGGTGCTTAATAAATTATTGATTGACTCCCGAGTCCTGAGCTCTTTCCACACTTCTCTAAAAAAGCAGGACACTTCCCATTACTAGAAATGATTAGACTAAAGTGAATTACCCACTGTCAAAGCTGTTGCAGTGAGAACTCTAAAATTGCTAGAAATTTTAAATCCTTACCTAAAAACTTCACCTTCGTATCTTTTCCCTCCACCTGGAGTTTCTTTCCATTATATAATCCCTCCTGTTAGAAAAACTGCCACTTTTATGTGACTTATGGGTTTTTGTTAGCAATAAACTAATTTCTTCCTTCTTGTGATCATCATTTTTTACTACTAGAGTTATTGTTATCAATCCTCTGCAAAGAGAAATGGAATTTTTTGCAAATCTATATTTGAAGGAAATGTTATCTTACAAATTATTCATTGTAGTGCCAGGTCAGAACAGTGTTTTTACATTCAGGAAAGTTTATAGCTGAGTCTTTGACACACACTATGAAGGGATCTTTTGTTCTCTAGAAAAACATACTTCCTCATCCTTTGAGTCACCTTGTTTTTATTCCTTTGTTTACTCCTCAAGAGGAAGAATACTCACCCCCCAAAGTGATGTAAAAGGGAAAGCCTGTTTCAGAAATTAATGTAGCAGTCTCAGTGTCTGTCCCTGCCCAGAGAGGTTTGAATGCTGGCAGAGATTCATAAGAATATTTTTAAAATCTGAACTTGTTGAAAAATGTTATCTCCTGCTTCAGAATTCTTTGGATATTTGTTCCTGAGCAGAAAAGAAAAAACAAAAACACACGCACATGCAACAGCAAAAAAAAAAAAAAAAAAATCAAATAAATAGAAATAAAATCTGTTGTTAAATGTTGATTAATTTTTATTAGACCCAATGGTTTGGAGTACAATATTAGTCACCTCCTAGAGTAGTCAGGAATTCAAGTCCTGACATATAATATTTCTGTTAGCCCCTGTACCCCCACCCCAAGGAAGGACTTTAACCTCTCAGTGAAGACTATAAATTACATATGAGTTACTGATCCTACTCAGTGAACATCATTTGTATGATGGGAACTTCCTGCATAGATAAAAATAGGCTCTATACAAAAACAGTCAGCCATGGACAGCTGACATTTTGTTGGGGACCTTCCTGCCATTACCCATGTAGAATGAGGGTTCTTCACTTGGGATCCATCCCCAAGGGATTTATGTAAGGACTAGATGGGAAAAGTTCTTTATCTCATTTCAAAATGTTATCCTGGCAAGGGATCTATAGGCTTCTCCAGACTTCCAAAGGAGTCCATAAACACAAAAAAGACTAACCTCCCTATGGAGATGTTTAAGGAGGTTGATGACATTTAATTTTGAGCCTATTTTGTGGAACTCAGGATTAATTCTGAGTTCTGGATTTATTCTCCTTAGTAGGTGATAGGTCATGAATAATGAGAAAGAGAACCTGATTTCCTTATTTTGAAATTAAGTCCAAAAGAGGAGCCCTTCAAGATGTTTCAAGCAGTGACTCCACAATTGAAATAAGCCAGGGTTCTGAATACACTTAGGTCTTTCGTCAGTCTCTGCTCCCCCTCCTAAGCCTTTCTTGGCACATAGTTGCTGGTAATATTCTGAGTGCATTTCATACCACAGCCCTCACTGCTGATCCTGAGCCTATTTTCAGGAGCTTAGAACTAATAAGAGTTCTTGAAGACAGTCTGAAGTTTACCTACATTCTGGACAGAGCCATGAGGCTGAAGGTGTGAGTCTGACCTCCCCTACTGAAGTGTTGAGGCTCCACCCTGACAAGTAGGGGAAAAAAAGAATTCTAAGTGATTCTAGTTCAGAAAATATTCTTAATTAAAACTTAGAGTTGAGAGTAAGTTTTGTTGTTGCTGCTAACATTTGACTAAGTCTTGAGAAAGGATATCTCAAAATAAGACTGCCCTACTTTTAGAAAAATAGATGTCCTATATGGCAGCATGCCATACTAGATAAAGAGCTGATCCTGAAACCTGAGAGACTGGGCTCAAGTCCTGGCTTTGAAACATACTGGGTATGTGACTGAGCAAAGCACTTAATCTCTCCGTACTAGGCAACTGTCTTAAGACTAGAAATTGCAGAGACAAAAAGTGCTGAACTACACTGGTAGGAGTGAGCTCCTTCACCCAAGAGTTCCCTGTGTCCTCATCTTTATCCACAACACCTCCATAGCACCGAAGACAGTGTCTAGCTCATAGCCTTTTAACAAATGCTTATTGGTTGATTGGTATAATTTTATAAAATGGATTTGTGCATACCTCAAGTCTCTTTTTTATTTACTCCAGGCATGGTAGCCTGAAGCAAAGTCTCAAGTATTATTGCTTAGAGGCCTTTGTAGCAAAGTGCCCTCTGAGGGCTTTAACAGAAGTAGACATATTTAACTTTCTTTCCAGTGTGGAAAGCAAATGAAGGTGTTCACACATGCAACTTTACACATTGCAGCTCCAGGGTGAAAACAATGAGTTTATTTTCTCTTAAGTAAATTGTTTTATGCTTAAATGTTGTAGGGTTTTTAATTATCCTTTGATTATAATTTAATATTTCTTTATCATCCATAAAGATAAAAGGCATATATAACATAATGTCATTGAATTGGAGAGTATATTATTGTAGCATTTTCCTTGTTGCTGCTCAAGTACTCCCACCTACCTGGAAACTTTAGACCCTCCAGCACATGAGGGTCAGTGTAGTATATTCTGTAAACTAGTTCTACCCCGCCACTGAAGGACCTAAGATAAATGAGATCATAAACAAGAACGTTAGTAAATATCAGGCATGTGATCTGGCATATTCAGACACTGCTACAGTCAGCTGAGTCTTCCTCATTAATTACATGACCACTGCCAAGTTTGGACTGGTAAAACATGTTGGTTCTTAAAATACTGTTTTAACTGAAAAGAATTATTCTCCTTTATGAAAGGGTACTTGGTACCAGTACTGTGGTTTATAGACCTAACTTAAATTCTTATGTAGTCATTAGAAATAATCATTATGCTGCCACATTGTGCGTTTTAAGTTCATTCGTATACAATCCTATTTTTCCATTATAATTATCTGTAAATAGAAAAGAAAATCTAAATAGAAAATCTCAAAAGAAAATATGAATTAGTCCACTGTCACCATATTTAAATTTTTATCTTTACATTTAGGAGTACTCTATTTTGACAATATTACAAAAGAAACTAATTTGCTTTAGTAGTAATGAAAAAGGTACTTGAACAATATAGGGAAACATTATATATACTTTAAAAGGAATGCTATAGATGCTGTCTATTTCCATTCTCAGAAATGATGAGCATATAAGTCAAATGAACATATTAATTAATGTGGTAAGTTTATTTGTAAGACTTTTTCAGCACATAATTAGAGTTCCCAAAATAAAACTGTATTAGTGCTGAGTATGACTAAATGCGTTCCTGAGGAATGCTGGTAAAAGCAATCACAGATGGAATTATTTCTTTCTCTCCTGGTGATAAAACTCTTAAAAGCATCTTTTCATGTATTAGGATTCTGAGTCTTCAGTGTAAGAAAAATGCTTAATTACTATTTGAGTCATTTCATAAGTAAATGAGAAATTAATACTGAAAATTAGGTTTCAGCTTCAATTTTGATATATTTTAACAATAATATTGATAATTTAGGCTAGTATTTGCAGTTACCAAGTGCATATTCCTGAAAAATAGAAATATTTTCAAACATTTAGGCTGTGTGCTCAGTATTCAGGTAGATCCAAATATAATAGCGACTGGCTGGGGGTGTTAATGTCATAGTGTCTGTATTTGTGGCAACCCTTGTGTGAGCTCTGCCTTCTTCCACAGTTACCCTCTTGGCTGGCTTCTCTCTTTTCATTTTCCTTTAAAACGAGGTCTCAGAAACAGTAGAAGGTGGTCAGTTCACCTCCTCTATGTAAGCTAGCCCTAGCCAAACTGCTTAATCATTGCGTTAAGTCTTTCTCTCTGCTCTGGGAAGTTGTGAAAGTATGTCAGAATCATAATTCTCTTTTCTACATACAGCTCAAGCAAATATATTTTGCTCTGGCAAAATATATGACAACAATTGTAAAAAAAAAAAAAAAAATTTTTTTGTATTCCTCCCAGATCGTTTCTTTTAGCATCTTTACCAAATTTGCATAATGGCACAAATAGACTAGGGGGAAAAAAGTTAATTACATTTTTTCTTACTTAAAAGGTTAAATAAATAGAAAGGTAAACTCTTAAGAAATAGAGATTTGGGGAGCAGGCATATGTTTTCCTGGAAAGAAAGAGGAAGGAAAAGGAGGAAGAAGGAAATAAAATTTCACTAGCCCTGGTCTCAGTTATTGCAGTTGTTTTAGCAACACTGAAACTATTTCCTGGAGTCTGGTGCTGAAGATCTCATGTCTGACACTTTCCTTCCATGATTCATTGGAGTATTCTTCTCACTTTTTTTAGCTATTAGTAGCAGCAACTGCCCCCTTTCCTAACTTGTTCCTGGTTCTCATTGACCTCTGATGTGATTTCCTCCCTCCTCCTTGCTTAAGATGGGATGGGACTAGATTGTTAGTCAGTGTCTGGACTTCTGATAGTCATAGGGTTGGGACAGCTCCCTGAAGAGATCAGGGACATACTCTCTCACTGACTTCTGTCGTGACCAGTAAATGTCAGTCTCCTACATGTTTATCTCCTTGGCAACCCCAAGGGGTACTATACATAATTTCATTAATTTCTATATTTCCCCTAGTCATATAAATCACAGCCAACTCATGCTTACTCCTATCCTCCCTTAAGTTTCCCATAAAGGAATGGAGCGTCATCTAGTATACCCAGAGGAGCCCTTCTGGGCCAATGTCTCAAGGACTCTCAGTGGAGTGCACAGAACATCTAGCTATTTTGCTCCCCCTCATTCTTGCCACATAACATGCCCTTTTTCACTCATACATCTCCCTGACTATATGTTATACTCCGGTTCTTCAGAGTTCCTTATTTGTCATATGAAACACAGCCTGTTCCATAGGAAGATTTATTAAGTCACATTTATTATGTCTCAGTCCAGACGTTTATGCTGATCCTACTGCTGGTGAATACTGTCTACCCACTGACACATGGCTTATAATTTAATGCATTTTTGAATGAAAGCATGTGCTTTAAGGGAATGTACCTTGAAATCTGAGAGGAAATCCAAAATGCCCTGAATATTGCCATTTTATACCAGATGTTCTAATCTAGCTTCTGTTGTCCACAAAATTTTTTGTGATATCAGTGTAGCACTCTACACATATTAAAGTAACATGAATGTCAAGCTAAGAATCTATGGTTACTAGGGGAAACCTTATTTGTATGGTCAGAAACTCCATAAATTGATGAAAATTTTTCTTTTTAAATTACTTTCATAAAGCAAGAAGAATGCAGTAGTCATGAAACCAATCATCAGTTCCACCCCAGTGCTGCTGCCTTGCCAACTAACAACCCTTTTGGAAAATTAGTTTCCAAGGCAAAGCCAATACCACAAAGGATAGTCAGATCAAGTTCTCAAAGAATGGCATTCATTTATTTTCCCTAAGCAGAGCAATGATCCATTAAAAGGTGCAGATATTTCAAAGAGAAATCATGTTATTAAGTGCTTCAGAAACTAACTATGCATTATTCATGGATTCCCTTGAAAAACTTATTTTCTTTACACACTGATATTTTTCCAGTAGGAGATCATTGCAGTGAATATCTTTCCCTGACAAATATCCCTTATCCTTTGCCAACCTGTATCTCTTTTTTTTTATTATTTTATTTGTTTTCAGTATTCTATAATCACTTCCATATAACTTAGATTTTTTTCCCCTCTCTCTCCCTCTTTTCCCCCTCCCTCCCTGAGATGGCATACAATTTTATATAGGTTCTACACATACATTCCTATTAAATACATTTTCACCTTAGTCATTCTGCATAGAAGAATTAAAACGAATGGGAGAAATCATAAAACAAATGAAAACGTAATACAAAAGAAAATGACCTGCTGCATTCTGCGATTGAATTCCATAGTTCTTTCTTCTGGTGTGGAGGGCATTTTGTCCTAAGAAACCATTGGGAATTTTTAAAGTCCTTGCTTTGCAATGAAGTTCTAAATCTACCAGAAAAAATCCTCGTACACTGTGGTTGTTACTGTGTGCAAAGTTCTCCTGGTTCTGCTCCTTTCGCTTAGCATCAGATCATATAAGTCTTTCCAGGCCTCTCAGAAGTCTTCCTGTTCATCATTTCTTATAGTGCAATAGTATTCCGTAACATTCACATACCACAATTTATTCAACCATTCCTCAATTGATGGGCATCCCCTTGATTTCTAGTTTTTAGCCAACACAAAGAGTACTGCTGTAAATATTTTTGTACATGTGGGACCCTTTTCCATTTTTGTGATCTTTTGGGGATACAGTCTTAGAAGTAGTATTGCTGGGTCAAAGGGTATGCACATATTTGTAGCCCTTTGGGCATAGTTCCAAATTGCTCTCCAGAATGGTCAGATCAGCTCACAGCTCCACCAGCAATGAACTAGTGTTCCAACTCTCCCACATCTTCTCTAACATTTATCATCTTCCTGTTTTGTCATGTTAGCCAGTCTGGGAGGTGTGATGTGGTACCTCAGAGCTATTTTGATTTGCATCGCTCTAATCAATAGTGATTTAGAGCATTTTTTCATATGACTATAGATATCTTTAATTTCTTCCTCTGAAAACTTTTGACCATTTATCAACTGGGGAAGCCAACCTGTATTTCACAACACCTCCCCTTGCCACTGTACCAGGTCTTCTCCTCCAACATCTTTGCCTTTGTTCTAGTCTTGTTCCTTTGGATGCTGCCCAAAAAGGGAAAAAAAGATACCATTCAGTAGGAAAAAAGGAAGTGACCTACAGAAGACAAAGGGTATTGTTGGAAGCCACAGATTCCATGCACTGGTTATGATGGTCATTAGAATTCTTAGTCTGGTGGTCAACTGTCATTTTTGTGATGTTCCCAGAATTCCCTAAATCTTCCAATTTACTTCTTGAAAAAAGTATTCATTATGTGTAGAAACTACAAACGTTCAATTTCTTTCATTTCTTAATCTCAAAACATACTTCTGCCATCCTCTCCTGTGCCTTCTTTCACTTTTAACTTACTGAGAATCAGGTGCAGAAGTGTGTGTGTGTGTGTGTGTGTGTTATGTGTATGTGTGTGTGTGTGTGTGTGTGTGTATGCAAGTATGCACACAGAAATGTATGCAGGAGTATGGTGTCTTCATTTGAAGGACCTTTCCAAGTTCTTGGAATTTCTTTGCTAAAAATGTTGAACATTAAGCACAATTATCTTCATGGTCTATTAGCTAATATTTATAAGTAAGCAAATGTTTCACAAAATGCTATTCCTTATACCTTTTGTGTAGATGATGAAACCAAATTTACCAGTTTTTTTTGGGGGGGGGGTTAGTTTTGAAGTTTTTTTGTCTCTTTGAGGACTTTCTTCAGTTTAACTTTACATGTTTCCAAGCTCTTTGTGTCTTCTGGTTTTATTTGTAACAAAAATGTCAGCATAGACATGATTAATTTCCTCTGGTAATGCATCATCTTGATGGGAGTTGGATCAGGATCTCACATTTGAAAATACCAACAAGCGAATTCATGTTTATGATTCTTGGTAACCTATTCCTTGTTTTAACACCCTTTCACTATCACCATGGAAACAGAAGAAGGACCTCTGTTCTTCAGGAATAAAGGTCTTCTCATGTTTTTATTTTATTTCCTAGGCTGTAGTAGCCAAAAAATTAATTACCTAGTAGACAACCTGCTGGTAATGAAATGAGCTTTACTATATATGTTTAGGCTGATCCTCTGATACTGATGCTATATATTACTGAGACTGTAATAAAGCTTTTATATCTTATTGGAACCCACCAAAACTTCTTCTTTGTTCACATAACATTTAAGAACTCAGGTTACAGCCATACTATAATAGGGCATAGGATGTGGGAATTTGTGAATATATTTACATGTATATGTATATGTATATATATACACACACACACACACACATATATGCACTTTTACGCATATATATGGATATATGTGCGTTGGATTTTATAAATAAAAGGATGACAGACTATGATGCTATCTAAGTGATAGTGAATATTGTTTCTCAAGAGCTTTTTAAAGTTACCAATAAGATATAGAGAAGTGTATCAAAAAGCATGGATAGCAGAGCATATTTTGTTTTAGGGTAAAGGCCATGCTCTGGAATTAGCTTTTGGATAAAGAGGCCCAGTTTCATTTGGAAAAATAGATACTTTGACTATTGATTGAGCAAACTATCCCCAAACTTGCCATAAATTTAGAAAAAATGTAGATTTTCTTTTATTTGCATAATTGGTGGTTTTTAAATTCTAACATAAACTCCTGGGAAGGTAGATGATATAGGGGATAGAGCACTGAGTCTAGAGTTAGGAAGATCTGAGATCAGTTCTAGCCTCAGACACTTACAAGCTGTGTGACCCTGGGTAAGTAACGTAAACTTGTCTGCCTCAGTTTCTTCACCTATAAAATGAGCTGGAGAAGGAAGTATCTTTGCCAAGAAAACCCCAAATGGGGTCACAAAGAGTTGGACACGAATAAAACAACTGAATAACAAGAAAAACCTAAACTCATATACTTTTTGGTTAATTTACTAATGCTTTAAGTGACTCCTTGTTTCTGCCAGATTGATTTTTTTTTCCTTTTGGTCTAGCCATCCATGAGGTTTAAAGTGCTCACATTTATCAAGCAAAAGAAATATCCCAGAAATTCATTATGTCTTCATTTATGTAAGTTCACTAGCAGGAGGTTTTATCTCTCCCTGGTGATGAATGTGTGCCATTCAGGTTTGGCTGCCTGTTTTACTGTTTCTTTTTATTTATGATCCATGCGATATTTGGGAGAGCAGAAGTCGGCTCCATTGTGAGGATTCCCTAATTCCCCCCACAGATATGCCTCTGCTAAAAACACCACAGTAAATAGAATCCTTTATGGCTCAAAGGTCACACATTTCCATCTTGCTCTTATTGAGAAATGCTTTAGATAATTATCTGCCTTTTGTATCTCAAAAGAAGAGAGGTATGGGCGAGGAAGAAGGTAGAAGGCAGAAGGTACTCGTTTTATTTACTTAAATTTTCTTGTTAAGTTTAAACTAAGTCTCTTTTGAAGTTGTAAAACATTGGTAATGATGAAATATAAGGAGCTAAGCAGTCCTGTAGGGAGCTTCAGAGTCTAGCCTACTTCATTTCTTGGGATCCTGATGTTTGGGGATGTTTTTCATCCAAGTGGCTCTGAGCAGTTTACAGGCATGATATTAGTACAAACCTGCCACACTTGTGGGACAGCTATTCCCTAAAGAATGTGTCCGTTACATCATATTTCCTCCATGAGTTATGTAATCTTTTCAAGACATACTTTATCTCCTTTTCTAATTGATGTCGCCTCAAGTCTCTTCCATCCAACTTCTGACTCTTACCCCAAATAATCTGGCAAGGCTGCTTACCTACCACCACCCCTACCATATCCAGGTTTTATGATCTAAAAATAAATAAATGTACTAAATTAGCATTTTTAAAAATAATTTTTTTATAAATGTGAAAAAATCATTTCATGATGCAAACTTGGATTTTCAGATTTTCATCTAGTGGATTTCTTAAAGTAAAGCACTTATATACAGGGTTCAGGGAAAAAATACTAAGAAGCATAGGTACAACAACTGGAAGGTATTTTAGAGGTCATCTAATCCAATTTCTTCATTCTGTAGAAAGAAAGCTGAGGCCCAGAGAGATTAAGAGACTTGCCCAAAGTCACATGAGACAGTGAGTAGAAGAGGTAGGACTCAAACCCAGGTCTCCAATTCCAAATCCCAAATCCTGTCTTCTATGACACATGAAAAGTTGTCTTCTCCAAAGGGGAAACCCTGTGTTTTGGAAGACATATTATCCTCATTTAATTTAATTTTTAAAAACCTATGAAGTCATTGTCCAGCATTACGTAAATTCTTTGAGGGAAGGAATAGTTGTCTTTGCATCCCTAGTACCTGTGTCCTGCACATTTTGTTGTTGTTCACTCCTTTCGATTGCATCCAACTTTTTCTAGGGTTTTCTTGGCAAGGATATTAGAGTCATTTGCCATTAGTAGGCATTTAATAAATGCATATCAAATTTAATTTAATTAAGAGAGAAGTCATCAAGTCCATGTATCTGACAATGACAATTCCTTAAATTCATGTCCACTTTTGCCACTAGAAACTTTCAGATCAGATCTAAACCTGGAAAAATTGTGATGCTGGGTTCATGAAAAATTCACGTCATCCCTCATTTGAGGATTATTCTCTGAGAGCTATAAGTGAATGACTGTTTGCTTCCATGTAGCTGTGAAGCTAAGGACTCTGTGATTAGAGTAATTGAATGTTCAAACTTAACTTTCATTTAACATTAAATAGATTCAAATATATCATAAAAAGAAACATTTTAAAAGAAATCTCTCCTGTAATATTACTATTACTATTATGTGACCAGGTTATTGACAGGTCATATAAAATTCAAAAGTGATGTATGATAAGTATGTCCATATGGGTTGTCTGACACAGCTAGTTAGTATCCTAGGTGGATATGAACTGAGGTGTGGTTCACCTCTGCCAAAATGAGGAGAATCAAAGACAGGCCTTGTACCCCCAAGCAAGGGACAGGCAGTAGTACCAAAAAGGCTGGATACTCTTTTCTCCAGTTTCCAAGAGGGGCATTAGACTAGTCACTCCAGAAATATCTGTTTGGTCTAAGGGTACAAGTCTAGGTTCAGAAGGGAAGTCAACTCCACAGTCACTCTTAAAGGAGAGAGTAGACTTTGTCTTTTATTTGCCAGAGTAGCTCCTTCCTAACAAATGCTGGTTAAACAGAAGATCATCTTAGAAAGCAAATAGTGAGTAGGACTATTTATCCATGCAAATCACAAGCAAAAATCAGAGAAGTTATAAAGATTTGAAAATAAAAGAATATACAAGAGAAAATAATCTCTTCATCTGGGAGCAAGATGAAATCTCAGCTCAAGCCAGGAGAATGGACATTTTCATTCAAAGAAGGTTAATTCCAACAGTCTCTAGAATTCCAGGCGAGTCAAGAGACAAAATTCGACCAGTTTACCGCATAACTGCTACTTCAAAATCTTTCTCCTCTGGCCACGTACCTCTTCCCATGAGTGGAACCAATTCAGTGAGTCCCTTACACAGCTACCTAGTGCTGCACTCAGCAGTCTCTCTGCTTTGGGAGTCCTCAATAGCCTGCAGCTCCAGGCTCTCCCTCCTCTTGATCAGGAGCCAGTGATATTTAGGTTGACCCTACTTTCCTTAACCTTATGTAATACATCTTTCTGCTTCCACTTTATTCCGCTTTCCTTGGTCTTATCATCTTTTAAACCTAACTAAATATTTTTGCTGTCAAGGTGCCTTTTTCTCTCAGCAAAACAGTGGGTTCTAATTTACGTTGTACATGCTTCAGGAGTATTTATTTAACCCTCATTCATATTAATTCTAGGTACCTCTTTAATTTATTGACCATATAAACAGAAGAGACTTGCCAATCTAAGATCACTGAGGGGAAAATTTGACCAGAGAAAATATCCCTGGGGAGGATCTTTGTGATGCTAACACATCACAATCATTACTTAATGTTTTGTCTTTCATTCCCATTGTATGTTCTTTCTTTTTTTCTTTTAGTTCTTGCTTTTTAGCTTTTCCATACATATTTTGTTTCTAAATGACCTCTGTCTTCTTATCCCCAGCCTTAACCTTACTCTTATATCCAAATGGTCTCCAGCATGAACTGGTGAACTGTACCAAGACTTGGGGAGTGTGCAAAGCCTGGCAAACATTTTAGCAGGCTTGTAGCTGTTTTTAAACACATGTATGTCGTGGTGTTTCAGAAGTTCATTGTAGCTACTGAACTATGATAGAATTTAGAAATCCTGATTAGATGGCTATTCATACTCTCCTGCAGTTTAGATTACTTGTGTGAATAGATTGAAAAGGAGGCACTGAATCATAAGCACATTTTTCTTTAGGGCTTGAAAGGTTCAATACCATTAATGACTAATGAACACTCATGCACTTGTGAATCTTCTCTACTTTAGCAGATATTAATAAAAGTTCTAGTGGTCCTTGGGTGCCTTTCACAGTACACACACCACAGATGCTGTCTGGAGCCAGGCTAAGTGGAAGTGGCATTCCAAGGAGATATACGATAACCAGAAATTATGCTTTGGTGTATAAGTGGACCAAAAGGTGCCCAGGCAAGTGAAATTATCACAGAGAAGAGTAGGTTACAAAATCATGGACTGAAGGGAAAATGAGTTTTCTTTTTTTTCTTCTCCCTTTACTTATGTTCTTCAGATTCCTGAAATGAGCTTTAAAAACAGAAATTATTTGAAATTTTTGTATAGTCTGTGTTAGCATTGTTTGGGGGGGGGGGGGGGCAGGGAATGTTATATTTTACTTGACTGGATGGCTGCTAAGGTCCCATCCAACTGTAAATTCATGATTCTATGATCCTATTGTTAAAGTGCCTACCTGTACTTACAGATTGTAATTACAACCCATATGCCCATTACCAGCAGTCACAGCAAGAAATGTAGGTCTCCCTGCTAGGATATGTCCAGTGTCATTCTAACTCAGACAAAATTCTTCAGTGATATGCCTTAAAATAACCAAAATGTTTTATCTGATTATTGCCATTTGTACCTATTAAAATTATGTTAGAATTAGTAGAAAAGCAGCTTGAAATAAGAGGGTAGTTAGGTAACACAGTAGATAGACCTGGAGTTAGGAAGACCTGAGTTTAAATCTGACCTCAGACACCGTAATTAGCTGTGTGACCCTGGGCAAATCTGTGTAACCCCGTTTGCTTCAATTTCCCCATCTATAACATGATCTGGAGAAGGAAATGGCAAACCACTCCAGTATCTTTGCCAAGAAAACCCCAAATGGGATCCTGAAGAGTCAGACATGACTGAAATGACTGAACAGCAACATGAACTAATGGAAAAAGAGTCATCCTCAGAGTGAGGAAGACCCCTGACACATACTAGCTGTAACACTGGACAAGTCTGTAATAGAACAGGTCTTAATCTGCATAGGTAGAATAAGTTTATTTTAGGATTTCCTCTAGTTCTGTGTACCAATGAAGTCATCATTCTAGAACCCCCTGAAATATTCTAAATTTGGCAGAATGAGGATGAGAATGAAGTGCTTCACCTTCACAAATACCAACTAGTATATGTAAGAGGTGTTTAAAATATCTCAGAATCTTCATTAAAAAATCCTGCTTTAATCCCTTATTTGTGGAGAGGACATTGAGATCTGTAAAACTGGGCCATTTAAGAACAATTAGCATTCATTACTAGAAGGACAAGGCATGTCAATTTATACAAAAAAACTAGACACTTGAAATTTGAAAACTCTTAAGTATTTCTACCTCATATGTGATCACTTTTTCTATCTTTGTTACCAACACTCATTAGCATTCTAAAGACTTTTTTAATTTAAAAAAAAGAAATAAAACATTTAGTTCTACCTATGAGGACCAGGATCATCAAATGAGCCCCTATGCTTAACACCAGAAGGACTGGTATGTGCGGAGGACTTTGCTAGGCACTGGGAATGCAAATAGAGAAGTTAAATAATCACTCCCCTCCAAGGAGCTTGCATCCTACTGAGGATAGAGGAATTGTGTTCCTCATCAGTGAAGAGAGTGCTCACACCAAAGAGGACACAAGTTCATCCCCTCCTGGGACATCTTCTCTGTCCCCTCAGCCCCAAGATTCTAAGATGCTACAAGTCCAGGGTCCAGTTTCATTTTTCCCATGCTCATCATGCCCTGTTCAACATGCCTAGATTTTCCTTTAGCCCCCAGAGCAGTGATTAATAATGCTGTGACCACATGCTGTGATAATCTGTAGCCTTCATGACCAGAATTTTAGCCCTTGACACCCCACCACGCAGAACTGATCAAGGAGAGAGAACAAAGCTAGGTTATTAGGCATTAATAATAGCAAGATGTGCCCTTCAAGAAACCTATTGGTGATTGGCACCATGATCTTTTGTAGCGGATGGCCTGTGTCCCTACACAGCTTGGTGATGTGGTGAAGAAAAAAGACACGGGAGGCGGGAGAAGATAGACCAACTCTGTTTATTGATCTGAGGGTCTGGGTATTTATAGGCAGAAACTGCAAGCCCAGGTGACATTCTGCTTGTCTCCTGCCCTAGTGATTTAATCAGTCAAGACTGATTTAATCAGACCATGAGCCTAGAGGGCATCTATTGTACATTTCCCTTGTTTTCTGTAATTCTCTTGTTTGTCTTACAGGGAGGGAAACATCTGGGGGGCATGGAGAGCCATTCCAGATGATAATGAGCACAGTCTCAAAGAACAGTTTCCCCGAAGGTCTATCCTGATCTTGTCAACCGCATTCTACCCTGGCCCTCAACAATCTTTGTTTTGGTTTTTGGTTTGGGGCTCCAGATTTGTGTTATTCCAAATGTAAAAAAAATGAAATTAATGTAGTATAGAAAAAGAGGACTATGCGGGAAACTGTAAGTCTCTAGTATAGCTTGCATTTCTTTTTTTAAACATATAATAAATTCAGCAGGTAACTTGCAAAGCTGAACTTCTTGTCTGTTTCCTTCTGGCCTTCCTTTTGTTGTTTTCTTTGCATTTCATTGGGTTTCTTTATTTTAATTAACAAAGATCCACTGTCCCTCCCACTCATTTCCTCTCTCTCCGTTGAAAAAGAAAAAGCAAAATCCTTTTTAAAAATTGTGCATAGTCAAACAAAACAAATCCCCACATCAGCCAAGTCCAAAAAAATCCATGTCTTAACCTGTGTCCTGAGACCATCACCTTTCTTTCATCAACTGGGTAGCATGTTTCTTCTGTGAATTAAAGGGGGAAAAAAGTTTCAATGCCCCTCTTCTTCCTTTTGCTTTTTTTTCCAACTCTTTTGCTCTCTCTCACTTTCCTTTTCCCCAAAAAAGCTAAAACATTGTAATAAACATGTATAGGCAAAACAAATTTCCATATTGGCCGTGTTTAGAAAAGTTTGCCTCATTCTACAGCTTGAGTTCATAATGCCTCTATCAGGAAATGGATGACATGATTCCTTACACATGGCCTTAGTTTCTGAAAGAATGTGAGCCCCAATGTCTATGAGCCATGTTCATTGACAAAGGAGGAAATTTTTTTTACATTTATAGATACTTTTTGGATTTTATGAATTTATAGATCATTTTTAAATTTCTCCATTATGGTCCTTGCACCAGGAACCTTCTGTAATGTTAATGGGATGTAATATCTTCCCCACCCATTAGTAGGCCTCATGTGGAGCTCAATGAGGGAAGCTTGCTTAGGAGAAGTTTGCTTGCTTGAAGGCTTTCACACGTTTTGCTAATTAGGCACTGATATACAGTTATGATGCCTTCTGGCTCTATACACATATATATGTATATGTGTGTGTATATTCTGAGGTTAGCATTTTGCTTCGGTGTTCACTCATTGGAAGAAGGTTCGATTTGGCCAGGGGAGACTCTAGGCAGCCACTAAGGAGCCGGGCTTTTGAAAACCCAGATGCTGGTGCTTCTCTGTCTGGTGACTACGTATATATGTAATGATCAGACAGTTGAATCTGTCTGTTGTTCTGTGATGTGTGTTACTTATGGTGAGACAGTTGGAAGCCCTGTCTGTTGGTCTTTATGTTATTTTCTCTGTTTGTATTTTCTCTGAAATTCAGGGTGCTGATTTTTCCCCTGAATTAAGTGAATGATGCATGTGCTTGATTAAAGTAAGCTGGTTGACCCCTTAAAAGTTGTCTTTCCTTTAAGAAAAGCAGTTCTGAGGACCTGTGCCGACACTAGGCCCTCCTGGGTGTGCTGGGTGCTTGCTGCCACACTTTCTCTCCCCATCTCCTGCTTGTTAGTGTCCTTTTATGTGTTGTCTACCTCCATTAAATTATAATCTCCTTGAAGGCAAGAACCAGGTTTGGTTTTTTGAATTTGTATCTCCAAAGCTTAGCATAGTACCTGGCAGCACGTAGTGAATATTTAATGAAGTTTGTTGACTGACTTTTTTTTTTTTATTAAAAAATATATAGAGAGAAATCTAAAACCTGCATTTGGCACAGTAAGAATAATACTAATTATAGTCATTTCTGTGAATTGTTTACCACTTATGCCTAATTGTCATATAGCATTAGCTTTGATGTAAGTTTTATTTGAATATAGTAGTAACTTCTACCTATGTGTGCTTAGTCACCATAGTTTCTTCATAAAAACATAAAATTGAAGACCCTCAGAGTTTAGACCAGGGATAGGAAACTTGCAGCCTTGAGGCCACATGTGACCCTCTAGGCCTTTTGACTGAGTCCAAGTTTTATAGAACAAATCCTTTTGTGAAGGAGATTTGTTCTGTGAAAGGGCTGCACTTGAGGACTGAGAGGGTTTAGATAATCCAGCCTTCACTAAAGCACAAAGTTCATTCTAAAAAAATCCTTAAAACAAGCGCTTATCAATCTTCTGCTTAGAAACTACCATCTTCATTCAATACATTGTCCTAACAATTTATGTTGCTAGGCATACCTAATCAATGGAAAGTTTTTTGTCTGTCTGTCTGTTGGTTTAATTTCCTTATTGAGATGAAATCTATCTCCATGTACCTTGCACTTTTAGTCTTGATTTTGTCTCCTGGGACTAGAATCCCTACCTCATTCTCCCTAAGCCTCCTCTTCTCCAGGCTCATTATCCTGATTCACTTTCCCAGCCACACTTGAGCTGGTCCCTGACCATGCCCAAGCCGATTTTAGGACTCAAGAGGTGATCAGATGAGGACAGACCATGGCAGGACAGTTCCTTCCCTTGTTTTGGATCCTTTGCTTCTGTTAACAAGTTGTCATTATCTTTTTTGGCTTCCATGTCATGCTGCTCCAGACTGCAAGCTCAGTACTCACTGCTTATGTTGCCCAGGGCAACAGTATGTTGCTCATGTACGTATAAAGTATGTCTGGGAACAACTTGATAAAATTAAAGTACACATTTCCAAAAATTTGTTATTATAGCCAAATCAAAAAACTTTTTAAAATACTTTTTCCTTACCTTAAAGTTCATGGTTTTATTGATCCAAAATGGACCTTGGAGGCTAATCCAACCCTTTCATTCAGCAGATGAGGAAAACTGAGGCTCAGGGAGGTTACGCTGGACAGATAGAGGGCAATAAGTGTGAAAGACAGGATCTGAACCCAGCTCCTCGAATTACACAAGCAACTGTCCTTTCAACCTTGCTAGAATTCCAGCTGGAAAGAATACTCTTTGCTCTTTGAGAGCCAACAAATCATGTCTGTTTAATATACTTTATATAGTAACTACACCAAAGACATACTTTGAATGTCAGTAGTGACACTACTTTACTGGTTGGGATATTTCTCTTTACATAGCTATGCTGAATTCTCTCAGCATATTTAGAACCAGCTCACACTCAGACTCCATTATCTTTTGCTTCTTCTAATGGTGAATTTTTTTTTTTAATTTTCAATTACATGCAAAAATAATTTTTGACATTTATTTTTTAAAATTTTGAGTTATAAATTTTCTACCTCCTCCTCCTCTTCCCTCCTTGAGAAGGCAAGCAATTTGCTACAGATTATACATGTTCAGTCATGTAAAACATTCTTCAATATTAGCCATGTTGCTAAAGAAAACACAGAGCAGCAACAAAAAAAAAAAAAACCCAAAGAAACCAAGAAAAATAAAGTAAGCAAAGCATGCTTCAATCTCCTTCTCTAGAGGTGGGTAGCATTTGTCATCATAAATCCTTACGGATTGTCTCAGATCATCGTGGTGCTGAGAATCATGTCGAATGGTATTAATAATGATCTGTCTCCCTTTTTGCAGCTATGATTAACATAGCTGGCCAAAGACTGGTTTTGTAATAAAAAAAGTCATTTTTAACAGCTAAAGAGCAACGTTCAGTTTAACTGGCTGGAAAAGTGCAATGCTTAGGAAGGTCTCTTGTCTTCAGTAATGATGACAGCTCAAGGGTGTAGCCCCTTCACCCACGGGGCCCCTCTCAGAAGCAGCGAGTGTGCGCTGCAGCTCCAGTGCATGAGCTTGTCCGTGTGCAGCTAGCATTTCTTTCAGGACACCTGTGAATACAGGAGTAGGTTTATTTCCCATTAATTTCCTGGACCATTCAATTTTAACCTTTGAGGGAAAGCTAAAAGTCTAAAACAAGCTGGATAGGATGTATAAGGCTCCAAATGTGCTGTCTCTGTATTTAATTAGCAATTGTAATTGTTTGAATATTTGAAATGCTGAATGTGCTAGCATAACATGTGAAGGCAGCAGAGGGGACACGTTTCCAGACCTAGCTGCTGTTATCCTTCCAGTTATTTGTGCATTTTAACAAGTGCTTTTGACACATACCCACACACGATGATAACAGTGTTTGGTTTCTCTTGAACACTTGTTTGTGATTATATAATTTTTAACATTCTCTTCATTCCAGTTTATTGTGTTCCATATTCCCAAAGTCGTAAAACCAGATGTTCCAAAAATTGTTCTTTGGTTTTTGTGCTTAACTTTGAGTAAAAAATGTAAAAAGATATAATTCCCTTCCATTTCACAAGATTTATTAGGTATTTACTGTACTCTGGGTACATGTAGATGAGAAATCACACCAAACCTGTTCTCAAGGAGCTTACATTCAAATGGGAGAGGAGCTGGGGGGTGGAGGAGGCATGGAGTATGTGTACAGACAAGAATGATCAAAGCTAAAATGTGATTGTGGTAAAAGAGATCCTGAACACTAGGAAAGTCTGGGAAGAAAAAGAACATAAAGCAGCAGAATCTTCATGGAAAAAGTGGCACTTATGCTGGACTTAGGAAGGAACAAAGAGTTTTCATGTGGTGGAGCTGTGGAACCAGGGCATTCCAGGCATGGGTTTAGAGTGGGGAGGAGGGGAGGAGTAGGCTGCTCAGATGCATAGAACTGGACAGAAGAATATAGCAGGAGATCAGCAAACAGCTCATATTCCAGTGTGGCTGAAACAGAGTATTTGGAAAGAAATCATGTGAAATATGAACACTCTGAATAGAGTGAAAAGGTAGTATGAGTCATTCAGTCACATTATAATGTTCCTCACAATCATTCAGAAGATACTGTTGGTTTCACCATAGGTCACCAGGACAGAACCCAAGGTGGTGAACCAGTGGAAGGTCTGTGAGCTAGCATCAGGGCCAATGAAAGAGATCCCGGAATATAGGCAGAAACTCAGGAACAGGAGATGGAATGTGATTGTAGTAACAACCTGAGCAGGGAGTAGGGAAGGGGGAATAGAAGCAGGGGACTAGATAAGGGCCAGGAGCTAATATGCTCTGTATTCCAATGGATTTTTAAGTAGGGCATTTGGATTTGATCAGTCTAGGAGGTAGATTTGAGGTAATTAAAGAATTGACATCTACCTTATACAATCAGGAGAGAAGGAGAGAAGAGCTTGGGAAAGTCTCAACCAGGTAACGTAGTGGAATGTATAGGTGTTCCTACATACAGAGCAAGTCAGTATGAATTCATTTATTTAATATGTATAGGTATATAATATATACAGTATGTTTGTATATACGTATACATATACACATGTGTATGTATATAGTGAACATCTGCTCTATACATGTAGGATGCCTACATTTATTGGAAGAACCACGAAATGAGAAGTCGAGCTTGTCAAAATCCTTTATCTCCTGATTTTATCAGCCAGTGTATATATTGTAGTGCCTTGATAATGTAGTATTAAAGAGGATAATATCATCCCATGAATTATTATTATATTTTCTTTGATTCATTGTCATATCTCATAACCCCTCATTTTATCTTCACCCATAACAAATATGGTTAAGCAATAAAAGCAACAGATAGGCCAGATTCATTTCTTTTTCAGAAAACAATTTCGGAGAATGAAATAATACAGTAATCATCATGATATATTCTAGAGTTGGTATAAGGGACTATGCTTCAATGAAAATCAAGTCAAATACTGATGAAACCACATCAGATGGGCTCTAAACATCTGTTTGCATCTGGGAATCTTGGGGAGAGGGAAGGATATTGAGTCTAACACCTCAGAAATATAACTATGTCCTAGTATCCATCTTAAGTTAATATATGCTAATTCCAGGTGTCCAGTAATTAGAGCATGTTTGAAGAAGACTTAGTACTGCGTATGTGTTATGCATAGTGTTGCGTATGTGAGATCAGGAAGAGGGAAGATGACTAAGGTTTTAAGAAAAATAGGATCAGGTTTTTGGGGAAAGATGATGATGAAATCAGTTCACATAAGACTGAGTTTGAAGTGTCAGTGGTACTCTGATTATTATCTGAAGTATCATTCAGATGGAAATAGATGTCTAGCGGGCAGCTGAAAATCCAGAGAAACATGTACCATATGTATATAGATAGATAGATGTACACATATACATATATACATATATATGTGTGTGTATATATGTGTATGTGTGTGTGTGTGAGTGTGTGTGTGTGTGTGTGTATGTGTATATATATATATATATATATCTCCATAGAGAATATCCAGGTGGAAAGAGGATACATATACATATACACACACACATTTATATATATATATATATATATATATATATATATATATATATATATATATATATATATATATATATATATATATATATATATATATCCATAGAGAATATCCAGGTGGAAAGGGGATAGCCAGTCAATCAGTCATCAAAAATGTATTAAGCTCCTACTGTGTGTCTGACAGAAAGATTAAGCAGGGTGCCAGCTGAGAAGGCGAACTGAATTTAACAACTCAAAGCAATATAGTTGCATTCCCAGGGATTTGTCCTTTGAGGTGTCACTATACCTATAGGACCCGTGATGCCACTTCATAGGGAACTCTTATCTGCCTTTCTGTGACCCTTTGAGATCATTTTACTCAGGTATAGAAAATTCATCTTCCTACAGTGATTGAGGATCTCTCTAAAACTGAAGAAGGGATGTATCTCAAGTTCTAATTTTAATCTTCAGTGGTCTTTTTGCATATAGTGACATAAATGATAAAATTATATTTCCATTTGCATTCATAGTTCATCAGTTCTCTGATGTTGGATAGCATTTTTTTTATCATGAGTCCTTTGTAATTGTTTTGGATTGTTGTATTGATCAGAATTGCCAAATCTTTCACAGCTAATCATCATTTTAACATTGCTGTTACTGTGCACAGTGACCTCCCAGTTCTTCTGACATCATTTTGCATCAGTTCATATAGTTTTTGTCATGTTTTTTTTTCTGAAATCACCCCCCTCATCATTTGTTATAGCATATTAGTATTCCATCACAATCATATACCACAACTTTTCAACCATTCCCATGCTGATGGCCATCCCCTCAATTTCCAGTTCTTTGCCACCACAAAAAGAGCTGCTGTAAATATTTTTGTACATGTAGGCCTTCTTCTCTTATTTATGATCGCTTTGAGATATAGACCTAGTAGTGGCATTGCTGGATCAAAGGGTATGCACAGTTTTATAGCCCTTTGGGCTGAGTTCCAAATTGTTCTCTAGAATGTTTTGACCAATTCACTACTACTCTACCAGCAGTTTATTAGTGCATCTATTTTCCCTCATCTTCCCCAGCATTTGTCATTTCTAACAGGTATGAGGTGGTACTTGCGAGTTATTTTAATTTGCATTTCTCTAATCAATAATGATTTAGAGCATTTTTTCATCTGACTATATAGCACTTTGATTTTTGCTTTTGAATAGTGCCTGTTTATATCCTTTGACCATTTATCAGTTGGGGAATGGCTCTTATTTTTATAAATTTGACTCAGTTCTATACTTTGTCTATATTTGAGAAATGAAGTCTTTATCAGAAAACCTTGCTGTAAAAATTTTTGATATTACTTCATTGCCTGTGATCCCTTTTAGCACAATGTGGTATCCCTGGTTATCTCCTTAATTGCTTTTGTTTTTTCTGAGATCCTGATTTCTGTCTCTGCCATTTTTACTTTAGCTGAAGTATATTGGATTCTATTCCAGTTCTTTGTTTTAACTGAAGGTCTTTCTCTTTTGAGTATATCTCCTTATCAACAACATACTGTTGGATTCTGATTCCTAACCCACCGGGCTCTCTGCTCATCCTGTTCACATTCACAGTTATCATCACTAACTGTATATTTCCCTCTGTCTTATTTTCTTAGGTTCTCATTCATCTTTAATGTCTTATGACAATATAGGGATAAATAAATGAAAAGGTAGTGCTCAAAAATCCATTAAACAGTTTGCCCACACCAAAATAGACTGTCAAAAATGAATGTAGATACTGTGGCCAAACAAACTGTACACATGACCTTACATAGTCGTAGTAGTAATAATAGTGTTAGTTTTATAAAAGTTTAAGTCTTCTAGAACAAGAAATGTTCAGAACACAATTCCTTGCCACTCAAGAAAGTAATCAGAATTGGTTGATATGAACAAACAGAATTCCCTTGTTGATCTTATTTTAGCAATTTAGCATAGCTGACAGAGATCTGGACTTATAGGTAGGAGCTCTGAGTTGAAATCCTACCTCCCATACTTTCTAGTTATGTTATCCCAGGAAAATCATGTAACCTCTCAGCTCCCAGGTCTCTTTATCTGTAAAAAGAGGATAATAACACTTGAACTACTTACCTCACAGAGTCATCATTGTCAGGAAAACATATATGTGGGTAGTTCTTAGTGGCAATTTCTGAGTGAAAAAAGGGTCAAAGCATTTTTTTTCTCTTGGTGAAAGCAGTGTTCTTCAGCTAGGCAATGACTCACAATGCCCAGCTGTCTTAAGACTGGATGCACCAAGCATCCAGCTGGATACAGCCGGATGAGTAGCGATACATTTGTGTTACTAATACCCCATGACCTGACTCAGCCATCAGGATTACATCCAGAATCTTGCATGTCATCTTGATGAATCCTGAATTTGATTGAGGTGAAGCCTGTAGTTATTTGAACCACTGACTGGAATTCCAGGGATTCAGTCAGTCCTCTGCTCTCTCTGTTGCCTTCTATTCTTCTATCCTGTCTCATTATAAGGGGAAATTTTTATGAACTGTAATTTACAAGATCTATATTTTTTCCATTTGAATTCATTGAGAAGTAAGCAACAAATGTTCAGTATACACCACACTTCACCCAGAAGGAAGTGAATGTGGGCCTGCTCTGGGAAGCACAGTTAGAGTCTTGGCGTGTGACATCATGTGAGTCTAAAAGGTTTTTGAATTCAAGATTGTCCCTGATTTGAAGAACTTCTTTGATCCCTTTAAGTGAATACAGCAGTTTTACACTTCTGTACCAGGAATAGCTTTCTTGATCTCTTTCCTGATGGGACCAACCACTCTCAGGATATGAGCCCGAAGTGCTTCTCCCCAAATTTATATGGCAACTCAAAAAAACTTATCGTTTTCTGAATAATCAGTAGCATTGTACAGAACGCTTCTGTCCCTTCAAGCATGCTTATGCAAATTATTTAAAACATTTTCCTGGTGTTGGTTCCAATGTCAGTCCTTCCTTGAACCTTTTATGAATCACTGTCATTTTATGCAAGATATGTGCTGAAGTGGGTATAAAAGCCCTTTGGCAAATATATTCTTTCCAGCCATTTAGAAGAATGCATTATACTCCCCTGAGGGAGGATAATTGAATTCATAAAATGCCACAAGAGGGAAAACCGCCTAAAATATTTGTTTTTTGGTGTGTTGGTATTGATGTTTGAGGAAATTGGGGTAAGAGGAAGGAGCCTGAGAAGTGTTTTGCATTAAATGAAAATATTCTTGGAATTAATTTTTGTGTGCTTTTGTCAAGTTTTTGCTAAATTTAAGATATTTTTAGTCACCAAATCAGGAGTTGATGTTTGGCTTTCATGTCGGTGGTAGTGCCAGTGGGGCCATGTCTCAGAGAGATGGCCCTGCATGGAATGCAGATAGCAGAGGACTTGTCCTTTTCATTTTGTCCAGAAATTTCACATAGTTTGTATCCTGACTCCTAACAGGGCAGGCACAGGTGGCCAGACATTTTCAGTAGCATTACTTGAGAGCAATATAAATAGAGCGTCTGCTTTAAGATTTGATGTTACTGTTTATTATTTTTATAAACAATGAATAGTCATTTATATCCAACTCCCTATTATCATTTTTAGTTGTCAGACTTAACAGACTTCTATTTTAAGTGGGTTTAGTGAAATATGTCCAGTCAACATAACTACTTCTTGTTAGAAAAAGTGAAAACATTAGACATCATTCTTTTCAGGTGTGAGTCTACTTTTTTTTTTTTTAAATAAACATACCCAGACTTATACATCTAAATGAGTATTGTTCTTCAAATAAGTTGTTGCTTAAAACATTTTTGGAACCCTTTTGGATTTGTTTTCTGAGTGGGGAGAAAGAGAGAGAGAGTGGCACAGAAAGAGAGAGAGAGAAAAGAAGAAAAAGGGAAGGAAGAAAGAAAGACACAAAGAAAGAAACAAACATAGAATTCATACTTAGAGAAAAACCAGTTTAAGTAATGACTTCAGGCTGATTAGCCCAGACCTCTTGGGAGAAAGGAGTGGGGAGGGACATGTAGACAAAAACATTGAGAATGACTGTTGATCCCATAAGTTCAGTCCCTCATATCAGAGGAATTCTACCAACCCTTGAATACATGATTGATGTATTCAAAGGTACCTTGGATCTGCTTATTCTAGGTGGATGCATTTTTAAACGATTTCAGCCTGCTTGTCTTTAGTTACCTGAATATGACAGTATTGGTCCTAATGACTTTGAACCTTTCCAAATCAACCTATAGTCCTAGACAGGGCAAATTTCTGAGTTGCCGACATCCGTACCCAGTTTCATTTCTCAAGGCCAGAATGTGATTGAGAATCAGGGTGGCAAGGAATCAGAGAAAATGTCTCAGTATCTTTTTTTCATTCAAATGTACCACCATTTTATGCTATCATATGCTATCAGTAAACCCCATAGTTTAAAAGGAATTGAGGGGCCATATTTTTGTTCACTGTAATTCCTAAACTAATCTGGCAAAATAGCATATTACTGATGTTACTCACTGGGCATGGACAGTAGACAGACAAAAGTAAAAGTTTCTGCCGTCTAAACTTAGACTTACGTTCTATCATGGGAAACACCATTTATGTAGGTAAAAGGTAATAGAAAATATATACAAAATCAATACAAGGTAATTTTTGAGGGAAGGTAGTCACTGACTACTGTGGAGTTTGCGAAAGGTCTACTACTTAAAATGAACTTTGAAGGAGGGGTAGAGATCAAAAGGGATCATGCCTGAGGGACGACTGGTGCAAATAAATGCCCAGCCAAGGAGGATGGAATACCATGTGTAAGGAATAAGAGGGGAGCAAATTTGTTTAGACCATAGAGTGCATGAAGAGGAATAATAATGTGGAAAGGTCAGCTGGAACCATTGTGAATGACTTGATGCCAAACAAAGACTTTTTTATTTGATCTTAGAAGCAATAGGGAGCCATAGTAACTTAATGAGCAGGAGAAGTAATATGGTCATACCTATGCTTTCAGAATGTCTGTTTGGTACGAGACAGGAAGAATAATGAAGCAACACTAGTGAAGCAGAGGGAAGTGAGGGCCTGCGCAAGCGTGACGACCATAGGAGTGGAGAGAAAAGAAGAGAGGCAAGAGAAACTATGGAGGTGGAGTCAGTGTGGAGTGACAGACAGGGAGGAGTTGAGGGTAACTCCAGGGTTGTAAACCTGGGCAACTAAAGAGATGGTGGTGCCCTTGGAAAGGAGAAGATTTTGCCCATCATTTTGCTTCCACTGAAAATGTTTTAAAGAATGTGCAGTAGGTCTTAGAGATATTCCAAAAATATTTTTAAGCAATGATAAATTCACCATAATATATATAATCTCCAAAATGTGGCTAATTTAAGAGTAATAATATTCTATATGTTTAAAAAAACGTCCCATTGCTTCATAGACAAACTTTATTCATTAATTTTTTTTCATAATGGACAGATCAAAATTGAATTCCAACATCAGACTATTCCTTTTTTTTTTCTTGACTTTGGACTTAGGGTGGGAAAAGTGCTGAATTTGAAAGGTAACAAATAAATACAAGATACAGCAGACCTCAGAGCAATGCCTGACAATGAAGCAGCCTGGCTGTTGTAGACAGACCAGAGCTCTGGAAGTGATTTCTTTTGTTATCCTGGTGCAGTGGACAATGAGACACTGATTTACCTGATCTATATGAAAGGAGCTGCAAGCATTTGGGAATGAAAGTTTTGAGTGTTTGTTTGTTACAGAAAAGCTGCCAGGTGTTCCACAATAGATGTATTTTACTCATCAGAAACATTGCTTCACTGGTAGACAGACCTCTGACAGTCTTTAAAAGGTGCATGGGGGAAGGGATTAATTTTCACCTTTCCTGTGACAGTTTTCAAAAGCAGAGTGTTTATGTAGAAATCTTATCTGTGGTTAATTCCAGACCACAGAAGTATGACAGAACCGTGAATAATTATATAAATTCTGGCAGCAACTTGCCAGTGCCATAGACATTGTTGTCAGGAAAGCTCAATAAATTATATATTATCTGTTTACATGACCATAAATTACAAAGTGTATTTATCTGAATATAAGAGAAGTGGGCTATACATCTAGTTATAAGAACCCAATTTGTTTCAAAGACTTCAAATTTTCTCCCTTTGTGGAAATTTTTCATCCCTGTACCAAACATTGCATGTTAGTGTATAAGTGAAAATAAGAACTAGTATTTATATAACAATTTAAGATTTACAAAGCACTTTATAAAACTTTTATTATTTAATCTTCATGTCAACCCTGGAAGGTATGTGCTATATTATCATTTCCATTTTACAGTTGAGGAAACTAAGGCACCAGAGGTTAAGTGACTTGCCTAGGGTCAAACAGATAGTAAGTAATGGAATTTTAATTCAAATATTCCTGAGGTTGGGAAGTCTTATAAAGAGTTTAGATAGTTGTATAAGCAAGTGTCAAAGAGAGCTTATGATGGGGTGATGGCATTGGAAATAAAAAAGGAGACAAATGTGAGAGATATAGAGGTAAAATCCATAACATTTGGTGACAGGTATGGATTTGAAAAGAAGAGAAAGAGCAAAACCAAAGATAATCCCAGGGTTATGAACAAGACTGGCACATGGTGCAACTATAGATGGAGGGAGTCAAATAAAAAGTAGAAATAGCTTTGGAAGGAAAATGACAAGTTCCATTTTGGACATGATGAGTTTGTGATGCTGGTGGAGGCATGTTTGTAGAAGCATTTGGAAATGTGGATCTGAAAGACATAAAAGATGTAAGAATTAGAGATGTAGATTTGGGAGTTATTTGCATAGAAGGTGGTAATTGGAACCGTGAGAGCGAATGAAATTGCCAAAGTAGTGTCCGTATAGACTAAAGAGAAGAGGATCAGAGAGAGACCATTAGGGAACAACCATATTAAGGAAGCAGAAGAGGAGACAGTAGGAGATAAACAAGCTGCCTTTGGAGATGTAGAAGGAGAAACAACATTTGAACAAAACTGCTTTTAAATTGTATGAAAAATGCCTGCTTTCCATATAGGTTCATGTATTCTCTTTATGAGTAATTCATGATACAGTTATCTGAGTTGACAGCGTATTATTATTATACAGTCAGTGTTTGTTTCACTTTTGTTTCCATCATTTGATTCTTTGATGTTCTTCCAAATTAAATGGAACATGAAAGCTGATTTCCCAGCTAATAAATGGTCAGATCAAAAGATATGAACAGGCTTTTCTCAAAGGAATAAAAAATCTAGGCTATCAATAACCATATGAAAAAATGTTCTGAATCATTAATTAATTAAAGAAATGCAAATTAAAACAATTCTGAAGAGGTCCTACGTTATACTCATTAGATTGATAAAGATGACAAAAATGGAAAATGGCAACTGTTGGAAGGACTTCAGGTAAGCAGGCACTTTGATGCACTCTTGGTGGAGCCATAAATTGGTCCAGCTATTCTGGAAAGCAATCTGAAGCTATGCCCCAAAAGTCACTAAACTCTGCAAACCTTTGGACCTGTACTTTAAAGAGATCAAAGAAAGCTGAAAAAGAATGAGGTATGCAAAAATCTTTATAGCAGTTCTTTTTGTTGTGGCAAAGAACTAAAAACTAAGGGGAAGGCATCAACTGGGGAATGGCTGAACAAATTATTTATGCAAATGTAGTGAAATGTTATTGTTCCATAAGACATAATTATGAAAGGGATGGTTTCAGAGAAACTTTGGGAAACTTGTATGAACCTATGCCGGATGAAATGAACAAAGAACTAGGAGAACCATTTATTAAAATATCAACATTGGAAAATATACTCAGTAGGAAAGTATATGTAGAACCCATACAGAATTGTATGCAGTCGTGGGGAGGGAGGGGGGTAGTGGGGGGTAAGTGTGGGGGGGATAAAATCTCAATTGTGTGGCAGTGATTGTTAAACATTAAAAAATAATAAAATAAATAAATAAATAAAATAACAACATTGCAAAGATAAAAACTTTTAAAGACTTACTGATTGATACAGTGACTACCTATAATTTCAGAGGGCCGGTGTTGAACTGTTTCCCACCTACTAACAGAGAGGTGATAGATTCAAAATGCAGAATGAGATAGATATACAGTTTTGGACATGGACAATGTGGGAATTTGTTTTGCTTGATTATGTATACTCGTTGCAAGTTTGTGTTTTTCTTGTCTTTTTTTTAATTGAACAGAGTGGTAGAGAAAAAACCAAATACTTGCTAATTAAAAAATAAAATGAAAATTTTAAAATAACATGAAAGTCAATAATACTGTAGAAAATATCTATTACATCCTGTGGCCTGAGGAGTTTCTAACTCTATACAGTAGTTGGACATTGAGGGAATGCTTTTTTCCCTGACATTCAATTGCTGTTATTGAACCAAAGAACATTAATAATGTCTCAGTCCTTTGATTTTTTTTTTTAGGTAACCATCAACAGAGATAGCAACAAAGATGTGAGCTCCCCCAAACATGGAAAAGAGGACCCCGACAATCAGCCCCATGTAGGAGGCAATACTTGGGCTGGCGGAACAGGTTAGTATTCACTACTCTGGGGAGACATCCTAATACGTGCATTCTATAAATTCTGTATAATCCCATGTAAAATCTCATGACTATTCAAAGACTGGAATTCATTGTCTAGCTTCATATAACATAAAAGTTGACTATACTGTCATTCTTCTTGCCCCTAGGCTCTTTTTAGTTGTGGCAGAGGGCCAGAGGTCTATAGAGTTTCTCTATTGCCCAGGTGAGGGAAGAATGAAGGCCCGAGCTTGAATTTGATGGCTCTTGGCCCATTCCTTCCTCTCTGCTGCCTTGCCAGTCCATTGTTCCCCATCACAACTGTCTTCCTTCTTCCTCTGTGGCAGCTGCAGTAGTTGCATCTGCTCTGCCTCAGTAATGCAGCCAGAATGTATGCTTACTGTCTGATCTTATCACAGTCTGTGAGGAATGTGAGTGCTTCATTCATCCTTCACCTCCCCTTAGTCAAGTGAACACTGCTTCTAGCCTTAGATGTCTTTAGAGGAAATGAGCCTCTACCTTGGGACAGTGTGCTAACTAACAGGCCTGAGGATATCATGCTTACTCTGTCTGTTTGTGAAATTTCAGCTGTAAAGCTGGGATATTTTTAGAAATGTACTTTAATCTGAAAATTAGTGTCAAATTGACAAGACTTAATCCACATGGAATGCATTGTAGAAGAGAGTAGAGCAGATGTAGGTTTCCCAAAATCAAGCTACTTTACCACAGCAGTTCTAGCTTCTCAACTTTATTGAGAGCTGTTCATTTCTGAGGCCTCCAGTTCTACTACGTGGGCAGGGGGGCAGGGTGAGGGATGAGCAAGTCTATATTTTTGTAGGGACTCTCAGCTCTAACAAACCTTCTTTCCTTCAATCTCTGTTTTTCTCTTCTGTCATTCTTCTCACCAGGAATCTTCTGACTTGACCTCACCTCTTGCCTAACAAACTCTTCAGTTTCTTTTTCATTGCTATAGCCCCTCCCCTGCTTAGGCCCAGCTTTTTTGGACTAATCTCCTGTGCTTACTGCCTTTACTTATAATAGAAGAGCACCCAACGCTCAGTTCAGTGCAATAGGCATTTATGAAGGCCCATTTTCTGCCTTCAAAGTGTATGTATAAACAAAAAGTAACAATCCCTGCCCTGAAGGAGTCTACATTTCCAGAGAGTGAGAAATTTGGACATTTGTACTTGCTGTCAAGGGAAATAGAGAACTGGTTGTGTTATGCTCTCCACCCAAAACTCCGTGAGTCAGAGGTCACAGAAAAATTACTCATCTCATCCCTGCCCCTGCCACCAGGAGATATTGATGTTTCCAATGTATCCTGTGACCCGCATCTAAACCCTCTGTCATAGCATCCTCAAAATAGCTATGGATCCTTTCACCAGTCACAGAGATAAGCCCAGTCTCATTCATCATCTTATCATACATGTGAATAAATTATTTTTGGGAAGAAAAACATTTCAAGAGACAGAGACTGAAAGGCAGAGTAGAGCAAAGTCTTTAAACACCTTCACTTACAAGAGAGGGGATTATAGTGTACTGTAGTCCTTTAAACATTGGACTCCCTCAGGAACTGGGGGCATTTATCCTATAGAAGAAAGAGCTTAGATTGTACCTGCCTTTAGATATTTGATGGACTGTCATGTGGAAGTTTTGCATAGTCCCTAAAAGCAAACTGGCATCAGGGTTTAGAAGTTGCACAGAGACAAATTGGGAACATTCCTAACAGAGCCCCCCACAAGTGTGATGGATTTCCCTGTAGAGGAGGGATCCCTTGTTGGAGCACGTCTTCAAACAGAAGTTAGAGGACCATATTGCTTGGAGACAGTGCAGAAGTGAGTCTTGTTCAGTAGAAATTGAACTGAGGTCCCTTCTAACCCTGAGATTCTATGATTCTTAGATTCAAAGTATTATGTGGGTGTGTGAGTGAAAAAAAAAGCCCTTTAGACATTTCCCTGAAGTTTGTTAGTTTTTATATAATAATAATAAAGTGATTATGCAGGTGTGTTGGGAGAAAAATTTTAAAATTAGTAATATACTAAATATGTTTATCTTGTGGATGATGGTATAGACTGAGTCAGGAGACCTAGCTTTGCTATTGGATGACCTGTGACCTAGAAAAGTCAGGTTAAGACCTTTCTTCATCAATTTTTTTCTCTTATGATATAATGGAAATATTCTCTATATTACATAATGCAAAGTATTGTAAAGAGGAATAAGGAAATATCTGCCAAGTATTTTTTGAGTGTTTGGATTTCTTTGTTTTTCACCTTTAAACTAATTTGAATTTTATTAATCACAGTGGAATCTTCCTGCACTTGAACAAAATATGTGACCCTGTGTGGTCATTTAACCTCTCTGAATCTCAGTTTCTTCATCTATAAAATGGGCATAATAGTTGCTTCTACTTCAGGGTTATTGTGAGGATCAGATAAGAGCAAATATAAAATATTTTGCAATACTTAAAACAGATATTAGCTCGCTATCATTATTGTCAGTGCAAATATGCATGACTTGTTATGTGTTTAGTCTACAAAAGTATGTTTCCTTATTTATGGATTCATGGATCTTTGAAGCCCAAAGCCCACAGATGAGGAACCATAGCTAGAGGAGTGCCATTATGTTCAAAACACATGGAGGTCGCACAGGAAACCTGGGAACCAGATTAAAGTGTAATTGAGAAATATTGAACAAAATAAATAAAAACTCAGTACATCATAGCTAACGTTTATTTGTGACTTCCAGAGTCAGTATGTGACAAGCAGCAGGAATCTGTTTCTATTCAAGTTTGATCCCAGTGCTAAAAAAGGATACAGAAAGTAAAAAGCAGTAGTCCTGCCTTCAGTAAGCTAACAGCGTAGTTGGGGACATGAGAGATATACAGATGAAAAGTTAACCATTTGCACAGGACAGCATGTGAGGGCCAGGTGTGTAGAAATTAAATGCTTTTGAAATATAGAGAAGTATGGGTAAGGAAGACTTCATGGACCTTAAAAGATAGGATTGGGAGAGATAGAAAAGAGTTGGAAATCCGAGTCCAAAAATATAATTATGTTTGATTATATTTAGTTAACTTATATTTAGTTACCTTATATTTTAATTTCATTTATTTATATTAACTATATTGGTATATTTTTAAAGTGTGAGGTATATTTTTAAAGTGTGATACAAATTTTTGAAGGGGCAGATAACTTTTTGTCTGGGGCAAAAGCAAACTTATCATCCTGATTTCCATGTTTTTTCTCCAGGGGGCAGAGACACTGCTGGTCTAGGTGGCAAAGGGGGACCATACCGGTTGGATGCTGGCCATAATGTGTACCAGATATCTCAAACAGAGAAAGATGCCATCCCTGAAGATGTGAAGAGGGCTGCAAGAGAGATGGGCCAGAAGGCTTTTCAGCAAAGGTTCTTAGTCAATCCTTATACACAGTAGAAATGTCCTGTTTCTTGCGTAGCAGAAGATAGCATTCATTGTTTTGGAATACCATGAGTGCAATAATGGCACTACCAGTCTACCTGACAAACTGTTCCATGTGGCACTTTAACAAAGAAACTGAAAAGCCCAGCTTCCCAACCTGCCCTGTGGGTGTGTCTGAAGTCAGCATTCTCTGCAGTCTGTGTGCCCTTATAATGCCCCACACAAAGAAAAGAATATAGATTACTGAATAGTAGAAGCAAAGGGAAAGAACCAGGAACCCACAGTTCATCTCCTGAATCAGCACTTACTTTTTAAACATAAGCAGCAGGAAACTGAGCCTCAGTTTCCTCATTAGTAAAATGAGGACTGTTCCCTTGCACTGCCTGCCACACACAGGCTGTTATCAGAAACAGGCATAGGACCTAAAGCTAGACCAGACATCAGACACTATCTAGTTCGACACCTTCATTTGTGAGATGAGGAAAACTCAGCTCCCTGAGGGTCTGAGATTGCAGATGAGTTTCTCAGAGATCTACAGATAAAAAGCAGATAACCTAAGTTTTCTGAATCCAGTACTTCCCATTGTAATGGGCTGCCTCTCATTAAACAATGAATAAGTATTCCCTGAACTCAGCACTGTATGGGAAATGCCAAAAAATTAGGAAACCTGACCCTACCTTCTAAGAGCTCACAGCCTGGTTAGAGAAGTAAATGAACATTCAAAAAAAAACTAGCAGTAAATTCGGTGCTAAGTTGTTTGGCACTAACTCTAAGTGCCAATTCAAGGAAGGCAGAGATATGAGCATAAGCTAGAGCAGTCAGGAAAGACTTTTGGGGGGACCTGAGAGTTGAGGCAGGCTTTGGAAGACAGCTAGGAATGAGGTCAAAGGGAAGGAGGGCACTCCAAGTAGGGAGAACAACATGAGCAAAGACCCAGAGAGGGGAATAAACGCTGTGTCTATGGAAGCAGGAAGGAGACTGACTGGGCACAGTGTAGAGGATGTATCTGAGAAGCAAAGATGTGTGTAGAATGTGGGCCAGAGGGCCAGGATGCCCGGGATGCCAGGCTCACTGTCTGTGTGTGCCTGTGTCTAGAAGCAGAAGGCAACAAGCTTGGCTGGAGAGGGAGGCCCACACTGAGAGAAAATGACCTTGCTTGGCAATTGAGAGCCAACTTTATTTTAAACCAACCTGTGATTTCATCAGTTTAGGGAAGTCCTCGGGGAGGAAACTCCCTCTTCCAATGCAGATCTGCAACTGCTCTAAAATGTATCTTTTCAGGATGATGCCAGGGAGAAGTGACCAGGATCACGTAGCCAGCATAGGGCAGATCCAGGTCTTCCTTACTCCAAGGCCTGCTCTCTATCTACCATGTCATTCATTTAACCACTAGTTCTCTTTCTATCTCGTAAGGTTAATTTTCATGCTTTAACTACAATACCAAATTAACTTTTCCACCAAAATGAAAAATGTAAAACAATTTCTCCCCCAGGAAATACTGGAACTGGATACTTTGCAGGTGGTTTGGGCAGCAATTTCCCTTATTTGTAGCACATTTGAAGGGTTTGTGCACATTCAAAGTGGAACGTATTCAAGTAGGCAAGAATTAGTGAATTCCTCCCACTCTGGACATCTGGCATTATGTGCTTATACATCCTGTAAATAAATAGCAAAGAACAATAGGGACATACGTGCATACCCCTCTTGCCAATCCCTCAGGAAAGGCTGTAGCTCCAGTAACCCTCCACCAGTCATTAGACAGAACGAGAGTCAAGAGGCCAGAATGCTGGCCTTAGCTTTGCCTCTTATTCATGTTATACCTTCATAATTTAACCTCTCCGTGCCTGAGTTCCTAGACATGACTTAAGTGGTATTTTCAAGATGAATGCATTTAAAGCCCTTTAGAAGAAAAGGGTTACAGAAATCCATGATATTGTTATTATTAAAATACTGTTTCATTTTTTAACTCTCAGCTTAGAAAAGGCATTCAGCAATTTTAAAAAGTATTAGAAACTAGCCCTCATTTATCTCTCCATCCCTCATTTCTACTAAATAGTCTGTTTTGATGGGCTTAATAAAATTCACCAGTAGTTTTCTGGTTAGGGATTAGTGTAGGTAGAGGGCAGCTAGGTGGTGCAGTGGATAGAGCATCAGTGCAGGAGTCAGGAGGACCTGAGTTCAAATCTCACCTCATACACTTGACACTGACTAGCTGTGTGACCTTAGGCAAGTCACTTAACCCCAATTGCCATCCTGGGTCATCTCCAGTCATCTTGAAGAATATCTGGTCACTGGATTCAGATGGCTCTGGAGGAGAAGTGAGGCTGGTGACCTGCACAGCCCTCCCTCACTCAAAACAAAGTCAAGTGCAAGTCATGTCATTATTTCTCTAATGACATGATCTTCTTCGGTTACGAAGGACAAACGCATTATAGGTAGAGATAGGCAGATATGCTTAATTTGCTAGAAAGCTGAGTATGCTGTGGTTTACTGTGGGAATAATAGAAGATGTGGGAGGTACCTTTGCAGAGTAGTTGGGGCCAGATATACAAACTCATTCTTTTTTATAAAGCAAGGATGAGAAACCTTTCTGGCCACTTACCCACTAGGAGAAAAATAAAGAGTAGACTGCCTCAGTTTTGTTAGGGGGAGAGGGAGTTTAACTCAATTTAGAAAAGTTTTTAGAGAGAAGAAAACATTCCATCACCCTCCAAATTAATAACAATGAACAGAAAACTATTGAATATGGTTGCACTAGATGTCCCCTAATGTCCCTTCCAACTCTGATTTTGTGGTTCTAAGAAATACTCGAATTATTTTGCAAAATCATCACTTTGGATGTTGAGACCCAGCTCCTCCCTGGTTGCCCTTCCCAGTCTTGATCACGTCTCCCATGTGCTTACCACATGCTGAGCACCTTCCTCCTTTTCTCCTCATGTCATGAAGTTACCTGTGGGATACACAAACTGTCCTTCTCTTGGCCTTCACCAATACCACATGCCAGCCTCTCTGCTTTTTGTGGATGACACCTTCTCTTCTGATTCTTCTTTGTTCTTTTATTCTATGTGGCAGCCTGCCAGAGAAACATGCACATGCACACATTCACATAAATGTCTCTCTAGATCCTTCTCAGTAACTTTTAATTCTTCAGAGGCTAAAGTTCCATGACTTATGGCCGTATGACACCAGCAGAATAGTTCTATTAAAAAGGTGAGCATTTGGTTCAAGAAGTTTGGAGTCTTTAAAGGAATCTTCCCTTTTTCTGAAGTCAGTTTTCCTTTCTCTTCTTTTCTTGTTTAATTCTGGATTCTTTGTCCATTTGCAGTCTACCATTAAATTAACAAGCATTTATTAAGCATCTACTGTCAGTCAGCAGTCAATAAGCATTTATTAAGTGCTAATTTTATGTGAGGCACTGTGCTAATCACTAGGAATACAGAAAAATGAAAAAAACATGGTCCCTGCTCTCAAGGAGCTCACATTCTAATAGGAGAGGCAACATACAAACAACTCTATACATACAGCATGTATACAGTATAAATGGAACTCAGAGAGAAGGCACTAGCAGTTGGAGGTGAGGTGAAAAGAGGGGAGAAAGGGTAAAGGAAACCAGGAAAGACCTCCTGCAGAAAATGAGATTTGAGCTGAGTCTTGAAGGAAGCCAGGGGATTCAGCAGGAGTAGCTGAGGAGGTTGAACACTTTAGGTATGGAGATGTCTAGTAAAAAAGGCATTCAGGCAAGAAATAGAGTGTCTTATGCAGCGAACGGCAAGAATACAGATTGCTAATTCGTAGAGAATATAAAAAGGAGTAAAGTTTGAAAGGACTAGAAAGATAGGAAGGATCCAGATTGTGAGGGGCTTTAAATCTCACACAGAATTTTGCTTTTGATACTGGAGGTAAGAAGGAGCCATTGAGGTTTTTTGCATTTTAAAAGAGTCACTTTGGTAACTGAATGAGGGATGGATGGAAATAAGAACTTTGAACAGGAAATCTAACCAGCAGGCTATTACAGTAGTCCAGGCTTGAGGTGATGAGAGTCTGAACCAGATTAATTGTGTGAGTAGTGAGAAATAGAGGTATTTGAAAGAAATTTGGGGTCTTTAAAGGAACTTTCCCTTTTCCTGAAGCCAGTTTACCTTGCTCTCCTCTTCTGCTTGATTCTGGATTTGGTTCACTGTCCATTTACAACCTGCCATTCAGTTAACAAGTATTTATTAAGCATCTACTGTCAGTCAGCAGTCAGTAAGCATTTATTAAGTGCTAACTTTATGTGAGGCACTGTACAAATAATACTTTATTACATATTCAATAAGGTGACTGATTGAGAGAAAAATCAAAGATGACTCCAAGGTTTTGAGCTTGGATCACTTGGAGAATTGTGGTACCCTTAACAGTTATGAGAAAGGTGGGAAGCAAAGAAGGTTTTGGGAGGAAGAGTTCTGTTTTAGACATGTTAAGTTTGACACGATGATGATATATCCAGTTTGAGATGTCCCAAAGGCAGTGAGTGGTATGAGACTAGAGCTCAGTCAGAAAAGAAGCTAGAGCTAGCTAAATCATTCTGACAATCATCTGCATAGAGCTGATAATTAAACTCATCAGGACTGTGCCTCCTAGCTGCCCTGTGAGATCAGAAGAGAATAGAAAGAAAATACACTTAGATTTTTTTCAGTGGAGTGTGAGGTGAGTTGCTCAACTGAAAGGATAGGGTGAGGGGATGCCATGGACAACTTGAGGAGGGTTGAACAGGTTTAGAATACTCTGTGGAGAGTGGGAGGCATAAAAGGTTGTCTTTTGCAGTGAAAGCCCTATTGAGATTATATAACGTGTATATGCAGTGGACTTGGTCAGAATGACTTTGTGATTTCCTTGAGCTCTATTCAGTAGCGTGTGAATAGGACCAAAAGCAGGAGATGGTTGTAGTGTTCCACTGTGGAACTTTGATCAGCAATAGGAAAAGAGATCAAGGCATTCACAGCAAATAGGGGATGAGCAATAGCCTGAGCAAAACCTGAAGGTTACAGGGACTAGAGTTCACCACAAGGATGGAAAATGGGGTGGAGGGAAATTTGGAATGGTGAAAAGTTGAGATCTCATCAAAGAATTTCAGAGTTTCATAAACAGGGAAGTGGAACATTTGTGAGCGATGGAAAGACTAGACCAGGATTTAGCCATCTGGTAAGGATCATCAGAGAGAATCCAGATCTCAGCAAGAGCCAGAAGATGAAAAGAGTAAGACAGGAAAGGATTTAAGATGAAAGGAAGTTTGTTAATCATGGAGCAAACATTTCCAGAGAATACAGAGGTAGGGATGGGTAATTTTGGAGTGCCAAGCAGTACTGTGTGTCAGAGACCATACTAGGCACAGTGCTGAGATGCATACAAACACACACATTGATAGATGGAAGCTATAGGTTCTCCATCTAACTTCTTCATAATTTGAAAAGTAGATATTCTACATACACTTGGTTTTTCCTCTGTGGATGGTCATGCTAAATTATTCTGAGTTGTTTGATTTGAAGAGAAATTCTTCTCAACATGCAATGTTAATAAGAAGCTTAAGCAAAGAAACCACCATGAAAATAACTGCAGCTAATTGATTGGGGAATGATAAAACCAATTCTGGTACATAAACATAGTGGAATATTGCTGTCCTATAAGAAATTATAAACATAATGACTACAGAGAAACATGGAAAGATTCACATGAACTGATAAAGAGTGAAGTAAAAAGGACCAAGAAAATAGGCAACATAGTGGCACAGTGGAAAGGATGATCAAATAATCTAAATAAGTGTTACAAAATGACAAAGAACAAGCATGGCCCCAAAGAAGGGACATGAGAAGATACCTTCCTTGATTCCTTTGCAGAAGTAGAAGGTCCGTGTGTGAAACACTGCATATATTTTCATATTCCAGAGGGTATATTGATTGATTTTGCTGATTGTTTTCTCTCCTCTTCCTCTTTTTCTTCTTTCTTTTAAAAAATAATCTTTGTTATATGAGATGGTTTTCTGGGATGGGGCATGGAAGAACATAAGGGGAGACTTGAGTGATGTAAAAATCAAAGATATCAAAATTTTATTTTTAAAAAATTTTAGCTTATGCACCAAAACTAATTACAGAGGATAAAGAAATGAAGAAATTCTGTGATGACTTTGGAAAAATTCTCCAAATAAGGCCATATATTTAATCCTCAACGACTTTAGTGGAAAGATAGGCCCAGAGTAGAATGGTGAAAATTTTGTTGGAAACTGTGGTTACAGATCAAAAAAGGAAAGAGACAAAAGTCTATTGTACAATACTTAGAAGCCTTGTGCTTCATAACGTGGAATCCATAGGCACTGAATGTGTCAAGCTCTGTCCAGTATCACAAAGTGAAATTAACCACATCTGAACAGGAAGTAGCTGATTACAGGCATAGCTGTCATTTCAGAAGCAGCTGTCTGTGTGCAATCAAACAACTCACCAGTGAGAGCAAAGTCAGTGCCAAATTAGAAGGAAGAGGAGATGATATACTGCAAGTGATCACAGGCACTTCAGCCCAAGCTGCTCAAAGTGTTGACGCTTTATCCTCTTGCCAAAAAGCAGTGACATCGACAACAAGGGCAACAACTGTTTAGACTACAAGCTAATTAGCAAAACTTAACAGAAAAGAAAAATGGAAGATTATGAGCAGCATCACTTCACAAAAATCTATCAAGGCAAAAAATATGCTTTACGTAAGATCCAACTAAGCAAGATCATCTCAGTTACCTTTAGATAAAAGCAAAAGAAAGAAACAGCTCTCTTGGTATTTCTCTAGTTACCTATTATCAGCAACAGACCTTTCTTTTGCTACCTCAGCCCCTGTTGAAGTGGCAGGCAGCAAGAGCACTTATGAATATGGAATAAGGAACAATAACTCGACCTGAAACAATTCATACATGCTGGAAGCCACACATTTTCAAAGGCATTCAAGAATTTATTTTCAAGACATCTCAAAGAATGGATGAGTAAAAGAGGATAGAAAAGATCATAGACCAAATCATACCTCCACCAAAGAAAATTTCACATTTTTAAGCTATTTTGTGTCCTTTTTCATATTAAAAAAACAAACAAACCTTTTCAGTATACATATGCATCAGATGAAGTCTTGATCAAAACAAAAGAAAGAGAACAATCACACTTTCACAGGTCAATCAACAAGCCATCATTAATCACCAGTGTTAAGGATTGTTAGATGCTGAGTGTTTCCAGAAGGGGCCACTTCTTATCAATCATTTACTGACCGAGAAGTATAGAAAACATAAAATCCCACTGTCATTTTTGTAAACATATTTTACAACATCTTAAAATAGTCACCTCAAACAGTCTTTCCTCTGATGCATGTTAAAATTATATAAAATTATATGACAGATGCTAGCAAGAAAATAACTTTCTTCAGAGATCCTCTGGGTATTAACATCAAGCAGCCCCAGGACATTACAAAGCCCCTTCAGTGAATTACACAGTTATTCAAAAGAAAACAGTCCAACCATGACACTGGAAAAACAAAACAGATGGAAAACACGTATTGCCTAGGCATACAGCCCAGTGGTCAGGAAGGCTATTGAATTAGTATTTGTGTGTGTATGTACACGTTTATATGCTACTTATGTACACACATGTACACACGCATGTGTGTGCATCTGCATGTGTATGCTTATACACATACTCATATGCATATGTGTGTGTGTATATTTATATGCAGTGATTTTATTAGTAAAGGAAACTTCTGAATGAGGAAATGGCTTCAGTCATTTCAGATTGGTGCCTACTTAGTACCTTACAGGCTTAGAAAACTAGATGCCTAGGGCTTTGAGAAGTTAAGTGCTTTGCTTGTGGTCACATAGCCAGTATGTGTCATAGATGGAACTTGAACCTAAGTTTTCCTGGCTTCAAGACCAACTCTATCCACTATAACACACAGCCTGATGTAGCCTGCTCTCTTGATCTCGCTCTCTCTTTACTCCCCTCTCTCTCCTTTCACTCCTATAGATATAGATACACATATATATGCATACATGTACATATATTTATATATATATGTGTATGTGTGTATGTGTATATATATATATATATATACACACATATATATATACAGAAATCTTTATGAAAAGTCCATACAAACACTACAATCACATGTATTCTTGATCAAAACAGAAAGGGAACAGTAAAGTTTTTGCGCATTATTCAACATGCATTTATTAATCATCTACTTTATGCCAAAGACTGTATTAGATGCTGGGTGATAGATAGATAGATAGATAGATAGATAGATAGATAGATAGATAGATAGACAGACAGACAGATAAAGAGAGAAAGAGAAAAATGAACAGCAGTATGACATAGTAGATAAAGAAAACTTGAACTAACAGATGGACCCAAAATTGAATAGAAATAAAAGGTTGGGCTAGGTTTCACTTGGGAAATTCACAGTATTTTCAGTGGGCCTAAACTGCAGGCTGCCACAAAGTCTTATCTGTTTAATATAGTTTTTTTCCTCAAGAGGTGTGATATGGCAGCAAACCATGGAATCTTGAAAAAAAATAAAGATTATACCCAGCCCTGAGCCCAATGTTAGGATGTATGGATGTATTTAGGTTATAATGTCACCAATAATGACTTGAATACAAGAAATGATATGAGACTTTTAAGAACATGTATGACCAAGAAAGATATGCTGGTTATGTAACAAGAAAAAAGACAATGGATCAACAGCATATCTGCTACATTTTTATCTCCAAAATATTTTTTTTAACTTAAGGGAAGGTTCTAGCACTTTGAATGGATCCTATATGGAGAATTTACAGAAGAACATAGATGAGAATCCTACAAAATTTGAATGGATGAAGAGTTTACAGTCTCTACTGGTCCCTGTACCAAGGAGATCACAGATTCATTTATGTATCTAAGGGAGCAAGAAATAGGGAGAGTGGAGGAAGGGCTGGAAAGAAAAGGAGAAGAGAAAGAAGAAAATGAAAAAAATAAGGTGTCAAAGAAGAAAAGATAGACACATCAATAACCATGTGAGCGAATAAACCAGATTAGAACAGAACCAAAGAGCCCTGTAATTGGAATTGGCCCAAGAGACCTACAAGCACACATGTAGACATCTCCTTTTGGTCTTTTCCATCCTAGACCAGACAAAATTAAACTGAGCTGGATAGACCTAGCGTACATACTAGCTACTAGATTAGATGACTGAGTTTACCCACTGTCATTAAAAAGCTTAAATATTGTAAGTTGTACTCTTCTGGGGTGGTACAAAGAAAATTATATAAGTCTGACTCCTATTCTGTATGAAAATATTATCTAAGATTAGCATATTAACATTGAGTTTTATATGCTACTTTACATATATTATCCTTTTAATCCTCACAACCACCATACGAGGAAGATGGTAGTATCACCATTACATTAGTAATATTAATAGGAGGAAACCAAAGCAGACAGAGGTAAAGTGACTTACCCCCTAGTGTAGGCCCTCATCATCTCATGCCTGGACTATGTATCACCAAGGCAAGATGCACAGCACTGGTGGTGACTATGAATATGCCAGTGCAGTTCTCAATCGTGAAATATAAAAGACTCTCCAAAAGCATTTATTTAAACACCAGAAAGCCAGATCCCAGAACCAGAAAGTAACATCCAGCATGGTGACCAAGAAGTTAATAAACATGATCACAGCAGAGGGCAAAGTCATTCTCAGATCTCTCCCTCACCGAGGGCCTTCTCACTATCAACTATCACAGTGTTGTCAGTTGGCCTGTGTTCTTTCCCCTCTGAGCTGACCCCACTCACTCACTTCCTCCCTGTTCTGCTCCAGTCTTCCTGTTGCACCTCTTCAGCAAGCTCCTTCCACCACATGTGACCCAGGCTTCTAGGCAATCCAAGCAGATCACATGAGCTTATTAATTCATGACAAATATCTTTCCATTTTAAATTACTATTACAGACTATTACAATAATAGCCTGCTTGAGGGAAGGTAAGGAAATGTCTGCCTGCCTCAAGTCTCCCCCCACTCCAGTCCAGCCTCCATTCAGCCATCAAATTGGTTTTCCTAAAGGGCAGTTCTGATCCTGTCACCCCCTACTCAAAAAACTCAAATGTCCTCCTGTTGCCTCCAGGTGCATATACAAAATGCTTTGGCATTCAAAGACCTTCATAACCTAACCGCCTCCTACCTTTCCAAATTCTTATACTTTACTCCCCAACACATACTCTTCAATACAGTAGCACTGGCCTCCTGGTTGTTTCATGAAAAAGACAATCCCTCTCTTGGCTCAGGGCATTCTCTCTGGCTGTCCCCCATGCCTGGAACTCTTTGGCTCCTCTTTGACAACTGATCTTCCTAGCTTACTTTAAGTCCCAACTGAAATCCTACCTTCTATAGTAAGCCTTCCTCAACCACAGCGCCTTCTCTCTACTCGTTCTTTCCTGTTTATCCTCTGTATAGCTTGCTTTGCTTGTATTTGTTTGTTTGCCGTCTCTCCTATTAGATTGAAGTTTTACTTGTGGCCAGGGATTGTCTTTTGCCTCTTTTTGTATCCCTAGTGCTTAGCACAGTGTCTGGCACATAGCAGGTACTTAATAAATGTTTTTTGATTGGTTGCCCAGATTCACTTAGCTAATAAGTGTGGGAGGCAGAATTTGAACTCAGTTATTCCTGACCTGCAGTCCAGTGCTCTGTCCAGGCTGCACCAGGATGTAATGACAGAATGAAAACATTAAGGCAGCACACAGTCTGTACTTGTGCACAAGGAGAAAAGACCAAGGTGTGCACCAGCCTCGGCAGCAGCAGGTACTGCCCCTTACAGAAGCTAATATGTACTTCTCCGGATATCCTGAATTGCATGTCTTTTCTTCATAGAGTCACACATAATGGAGTCAGAATGACAGTATTTAAGCCTAATGTGCCAGGGAGAATAAATCAACATCTAAAAATTCATAGGCTGTTATGCAACACTAAACATAGCCTTTGGAAGTATGAAAAGGCATGATCAGTTCACAGTGGTTCCAGTGTCCAGGGCAAGAGTATCTCACCATTTTGATTAAGCTTCTTTAGTACTTGCAAATATGCTTGATTTCATCAGTATCAATGAGTACCACTTCCACTGAAGCGTCAAACACCCCAAATAGAAACTTCTTACTAAAGAGTTTCATAAGTTATTTACTGATGATTCATAAAATAGCAAAATATATTTACTACTATTCTGCTTTATGGATTGAATGATTTTGGCATTGGAAAATTTTTCAAATCCAATGACTAAAAAGTTATTTTTCCCTATTCTACTTCAAGCTTCTTGCTCTAGGCCTGTCTGACAGCTTACCACACCTTGTAGGTGATTTTTTTTTTCTGAAAGGAGACACAACTAGGTCTATTGTTTCTGAATTTTTTCATAATTAAAAGGGCATGTAGCATACTTTCTATGCATTATGCTTACACTTGGAGCCTCTATCTATAACCAGAAGTAATGCTGTTATCTCTGCGAGAGCTGTCTATAAATGGAATCAAACCTCATCAGTTCCTTCCTGAAACGTAAAATATGGTAGAGTTGGTTTTCCTTTAGAAAAAATCCTGTTTCTGGTTTCTTTAATGGTCTATGTTAAGATATCCCTCCTTAGGAAAAGAGCACATAACTTCCTTAGCTACAATAGTGACATATAGCAAGGCTACCCATTTTATACGGTAGTAGGGACAACCTTTAGCTTGATACATTAAATTCATCTGTTGATCTCATGAAGGACCACAAGGACACTGGTGAGATCTCCAGACAGAAATATAAAAGATGTCACCAAGATGCAGATCTAAGTTTGCATTGGTGCAACATTTTTCTTACACCATTGAAATCCTTTTAAGTATCAAGGTAGTAAATCTGATAAAGTGTTATAATAATGGCTCTAGAAATCTACCATAAACACAGACAGTAACAGAGGATCACAGAGTTGGAGTTCTGTGAGACCTTAGAATTCATCTACTCCAACTCCCATATTTGACAGATGAGTAACCTGAGGTCCATAAAAATTAAGGTACTTGCTCACCATCACATAGTGGCAAAGCCAGGATCTGATCCCAGGACCTCCAAACCCTTAGACAAATATTTGGCAAAAATAGTAAAATAGCCAACATAGAAACCATCCTTTTTTGTGCTGGATTCCAGTTGTAACACCAGGCGATAAAAATATACTTTGGACAGAAATTTCAATATAGAACCTGAATGTTGTGCTTCCAATAGTGTACACACCAATTTAGAGAAACAAGAAACTTAATCTGTTGTATGGACACTTTCTGAGAATAGTCATTGCTTCCTGACCTAATAGTATCTTCATTTATGGTCATAGGAATCTTATCAAGGTTATCAAATTACTATAAATGTGATAGGAATGATGCAGTAAAGAGAAAAACGCATAGAAGGATCTATCTAGATCAGATAGATTTATTGAAAGTGAGATAACTAATTTTAAAACTGCTTTAAATCTTTTTTAATTTGTGCAAGATGGCAATAAAAGAGGACAGCATGGATAACTATCATCCACACATTTATTAGACTTTACCATTGGTATTTCTCCACCAAAATAACATTGAGGTCATTACAGCACTTGCATTTTAACATGTAGTGATATCCTTATCATGAATTGGCTGCTCAGCAATCAGACTATGATGCACATTTTTTTAAACTCACTCACTTTTGAAAGAAATTGGCATGTTAGTTTACTAGCTATCTGTATTAATTTCATGTTCAGCACACCTTTAAGTTTTCTCTGACCTTTGAAGCTGTTAGTCATAAACTGCTCTCTCCTTTTCACCTCTTATTTCCCCTGCCCCGAGTTTACCAGGGTTTTTAGAGAGTCCATTTGATACAGCCCTAGCAAGGTTTGGCTGGATGGAGACAACCTGTGCTGTAGGATTTACTTTGTTTAATTTTCCCCCCTCTTACTTCAGGTTAAAAGAGATTCAGATGAGTGAATATGATGCCGAGACATATGAGAGGTTTTCAAGTGCTGTCCGGCGACAAGTACATTCCCTCCGGATCATCTTGGATAATTTGCAGGTAATCCTCTTTTTATTGTAACCAAGCAGATAACCTGGAACCAAGCTTAAAATACTAAAGAAAGCCAATTGAAACCTTGTTTGCTATTAAAGAAAAATAAATCACCACCATCTTACATCTAGATAATACTTCAGTGTTATCCAAATGACCATTCTAAGTGAGAAGTGCAAGAAAACAGTAGCTTCAGTTTACCTTTCCTGCTGTCCTGGTGGTGAGGATTTGGTGAGGCTACATGACTAGAAGCTGCCTTGATTTCCCAAAACATAAAGTTAACAATCACAGTGGTACTAACAGATTCATGAGCATCTCATCTTTGCTAGAAATGTACAGACATTGTTCATGCCACAAAGGAGATTATGGTTTTGGTTTCTACTTATATTTAAATGTACCTTTACTTGACTGACTCTGTAGTTCTTGGGAAAAGGGGGAGCTGATCCTCTGGTATCTGCCTCTCCTCCTCAATGTCCGTCTTTGACCTGCTTCTTTCTACAGGTTCACAGATTGTTTGCTCCCCTGTCAGAAAATGAGAAAGGTCAGGAGCTGACATGGCTAAGAGTTAGTCAATTTTGACTCTTCTTACAAACCTTTTAAAAAACTGAATTGGAAGTTGAAAGTAGTTGTTAAAAGGAAATCTGTTATCTGAGGATTTAATTTTTCTATTTCATCTCTTTTTGCATTTAGCATGGATAGTTGACAGTTGAGTGGCTGAGTAGGTGGAAGTCTGGGTTTGGTATCTGTCAGAAAGATCTAGGTTTATGTCCCCCCTCTGACACAGACCAACTATGTGACCATGAACAGTTCACAGAACCTCTCAGTACCCCCAGGCAAACTCCAAGTCTATATGTTACAGTTACTGATCTGTCTGCATCAGAGGAAGGAATTCAAACACCAGGACTTTGCTATTCTAATGAAAAAACAGATCCGATTCTCCCTCCCTCCTAAAAAGAAAAATGTTCTTTTAGAGTGAACTTATGCAAAAATAAATTACAAACACAACAACCCTAAATGAGAGGGAATCAATTGCCTTATTTCAAATGACGTGAACTGTACTAAAATACTAGAAAAGAAAGGCCCCATATATACCAGAATGTTTTTAGTAGCATGTTTTTTTTCCTACCTGGAACCAAAGTGAATGCTCATCAACTGGGAAATGTCTCAACAACATATGGTACATGAATGTAATGCAGTCTTATTTTGCCATAAGGAACAATGAATATGATGAAAACAGAAGCAAGGGGAAAACTGAACTGATACAAAGTGAAGTAATCAGAACCAGGAGAACAGTGCATGCAATTAACTAAAAAAATATTAATGGAAGAGAAAAACACAAAATAATCAATCAGTAAAAGCACCTGCTATATGCCAGGCATTTGTCCCCAAAGAAAAGATATGAGAAGGCATCTTCTTCCCTTCTTTGCAGAGGCAGGGAACTATGGATATGAAACATGGACTATAATGTCAGTTCTTTTTTCATTGTATTCATTAGTTTGGGTGAGCTGTTTTCTTTTCTCTCTTCTTATTTATTATAACAGATAAGGAAAAGATTAAATGCATTAGAAAATGTAGATGATGTAAAAACAAAAGATATAAATAAAAGATTTATATTTATTTTCTTTTTAAAATAAGCTTTATCAGTGTTTTTTTGTTTTTACATCATTGTAGTTTTGCCCAATGTGCCTCCTTCTCCTCTCCCTCTCAGAGAGCCATCCCGTATAACAAATAGTATTTTTCAGTTTTTTTTCAAGATCAGAAAAGACTAGATGTATTGTTCTACTTCTCCTGAGGGAAAAAAATTTATTTCTATAATTATAGATGACTGAGCTTAACTTTGAAGCTAAGGACTGTATTGGAATAAATAATCAAAAGGTCAACTTGTAATGACTAAAATTTACAGTTTGCGCAGCCTTCATCTTTTAAATAGATTTTGTTTAAAGTTTAAGTCTGTTGTTGGAAATCTAGCATATTTTTCCATTTCAAAAAAATCCAATGTTCTAAATGGTAACTAAATTAATAGGCTAGCCTCAGATTGCTTTTTAACCCATAACCCATGCTTAGCCAGAGTTTGAGGATCTGGAATCCAGGACAATATAATATAGAGAAAAGAAAGCAGACATAAATTTCTTCCCCATTTAGCATGCACAGAGCTGGTCCTAAGTGAATTGTCTTTTCTATAACCATAATAACTCATGTTTAGATAGCAATTTAAGATTTACTAAGTACTTTCCCCATAACAGCCCTGTGGGCTAGAGGAAAGTAAGGCTCAGAAAGATGAATTGCCTTGTCCATGGTCACACAGCCAGTGACTTTCAGAGCTAGGATGCTTCAAACTCCATTTTTCCAAACTTTGTCCTCCTGCTAGTTTCCTTTTCTGGAGCACACAGAGGTTGAGTGTTCTCATGCCATCTACAGCCTCCACTCTCGCACCTCTGCCAGGCAGGGCCTGCCTCCCAAAGTGTTCCTACCTCCCTTCCCTAGTGGAGGACTCCCATTACCTCCGTGCAGCTGATCATTGCTAGATGAGGGAGAAGAGTAACCTGATTGAATTACTTCCCACAGAGTCACAAATCTATAATGCCAGCAGAGACATTGGTATTTTTTAAAAGAGGAGGCTTGTTTGAAGTGTAAGCAGTATCACTCCAGGAAGTGAAAAAAGGTGCAGATAATTCAGGGAAAGGCATTTTTGAACAGCAGATTTCTGTATATAGGGGTCACTTATAAGGCAGATTCTGAGAATTACAGAACTGAAAAGGTCCTTAGAGGTTACTGAGTCTGACCTACTCTGATCCCCTCATTTTCAGTTGATGAAATGGAGACCCAAAAGGGGAGCTGACTTGTGAGTAAGGTGATATATTTTTCTAGATATCTTGAGTTTGAGGTAACCACAGATATCCAAAGAGAGATGTCTCTTGAAGATATGGGACTGAATATGGAGTAGTGTCCATTTTAAAGTGATAAGCAAGATGGGATAGTGAAACCAGGAAACAGGATCAGTTTACTAAAGGAAAGGGAGGTAGCAGAGAGTACTGAAGATTAGTGGGATTTATGTGGAAAAAACAGAAGAATTAAATAGGGGAGAATTTCGATCAAGATGGTATAGTCTTGTGTTAAAAGCAGAAGGCCTCATGGTTGCAAGGGATAGTATGTTCACTGCTACCAAATAAAAACAAGTGTTTCAGAATAGAAAGGTAGGTTTGGGAAATAAATACTGGTTAAGAACATGGCATCTGAGAGCAGAATTTAGCCTTTTGGAATTTGGCTTAAAATAAAGAACTGACAGGCTCCTAGCCAAGGAATCTAAAAAGGGGTGGGGAAAATATATTCGCTTGGAATCGTCCAAATCTAATTAAAAAGCCTTGAAATTGAAAGGGAAAGGAGAGAAAGAAAAGCTGTCTATGTCTGTCTGTCTACCAAAGAGTAACTAAAGTATAGACAGAGACCTGGGAGTAGAATCAAACCTGAAATGCATAGTATACAAAGCCTGAGAAAGGAGATAACCATAAAACCATAGGCTCAGATGTCCATATGCAAATGTACATAGTGCAGCCAAGAATCAAAGGAAAAAGAACTAGAGATCCTAACTGCAGGGAGGCAAATTTGACCTTCTGCGTATCCCTGAGACTGGGCAGTATGGGAGCCACAACTGGACTGAGACTTTGAAAGGGCAACCATATTCAAAAGGAACAGGATATGAAAATGAGGAGATGAAGTAGTCTCATATATTAAGAAAGCACATATATGAGAGGAAAACTAGAAGCAGAAAAGCAATATTTTCATCAGTGTCTACTTAAAAACCATCCCCAATAGACTGGTGACCAAGGGAGAAATCATGTGAAATTGGTTCATTAGCCAGATCCAAAGAGTAGTCATTAGGAGTTTAATTTGAGACTGATCTGGAAAGAGGGTGCTAGAGAAATGCTGTGCTGTTTAACATTTTTAGCAATGGCTTAGATAAAGGCATCAATGGAGTGCTTATCAAATTTGCAAATGACCCAGACCTGAGAGGGGTTGCTCCCATGTTAGATGACAGAGTCAGGATCCACAAAGATTTTGACAAACTAGAACATTGTGTTTAATGAGGTGTAAAGTCTTATGCTAGCATTCAAAAAATTAACCTCCTCAGTACAGGATAGGAAAGGTATGAGTAGGTAATAGTTCTCATTTAAGCTTTAAAATTTTCAGAGTGCTTCACATGCATTATCTTGTGTGATCTTCAGAAGACCGTTTGAAACAGGTTTCATTTTCATTTCCATTTTGCAATTGAGAAAGGTGGAGGTTAGAGAAATTAAATCACTTTTCTTGGGTAATATATTTCATAAGTATCTAGGCAGGATTCAAATCCAGGTATTCCTGTCTCAAAAAAAACCCAAAATATTTTACTCTACCCCACTGTTCTACACTGATTCTCCACAAGTAAGCATCTGTCTGAAAATAAATCCATGTGTTTTAGTGAACCTCAAACTCAGTAAGAGTCAATAGTATAATATGGCAGCCAAAAAAGTTAATGTAGTATTAGGTTACATTAAAAGGGACATAGTATCTAGGGAAATAATAGCCTTGCTGTACTCTGCTCTTATCAGATCACATCAGTAGTATTATGTTCTATTCTGGGCACCACATTTTTTTCTATTCTTTTTTTTTTTTTTATTTTATTTATTTTCCGTGTTCTACAATCACTACCATATAACTTAGATTTTTTTCCTTCCTTCCCTCTTATCTCCCCCTCCCTCCCTGAGATGGCATACAATTTTATATAGGTTCTACACATACATTCTTATTAAATACATTTTCACCAGAGTCATGTTGCATAGAAGAATTAAAATGAATGGGAGAAATCATATAACAAACCAAAACATAATACAAAAGAAAATGATGTGCTACATTCTGCAATTGAATTCCATAGTTCTTTCTCTGGACGTGGAAGACATGGCACCACATTTTTTAATAGTAAAATATTTAATTGTATCAGGCTTGCAAAACAAAACAATAAAAAAATATATCTCAACACTCACTGCCCAGAAAGGTGCAGTCCTATCCCAGTTTTACACAAAAGTGGCCTAAGAAATTAGTGCCTCCAAGATTCATGACTTAATAATACTTGGGGGAGAAAAGTTGAAGGAATCATGACTCAGTCCCTGGCATGTTTGGACTTAATGTCTGGGTATCACATTTTAGGAATGGTGTTGAAAAACTAGAGAGTATCCACAGGAAGCCTAACAGCATAATAGAAGTCCTCAAGATCATGCAGTGTGGCATGGTTTGCCATGGGTTATAATTATTATTATTGACATTAATAATAACTAGCACTTTAAGGTTTACAAATATCACACTTGACAAACATTATCTCATTTTATCCTTACAATGACTCTGGAAGGTGGGTATTTTTTCCCCATTTACAGCTGAGGAAATGGAACAGACAGAGATTAAGTCATTTGCCTAGGGTCAAAGAAATATCTGAGGCTAGATTTGAGCTCAGGCCTTCCATACACTGCCCAGCTGCCTAGCTAAAGACACTGAGGATGCTTTACCTAGAAAAGAGAAATTGTATTGGGGTCATGATCCATCTTCACGTTTTTGAAGGGCTGTCATGTAAAATAGGAATTTGACTTGTTCTGCTTGGACTCAGAGGACAAAAGTAGAAGTAATTGGTATAAATTACAAAGAAGCAGGCTTAGACTTTATGTAAGGAAATACCTCCCAGTCATTAGAAGTATTTTATCATGGAATGGGCTGTATTAGAAGGCAGCACGTGTCTCTTCTCTGGAGGTCTTCAAGCAGAAGCCACTCTGGGGGCAGCATGGGATCTAGAGCTGAAAGGGCTGAGGTCACCCTTGTTCATCCCTTGTTCATGCCCCCCCCCCCATATACACACACCCCCTCATTAAGGAGACTGAAGCCCAGAGAAGTGATTACACCAAGATTATACAGGTAATGAGTGATAGCATTTAGATTTTCACACCAGCCCTTTGACTTTGAATCTAGTCCTCTTAAGGTTGTACCAAGATGCTTCTACAGTTAAGAGGCTTCATAGCTGGTTGAATAACCAGACCCGACGAGTAGTCACTAATAACCAGTGTCAACCAGTGTCAAGATCTCTAATGGATTGTCCCAGGAATCAGTTCATGGCCTGTGCTATGTAGAATATTAGAGGAGATTTTTGTTTTGTAAGGTCCAAGTTGGACCAGATGACCTGTGTGATCCTTTTAGCTCTTAGATTCTCTGATTAGAAATCCTGGGAACAAAAGTAGAGTAAAGGGGGAAAAGACTAGGTTAGGAATTGAAAGATATGAGTTGTAGTCCCACTTCTGCCACTCACTAGCCATGTGATTTTGGAAAGATGACTCCATTTCCTCATTTGTTAACTGCAAACAGTAGTAGCTGCCCCGCCTTCCCTAAGTCACAGAGTTGTTGGCAGGATCAAATGAGCACAGCACTTTCAAACACTTTGCATTCAAAGATAAAAAGTGGTACAGCTATTAATGGTCCAGGAATGTGAATGTTAAAAGAAAAGGTTTTTGGATTTGGTAAACTTCCAGTATCCAGTATCCAAAGCTGACCCAAGAGTAGTCCTCAATGGTTTAATATCAACCAGGGAAGTCATTGAGTGTTCTTGTTGTGACTGGCCTCTGGCCTCAGTCTGCCTCCTCATCCTCCTACTTCCCCTACCATTCTCCAAGGTCTAGGCCTGGAGTCCTAGAGGATTCTTTGTAAGAACTTCCAGGCATGGAGGCATAATCAGAAAGCCAGAGAATTTTACAGTTGTCAAGGCCATTAAGAAAATTCAGCACCTTCTGCTCAGTGGAGGAAGCTCCATTTCAGCATGTTGTGAGGATCAAATGAGATAACATTTGTAAAACGCTTTGCAGACCTTAAAGTGCTATATCAATACCAACACTTTAGAGTGTTATTTAAATGCTAGCTATTTATTATCTGTGACAGGTAGTTTGCTACTACTTCAACAATCTGGGTTGACTTGGGAATCCAGCTCACAAACTAATGAATACATTTTGGGGATTACTCTAATTGCTAGAAAGTTCATCATCATCTCATCTTAACTTCTATGCAGTAAGTACTATCTACAAAAAGCTTCCATATATATTATTCCAACAACCTTGTGAGATAGCTACTACAAGGGGACATTATCTTCCCCATGTTCTGGAGGAGGATCCAAGGTATTGCCTGAATCACGCAGCTAGTAGGTGACAGAACCTAGACTAGAAGGGCGCTCCAGTGGAGCCAAGGTCTACTTCCTTATATCATTCCTTCTTAATAAGATTTTTTTTTTTGTGGAGTCAAATCTTTTTTCTTTCTTTCTTTATTTTTAGATTACGACATTGATTTCCACAAAATTTTGAGTTCCAATTTTTCTCCCCATCTCTACCCTCCCCCCACCTCATAACACTTTGCATTCTGGTTACCCCTTCCCTCAATGTGCTCTCCCTTCTGTCACACCCCACCCTTCCCTTATCCCCATCTTCTCTCTTTTCTTGTCGAGAAAGATTTCTGTACCCCATTATCTGTATTTCTTATTTCCCAGTTATATCCAAAAACAATTCACAACATTCCTTCCTAATACTATGAATTCCAACTTCTCTCCCTTCCTCCCTTCCCACTCATCCCCACTGAGAAGGCAAGCAATTCAGTACAGGCTATATATGTGTCATTTTGCAAAAGACTTCCATAATAGTCATGTTGTGTAAGACTAACTATATTGCCCTCCATCCTACCATGTACTCTATTTATTCTATTCTCTCTTTTACTTTGTCTCTTCCCAAAAATGTTTACTTCTAATTACTCCCTTCTATCATCCCCCTCACCCCACTTGTCCCCTTCTCTCCCACTTTCCTGTGGTGTAAGATAGATTTTCAGACCAAATTGAGTGAGCATGTTATTCCCTCCTTAAGCCATATGTGAAGAGAGTAAGCTTCATTTTCCTCTCTCACCTCTTCCCTTTTCTCCTCCATTGAAAAAGATTTTTCTTATCTCTTTTATGAGTGATAATTTGCCCCATTCCATTTCTCCCTGTCTCCTCCCAATATATTCCTCTTTCACCCCTTAATTTTATTTTTTTTATAGATATTATCCCTTCTGATTCAACTCAATGTGTGCTCTGTGTGTGTGTGTGTGTGTGTGTGTGTGTGTGTGTGTGTATAATCCCTCCACTTACCCAAATACTGAGAAAAGCCTCAAGAGTTACAAACATTATCTTTCCATGTAGGGATATAAACAGTTCAGCTTTAGGAAGTCCTTTATGATTTTTCTTTCCTATTTTCCTTTTTATGCTTCTCTTGATTCTTGTGTTTGAAAGTCAAGTTTTCTCTTCAGTTCTGGTCTTTTCATCAAAAATGCTTGAAAGTCCTCTATATCATTGAATGACCAATTTTTCCCTGTAAGTATTATACTGAGTTTTGCTGGGTAGGTGATTCTTGGTTTTAATCCCAGTTCCTTTGATTTCTGGAATATCCTATTCCAAGCCCTTCTATCCCTTAACGTAGAAGCTGCCAGATCCTGTGTTATCCTGATTGTTTCCACAATACTTGAATTGTTTCTTTCTGGCTGCTCGCAATATTTTCTCCTTGACCTGGAAGCTCTGAAATTTGGCCACAATATTCCTAGGAGTTTCTCTTTTTGGGTCTCTTTCAGGAGATGATAAGCGGATTCTTTCAGTGTTTCTTTTGCCCTCTGGTTCTAGAATATCATGGAAGTTTTCCTTGATAATTTCATGAAAGATAATGTCTAGGCTCTTTTTTGATCATGGCTTTCAGGTAGCCCCATAATTTTTAAGTTGTCTCTCCTGGATCTATTTTCCAGGTCAGTTGTTTTTCCAATGAAATATTTCACATTATATTCTATTTTTTCATTCTCTTGGCTTTGTTTTGTAATTTCTTGGTTTCTCATAAAGTCATTAGTTTCTCTCAGCTCCACTCTCATTTTTAAAGAGCTATTTTCTTCAGTGACCTTTTGAACCTCCTTTTCCATTTGGCTAATTCTGCTTTTTAAAAATTTCTTCTCCTTATTGTTTTTTTGGACCTCTTTTTCCAATTGAGTTAGCCTATTTTTAAAGGTATTATTTTCTTCAGCATTTTTTGGGGTCTCCTTTAGCAAGCTTTTGACTCATTTTTCAAGCTCTTCCATGGCTTGAGCCCATTGCATATTCATTTTGGAGGTACTGGATGCAGAAGCCTTGACTTCTCTGACAGTATGCATAGTTCTTCCTCATTTGAAAGGGTGGAAGGAAATACCTGTTCACCAAGAAAGTAACCTTCTGTGGTCTTATTTTTTTCCCTTTTTTGGACATTTTCCCAGCCAGTTACTTGACTTCCAAATCCTTTGTCAAGTGGTCCTCCTCCCCCCAGGACCATGCTCAGGGCTGAGATTCAGATCAGCTACTCAATTCCCCCAGAGATTTTAGGCCCAGTGCTTTACAGATGGACACTGCAGCTGCTGCCACCTCACCCTGCTGCCAACCCTGCCTCCTGGGGCCAATGCTGGGGTGGAGGGGCCTGCTCCCCTCTCGCCCAGTTGGGAAAGCCCTCTCATTGACCTTTGAAGCTTTCTTTGGCACTTTTGGGTTGAGGGATCTGAGACCCTTCCTGCTGCGGATTCTGCCTCTGAGGCCTGTTCTGGTCCTGTTCCTCCTGATGCCACGCAGCCAGGGCTGTGCTCCACTCTGCTTAGCATCCCGTGGGATAGACCTTTCCTTAGATCTTTCCTATCAGCCTTCGAGGTTACCTTTGGCTGGAAATATCTTTCACTGTGTCATTCTTTGGCTTCTGCTGCTCTAGAATTTGTTGAGAGTTATTTTTTACAGGTATTTTGTGGGCTGTAGCAGAAGCACTAGAGTATATGTGTCTTTCTACTCCACCATCTTGGCTCTGCCCCACCCTTAATTAGATTTTTTTCTACCCTTTTTTTATTTTATAGGTAGACTAAATATTCATTGTTAAGTTGAAAGATCTTTCTTGATCAATAAAATGAACATAAAATAGAACCTCAACGTTCTGCTTTCTCTCTTTTACTGTCTTACACTGCATGTCCCAAGCAATGGGCCCGTGCCTTCCTTTCTGTTTTGTTGAGCCAAACATACTTCTTATCTCTTCTGCATTTATTGGAGGCTACAGCATGCTGTGGACTTTAGTCTTTCTGATGTCATTCTTACATATCTATACTTCCTGTTTTGTCTTTGTTTACACTTCCTTCCTTTGTCCCATATTTTGTTCATAGAGATAGAGTAAAAGACTGCATCTGTGATTTCATTACCATAGTGAGTTCTGGGGTGAGGAAACTCCCCTCTTCCAATGAAGATTAGTGTCTTCTTTGCAATTTATAATCTTAGGGAGAAACCTGGGTCACTTAGAGGTTATGTGACTTGCCTGGGATCACACAGCTAATATGTGTCCTAGGCATGACTTGAACTTAGCTCTTCCTGGCTTGGGATGGCTCTCTACTACATCTCCTTTTAGAAGAATGGCTCACATTTGCATAAGATTTTCTTTGTGCTTCAAAACAACCCTGGAAAGCAGTTACCTATTTGATTATTATCCCTACTTTATGGTTGCAGAAACTGAGGCGCTGAGAGGTTGTATCTTGCCCATAATTGCATAGCTAATTTTTATGTATGAGGCAGGAGTCAGACCTGAATGAGTGGGCCACAAGTCCTGCTCTGTGCCCTTGTTCCATGTTCTCCTAGCCAGGATGCTGTTGTTCACATGCTTTTGAAATCAGTTAATCACAGAGTCCCTGTCCCTAGGTCTCTTCTGAAACCTACCTTTTTTCCCCACCACAGTGGAAGTGCTTACAATTGTCTTGATAGAATTCTGGTTTTGAGCACCTCTCATACTCTTGACCTGCCTTGCTTTTTATAGTCTCTGGCTGTGTTGTCATACTTATGAATATTTTGAAATCTTTTCCCCAAAAATTTGCAGTGCATAACCCACTCTACCCAGCATTTCCTTCTTTGAATACCATGAATATTCACTTTTTCCCATAGGGTAATCAGCCACCTCTTTACAGATGAGAACCAAGTTCAGATTATCAGTTTCCATCTTTCCTTCCCCAACCTCCAGAGAGCTGAAATGATACCATAGTGCAAGTAAAGAACATTATCAGGTGCTTTACTTTTTTAATGGAAATCAACCTCCCAGCAGATATCCAGATACATGATTTTTCTTCTTTCACATAAAAAAAATCCTGCAAATATTTGACAACAGCTATGGTAGCCTCTGTGTATCTTTTCTTCTTCAAAATAAGAATCTTCATTAAAACTGATCCTCATATGGCATGACCTTGGGGTCCTTCAATGATTTTCCCACATATTCTCCAATTTCTCAATATCAATCATAAATGTGGTACCCTAAACTGAGTTCTGTATTCCAGAAGTGATCTAAACAGAGCAGAGTACAACAAGACTATAATATTCTTACTCCTAGAAATCTAGCCTCCCAGTATAGTCCTGGATCTCTCTCCCTAGATGTCGAAAAAAGCATAAAGATAGAAAAGGATAAAATAAAACTTTTATTTCATGTAAATTATGTGATTTGATACATAGAACATCAAAGGAACTCAGTGAAGGAGTTACTGAAATTTAGCAGAGCTGCAAGATATACAATAAATCCACAAAAATAAAATACACCCTGTACTAGAATACAACACAGCCAAAAGTTACTACGGTGCCATTCACAGTGACAACTTCCAAAACAAAATCCCTATTTCTTTTAAAAATGAATTTAGCTCAGGATATAAGGGATTCATTCCACAACAAAAAGTAAAATTCTGTTGGAAGAAATAAATTGAGACATGATTCAGTGGAAAGAAATGACTTGCCTTCTTCTGCTAGAGTTGACTAATAGACTAAAACTGACAGTAATAAGCTAATATACAGACCTAATAGTGACCAATTAAAGTCACCACAGGATGTGTTGTAGAACTTAACCAATTATTAAGGAAGTTTAACTGAAAAAAAAATAAGGGACCAGCAATACTATAGGGTATAGACCTTCCCTACCAGATTTTAAAACCTATTACAAAGCCATAGTTATCCAAAAATACATGGGTTTCAGTTGAAAACAGAAAAAAAAAAGGATTGAATAGATGTATAAGTAATCAAACTACTTTAAAAATTCAGTTGATGACAAATTAGAAGTAACATTTGTGAAAAGAAGCCCTATTTAATAAATGTTTTTGGAACAACTGGATAGCTGTATATACTGGGGTTAATTTGGAGCCATAGCCCGTGCTGTGTACTGCAATAGATTCCAGATGTGCAAAAGAGTTAAACATTTTAAAAGAAAACTAGAAAAAAATGGAAAAATATATTTATCCCATCTGAAGAGGGGAGAAAAATTACTGACTATTGAAAAAAATTAAAGATGTAATCAGAAGCAATCTAAAAGACTTCAAGTGATTTAAAAAAATTTTAACTCTGCACAAAATGTAATAAACTGAGTCTTTAAAAGAAAACAAGAGAATAGGTAAAATATGTGTTTCAAATATAACTGATAAAAGCAAATTGTCCAAAATATACAAAGTACTGAAACATATGGTCAGTACCCAGATTCTGTTTGATGAGTGCTCTAAGAAGATGAACAGTGAACAAGGCAATAAATTATCAGTTTCAAAAATAGACAAACCTATTTGCAGTTAGAGAAATGAAAATTAAAGCAACCTTATGATACCATGTACAAGAAGAAGTAGAAAAGACTTGGGAGATCATGATTTGAAGTCCAGCCATGGGGAATAGACTTGACCTGCTTGGCCCCAAAAGGCAGGAGTAAGAAAAATGGATTGCAGTTGTCAACAGACAAATTTCATTTCAGTGTGAAGACAAACTTCTCACAATCAGAGTCACTTAAAAAGTGAATTGGGATGCCTCAGGAAACACTGAATTCTCTGTCGCAGAAGGTCTATGGGAGAAGATGTTCTTACTCATTATAGATTGGACTTAATAGGATTTTCTGAGGTCTCTTCTATGATTCTATTGAAAAAGTATTAAGTAAAATAAGCAGAACCAAACAGCACTAATTTAAATTATGTAAGATGTGTGCATATGATTTTGAAATTTTTCTAAAATATAAAGTGATATTTTTAGAGTTAAATGTTCATTAGGTCTTTCAAATTATCAATTTAAATTCATATACTTTGATGCTTGTATGAAAATCATTACAGTAAAGTACTATTAATAATAGACTACCTATTGGTAGAAACATATCCCCTTAAAATTAGACCACATGATTTCTTTAGATTTCTTTTGACCATGTGATTTTATAAAAATTCATTTATGCCAGTAAAGTTTTATATTTATGTGATATATTTGCCCGTAATGTAATGTTAAATAATTATCAAATAAAATTTATGTAAGGAAAATTTTCAAGACCTTTCTGTCACATAGTCCTTATTTGTAACACATACATGCAAGATGACAATTTCTGATGAACTTCTGGTCTTAAGATTGCAGAAATTAGAACTGGAAGGGACCTTCAAAATTACTTAGTTTGGGGATTTTTAAGCTGGGACTGATGAACCTGTCTGTTAATATTTTTGTTTCTATATCTCAGTATACTTGGTTTCTTACGTAATCTTGTGTGTTTTATTTTATGCATATAAAGGTGTTATTCTTGAGAAATAGACTTCACAAGACACAAGAGGGTCCATGATACAAAAAAAAGGGGAGGGGTTTTAAAAGTTCCTGATCTAGTCCAGCCCTAACATGTTATAGGTAAAAAAGCTGAAATTTAAGTTCTAGGCTAGGTTGGGGAGAGCTTCCTTCAGGGGGATTCTTCCCAGTTCATAAACAGAACAAGACATCACTGACTTGGTCATTTTCATGACCCTCCTTTTTTTTAGGCCTGAGTGGTTCTGGGTGACTAATGCTTTCCAGAGGTTTAGAAGCTAATGTGTAATCCTAGTAACTATGGGAGTTTCCTTGGTGAACAGTATAGTGTTTGGTCAGGGACTAGCCAACTCACTATTTAGGCTGAATTTCCAAAGCAAAGCTTCAGATTTGCCCCTCATCCTGTATGACTAAGGAGACTGCCATAGAGGAACAAGAGATGTTGCCACCACCAGTATCTCTTGCACAGTCTGTCTGGGTGCCATCATTTTTTTTTTCAAGATCCACCCCTGCCAACCTTCCTTTACTGTATTTTGTATGTGAACAATCTAGATTGGAATTAGAGGCAGCATTGAAAGTGCTGGGACCTGAGTTTGGGTTTCCACTCTACCACTCATGCACTATGTAACATAAGGCCAGTCCCATCTTCCCAGGGCCTCCGTTTTCTCATCTAAGACAGGAAGAGATTGAACTACGTGATTCCTCAGACTTTTTCCAGCTCTAACAATCAGTGTGTAATTCTGTGTCTGTGATTTCTGAATTGAGAGCAAAAAGATCTTTTGCAGGCATCTAGTCTGTAGCTACTTTAGAAACTGAGTTTCCGATTCTCATGTTCCCTGTACCATATTACAGCATTGCTAGTGATTTTAGTTGTGTTTTCTCTTCAGTGTTTTTCAGACACCTCCTCCCACTAATGCTTGTGAATGTCAGGGTCCTCCAAATTCATCATATTGGTCATTCCCATTGTCACCTTATGGTTAACCACAGCCACCAGGTACTTAGCAGTAGCTCGCTCATTCAGTTTGGATTGTGAAGGTTTGCTCCTGTCAGAGAGAGCTCTATGCACTGAAAAGAACATCTGCCTTAATTTCCATAGCTCTGGACAGTCTCAGATTTTCTTTCTATTTCTTAGTGTCCACCAACTGTTGCTTCTTGGGGATGGCTTTATAAAAGGTGAAGGGAGCTACAGGGAAGCACTAGGTATGAGAGCTGTGGGAGTAGAAGATTGCTATCCTTCTGCTCTGAAAGAATCCCTGGAGCACAAATTCCTACTATTTGTCAGATTTCACCCTCTGGATAGCTGCAGAAGAGGCTTTCTTAATGGGAAACTAATAGAGTGAAGTGGGGAAGTTTAAAGAGGTAGTATAATACAATGATGATTAGACACCCTGCCTCAAAGTCAGCAAGACGTATGTTCAGGTTCTGGCTTTGTGAACCCTTAACCTCTTCATCCTTCAGACAGCTTTCCAAAACCATCAGTGGCAGAGCACAGAATGGATCTGCATTGGCAGAGAGAGTTTATTCACAGGGAGCTACCTATACCAATGAAATCACAGGACCGGTCCCTAGTAACGAAAGTTTAGGATTGTGGTGTTTTTATTTGGTGTTTGGCAAGACCACCTTTTATATTCAGGGCTGCCAGGTACAGTTGGAATTTTGAGAAAGAAACTCTGTCTTTGTAAAGTCACTTAAGAAATACTGGCTAACTAGCTTACTTACTTTGGAAGCTCCAAGTCAAGGCACCAGGACAATCCTGGTTGGCTTGTATTATGCAAGTAATTGTTTTCTCTTTAATCAGGCTTCCTTTTCAGCCCAGATCTTTCCTCAAACCAGTGTGCATTGTTGGTAACAAGTACATAAGGAAAGAGATCACTGAGAGGAGAACTGTGACTTTATTTTCTTTTAAATTACGACTTTAACTTAGTGTTCATATCCAGAAGACAACTAGACAAGAGAATGATGAAAAAATATAAGTGTAACTCAAAATCCATCTGATTTAGGGAGTCTTTGTCTTGCAAGGTGGTTTTTACCTCTTTTGAACATATAAAGCATATTTTACAATTTAGAGCAAACACATGAATTTCTATCAAAGAATCTTAATTAACACATTTTGTACTCAGTTCCCTTTCCCATTCCTTTCTATTAACTTTGATTCTAAAAATACTCTGTAACTTAGATAAATCTCTTTCCTATGTTAAACTGATCCTGCAGCATTTTATGAAGGCTTGATGCAGTTCTTGAAAACACTTTTATAAACTGGTTCTTATACATGCATTGTAGTTGAAATTCCTAGATTTAACATGTATGGAATTTTAATAAGGCAGAGCCTCACATTTAAGTAAAGGAAGCATATCTTGTTACAGTCTCTCCAGGGAAAATTGGTTTTAATGTCAAGGAAAACAGCTAAATGTACCTCTATTTCCTGAGAATGGTCTGTCTTCCTGGAAAATGCATAACTGAACCAACTAACCAAAAAGACAGGCTATGAAAACAGCTTTTATGTGGTACATGATGTAAAAACAAACTATTTTATCCTGCAAAGTTGATTTTAAGATAGACTGTTAGAGAATTTCAGAGACCTCTCCCCATTTTTGTATTTGTCCATTCTAATGTTTTCCAAAGCTTTTTTGTGATAGAATAGTCCAGGAAGTTAACAGTTAGCATGAAACTAAAAAGTCACTTATATAAACATAATCCTTAAAAATCATTCCTTGGGCGGAGTAGGAAGATGCACATATGCTACCTCTGAACCCACCGCCCATAAAATGCCTGTAAAAAAAAGAACCACCGGTGAATTCTGGAGCAGCAGAAGCCACAGAACGGAGCGGACGAGATTTCTGCTCCAGAGAGCCTGAAAACCTCTCACAAAAGGTCCCTCGCGCCCCGGACCCAGAGCAGAGCCCAACCCTGCCTAGGCGGCGCAGCGCCGAAAGGAGCAGATCCGAGCAGGCTTCGGGGGCGGAATCTCCAGCAGCCGCGCGGGTCCCTCCACCCACAGGTGACAAGGGTCGGTGAGAGAGTCTCTTTGGCGGGTCAAGAGGGGAGTGGGGTACCCCCATAACTCAGGCCCCCTCAGGAGGCAACAGTGGAGGTGGGAGCAGACCAGGGCTCCCCAAGCAGGCAGGAGCCCGGATCCATTGTTGAAGGTCTCAACATAAACCCCTTGAGGGAACTGAATCCCATGTGGTGGCCCTGCCCCGACCTGAGCACCTGAACTTAATCTCACACTGAACAGCAGCCCTGCCCCCAAAGCCCTGAGGCTGGGAAGCAGCATTTGAATCTCAGACCCCAAGTGCTGGCTGGGCGGATCTGGAGGCGAGGTGGGGGTGGAGAGGACACTCAGAAGTCAAGTCACTGGCTGGGAAAATGCCCAGAAAAGGGAAAAAAAAATAAGACTATAGAAGGTTACTTTCTTGGGGAACAGGCATTTCCTCCCTTCCTTTCTGATGAGGAAGAACAATGCTTACCATCAGGGAAAAACGCAGAAGTCAAGGCTTCTGTATCCCAGCCTACCCAGTGGGCTCAGGACATGGAAGAGCTCAAAAAGGATTTTGAAAATCAAGTTAGAGAGGTGAAGGAAAAACTGGGAAGAGAATTGAGTGACATGCAAGCAAAGCATGAAAAACAAGTAAACACCCTGCTAAAGGGGACCCAAAAAAATGCTGAAGAAAATAACACCTTGAAAAATAGGCTAACTCAATTGGCAAAAGAGGTTCAAAAAGCCAATGAGGAGAAGAATGCTTTCAAAAGTAGAATTAGCCAAATGGAAAAGGAGATTCAAAAGCTCACTGAAGAAAATAGTTCTTTCAAAATTAGAATGGAACAGATGGAGGCTAATGACTTGATGAGAAACCAAGAAATCACAAAACAAAACCAAAAGAATGAAAAAATGGAAGATAATGTGAAATATCTCATTGGAAAAACAACTGACCTGGAAAATGGATCCAGGAGAGGCAATTTAAAAATTATGGGACTACCTGAAAGCCATGATCAAAAAAAGAGCCTAGACATCATCTTTCATGAAATTATCAAGGAAAACTGTCCTGAGATTCTAGAACCAGAGGGCAAAATAATATTCACGGAATCCACAGAACACCACCTGAAAGAGATCCAAAAAGAGAAACTCCTAGGAACATTGTGGCCAAATTCGAGAGTTCCCAGGTCAAGGAGAAAATATTAAAAGCAGCTAGAAAGAAACAATTCAAGTATTGTGGAAATACAATCAGGATAACACAAGATCTAGCAGCTTCTACATTAAGGGATCGAAGGGCATGGAATAGGATATTCCAGAAGTCAAAGGAACTAGGACTAAAACCAAGAATCACCTACCCAGCAAAACTGAGTACAGTACTTCAGGGGAAAAAATGGTCTTTCAATGAAATTGAGGACTTTCAAGCATTCTTGATGAAAAGACCAGAGCTGAAAAGAAAATTTGGCTTTCAAACACAAGAATCAAGAGAAGCATGAAAAGCATGAAAACAGCAAAGAGAAGTCATAAGGGACTTACTAAAGTTGAACTGTTTACATTCCTACATGGAAAGACAATATTTGTAACTCTTGAAACTTTTCAGTATCTGGGTACTGGGTGGGATTACACACACACACATGCACATGCACAAGCTCACATACATAGAGACTGAATGCACAGAGTGAATTGAAGAGGATGGGATCATATCTTAAAAAAATGAAATCAAGCAGTGAGAGAGAAATATATTGGGAGGAGAAAGGGAGAAATTGAATGGGGCAAATTATCTCTCATAAAAGAGGCAAGCAAATGACTTATTAGTGGAGGGATAAAGAGGGGAGGTGAGAGAAAAACATGAAGTTTACTCTCATCACATTCCACTAAAGGAAGGAATAAAATGCACACTCATTTTGGTATGAAAACCTATCTTACAATACAGGAAAGGGGGGGATAAGGGGATAAGCGGGGAGGGGGATGATGGAAGGGAGGGCATGGGGAGGATGGAGCAATTTGAGGTCAACACTCATGGGGAGGGACAGGACCAAAAGAGAGAATAGAAGTAATGGGGGACAGGATAGGATGGAGGGAAATATAGTTAGTCTTATACAAGACAACAAGTCATTTGCAAAACTACACAGATTTGGCCTATATTGAATTGCTTGCCTTCCAAAGGGAAGGGGTGGGAAGGGAGGGAGGTAAAGAAGTTGGAACTCAAAGTTTTAGGAACAACTGTCGAGTACTGTTCTTGCCACTAGGAAGTAAGAAATACAGGTAAAGGGGTATAGAAAGTTATCTGGCCCTACAGGACAAAAGAGAAGATGGAGACAAGGGCAGAGAGGGATGATAGAAGAGAGAGCAGATTAGTCACAGGGGCAATTAGAATGCTTGGTGTTTGGGGCGGGGGAGGGGACAAAAGGGGAGAAAATTTGTAACCCAAAATTTTGTTAAAATGAATGTTAAAAGTTAAATAAATAAATAAATAATTTGGGGGAAAAAATCATTCCTTTTTCCCTTGTTAAGTTATGATATGCCATTAGAAGGGTATACTTCAGATGTATTCAGTTCAAATCTTAAAAGCACAAGATATCATTCTGAAAAATCAAAAATCATTCTTTTTGTTTGAAAAACATTGGAAATTATAATAATCAAACATGATTTTTAGTAATTTATCTTTCATATTTGAGTTCTAGATGAGGGAAGTTTAACTACTTCATTGGCTCAGGTAATTTCTTTTTCATCTTCCTAGTTCTATCATCTTCTTTAAAAAAACACACATATAGGTTTATCATCTACATTCTTACTATTGATATAAAAAGTAAAATTTATTCCAAATTCTAATCAGAGGCTGTCAGTACTCTCTTCTAGCTTTTGAGACCCCAACCATTTTTTAAAAATAAAGATACATGAAAATGAAATAGAACTGAAAAAAAGGAGACATAATTTAATTTTTTTTAATTGAGCACGTACTTCAGTTTTTTTCTACACAGATGTACTAATTATTGATAGAAACCCTAGCTTTCATGCAGTGTCACAGATGACGTTTAGGAGTCAGGAGAAGATTGCTCGTGTCCTTTAATTGAACATTGTTCTTTACCTGATAAATTTGAAGTAACTTTTAAGCCTGAGACTAGGAGACCTTCCCCCTCCGATCCTGAAATTGTCCAAATATCCTAAAAAATTCTGGTGTATTGCCCTTAAGGACAAAAGTTTCTGCCATATGGCAATACCCTGAGCCCTTGAATAGTGTAAATTGTCTAGGGTTTAGAAAAGGTGTTTAGAAGATTTAAGGATCAACAAAATTTCTAAAATGAAATTGAAGGATTTTACTGAGGTCATGGGATATTGTGTCCTGATTTGTTGACAGTTTCTGAGGAACAAGAATTCTTAATTTGGTTTCCCTCTAACATTGTTAGCTCCAGCCCTCTCCATGAATGCATAATCAGAATAACAAACAAGTTTAAAGAAAGCTGCCTTGTACTATGAGCTGAATTCATGGACACTTTAACTCTTTTTTTCCCTCATTTGAGTCCTTTTTCTTCATTTGGTAGTGAATTTTCCTATTTGCTGGCATATGGAGTGACTATACTAATTGAGATGTAGATATACATATATATGTATATATATACATATCCACATATCTGTACATATGTACGTATATATAAATATATTCAAGGAAAGAATTTTTTAGCACTTAGAGTGGATTTTTTTTCACCTTGCTATTTACTAACAGGAAACAATTTACTAATTTCTCAAAGAGCAGCCCCTATCAGACACATAAAAAAAAAGCCATCCATTTTCAAATGAATATTACAGTATCTAGCATTCATTCTGGAATATTAAATAGCAGTGAGTGCTGTGAAAAAATAAGGGTCACCCACTTATGGATGGGTGACTATAGGCAAATGTTCAGTAGTTTACCCAAGTTTTGATAGTAGTATAAAGAATACATCTTCTGATAGAGTATCAGGCTACTTTAAGCTAACGGTGGTTTTCAGAGTGGCTGCACATATTTCCGATGGTCCGGAGGCATTCTCCAGCTGGCCTACAAGTTGGTCTTGAATGTGTGTCACAGAAAAGCATGGACAGATTCAGTGAACCTTCCCCAATGCAGCTGTGAATCTAATAGTAGCAGTAATAATAACTGATACATACCCCATTGTAGGTTGCTAGGGATTTCACCCACATTATCTCATTTGAACCTATGAAGTAATAGACACTAAAGAGAATAGTTTCTCTTTATTACAGATAAAGAAAAAGAGGCTTTACATTGAAAGTTACAAAACTTTTTCCAAGATTATTTCAGTGGATCTCGGTTCTCTTCATTGTTGGTGTTCCTCAAGCAATGCAAATTACAATCCATTCGTGCCCTGCCATCCTGAGCAACGTGTCTTTGTCTTTCCCTGAGTTCACCATGGACCCTTCGGGAAGGGTCATATAACACGGCAGGGGCTTTCTTTGAGTTCTCTTGATAGCAGATGGATATGGCTGTCATGTGACTCATATTTCTTTCTGGTCATATGGTTATTTGATAACATCCTTTTTTACACTGCTTCTTCTGCATTCTTTGCAATATGCTACAAAATGCTCGTGCCTACCAAGTGATTCTCCATCATCCCTTGGCTGACCCTCAACTTCAGTTCTTCAGAGTCGTTAGAAATACTTGACAGATTTCTGAAGGATATTCAGCTTGCTCTCCTTCTTCTGTTCAGTTCCATCCATTTGCAGAGTTAGATCAGCAACTTACATATTGAGATTTATAGGTTTTGTATCCAACTGACTATCATTGACTGAATAATAGGTATTTTTTTATCCAAATGGCTTTTCTTACATGTCCAGTTAGGTGGATTATGGATCTCGTTCAGGTTGCTCTGCAGTGTTCCAGGGCCTGAAGCAATCAGCACAGTACCAAATATTTATAAGGAATCATCTTCCTTTTAGAATCCATAGTTATTATCTGACTATAGAGGATCTTATCTTAGCCCACCTCTGCCTTCCTTACAACACCTAGCATAGATATGGACTTATAGTTTCAACAACAGTAGCAACAAACATTAAGCATCCACTGTATGCAGAGCATTGTACTGAGTCCTAAGGGAAAAAGAAAAATTAAGTAAGACAGGCTCTCAATGTGGTAGATAGAGTACATAGACACAAAATTTATAATGCAAAAGAATGCAAATGTTTAAGAGAGAAACAAACCAACCATTGTGTGAGGTTCAGGGAAGGCTTCATGGAAGAGGAGACTTTTGAACTTGGCCTTAAAATATGGGCCGTGTTTCAAAAGACAGAGAGGGAGAGAGAGGTCATTATAGGTATAAAAAGTAATATAAATGAAAGCAAGAAAGACAGGAAGGCACAAAACATGCAGTGGAGTGACAAATACTCTAGTGTGTCTGGTGAGAAGAGTATGCAGTGAGACAAGGATCAGATGGAAAAGTTGTATAGCAGATGCCAGATAAAGGTATTTTAACTTTGGTATCTGGTAGAGAATTATTGAAGAATTTTTAGTAGAGAAATAACAGGTGCATAAGAAACAGGAAAAATGGTTTAGAGAGAGAAGAGGAAGAGACAGAAAGACAGTAAATTTGTAATACATATTTCCTTAATTGAATTCATTTGTTTTGATTGTGCAGTATTATTTTAGAGTCAGTGTTCTGTTGATCTCTTTAAGCCTTCATGCTGTATTTACAACCCAAATCTTCAGTGCTTGTTTTATTTGTGAAAGAGAAAAATATCCTTTTTCTGAAAGTATGCAAGGTAGGGGTAGAGAATTAAAACATGGTCCTCAGTGTGATGTTCCAGTCCTCTCTTTCTTATTAGTATTTTATTTTATTACTTATTATTTTTGTTCTCATTCTTAAACTCAAAATCTTTGATACAGGAGTCATCCTTATTTTAATTCAGTAAGCTTTTTATTAACTGCTTGCTACATGCAAGGTACTGCTTTAAAATGACACTTTTTTTTTTAACAAATGAAAGAAAAAGCATTTATTTAGCACTTACAATGTGCCAGGCTGAACTAAGAGCTTGAGGTAAGGGATAGAAGTGGAGAGAGCCTTTTCCCTCAAGGCTCCTGCCTTTTAACAGGGGAGATAGCACATACAGAGGAGAAGTGGCCAGGCAACGGTGTTTTCAGTCTAGGAAGTTACAGGAGTGATGAATGGAACAGTAAGAGAGAACACTGATCTGCCCTTTCCAGAGGCAACAGTAGTGTGGATTTGATTAGTTTTGGAGAAGAAGAGGTGGCATTTGTGTAACTAAAGTCAGAGGCCCTCTTCCTTTGGTCACTGCTAGAAGCATTTGTGCCAGAACTGCCTAGGACCCAAGTATTACAGACTTGAGGGCTAAGAAAAAAATCTGTTTTCAGTGTCGTGAATGCTGAGCTGCAGGTGCATGAATCCATTCTTGTACAAATGCAGCTAATAAAATTTGCTTACTTACTCTATGAGCTTATATTTTACAATTTTATACATAGATATATATTACAATTCTGACAGAAGGGGGTCTGGTATTTAGTACTCTTTTGTTTTTCACTGATAACAGTAACAAAACAACTTCAGGGCTCTCAGTTTGTCTCAGTTTGTCTCAAAGACAAAGAACTCTGTCAGGAAAATGAAGCCCACGTGAATAAAGCCAAAGTAACTTAGAAGTGTGATGATTGCATTGTTAATGGTGAGGGGAGTGGGAAAAGGAATGTACTTTACGTACATTTTTTTAAAAAATATGAACTCTTGCATAAATATAAAATCCGGACCTGCCTGTGACATAGGGAGGTCACCCAGTGTGGACGGCAGCCCGGTGGGCATTAACTAGCTCACAGAAGGTAAAAGTGGACAAACCATACGCTGCCTGTGTCCCACTACGTGCAGAGAGCTCCGTATCTACTGTCTTGGGCTCTCTTCTGCTGCCTGGGGATCGCCTCTGCCATCCTGGGCTGCCAACAGCTGCCTCAGGCTCTCCAGCTGCTCTGAGCCTCGCCAGATGGTAGCAGTCCTCAGGCGTAGCAGTTATTCCCATTGGCTCGTGCGTTATAATGCGGTGAGCTTATTACGTAAGTCCTATGTAAGAACTGGTCTATGTGGTCATAGATGTAGCGCTGAAAGGGACTTCAGAGGCCGTTGAATCAAGCCCCTTTAATTCTCAAATGAGAAAATTGAGGCGCCAGGGGGCAGTTGATTTGCCCACCATCATACTAGTAATACCTGAAATGGGAATTGGACCAAGGTCTTCTGACTGCAGAACCAGTGGTTGTTCTTTGTTTTTTTTCCTCTGTGCTATGCTGCCTTCATCCTGAATAGCTTTTATTTCCACTTTCTGAAAGCAAAGTCTATGGCCAACTGAGCCTCTGTCAGCATAGTGCCAGTACACTTGCTCCCTACAGTTTGATTTGGCTCAATATCTCACATTTACATCATGTTTTAAAGTTTAAAATGCTTTAATTTGATCATCACAACCACCCTATGAGGTAAGGACTATTTTTATCCTCATTTTGTAAATGAAGAAAGTGTGACTCCAGAAGGTGGAATATTTTCCTTAGAGTCACACAGCCAGTAAAGGGCTGAGGTGAGATGTAAGCCCCAATTTTCTTGAGGTTTCTAGGTGGTGCAGTGAATAGAGAACTGAGCCAAGAGTCAGGAAGACCTGAGTTCAGATCAGGCCTCAGACACTTCCCAGCTGCACGACCCCTAGGCAAGTCATTTAGCCTCTGTCTGCCTCAGTTTCCTCAATTATAAAATAGGGATAATAGTATCATCTTCCTCCCAGTGTTGTTGTGAATATTTGTAAAGTGCTTACTTAGCACAATGGCTGGCACATAGAAGGCACAATAAACGTTTCCTTCCTTCCTTCTTGACTGTTAGTTCATTGTGTTATGACTATATAGTTGTTCCCTATAGGAATAAACTTTTGGACTTTTCCCCTGTATGAGATATGGGCAGTTTCCTTTTCATTTGGAGTCATTACCATCATTTGTTGAAATGAATGGATCATTTGCACTTGAAATAAAGGATCTAAAATATTCCAAAGCAGAATACTTCAGTGACTGGAACGTGTTAGCACAATGCCTAAAACATAGTAAGTGCTTATTAATTTTTCTTCATTTATTCATTCACTGGCCTCTCAGAAGGATTGGAATCTGTTTCACATTATAATCCTCTGCATTCTCTTGCCAATTACCCTGCAATATCCTAACTGCATAATTTAGATAATGCTTTCTTTTCTCAGCCCTCATCCTCCTTGGCCTCTCTTCAGCCTCTGACACTGATGGTCATCTATCTTCCACTGTCATCCCTCCTTTCTTCCAGGGTTTTCATGGCACTGAACTCTCCTGATTCTCCTGCTACCCTTACCCTTCTCAGTGTTCATTGGATCACCATCTGTTTACCAGCACCTTTGCGTGACTGTGTGTCAGAGCCCACCTTTCTCTTTTGACATACTCTCTTCGAGATTAAGTCAGCTCACCATTATCCAGTTCTCGTGTCTCTTTGGAACTCTAGCTCCCACATCACCAGGTGCCAGTCAGATATCTCCATTTTAGACTGGTCTCCCTACCACAAATACCTTCCCTTTCCACTTCATCTTTCACCAGCTCGTTGTTGCCGTTCAGTTGTTCAGTCACGTTTGACTCTTCATGACCCTAGTCCCTTCTGTCCTCCTCTATCTCCCAAAGTCTGTCCAAGCTCATGCCATGCTTCCATGACACCCTATCTATCTCACCCTCTCTGCTGTCCATCCCCTTCTCCTTTTGTCTCCAACCTTTCCCAACATCAGGGTCTTTTCCACTGAGTCCTGTCTTCTCATTATCTAGCCAAAGTATTTAAGCTTCAGCATCAGTATTTCATTTTCTAATGAATAGCCTCAATTACTTTCTCTAAGTATTGATTGATTTGATCTCCTTGCTGCCCATGGTATTCTCAAAAGTCTTTTCGAACACCACAGTTTGAAAGCTGCAGTTCTATGGCACTCAGCTTTCTTTATCGTCTAGCTCTCACAGCCATACATTGCTGCTGAGAAAACCATAGCTTTGACTGTTTGGAGCTTTGTCAGCAAGATAATGTATTTTTTTTTAAGTATATTGTCCAGATTTGCCATAGCTTTCCTTACAAGGAATAAGCATCTTTTAATTTCCTGACTGCAGCCTCCATGTGCAGTAATCTTTGAGCCCAAGAATATAAAGCCTGACGCTGGTTCCTTTTTTCTCCCTCTATTTGCTGGGTAGTGATTGGGACCGGTTACTATGATCGTAGTTTTTTTGATGTTAGGCTTCAAGCCAGCTTCTGCACCCTCCTCTTTCACCCTCATCAAGCAAATTCTTAATTCTTCACTTGCTGCCCTCAGAGCGGCATTGTCAGCTACCAAATTGATCATTCTTAAAACACAATTTCCATCATATAACTCCTGTTCAGAAACCTTTAATGATCACTTCTTGACTCTAGCATGAAAATCTTTTACAGTTTTTCTTTAGCCTATCTTTCCAGATTGACATCACATTGTTCCTCCTCATACCATCTATGTTCCAGCCAAAATGACCTTCTTACTGAACATAATAATCCATCTCTCACTGCCATGCCCTTGTACAGGTTTTGCCCTCATGACCAGAATGCTACACACACACTCTCTTTCTTCTACTTCTTGGAATCCCTAGTTCCCTTCAAAACTCAGCTCAAGTACCATTTCCTACACAAAGTCACTCCTCATCCCCACCTCCCAGTTGTTACATGCTTTCCAAAATTACTTATACTTATTTTGAATATTGGCTTATCTGTGTATGTGTTGTCGTATTTCCTACCTTCTCTCCCCACCAAGCTCCTTGAGGGCAGGAGCTTTCATTTTTGTTTGTGTATCCCTAACACTTATTACGTTGCCCAGAACACAGCAGGTATTTAATTAAATGTTTATTGAATTGAATTAAAGATAACCACCTTCCTAAGGTCCATGTGTAACCAGCTAGTACACTGTTATTATTCCCTGTGCTTTAATGATCATGCGCAGTAATTGTCACGATCCGCATTTTAGAGCTAAACAAACAGACCCAGGATGAATATGGAAATAGAGCAAGTCTTTCAGCATCCTTTTCTTTCTGGCTCCTTATGTCTCCTACCTTTCCAATCTTCTGCTCTTCTGTTGTCTTTCCTGCACTGCAGGATTCAGCCATACTGGCTTGTTTTCTGATCTTGGAACATAATGCTTCATCTCTTCTCTCTGTCTTTGCAGTAGATAATATTCCCAATGCCTAGGAATATCCTCCCTTCCAGGTGCTGACTCTTAGAATCTGTGGCTTCCTTTAAGACCCAGCTCAAAGACAGCATCCTCCAGGAGACTATATCTGGTCCCCCGTCTGTTAATCCCATCCCCTGCAAGGTTGCCTTCCATCTATTCTACATTAAACATGTGAGCTCTGATCTGTAACATCATTTCCCCCTTTGGAATGTGAGCTCCATGGTGGCAGGGACTGGTTTTGCTTTTTCTTTGTGTCCATAGCACTTAGCACAGTGTTTCACACACAGAAAGCCCTAAATAAATACTTAACTGATTGCTTGATTAGTTCTAAGTAATTCCTCCATAATCCATACTGTAAAAATTATCATCCCCATAATTTTCTTTGGAACATGCTAGCATGTACAGGGGGAACCTTGGGTCACTTGAAAGATGACCAGAACATCAGCCTTCAACCAGAACATCAGCCTTTGACCAAAGCACTTTTCTAGTGAGTCACACGCTAACCATTGGGCTAGTGTTTATCCTCAAATACTAGACCAGCTTCAGTGCCTTTAGGATCCTCAAGTGTACCCTGGTGCCAGCCTAGGTTTTTTACTATTCTCTAGACCCATTCTGGGAGATAGAGAGGAAGTGAACAGGGTACTCTGAGCCCAAAAATCTTACTGCAAAAGCTTTGATGACTTAAAGCTGCAATCAGACCTTTGAAAACCCCATTTATGTACATTATAGTTTTATATTTAATTGAGATATTATATTCACTGTTACTTAACTATCATTTTATTCTACTTTGCATGGGAAATGAATAAGTTTGTGTCGTAAATTATCTCAACATCTTTTTGGAAGATATTGAAAGTGTCTTGTGAAAAATATTTCAGTGTATCAGTTAATATAATAGAACAAACACAAACTCAGTTTATAAAATATGTCCATACCACTGTTTTCTGCCATTAATAATTTTCAGGGTAAGTCTTAGAGAATTTCCAGTTATGAATTATTTTCTAGTGGAAGAACTTTTAGTACCATGACCCCACTATAAGTTATTCATAGATAATTTTAGTAAATTCTTGGGGTTTTTTCCTTACTAAATTTTCCAAGAGCAGTGTGACAGAAGACCCAGAACAAATGCTTCTCTGTTACATCTCTTCATATTGCGCATTTCTCCAAGGGTTCATATCTAGTTCATATGTGCTTTAAATGTTAACATTTTGTCATTCAGACTAAAAGTACTGGATGTGAAAACCATTAAAACTGACAAAATCATCAGAAAGAATATATACTTCGCCTGTAGGAATAAATCTCACTGTGGAAGAAGCCAATTTATTTATGAAAGTGTTCAAATGTCAGTGAGTTAAGTGAGACCCTGGGTGTGCCCTCTTCCTTCTCTCTATGTAAAGATGTAGACATGTGCCTGCATGGTTAAATAGGACTGATGTGGCATGTAGATTTTGTCATTTTAGGCCAAGGGTAAAGAGCGACAGTGGCTGAGACACCAATCTAGTGGGGAGTTAGATGATACCAAGATAATCGATGGATTGACTGGAGAAAAAGCAATCTACAAACGCCGGGGAGAAATGCATCCGGAGGTGAGCATTCGGGGTCCACTGACCTCAGAAAGTGAGCCTGGTGACTCATTGGATTTTGTGTATTTTAACTTTCTTTGGCATCACCTGTTTTTACTACTCAGCGTCATCAGAAAAACTAGGAAATTTAAATATGGCAATGAAAAAGAAGGAATTGGGAAGAAAATAACACTGAAGAGAACAGCATTATCCCCAACAAGGAGTAACATGAAACATTTTCAGTGTAAAAACACAAAACACTTTTAATGTCTTCCTGTTGTTTGTTTTTTAAATTCTTATTGAAAACACAGCTGATAAAAATATTAAAAGAGAGGGTCTTTTCCCTAATTGAAATATGATCAGTATATACAAATTATTTGCTAGGCTTAGTGGATAGGTCCTGGCACTTAGAATCAGGAAGACCTAGATTCCAGTCCTACCTCAGACACTAAGAAGTTGTTTGACTCTGAGCAAGTGACTTAGCCTCAGTCTGCCTCAGTTTCCTCTTCTATCAGATATAAAGAGGTTGAGCTCACTTGTCTCTGAGATCCCTTCTGTCTCTAAATGTGTTACGCTGTGATGACATTTAAGTAGTACAAGCTCAAAAATAGGCAAAGGGTGAAGTGTTTAGTTGCCAAAAGAGACTGATGATTGCCTATCTTCATGGGTAATCAAAATTGCTGCATAGTCATTTACCATGTTCAAATGTTGACTCAGAGAAGTTATCTTGAGAGTTTGGGGAACTCTTGTTTCTGTGTCATTGGCATGACAACAGTTACATCTCTGGGCAGCTGTTTCTCTTCCCTGACTCACACCATAGTATCAAATATCCTTAAAGGAATGTTTGAAGTCATTAGTGGTGGATCATGGCAGTATATATATGGCTACTATACTTAATTTAGATGAGTTACGCTCATTTTCAAGAAAAGCATTAACCATTGAGCCAAAATGCCCCTGCCTAATGTCCATCGTATTTTTAAGTGCCTTGGTCATGAGATCATAGGCCAAGAAGTAAAAGGGAACATTTCCTTAAATTTTCAAAGTCTCCTTTCTATAAAGCTTTCACATACGTGAGCAAGTATACAATGCCAGATTAATTTGAAATTGGTCTGTTAAACGAAAGTCATTCCTTTACACTTTGCATATTGACTAGGAAGAATACAGAGTTCACTTGGATCTAGACATTTCACATTTTATTTGACAAGATTTGTGACTTCATTGTCTCTAGTATTATAGTGAAAAGAAGAGAAAACAAGCAGTTCAACAGTGGGTGGAGATGGGTAATAAGGTTTACTAAAGAGAAAAGAAATACTTAAGTGTATTTTTTTCTTAAACCTTTTACCAGACCATCTCTTCAAGCGACTTTGTTCAGGAGTTCAGACATCTTATGACATATGGGAAAAATGATTTTGGGGTGGGAAAGGAAAGGAAGAAACCCTTTGTACCAGTGATTGTTAAAGCAGATGTGAGTTTTTCCCTTCAGGTATTTATATCTATAGCCAGAATAGAGGCATTAATTAAAAATCGGGGTTAGCTTTTTTTTTTTTACTATTGTAATTATTATTATTTTGGGGAAAGCATTAACTACAGTAGACGAACTTTACAAGGTTGGCTTGGGCCCTCTTTGAAATACTATGGTGTTCCAAAACATTCCCATGTGGCTGCTGCTACAAACATGTCTTAGATTCCATTTTCTGAAGCAAAATCCATAGAAAACCTTTCTACCTGCTGCTCAGTAAGATCTGAGCCCCAGGTAAAGTTGTTAGCCTGCTGGCCCTCACAGCAAAGATCTTTTGCTTTGAGAGCTAATGTTCTCCATTTATACAAGGGAGCAGGATTCACTCCCAGAGTAATTTGCTCTTCTGGATGTCTCACAAGATGTACAATGAGAGCTTCTTGGTTTATAAGAATCTCCCACTTGTCATTATGGAGTTTGTTTATTTTTTCCTCTCAGCTTGGGAGCCCCCAGCAGAAACCCAAACGTCTTCGGCTCTTGGTGGATGTGTCTGGCAGCATGTACCGCTTTAATGGGGTAGATGGTCGGCTGGAGCGCTCCATGGAAGCTGTCTGCATGGTCATGGAGGCATTTGAGAACTATGAAGAGAAGTTCAAGGTAACTGAATTTGCACAGAGTTCAGAAAAAAATTTAACATATTTTACCCAATCAATTAGTTAGTGTAAGGAAATTGAGTCTTTCATTTTATCTATTTCTAAACATCAAAAAACAATATTGCCAAATTATTGGGACAAGAACTCACTCTTCAACAAAACCTGCTGGGAAAACTGGGAAACAACAGTATAGCAGAAACTAGGCAAAGACCAATTTAATTTCACCAACTACATCATTGGTGTCCCTATTTTTCCACAGCCCTTCTGCATTTGTCATTTTCCTCTTCTTTCATGTTAGCCAATATGAAGATGTAAGGTGGTACATCAGAATTGTTTTAAGTTGCAGCTTAAGGGACTCGGCAGGCTCACACATCTGATATATATCAAAGGCAGGACTTGGACGCAGGTCTTAAACCTGAGCTCTTTATCCAGTACACCATAGCTGCTGCTGATGATGCTAACTATATATTTTTTAATATATAATTTATTTATTTTTCATTTCTCAACATTCACTTCCACAAGAATTTGAATTCAAAATTTTCTCCCCATCTCTTCCTACCCCTACCCCAGGACAACATGCACCCCATCCACCCCTTCCTTCAGTCTGTCCTTCCTTTTATTTCCCACCCTTCTTCCATCTCCCTTCCCTTCTATTTTCCTGTAGGACAAAATAGATTTCTATACTGTATTTTGCCTATATATCTTAATTTCCAGTTGCATGCTAAAACAATTTTTGACATTCATTATTAAAGCTTTGAGTTTCATATTCTCTCCCTCCCTCCCCACCCGCCCTCATTGAGAAAACAAGCAATTCAGTATAGGTCATACACGTGTAACAATGTAAAGCACTTCCATAATAGTTATGTTGTAAAAAACTAACCACATTTCCCTCTGTCCTATCCTGCCCTCCATTTATTCCATTCTCCCTCTTGACCTGTCCTCCCACAATATTACCCCTTTCCCCAGTTTGTCGTCCCTTCTATTATCTTCCCTCTCTTGTGCTCTTGCCCCTTGCCTTCCTGCAGGGTAAAATAGATTTCCATATCCAATTGAGTGTGTGTTATTCCTTCTTAAACCAAATCCCGTGAGAATAAGGCTCACTTATTTCCTTTCATCTCCCCGTCTTCCCCTCCATTGTAGAAGTTTTTTCTTCCCACTTTTATGTGAGATGATTTGCTATATTCTACCTCTCCCTTTCTCTTACTCCTAGTATATTCCATTCAGCCGTAAATTTTATTTCTTTTAAGTACTCTCCCTTCATATTCAGCTCACCGTGTCCTCTGTCTGTGTATATATACGTATACATACACATATATGTACACATACATACTTATATACATATACAAACATACATGCATGTACATATACATACGTACACACATGTAAAATACACATACATACATACCTATACAGATCTACATATATATATGTAGGCATGCATGTATATACACATATATATATGTATATGCCCTCTAACTAATCTAATACTGAAAAAGGTCTCATGAGTTATAAGTAAGATCTTTCTATGTAGGAATGTAAACAGTTCAGCTTTAGTAAGTCCCTGATGATATCTCTTTCCTGTTTATCTTTTCATGCTTCTCTTGATTCTTGTGTTTGAAAGTCAGATTTTCCATTCAGCTCTGGTCTTTTCATCAAGAATGCTTGAAAGTCCTCTATGTCATTGTATGACCATTTTTTTTCCCCTGAAGTATTATACTCAGTTGTGCTGGGTAGGTGATTCTTGGTTTTAATCTTATCTCCTTTGATCTCTGGAATATCATGTCCCAAGCCCTTCAATCCCTTGGTGTAGAAACTGCTAAATCCTGTGTTATCCTGATTGTTTTTCCACAGTACTTGAATTGTTTCTTTCTGGCTACTTATAATATTTTCTTCTTGACCTGAGAACTCTGAAATTTGGCTACAACATTCCTAGGAGTTTTCCTTCTGGGATCTCTTTCAGGAGGTGATAGGCGAAATCTTTCCATTTCTATTTTACCCTCTGTTTCTAGAATATCAGGGCAGTTTTTCTTCATCATTTCTTGGAAGAAGATGTGTAGGCTCTTTTTTTGATCATGGTTTTCAAGTAGACCAATAATTTTTAGATTATCTCTCCTGGATCTATTTTCCTGGTCAGTTGTTTTTCCAGTGAGATATTTCACATTGTTTTCTATTTTTTCATTATTTTGGTTTTGTTTTATGATTTCTTGGTTTCTCATGAAGTCGTCACTTCCATCTGCTCCATTCTAATTTTTAAAGAACTATTTTCTTCACTGAGCTTTTGAACCTCCTTTTCCATTTGGCCAGTTCTGCTTTTTAAAGTATTCTTCTCCTCATTGGCTTTTTGGACCTCTTTTGCCATTTGGGTTAGTCTATTTTTAAAGGTGTTATTTTCTTCAGCATTTCTTTGAATCTCCTTTAGCAAGCTGTTGACTTGCTTTTTTGAGCTCTTCCATGGCCTGAGACCATTGCATATTTTTTTGGAGGTTTTGGATGTAGAAGCCTTGACTTTGATGCCTTCCTCTGATGGTGTGCTTTGTTCTTCCTCATCTGAAAGGATGGAAGAAAATACCTTCTCACCAAGTAAGTAACCTTCTATAGTCTTATTTTTTTTCCCTTCTGGGGGAATTTTCCCAACCAGTTACTTGACTTTTGAGTCCTTTGTCAAATGAAAGGTATACTACCCTAGGCTTCATAGGTTTTGTGTAGCTTTTCTCTGAGATAACTCTAGGGACCTGTGAGTTCTCAGTTCCTCCAAGGTGTCACAATCAAGGGAGAGGGAGTTTACTTCTTTCTTGGCCTGCCCTCTGGTCTGTGAGCAACCACAAGTACTCTTCTGCCCTGGAACTGCGAGTAGGGTTCCCTCTCCACAGCTGCCACCAGCTTCCCCACACTAGTCCTCTTCCTCACCCCAGGACTGCCACTCCGGACTGAGACCCAGATGAACTGCTTGATTCTTTCAGGGTCTTTAGGCCGAGGGCTCCAAAAATGGATGCTGCTGCCACCCTGGGGCCGGGGCTGGGCCAGACCATGCTCCCCTCTCACCTAGGTGAAAGAACTTTCTTACTGACCTCTGAAACTGTCTTTAGCATTTGTGGGTTGAGAAATCTGGCAACCACAGCTGCTACCTGTGATGCCACACCCTGAAGCCTGCTCCAGTCCTGTCAGTGCTGCATAGCCCAGGCTGGGCCCTGCTCCACTCTGAGCCTGGTACAATAGAACCTTCCTGTCAGCCTTCTAGGCTGTTTTAAGCTGGAAATCTGTTTCACTTTGTCATTTTGTGGCTTCTGCTTCTCTAGAATTTGTTTAGAGTCATTTTTTACAGGTATTTTATGGGTAATGGGGAAGAGCTAGAGTGGGTACATCCTTCTCCACCATCTTGGGTTTGCCCTAGGCCATTTTCAATTAACCAGTTACTAACAATATTAATAATAATAAGAACAATAGCATTTATATATCATTTGAAAATTTTCAAAGACCAAGTAAGATCCTTCTGCAGACCAGTATTACTGGAACCACAAAGAAAAAAGTATTTTTTGAAGTGGAATTTTCCCCACCTATCTTCAACACTTGGATTTCTAGGTGAAGAAATTATGTAGGAGATAGATGTTGCAAAGATACCTCTAAGGCAAAAATCTTTGTGATGCCCAAACTTTGGTAAAAAGTAAAAAATCTAGGGGTTCAGTTATTTATTTTGTCTACAAAACTCTTACCAATTGGTCTGACTGATTTTTAGAACTAGATTGACTTTTTTTTTTTGACTGCATTGACCAGCAGTTCTGGCATTGGGTAGACACAGATAATCTTCTTCAGTAGGGGAAATGAGCATGTGGGCAGACTCCTGGGAGCCAAGAAGTTTGAAAGGGAAGAGAGCTTTGCATAGCTTCATCTGATGTCATTTGAACAATAAGAATTTTAACTGTCAGCTAAAAGAAAGTAAAAAGTCATATTCATTTATAGCTCACTTATTCCCACCCACTGCAGGAAAACCACTTATATTTCAGGGAACTGATCGTATTTCTTCCTAAGTGAGTTATGATCCTATTTAGCAAATTACTGCATCAAGTCCCACAACATAGACGGTCTGCCTGGCACTGTCTTGGAGCAGTGCCCTCTAGACTACAAACAGTTCCCTGTAGGGCCACTCTTGAATCAGATTTGTCAAGGCCTCCACCACCCTTTTGTACAAGAATCTTAAAAAAATTTTGTCACTTTGTTAGTGCTTAATTCAAGACTTAAAATAAGATATACCTCAAGAGTATTTGCTAACGGTAACTTTTGCAGGCCCTTGAATCCTTCCCATACTTTCTTTTTCTACTATTATCACCCTATGGGCAGCCACATGGTACAGTGGATAGAGTCAGGACCTAAGTTAAAACCCAGCCTCAGACACTTGCTAGCTGAGTGACCCTGAGCAAGTCACTTTACCCTGTTTACCTCAGTTTGAAATGAGTTGGAGAAGGAAATAGCAAACCACTCCAGTACCTTTGCCAAAAAAAATCCCAGATAGTTTAATGAAGATTTGGACATGAAACAACTGAACAGCAGCAACAGAAACGTTGAGATAAGAATAGCACCCACCTCCCAGGGTTGTTGTGATGATCAGCCAATAAATATTTATAGAGGTATAAAAAATGCAAAAGACAGTACCTGCCCCTTGAGGAGTTCACAATTGATGAAATAAGATAATATTTGTAAAGCATTTTGCAAACCCTAAAACACTATGTAAATGCTATTATTATTTTTTATTTCTTTCTTATCACCTGCCTCAACTATTACAGTAGCTTCTTACCAGGTCTTTCTAACTCCATTCACTCTTCTCCCCAGAAAATGAATGAATGAGTGAAAAAAAAAAAAACTTTTGTTTTGTTTGTTCATTTTTGAGACGAGGTCTCCCCATCTCACCCTGATCCAGCTGAAAATGCTACTGTCATTTATCAGTTGACTCTCCTACAGATTATCTGAGGAGTTATGACGTGCTTATTTCTGACCTGGGCTGGTTCGCCTGTCCTTAGGCAGTCTGGTGGTCCCCTGCTACCTGCCAATGTGGCTTACCCTATTGATGCTGGACCTAGTGCTTAACCAGTCCCCTTTAGCCCTCTATAGCTCCGAAGTCACAAATTCAAGTGATCCACTGGCCTCAGCCTCCATGGTAGCAGGGATTGTAGGTGGTTGCCTACTATTCTACAAGCATTGTACTTACTAAGCACTACAGATAGGAAATACAAAAGTGAGACAGTCTTAGACCTCAGGGTGCTCATATGCTAATTCTAATGGAGATAATATATAGGTGTATAGATATCTACACAACACATACAGGTAACCTTAGGGATGATGAGGAAAGCACTACTAGCTGAGGGTCTGGGAAAGGCAAAGAGTGGCATATGAGCAAACTCTTGAAAGAAACCAAGGAACTCCTTCAGTTTCCCTCCTCTATGCCTTGAAAATATTTAGCATCATCAGCCTTTTTCCCTCTTGTTTCAGTGACAGAGGTTTATCTTGATAATGCTGGTCCTTTTGTGCCTGCCTTCATCAGCCTTTTCTAGGACCCAGCAGTCATTCCCTACTTCCCTAGTAGCTCTTTCCCAATACCCTTCCATCTATTTTTCTTAAGTACTTTGAAACAACTTCCACGTTTAGTCTTATTAAATAATCAAAGAGATGCCAACTAAAACAACATTGAGATACTACCTCATATCTGTCAAGTAATTTAAAACAATAAAACTCAGTGCTAGCAGGAATGTAGAGAAACAGGTGCATTTTCATTGTTGGAATTATAAACTTTGCAGAATCTTATCTAATAGGCAATATGATGATGTGCAGTAAAAGTTACAAAAATAATCATACCCTTTAACCCATTTAAATATCTGGAGAGATATCAAAAACAAAACAAAAAAGAGCTTTCTATTAAATATATTCATAAAAGCCTCATATGCAAAAAAAAAATTGGAAACAACTTAATGTCCAACAAGGGGATGGTTGAGTACATTGTGACACACATTTCACACATTAATGGAGTGGAATACTAACATGAAATTAAGGTGACAAGTTTGAAGATTGTAAGAAAATATGTAAAAAACTGTATGAAATCATGTAGAACATAAAAAGCAGAACCGGAAGAATGGAGTGTATACACTAGTTATAAGAGGAAGTCAATAAAATAAAGGAACAAAAAAAAAGATTCCTGAGGGAGAATATTGAAAAGAGAGTCACTAAAAGTTGTGATATTTTTGTGAGTTTAAATTCATTTAAATACGTGAGTAATTGAAAAGCAACCTTAATGTTAGTATTGATGTTCCTTGTGTCAAAAGGTTTAACTAAAAAAAAACTTAATTAAGTAAAAAATATAAGCAAGCTCATGTAAGGCCAGTATTTCCCTCCATCTGCACAGCTATTTTTCTCTCAAGAAAGTAAAGAAAAATTTAAATGACTCTTTTATTAGAGAAAGTAGTATAAATCAACTGAGTATAATGTTTATAGTAAATTTAGGGTTGAGTTTTGCGTTAAGGCTCAGAAAAAGCAACACCCTAAGTTGCATCATGGGGAAACAAACATTCAGTAACTTAACAAATGTTCTTAGCATCCATGGATCTATAGCCAATCTAATTGGTTGCCATCTAATGGCATCTGCTGTCCAATATCATTGGCAATAAAATTGTAGTTAAAATGCTAAAAGATCTCAGACAAGGTTTTTAGAAAGCCAAGCATATGGCTATTTTATCCTGAAAGATTTGAGATAATTTTCAGAAAGTGTTGCAGTTTGTTTCATAGTTTAAGAGTTGGGATTATTCAGCCAGTTCAGCCTTTCTTGAACTTCACTAAGAATTCATATTAGTCGTGCAGCAAACATTTATTAAGTGCCTACTAAGTACCAGACAATGTTTTAGTGAACACAGACAAAAGCAAAAGGAGCTCACAGTCTAGCCAGGGAAGGCAACAGGCCTGTTTCTGGGGATATCTATGTAGGTTTGTATAGAAGAGTTACAGCCTACTTTGTGGAAGCTGGAGGTATCTAGACAGGCTTCGTGTAGAAGGAGGTGCTTGAGCTGACCTCTGAAAGAAATGAGGGATTCCAGGGGACATGACTGAGGAGGGACAGCTCATACAGAGACATGAGCTGAAGTACAGTGCATGAATAGCAGCAGCAGGCCAGTTTGGCCAGACAGTAAGGTGCAAGAAGGGGAGTAATATGTCATTAAACTGGAAAGCTGGGTTGGGATACAGTTGTTAAAGGTTTCATATACCAAACACAGGAAGCAATATGTGACCCCCATAGTTTTTCAGGCAAGAAGATAAAAGCCAGTCATTCTTGTACTTTAGAAAATTATTTTGTCCATTTTGGAGACTTGGAGTGGGGAGAGATTTGAAGTAGGGAGACCACTTAGGAGGCTATGGCAACAGTCCAGGCTAGAAGAGATGAAATTATCATGGAAAACTGCCCTGATATTCTAGAAACAGAAGACAAAATAAATGTTGAGAGAATCCACCAATCACCTCCTGAAAGAGATCCCAAGAGAGAAACTCCTAGGAATATTGTAGCCAAACTCCAGAGTTCCCAGGTCAAGGAGAAAATTTTGCAAGCAGCCAGAAAGAAACAAATCAAGTATTGTGGAAATACAATCAAGATAACACAACATCTAACAGCTTCTACATTAAGGGGTTGAAGGGCTTGGAATAGGATATTCCAGAAGTCAAAGGAACTAGGATTAAAACCAAGAATCACCTACCCAGCAAAACTGAATATAATATTTCAGAGGAAAAAAATGGTCATACAATGACATAGAGGACTTTCAAGCATTCTTGATGAAAAGACCAGAGCTGAATAGAAAATTTGACTTTCAAACACAAGAATCAAGAGAAGCGTGAAAAGATAAACAGGAAAGGGAAATCATCGGGGACTTACTAAAGTTGAACTGTTTACATTCCTACATGGAAAGATAATATTTGTGACTCTTGAAACTTTTCTCAGCATTTGGGTAGTTGGAGGGATTATACACACACACACACACACACACACACACACATACTACATATATATGTGTGTATGTATGTATGTATAGACAGAGAGCATAGGGTGAGTTGAATAGGAAGAGATGATATCTAAAAAAAATAAAATTAAGGAGTAAGAGATGAATATATTGGAAATAGGAGAAAGGGAGAAATGGAATGGGGCAAATTATCTCTCATAAAAGAGGCAAGAAAAAGCTTTTTCAATGGAGGGGAAAAGGGGGGAGGTGAGGGGGAAAAAGTGAAGCTTACTCTCATCACATTTGGCTTAAGGAGGGAATAACATGCACAGTCAATTTGGTGTGAAAATGTATCTTACACTACAGGAAAGTAGGAGAGAAGGGGATAAGTAGGGTGGGGGATGATAGAAGGGAGGGCAAATGGGAGGAGGGAGCAATTAGAAGTAAACACTTTTGGAGAGGGATGAGGTCAAAAGAGAATAGAATAAATGAGGGGCAGGATAGGATGGAGGGAAATATAGTTAGTCTTACACAACATGAATGTTATGGAAGTTGTTTGCAAAACTACACCTATATAGCCTATGTTGAATTGCTTGCCTTCTCAGTGGAGATGAGTGGGGTGGGAGGAAGGGAGAGAAGTTGGAACTCAAAGTTTTAGGAACAAATGTTGAGAACTGTTTTTGCATACAACTGGGAAATAAGAAATACAGGTAATGGAGTATAGAAATTTACCTTTCCCTACAGGACAAGAGAGAAGATGGATCTAAGGGAAGGGAGGGGTGTGATAGAAGGGAGGGAAGATTGGGGGAAGGGGTAATCAGAATGCACGCCATCTTGGGGTGGGGGGAGAAGAGAGATGGGGAGAAAATTTGAACTCAAAATTTTGTGGAAATGAATGTTGAAAACTAAAAATAAATAAATAAACATTAAAAAAACCCATCTGACAGCACCTGAGCATGATGGCACATGCCACATCATGAGTCTGCAATCCCCTTCCACTATTGCTGCTGCCACCAATGATAATGATAATAGTGGCTAGCATTTATATAGAACTTTAAGGTTTTCAAAGCATGTTCAACGTGTTATCTCATTTGATCCTCACAACAACCCTCAGAGGTAGTTGCAGATGAGAAAAAAAAAGCTAAGAGAAGATAAGATTTGCCCAGAGTTGAAGGCTAGTAAGCATCTGAGGAGCAGTATGCGTACAGGTTTTCTCTATTCTTCTGAGAGAAGGAAGATGTACTTTATCATTGGTTCCTCTGGTCAAGATTGGCCACTGCATTGAAATTCAGATATCCTTTAGCATTTTCATTCACATTATTTTCATTCTGTATGAATGAAATTCATAATTCAAAAATATCATTCTCCTGGTTTGACTTACAAATCTTCCCTTACATCTAATAATCCCATGTTGTCATCATTTCTTATGATATAATTACATTCATATACCATAGTTTGTTCAGCTTTTGCCCAATGGATACATATTGTATATATTTTATAACTATAAAAAGTACTTTTATGAATATTTATCACTCAGAGACCGTGTCTTATATGTCTTTCTATCTTGTAAAAAGTAGGTACTCAGTAAATATTTGTTGATTGATATTGGTGTTTCTTAGATTTTTTTTTTTGTTCCAAAGTTGCCTGAAACTTCTCCAGTCCTGCATCATCCCTATATTTGAAATAACCAACCAGAAACCATAGTATGCTTTACAGGTGCTATTACCTAGCTAGTACCATAGGACTAGTCATAGAATCATAGATTTAGGTGAGAGTTCAGATGTTGTTTAATCCAGTTCTCTAAACAATACATTAATCTCCTCTCTAACATCCTTAGCAAGTACATATCGGCCCTCTGTTTGAAGCCATACAGGATCAGGAAACTCATTACCAAATCAGATAGCTCATTCCTCTTCCCAGTAATTATGTTAAGAAATTCTTACATTGAGCCAAAACCTATTTCTCTATAAAATTGTGTTCTAGATTATACCTCTTCAGATTTTTAAGGACAATTAGCATATTCACACACATTCCCCATGTTTCTTCTTTTTAAGGCTATCTGTTCTCAGTTCCTTCAAAGTTTTTTCTTAAGGCATAGTTTTCAGATCCCTCACTAATTTTAATATTCTTCTCTGAATATGGTCGACTTTGTTACAGTTCTTCCTAAAAGATGTATCTAGAACTGAACACAACCCCCCAGAAGTGGAACTGTTACCTAATTTTGGATTTGCTGATGGTGTTAGTTGGGTCAAAAGTACATGTAGATTTCTGACTGTTGGATTCTCTTTCATGCAGTATGACATTGCTGGACACTCTGGAGATGGTTATGTTAATCTGGTTCCATTGGATAAAGTCCCCAAAAACAATAAGGAAAGACTTCAGATTCTCAAGGTAAAGACATCCCGGGGATATTTCTGTATACTGGAGGCATCTGTAGATCTATTGAAAGTGTCTTTTGGTCACTAAAAATATACAATGAAGAAGAAGTGTAAACAGAATTTTTTTATTTTCCAATGTTAATGCACCACCGTGAGGTACAATATATTTCACAATCTAAATCCAAAGTCATCATGGTCCCTCTTCTACTATCAGTTTACTCTATTCAGAACCCTGTTTCTGTGACTTATCTCAGGTCCTAGATCCAGTAGTTAGCTTGTCTGTGCTGTTCTTTAAAGTATATTGAAATTATAAAGAGAATGGTTGGTTTTGGGGGGGGGGTTTTGAGGAGGTGGGGAGAGGTGAGGGAGAAGGGAAAGGAAAAATACATTGAGTTTTCTCTCAAGCTCTCTTACAAGTCAAATTTTGTAATTCTGTTAATAGCTTCTAACCACAGATAGAAAGAACAAATACACTTGGGGAATAGTTGTCCCAGCAAACCAAAACAGAAAAGGAGGTGATTTTCCTCTATCCCTATAGCCAAGAAGAAAAAGTTTGAGAACTCAACTTTCTATCATGTAGCTTCTCAAGAATCGTTCACAGACGCAGTGCAAGTATATCAAGTCCTTAGTATCCATGGTAATTGCTGATATACACCCATAGCTGCTGCTGAAAATGTCCTTTATTTAAAGGGGCCCCTTCACCAAGATTTTTGATCCTTATCTTCCGCTCACAGACAATGCATGCTCATACACAATTTTGCATGAGTGGAGACTATACTTTGGAAGGAACAGAGCATGCCATCACTGAGATTGCCAAAGAGGATGCTGATGAGTACTTTGTCATTGTCCTGAGTGATGCTAACCTGGAACGGTACGGCATACCCCCAGCAAGCTTCGCCCGGACCTTGACGGCCAACCCCCAAGTAAATGCTTTTGCCATATTCATTGGATCTTTAGGTGACCAAGCAGTAAGGTATGTGTTCTTGGAGAATCAAACAAAGGAAATGTCTGTGAAATGTTTCATCTGTCCCTCGTGCCTGGAATGCACACCCTCTTGGCCTCTCTCTCAGCATCCCTTCTTTCTGTCAAACCTCAGCTTGTACACTACTTTATACATACACATGAAAACTCTGCTGGTCCCCCTAGCTGCTAATGCCTTCTCCAGAATATTGCCTTGGATTTATCCATCTTTATAGAAATATATCTGAACATATGTATTTTTGTATGTAAATATATTTGTTGTAATATATAATGTGAATGTCTAGTGCATATGTGTATTAATATGTATATATTTGTGTATACATGTGTAAGCATACTGCATATAGGCACATATGTGTAAAATATGTGTATATGTTTCTATATAGATGAACGTGTATGTATGTATAGCATGTGTGTTCACATTGGCTCCCCTGATAGGATGTAATGAGAACAGGGACTGTCCGTTTTTGTCTCTGTATCTCTGGTACCATAGTGCCTGACACATAGAAAGGCTTTAATAACTACTTGTTGAATGAATTGATCTTCCCTTTTCTCTTTCTCTCATTTTTTTATATCTCCCTCTCTATTTTATCTTTCCCTTACTTATGTCTATAAATATCCTCAGGTCTTTCCTGTCCTTACAAAAAAAAAAACAAAAAACTTCACTTGACTCTGTTCTTCCTCCACCCATTAAACTTCTCCTTGCCTGAATTTCCTAATCATCCCTCAGTGGGATAGTGAAAAGTTCCAATCCTGTCCCAGCCAGATACTAGTCCTGTCACCCTGGACAAGTCGCTTTATATCTCTGTTGGAAATAATAATAACACCTACTTCTCAGGGCTGTTCTGAGGATCAAATGAGATGATATATGCAAGCACTTTTTAAGCCTTAAAGCATTCTATGGATTATCATTATTACTATTTATTATTGATTTCCCCACTTCTTCATCTGATGAAATCTGCCTTCCCTCCCTCTCCTCTGGATTTGCCAGGGGCTTCCTAATGGCTAAATCTGATATTCTTTGGGATCCTTGTCATCCTTTACCGTTCCACAGTAGAAGATCCTACTTTCCCTCCCTTGGTGATTTTCCTCCAGAGGCACCATGTCCTCCTGGTTCTCTTCCCTCTCCCTGCTATGTAAGTGTGGGAGTGCCTCCAAACTCTATTTTTGACCCTCATCAATTCTGCCCACCTGTAAGAGAGCACCTTGCACTATCACCTCTATACCCAAGTCTGTGTGTCTGGTCCTGAGTCCAGTCTAGCTAGTCTCTCTACTTCTAGTTTCTCTTCTTCCTGGGACACAGGTCTCATCACCATGCTCCCTTGTTGAGAACTTTCCTGTGGTTCTTTCTAATGGTTCCCACATAAGAACATATAGACTCCTCAGACTATATTCAAGAGCCCCTACTGTCTAGCCCCCACACTTCTCTCTAGCTTCACTTCACTGTTCTATTTCATCCTCGAATTGGGACTACAGTTTTTTTGATGGATAGTTAAAAATCCTGGCCATAAACTCCATGATGCCACAGAGCCCTTACTGCCCCTGGATCAGTCGAGTTAATCCAGTCCTCTAAGAAGAGAATTTCAAACAACAGAAACAGTGGCTGCAATAAATGAAAGGAAATCCTTTGAAAGAGGCTCCTTGTCTTACTGAAAAGACCCTTATGCTGGGTCTTCCCCCATTTCAGTGGTTCCCCTCACTGCTTTCCCAAGCCCTTTATCCCTACTGACAACTGGATGAATGTCCAGTGACTGACCAGGTATTAGAAAGTAAAAACTTCCATTTTTTTAAGAAACTCTGAGGCTGGTAGAGGAAGGGGAGGCCCCAGTTTGCATTAGTAATTTTCTTTCTCATTTTAAATCCACAGGCTTCAGAAAACTCTACCAGCAGGCCGCTCCTTTGTTGCCATGGATACCAAGGAGATCCCTCAAATTCTACAGCAGATTTTCACTTCCACCATGTTGTCCAGTGTCTAAGAATGGTCCTTTATGGGCCCTATAGCTTAGCCACTACGAGAGGTAAATTAAAGCAAGAATATGTATCCCTCTGAAAAGATCAGCTTCTCAAGAAAGAAGGGATGGTAGAACATTTTAATCTCTATTTTCCCAAGTCTCTCTAAATAATTACTCTTCAATCAGAATTCTAAAAAACAGAGGTGTGGGGCTTGGCTATGGAAATTTACAGTGATTCATTAAAGTTCAAGAATTTAGTTGGTCTGCGTTTGTCAAAGGACTGGAAGCAGAGGAAGACAGCTGAAAACTGTAGGCCAGAAGACCGTTGGAAAAGGAACAATCTCTCTTTGCTTTCATAAGTGAAGTGACAAACTCATCTCTACAGAAAGTAACCATATCAAAACCAAACTGACACCACCATTATGGAAATGCATGTCATCACATGTCCAATCCAACCTGCTCTTGTCCGATAATTCCTGTCATCCGTTTCCTTGCTCAGTTCTCCTCAGCCCTCTGATTTCCTGAGAACAGTAGAGTTCTAGTCTTAGTGTGGGATGATCCAGTGTTCAGCCAATGAACTGACTGTTTAGAGAAGGCTGCATTCTCTCCATAATTCTCTTTTCTTGAATATAGCCAGAAGGAATCCAAGGACTCTGAGATTGCCTTTTCTCCCCATGTAAATTTGAAAAGGTTACCCTGCTATGAAATATTAAGACATTTAACATTTAAAACATTTTGTCTGCCACCTGGGAGAAGGAAAGAGGGACAGGGAGAGAATAATTAATTCAACAAATATTTATTCTCACTGGTTCCCCACCCCATTATGATTTCTTCCCATCTCACTGGTTCTTCACAAAAACTCTTTCCACTGCTTCATTTAGGTATGCAAAATTTCTAACTTGTAATGATATCTGTCTACATGAAAACCATTATTTCAGGAGACAATTAACATAAGGAGAGGGTTACCTCACCAAAAGAAGGCATAAAAGAAACTAAACACATACCAGCAGGACCAGAGGCCCCACAGAACAGTCAGACACCTTTCCTGTGGCAGGATGGAAACATCCTTACTCTCTGTGCCCTTCCTTGCCTCATTCACAAACTTGCTTCAGCTGGTTGACCTTTCCCAACCAGCCAGATGTCACTTCTACAACTAAGTCCAACCCCTCCACAAGAACTGAACCCTCCACTGACAGAACAGCCTTAGTTCACAGCTGACCCCCAAGTCAGGGAGTATATATCTGTGTATTTTCATCCTGAGTTGGGAAAACGAGGGCCTATAAATAATGTAACCTTAAAATCTAACAGGAATTGAAGTTGTATATAGCTTATTATGTCTCTTTAAGCCTTAGGGTCTGCACAGAATGTCAGGTCAGTGTGTTCCACCCTCCTTAATTGACTGTCCAATAAAAAACAATCCGATTTCTAATGTGTTTTGTTGCGCTGCTGTTGCTGTTGCCTGACTCCATGCCCACGGTCTGGCCTCTAGGCCTGAGGCTGCCACAGTGTCCAGGAGGGAAAGATTCTAGCCATTGCAAGTGTTTGGGCAGAGCATCACCCAGTGGGTTTGGGCACTGGAGGGCTGCAGCCCCCGCTTTCTCATTGCACTTTTAGGCAGTTTCCCTTTTTTCCAGAGTGAACAGTGATGCCTTTGGTGGTCATTTTCTGCAGCCTCTCCTTGAGCTATACCTCCGCAGATACTAGTCAGGCATCATTACAGCTACCCCTGGATACCTCTCAACTCACCAGCCACCCTCAGTCAGCCACATTAAGGGGCTCCCTAGAACTTTCCCTAAAAGTTCTTACTCATTTTAATCAAAATTGTCCAGTAACCAACTGCTTCCAGCTTCGGTGATGAACTTTGGCATTTAGCTTATGACCCCTGTGGGTGTCCTTCTGGACCACAGTCGACTCAAACTTTGCCCACTTACCACCATGGCATTGCCCAGATAAGCCTTTGGGAATTCAACCTCTGGGCAACTAAAGAAATGCCTGGGGGCTCAGGGAGATTGGGAGGGGGGGCACATAGGAATCTAGTCTTGACTGTTTAAAACCATATAAGCCACAGGAGCCAAAATTTTTTCTCTAGTAATTGTTTCCCCCTTCCTCACCTCATTTGAAATCCTACCCTATGAAGAAATAACCTCTTATTTTCTTAATGAAGAAGGATTGGGAGAGGGATAGTTTATTCCCACTTCTGCAGTCTCCCAAAGCTTATGCATTTATTTCTGAATGTATTTAATTATAAGCTTATTCACAGATATTTCTTATTGCCAGGACCTCCAGTCTTTTCCATGCCAAGAAGGCAAAACCTCTATTTTAGAAGGATATTCACAGATTGATGAGAAGATTCATTGTTATACCTTGGGGATAGGGGGCCAGTAAAGAGTAGCCACTGTGTATGCTAAGTACCTTCCCTGGAGTTTTTTGTGTTCACCCACAGAGAGCTAAGTTAAAAGCAGAACTATAAGCCGCATATACGAAATACTGCATAAGTGCCTTTCGCATGAGTCATTCCTTATAGCAGCTTCCTATGAAATGTCAGAGGTGGAGAGCTCAATTGTTGTCAGCAAAATTTCTCTGAAAACAAGCAGCAGGACTTCAAATGCCACATTTCCATTTAGAAGGTGGTTTTTCCACATATAATATTGTAAGACAGTTGTGAGAGACGAGCAGGGGAGAGAGTAGGAGTCCTGGCCAGTTCCAGAGAATCAAACCCTGCTTCTCCCTCACACCTCTGGGGATGTAGAAAGAAATGTAAATGATTCCAACAGCAGAGGAACCTGCAGGCCTGGGAGAATAGCAAATAAGGCTTTTTGGTATCATTTTTTTCCTGTGAAATCAGCTACCAGAACAAGTCAACGCGTCATACATATGCCCCTGTCCTGCATAATGTTTCTCTGGGGTCAAGGCCCATGCAGAGTTAAATGTCCCCACATCATCTGGCACAAATTGAACACAATAAGCTATTTTATTACAATATTTTAAAATTCACTGATTTTAAATTTGCCCACACAGTGACATTTATAGGTATTTTAGAACACTTGGATGAAAAATCTTATATGCTACCAATTTAAAGAAAAATCTTGCTATGGTAGAGCACATACACATGTGTGTGCATGTGTGTGTCCAAATACATGCATATACACATAGTATGTATATAACTCTAGGTCATGTAATGTCTCTTGTGGAAAATGTGTGAAATCTGTGTATGTATTTCAGGATCAAGGACTTAGCTTTTCCCCCCAGCACATGTCAGGGGCCACACAGCTTAGTACAATTTCTCTTGATGTCCTCAGAAGCCCAACAACATATTACAGAATGATAGTCTCCTGATTTCTATACCCAGAACATTTATGTGGCATTCTCATATGCATCCATGTGTTTGTCCAAGATAGGTGATCTCAATGACTTTCATAGAGCCAGTGTACAGGGTAAAAAAAGGTCCACCAAATGACCTCTTAGAAGTGGGCATGGTGATTTTACCCCAGGTCTGAGCGGAGACTTCACTTCAGCATCAGGTACCAAAGTTTGTTTCCTTTTTGATTTCCTTGCTCATGGCTGCTTTAAGATATTGATAATTACAGAACCCGCTGTTCCCCACCGAGGGAATCAAATAGAAGGGGAGGAGGGGGAGTGGAAAACCACTGTGCACCAAGAGCACATGTGACCTTTGTGCTCTTGCTGAACAATGAGCAATTGTGCTTTTTTTTTTCAAGTTGTTAAATCCTGGTAAACCAAAAAAAAAAAAAAATCTCCCTAGAGAGAGGGAAAACTGCCTGGCAAGCACACAGCTCAAGTTGCGAATGATCTGACACTCTTTTCCAAGACTAAATGCCATCGGGTCGCTACCCTTTAAACAGAGAGAGCGTCTATTGCTGCACAGCAGGGCAGTTTGCTTTAGAATGCCAGTGTTACATAATTCTAGAATAGAATGGTGTTTGTGGTATTTGGCTCCTTGCTGGAGATGGAGGATGAAGGAGGAAATGCTCTTTGGAGCTGCCTTGGGGCCAGAGGCCAGAGGGAACGTTGTGTTCTGCTGTATCAAACCTTATTACAGAGTCTTTCAAGCTCAGAAGAATCACAGGCCACATCATTTGGGACCTCTCGGGCCAATAGACTTCAGCAGGAACCACAGCCACCAAGGCATTTCTCACTGGGGCCTTTGCCCATCTTCTATGGGTTCATAGAAAAGCTGCTGAACTGTGGGAAATGTTGGGGGAAGTAAGGAGTATTTGGACTCACAACAGGCAGGAGTAATTCATCAAAACTGTACCCCCAAGGAAGATCAAGTGTGGCCCTGAATCAGATTCAGAGGGCAAGAGGTTGTGCTCCAGTGCTTTTCTAAAGTTTAAGTATGGAAACTGAAGAGACAAGTGGTGAACCTTGTCACATCATGAAGCAGACCATGCTACTGTTGGGCAGCAATCAGTAAATAAACATTTATTACACACCTACTATATGCCAGGTACTGTCTAAGCACTGGGGATACAAAAAAAGGTCAAAAGACAGCTTCTACCCTCAGGGAACATATAGTCACTTTCCTCATGGGTTTTCCCGACTCCAAGCCCAGCATTTTCTAAGGCACCAAGGTACATGGTAACTAATGAGTCTGTTTGTTAGAAGTTTGGCTTCGTGATGTTGACAGGTTCAAAACTCTTTTCATTCTAGCTTTCATACTTAAATTTTAGAGATGCATTTGAGAGAAACCCTTGAACTTTGAACCTGCTAGATTCTCAGTGCCATAGGTAACTAAGACTAACTTACAGGGGTAATTGCAAATTTGCATCAGTTGGGGAAATTTTCCACACCAGTGACAGTATAGGTCCAGCCAAAATTAATGAAACTACATAAAGCATTGAGCCTAAGCATTGAGGATGCAAAGATAGATACAACACAAGTCCTGTTCTAAGGGACTTAAATCTAATAGAGGGAAGAAAAAGTACAATGAAAACTATAATGCAGGGGACCAGAAGCTAAGTGCTATGTGACATCATAGAAAGATTGTTGGATGTAGATAGATTGTTGGATTAAGGATGGGGCACCTTCAATGAAGTCTTACCCTGATACCTCCTCCAGAAGATGACCCTGTCCCTGAAGGCAATGCCAAAGGAGCCCAAGCTCTGGCATGTCCCAGCAAGCTGACAGAGCTTCAAGTACAGGCATAGCCTTAAATGGTCTATTTGTCTTCAAAGGAACCAGTCTAGCTACAAAGAGGCTCATTGCCCCATTGGCAACCAGGTAATTTTTTTTCTGGTCACAACAACCCATGAAACAACGTACTCAATATAAATGGGTTGTGTTTTGCTTCATTACAAAGAGCCCTGGTGAATGAGATCACAGATCCCTGAACCATTAAAGTAAGGCTAAGAAGAAAAAGGGAGAGGGGCGTACTGATGATATAAACAGGACCCATCCAACTGGATATCACAGAAGTATGACTGTTGTCCAAGCAGCCTCAGCCTGTGCAGCAAATGCAAGAATGGAGAGTTATCGATGTTATAGGTATTATATACCTATGCTGTAGGTCTGTGTCATGTATATTATGTATCTATATTATATAAGGTATAATAATTATATAGATAATAATAGACATTATATAGATATTCATGTTATAGATAACAAAGAGGAAAGCATTTTCCTTTGCCATCCCAGAACATACCTTAATGATTATGAAAAATTTCCTTCAACATCAATGCCCATACATGGTGGACCCAACCACTGACTCATCCTTGAGGTTGCGGAGTTCTAGAACTAGGGAATCTCTTTCCACTACTATGAACTTAGCCTTTTAATGAAAGGTACAGGGTAATGCTGCCTGCAGAAATTTGTAATTTGTGATTAGTCAGTGAGAATATTGGGAATCCCTTGAGCTCAGATAAAAATTTTATCTCCTTCTATTGAGTAAACTTCTCTACTTAGCTGACTGGGATGGGGCGGGGGGTGGGGGAAATTGCTCTTCTGGTATGGTATGTTTTATGAAATGAAGCCCTGCAGAATTTAGGAAGACTTCATTGGGTAATGATCTCTTTTAAAAAACTCCAAAGTATTATTTCTTGAGTAATGGAAAAAGCAAAACCCTCAGATTAATAAATACTGCAACGTGGGATAATAAACAAACAGCCTCAGAGTTCAGAAGACCTGGCTTCAAGTTCTGACTCTGACATACCAGCTACAGGACCCAGGGCAAAACACAAGCTCTCAGAGTCCCTGAGCAATTCTTTTTAAGAAGTTTGGTATAGTGGATCATACGTGGAACCTGAAGTCAAGATCTGAGTTCAAAGCCTGCCTCTGTTATTTAAGTCATCCTGGTCACTTAGCCTCTGCTTCTTTGCCTATAAAATGAGGATAATAATAGCAATCACCTCACAGAGTTGTTGTAAGACCAAGTGGAGATGGTATATGTAAAGTGCTTTGCAAACCTTAAAGGATTATATAATGTTGTTGTTATCGCATTTTTAAATTCAACAAATATCTATTAAGCACCTACAATGTGCCAGGGTAAGGGTAGGGAAGGAGATACAAAATCTAAAGAACATATGGTCCCTACCATCATGAAGGTGACAGTCTAGTAAAGGGATAAAATGCAAGCACATATAATCACATGGCATGATAGGCACATTTAAAGAGCTGCAAAATGAAGTGTGATATGACATGGAAGGGGGAAGACCATCAGTGACAGGATCAAACAGGGCTTCATGAAAGATAGTGAGATCATAAACGTGGAACTGGAAGGGATTTTAGATGCCATCTAGTTCAATGGCTTGATGTTTTATTCCATGTTTTTGCATCTAAATACATTAAGGACAAAATCATATAATTTTCTTTCTCTGCTTTGTCTCTTCCTAAACCCATTTTGTAATGTAGAAGGAATAATGGGATGTCCTATTTTTATATTCAGTTTATTAAATATGGGAATTAATTGTTCTTGGAATATTTTATAGAATTCACTTGTAAACCCACATCTTCCTGTGGTTTTTTACTTTGGGAGTTCATTTATGATTTGTTCAGTTGTTTTTTTTTTTCTGAGTGTAGGTATATAAATTCTGTTTCCTCTTTCAGTCTGAGTATATTATTTTTTGTAATTACTCATCCATTTCACTTAAGTATCAATTTGTTACCACGTAATTGAGGGAAATGGTTTCTAATAATTTCTTTAACTTCTTCACTTGTTGTAAAACTCATTTCCCATTTTTTTTTTATTTTGGCGATTTGATTTTTCTCAGTTTTTTTTTTCTAGTAAGATGGACTAAAAGATTTTATGTGGAGTTTTTTCAAAAAAAAGAAAAGAACAGTTTGCTTTTATTTATCTATTTGATGGGGTTTTGTTTTGAATTTTATTAATCTCTTTTTTGATTTTTTATAATTTTATTTTAGTGTTTAGTTAGAGGTTCTGGATTTATTGGTTTTCTGGTTTTTAGTCACATTCTCAAAGTATTAATTCTTTCTCTCTTTTGTTGATGAAAATATTTAGAGATATGAAAATTTTCATAAGGACTGTTTTGTCTGTATCCCAAAAGTTTTGGCATATTTCCTCATTATTGTCATTTTCTTTGAAAATTACCTATCTAATGAAATTACCTATTGTTTCTATGATTTGTTCTTTGAATTACAAGTTCTTTAAAATTAAATTATGTGGTTTCTTTTTTCCCTTTTTTCATTTTCCTTTCTTCAAAGGCACTTTATTTGTTATAGTTTTTATTGTGTTGTGGTCAGTAAAGGATGTGTTTTGGCATTTCTGCTTTTCTGCATATGTTTATGAGATTTTTGTGCCCCAGTACATTGTTAGTTTTATTACAGATTCCATGCATAGTGGAGAAATATGTATACTCATAGTACCCTCTATAGGCTCACTCTTTCAACCCCTATTTGCCCTTGTGGATTTCAAACCTAGTGGTCAACTAACTGCTCCCTGCTATGTGTCAAGCATTATGCTAAGTACTAGGGATACAAAGAAGCAAAAGACTGCCCATCCTTGCCCTCAAGGAACTCACAATCTAATGGGGGAGACAAGTAAACATATGTTCGAACAAGCTATATTCAAGATAAATAAGAGATAAGTAAGGGAAGGAAGACACTAGAGGGGGTAAGAAAGACTTCCAGTAGAACATGGGATTTTAGTTATGAGGAAAAAACAGGTGGAGATGAAGAGGGGCAGGATTCTAGACATGGGACCAGCCAACAGATGGAGTGCCATGTTTGTGGAACCATAAGGAGGCCAGTGTCACTGAATTAGTCATCAGGCTACCCTCAGAGTCTAGAATTTCTAATTCTGTCATTCATGAGTCCCCATGTGGTGTGCTCCCCCAATATCAATCATCCAGTTGATATCAATTAGCTTTTACAAAATGGAATTTACTAAGAAGGTATAGCAAGATTAAAAACTTTAAAAAATCCCTGAATTGGGAACACACTGTCTCCTCTGCAACAATACCATCCCAAGGGGAGAGTAGGGACAACCTTTAGTACATGTCTGGGAGAGGGGTACCTGGAGACTCCTGGCCCCGGGAGCCTTTTCTCCCTTCTCATAGTTCCTACCAAGTTTTCCTCAGGGCAAGAAGCTCTCTAGCTTGACCAGCTCTTTTCAGGACAAGTCAGTCCATTGAACTAGGTCAAGAAGGTAACTCAGCTGCTGTAATAGCATCTCAATGGACATGACTACTGCACTTGCTTCTTCTAATGATCTCTTCTGTCAATTCTAGTTACTGAGAAGACCTCTGATGGCTCTTCTGACCTCTTAAGGCTCACAAGATAATAACTTTCCAGTTTCTTTTCCAGATATTCATTCATCTAAAAATAGGAAAAACCAAACACAAAAGGAAGCATTGGAGGCATCAAGCATTCCTGGACGCATGGTAGTTGAGAGGAAGAAAAGGCCCACTGTCCCTCCCCGCCCAGCAACTCATAGAAGCTCTCGTAACTCCAGAAGCTTCTGATGAGTTATCAGTCCTAGCTCCTCAGCCAATCAGAAGACTTGTCATCATCACAAAGTCAAGCCCCGGAATCATTATAGACAAAACTGAGTTCCAAAATTTCCTGTGTTGGAATGGCAACCATAGAACAGAGACATCAGATCCCTGTGGTAATCCACTAGACTGCCACTAGATTACACTTTAAATTTACATCAGTCCACTAATAACCACTCTTAGGGCTGAGCCATTCACCCAGCTTCAAACCCATCCAACTGTACTGTCTAGCCCACATCATTCAAATTTGTCTCCAATGATATCATGAAAGATTTTGCAGAAACTCCAGTCTTTTAAACATAGAACGATCTCCCGATTAACCTTCTTAGTATGTAAACATGTGAAGGTGCTGTCATTTCTTCTGTAGGAGGTCATCACCCATGTCTGACTTGGGAAATAAGAGAGTTTTCTAAGTGGACAGAGGTTAAGGGACTTGTCTGGGATCACAGAGTAAATAAGTTTCAGAGGCAAGATTTGAAATCAGGATCATGAAGTGGGGCTTAAAAGGAAAGAGAGTAAGTGTGTGTGTATATACACAGAGAAAAATAGAAAGACACATATATGTCTATAATTTAATAAAAACAAAACATTTGAAATTAAATAACTAGGTTTTTATCAAATATGACATTTAATCAATTCTGACAACCAAACAAAATTGCATTAAAATAGTAATGATAGTCTTTGTATTGGTCAGAGACCATACCTGCTTCAAAATAGTTTAAATGAGCTCTGGAGTTCTCATCTGATGCTGTCATTTTATGAAAATAATAATTACTCTTGACTTCAAAAAAAAATCACAGGATGGGAGATATGTGTTTCAACAACAATGGATAAGTTGAAGGAAGCTAGAATGTTTATCTTGGAGAAGAGAAGATTTAAGGGGAACACAATAGCTATCTTCAAGAATGTGAAGGGCAGTCATGTAGGAGAATTAAGATTTGTTCTTCTTTAACAATGGGTGGAAGTTGGAGAGAAACATTTTTCTGTTCAATAGAAGGAAAACCTTCCTAATAATTAGAGCTATCCTAAAGTGTAATGGGCTGCCTCAGGAGGCAGGGACCTTCCCATCACCAGAGGTCTCCAAAAGGGAAAACTTTGTCTTGTGAGGGATGGTGCTAAATCGGACAACCGAAGTCCCCTCCAACTCAGAGGTTCTGAGAAGTCTATCTATCCACAGTCTTTGGATAGTAATTCAACCACCCCATATATCTGCATCTTGTCCAGAAGGAGACCATGAAAGACTTTATCAAATGCTTTGCTACAATCTAGATAGTTCATGATCCACCAATCTAATGATCCTAAATAAGGTTAATATTGCTTGACTTGTGCTTATTGAACCCATGTGACATGCAGTGCTTATGGCGTATTGCTAGATTAATGTCCAGTCATAGATTTAGAGCTTAAAGGAACTTTAGAAGTCATCTAGTCCAACCTCAGCTTTTTACAGATGAGGAAAATGAGGATGACCAACCCCACACACAACCTCCCAAACATTATAAACAACCCAGTTAAACTCTCTTCCTTCAAGGCTCAACTCTGTGAAGTCTTTTCTGATCCTTTCTGCTAAAAATATTTTTTTCTTCCTCAAATTTTCTTAGAGTACATCTCCTGGATCCCTCCTCCCCTGTCTCTCCCCAATCACACTCAACCTTGTATTACAATCACTTATCTATACAACATTGGTATCCCCCAGTAGACTCTATGCTACTCAAGGGCAGAGATGATGTTGGGGTTTTTTGCCTCTGTATCATCAGTCCTCAGAGTCTTGCTTCACACACAGTAGATTAATAAGTACTTGTGGAATTGAATTGTTTTTAAACCATATAGATAGCTACGCCTGAGAAGATAGCATGTCCAGAGGTCTGACTCCCACCCAAGCCATGATTGGTTAAAGACCTACAAGAAGAAAGCATCCTCTTGGTTAAGTAGCAATAAATATGATGTCCAAATGGGCAGCCAGTGCTAGTAGAGTTCAGAGAAGGAGAGATAAGTAGGGACTGGAAAACTCAGGAAACCTTTTAGAGGATGTAGAATTATTCTAAATCTAGAAAAGATTTCATGTTAACTCACCTTGATATAGTATATTAAGGTTTGCCAAATATTTTCCTCACAACAACCCTATGAGATAGATAGAAATAGTGTTATCACCATTTTACAGATAAGGAAACTGAGTCTCTAAGAAGTTAAGTGACCAGCTAGAACAAGCAAGCATGTGAAAGAAGACTCAGATCTAGGTCTCAAGCTGACTTGGTAGGCTGAGGAGGCCAAATTTCATTCTGATGGAGAAAGGGGCTACATGGGGAAAGGAAGAACAAGAATGAACTTGGAACTGCATATAGTGTGGCTCATAGACATAGAACCTTAAAGCTGTAAGGGACCTTAGAGGTCAGCATTGCAGTCCTCTCAGTTTACAAATGAGAAGATTTTCAGAATAAATGACTTGCCCAAGGTGTCACGGCCAATTAGGGATACAGCCAAGATTAGACCCTCCTATTTCCCAGGCCATGCCACTCTGATTGGGGGATGAGGGGACAGAGAAGCAAGAATCCTCACTGAACTTTCTCACCCTTTCCCTCCCCAGCTTTATATCATTGCCAAACACTCTAAGCTAGGGGACAGTGCAGAAAATCAAACACTCCTTTTCCCCAAGAGTCACCAAATGAGCTTCCCTCGATGCCTGTCCTGTGTTTGACCTCAGGCCTAACAGGCAGGGTATGCACTGGGAGGTAAGCTCGGCAACCAAGCACCCCTGGAGCTGAGGGTAATGACAGCTCGCAGTCTGAGGCCTCATTATGTGCACTGGCTTCGTAAAGAGGTCCTTATTTCAGTTTGTTTTGCTTGTTTCTCCCTAGAAATGAGCTGATCTTCATTTTCTCTGAGATTGCAAGTTGAATTGAGGATGAAAAGTCAAACCATGTCAGAGAGAACCTTCAGAAAGAAACCTCTGTATAAGCCCTTTTGTTGAAAAAAAAAAAAAATAGTTGGCTCTTGGAGGGCCAGTGAGGAAATGCATAGCCTGTATTAGAGTCCTCTAGGCTCTGCAGCAGTAGCCAGGGATCAGTCCACTGATCATCAGAACTGCAGAGCTGTTATTAACTTCATCGCCTTCCTCAGCAAGCAACAGTAGCCTGGACTCGCAGATTCATAGTGAAAGAAGGGACTGCCAATCAGCCCATCCCTCTGGGCCACAGAAGGCATTCCACTTGGAATCATGGAATTTTAGAACAAAGAGTCATCTAGTTCAACCCATGTATCTTACAAATGAGAAAGCTATGGTTCTGTCAAAAAAAAAAAAAAAAGCAAAGAAGGTTAGACCAGCACAACCTCTTCTTGATGAATCCCTGCTAACTCTGTGATCATCCCTTACTTTGCTAGATGTGCATCTCTTTAGTAATGTGTTCTAGAGCTTTCCTCTTCCCATCAATATAAGTTTTAGCACTCCAATGCTATTTTTTTTTTACTTGGTTATAACACACTTTTGTATTTATGCTCTGCTACCCAGCCTTGCTTTTATAAGTATCTTCCTAAAATCTGAGGGGAATAGTGAGTTCCCTATGCATCCACATCTGCCTCTTCACAGAACTCCCATTTTTCTTCCTCATGAGAATTATTTCCCTTTGTATGTTCAGAATATCATTCTGCAGAGTTTCCCATCCCTATGAGGCTGACTTCCCCTGTAGAATTTTAATCCATGGAAACATAAGGTCATAGCTCTAGAGCTGGTCATCTAGGAGAACACCATCATTTTATAGACAAGAAAACTGGTTTTCAAAGGTATGAACTGACTCATCTGAGGTCACAGAGCAAGTAAGTGGCAGCGCCTGAATTTGAACTTAGTCCCCTGAGACTCCAAATTCCGTGCTCTCTACTATATTACAATAGTCTCCTAGTTGGTCTCCTTGCCTTAAGTCTCTCCCCTCTGCAATGCCACACAACTGCTAAGGTAATTTTTCTAAAGCACTGATCTGACTATGTCACTGTCCAACTGAGTAGATTCCAATGACTCTCCATCACCTCTAGGATCAACTAGAAACTCCTGTGCTTTGCATTCAAAATATTTTACAACTGTGCCCTTACTTGCCTTTTCAGCCTTACCAGATATTACTCCCCGTTCATGCCTCTGTAGTCCAGCCATAATGGCCTGTTCCTCAAGGATGGAACTCTATCTTCTACCCATATGCCTTTGCACCGTCTGAAATGCATTCCCACCAGGCCGAGAACAAATTTCCTCCTCACCTCTGCGTCTGAGAACCCCCCTTTCCTTAAAAATTCAGCCCCAGAGCTACTTTTGACTCGACTTTTCCTGAACCCTACAGCTTTCCTCTCTCCCTCTCCTAAAAAAAAAAATTATTTCTTTTGTTTATATTTTGCATTCATCTATGCAAGTAAAGACTTGTCTGTACCATAGATTGAAAATTCCTTAAGGGCAGAGACTCTTTTACTTTTCTTTTTGTCTGCAGTGCCTGGCACTTGGTAAGCATTTAACAAAAGCTTTATTGATTGTTTGAGTCTGCCAAATCCTTTAAAATCTGTTGTCTTAAAGGCTAGGGGGTATGTCAGACTATACTCAGCTTTCCTTTCCTTTTCTCTCATAAACCCAAGACCAAGAGTGGTTACTTTCCCCCAAGATTCCCATCATTCTTACCCCAGCAACCATTTGTCCCTCTTGGTGAGAAAAAAAAATCCAGACTATAATCTCACTTGTTGGGGTAGAATTTGGCAGTGATTCTTGGGTAATTTCTAGCAGTTTCATTTGTGCTCACATGAATTTCAAGATGTGGGTAATCATCACCTGTTTGGACAAGTCTCAGGGCATTCTTGGTTATGTCTTGGAAGACAACAGACCTCCCTATTGTAGTTATCAAGTTGGCACATAGCTACTTCAATTCCCTTCATCAAAGACTTACCAACCACTTCTACCAATAACCCTTAAGAGATGATCTTCCACCTAACAATGCCTGTGGCATCCTTTCATCATTCCTAAAAGCAACTACTACCCCTCCAAATAATCTGTCCCATCCCTTTAGAAGAAAGAGACGCAAATTGATTTGTTTCTTAGTTCCAAGTGCTTCTGTGACATTCTTCTAACCTTCCTGAAATATGTTGTTTCCCTTCCGACTCTTCAGACCCTCTTTCTTAGTTTGCCCAGCCCTCTGGATCACTTGACTGTCCCTGAAAACCCAGTGTGTGCAGAGCTGTTCCTCATGCCCCTGGAAGTAGACCTGTACTTTGAGCATAAGTAGTAGTCACCTGTCCAAGGCAAAAATATAAACATTGTACACCCAGTTCTACAAAATTCTCCTTGATTCTCATTCTTTTTCTTGTTTTGCTTTTTAATAAATGTTATTGACATCTTTTGGTATTATGTCATCCATGTTTTCTTCCCCTCTCAAAAGCAATCTTTTATAACAAAGTAGGAAGAAAAGGGAAAAAAAAGATCAGGAAAACTAAACTATATCCCCCAAAAAGTCTGAAGTTATGTGTAGCTTTCCCACTCATGATGTCCCACTTCTTTAAATGGTTGGAGGAAGTAGAGAAGGGTTTGCTCCCCTTTAGGGCCAAGATCAGTCAATGTAATTACACAGGATTTTATTTCCATTGCTTTGTGATTGTTCTTCCCAATTGCTTTTTTGTATTCATTATATATTTTGATTTCCAAATTCTACTTACTTCACTTTACATCATCAGTTCATACATCTTCCCATGCTGCTCTGAATTCTTATTCATTATTTCTTATAACACAGTATTATTCCATTATGGTCATGTACCATAATTTCTTTTAGCCACTAGCTCTCCATTCTTATTATCTATTTATATCCTTTTATCGCCATTCAAAGCTTTTATTCCCTTTTATTTTGCTGATTTGGTCCTTTCACTCTCCTTTATTACCTATTATTGCCTTGAAAGACATATACAACTGCTAGGGTTGGAAGCTCAATTCCATGTGGACAGTCTCGGGCGGGTAAAGGTGGGAACTTCTAAATCTTAGAGTTCTCACGAGACCCCCCAGGAAACGGCTGGGAATCGAGGTGAACCGAGCTATCTCGTGTATTTCCGCCTCTTCCCGTGAGAAACGTGATGGGAGAGAGCTCTCCCCGCCCTCGAGATTGTCCCGGATTGGAGCACACCTAGTTACCTAACAGGCACGGTATTCAGATGCAAACTATGCCGCTGCAGAGCTTAAGAAGGATCAGGAAAGCCTGAAAGTTCTCTAGGGCGGAGGGGCGCGGAGCGGACAGGACAACAAGGCTCCGCTTTTCCTCTCTCCTCTCTCCCCTCCCCCTCTCTCCCCGCTTGTACTTCTACTTCCAATCTCTTATTGTAAGATCTTTGCCTCCTTGGGAGATCCTTCTCTCTCCCTCCTAAGGAAGATTCCCCTGCACTTGTAACTAGACCCTGAAATAAAGCTCAACCCTTGTTCGACTCTGGAACGTCCTTTCTCTCATACGAGCATCCGGTTTGGCCAACCGAAGACCTCGGGAGGTGAGGTAAGCAGACTCGGGTAGCCCTCAGGCCTCTAGGCCTGGCATACAACTTCCCTATTCTCACAATATATTCTTAGCTTGTCCTATCTATTCATTTTATTTAACTTTTCCCACTTAATTTTTGTTACCAACTACCTTCTCCTTTGGAGCTTTTATTTAATGCTCTTCTCCCCCTTGAATTGAATTCTCCTTACTTGAATTAGTCTTCAAGTTTCCCTCAAGTTCTCCTAAATTTCTGCACCCCAAATTAATCTCCAGTCAAGAAGCTGCAAGCAGAGGTATGTATCTATTTATCATACCCACAATGAGGCATTTACTTGGAAATAATACTATGAGTAATTCTTAGAAAGATTGAATAAGAAAATGTTGGTATCAAAATTTGTAAACTAAAAGTATGGTGTAAGTGTCAACTATCGTTATTGTCATTACTATTTATCCCTAAGAAATTTTATCTCATTAAATTTAGTCCATTGTTCTACTCTTTCAATACCTTCGGGGATCCCATTTCTGTCAAAATGTTAGTTATCCCCACAAGATTCGTGTCATCTGCAAATTTGATAAGTATGTCACTGATGAAAAATATTCAGCAAGTCCAAGAACAGAGATCTTTCAACCTTCCAAGCGTAGCCTATAGGAATAAGGAGATTTTGCCATCATCTGCTCTGGATGGACCAATCTAGAGTGTTCTGGGAATCACATTTTAAGGAAAACATTGTTAATCTACAGAGCATAGAAGATGCTATCTGAGGATTGGTTAGAAGAGCTAGGCATATTTAACCTCAAAAAAAGTCAGAAGTCAGGTAGGATACAGCAGTTGTCTTCAAGTGTTTGAAAGATTGCCTTTGCAGGAAGAAAGATTATTTTTTTTTTTAATTTCTGCTTGTCACCAGACAAGAGAACTATAAACATGAGGTAGAAGTTACAAAAAGGCAAATTTAGGTTGAACATAAGGGAAAAGTTCCTTACCGTTAGAGCTGTCCAAACATGGAAAAATCTTTGCTTCAGGAAGTAGTGGGTTTCTCCTCATTGGAGCTTCTTAAGCAAAGGCTGTATGATGGCTTGTCACAAATGTTGTAGAAGAGATGCTTGTTCAGCTAATGGATTGGATGCACTACATGGCCCTCACGGGGTACAGGTCTAAGTCTTCTTTCAGCCAAACTGAAACAAAGTTCATTAAAGATTCGCCATATTAAGTTGACTCTTAAGAAGCCTAGTCATTTGTGATGCTTATATTAACAAGTTTGCCAGATACAATCTAAGCTACATTGAGTCTCAGCTAGATTGAATCTGACTACTTTCATGGACATAAGAAGGATCTTATATACAGAAAGATTGTGGGAGGGATCTGGAGGTGGTCTAGTAGTCTAGGGGTTCCAGGGATGGTCTTGATGGGAATGACTAGTACCCTGGGGTAAATAAAGATGAAATCTAGGGAGGATCTTGTTGGGAATGGCCAGTAACCTGGAGAATGGGATTTTGATAGGATCAAGGGTGGGAAGTATAACAGAGATTTGGTGATAATGAAAAGCTTATGAGCCTCAAGAAAATGTCAGATGATCAAGTGGGTAAATCCAAAGAGCTTTAAAGGTGAAGTTTTCCAGGGCCCTTTAGACCAATTGAACTAAAAGTCTTTTGGGGTAAGAGACAATGGTTTTGCTTTGAGCCCCTCATCCAAATCTGAAATTATTTGCTTCTATCATCCCTGACACCTCCTAGAGATCTACCTCCTGCCTGGCAATCGCCCATTCATCACCACTCCTTGGGTTTGTTCAGTCAACTGATCTCACTTGTCTCTTCCTCCTGACTCTGTTCCTATAGGCCCTTTTTTCCCCCATTGATGAGTTCTTCTAGGAGACTCCATTTGAGTAAGGGCCTCAGAACAGCCATCCCTCATTCTTTACACTTAGCTACCCTACCTTAGCTGCCTCTGGACTCTATCCCTTCTCTCACTAGTGAGTTCTTCCTAGAAGCTCCATTTGGGGGAAAGCCCCAGACCAGTCATCACTCCTTATTCTCTAGTCTTATTCTGCTTAATGGCAGGTGATGCAGTGCATAGAAATCATAAGCATGAAATCAGGGAGACCTGAGTTCAAATTCAGCCTCAGATCTTTACTAACAGAGTGACTCTGGACAAGTCACTTAACCTCTTTCCCTTAGTTTCCTGAACTATAGAATGGGGATAGTCATAGCACCTACCTCTCAAGGTTGTTGTGAGAATCAAATGAGATGTTTGTAAAGGGTTCAGCACAGTACCTGGTAAATGCACAATAAATGCTTTTACCCTTTCCTTCCCCTTCCCATCATGCCCCCACTGGGTTACCTCCTTGCCTCCTTTTCAGGTCTTGTTTTATGTGTTGTCTTCCCCCATTAGAATGTAAATCACTGAGAGCAGGCACTACCTCTTTGCTTGCTTGTTAATCCCCAAAACTTAGCACAGTGCTTAGGACATATAAATGTCCATATAACTTTTCTTGTTATTATTAGTCTAATTCGTGGGATACCTATAGTTGTGTAGTTGTTTTATCTCCCCTAATCAATTAATCAATCTATAAGCATTTGTTAAGAGCCTAATGTGTGCCAGGCAATATACTGGCATTGAGGTTACCAGTGATAAAAATAAAACATCCTCTGACCCCAAGAAGATAATGATAATGATAAATAAGGTAGCCAAGGCTATTCTGGTAAATGTTTAACAATAGGCTGGAGGGAGAGGAGGGAATGCATGCATGCTACACTTTTAAGTTTAATATGCATCGGTAACATTTTCTCCATTGTTTTCTAAGGCTAGATAATCAACAAAATAATAATCAAGCCCTGATTTTCTGTGTTAACTGATTTACAAGGTATAAATAGTCACCTAGATAATTTTACAATCAGCTCTCCAGATCTGGAAAGGGCTAGCTCCAGCACAACCCTGTTGGTAGCTCACATTCATCTAGTTGTAATGATAGTAACAGCTAGCATTTTATATAGCACTTTAAGGTTTGCAAAACATTTTCCATACAAAATAATTCACAAATACGTTCTTCTCAGTACCATGAGGTAGGCAGTAGACACATTAGTATCTCGATTTTACAATTACAAAAACAAAAAGCAAGGACTTATCCTCATACCTCCCTCAGGACCAACCGTGATACATGTTCAAGTGTGTTTGTTGGACTAGATGGTTTCTGGTGTTCTTTCAACTAGGACGTTTTTTGCTTCTGTTGTCCCTGACGTCCATTACGGGAAGCTAGGTGACACAATGGATGGACTGCTGGGCCTGGAGTCAGAAGATCTGAGTTCAAATCCTGCCAGCCTTAGACACTTAGACTAGCTATGTGACCCTGGGCAAGTCATTTAACCTTTATCTGACTCAGTTTCCTCAATTGTAAAATAGGGACAATAATAGCAGCTACCTCCCAGATAGGAAAAAGCTTGAACCGTGGTCTTTTCAACTCCTAGGCTAGCCCTCTATCCATCATACTGCTGTTTCTCACTTTGTGTAGAATAGGCACATAATAAATAGCTTTTAAATGTTATTTTATTGTCTAACACTATTCCATTTCAGTCTGCCGTTCTTCCATCCCTGACCAGAAAGTAAGGTTTACTTAACAGATTTTTTAAAATGTAGTCTGGGAAATGTACATCTGCCTGGAAATCTCTTTTCATCTGTGAGTACCTATTGTTCCTGGGAGGGAGCAGAGAGCACTCTGGATTCTTGTGGTGGTGTTGCTTTCCCAACTTTAAAACCACAGTATAGTGGTATGGTGGCTGGAGGCCAGGAGAGAATGAGAGAACCATTTATAGAACAGAAAGGAGGACTCCCAGAGGTTTTATTGACTTGGAAGCAAATCAAACATCGATTCCAGGCATGTGAGCCTGAGACACTGTGGTTCTTTCCCTCTCATTAATACTCCATCTGTTAGCTAGATCATGTCTGACAGACGAATGAACTTATCATTGAAACTCAAGCTAACCTCCAATCCTGGGGATTAATGAAGTCTCTTCTTAGGTATTCCTTTTCCCCAGGCATACATCCAAAAAAATGTTTAAGATAAGCCCTAAAAAAAAATCGGTGCCATTTACTTTCATGAGCTCTCAGAGGTGAGGACTATTTGTGTACAGGTAATAGAGCTTGAAGACTGATTAGTGTGCTGGGTTCTATCATTGCAAGGGAATGCTTGTCCATCTGAACTACACATCCCAGGACACCAGCCAGCTCTCAGACTGCTGTTACCTAAAGAACGTTCACTGCCTTTTGTACTAGAGAAAACCAGCTCTCTACAGTCCCACTTTTATCTTTCCTGTCCTTTGGCTGTCAATGACGTTATTTATAATCTGGCAAAGAACAATACTTTAAGTTAAAAACCAGATTTGGCCTTATTTCCACTCCCTGACGATCCCCTTCCTGGTATGGACTTTGAAGTCTCCCAAGTGGGTGCAGAGGGAAATCACAGAACTGCCCACACAGAGCATCATTGGTTTTGTTAAACAGCGCCAAAGAGGGAGCCCAAATATAAGGACTTTATGGCTGATTTTAGAAGAGCCACTGTACATAGAATGGTTTAGAGAAAGGAGAAAGAGATGAGGATCCAGAATCCTCATCCTCATCATAACTTGTGTTTCTATAATTATCTAAGGTTGTACAAAATGCTTCTCTTTTAACAACCCTGTGAAATAAATAGCACAAGTATTTCTCTTCCCAGTGAGACACTTGTAAAGAACTTAGTACAGTGCTTGGAATATTGTAGGCATTTAATAAATGGTTGTTCCTTTCTTTTCCCTTATCCCATCTTACAAATGAAGAATCTGGAGTTCAGAGACTTGCCTAAAGTCACAAAGCTAGTGTTTCAAACTTGGGTCTCAATACACAAAGTCTAACCCTCTTTTCATGATACCACATACACTACTTCTCATGGCTGACCCTGGAGAGAGATCACTCTGGACTCATGATACTGATGGTGAAATTTAGGTGACATATTAGCATTTATTCATTTGTTCGTTCATTCAACAAGCATGTATGAAGCACTTTCTGTGTGCAGAACACTTGGCTTGGTCCTGGAGCATAGGGAGGAAGGAAGCAATTAAAAATATATCTCATTACCTATTCAAGTCAGAGGTGTGTGTTATTTTCAAAAAGAGTCTATTTGCTTCCAGAGGAGACACCAAACAGAGCATGGCATGGAGAGCTTTCTGCTGCTACTGCCCACCACCCCAAGGGACAAGGAAAATTGCTGAGTTGGAGCAGAGGAGCAACATGGTGCCAGGTTTGGAGTCAGAGGGCATGAGTTTGAGCATCACCTTTACCACTTAGCACTTGTGTGACCTTGGGCAAGTCACAACCTCTCTGGGCATCAGTTTAATAAAAGCATTACTTTAAAACTGGAAGGGATTTTAAAGTTCATCAGGTAAAATTCCTCATTTTTCAAATGAGGAAATTGAGCCTCAGAGAAGTTAGATAATTACTTATATTAGTTATTAGTTAGAAAGGATAATAAGCCTTGGAGTCCTATACTTAGAATCTGAAGGTATCTCAGAATCCCTCATGTCCAACTCTCTCATATTACAGATGAGGAAACTGAGGCTCGGATCATTTAAGTGACTTGCCCATGGCTAGTAAGTGCCTCAGGCAGGATTTGAAGCCAGGTTTTCCTGACTTCACTTCCAACACACAATCTATCATGGCATGCTGCCTTTTTCATCTGGAAAATGAGACCAACACTCTAAGATCCCTTCCAGCTCCAACTCTATGACCTAATGAGGTATTTCTCTGGCCAAGACAACATACATGGGGTCAAGAACATTTTCCCCTCCATCCTCTCTAGTGGCACCCTTCCCCCAACACCACTCCCAGTAGGACAGCACACGCATAACCACTCTCGGGATTCCCACTGTGCTCCTAGAGTGTGGGAAGAAGCTGAGCACAAACTGTACTTGGGTTGGGAGCATGAGGCACTCGGTCTCTCATTCTTTAAGTAGGCTGGCACCGAGTTAAAGCACTAAGCAAGTTCTACTCATTCCCTGTTTTATTCCCCTTCCAAACAGCTGGTTTCTCCTCTAATCCTAAATCCCAGTCCAGGGATTCATTCATGATACCATGCTAATGAGCGTGTGAATGAACAGATTAACTACTTGTATAGTGCCTATGCTGGAAACCTCAGATCTATGTCTCTAAAGGTTTGGGCTCAGATTTTCCACTAGTACTAAAATGGTATTCTGTGAAGACTGAAGTCTAACAGCCCTTCCAGCAGATTTCAGAAGCTCCAGTGTCCATCTATAATTAACAAACATTTATTAAGTACCTACTGTGTGCAAGAGACAGTGTCAAGTGCTAAATGAAGTTAAGAGTGGATCTGTGCCCAAACGGACCATATAGTTAAATTGGTGATAATCTGTTCAAGGTCTGAGAGGTTCACCAGTTACAACTTGCAAGTAAAATAAATAGAAATTTGAAAGAAAGGAACTGAGGGGGAAGGAAAGGGCTCACAGTGGCCCTACCTAATCTTTTTTTTTGTTATTGCTTTGGTCCTACCTTTTTATTTGCACAGAAAGAACCAAGGCATCTTTAGCAGACTGAGATTATGCAGCTTCAGACTCATATAGCCTCCACGGTTTTTTGGACAGCAGCCTCAAAATGGTCTGAAGGGTAATTCAGGTTTGTAATATAAAACTGACTGCACTTAAAAGAAATTTTCTAATGCTAAATTATTCAGTGACTTGGGGCAGAGACTAATCCTACTATTTGAATTTAAAAAGAATTGACTGAATCTTAGCCTAAGGACAATCTAATTAACTGTTGCTCCCCTGGCTGGTGTAGTAGTTCATAGCCTTGGCTACAACTAAAGAGCTGTAACTATTATCAAGGAAAAGCTTTCTAGACATTGCAGAGTGGAGTCATGATGATCAAAAGGTGCCTCACCAGCTCCACCCCCACCCCCAACCCCACCCTCACCCCCACCAAAGAGATAAAGCCTAGGAGTTAGTATCAGAAAGTTTGGAGACAATGAGATGAATACACATGCATGAACATCAACATTTTACCCAAAGAAGAGCCTAAAACTGATGGGGAAAATGTTCTATTGCTACATTTCATGTTATCCTATTTCATGAAATGTCTTTGCTTTGAGTTAATTGAGTCTTTTGACTAAGTACTGAAAGTAAATGCACCAGAGTGAACTGGTGAGTTATAGTCTCCAATGAATGTGGTCTGATAGAGGATGTTAAACCTAGGAAGGTTTCTTGGGAGTTCCACATGAGAAAGTGAATTACCCCACGTACTACATAGGAAATAAGATAGATTGGTAGATAGATAGATAGATAGATAGATAGATAGATAGATAGATAGATAGATAGATAGACAGATAGATGAGAGAAAGAGACAGAGACAGAGACAGACAGAGAAAGATGTATTAAATACATACAAGGGATGCAGAATAAATTTCTATTTAATTCTACAAGGGAGAAAGTAGTTGACCACTGAGGAAAACAGGTAAGGCTTCATGAAGGAGTTGATGTCTGAGTTGAGTAGGAATTTGAAAGGCAGAGAAATGAACCCCAGAAGCTCAGAGGGCAAAGTTCCAAACATAAACAATAGCGTAAGCAAAGGCTGGAAAGGGCAATGCCTATTCAGGGAGGCAAAAGTAGTCTAGTGTGACTGGAGCATAGAGGAGAATAATATGAAATAAGCCTGGAAAGATAAGTAGCACCAGATTGTGGAGGGTCTTGAATGCCAAAGACTTAAAATTCTCCAATTAGACAATAAGAAATCATTGAAGATATTTGAGCAGAAGATGTCTAATCAAGCTCTAAGCACTCCACATCGCCTGCTTCATTTGCCTTTATGGCCGTTGGAACAAATTGTTCTCATCTGCCCATTCCACCAAAGGAAGTCTTCACATGCTTGGGGTAGGCACCCCCCCCCCCAAATAACCAATGGGTTTGAGACCCCTTGGTTACCTCAACCTGGTTTGGCCCATCTGCTGAAACGGTTTACCGGGGTGTGGCCACTGCTTGTGCTTCAGCCTCTTGGGGCTACAGGTGAGAGTTGGGTGAAACAGATGGATACCAAAGGTGGAAAGAACCCCCAAAAGGGCTCGGCAGTCATCACACCAAAACACTGGTCCTCCCTGAGCACACCCTACACCCCAAAGCAGAGAGATACAACCTAATCTATGTGTAAGAAAGATTTTATGATAAAGGTGTAAAGAATGGATTGATTGGAGAGGGAGAAAGCAGAATGACCTTCTAGGAAGCTATTAAATAATATCCCCTACACTGGTAGTGGCAATGAGCATAGCGAATGCGGGCCAGGGAAGATATAAGAATTAACTGAGTATGAGGAGAAAAGGATAAGAGAGTCAAAATTAACCTTAAGTTTTTAAACATGAGAGACCAGGCAAATTGTGGTCCCATGGATAGAAAGAGTGAAGTCAAAAGGAAACGCAAGTTTAGGAGGAAAGCAGGGCTACCTTTGAGGTGAGTCATTGAATGGAGATATCTTGTAAATCTTTGGAAATGGAAGAAAGAGATCTAGGTTCGAGATAGAGACTTGGAAGTTTTCTGCAGAGGTGGCACCAAAACTGTGCATGACTGAGACAGCTAAGAGAGATAGCATAGAGATAGAAGAATCGACCAAGGGCAGAATCTTGACAAATACCCACTTTGAAGGGTTGGGCAGAGGACCAAGAGCCAGCAAAGGAGAGCAAAGAGGAGTGGCCATCAGGAGCTGTGGGAGGAGGGAGTATCCAGAAGGATGGAATGAATAGCACTGTTAAATGCAAAGGTCCTGGAGAATGAAGCTGGAAAAGAGAACTCTGGGGGTGACAGCAATGGAAAAAGCCCTGACTCTAGAGTTAGAGACCTGGGTTTGAATCACACTTCTGACACTTCACTGTTTGACTTTAGAGAAGTTATATTAGTCAAACTCTATCATTTTACAGAGCCTCATTTTCCCTTCTTTAAAATGATAAAGTTGGGCTAGTGTTTAGCATAGCGCCTTTCACATAGTAGGTAGTTTTGATCCTAAAAGGTCTCCAGTGCCACATTGGGCTGAACATTTTCAAGGAATTTGGCAGTAAAAGGGAAGAAGAGGGATCAAGAAAAAGTAACTGGAAGGAGTGAAAAGGCCAAGGGAAGGTTTTGGGGGGCCATGGAAAGTCTTGAACATGCTTACTGGCAGATAAATGCCTAAGAGAAAAGACCTGCCAGCTAGAGCAAGGACATGGCTGGAAGAAACAGATGCACAGTCTTTTCTTCTGCCCCTCTCTCCCTCATTAGAATAAAACACTAATTTTATCTCAAGAAATTAAAATTCATTAGGGATAGTTCAAAGTAACTCAGTGACTTGCTTAGAGATATTTACTGGTACAAAGGACTTATGTTCTGTGTTGAATTGGACTCCTGAAACTCTATTTACTCCCATTCCAGTTTCACCAGTGATTTGAGTTGGGGAATAAAGACCCACTATGGAGCTGGACAATTAAAGAGTCTTTACCTCTCTCCCTCATCCCCCATACAGGTCCAGAAGGATTCTGATTGGCCAATTGGAAGGATTAACAAATTCAAGTTCTTCCCAAAAGAAAGTTGCCAGGGAAATATTCTCTGTTATTACCACTCTCTGTTACTTCAGTCAGGTCTAGGTGATGTGTCCTCCACACTTATTTCCCCAGAAAGTTTTGTGAAAGTGAAATATTGATTGGCTCTTTGGGGTCTGAAACAATGCCTTCCCTGACTTACTAACAACACCCCCATCTTGATCCCTCCTGGCTCAGTCACAAAGTCCTGGACAACAAAAAGACTCTGCAGGAAATAGACAAGTTAAAATAAAGGACAATCTGGCTTGTCTAGGTCATTTTAGCAGGGAGACATCTTCCTTATGTGCAGAAGCAGAGGGATAGGCAAGGGATCCTGCTAAAGCCAGACATTGTCTAAGTCTTGGAACTTTCCTTGTGAGGAAAGGTGAGTGGAAAGCATTGGGAAATAACCTTTTCAAAGCACCTACACCATTCATCCCCAGCTAGGCCCTCTTAGATGAGTTGTTCTGATCCTTTTTGCCATTTTGGAATTAGAGCTTTAGCCATTCTGGTTCCATAAACACCAGTAAATTCCCATGATGGTGGGCTGGGGATTGGGGGGAAGAGAAAGTGAAGAACAGCTCTATTCTAAGGCAGGGAAGAGGAACACTCTGTCCTGGTTGAAGGATTATCTAAATGGAAAAGACATGAAGGAACTGAAGTGAATATGGATTAATCTGAAATGCATCCTGGCACAGTGTCACCTCACAGTCAGAATAGCCTGGATTCAAATCTGTCCTTCATGGAATACTGGCTATAGGGCACTGGGGAAAGTCGTTTTACCTGTTAGGCAATTCTTTTAAGACCATCAATTGCAGACAAGGAAAGAAGAAAATAAGCATTTATTAAATACCTACAATGTGGCAGGCCCTGTGCTAAGCACTTTATAAATGTAATTTCCTTTAATCTTCATAAAAAGCCTAGGAGGCAGGTGCTATTATTAGCTCCATTGAGGAAACTGAAGCAGTAGAGGTTAAGTGACTGGCCTAGGGCTGCACATCTAGTAAGGATCTGGGATGCAATTTGAACTCAAGTCTTCCTGACAGTAGACCTATCTATTCTATCTACTGTGCCTCTGAGTGTTAATGTGCATTGATAGAGGCAGTTTCTTTACTTGGCATTCTCTACATTAATATAATCACAATTCTGGACATGAATGAATGAATGAATGAATGAATGATTAAATGAATAAGTAAATAGCTAAATGAATGAATGAATGAATAAATGATTAATTGGATAAATGAAAGAGCTAATTAATTAATTGGGTGAGTGAGAACAGAGGGAGGGGGGATGGATGGATGGATGGATGGATAAATGGATGGATGGATAAAGAGATTTATTTATTGAACAACTCAAACCAGACAGAGATATAGAAGATACATAGCAGATACCTTATAAACTAAAGCACATTAAAGCTGATTAAATTTGAGGGAGATAAGAATAAGCCTGGGACACTGTTCCAGATAAACAGACCAATCTGAGGTCCCTGAATGTTTACAGGACAAAATAAGGCACTGAAAAGGCAAAGAAGAGTCCCAGACAAAAGACAGGAGGAGGGTGCTGAAGGTGAAGTTGTCTTCCCTCACATTTTCACCTAGAACTGGGCCCCACCCCTCACAGGGAGGAATGTTCCAGTGAGAGATTAAATGTCTTGCCCAAGGTCATGCAGCCAGTGTGTGTCCAAGGCAGAATTGGAACCCAGGACTTCCTGGCTCTAAGGTAGTCATTCTATCTATTGCCTTAAAATGGAGGATGAAAAGTGTTAATTTTTTCTGCCTCCTACATCTGACTGTGAAAAGGAGAACTGGCTGTTCCTAAAGATGAAGGATTCTGGGAAATGTACTCTCCTAACAAGGCATGTCTTTGCCCTTCTGAGTGCAGCTTAACAAAAAGGAAAACACTGCTCTCTCTACCCTGCCCCCCGCCCCAGTCCCCAGCACCCACCACCTCCCAACAAAGAAGAGACCTATAGCAAGGGCCACAGGGGCTGCTTGGATCAGAGCCATTCTGAGAAACAGAGAGTGAGGGACAGGGAAAGGGGGAAACCTGGGTCCAACTGCCACCACCACTCTAGGTCAAGGCCACTGGATTGGGTTGCTATTGACCGTTGTGTAAACCCAGCTCATTGGACAACTGTGAGCTTGCAGCCAAACTCTTTCCACAGCATTGTAGAGGGTCCCATGAGATTTAAATGGAGCCAGACTCCCTAACAGAAGACCCACTGTTCCTCTGTGCTTTTTTATCCCCTTCTCAATAGGACATGGCTAATGTGGGATTTTTTAAAGTATTATTATTGCTTCCACTTTGGCAAAAATGTGAATGTGGAAGTTCAGAGTGACTGCCAATTGAGTCGACTTGATTGTTTCATCTGATAGGCTAGGATGATTGATTGTCTAGAACTCCAGCTGTTTTTGCTGTAGATCTTGTGGACTGCAGACTCTGAGACCCCCAGGAGGAGTAGGCATGTTTTGTTTTCTCCGTTCTATAAAGGAGAAATGAGAGGAAATGTGGGCAGCCCTTTGCTGGGGGCTGGCATTAGCAAGAGTCACGGAGTGCTCTGAAGTCCCTATAGTGAAACAACTTTGTTTTTCCCAGGCTACTCATGAACATTTCAGTTAATAATAATAACTGTTTTGGGTTAAAGAGTCCTTCTGTAAATAACAGCATAGAGAGTCTGTAATGGCAAAAAATTATCACCCTATGTCCAATCTGGTCTTTCTCTGAGTTTAACAGTGTTGGTCCTTACACAACAAGCATGCATATAATCCATCCCTGAGACCATGCCTGAAGCTGTTCCAGTTTGGTAGGACCTATCAGAACCTATGCTCTGCTGGTATAGCCTTGGTGAACCAAGCGTTGCCTTCAAAACACAAGGAGGCACCTAGTCAGACTGTAGACAAGGATTATTATCTCCATTTTTCAGATGAGGAAAATGAGAAGAATTGTGCCTGATCACATAGCTAGGAAGAATCAGCACTAGAATCCATAGGATCACAGGATTTAGAGCTAGAAAGGACATCAGAGATCTAGTCTAATCCCCTCACTTTACTGACGAGGATAATAAGGTCATCAGTCAGTAAACATTTACGAAGCACCTACTACGTATCAAATACTGTGCTAATAGATAGTGAGGAGTCCAGGATGACTCCTAGGTTAGGACTGGGAGAAGGTGTTACACTCTACAGTAACAGGGAAGGAAGGAGGAGAGAAGGGTTTAGGGGAAAAGAAAATGAGTTCCATTTTGGACACAATTGATTTTAAGATGTTTCCTGGACATCCAGTTCAAGATATCTGAGAAGTTGGAGATGTGAGATTGGAGGTCAGCAGAGAGACTGAGGCAGAAAAGGTTGATTTGAGAGTCATCACATAGAGATAGTAAGGAAATTCATGGAAGCTGATGATACCAAGTTAAGTAGTATATAGGGAGAAGAGAAGAAGGCCCAAGACAGAACCCTGAGGGTCCCCTATAGTTAGAGAAAGTTTTTTGGAGGATGACCCAGCAAAGGAGACTGAGGAGTAGTCAGAGAGGTAGGAGGAGAACCAGTAGAGAATGGTGTCCTAAAAACCAGAAAAACCTAAAAACAGTGTCAAAGGTTGTAGAGAGATCAAGGAGAATGAAAATTAGAAAAGGCCTTTAGATTTGTCAACCAAGAGATATTAGTAACTTCAAAGAGGGCAGTTTTGGTGAAATGATAAGTTTGGAAGTCAGATTGTAAGTGGTTAAGAGGTTGGAGGGAGGAAAGAAGGTGGAGATATTTACTGTAGATGACCATTTCAAGGAATTTAGTTACAAAGGGCAGAGAGATATAAGATAATAGTTAAGTAGAGTTAGAAGGGGTTTTTTTTTTCGGGATATGGGATGGGCTCAGGGTAGAATGGGATCATCACTTGAACAAGTAGAGTGTTAGCCTTGGTAAAAAGGAAGGCCACTTCATCATGTGGCAGAGGGGTGGAGGAAAGAGTGGACAAGGTATCTGAGGGGCAGGAGATGAGAAAGAGGTGAGGAGAAGGAATTCATAGTAAATGGTCCCATTTTTTTCTGTAAAATATAAGGTAAGGCTCCCAGCTGAGAGAGTGAGAAGAGGGGGAGCTATGGGACGTTTGAGGAAGGATTAAAAGGTCTGTAAGAGCCACCATGAAGAGTAGGAGAGTGAGTTGACACAGGAGATACAGTAGGATTGCCTTGCAGCAATTGAGGTTGTATAACATAAATTTGGAGTGGACCCAGTTAGAATGATTTTCCTCGCCTTCACGCAGCAGCACATGTGTAGATATGGTCAATGAATGGTGGATGTGATCCAAGTTTGAGGCATGACAGAGCATGACAGTGATAGATGAGGGGGCTAATGACTCAAGAGAGGAGGACAGTGTAGAGTTCACCGAATAGCCAAGATATAGCATCAACTAACTTTCCTCTTTCCCCTTTGCTAAAGTTTGACTATAGGGAGGAAGACAGGTGACTGGTGTGTGTGTGTGTGTGTGTGTGTGTGTGTGTGTGTGTGTGTGTGTAATGTGATTGATGGAAGGGGACGTAATAGGGATGGACAAGCTACCTGGGCAGGAGATGATATTATTCATGATATTTTACAGAGGAAGTAACTGACACAGATAGAAGTTAAATGACCTTCCCATGGTCATACAACAAATAAGTAGCTGAGGCCAGGTTTGAACTAATCTTCTCAATTCTAACTTTAGTACTCAATCTACCCCATCACCTAGCTCACAAGGTTGTCCTGAGGCTCAGATGAGATGAAGCGCTGAAGGCTCTTTACAAACTATAAATGTAAATCATTATTATTATAGTTATTGTCCTATGGCTTCCCTGCAAGTTTTCATTGAGCAGCATCATTTGGGGTTCTGCTCTAAGTCTCCTCCAGTCCAGTGACTGAAGTTGTGCCTTGTCAACCTGACACCCTGGCTTAGGTAGCCAGACCAAGGTCTTTGAAGGAGGTGGTGTAACCTCAATTCTAGAACTTTGTGCTGGGAATCCTGTCTTGCCAAGTATATGTGTGTGTGTGTGTGTGTGTGTGTGTGTGTGTGTGTGTATGTATATTGTGTGTATATATATATATATATATGCATATATATAGTAAAATAAGTTTTACTGATGCTTTCTATTGTTATACCTACCTCTACAGCCTACCCCACCACCACTACCACCACATACCACTACAGCACCCACATGGCCTTAAGCTGCAGCCCAAGCCAAGAGCCTATAGAAGCCCAATCTTTTCCATAGGAGGGATGATTTAGGTAACTTCTTAGTGTTCAACAGGGCTAAACCTGGGAGGCAGATGCCACATGGGCAAATAGGACTCAACAACAGACATGTGACTCCAAAAGAAATACATCCCCAAAAGACATCCATCTGTTGCAGGAAAAATTCAGAAATTCTACATAAAAGATCGTGCCCGAGAAATTCACCACACAAGATTGTGCCCCAGAAATTCACCATGCAAGATCGTGCCCCAGAAATTCACCACACAAGAGCCTCCTAGGTGCTAATGAGGTGATCTAAAGCAGCCACACATTTTCTCTGACTCTTTTGGAAGTCATTCCAGAAGTGAGAAGTTGGCAAGTTCACCTGCTCTATGACCTGAGACCAGCTTGCACTCAGGGTGAGGACAAGAGCAACATCAAAGATTTGAGAAACTGAGGAGATTTCTAGAAGGGAAGGGAAGCACACTTTCACTCTTTTTTTTATCCTTTGTGCAATTATTATTCCCATTTTACAGGCCAATGAGGAAGACAAAGATTAAGTCAATGTCAAAGGTAAAATTAGCTTGGAGATGAAGGGAAGGGAATACAATTTATGTAGCACCCACTGTGCACTCTGTACTAAGTGCTTTACAAATATCTCATTTGATATTCAGAACAATACTCCAAAGTATGTCCTGTTATTACCCCATTTTATACTTGGGGAAATTGAGGCAAACAGAGGTTAAGGGACTGACCCAGGGTCACATAGCTAGTCAGTTTCTTAAGCCAGAGTTGAACCCAAGTCTTCCTGAGTCCAGGCCCTGTACTCTATCCACCGAACCACCTAGCTGCCTCTCTGGTGATAACTTGGGCAACTTCAGTTTGCCATTTTCTACCTTTAGAAAAATAATCAGTGCCAAAGACCACAAGGAAACATCTTTACTCCTTTTAAATTTCTGAACCTTGTAATGTTAGTCTCTTTTTTATTCTCCAGACAAATAAAAATGGGCCCACTTCTCTGAGGCTAAAGGCAATTTGGCGCTTGAATATTTGTGGTAATAGATAACATTCCCCACTCTAGCCATTAGCAGGGATCTTGGGGAAAAGATTCTTGCTTTATTACATGTTCCCAGAAGGAGCCCCCTAGGGTCTAATTTGTGGTTTCCATTGGAAACCAATCAGCTTGAGTCATTGGCAATGAGCTGCTGCCCAAGAAAGAACCCAGCCTCTTCATCTTCCCATTCACAACTGAGGGACCCCCTTGGTCAGAATCTGTTCTTTGCAGAGGCCTGGCACTCTTCTCTTAGAGAACTGAGCAGAATCAAAGGATGGTTATGAAGAGACTCCTAATGGACCATTGGTTAACCATTCTCACTGTTAACAAGGGTTTGGCTCCAAAAGCATTTGGATTTAATGGCTCTGGGCCAAACACTGGCTGACTCGGGGAGTTAGTTCTCCTTCACTACCTAGAGGCTTTGGTCTTCTGAAAAGTTTGGCTCTGAGGAAAGAATGTTCAATCCCAAGCTATAGGATTTAATCCCTTCTTGTTCAAAGACCCTACTGAGTGATTGCCCCATGGCCTAGAAGGCCAGGATCTAACTAAGGATTACCAAGAAATGACTCAGGCCTGACAAAAACATCTGACTCTCTGTGTAATCCATTTTTGTCCAGGGGGCGTTAGCAACATGAAGGTCAGGACTCAAGGAGACAGGAAGCAGAGGATGGAGATGGGGTCCTAGAGGCCCAAGTACCAAGTCAATCTTGGTAGATCTCCATCACAGAAGAAAACATCCAGGATCATGAAATACTCCTCCTCAGCCTGGCCCTGGTTCAAAGGTTAACTCCTGCTCCCCTAGCCAGCCTGCTTGATGAGCCCTTCTGCAAGAGGAGAACACCAGACCCAACTCTGAAAAGTAAGGCTCCTCTGACCACCAACATGTATGGCAAACACTGAATTAGCCATTCCCTTGTGCTGTGCTTAGCAATTTCCATTATTACCCATTTGGCTTCTTTCCAGTGCAAAACTGTACAAAAGATGGAAAGATTTAAGGGGCTGAGATGGGGAATTGGGGGTTGTTTTTTATTCACTAATCCTCAAATCCTTTTGCCATGGTCCATTTAGCTGCGTTAGAAAGCTAAGCTTTGTATCCACGGGAATTGGTTTTGAACATTGTTGAAGTCTATGACTCAGAACTCAGGCCCCTTTCTCCACAGTGAGACTGTGACCTGTTTGGTGCTTTTTTTGAAGCCTTTGGGACAAGTTCTTCTCTCCAACCCCCACCCACTTTTCCCCTAGTCTTCTCTGTTCTCTTTTCGATTGCCTGACAGGGAAAACTGAACTATGGCTTACTCATTCAGGCAACCTCAATTGGGGCATTTGTCCAAACCATTATAGAATTCAGACACTGCAAAGGGAAATCCTTCTGGCAGGATGAAATGTGTTAGTGATGAGTGGGGATCCAACGGACAAGTAAAGCTAGCATTAGCTAGATTATCAGATCCACCGGAATCTCTTTCCTTATCCTATGATGGGAAAGGCAGTTGGCAACCCATTCCAATGTCTGTGTCTATATCTTTCTTTTTCTATATGTGTGTGTGTCTCTCTGTCTGCCTCTTTATCTCTTTCTGTCTCTCTCCATCTCTGTCTGTCTGTCTGTCTCTAACTCTCTCTGTCTTTGACTTTGTCTGTCTTTGTCTCTACCTATCTGTCTGTCTGTTTCTTTCTCTCCCTGCACATTATATAGGACAGATGACTCACTTTAGAAAGAGGTAGACCAGAATTTAAATCCTGCATCTGACATACATTAGTTGTATGAATAAAGGCAAATCACTTTTCAGGACCCTGGTCAAATATTAAATTAAATATGAAATATTATTCTGCATCTTTGAAAGAAGTTTCTACACCAAATTTTCCTTAGACTGACAAAATTATGTCTGAACCGAAAAAAGAAAAGAAAAAGAGAAATCCCTCTCTTTACTGCTCCCTTCACCAGTGTTATTCTTACCTTTTATCTAGGACCCCTAGAAATGCTGGGGCAACTAGTTGGCTGTGGATAGAGTGCCAGGCCAGGAGTCAGAAAGACACTTTGTGAGTTCAAATCTGACCTCAGACATTTCCTAGTTGTGTGACCCTGGGCAAGTCACAAACCCTGTTTGCCTCAGCTTCCTCATCTGTGAAAAAGAGATGGAGAAGGAAATGGGAAACCACTCCAGTATCTTTGCCAAAAAAAAAAAAAAATCAAATGGAGTCATGAAGAGTTGGACATGACTAAAAAACAACTGAGCCTCTGAACTAGAAATGTCCTTCCGACTGAGCAAGAACAGGGTGTAGCTAGTTAGCAACTAAGGACCACAAATGAATGCCATCTCTAGTGGAGAAATTGCTTGAGAAGAACCAGTTCTGTCAATAACTGCCTGCTTCTATTTCTCTCTCTCATTGTGTGCTGTAGACATGCACATGAAGTCAAGGGAATTGGATTTGAACAATCACTCTGCCATTCACTACCTCGTGTCATTGGGCAAACCACTGTTTAAAACCTCTTTGATCTACAGTTTCCTCATCTTTAAAAATGAGTTGACTAGAACATCTCTAAGGTACCTTCTAGCTCTGACTCTTGTGGACATTCATATCTCCATACTAACAGCATTCCTGTGACCTCTTGAGAATGATGTGTTCCCCCAGCTCCTGCCTAGCCCTTGAGTTTAGTTATCCTTCGAACTCTGATGTAAATCAGAATGGCAGATTTAGAATGGTTTACTCTGTCCCTCTTCCTCTTGGAACCTGCTCATTGGACTCCAGTCATTGGCACAGCTTGAGTTCAGTCCCACTCTATGGGGCAGGGATGTGAAATCTTTGGTTCTGGCCCAATGCTGGAGAAGTAGACCAAACTCAAAACCAAAAGCCAGACTATAAATTCTATTGCTCACTTCAATCTTTGACCCTTGTTCAAAATTCAGCTCAATCCTCACCTTCTACGTGAAGTCTTTACTGATTTTTCCCATCACCATGGCCAGTGCCTTCCTCCCAATGTTACCTTGTATCTATGTATTTAATCATTTATTGTTTATATTTTTTGCATAAATATATGCAAAAAATATATTATGATAGACCATAATCTTCTTGAGAGCAGGATTTTTTTTTTTTGTCTTTGTTCCTCTAGCACCTCACACAGCATCTGGAATATAGAGGCTAGACCTATGATTTCATTTGTATGAATGAGCTCCTGGTAACCAAATTCCTCTTAGCAACTTCTCTAAAACCTTGGTGTCTTAGAGAGTTACATTGAGTACTCATAGGTTAAGTGACTTATCCAGGGTCACAGAGCAAGTGTGTGTCAAAGACAAGTCTAAGCTATTTCTGGTTCTGCAGGCAGCTCTCTCTTCACTACTCCATACTAGCACCCCTGGCACAAAGTGGTCACTTACTTAATATTTGCTGTCTGACTGTTTTACTGCTTTGCCTTTAAGATAGGGATGATGCTTCTCACCTTCCCCTCATTAGTCGCACAATGCCCACTGCCTTGGGGAAGATATTTTTCTCACCTAGAACTTGCTGGGTTGATATAGAGCATTAATTAGAACACTAACTTATTTGATAAGTCAATGAGAACTTCAGGGAAAAAAGAACAGAGAGGTTTGAGAAAAGAAAACCTCCTCCCACCATCATTACAAAGTTGTATGGTTTCCAGTTTCCAATAGCTAATCAAAGTAAAAACTCAATCCTTCATTGTAAAATAAGAAGGTTGTACTAAATGTCCAGCTGTTCATATGTTCTATGATTCTAATTTGTCATTTTATAAAACAAACCAACATGAACAAAGAGACCCCCCAAACCTGAGTGGTAAATGAGGATTATTTCTAATGATATATCCAGAAATGCAATAAGGATCTGACCTCATCCTGTCTTCTCAAACAACCTCTCCCAAATCTCTGAATCTTTGGAGGATAAAAACTGTCTACTCATCCCTCAAAATAACTGGATTTGAAGTCTGTATTGTAAGAAAAGCCACTCTCTAGGTGGATACAGGATACATAAATACAGGAACTGAATCCCCTTGGAGAGAATCTATTTTCAACAACCAACATTCCTAAATTCCACTTTGCAGCATATAGATCATAGTAAGATGCATGTGTGCAAACATACACATATGTACATGCATGTATTTGTATATATAACTAATTTGTTGTGATTATTAAAAATAATTACCAATAACTACTAACTGTGTGACAATGGTGAGTCATAGAGCTACTAGGTAACCAGTGGAAAAGAGTACTAGACTTGGAGTCAGGAAGACTTGAGTTTAAATTCTTCTTCAGACATGACCTATGTGGTCCTGGACAAGTCACTTGATATCGCTAAGCTTCACATTCTTCATTTGTAAAATGAGGAGATTGGGATTTAAGGTCACTAAAGTCCCTTCCAGTTTTAAAACAGCATCCCTATGACCTAAGCCAATATGAGCCTCATTTACTAATTGGTAAAATAAGTGGTAATAATGCTTACATTGCCTACTTCCCATGGTTATCATGAAGAAAATGCTTTGTAAACCTTAAGATAGATGGATAGATAGTTGGATGGATAAATAGATCGTTGGATGGATGGATGGATGGATGGGTAAATAGGTAAATAAACATACGTGTGTGTGTATGTGTGTATATATGTGTGTGTGGTGTGCGTGCGTGCGTGTGTGTGTGTGTGTGTGTGTGTGTGTGTGTACTGTTGACTTTCTCATCATCATAAAGATAACACAAGATGGCCAGTCAGGACATAAGTAATTCCCTGCCTTGCCTGAAAGATTTCAAGCAAATGACTCCCCTTGGTATCTTCCAGCAAGACAATAAATCAATGCTAGAAAAGTTCTACCTCCTTTATACCATTCTAAGATAATGCCACTGTCCCTACTCTTCACCCCCAGCCTTCAACTCCCACCCTTACTATTTTGGCTAAGTCCATTAGGAAGCATGGGGTAGTGAAAAGACTATTATCTCTGGAACCCAAAGACCTGGGTTTGAAGCATGATTCCAACACGTACTGGCTGTGTTCCTCAATCCATTGCAGCTATTTTGGAGGAACCTAGGGGATTTCTCGCAGAAAAGGCAGGCTGTCCAGCAGATACTTAAACCCTTTTTTCATTTCATTTTAAGTCAAAGGAAGGCACTTAATTCACATAAGGCAAAGTACATGGGAGAAACCTATGGTATGGGAGATACAGAAGAGAAGTACATTAGGATCATAGACACAGAGAGATAAGAATACGGCCAGCTCTCCAGAAAAGCCAGGTCCATCTATTTCAGCAGACAGGTTCTAGACCTTGACAGAAATTATTTTCAAGATATTGTTGTGTTCATCTTTCGTTTTCGAAGAAGATCATGACATCAGAGAATTGATGACATGACTTGCACGACTTTGTTTTGAGGGAGGGAGGGCCATAGGATATTGATGACATAGTAAGAAGCATCCTCCTAACCCAGTGCGCAGGTTATGCCCAACTTTCATCACTCTGATCAGTGCAGACACACCTGGGTTCTACTGATACTGCCAGGCTGCCTCCCAACGAATATGAGACTGCAGTATTTCATAGAGTTCTCTAGAAAGTATGTTTGATTGTGATTGATTTCCCACTTCTGATGTCACAAGCAAAGATGCCAATTAATAAATGCCACTAGGAAGCTACTGGCATATAAGATTCAACTGTGGGAGATTCCTGAAAAGGGAAGAGGTGCCAAGAAGGAGGAGAAGAGACAGACAGAACCCAGACAGGAGGGACAAACAGCACCCTGACTGGTCATCTTGTGTTATCTTTATGATGATGTTGAAGTCAACAGCATACACACACACACACATATGTGTTTATCTACCCACCCATCCATCCATCCATCCATCAATTTATCTATCACCAAAAAAAAGGAGAGCCAAAAAATCCCAGAAGATTTACAAATTGCCGCAATGTATAACCCTGGACAGGGGTCATTTAACCTCCTGATCCTCGAGTTCCTTATTTGTACAATAGGGATAAAAACCCTTGCCTTACTAACTTCATTGGGTTATTGTAAAGAAAGTACTTTAAGGACCTCACCATGATACAGAAATGTGAGCTATAAATGAGTCCAAAAGAGCTGAATCCCCTTAATCCAGTGTGATAATGACTGTCAGCCTCAACAGTGACCATTCTGCATTCCAGCAACTTCATGTTTCTGTCTCCTTCTTTGTCTGTCTGTATATCTCTTCCCCCATTGTCTATCTTTCTTTCTCCTTTCTTTTCTCTCTGTCTCTATCTGTGCCCATCTTCCTCTTCTCTTCTCTCTCTCTTCCTCTCTTTCTCCCTTTTTTCCTCTCTCCCCTCTTCTCTTTTTCTTTCTCCCCTCTCTTCTCCCTCCTCTCTATTGTTCTTTCTCTCTCCCGTTCTTTCTCTCTCCCTACTTGGGTTTGGCAGTAATTTCCAACATTTGCAACAAACACACAAACCACATTCATTCCTGGAAAATGATGAATGTACCCCACTCCTACCCCCATATGCAAGAGTATATAAAACCTATGATGGGATCTTTAGTGCTTTTCAAGGAGAAGTTGAAATAGTTTATTGCAGAGATAGCTAGTTTGTCCTCATCAGAATCACTCTCTCATCTCCCATCTCCATGTAATATATGGAAAGGCTCCAAAGAGAGTGACTCAATTCAGCACAGCCATTTCTAACGCAGTGCAATCCAAACACCAGGAAAATACACAGAGACAGTTAAAAAGTCAGAGGCCACACTTAAAGGATGACCCCACGGAAAAACTGGCAAACCTCACTGTTCCCACTATGTGAAATGGTCTCCATCTTGACAAGACAATATGATTTCCAATACAAGTAGTCAGCTACTTGAGGGCAGAGATAGAACTTTTTCTTTCTATACCCCTAAGGCACTAAGTACTGCTTTCTGCAAAAGAACTAAGAAGATGACTACTGCCATGCAAATTTGGAGTTTCCTGAAGAAGAAAGACAGAGACTTGGGCACAGCCACAAAGATGCAGGGTGATGCTCCCCAGCTATTCCCCAACCCCTTCAATGTGGATGCCTCCTTGAGATGTGTAGAAGCTCTTTGGCAAGTTGCTTGGCCTTGCCTAGCCTCCAAACACATAAAAGGAGTCAAAATGAACCGACCCCAACTTAAACATCAAAGGGGATCCAGGGAAGTCTCCACCAAGGGACAGCAAAGTGTTGAGGAAAAATGATCTTGACATGAGGGGCTTTTTTCTTGGGGGAGGAGCCCTCAGTATAGTGGTGAACCTAGTTAACAAAAGATATCTTTAGATCCTAAAGATATCAAATTGAGAGATCATTGAGAGAGACAGAGAGATATCTAATGATAGGGCAGTCAGACAAAAGAGTGATAACACTCCCCTTTAGGAAGTCCTAGCAACCTAAGTCTGCATCAACAGATTTCAGCAGCTCAGTAAAGAAAAAACAGCCCAGCAACAGACAACCACAGCATGTTGTGCAAATGGCAACTAATGGCAGCTTTGTAGGCAGGAAGAAATATCTCCCGAAATGATGAAAAGTACTGGACCAAGTCTACTGGAAAGAAGTGGGATTCCTCCACAACACCAAATTACTGACCCAAACAAGGAGTTCTAGGACCTGGCCATGCATCAAGAGCAAGACTGAGGGATGGAAGAGCAATTCAATACCTCGCCCTTCCATAGTACCGCCAGTAATGTGAAATAACACCTCCAGCAATGAAATGAGGTTGTCTCTCTAATGATCACAAGGTTTTTTTCCTTTTTGGAAATCACAAATCTTAGACTGGTGCTACAAATCTGAAGGAATGATCTAGGTCCTCAGGGGTAGTGGAAATTACAAGAAGAGTAATGTCTTGACTGGGGTTTGGGTTCAAGTCCATTGTGCTTTGTGCTATGTTTCTGTTACATAAAGTAGTCTGTCCTGTATTTTATTTGTTAGCCGAGTGCTCACAGCCTATTTGGTGATAGATATGTATGTGTGTGTATTTATTTATAAATGCATATTTATGTATGTATGTATATATATATAGATATACATACACCTCTCTCTTTCTCCCTATATATCATATATATACATATATACTTGTGTGTATTTGTGGTTTGGTCATTTACATGACCCTATGAGGTCACAAAGTGAAACAACAACTGAGAATAACTGAATATGTGTGTGTGTGTGTGCATGTGTTGCTGCTGCTGCTACTGTTCAGACATTTCAGTCAAGTTCTGCTTTTTGTGACTTCATTTGGCAAAGATATGGTGTGGTCTGGTCCTCCTCCAGCTCATTTTACAGGGTATGAGTTGTCCACTTTACCTTTTCTGTAGAGACTCAGACAGAAACCAAATTTTTATTTTCCTAAGGGAAACCCTAAATGAGAATAAAATAAGCTGGAGAAGGGTTTGCAGAAGACAGGCCATAGGTGACATCTGCAGACATTCTCAAAATGGGAAGTGAATTTTGTAATAGTTCTGGTCTTTTCAAATAGCTAGAAGGAAATCTTGGAAGACAATGATGAGCAATCTCATGAGAAAATATCACAGAAGGGCTGTATACCTTTTATTCCAAAAACCTAAATCCCCAGGATTTCCCATCAAGAGTCCTTGTGTTATTTCTCAAAATAAGACAAATAGAAGGAAACATTTAAATTTTTGTTAAGTTCAGTTGCAAAGTCACAATGGCAAGGTGGTACAGTAGTTGGTCAAATTATTTAACCTCTTTGGCCTTGGTTTCCTCAACTGTAAAATGAAGGGCTTGCAATGGATGATAATAAGGTACTCTAGACCTATGATGCAATGACCAAAGATCACAGGCAGTAATTAGAATCTGAAACCCAATGTTTATGACAGATCAGGCACTGAGTGATAGAGCTAGTCCTGTCATCCCTGTCAGACTGACAGATGGAAGCCTCAGCACACAGGAAAGGCCATTGAAAGAACAGCACAAGTTGTTTTCTTGACATTTCTTTGATCTTCCTAAAGCAGCCAAAACAGGAACAGGGCTTAGACAATCAGAAGTCTGACACAGCCCTACTGCTGTAAGCCTTTGTCTCTCCTCACCCATCCTGCCAGTCAATACGGAAATGGATTTAACCACAGCCACCAACCTTTTACAGCCCCTTGTCAACACTGAAGACTTCACAGGAGCCTCCCTTCCAATCCCCAGAGGAGTATCAGGTATCCAGGCAGAAAGATGATTGAGAAGCAATTGCCAGTGATGACAGATTCTAAGCTAGCTACACAAAGCCCCATCTGTGATCACTATATTTATCTGAACTATTGAATACCCCATGAGACTGAGACTTCATCATGGGATAGTCAGTAGAAATAGGAAAGACCCCCTGACCTTTTATTGGATATCAGTCACAGAGAGTCCTGAGTGAATGTCATCATGCCTTGAAGCAACGCTGGTATACTGGAGACAAATACTGGTGTACTTGGTGACTTCCTGACAAGGGATACTGAGGAGCTATTTGCCAAATTATTATAATGAGAGATCCATTATCTTTCTAGAATATGATAGGGAGAACCTCCCAAGATTTGTCATATCTGTTTTATACTGCATACTTCTGGTGATTTACATGGGCACAAATGATGCAGTCTGAAGCAAATGAGGAAGGATTCCCTAATATATTTGAAGTCTTGGGAAAGAAATTAAATATTTGCTCAATGAAGGGATGAAGTGGGAGGGACAGATTAGCTAAAAAAAAAAAAAGATAAGTAATTGGAAAAGAACTATGAGTAGCAGCACTAAGGTACCATTACTTGGAGAAACTTTGTACTAAAAAATAAGCCCACTCCACACATTTATAACATTGTTATCATTATAGTTATTTTTGTGTTTTAAATATCTATATGTATGCATGTATGTATGAAAGCTGGGTAGGGCAGTGGATAGAGTGTCAAGCCTGGAGTCAGGAAGACTCATATTCCTGAGTTCAAATCCAGTTTCAGACACTTAACAGCTGTGTGACCCTGGGTAAGTCACTTAACCCTGTTTGCCTCAGTTTCTTCATCCATAAAATGAGCTGGAGAAGGAAATGGCTCAAAATGGGATCACAAAGAGTCAAATGTGACAGAAAATGACACACACACATATACATCTCATGTATATACATTTGTTGTTGTTCAGTCATTTAAGTGACCCCATGGGGGTCACAAAGTCAAATACAACAAATAACAACTGAAAATGTATAGCTATATATATATATCTATGTGTGTATGTGTTTTGTTGTTGAGTCATTTCAGTCATGTTCAATTCTTTGTCACCTCATTTGGGGTTTCCTTGACAAAGATACAGGAGTGGTTTGCCATTTCCTTCTCCAGCTCATTTTACAGATGAGGAAACTGAGACAAATAAGGTTAAGTGGCTTGTTCCAGGTAACATAGGTAGTAAGTGTCTGAGGCTGGATTTGAATTCATGAAGATGAATCTTCCTGACTTCAGGCCTGGCATTCTAGCCACTATCCCACCTAGCTTCCCACATATATGTTACATTATTTTTAGTTTATGTTTAAAATTGGTTTGTACTTTTAAAAATTGTAACAATTTTTTTAAAAAAAGAAACTGAAGACTTTGGAGACATGGATGCTATTCTCATGATTGCTGGCCATCTAAGGCAAGGACTTCAGAAGACAAAAGCAGATCTGAGAAGTGAATAAAGAGCTGGTAAAATGGTAGTGTTTGAAAGTGAAATTTGAATTCTGGACCATGGTTTTTTTTGTGTGTAAACAGACCTGTATTTCCATTACTATTGGGAGCTTCTAATTAGAAAATTCTCTCAACTAACGCCGATTGGCAACCTCTCTGCCATTTGAGATTTTCAGAGTTTCCTGCAGCACCAAGAGAGGTCAAGAGACTTGCACAAGGTCAATTATCTATGAGAGGCAAGACTTGAACCTGACCCTAAAGTCAGCTCTCTCTTCACTACAATGTGCCACCTCCTTACCAATGTAAAGACGGGAGCTTAAAACCAGGGATTAACAAGGAAAGATATTTGCATTTTAACAGAGTGCAGAGCCTTTAGGTCAAATAGTCCAAGGACAATTAGAGAATTAGGGAATTTCAAGCAGTTAGGAGTTAGAAGAAATGTATTTTGTACTTGGTCCTTTTAAGTACCTTCAGGGCTCTCCTACTACACCTATATATATTTAATATCATTCTTTTCCTATCCTCTCACTATCTCTTATTCACCAACTCCCTCATCTCTAAAGATTTATCCTTACTTAGAAAGTTGGGATATTATAAAGAGTTTTTGACTGAACAACTGAGGACTCAAAACTGATTTTTGCACACCTTTCCAACCCCCCTCCCAATCCTAGAACTGATGTCCACCATTCCCAGAACCCCATTAAGGCATTATGATTGGGCTTCATTCCTCGGAACTGACTTAAAATGGAACCCTTCCAAGAAAAGTCCCAGCATGCTTCACTTCATTCTGGACTGTGTTGCCATCTTCTCCAAAACCTTGACAGCTAACCGGCATCCCCTTCCTGGGGTGTTTTGGTTTTAGCTGCACAGTGAGTCCTGAGAGACTGCAAGATATTTCTAGGCAAGTAGGCATAGTAATGGAAAGAGCATAGGACTTAGAGTCATAAAGACCTGAATTCCAATCCTGCCTCAATTACTTACTGTGTGACCCTAAGCAAGTCACATACCACTATCTAGCTCACTTTCCTCATTTGTAAAATAAGAATAATTATAGCACCTATGTATGGAAATTCTTGTAAAGATGTAATGAGATAATATATATAAAATGCTTTTCAAACTTCAAAATGCTACATAAATGCTAGCTGATATTACTGTTATGATGAAGATTTAGCACTCAAATGAAAGGTACCAACCGTCAACAAAACCTGAGGCTTAGAGGGAGATAAGAGATTTATTATATATCTTGGCCCCTGGAAACAGAAACTGGAATTCAAGATCAGAGATACCCAGGCAGCATGGTAGCAATGGCTTCTTCTGGCTAGGTCTACCACTGAGTCCGTTCCCTCTGTTTCATGAGCAAGGAGCTAACCATGTTGAGAAGCCATTGGAGGTCCCTGCTAACCATAGGATACTGAATGGGAAAGCACCAAACCTCAGAAGATCCAATTTTCTTAGTTGGTTCTAAGATCCTACTGGATCCTAACTCTATGCCCTGTTCCATAAAGACTCACTCAGAAGTTCCTGAGTCATTCATCTAAATAAAGATTGATCTTAACATAAGCATAAATCAAAAATCATTTAGGGGCTATGTTATGTTTCCTGGATCCCTTTGCCTACTCACAGGTAAAGTCACCATGAGGAACTAACTATCTGTATTGTATCTCTCTTAGAATTGCTAGGTTTAGAGCACCCTATGTGGTATCTGGGGGGGGGGGGCTGTAGTACCCCACTTTGAGGTAGATTTTTGTTATTAACTAATTATTTGTCTCTTTCGCTGTTCCTATGTTTGGAGCAAAACATTGTGTACAGGCAAGCATTATGTCTATTCTTGTAGACACACAATAAATACATTAATTGTGTTCTCCTAACACTTTTCTTTGCCACTCCAAGAAAAAGCAACACTGCCCTTGGCTGCACCTTCTTTTTTGTCTTCTGGCTCGATATATAGCAGGCATTTCAAGACTGATTCTCTGAAGCTGAACCAAAATTAGGAATTCTGATGCTCAGGGCAATGGGGATGGGGAGACTGGAGTAGGGAGAAGGTGTTTAATCAATGATCATTCCTACACATGGCAAAATAGAGAGAGTACCTAAGATGAGTCACATGGTACCCACCTCCAGATAGAGATGTGAGGGACTCAGAAGGCAAAATGAGGTAAATGGTTTTTGTTGGTTTTGGGGGGAGAACATAGTCAATGTGGGAATGTTTTGTTTGACTGTACACATTGGAAGCATGTTTGTTGTTTCTTTTTGTTCTTTTTTCAAGGCAAGAGGAGAAGGAGGTGGGAGGAAGGTAATTTGAAACTGATAATAAAATTAAATAAAAATTGACTTAAAAAATTAATAGTCTGGAGACAATGGTTGTCAAAGATAAGAACATCAAAGAACTAAGAGATAGGGTTTTCAATGGAATAGGAGGCTGGGGTGCAGTAGAAGTCTAAAAGCCAAGGACTGAACTTTCTGGGTCAGAGAAAGGACAACCTGGAAACCCTTAAATGACAACCATGAGGTTCCAGAGAGGTTGAAGTGAACTTTAAAGAAAATAGTTGTTGAGTGATGATGGCAGAGATGGGGTCTGAAAGTGGCATCAGGGAACAGAGTCTGCCAAATCCTGCCCTTGACCTTGTGTGTCAGAGGATATGAGAAAGGAAGAAGCCAGCCTTAGAGAAGGTGCCAGGACTTGGTATCCTCAGGAGAAAAGTAGGAAATGGAAAGAATGTAAGAAGAGATTTCAGATGAAGGGAAGTTCGTTTAACAATAGACAAGGGTTTGGGGGGGAACATGGTGAAAAGAGAAGGCAGAGGAGGACAGGGACTTGGGAAAAAGAGGGCAGAGCTGGACAGAGGTGAGAGTGTGAAAAGGGGTTCTGAATCAGAAGAACTGAAGAAGCCAATGGAGCAGTTTGCTGGCCATCACGCATGGGGACTAGTATGTATAGAGAAATTGGCTCCAATGATCTAATTAGAGAGATGTGTGTTTGTGTGGGCAAAAGTGCCTCTTCAGATGCTAACTCTGAGAAGAAATTACCTCATTTGACTAGGGCAAGGAAGGAGGGGATTATTTGTTAACAAGCTATATATGTGTGTGTGTGTGTGTGTGTGTGTGTATGTGTGTGTATGTAAGTGTATATATGCATATATGTGTATATACACATACACATATATACACATATATATATCTATATCTCACAATGGACATTTATTGAGTTTTATTTCATGCAGGGCTATGAGTTGGGTGATAGAGGCCAATGAGACATGGTTCCTGACTTCAAAGATTTTATTGTTTGGAAGACGGAAGGCAGGGGCAGACACATCCAGGGCACACAGATTCCACTGTTTATCTGATAGAATGTAAATTCCTTGAAAAAGGAACTATTCTATTTTGTCTCTGTATGCCTATTAACTAGCGTGATGCCAGGAACATAGTAAGTAATTAATAAATGCTTGTTGGTGGATGAATTGATTTTCTTGTACTGAACTTAGACATTGTACATTGTGTAGGTTCTCAGTCCACGATATACAACAGAGGCAACCCAAGGAAAAGGAGGCCCCCAGGGGAGGCTGTCATAGAGGCCCAGTGGATGTCTGTGCAAGACTGGACAAGGAAGCAGAGCTAGCCAAGAAGCATCTTGAAGCTGTGAAGTGGAGGAAGATGTATACTGCCCTGGGTACTGATACCTCTGCCAAAGTCTTAGTTACACTGTGCTAGTTCTGTCTCCGTTTAATATTATGTCCACTTGCTGGTCACTGGATGAAGAGTCCATGTTTAGAATTACGAGAGCTAAGTCAGTAATTCTTAGCATTCTCTACCCCACTTTCTGCTGTTCTGCCATCATCAGTGTAAAATTGGAAGGGAGTTGCTCAAGAAAGAGGCTCATTTTAAAAAAATTCGTTTCATGGATTGCCATAATCAAAGGAGTCCATGTGAGATGGTCAACCAATTGATGATAAACCTTAGCATTTATCAGTGTTGGTCCTCAGAAAGGAGACATAACCTCTTTCTACCACCACACCTACCTGCAAGGTAGAACCAGCCTGAACTTGTGCTCAACTGGGATAGAGAAGGCAAGTATCTCCATGCTACAATAAAACATTAGAATAGGACTTTGTGGCCATGGTCCTAGGTTCTTGAGGGCTGTGCAAGGAGAATACAAGCTCTGGAAAGAGTAAGGCTGGTACTACTACTGAATTGGATCTAGAAATTGTGACTGCTAGGAAGGTGTTTCATCACCCTAAAACCTCACCCTAGCCCTGTGGCTAGAAATAATATAAGACAGATCTATCTGAGATCCCACCCAATGGGGTTTAGTCATCAAAATGTCATTTAATCACCAATTGGTGCTGCTAGCCAGTAACCTGATCCTGTTGAACAGGAACATACTAGATCTAGAAGTCCTAAGTCACCCTGGCAGTTATGATACTAGAGCAAAAATACAAAAGAAGTGCTAAACTCTCCATGATTTGCAAAGAGTGTTAAATGACCTTCTGTTTCCCAGCTTCTTCTTTGTCTGGTTGTCTGGTTGACGACACCAATTCACCAGTCTAAGATATGTGAATTGACCCAGTCAGAATCAGCATATGAGCCTCCATCCTGCTACCAAAAAACCACTTCTTCCCTCAACTTGCTATATTTCCCCAAGCCTTTGGAATATGGACTTACTCTTCACTGGAAGAAATAGAATATCTGCAAATATGCTTCATTTCTTGGGACATACATTCATCTCACATCATAGTAATTTTAACAAGTATTCCCAAACAGATCACCAGGAAAATCATTGCGGTGTGTGTACCAACATCTTTTGCAGAGATTGATGGGTAATAAAATTCTGTGAAGAACTTGATCAAGTCTCTCCAAATTAAGACAATTTTAATACTTTGTGACTTCAATACGAAAGTAGGCAGAGATGAAGGCAGAAAAAAAAATAATGGTATATGGTTCAGGAGTAACAAATGAAGAAGGCCAAAGACTTAGAGAAGATACAGAGGTTCTCACTTATTATATCAGAATTGCTTATTTTGCGAAAAGTGTTGAAAGGCACTGGATTCAGTAAGTACCAAAGAACATCTCAAAAATGAATTTGATTATATTTTAATAAGAGAAGACTGGTTAGAGAAATAGAAGTCATTCTTGAATCTGCCATCTGTACAATCAAACCACTAACTTCTTGATGGAAAGATCAAAATCTCTACCAGTCCAGAAGAAATAACGAACATGAGAAGAAATTGCATGCAGTTGAGACAATTCTAACCTGACATATTTATTTAATCTGGTGCCAAAAAAAAAACAGGAAATGGATTTTTAAAAATCAGACATCAGCACAGACTATCTCTATTTCCTAAGGAAGTTTAGCTCATGCAAATCAATTGTCGTGAGAGGACTAAAAGAGCCTAAAACCCACTTTAACCAACAAATATTTTATCTCTTTGCCAAGTGGAGAGAGATGTGACAATCAAGGGCAAAACCAGTTTAAAATGTAAACTTCTTGTTAAATTTTCTGAGTAACAATAATGGAAGATCATGAGTAATATGTCTTCACAAAACAGTAGGGAGAAGTCAAAATTTAAAAAAAATTTTGTGGAAAACTTGGCAAAAAACCAGATTAAGTCATATCACTCTTAGGGCATTTAAGATTGAAACTGAAAATGGATCAACAAACAGATAAAAAATGGAAAAATTCTGTTAAGAGTTTTATAGTCAGCTATTCTCACCATCAGTGACAGTGGAGACAGCAAATTTAGATCTGAACATCACAGTCCTGGATACCCTGCTAGAAGCAGTGGAAATGTCACTGAACAAAACCAAATTGTGAAGAGCTCCTGTATCATATCAAATGTCCCCAGAGGAGGTCCGTGCCAGAGATGATGCAATTTTTAGAGTGTTGAAGGACCAATTTTTAAAGCATTTGAAAGAAGGGAGGATATTAAAGGCTTGGAAGAAATCTTAGACCTTACTAGCAAAAACAAGTGAGAAGAATTATCAATATCTAATAGCTTATATACTTATTTTCCCATTTCTACACAAAAATTTCATAGACTTATCTACACATTGACCAGATTCATCTTTGATTGTCCTATTCAAAGGAAACAGGGCAGGCTATCACAAGATATATTGTATAGCATGACACATATTTAGGCACATATCTGATTCAAAGTTCTCAAGAATACAAGATTCTGCCATGCTCATTGCTCATTGACTTTAAAAACCACTTGGTTGAGTAAAGCAAAACACTAAAGGTGCTACTCCAAGTTATCTCTCATGCATATGTCAAAAGTCCTTAAAAGATGTAACAATATCTTATTATTAATATCAAAACAGGGTATCAGGCAGGGAGACATATGATCACCAAAGCATTTTGCCGCCATCATGGAGATATCCAGCAAATAATCCAGATGAAAGATGAATTCATGTAGATACTGAGGTCCTCCACAAACTCCTGTTTGCAGATAATGCCATGATTGTGCCAAGCCATGAAATATTTCAGATTCCCCTAGATGACATCCAGGATCATTAAAAAAAAATTGATCTAAATATGCTCACAGGAAAAGCCAAGTGAATGGAAAATGCCTATTTTCCAGACTATAATTTGTAGCTGAATGGACAACCCATGGAACTGATTCATCAGTACAAATATCTCGAACAGATACTGTATAAGGACAAAGATCTCTAAAGTTGAATACTAAGAGGAAAAGCAAGCTGGATTGTCTTTGGGAAATGGCACAGTATTTTTAATAACTTCAAGCTTATAACCCCATATTTTTAACACCAATATTCTTCCAATCCTAGCTTTCTTACTAATATCGTAATCATGGGCAAGTCAGCCTTTTGGGCCTTCAGCTTTCTCTTACAAGTGTTGGACTAAGTGATCTCAAAAGATCCTTACAACTCCAACATTATGTGATGCTACAAAATCTGACTCATTGGTAACACCTTCCTGATTGCTACCAGCAGGAATGTATAGTTGGGATATGATTTCTCATGACTTTACTTGAAGAAAAAAGTCAAGTCTCATCAACAAATTCCTCTCCATTTCCTCTCTCCACCACCACCAAAACACATTTTTAAAATGTATGAGTACACGTTCTATTGATGACTTTTATTTTTATTTCCCAGATGTTTCTATTTATACTCTACCACCATCATCATCATCAAATGAATGCCTTTTAACAAAGAAAAACAGAAGAGAGGAGCCAAGATGGTGGAGTAGAAAGACACACATATGCTAGCTCCAAAACCTACAGCCCACAAAATACCTGTAAAGAAGAGCTCCCAACAAATTCTGGAGCAGCAGAAGCCACAGAACAATGGAGTGGAGGAGATTTCTGTTCTAGAGAGCCCTGAAAACCTCTTGCAAAAGGTCCATCGTGCCATGGACCCAGAGCCAAGCCCAACCCTGCCTTGGCCGAGCAGCACCAAGAGGAGCGGATCCAAGCAGGCTTCAAGGACAGAATCTCCAGCAGCCATGCAGGTCCCTCCATCCACGGGCGCTAAAGGTCAGTGAGAGAGACTTTTTGGCTTGCCGAGGGGGGAGCGGGGTCTCCCCATAACTCAGACCCTCTCAGGAGGCAGCAGAGGAGGCAGCAGCAGCAGACAAGGCCTCCCAAAGCAGGCTGGAGCCCAGATCCACTGTTGAAGATCTCTGCATAAACCCCCGGAGGGAACTAAGCCCCATGTGGCGGCCCTACCCCCACCTGAGCACCTGAATTTAATCTCACACTGACTAGCAGCCCTGCCCCCACCCAAAGTCCTGAGGCTGGGAAGCAGCATTTGAATCTCAGACCCCAAGCACTGGCTAGGCAGATCCAAAGGCAAGGTGGGTGTGGAGAGGACACTCAGAAGTCAAGTCACTGGCTGGGAAAATGCCCAGAAAAGGGGGAAAAAAAAAAGACCATAGAAGGTTACTTTCTTGGTGAACAGATATCTCCTCCCATCCTTTCAGATGAGGAAGAACAAGGCTTACCATCAGGGAAAGACACAGAAGTCAAGGATTCTGTATCCCAAACATCCAGAATAAATATTCAGTGGGCTCAGGCCATGGAAGAGCTCAAAAAGGATTTTGAAAATCAAGTTAGAGAGGTGGAGGAAAAACTGGGAAGAGAAATGAGAGAGATGCAAGAAAAGCATGAAAAGCAGGTCCACACCTTGCTAAAGGAGACCCAAAAAAATGCTGAAGAAAATAACACCTTGAAAAATAGTCTAACTCAATTGGCAAAAGAGGTTCAAAAAGCCAATGAGGAGAAGAATGCTTTCAAAAGCAGAATTAGCCAAATGGAAAAGGAGGTTCAAAAGCTCACTGAAGAAAATAGTTCTTCCAGAATTAGAATGGAACAGATGGAGGCTAATGACTTTATGAGAAACCAAGAAATCACAAAACAAAACCAAAAGAATGAAAAAATGCAAGATAATGTGAAATATCTCATTGGAAAAACAACTGACCTGGAAAATAGATCCAGGAGAGATAATGTAAAAATTATGGGACTACCTGAAAGCCATGATCAAAAAAGAGCCTAGACATCATTTCTAATGAAATTATCAAGGAAAACTGCCCTGAGATTCTAGAACCAGAGGGCAAAATAAGTATTCATGGAATCCACAGAACACCACCTGAAAGAGATCCAAAAAGAGAAATTCCTAGGAACATTGTGGCCAAATTCCAGAGTTCCCTGGTCAAGGAGAAAATATTGCAAACAGCTAGGAAGAAACAATTTGAGTATTGTGGAAATACAATCAGGATAACACAAGATCTAGCAGCTTCTACATTAAAGGACTGAAGGGCTTAGAATAGGATATTCCAGAAGTAAAAGGAGCTGGGATTAAAGCTAGGAATCAATCTACCCAGCAAAACTGAGTATAATACTTCCGGGGAAAAAATGGTGTTTCCGTGAAATAGAGGACTTTCACACATTCCTGATGAAAAGACCAGAGCTGAAAAGAAAATTTGACTTTCAAACACAAGAATGAAGAGAAGCATGAAAAGGTAAACAGCAAAGAGAAGTCATAAGGGACTTACTAAAGTTGAACTGTTTACATTCCTACATGGAAAGATTGTATTTGTAACTCTTGAAACTTTTCAGTATCTGAGTAGTTGGTAGGATTACACACACACACACACACACACACACACACACATACACACACACATACATACATACACGCACACACAGAGACAAAGAGCACAGAGTGAATTGATTAGGATGGGATCATATCTTAAAAAAATGAAATTAAGCGGTGAGAGAGAAATATATTGGGAGGAGAAAAGGAGAAATGCAATGGGGCAAATTGTCTCTCATAAAAGAGGCAAGCAAAAGACTTTTTAGTGGAGGGAAAAAGAGGGGAGGTGAGAGAAAAACATGAAGTTTACTCTCATCACATTCAACTAAAGGAAGGAACAAAATGCACACTCATTTTGGTATGAAAACCTATCTTACAATACAGGAAAGTGGGGGTGAAGGGGATAAGCAGGGTGGGGGGGATGATGGAAGGGAGGGCAGTGGAAGGAGGGAGCAATTTGAAGTCAACACTCTTGGGGAGGGACAGGATCAAAAGAGAGAATAGAAGCAATGGGGGGCAGGATAGGATGGAGGGAAATATAGTTAGTCTTACACAACACGACTATTACGGAAGTCATTTGCAAAACTACACAAATATGGCCTATATTGCATTGCTTGCTTCCCAAAGCAATGGGTGGGGAGGGAGGGATGAAGAGAAGTTGGAACTCAAAGTTTTAGGAACAACTGTCAAGTACTGTTCTTGCTACTAGGGAACAAGAAATACAGGTAATGGGGTATAGAAAGTTATGTGGCCCTACAGGACTAAAGAGAAGATAGGGACAAGGGAAGGGAGGGATGATAGAAGAGAGGGCAGATTGGTGATAGGGGCAATTAGAATGCTCGGTGTTTGGGGGTGGGGGGAAGGGACAAATGGGGAGAAAATTTGGAACCCAAAATTTTGTGAAAATGAATGTTAAAAGTTAAGTAAATAAATTTAAAAAATAAAATAAAAGAAAAAAAGAAAAACAGAAATAAAATCGACTAGTATATGCAACATCTTTCATCTAGGATCCCCCATCTCTCCATTGTAAGGCAGCATCACTTTCTTCCTCAGAAACCCATATGAGTCAGCCTGGGTGATTTCCAGGAACTTTTCTACTGACTATGGGAAAGGAAGAAAAGGAAAATATAAGGTACCAAGTTGCAAAGCTTTTTAAAGCATCTAAATAGACTTTTCCCTAGTTACATCAGCACCACACTGACATTCTCTACCTCCATCTGTGGTTACTTTTATGCTGAGATGGGGAAAAAATTGTCCTCCTGTTAAGAGAAGTCCTCAGTTCCTTAAAATCACCCCACTGTTTACACCATTTGCACAAAAACCCAAAGATAATAAATAAGCTCAAGCCAATTTCTATCTGTATGGTGAAGTTCGATTGATAAAAAGCCAAGACACAAGTCCCTTCTAGCTCCAAAATTCTTTACTTCTCTGACTCAGACCAGAGTTGTCATTTCAGCCTTTGTTGGACCTCCATATTGTAAGTCATTCCCTCTGTACACAAATGTGGCTGAAAAGACTGATGTTTTCCCAGAAGTCTCTTTCACACTAATTACATGTGTGGTCTGGTGAGGGGAAACCTCATGCTGACTGAGGCTGTGAGACAGGCATTTCTAGACAGAGATAGACTTTGTTCTTAATTCACTCCCACGATATACTAATCACAAACTCCTGGGACCCATATGAATGCTTGAGGAAATAACACTGGGTGACCTCTAAAGTCCCTCTAATGATAAAGGAAGGATTATAGAATTTTAGAGCTGGAAGAAACTTTGAAAATGTCTAGTCCAATGACCTTATTTTAGATGATCCAAACTGGTGAAATAACTTATCCCTGTTCACACAAGGACAAGAATTATTTTTACGTCCAGAGAAAATAAAGCTCAAGAAGGGCTAAATTGTCTGTAAGTCCCAAGGAGCCAGCAGTTTAACTCAGGGCTCCTTCCTCCTTCTTAAATGTACCATCCACCAAACCTCAGCCCTTGTGTCGGATAGGCCTGGGTTGATTCATGAAAGTGCCATATTTCTCTTGGCGTGAGCCATAAGCTGGTGAAATCTCTTCTCCGTAGGTAAGCTCCAGTTCTCCAATTTGTAGGCATGTTGACCACAGCGCTTCAGAAGAAAACATTATTTTAAATTTTTTTTTGAGTGAAGACTTTTCTTTAAAATGTCCTTTTTAAAATTATGAACAGACACCAACAAGCATGAACATTTCTATGCACAAGAAAGAATAGGGGAAAAAAGGATTGCATTTGAAACCATTAATCTGTGCTACGTAGATCTTTTTAAAGAATATGTTAAATTTAACCCGAAGGGGGAGGCAGAAAGGAATATGTATTTATATAGTGCCTACTATGTGCCAGGCACCATACCAGGCACTTTTCAAATCCTATCTCATATGATAGCACCAATATTGATTTGCCTTTTGAACTTCCTTCTGCTCTCTTTTGTGTATTTTTTTAATGTATCTTTGATATTCTTTCCTTGAAAAGAAAAACATTTAAACACTATCCATCCATCAATGATCAATTACAGTAGTCTGACATCTCTCCATCTCTCAGTGCCACACAGCAAGTATTCTCAGGTGTCATTTATTGCTCCTAGATGAAGGACATTTGAACTATTACCACTGTCTGTGGTACACCTTAGGTTTTTGGGCAGTTAGGTGGTGCAGTGGATAGAGCACCCGTGCAGGAGTCAGGAGGACCTGAGTTCAAATCTCACCTCAGACACTTGACACTCACTAGCAAGTCACTTAACCCCAATTGTCTCATCCTGGGTCATCTCCAGTCATTCTGATGAATATCTGGTCACTGGATTCAGATAGCTCTGAAAGAGAAGTGAGGCTGGTGACCTGCACAGCCCTCCCTCACTCAAAACAAAGTCAAGTGCAAGTCATGTCATCATTTCTCTGATGGCATGACCTTCTTCAGCAACAAAGGACAAACACACACACCTTAGATTTAATGATACGTCCACCAGTAATGTTGTGTCTTTCTGCATTTATTCTCTGTATAAATTTCATGTTTCTTCCCATGTCTTTCCATCTGGTGTTAGTAGTAGATGAGTTTTTCAGTAAATCTATATTCTACATGGAAAGTAGAGCATCATGTGAGGGTCATACAGGACCAGACTATGGCTGGCTTCTTTTTATTCCACCTATTCTTTGTGGGGAAAGAGAAGCATGAATTACCATGACTACCAGATTAGGTACAACTCACTTCCCTGGTGGCCTTGATTTCTCTAATTCATTATGGTTGGTTGCTGTCCTTTGTCTTCGAAGAGGACCAAAATGATATCACCATGATAAAGTGAAATTTCAGTGTGTCCAACTGTGGCTGATCAGACCAATACAAACTCGAAATGCTCTACCACAGGTTGGGCACGGATAGTCCATGTGAATATTTGGAGTGGATATTCCAAATTTGGGCATCCTGGGTTTACTTTGTGCTGTCTCAATTCTGTTTTGCTCAAAGACCACAGCACCCTTTCTGCTATGGGCTCACCATGCTGAGTGGTCCTGTGCCAGTGTTTCCCATGTTGCACAGTCAAATCCAAAGTTTTTGAAAGATACCTTGAGAGTGTCCTTGTACTGCTTCTTCTGGCCACTATGTGATTGCCTGCCCCATGCAAGTTCTCCATAAAATAGTCTTTTTGGCAAGCGTACATTTTACATTCGAACAATGTGCCCAGCCCATTGGAGTTGCACTCTCTGAAGCATAGTTTGAATACTTGGCAGTTCAGCTTGAGCAAGGACTTCAGTGTCTGATACCTTATCCTGCCAGGTGATCCTCAGAATCTTCCTAAGACAGTTCAAATGGAAATGATTCAGTTTCCTGGCATGGCGCTGGTCGACTCTCCATGTTTCACAAACATATAACAATGAGGTCAGCACAACAGCTCTGTAGACATTCAGTTTGGTAGTCAGTCTAATACCTCTTCTCTCCCAAACTTTTCTTCAGAGCCTCCCAAACTCTGTGTTAGCTCTGGCAATGTGTACATCAACCTCATTATCAATGTGTACATCCGTGGAAAGTATACTTCCAAGGTAAGTGAACTTATCCACAGCATTCAAAACTTCTCCATTTGTTGTAACTGATGGATCCACGTATGGGTGATGTGGTGGTGGCTGATGGAGCACCTGTGTTTTTTTGGTGTTTGTTATTAGGCCAAAATTAGCACAGGCAGCAGAGAATTGATCCACACTTTGCTGCATCTCAGTTTCAGAGGCTGCATTGAGTGCACAATCATCTGCAAACAGAAAATCTTGCACCAACACTCCTTCCACTTTGTTGGCTTGTAGCCTTTTGAAATTGAAGAACTTGGCATCAGTACGGTAGTTGACCCTAATGCTGTGTTCATCCTCATTGAAAGCATTTGTCAACATGGCTGAAAACATCATGCTAAAAAGCATGGGAGCAAGCACACATCCCTGTTTTACTCCACTGGTGCCTGGGAAGGCACAAGAGCATTGTCCATTGTCTAGAACCCAGGAAAACATGCCATCATGAAATTAACATACAATATTGATGAACTTCTGCGAGCAACCAAATTTTGACATAATTTTCCATAAGACCTCTCGACTAACAGTGTCAAAGGCCTTGGTCAGATCTACAAACATTGTGTACAGACCTCTGTTCTGCTCCTGGCATTTCTTCTGGAGTTGTCTGGCAGCAAACATCATATCAACTGTTCCTTGGCCCTTTCTGAAGCCACACTGGCTCTCTGGTATATGACCATCTTCCAAGTGAAGGATCAGCCTATTAAGGAGGACTCTAGCAAGAATTTTGCCAGCAATGACTAAGAGAGAGATCCCCCCTGTGATTGTCACAGGATAATCTATTCCCTTTACCCTTATAGAGATGGCATCCTTGAACTCCAGGGAGACAACCTGTTCTTGCCATATAACCTGGAAAATTTCAGTTAGTTTTTGTATGTGTAATGGTCTCCCTACCTTGTAGATCTCAGCTGGAATAGAATCAGTACCAGGTGGTTTGCCATGTGAAAGAAGCCTAACGGCCCTCAAAACCTCTTCTTCAGTTGAAAGTTCAGCTAAGGAGGGATTGACTTCAACCTGAGGTAAACGGTCAATGGCCTCAGCATTGATTGATGATGGTCTATTGAGAACACTATGGAAGCGTTCAGCCCATCTCTCTAGGATCATGTCCTTATCACTAATCAATGTGGCTCCATCAGCACTGAGTAGTTGTGATGCATCATAGGTTTTTGGTCCAAAAATGGCTTTCAGGGAATCATAAAAGCACTTTGAATTGTTACAATCAGCATAAAACTGAATTTCATCTACCTTCTGAGCCAGGAATCCTACATCTCTCTAAACTTTACTTTTACTTTGCTTTTGATGGAATTAAATGCTGCCTTCTTAGAGGTGGCCTGCTGGTAAATCCTGTGGAGTTCTTGTTTTTCATTTAGCAACTTCTGAATTTCCCCATCATTTTCATCAAACCAGTTCTGGTATTTGTGAGTGTTCTGACCCAGATGAGCAAATGTAGTGCTGTACACCAAATCTCTGAAAGCTGCCCACTCCTTTCCTACTCCACTGTTGCTGACTGTGTGTTGGCTCAACTTTCCCTCCAAGTCAGCAACAAACTGTTTACGCTCAGAGAAGAGCTCTAACTTGTTGACATTAATTCTTCCGGTAGTCATTTTGCCTTGGGGGAGGTGCTTTTGATGAATGTGAATATTTAGCTTGGAAAGGATAAGTCTATGATCAGTCCAGCACTCTGCACCACACATTACCTTTGTCACTCTTACATCTTGTCTATCTCTTCTCCTCATAATCACATAGTCTATTAGATGCCAATGTTTGCTGTGAGGGTGCATCCATTAAGTTTTATTGTGTTTAGGTAAATGGAAGACAGTGTTGGTGATGAGGTCATGCGATGCTCAAGTCTTCAGAAGTAAATGACCATTACTGTTGCTGTTTCCAACTCCATTCCTCCCTAGGATTCCCTCCCAAGTCTGGTGGTCTGAGCCTACTCTAGCATTAAAGTCACCCAGAATTATAGGCTTGTCTTCTTTTGGCACGTTGATGGGTTTGTCATGGTGGGAGCATAGGCACTGATGATGGTGGCATGGCATTTTCCAGTGAGTGGCAGTCACATTGTCATGAGCCTGTCATTCACTCCTTTTGGCAGGCATGCCAACTTGCTGATTAGATTAGTTTTGATTGCAAAACCCACGCCAGCTTCACAGCACTCCCCTTCACTACGCCCACTCCAAAAAAAGGTGTATCCAGCTCCAACTTCACTAAGCTGGCATTCATTTGCCAGCCTTGTTTCATTCAGGGCTGCTATTTGGTTGTGATACCTGTTGAGTTCTCTTGCAATAAGAGCAGTTCTTCGTTGAAGTCTACTGGATTTTGTGTTGTCTATTAGCATGGACACGTTCCCAGTGCCAATGGTGAGTGGAATCATCTTAGCAGAAGTTTTTATACATTTTGTACATTTTTTTGTGTTTCGACCACATAGCGGGATTCCCTGCCTGTCATGGTAATCAGGCCAGGGTTGGGGAAGCAGACAATGTTTAGGGTACCTTTTCTAAGCCCCCTTCCTCACACCAGGAGGTGAGCAGTGTGATCCTTAAAAGGCTGCTCAGACACAAGATACTGCTGAGTCCCACTGCTGCTTCCAGTGAGAAACAACCCTAAAGTGTGGGCCACCTATGTGCAGGGTCGTGACTATAGCTACCAGTGTATCCACACCAGCAGCTTCATCACAGCTGGGTCTGGAATCAGGAAGACCTGAGTTCAAATCCAACCTCAGACACTCACCCTAGGCAAATCATTTAAATCACTTAACTCATTATATAGAGCAGCTGGTATGGCTACTGACTGTAGGAAGGAATGCTGGGATTAAAGAAGAATATTCCCAAGTAGAGTGGCCTCCTTCTGGCAACCTTAGGAGATTCCAATATAGCCAGCCTATCTTCCTTTTCCATCTTTCGTTTCCTTAATGGCTCCAGTTTGTATTGCTGGTTCCTTATTTGTCGTGTTGCAGCCTGCTCATTCATACCTTGTGCTTCTGAGTAATGCACATTTTGAATTCTTCAGAGGCTATGGACTTCCATGATTTACAGCCATAGACCACCATTAGAATATTTTGAAATAAATCACTGATGTCTTTTCTTGTATCACAGACGTTTCCCAAAGTACCTCTGCCCTGCTAATTCCCTCACAGAGTCATCCCTTATAACAAAACATAAAACAAAAGCTCAGCTAAATTGACCAATACCTCAGGAAAGTTGGACTGGACATTCAGTATTCCACAAACTTAGTTTTGGTTGCAAAAACTGTGGGGAAGACATCTCCGCTCTCTCCTTTGGGGCCAGCCTGGATCCTTATAACTTCACAGCATTCAGTTTTTATTGGTTTGTTGTAATCATTTTGTACTGTTCTCCTGATTTTGCTTACTTCATTTTGTACCTGTTCATGTTTCTCTAAATTCATCATATTCATCATTTCTTCTAGCACAATAATATTCCATTGCATTCATGTACCATAGCACATTCCACAATCAACAAGCATCTATTCTGTTTATAGTTCTTTGTTATTCTAGGAGAATAATTGTATTAAAAATATGGGCCTTTATTTTGGGGAGAAGTTTAGTGTAATTAGAGGAGTTTTACAATTTCCCAAAGGTAATCCTGCCTTCTTTCTTTCTCCTGTGCCCGTTTTATCCTTTTGCCATGTCTTCCCAAGATCTATACACCGAAAAATAAGCAACTGTATTTCACAGCCTGAATGATAGGCATGTTTCATCTGCTTGTCTTTTCCTGTATATATGGTTAGTCTAACTTTTGAGTGGTTATAGATCCAATACATTCTGCAGTGTTCCAGGACTTTATGTAACTAGCACAAAGTCATCTCCAAGAACTTGATATGAAGAACACCACCCCATATATATATGTATATATATACACACATACATACATATGTACTTACATAATGTATGTATTATTAGATTCTATGAAACTTTTATTTTGTTTTTTTAAAAGACAACAATAATTTATACCATTAAACAAACCAGAAACCTTAACCCACCCACACTCCAATGCTGAAAGCAGGTAGGAGCTGGAAAGATGACCCATGGCTCTACAGTGCTCCCCTCATCTGGCTCTGTGAGTTGCTACAGACGCCATCATTCAGTTAGGCTGCCCACAAGTCACTGCCTGAGGAGTGAATTTCAGTCATCTCTTTGAAAGGTGAGAAAAGGGACTAGGGAGCCACCTCCTCATTCTTCCTTTTGGTCCAGTCTTCTCCTAAGCCTGCAAGCAGTGCTGATGCTTCCACTATGTAAAGCTCCATCTGGGCCCTGGAACCTCCAACGCCCCAGAAGCATCACTACGCACGCAAGGGGCTGGGACTCTCTCTCTTTCTATTAGCAAAAGATAAAACGACAAAACACAGTAAAAACCTTTAAAATATAGAAGTATTCTAATGATCATGGCCACCTCAAAATCACCCAAGCACAAATGGAAAAACCCTTCTTAAGTTCAGTTTTAGTTCTGGTTTCCCCTAGCTCCTGTCATTCCCCACCCTCCCCCCACTATGCTGATACAATACTAGGTTTGTTTGTTTATACATATGAACAAACAAACCTAGTATTGTATTATATACATATATAGTATCTATATTGTGTGTGTATATATATATATATAGTTTAATGTTCCAGAAAAATACTATTTGTTCCTAGTCAAACACACATATCAAGTATGAAGAGTAACTGCTTTTTCCTTGCTTTATAAAATGTGAAAAGGTTATCACACTGATTAATATAGAAAAATGCCAGAACCTCTAAGTATCACAAAGGCTGGTACCCAATGAGCAAGGTAGGAAACTTTACTGAATGCCAGGTGTTAGAGTGGGGCTTGGGAAAACATTCCTCCAATTCAGGTCTTCAGCTAAGCTTCTCTTTTAGTCTCTCTCACCTCTCCACTGCCCTCAAGGCTAATCTCTCTGAATCAGCAATAGTATAGAGAGTTAGGACTCTCCGTGGATTCTTTAGAAATGTGGATATATATATATATATATATATATACACATACACAAATATATACATAATCATATATATACATATTACGTAAAATACATACATAATTTGTATGTATGTATATACATACATGTGTATACATACATACACATACATATACATATACATATATATATGTGTGTGTATATATATATACACACAGAGAAAGAGAGAGAGAGAATCCCTCGCCACTTGGACTGCATTCTGGATCTCATCCACGGCCATGATGATCCGCCCCGAGCGATGTCTCCCTTTTCTATAGCTCACTGGATGTTAGTGATCAAAAACGATTATTGAACAAGCTTACCTCTGCTGTTCTGTCTTGCAAGAAATCTTATGATGCATGTTATGTGAGACAGCTCATTGGAAAAGAGCTTGTGGGGCAGCATTTGACTTTACAGGATCAAAAGGGTTTTTATAGTGAACAAACAAACAGGCACAATGAGATTTTATGTTCTCTATAATGTTCAATCAATTGTGAAATGGTAAAGATGCAGTGTACTGTGGAATATCACTCACTAAAGCCGTCCAATTCTCTACTAATACCCTCATTAATGTGAATGTATGTTATTTTCACAAATTTTTCTAGATAGGAAAATGGACATTATAGGTCAAGAGCTGTCCATATTTTCCTAGTCATCATTTTTTGGTTCTAATAAGGTGCAAATGTTTTTGTAATATTTCCTTCCTTCAAATACCTTGTGAATCAGTCCTTCAGTGCTCTCAGTACTGTATTACCTCCAACATGGAGAAAGGTGGGAAGGAGGGGGGCAGAAATAGTAACAAAAGAAAAAAGGAAGGAAGGAAGGAAGGAAAGAAGAAATAAGAAAGAATTTTAATGAATCATTAAAAAATAAAGAGAGTAATTAGAAGTTAAGGTGGGGATATAACAAAACAAGGCAATGTTGGAACTACTATGTTAAATTTGAACTATACAAAATAGAAACAAATAAGTTGTGCAAAGTAGGAGAAAAGACAAATTGTACATAACAGAATTTTGTTTTCATATGTAATCACCTCTTTTATGATCCTCTCATTTTCCCTTCACATATTCAGAAGTTAATGTTTTATGTTCATTACGTTCATAACGCAAATATTTTTAAACAGAAATATCAATTGGAAAGTTTATAGATAAATGATTAAAGGAGAGCCTGGATGCGGAGAAATCAATTAGGAAGTTTTTCAATAGTATGACTAGGGCTTTCCCTTGATACTATGAAAGTACCTGAAAACTTAGACTATGAATAAAGAAGAACTTGGTGAATATGGATTCCAATAGCAAAGAAAGGTGGATGTCCAAAAGGATATTGTAATCATACTGTTACCCATCTCCACTATATGAATAATGCTGTTTTCTCTTTGAAAATAGCATGTTGTTAGAGGAACATTGAGAAAACAATGCATAGGAATTAAATGGAAAGCACCATAGAAGGCAACAGAAGGAAACAGACAACTTTGAGAAAAAAAGGAAGAATGTGAGTGAGGAAGAAGGAGAGGAGAGGAAGGACCAAAGATGAAGAACACCTTAAAGAAGAAGTGGGAGGATGAAATGAAGAAAATAACATGTGTGCCACACTCTTATCTGGAACTCAAGGAAAAGTGAGAAACATTAGAAATAGAATCAGTAAATCTAGAATTCTATCATCTGGGTTGAGAGGAAGAGAAAGATGCCTGTCATTCTATAGGAGTTTCTAGGATTGGGTTCATGCCAGTGAAATAAGCTGGACTGTACTCTTTGCTATTTAAAAAAAGTAATATAACAAGATACAGTGGAGGAATAATCAAACTTAATCATAACTTTTTAAAATAAATGGATTTAAACCACCTCTAGAATGGGAAAGAGTTGTAGAATGCATTAGAAAACGCAATTCAGTAAATGGGATGGGTCAATGCCTTTGGAGAAATAGTCTTGAAACATAGGGATAGGATATAAATTTAAAGTAAAAGGATGGAATTAATTTTCTCATATTTTAGCTGATTTTTTTTTTGTCAAAAAAGAGTTGTAATATTGATTTTGAATAAAGTGAAAGTCTTAAGTAGCTTCAGAGGGATAAGAAACTACACCATACTTAAAGGTCAGTAGACAGAATCATGTTAAAAATATAAGTACCAATATGTATAACAAATATGTAAAAGAAAATTAATGTCAATGTTCCTCTTTCCAAAGTTAATGAGTCAAGAAAGAGTAACAATTAGAAATCACAATTTTGGGCTAAATGATGGAAAATAGGAATGAGATATAGGATGAGAATTAAATAGGAATCTTAGAAGGCTCACTTTTTTTCAATCATACAGAATTTTTAAAAAAATGAATCATTACGTAAGGCACAAAGAATTAAAAAATAGTTTCTCTCCTTTCTCCCCACTCTAAGCCTCAGACCTGCTAGAAGGACACAAGCAGCATACACAGAGATTGTTACCCTGGCTCTACTATGAGCTAAATAAGCTAACGATAGTAGACATCAAAGAAAAACTGAAATAGAGCACAGCTGAAGTATTAAACTAGTCTTTGAAATGTGACATGACATGTTTGTTAAGTATTGTGTTGTTTGAGATACATAACTTAGACCATGGACTTCTAAGGAGAAGGATAGATTTCATGTAGCATTCTGTACAATGCCGGGTGCAAAATGAAAACCCAATGAACGTGAAAGAATAGTGATTAACTGCACTGCATTGTATCCTTTATCATATATATTTGTGTGCTTGCAGTGGCCTCCCTTATTAGATATTTGAGGGCAGAAGGTGTCATCTTGCATCTTTGTATTTCCAATGCATCTTATAACATTTTTTTTGTATTGGAGAAAGATATGGGATAGGGGATCTGGACTTGTGATTTAATTGAGGTAGGGAACTCTTGGTGTGGAAAGTTCCTCCACCAATGCAGGTTAGCAACTCATTTATAACTTAGAATTTTCCCTCAGGAATAGAGAAGTTAAGTGACTTGCCCAGGATCACACAGATGGTAATGTGTCAGAGACAAGACTTAAATGCAAATCTTTCTGATTCCAAAGTCAACCCTTTGATCCATTATGCCATATTATCTCTCACCATATGTATTGCAAGTGCTTAATAAATGTTTATTTAACTTGAATTTGGTCCAAGATGTTATGACTGTCTGGGGGACTTTTTTAGTTCCAGGCTTTTGGGGTACTTAAGAGTAATCCACCACTCCCAAGGCCTGTACAAGGCTGAGCTTGCACTGAGCAGTGAGAAAATGAGTAACAAAGCCCCTTAGAAAGAAGACAGGTTTACAAAGAGGAACAAAGAAAATCCTAAACACATTAGAAGATGTCATTCATAGAAGTAGAAAGAGCACTGGATATCAGGTTAGGAAAATTTATTTCGGATTTTGGTTCTGTCCCTATCTGACTAACAATGAATAAGTCATATAATCTCTCAAGGCCTCAGTATCTTCATCTGTAAAATGGAGTTGTACTACATAATTTCCAAGGTTATTTGCAGTTCTACAATCCTATAATGCTAGGTGGTTAAACCCTGGGAGAATCCACCTTGGAAGACTGGGAAACGTTCCACCTCTGGAGGTGCGACTCCAAGTGCAAACTAAAAAACAATAAAAAATAACATTGAAAGATACCAGAATTCTCGTCAATGCGGTACGCTACTTTAACTCTAGAGCACTGATATCACGCCCCCCACTTCTTGAGATATACATTAAAATGAGTCATACATTGTTAGTCAGAGCCAACATGCTCATTGGTTTAGCTCAGTCGTACTCCTTGTTACTACAGGGAGTTCTGTTGATGGACTAGGCAGGTTTGTGCTATGAAGTCATTACAAAGTGACTACTCTCAGAAAGAAAAATCACCAATAAGATATTTCAATTAAGAAATACAGACTGGGAAGAAATTTACTTCTTCAGTCTTCCCTAACAAATGAGACAATATTTGTAAAGCTCTTAGCACAGTGCCTAACACATAGTAGGATTTCTGCTTCTTCCTCCTTATCCACCTACCCACCCCAGTTTTTCTTCTCTTTTACCAGCTTTACTTCTTTATTATTAATTTATCTGTTTTCAGTTTTCAATAATCACTTCCATATGTTTTAAATTTTCTCCCCCTCCCTTTCCCCTCCCTCCCCGAGATGGCATGCAATTTTATGTGGGTTCTACACATACATTCTTATTAAACGCATTTTCATGTTAGTCATGATCAGTTTCACTTCTAATCAGGATTTGAGGACCATATCACCTGCATTTGGAAACACCCTAGACATGAACCAGGTCTAAATTTTGTCTTAGAAACTTACTCATATTAATCCAAGTAGCAATGAGCTAGGCAATGTGCCTGAGAAAAAAACTTCACTCCTTTGAGGTCAAGCCTCTCAGAACGGATTCAGGTCCATGTGAGCCCAGAACTCTTGTGAGGACCCTGGACTATAGATTATGCATAGAAGGTACCAGGTACACTGAATACAGATTCCTTACCTGTCTAGCCTCAGATTGGCTTGGCTGGCTCACTGTTGACTGGGCATATAGCCCTGTGCACATTCCTTGGCTCAACCTCTATCAGAAATTCTGTGAGTCTTTTTTTAGAGTCCTCTGTTTTGCTCTCCTCCCCTCCAGGCAGAAATGACAGCCCCAACCAAGTTCACATACCTAAGTATACAACAGATGGTCAATATGTTATTGGGGAAACTTGAACTGAAGAAAGAAGCCTATGTACTTTGCTGAGTATACTTGGGCAAATCAATATGCACTTTAAATGCCTTGGCATCAATTCAGTCTGGTACTTCTTTCCCTTCATGGGAAGGATAAAAATATACAGAATCATTGATAGAGTTGGAAGAAACTCCAGAGATCACCCAATATTCTTCCAACCACATGTCCCAGATGAGAATTTTTCAATAGATCTGCCTGAAAGCAGAAATTTGAACTAAGTGATCTCTGTTTAGCTGGGGGATTATAGGACTCTAGGATTATCAGACAACTCCACTCTAAAAAACAAAAGGGAATTGCAGATAGTACTAATATAGGCAATATCCAGCTTGTTTGATACAAGCAAACCTGAACATCCAGACTTAGCTTCCAAGGGCACCTAAGCTCTATAACTGTGATCTCTGAACTAGCCCAGGGAGAATGTCCTCAAACTCTCTGACCAGTAATACTTTTAAGAGATTACTTATTCTTTGTATTATAGTTATTTTTGTATGTGTTTTTTCCCTCTTCTACTAGAATTTCATAAAGGGAAAGACCATGTCTTTGTATCCCATCCAGTATCTGGTATTGCCTGTGCCTTGTATGTATTAAATACTCAGTAAGTTGTGTGGAATCAAATTGTGCTTAGGGGGTGTCCTAGGCTGTTTGACTACAAGTAATGCTTTTGATTCTTTTAGTATGCTTTTGAATTTTAAGTATATTCATTACAAGATTTCTGACTTTTGCTATGGAAACTGGAAATCACTAGAAAAGGTGATATTTACCCAATCCTAGTAAATACAGTTTCACTCATCTTCATGGAGCATGAATTGAAGTTTTACGATTTTATAATTTTTGTTTTTTAATTTGATGTTTTATTTTTCGACCAAAGCTCCAGCTTGGGAGAAAGAGAGAAATTTGGTAGCTCTGAAGCTGTTAGCTACCAGATGCTGAAACACCGTGCTGGGAAGCTTGTGGCTTGAACCAATTATGCAAAAATACAAGTGTTTGTATTCTGCGAACTTGAGTGTGAAAGTATAGATCACAGAACCTCAGATGGCCAAAGGCTGAGACCAGGGGCACCTGTTAGTATCTATTTGGATGCTCCCTTATGACATAAAGTAGTTTGGTTTTTTTTTCTGAATCACTAAGTCTATTTGAACTCCTCTATTTGGTGATTAAAAGACTTTGAAATAAATACTCCAAGACAAATTGGATCTTTTTTCAATAAAGAACTCAATGCAAATTTCCCCATGGATTATTACATTCTTCACAATTTGATTTAATTCTGGTCAATAATTATGTAATATCCTTTGTACCTACTATATTATCAGCACCATATGGATTTCTCTGTCTAGAAAAGAAACATAGAACCTGATCCTTGCCCTACCCATGTGTTTATAAGGTCTTTGATAAGACAAGGAAATACTTAAAAAACAATATAAGGTAATAAATTATTGAGGATTAGAGGCAGGAATTCAAGAAAGGGAGAGGTCATTGCATGCTTAAGTGGTAAGAGAAGACACGAAGAGGTGAAACTTAAAGTGCACTTTGAAGATTGGGTTTGGAAAGGAAAAGAGGGAGGAGAAGACATTCCAGGAAGGAGAAACAGCATGAATAAAGGTACGGAGGTGGAAAAGAGCATGGTATAGTTTGGAGATCATGAGGAAACCAGTCTGGCCAATAGAGAGCAATGGGAAATAAGTTAGTGAAATTGGATAGGTAGGATATCTAGTAAGAAATACTTGCTATGTTAGGTTGAAAGCAGGTATCATCAGCCCCAATTTACAGATAGAGAAACTGAGGAATTAATGATAAATTACTATGCTAGATGAAGGGCAAAGAGATAGTGGTAAAACTAGGACTACTGCCCCTTATGGCTTTCATTACTTCCAGGCCACAATTCCACCTTCTCTGATGCTAGAGTGAAACAAATGCCTTGATGTATCTTGATATCCTGAGTTTTTTCATTGATTTTACTCCACTTTTTTAAATCCAGAGATGGTGCTAAAGGCTTGAAGCGTTAGCAACTACATGAGGAAATAAAGAAAGTGTGGGTGGTGGGGTGGATGAGTGTGTGTGCCAAGTATGTGAACACAAAACTTTGTCATTCAGAATGGAAATACAACTAGATGAGATGATTGGACTGGTGAATGGTTTGATGGAATGTAGTCCCTTTGTGTCCCAGGAAGTTCACAGGTGGTTCAGGGGAAATGGTGGATATAAGACAAATCCCAAACTAGCCCAATAACTCAGATTTTTATAGTACTTTAAAGTTTTTGATGCACTTTATTTCCTACCCAGCTCCTTTCTTGACTTCTCCAGCAACTCGTCATTCTGAAAAATGAAATCAACTGTGAAATTCTTATTTTCTCAGATTATTTCTCAGCCCAGCTGTAGGACTTTATGTCTCAGCTGGGCATCCTTCCTCTCTCATTTTTCAGCTTCTTTTTCAGTGCTGTCCTCCACCATTAGACTCGAGGCTCCTTGAAGGCAGAGATTATTTTATGCCTTTCTTTGTATCCCCAGCACTTAGCACAACCTGTACATAGTAGGTGCTTATCAAAGATTTATTGATTCTAACTCTGACACAACAAATTGATGAGGCACTAGGATAAGTATGATTATCTCCATGAGAAAACTATAGCTCTGAAGGATTCACGCAGCTAATGAGTATTAGATCCGAGGCAAGATTCAGCCCCTGTCTCTCAGACCCCAGTTTCATTGCCTATCCCATACACCGCAGCTCACCAAGTCAAAATGTTGTCTATGTGATCAGGCTGCACATGTGAAATGGGTGTAAGGCATGTAGGGTATTTGAAGCTAACATTTCTATTTGTTTCTCACAAAATCAGAGAAATGTTCAGTGGCTCACAATACTGGCATTCACCTTCAAGGAATTCATTTCAGCACCACGGTATTTCTTGTTCTCCTAGCCTGAGTCCCTCCCTCCTCTCAGAAGCAGCAGGCACTGTGTTTCGTATGGGAACATGGGCTGCTTGCTTGCTTTTTCCTTCATTCTGAACTAACACCCTGTAATTCTTCTCTCTCAAAAAAAACCCAAAATACTCCACCTCAAAAAGTGATTTACAGGTCTTGGGATTTCTCCCATTGAAGCAAGAGGTGATTTATGGTTGAGGGAAAAAGGGAATTGATCTCCAAGCTTTGGTAATTGCCTAAATGGACTCCCTGCCTCAGAATGAGCTCTACAATTGATGCCTTCAGCATTCTCTACAAACATCTCTGCAGCTGCAGAGACTGGCCAGACACAAATGGATTGTGCTCCCTGGATAGCTACTCTGAATGGAATTAGCTCAGCTGGATACAGAGACTGAGGAGCACAAGGAGAAGGGCAAGGAAGCCATTGAGTGAGTAGAGGGAGAGGAGCAGACTGAGATCATTGGGAGAAAAGGAGCAGGAGCTTTGGGGCTGCTGGGAAACCAAAGGCATTCACTTTAAGCCAAAGAGCAGAGAATGGGAGAGTGTGGAAGACAGAGGAGCAGGGATGGGAGGCTGTCCAAGAAGGATGAAAGGGACGCTTCACCTAGAGCCAACATCCAGCTCAATCAATTAATTAATAAGCTTTTAATAAATGCCTTCTCCAAGTCAGGTACTGTATCCCCAGGCCCTGGGAATACAAAGATGTAAATGAACAGATCTTTGTCCACAAGAAGCTTATATTCTATCAGGGGAGACAGCATGTGCATGCACACACACGCAAAAAAATTGTACAAAATAAATACAAGATAATGGGGGAACGCTAGAAGCTGGGGGAATCAGGAAAAGCATCAGGGAACATAGCTCTATGCTTGATATTAGTCAATCCCCTTGGCCCTGTCTGGTAGAAAAGATATAGGGAAATTCCTGGATGGATCTTTGAGTGACAGCGAATGGTTACAGGAAAGGTTATTTCAATGACAACTAAATAAAACAGCCTGAAAATACTGTACATAGGTGTGGTCATTTTGTTATCTTTTGAAGGCTCCTGTACAGAGATCCCCTGAGGCTCTACCCCAGCCCAGCAACCATTGTATAAGAGAGAGAGCCCTTGCAGAGCCCTATCTACATCAACAAATGAACATTTATCAAGAGCTACCAAATGACATTCTTCCAGGAAGATGCTGCTCAGCTGATTCTCATGGGGGTATGTAGCCAGGTGGCTGAGCCTCCAAGCCAGGAGGCTGCTGTTGTGGTGCAGACCAACGGACAGTTCCCAAGAGTGTTGGTAACAGTTGACAAGCCATCCTTGGGTATCAATGGCTCATTGGCATTGCCTGCTTTGGAGCAAACGTAAAAGATAGGCAAAGGGAAAATGAAGTGTTTGGCACTAAACCTAGTTAAGCCGATTTATTCCAAGAGTATTTACAGGAGAAACTGGAAGGAGAGCAAAAAGATAGACATGAAATGGAATATATTCTATGTCAACTTATTCTCATAACAAACAATGCTGATTCACTCTAGGCATAGATTGCCCCTCCACATATATGCCATAGCTATATCCATTCTCTACATTTGTGTTCTTCCATGTATATCCCCTGACTGCATGTGTGTCCTATGAGACATCACCATGCATGTCCATTCCTCCCATAGACAATGTTGTTTATTTGTGGGAGACTGTGCCCTAGTTCTATGGAGAGAATGTTCCATGGCTACTTTTCTTGCTATGCTATTTCCTTAAGTCCATTTGTTTTGAAAAAATTTGTATCCTCTGGTTGAATAATTTGAAAAAGTCAAATATGTCAGGAGTGGCTAATGAGCTATAGCTGTGATTGGTTGTGGCCCCATAAAGTACTATAAACCTGGGGTGGTCTTTTGTATAATAAGGTTTTCCATTTTCTGATTTTGGGACAACACTATATATATTTCATTAAGCCTGGAAGGCTATCAGGAATCCTCAATGAGTTCCATAACCCCTCAAAAGCCCAGCCATCCACACTGGAAATACAAAGTAGATGAATAATACATATTGCTCTGGGTTAACTTAAGTACAGGCTTTGTTTTTTAAGGCCTTGATTCTCTCTTGACACAAGTAAGGTCCAAGAAACAAGAGGACTTGCCCCAGATCAAAGCAGGGATTCAAACACAGATCTAAGGATTCCAAATCCTTCCACTGCGCCATACTCCCTCCTACGAAACTGATCTCACCTCAGACACTTGACACTCACTAGCTGTGTGGCCTTGGGCAAGTCACTCAACCCCAATTGCCTCATCCTGGGGTCATCTCCACTCATCCTGATGAGTATCTGGTCGCTGGATTCAGATGGCTCTGGAGGAGAAGCGATGAGGCTGGGGACCTGCACAGCCCTCCCTCACTCAAAACAAAGTCAAGTGCAAGTCATGCCATTGTTTCTCTGAGGGCATGGTCTTCTTTGGCAATGAAAGACGAACACATGCAAATATGCGTTGCCCAAAGGAGCAGTAAAAAAGCAGCAAGAAAATGAGCTCTGGTATATACAATGGCCAACTGAAGACTTAGGTAACCTATGAGAAGCCGTGGTGAAGAAATCATTTAGAATTTAAGAATTAAAAACTTTTTCTTGCTACATACCAGGAAGGAATTATCATGGAATGTTTTAAGAAATCACTTTCAGTATATTCTTTCAAAGGAAAGAATAATAATGTTTCTAAGAGATTTGAGAGCTGCAAGAGCCAATCTGCTAGTTCTTCTTAAAGCTTCTGGTGAATGTCTTCTCTTACTGTCTGACCTATGAAAGAAGAAGCTAGATCTATATCTGACCCCAAGAACTTCATCAATCAATCCACAAGCATTTTCTAATAAGCCCTCACTATTTGTCAGGCACTGTGCTAATCACTGAAGATACAAAGAAAAAGCAAAAACCATCCCTACCCTCAAGGAGTTTTTATGTTCTAATGCGGGAGACCACATATACGTAAATGGGCTAATACAAAATACAAGCAAAGTATATACAAAATAACTTTAGAAAGGAAGGTACTAATAGCTGGGAAACCAGAAAAGGCAGCATTTGAGTGGAATCCTGGGGGAGGAAAAGTCAGAAATTCAAAGAGGCAGAGGATAAGACAGAGCATTCCAGCCTTGGGAGACAGACAGTGAAAAACTGTCATGAGTGAAGAATGATACATAAATTATTAGATCTTTTGCCTCTTTTTGTATCCCCAGCACTTAGCATAGTGCCTGGAATAAAGTAGATACTTTTAAAATATTGATTGATCGATTGATTGATTGATTGAAGTAGGCCAGTATGGCTGGACCAGTTTGTGGAGTGGAATAATGCGTAAGGAGACTAGAAAGAGGACCAGGTTGTGATGAGCTTTAAGTGTCAAAAAGAGGAATTTGTATTTAATACTAGTGGTAACAAGGAGCTACTTCAGTTTACCAACTAAGGGCACAGTCAGACCTATGCTTAAGAAAAATCACTTCGCAAATGTGTGGAGGATGGAGTGTAGTCAGGAGACACATGAGTCAAGGAGACTGAAGAGGAGTCTGCTACCATAGTCTAGGTAAGAGATGATAACAGCCTGAACTAGAGGTGATGAGTATTTAAGTAAAGGAAAAGAGATATAGGCAAGAAACCTTGCAAAGGCAGAACAAAAACAACCATCTGGTAACTGCTTGACTATCTGGGGTGAGTGAAAAGGAAAAGATTAAGGATAAATAGAGGTTGCAAACTTGAGTTTTGGGACATATGATGGTGTCCTTATAGTAAGAGGGAAGTTAATCTCTTTCTCACATCAACATCCTGGCCCAGGCCTCAGAAAATCCCAGAGTTTTATCAGTTCCTGGTTTTAATGTACAAGGGTTTGAACCCCATTTTTCATTGTTCTATTTTCTTTGAAAAGATGATCTGTCTTTGTATCAGCTTGATTCCCTTGAACTCTAAATCTTATATTGACTTCTCTGCCTATGAGCAGTATTTGACCTGGAATACAATGTGGTGAAAACAGTAGATTTAGCTAAGCAAAGTCTATGAAATTGTGCCTGAGTAAAGTGTCTCTGGGCAAACTGAATGATGAAACTTGGGAAAACAAAGAAAACACAGAAGGTTGTCTAATATAGCCAGTTCTAGTGAACTATCCCAAAGGGTAGGTGTTAAACTTCTTCATGTTTTCCAAGAGAGATCTCATCCACAACTTCCCTAAGTCTTATTGTCTTGAAACCATTCTTCTCTATTGTCTAAAAAATTATCTTTGTTTCAAGTCCATTCTCATTGGTCTTATCCTCAGTTGAAAAAAACAACTACTCTTTATCTCTTTTCATTTTGGTATTTACTATGAATAATTCTCTCTTCAAAGGTGAATAAGCAGACTTCTTTTAGATTTTTCTCCTGGGGTTCCTCTGGACCTTCTCCAAGCCCTCTGTATAATTATTTAGTTATGGAATTTCAAAAAAGACAAGATATATATTAATAAAATTCTGACCAACAGTGACAACTAAAGATTACCTCAGAGTCTATAAAGTCTATAGTCCTCTATTTAAATCCCAGTTCCCTGCATGGGCCATGTTCTTCTGTTCTAATACCAAGCAAGCATTAAGTTGTCACATCTCCCCTAGACACATTTAGAATCATGGGTCTTAAAAGCAGATGAGGTCATCTCATCCAACACCTATCTGAGGCACTGCTGAGAGAAAGCATGACATAATAAATGGAAAGTTGGCCTCAGAGTCCAGAGGAGGAGTTTACCAGTACATGACTATGATGTACTGAAACTTGGATTCAAGTCCTACCTATCAATACCCCAATAAATTTTGTAAGACTATAAGTTGCTGAGGTGTTGTCCATTTGCCCCAAGAGAGGAAGTTTTAGCAAGGTCAATATAGTGAAAATAATTAATCCAAAATGTGGGAAAGATGATATCTCATTGCCAAAAAAAATTCATTTTTAGGTAGGGTCTAGTATCTTTAAACTTCTTTAGTCTGCCCAACTGGCTTCTATGTATAGAAATATCAATTTACCACTTGAGAATTTGGATGTCACAAATGGAAAACTCACCAAGGCAAAATTGCTCATCTGGCTTATGATGAAGTCACGAAAGTATGAGAACACAGAGTCCTCAAACTGAAGGGAGCTTGAGTGTTCTAACCCATTGCCTTTCAAGACACACCCCGAGATGATCTTTCCTTTAAAAAAAATCTTTAGAGAAGACAAAAAAGCAAATCCATTGGCCTCTCCAAGTCAATTTCAAGAAACAGAATATTTAGATTCCTCACACTGCAATTTGAATCCATTTCCTCTTGTTCTGCCCTGGAGAAGGCATAAAAAAAATATTCGCTATCCTGTAAAACTTCCCTTCACATACTTGACTTAAATTGCTACTTAGTGTTTTGTCCTCTAGGATAAATCATCTCAGATCTTGTAGTTTCCCATTAGCACTCACCTACCATCTGATCAATCTCCATGTTTTCCACATCCCTCTTATAACATGGAGCCTAGACATTTATGGTAGTGGAAACAAAAAGGCTGAACAAATTGTGGATTATGAATGGAATTGAATATTATTGCATCATAAGAAGGGACAAATATGAATTCAAAGAAACCTAGAATGATATATATGAACTGATTCAAAGGAACCAGAACCAGGAGGACTAGATATAAAATAACTACAATCAATCTAAAACACAAAATTAAAGGACAGCTAAACTCAGATTGAATGCAACAAATATGGAACACCCTTCCCTCCTGCCAATAGAGAAGCAAGGGACTATGGATGTAAGATGTTATATAGACTGTTAGATGCTTCCTTAATTATTTTTCTTTCTTATGAGGGAAGACTAAAGCAAGGAAAATCTCAGGAAATGACTATGTTCTAAAAAACAAAAGGTGAGAATCAAACTTTGTTTTTTAAATGGAACCTAGTAATTGAATGGAAAGGATACTGACTTTTGAGTCAGAGAATATCGGCTTAAATCTTAGCCCTGTTTGAAATCTCAGTTTTGTATTATCTGTATGACCTTGGGCAAATCAACGTTCCTCCCTAAGCCTAAGATTCCTCACCTACAAAGTGAAGGGACTGACTTTGAAAGACTTAAGAACTTTGGCCAACTCAATGAGCAACCATGGCTCCAGAGGACTAATAATGGTGCATACTACCCACCTCCTGACAGAGACGCAATAGACTCAGGGTGCATCATGAGATATGGACATGGCCAATGTGGGAATTTGTTTTGATTTATTATGTATATATGTTATAAGGATTTTCCCTCCTTATTTTAGAGTGGGAGGAAAATACAAAAGGGAGAGAAAATAGATGTTTGTTAATCTAGAAAAATTTAATTGTTTTTAAAATGAGAGGGTTAAACTAGATAACATCTCAGTTTCCTTCCAGCTCTAAATCTATAATCCTAAATTCTTAAACCAGCAATTTATTAAGACTCTAAGCAAGTCTGAACTAATTACATCTTTTGTCTTCATGAAATGAGGCTTATCAGATTTGCAGGTTATGCAAAGTTAGAAGGGATAGTTAACACATTTGATGATAACGTCTGTATCCAAAAACTTTTTGACAGATTAGTGCTCTGGGGCTGAAAGTGACAAAATCAAATCCGAAAGGGATTAATGTGAAGTCTTGAACTTGCCTACATCAGGTTCACAAACTGGTGTACTGGAGTCAGCTCATGTCAGTTGTACCAGCTCATACATCCGTCTCTAGGCTACACGGCTGACTCATCTCCACAAGATTTTCTTTACTATGTCACAGAAACCTCTTTACCTTGGAAGTTCACTCCAATCCTGGACTGTTTCTCAAACTGGAAGTATCCTCTTTCCCTACGTCATCACCTCCTGATTGACTGGTCTTTCCCAGAACCTTCCATTTAAGAAAACTCAGGCCAACACTGTCTCTATCCAATCAGTCACTGAATCAGTAAACATTTAATAGGTAACTACTATGTGCCAGGCAGTGGGCTAAGCGTTAATAATTCAAATATGAAAAATAAAGATAGTCCCTGCCCTCAAGGAGTTCACAAGTTAACGAGGGAAGATAACCACAAATGGAAACAAAAACAGAAATGGGGTTGAGAAATTGCCCAGGAGCTTGATGCAGTCCAGCCCAAGGAGTACAAGATCGTGAGATATGAAGACTTGGCTGGCTTGGGAGCCCTATTTCAATGAGGCCTTGGGAGGAGATCTTTGCTCCACCCTGCAGTCTTCTAGTCAGAGGGGCTAAGGGCACTGAGGGGGTGTGATGCTAAAGCTGATGCAATCTCAAAGGATGATGACTTTCCTGATGACAAGGTTTCTCAGGCTCCTGCTGGAGACCAGTTCAAGGACTGTCAGCTGGTGGGAAATGAAGGGATGGTTGGCCTGGGAGCCCTGCAGGGTTTGGGAGGAGTTTTTTGTTTTGCTCTGTTCCTGTGCTTTCTTTCCCACTGCCATCCTCCTTCCCTCCTTTTGCAGCTCCATTTTTTATGTTGTCTTCCCCCATTAGAATGTAATGGGCAGAGGAGATCTGTTTGTTTTCATTCCAAGTGCTTAGCATAGTTCCTGGTTCACAGTTGGTGTTTAATAAATCCTTGAAGCTTAATAAATGTTGACTCTTGACGGAATGCTCAGAGTTGACAAATGCTACAGATTATGGCTTAATTTTTTTCCTGGAGAGCCAGTTATTAAATATTTATTAGCACACTACCATCACCAGACCATGGTGAAAGAGGCATGACTAGATAGTAGTTTGACTAAAAAAACAAAGTCAAGATCAGAGGATTTTAGTAAATTGCAAGCTTGATATGAGTCAGCAGAGTGATGTGACAGCCAAAAAACTTGAATCAATATCTGACTGTATTAGAAAGGTATAACTTTCAGAAGTACAAAGGTAATAGTCTGTATTTACATTGCCCTCATCGCACCTTGTCCATAGCATTGTGTTCAGTTCTGGGCACCACAGTTTAAGGATATTGATAAATTGGAGAATGACCAAACACGGGGAACTACAAAGGAGAAATGTTGGGGGTATAAGCTCAGTTCCATGTGGACAGTCTCGGGCAGGTAAAGGTGAGGACTTCTAAACCTTAGAGTTCTCATGAGGCCCCCCAGGGAACAGCAGGGAATTGAGGTGTGAGACCGGGCTATCTCGTGCATTTCCACCTCTTCCCGTGGGAAATGTGCTGGGAGAGAGCATCCCCGCCCTCGAGATTGGCCCGGGGTCTGAGCACACCTATTGTTGTCTAACAGGCACAGTATTCAGGTGCAAACTATGCGGCAGGAGAGCTTAAGTAGGGTCAGGAAAGCCTGAAGGCGCTCTTAGCACTGAGGGGCCCTTAGAGGACAGAAGGCCCCTCTTCCCTCTCTCCTCTCTTCTCTCTTCCCTCTCCCCTCTCTCCCTCTCCCACTTCCACTTCCATTCTCTTACTGTAAGATCTTTGCCTCCTTGGGAAGAGGATTCCTCTCTCCTAAGGAAGAGTTCCCCCTGCACATGTAACCAAGACCCTGAATAAAGCCTAACCCTTGTTCGATTCTGGCAAGTCTCTTCTCTCATATGTTTATCTGGTTTGGCCAGCCGAAGACCTGCGATAGGTAAGGTAAGACTCGGGTAGCCCTTAGGCCTCTAGGCCTGACAGAGAAAGGCTTTGATTCCATGACATGTGAGAGCTGATTGAAGAATCTGGTGATGTTTGGCCTAAGGAAGAGAAAACTTGAGGGAACATGGTAGCTGTCTTCAAGAATTAGAAATGCTGTCATGGGGAGGAAGAATTTTATCTAATCAGTTTGGTCCCAGAAGGCAGAACCAAGGGCAAAGGGTGGAAGAGACAGTTAAGGCTTGATGTCAGGAAAAGCTTTCTAACAAATAAAACTCTCCAAAAGTGAAATGGAATGTTTTTAGGAGTGGTGGCTTCCCCTCCGTTGGAAGACTTAAAACAGGCTGGATGACCACTTGCCAATTATGTTATGGTGGGGACTGCTCATTTCTTACCTAGCCTTAAATCACCAAATCACTGAATGGGTGTTGCCTCAGAAAAACTAAGACTTGGGAAAGACCTCACTTAAAAAGGACAAGGCTTCCCCACCATATCAGAGGCCATCTCCAGTTGTCCTGATCTATGTCTTGTTGTTGGACTCCAATGACTCTGGAGGAGAGAGTGGGGCTGATGTGTCTTCACAGCCCTGCCTCACTTAAATCCAATTCACTTGCAAATCAAGATACCACCCTCCTGATATTATTGGTCCTCTTCAGGAACAAAGGACAAAAAACAGACAAGATGACTGCTGAGATCCTTTCCAACTCTGAAATTCTGTAATTTTCTGATTTTGTAAAGCAAGTATTATCCTTAGCAGCCAGGTATCTTTAGAAGGGAGTAAGAAAGATGGAGTCAAAGTGGTGGATTAGGAGCAGTCACCCAGATGAAATCTCTCAACATTCCCTCCAAACAATTTAAAAATAACACCTTAAATCAAATTTTGGAGTGGCAGAGCCAACAAAAGTTTGGGGTGAGACTTTCTTCCAGTCTAAGAAAATGTAAGAGGTTGCCAAAAGAAGTCTATGGTGCCTGAGTAAAGTCCTGTCTGCAGCAGCCACTGCAGCAACAGCAGCATTAGGACCTCTCAGCCCAGAGATGGTAAGAGGGTCAGACAATTGACACTGGGAACAGCTAGTAATGATTGGCTCACACGAAGTTCTAGGGTGGGAAGGAGTACTAGGAATCGGTCACAAGGGAGCAGGTGGCCTGGTCACACTTCCAAGGCAAAGATAGTGCTAGTGATCATGTTTGCAGAGAAATAAAGGCCCTTCCTGCATAAGGAACAGAGTTCAGACCAGGAAAGCAGTGACCATGTGGCTCCCAGGATCATACCACCTTGTAAGCACCAAAAACTTACAGACCCCACAAAACAACTCTGAAAAAAGCAGCAAGAAAAAGCCTAAAGTTTGGAACAGAGCCTAAAAAAACTCCCAAGGTAAGCAAAGCCCAACTTTAACATAAGTTCAAAGTCAAGAAATAAGCTTAAAAAATGAGCAACCAAAGACAGCAGAGTAGAAGGACAGACCTGTTCTAGCTCTCCCCCATAACCCATAAAATACCTGTAAAAAAATGAATCTAAACAAATCCTAGAGGAACAGAAGCCACAAAATGACAGAGTGAAAGAGATTTCCAGCCCAAGACAGCCTGGAGGGCTGACAGGAAAGGTCTATTGCACCAGGCTCAGAGCAGAGTGCAGCCCAGCATTGACTGCAAGACACAGTACAGACAGGACTGAAGCAGGCTTCAGGGTATGGAATCACAGGTAGCAGCTGCACTTCCCAGATTTATTAGCCCACAAACACCAAAGACAGCTTGAAAGGTCTAACTCTTTCACCTGGGTGAGAGGTGGGTTTGGCCCTAGCCCCAGCCGCAGGGCAGCAGCAACATCTACTTTTGGAGACCTTGGCCTAAGGACAACAAGGGAACTGAACTGCTGATCTGGGTCTCAGTTCTGAGTGGCAGCCTGGAGGTGAGGAGGAGTACCGGCATGGTGGAGCTGCTGGTGGCTGTGGAAAGAGAATCCTACTCGCAGATCCTGAGCAGAAAAGAGTGCTTGTGGTTGCTCATAGACCAGAATACAGACTACCTTGTGTGCCACCTTGGAGGAACTGAGAACTTACACGTCCCTAGAGCGTATCCTCCACTTGACAAAGTTGGGAAAATGCCCAAAAAAGAGGAAAAAAAAATAAGATTATAGAAGGTTATTTTCTTTGTGAAAAGATATTTTCTTCCATCCTTTAGGATAAGGAAGAACAAAGCATACCATCAGAGGAAGACATCAAAGTCAAGACTTCTACATCTAAAATCTCCAAAAAAATATGCAATGGTCTCAGGCCATGGAAGAGATCAAAAAGGATTTTGAAAACCAGTAAGAGAGGTGGAGGAAAAATTGGGAAGAGAAATGAGAGCGATGCAAGAAAATCATGAAAAGCGAGTCAACAGCTTGCTAAAGGAGACCCAAAAATATGCTGAACAAAATAACACCTTTAAAAATAGACTCACTCAAATGGCAAAAGAGGTCCAAAAAGTCAATAAAGACAGGAATGCTTTAAAAACCAGAAATGGCCAAATGGAAAGGAGGTTCAAAAACTCACTGAAGAAATAGTTCTTTAAAAATTAGAATGGAACAGATGGAAGCTAATGACTTTATGAGAAACCAAGAAATTAAAAAAAGCAAAACCAAAAGGATAAAAAAATGGAAGATAATGTGAAATATCTCATTGGAAAAACAACCAACCTGAAGGAGAGACTATTTAAAAATTATGGGACTACCTGAAAGTCATGATCAAAAAAAGAGCCTAGATGTCATCTTTCATGAAATTATCAAGGAAAACTGCCCTGATACTCTAGAACCAGAGGGTAAAATAAATATTGAAAGAATCCACTGATCACCTCCTGAAAGAGATCCAAAAAGAGAAACTCCTAGGAATATTGTGGCCAAATTCCAGAGTTCCCAAGTCAAGGAGAAAATATTGCAAGCAGCTAGGAAGAAACAATTTGAGTATTGTGGAAATACAATCAGGATAACACAAGATCTAGCAGCTTCTACATTAAAGGACTGAAGGGCTTAGAATAGGATATTCCAGAAGTCAAAGGAGCTGGGATTAAAGCTAGGAATCAATCTACCCAGCAAAACTGAGTACAGTACTTCAGGGGAAAATATGATCATTCAGTGAAATAGAGGATTTTCAAGCATTCTTGATGAGAAGACAAAAGCTGAAAAGAAAATTTGACTTTCAAACACAAGAATGAAGAGAAGCATGAAAAGGTAAACAGGAAAGAGAAATCACAAAGGACTTACTAAACTTGAACTGTTTACATTCCTACATGGAAAGATTGTATTTGTAAGTCTTGAAACTTTTCTCAGTATCTGGGTAGTTGGAAGGATTATGCACACACACACACACACAGACACAGAGAGAGAGAGAGAGAGAGAGAGAGAGACAGAGAGAGAGACAGAGACAGAGACAGAGACAGAGAGCACGGGGTGAGTTGAATAGTCAAGGATCATATCTAAAAAAATAAAGTTAAGGGATGAGAGAGGAATATATTGGGAATAGGAGAAAGGAAGAAATGGAATGGGGGAAATTATCTCTTATAAAAGAGGCAAGAAAAAGCTTTTTCAATGGAGGGGAAAGGGGGGGAGGTGAGAGGGGAAAAGTGAAGCTTACTCTCATCACATATGGCTCAAGGAAGGAATAACATGCACACTCAGTTTGGTATGAAAACCTATCTTACACTACAGGAAAATAGGGGAGAAGGGGATAAGCAGGGTGGGGGGGATGATGGAACAGAGGGCAAATGGGAGGAAGAAGCGATCTGAAGTAAACACTCTTGGGGAGGGACAAGGCCAAAAGAGAGAACAGAAGAAATGGGGAGCAGGGTAGGATGGAAGGAAGTATAGTTAGTCTTACACAACATGGCTATTATGGAAGTCATTTGCAAAACTACACATATATAGCCTATATTGAATTGTTTGCCTTCTCAGGAGAGATATGTGAGGAGGGAGGAAGGAAGAGAAGTTGGAACTCAAAGTTTTAGGAACAAATATTGAGAATTGTTTTTGCATACAATTGAGAAATAAGAAATACAGGTAATGGGGTATAGAAATTTATCTTGCCCTATAGGACAAGAGAGAAGAATGGGGATAAGGGAAAGGAAGGGTGTTAGAAGGGAGGGCAGATTGGTGGAAAGGGTAATCAAAATGCAAAGCATGTTGGGGTAGGGGGAAGAGAGAGATGGGAAGAAAATTTAGAATTCAACCTTTTGTGGAAATGAATGCTAAAAACTTAAAATAAATTTTAAAAAATTAGAATGGAGCAGATGGAACCTAATGATTTTATGTTAAGTATGTGTTCATCCTTCATTGCCAAAGAAGAACATGCCATCAGAGAAATAATGATATGACTTGTACTTGACTTTATTTTGATTGAGGGAGGGCTGTGCAGGTCATCAGCCTCACTTCTCCTCTAGAGTCATCTGAATCCAGTGACCAGATATTCATCAAGATGACTGCAGATGACCTAGGATGAGGCAGTTGGGGTTAAGGGACTTGTCCAAGGTCACACAACTAGTGAGTGTCAAGTGTCTGAGGTGAGATTTGAACTCAGGTCCTCCTGACTCCTGCACTGGTGCTCTATCTACTGTACCACCTAGCTGCCCCAATGACTTTATGAGAAACCAAGAAATTATAAAACAACACCAAAAAAAATGAAAACTAGAAGATAATGTGAAGTATCTCATTGGAAAAACAACTGACCTGGAAAATACATCCTGGAAAGATAATTTTAAAATTATTGGTGTACCTGAAAACCATGATCAAAAAAAGGGCCTAGACATCATCTTCCAAAAAATATCAAGGAAAACTGCTCTGATATTCTAGAACCAGCGGATAAAATAGAAATGGAAAGAATTCACCGAGCACATCCTAAAAGAGACCCCAAAAGGAAAACTTCTAGAAATATTGTAGCCAAATTCCAGAGTTCCCAGGTCAAAGGGAAAATATTATAAGCAGCCAGAAAGAAACTATTCAAGTACTGTGGAAATACAATCAGGATAACACAAGATTTAGCAGTTTCTACACTAAGGGATTAAAGGGCTTGGAATATGATATTCCAGAGGTCAAAGGAACGAGCATTAGAACCAATAATCTGCTACCCAGGAAAACTGAGTATAATACTTCAGGGGAAAAAAACGGAATTTCAATGAAATAGAAGACTTCCAAGCATTCTTGTTGAAAGGACCAGAGCTGAATAAAAAATTTGACATTCAAATGCAATAATCAAGAGAAACATGAAAAGGTAAACAGGAAAGAGAAGCCTTAAGGAACTCATTAAAGTTGAACTGTTTACATTCCTACATGGAAAGATGTTATTGGTAACTCATGAGACCTTTTCCAGTATTAGGGTAGTTAGAGGGAATATATATGTAGGTGTGTATGGGTATGTATGTATGTGTGTATTATATGTGTATAGGTGTATATATATATATGTATGTACATGCGTGTGTGTATGTGTGTGTAGAGACAGACAGACAGAGATAGAGGGCACAGGGTGAGCTGAATATGAAGGGAGAATACCTAAAAAAAGTAAAATTTACTGTTGAATGAAATGTACTAGGATTAAGAGAAAGGAAGAAGTAGAATGTAGCAAATCATCTCACACAAAAGAGGGAAGAAAAAGCTTTTACAATGGAGGGAAAGGGGGGGGGAGATGAAAGGAAATAATTGAGCCTTACTCTCATCAGATTTGGCTTAAGGAGGGAATAACACACACTGGATTGGATATGGAAATCTATTTTACCCTGCAAGAAGGCAGGGGGAAAGGGAAAGGAGAGTGAAGATAATAGAAGGCATAGAGAATTGGGGAAACAGATCATCAGAAGCAAACAATATTTTGGCAGGACAGGTCAAGGGAGAGAATGGAATAAATGGAAGGCAAGATAGGACAGAGGGAAATGTGGTTAATCTTTTACAACACAACTATTATGGAAGTGCTTTGCATTGTTACACATGTATAATCTATGTTGAATTTCTTGCTTTCTCAAAGAGGGTGAGTGTGGAGGGAGGAAGAGAATATGGAACTCAAAACTTTAAGAATGAATGTTAAAAATTGTTTTAGCATGCAACTGGAAATTAAGTTATACACACAATGGAGTATAGAAATCTATTTTGCCCTACAGGGAAATAGAGGGAAAGGGGGATGGAAGAAGGGTGGGTAATAGAAGAGAGGACAGAGATGGATGGGTTGCATGCTGTTCTGGGATGGGGAGTGGGGAGAGAAGGGGAGAAAATTTTGAATTCAAATTCTTGTGGAAGTGAATGTTAAGAACTGAAAAATAAATAATTTATATAAAAATTTAAATTTAAAAAAATTTTTTTTAATTTAAAATGAACAACACCCCCCAAAAAATAAATAAAAAACTACTATGGGTGGTAGGGAAGATCAAGATATAAACCCAGGAGAAGGCAGCAATGTGAAAGTAGATATCAAAAAAACCACAAAGAGAAATCCAATTGAACCCAAATCCAACAAGAATTACTGGAAGAGTTAAAGAAATGAGTGGTACAGGGAAAATTGAGAAAAGAGATGAAAGTGATGCAGGAAAATTGTAAAAATAAAATTAACAGCTCAGTAAAAGAGGCAGAATCAGCCAAAATGTAAAAGAGGCACAAAAATTCACTAAAGAAAAGAACTCCTTAAAAAGCAGAATTGGCTAAATGAAAAAAGAGGTACAAAAACTCACTGAAGAAAATAATTCCTTAAAAATTAGAACTGGGCAAGAGGAAGCTAATGACTGCATGAGACATCAAGAAGCAATCAAATAAAGTCAAGATAATGAAAAAAAAGATGCCCATCAATTGGGGAATGGCTGAACAAGTTGTGGTATATGAATGTAATGGAATACTATTGTACTATAAGAAATGATGTAAAGGCAGACTTCAGACAAACCTGGAAAGATTTATATGAACTGACACTGAGTGAAATGAGCAGAACCAAGAGAACATTATACACAGTAATATCCACAATGTGCGAGGACTGTTTCTGATAGACTTAGCCCTTCACAGCAATGCAACAACCTAAAACATTCCCAAAGGAATCTTGAGGCAAAATGCCATCTACATCCAGAGAAAGAACTATGGAATCAGAACACAGAATGAAGCAGATGATTTTTTCTTGTGTTATGTTTTGGTTTGGTTTGGTTTTTCTCATGGTTTCTCCCATTCATTTTAATTCTTCTATGCAGCATGACTAATGTGAAAATGTGTTTAATAAGAATGTAAGTGTAGAACCAATACAAGATTGCATACCATCTCAGGGAGGGAGGGAAGATGGAGATGGAGCCATATAGAAGCGATTGGTGAAAAATGAAAAGAAATGAATTAATTAATTTTTTAAAATATTTTTTTAAAAAATTATGAAATAAAGAAGAAAATGTGAAATATCTCATCAGAAAAACAACTGACCAGAAAAATAGATTGAGATAATTTAGAAATTATTGAGTTACCTGAAAGCCATGATCTAAGAAATAGCCTAGACACTTTATTTCAAGAGATTATCAAGGAAAACTTAGATGTCCTAGAACCAGAAGGTAAAATAGATATTGAAAGCTGATTACCTCCTGAAAGAGGTCCCAAAATGAAATCTTCTAGGAGTATTCTAGCCAAATTTCAGAGGTCCGAGGTCAAAGAGAAAACACTTCAAGCAGCCAGAAAGAAACAATTCAAATGTCATGGAGCCATAGCCAGGATCACACAAAATTTAGCAGCTTCCAAATTAAAGGAGCAGAAGGCTTGGAATACAATATTCCAGAAAGCAAAGGAGTTAGAATTACAGACAAGAGTAAACAACTCAGCAAAACTGAGTGTATTGCTTTAAGGGAAATAAATGGATATTTAATGAAATAGAGGACTTCCCAGCATTCCCAATGAAAAGAACAAGCTGAGTAGAAATGTTGACATTTAGACAGAAAACTCAAGAGAAACATAAAAAGGTAAACATGAAAGAATAATCATAAAGGACTCAATAAAGTTAAACTGTTTACAAGCCTATATGAGAAGATGATTACAAGTTACTCCTAAGAACTTTATCATTATTCAGGCAGTTAAAAGGAGTTTATATAGAAAAAGGGTGTGAGAGTGAGTCAATAATGTTGGAATGATCTCCTAAAAAATGGTAGGGGTGAGAAAGAAAGATGTACTAAGAAAAGGGAAAAGGTAAAAGTTAGAATGGGGAAAATTTTCTCACATAAAAGAGGCACTCAGGGAAGAGCTTTTACAATGGGAGGGAAAATGAGGGGTGAGGCAATGCTTGAACATCTCTCTCATCAAAATTGGTTCAAAGAAGGAAATATGTATGTGTGTGTGTGTACACACATATATATATATTATGTACACACCACACACACACACACACACACACACACACACAGAGTCAGGTGTATGTAGAAATACAACTTACCCAATAGGTAAGTAGGAGAGAAAGGGGATAACAGAACGATGGGGGGAAGGAATGATAAAAGAAAGACAGATTAAGGGAGGCAGTGGATTGGAAGCAAAATGGACTTTTGAGAAGGAATAGGATAAAAAAAGGAGAGAGGAAGAAACATAAGAAAATGGGACAACAGGAAACATACAGTTAGTAATCATAACTGTGAATGTGAATGAGATGAGTTCATCAATAAAACAGAAATGGATACCAGAATGGATCAGAAACCAAAATCCAACAATGTGTGGTTTATAAGAAACACACCTGAAACAGAAAGACACACAGAGAGTTAAAATAAAGAAGCAGAGTAGGATCTAATATGCTTTAGCCAAAGTAAAAAAGGCAGAGGTAGCAATCATGATCTCAGACAAAGTAGAAGCAAAATTAAATAATTCAAAGAGATAATCAGGGAAGCTACATTATGCTAAAGGCTACCTACCATAGGCAATGAAATAATATCAAAAAAAATTTACAATAAGTTTCTCTGATAAAAGTCTCATTTCTCAAATATATAGTGAATGCAAACCTGAGTTAAATTTATAAAAATAAGAGCTCTTCTCCAGTTCCCCAGTCAAAGGATATAAATAGGCAGTTTTCAGAAAAAGAAATCATGGCTCTCTATAGTCATATGAAAAAGTACTCTAAATCATTATTGATTAGAAAAATGAAAATTAAAATAATTCTGAGGTACCACCTCACACCTATCAGAAAAGACAAATACTAGAAAGGAAGAGGTGAAAATAGGTACACTGATGAACTGTTAGTAGAGTTTTGTACTGGTTCAGTCATGCTGGAGAACAATCTGGATGTGTGCCCAAAGGGCTATAAAACTGCGTATACTCTTTGACTCAGCAGTATCACTACTAGGTCTGAATCCCAAAGAGATCAATGGAAAAGGAAAAGGATCTACATGTACAAAAATATTTGTAACAGCTCTTTTTGTGGTGGAAAAATTGGAAGTTGAAGGAATCAATTGGAGAATGGCTGAGCAAGTTGTTGCATATGATTGTAATACAATATTATTATGAATTGAAGAGGGGGTAGTTTCAGAAAAATGTGGCAAAACCTGTATGAACTGATACAAAATGAAGTAAGAACCAGATCATTGTGTACAGTAACAGCAATGTTGCGATGATGATCAACTGAAAGGTCTGGCTACTCTGATCAATACAATGATCCAAGACAATTCCAAAGAACTCACGATGAAAAAATGCTATCCACCCCCAGAAAGAGAACTTATTAATTCAGTGCAAACTGAAATATAATTTTCTCACTTTTTCTATTTTTCTTGCTTTTTTAAAAATATAGCTAATATGGAAATGTTTTGTATGATTTCACATGTATAATTGATATATTGCTTGTCTTCTCGGTGGTTGTTGGAGGGTTGTGGGGAGGGAAGGAGAGAATTTGAAACTGAAAATTTAAAAAGAAAAGGATGTTTAAAAAAATAAATAATAAAAATTTTAAAGAAAGGAGCAAGAGATCTCTTCTACAGCTAACATTTCTCTCTCTCTCTCTCTCTCTCTCTCTCTCTCTCTCTCTCTCTCTCTCTCTCCCCCCCCCCTCCCCTCTTCAGGAAATCTTTTTTCCCTTTCAAACAGCATTTTAATATAAGAGCATAAAACATCTGTATTCCAGGATACATCTGGACTTGTGAGTTGGGTTTCAAGTACATAGAAAATGACTTTAAGACCATCAACGCCAACCACAAAGCAGTTGAGCACAGCACCAACTGGTCCTGGACAGCTCTGTTTGCAACACTGCCAAAGAGAAGCAATCTGTTTATTTTCTGGAACAAAAAGAAGCCCATAGCTTTCCTCCTGCCCCTGGAGCCAAAGGGACCCAGCCCAACCTGTTCATAACTGATATAAAGTCTGGCTCAGATCTTAGCACAATGGATTTCCTTAGACCTGAAGTGATGGGAAGGCGAGAAAAGGGAAAAGTAGAGGAGCAGCACCTCCCTCCTGAAGCGTTTTGCTTCTTCAATGCTGCCAACCACACCCAGCCCTTCTTTTCTGAATCCCAGCCTCATCAACCAGTTACTTGTACTGTTTTTATCTTTGTTACAAGCCCCTGGCTCCAGTGGATGGTAATCTCACCCATGAGTTACTCAGTAATACCTAGGGCTTATCAGGCCACCTGAATACAGAAATGTTAAGTTATTTGCCCAAGGTCAAATAGATAAACAGGGCCATGTTAAGGAAAAGAGTCTAGCTACTCCTTGCTCTGGGCTAGGTGGTGCAGCGGATAGAGCACCAGTGCAGGAGTCAGGAGGACCTGAGTTCAAATCTCACCTCAGACACTTGACACTCACTAGCTGCGTGACCTTGGGCAAGTCACTTAACCCCAATTGCCTTGTCCTAGGTCATCTCCAGTCATCCTGATGAATATCTGGTCACCGGATTCAGATGGCTCTGGAGGAGAAGCGATGAGGCTGGTGACCTGCACAGCCCCTCCCTCACTCAAAACAAAGTCAAGTGCAAGTCATGTCACCATTTCTCTGACGGAATGGTCTTCGGCGACAAAGGATGAACACACACACATAAAATAATGAGAATATTGAAATGAACTGATTGCCCTTCCTTTAAGGATGACCTCTCTTGGCAACAAACTATACCACATTTCAAAACAAAAAATTATTTTTAAACCCTTCTTAAATTCCTCTTCCAGCTGTTCTCTCCTTTCTCACAGAAACCTTAGTAGGTGTTACTATCCTGTTCCTATTTGCTATTCTAATTGCCTAAGTAGAATTAGAAGGTTTCAAAGTGGAAGAAACTTTAGAGATTTCTTGACTAACTCCTTCATTTTGCAGATGATGAAACTGGAACTTAGATCCTTGATCAGTGTCATGTAACTAGTAAGTTTTATACCCTAAGAAGATCAAAGTAAAGAGAAAAGGACCAATATCTCCAAAAAATATTTGTAGCAGTTCTTTTGTGGTGACAAGGAATTAGAAATCAAGGAGATGCCATTTGGGGAATAGCTGAATAAGTTATGGTATATGTTTTTGTGATGGGATACTATCATGCTAAAATGGAATGGTCTCAGAAAAACCTGGGAAGACTTGGATGAACTGATACAAAGTGAAGTGAGCAGAACTAGGAGAACATTCCTCACAATGACAGCATCATCGTAATGATGATCAACTGTGAAAGACTTAGGAACTCTGATCAATACAATGATCCACCACAACTCCAAAGGATTCATGATGTAAAATGTTCACCATCTCCAGACTGAGAATTGATGGATTCACAGTACACATTGAAGCATATATTTTTTCTTTATTTTTCTTGGGTTTCGTGAGGTGGCAAAAGGGTGGGGGATAGGGAATAGGGATAACTAATTTGGGGGTGGGGAGGAAGGAGAGATAGAGTCAGAATTCAAACCCTGGTCCTCTGATTCCAAATCCAACGTGCTTTCCACTCCACATTGCAGCCTACACCATTGCATATAATGGTTTTCCCATGGGAGGAAGAACTCAGTCTGAATTCCCTTCTGATTTCTTACTCCCTGGTCCTAAGATAATATCTATCAGATGTTCCAGTGGGCTCTCAAGCTGACCTCTCCACCTCTCCAGGAAATACTCTGGACACCTATAACAAATGCCCAGGGTCATGCTCTGGTCCTGTCCCTCCCATCCCTGTACTTGGCACGGTACAGGCTTCCTTTGGCTCTGCAGACACAGCCAAGCCCACTCCAGGCTCAAGTTGCACAAGAACAGGCTTTGGCCCTTGGCCCAAGTTGGTGGGTCACATGCCTCCTGGGAGTATACAGGAATGGGCCCTTCCCCTCACTGAGATGCAGTTAAACCCAATTAGAAACCCAACTCCAAATATGTTTTGTAACTGTTACAAGCAAGGACAAGCCTATCGGAGACATGAACCAACAGGCTGAGGAAAATAAACGCTAAGGGAAAGCTCTTCGGACCCTTGGAGACAAATAATGAAGCTACTAGAGGAATGATGGAGAAAGCAACGAATCAGAGGCCATGGGTTCAGGTTGTGCGGCCCTGGCCATCACTTTACCTTTGGGGACCTCAGCTTCTTCATCTGTAGAATGAGGGACTTGGACTAGATGACCTGTAGGGTCCCTCAAGAGCCAGAGCTAGAGCCAAGGACAGTGCAGGAAACTGGTGAACCTCCAAGGAGGTCAGCACATAAGTCAATTTCTTTGGCTTTCATCCCCCACCACTTGGTACCTCTCCTTCTTATAGGGTTCATCACTCATTGAATCAGTACTATTAAGCACCTATTGTATACTAGGCACTGTGATTGGAACTTGGGCTACAAAGACAAAAGGTAGAACAGACCCCTGTCCTCAAGATTACATTCTAGTAGGGAGGAGCAACTCAAACATAGATTCCTCCTGACAATCTTCATCAAGTAACAATAACTCGCATGTATGTAGTGCTTTAAGCTTTGCTGAGTCTTTTTCTTAAGAACCCTTTTAGAAAGGTGGTGACATATTATCCTCATTTTACAGAGAAACTAAGGCTAAGAGAAGTTAAATGACTTACCCAAGATCATACACTCAGTACATGTTGGACCTGGGATTTGAATACATCTCCTTACTCAGAGATGAGCCTTCTCTTTCCAATACACAGTTCATCTGGATATTTATTAAACATCCAGTACACATATGGCACTGGGAATACAAAGACAAAAATAAAATAATTGTACATTCTCCCAGGAGGACACAACTGGTGCACAGATAAGGATATGACCCCTTGACTTGCTACAAGGCAGATAGCAAGACTTCCAGCTTTGTTCCCTCCCCACCTCTGGTGTTTCTGGTGTTTTTTCTTTGAGTTGACCAGCCAGAGATCAGTAGAGATATGGGAGGAAGTCAGTAAGTCAGGTCAACAAACATTCATTAAGTACCTACTGTGTGACAGGCACTGGACTAAAAGCTAGGGATACAAAGAAAAGTTCAAAAAAAAAAAAAGGGAAAGAAAAAACCAGTCTTTACTCTCAAAGACCTCACTGTCTAATGAGAGAGACTGTATAAAACCACTTTGTACAAACAAGATGTCTACAGGATAAATTAGAGATAATTAACAGAGAAGTCACTGAGATTAAGAAAAGCTAGATAAGGCTTTTTGCAGAAGGTGAGTCTTTTGGCTGAGACTTGAAGGAAGCCAGGAGACTGAGATGAAGATGAGAAGTCCCAGGCATGGAGGACAGGGGTGAAAATGCCCAGAACTGAGAGAGAGAGTGTCTTGTGTGATGAACATCAAAGAAGCCAGTGTCACCAGATCACAGAATACATGAAGGGAAGTAAAGTGTAAGAATACTGAAAAGTGTACATGATTTAGGTATAAAGATTGATACCATGAATAAACTGGAGAAGCAAGGAATAGTGTATTTATCAGATTTATGGAGAAGGGAAGAATTTTTTACTAAAGAAGAGATAGAAAGCATTATGAAATGCAAAATGGATAATTTTGATTACATTAAACTGAAAAGTTTTTGCACAACCAAACCCAATGCAACCAAAATCCGGAGGGATGTAGTAAATTGGGAAAGAATTTTTAAAGCTAAGCTCGGGGATAAAGGCCTCATTTCTAGAATATATAGAGAACTGACTCAAATGTATAATCATACAAGTCATTCCCCAATTGATAAATGGTCAAAGGATATGAACAGGCAATTTTCAGAAGAAGAAATTAAAGATATCTATAATCATATGAAAAAATGCTCTAAATCACTATTGATTAGAGAGATGCAAATCAAAACAACTCTGAGGTGCCACATCACACCTATAAGATTGGCAAACATGACAGAACAAGAAAATGATAAATGCTGGAGAGGATGTGGGAGAGTTGGAACACTAATTCATTGTTGGTGGAGCTGCAAGCGCATCCAACCATTCTGGAGAGCAATTTGGAACTATGCTCAAAGGGTTACAAAAATGTGCATACCCTTTGACCCAGCAATATCGCTACTAGGACTGTATCCCCAAGAGATCATAAAAATGGGAAAGGGTCCCACATGTACAAAAATATTTATAGCAGCACTCTTTGTAGTTGCCAAAAACTGGAAGTCAAGGGGATGTCCATCAATTGGGGAATGGCTGAATAAATTATGGTATATGAATGTAATGGAGTACTATTGTGCCATAAGAAATGATGAACAAGAAGACTTCAGAGAGGCCTGGAAGGACTTATATGACCTGATGCTGAGTGAAAGGAGCAGAACCAGGAGAACTTTGTGCACAGCAACGACCACAGTGTGCGTGAGTTTTTTCTGGTAGACTTGGAATTTTGTAATAACGCAAGAACTTCTTAAAAAAAAAAATCCCAATGGTGGTTCTCTAAGGCAAAATGCCTTCCACACTCAGAGAAAGAAATATGGAAGTCATTCGCAAAATGTAGCAGATCATGTTTGTGTATGTGTATGTTTTTGTGTATCATGTTTTGATTTGTTATATGATTTCTTCCATTTATTTTAGTCCAACTACATAGCATGACTATAGTGAAAATGTACTCAATAGGAAAGTATATGTAGAACCTATACAGAATTGTATGCAGTCATGGGGAGGGAGGGGGGTAGTGGGGAGTAGGTGTGGGGGGGATAAAATCTCAATTGTATGGCAGTGATTGTTAAACATTAAAAAAATAAAAAAAAATTAAAAAAAAAAGAATACTGAAAAGTTAAGATGGGATCTCAGTAGTACAATGGATAGAGAGTTAGGAAGATACAAGTTCAAATCTGCCCTCATGCTTAATAACTGGGTGACCTTGAGCAAGTCACTTAACCCTGTTTGCCTCAGTTTCCTACTCTGTAAAATGAACTGGAGAAGAAAATGGCAAACCAGTATCTATGCCAGGAAAACCCCAAATGAGGTCACAAAGAGTTAGATTTGACTGAAAAACCAAAGGATGGGATCAGGTTATCAAGGGCTTTAAAAGTCAGATGATTTTATATTTGATCCTGGAGGTAATAGAGAGCCAGTGGAGTTGACTGAATATGGGTCAGACTTGAACTTTAGGGAGATCACTTTGACAACTCAGTGGAAGATGAATTGGAGTTGTGAAAGACTTGAGAACAGCCAGTAGGCTACTACAATCATTCAGGCTTGAGATGATGTGCACCAGAGAGAAGAGGGCATGTATAAGAGAAGTTACAAAGGTAAAAACAAGACTTGGCAATTAATTGGACTGGGGAGGGGAGAGGAGTAAAAAATGACACAGGTTTCAAGTGTGGGTGACCAGGAGGCTGGTGATACCCCAGGGAACTTAGGAGAAGGGCAGAGTTTGGGAGAAAAGATAATGAGCAGTTTTGGACATGTTGAGTTTGACATATCTTTGTGACATCCTATTAGAGATGTCTAAGGAGATTCCAAGTAGAGATAAGCAGGAAGGTTAGGGATGGAAAAATAGATTTGAAAATATCTGCATGGAAATGACAATTGAATCCATGGGATCCAATGAGATCACCAAACAAAGTAGTGTAGAGGGAAAAGACAAAAGGTACCAGGACAAAGCCTTGCAAGACACTCATGGTTATTGAGCAACCTAGATGATGATCCACCAAAAGAGACAGAGAAAGAGAGATCAGACAAGAAGGAGGAAAACCAGGAGAGAACAGGGTCACAAAAACCTAGAGAGAAGAGAATATCAAGAAGATGGTGTCAAAGGCTCCAGAGAGGTCAAGAAGGATGAGAATTGAGAAAAGGCCATTGGATTTGGCAATCAAGACATCACTAGTAACTTTGGAGAGAGGAGTTTCATTTGAATGATGAGGTCAGAAGACAGACAGTGGGGAATGAGAGGTAAGGAAGTAGAGGCACCAGTTATAGATGACTTTCTCAAGAAATTTAACCACAAATACGATGAGAAATATAGGATGATATGCCAGTGAGGATGGATGGATCACATGAGAATTTTTTTGAGAATAGGGGAAGGAGACAATGAAAAATTTTGGAAAGATGAATGGGTAGCACATGAATATTTTTCCACAGTTTCAAAAAGACTTGGCAGGGAGGATAGGATGATGAGTAGGTAGGGGCCCACTACCTGTACCTTGAAACAAGGAAGAAGTGAATGGAATTCAATCACTGTATCTTGAAAATGAATGAGGGTTGGGACCCACTGGTTCAGTCCCAGCAAGTAAATAAATCTGCACAGCTGCCTAAGGACCCCTTATCTGGTTAGGCCTGTGTAGTTGATTTATAAAAGCTGTGAAAATGTGTCAACCAACCCTGAAACCCATTAGCCCAGCTGAGTTCATTCCAATGATAATGCTTCCCTGAAGTAGCAGCAACAGAGGGAAGCAGATGGCTGCTACAAGGGTATCAAAGATGAAGCCAGTAGCAGCAGAGGCAGCATGGCAGAACAAGGCGGCTGCTAAGTCTGATTAATTTCTTTTCCTGGTGAAAAGGCTTGGTTGAATAGAAAATTTAACATTCGAACAGAAGACTCAACAGAAACCTAAAATGGTAAACATGAAAGAGAAATCATAAGGAAGTCAATAAGGTTAAATGGGGTTACCTTTCTATGTAGAAAGATGGTAGATGTTTCTTCTAAGAAATGCATCTTTACTAGGGCAGTTAGAAGGATTCTCTATAGAAAAAAAGGTACAGGAGTGAGTCAGTTACATTGGGATGATGTAAAAAAAATGAATAGGTGATAAAAAGGGATAACCTGAGAGAAAAGGGAAGGGAGAGGAAGAATGGGAAAAATTATCTCACAGAAAAGAAGTACACAAGGAAGAGCTCTTCCAGTGAAAGGGAAAATAGTGGTAGGGGTAATGCTTGAAACTTACTCTCATCTAAATTGTTTCTGAAAGAAAAATAAATATACATATAAATACATAGCTGTACATACATACATATAAATGTATATATATATACACACATGTGTGTGTACTCGATTGATAATAAAAATCTATCTTACCAAACAGGGAAGAAAGAGGGGAAGGGGACAAGAGAAGGAGGAGGTAATAAAAAGGAAAGGAGATAAAAGAAGGAGGTGATCAAAAACAAAAGAGACTTTAGAGAGAAGGATAAGCGGAAGAAAATAGAATGGTGGGAAACACAGTTAGCAGTCACATATGAATGGGATGAATTCACCCGTAAAATGGAAGTAGATAGCAGAATGAATTAGAAACCAGAACCTAACAATATATCATTTACAAGAAACACACTTGAAACAGAGACACATTGAGTTAAAATAAGGGTCTGACACAAAGCAAACACAAGAATAGACCTAATTGAAAGAGATAAACAGGAAAAACTGCATCTTGCTGAAAGGAATCATAGACAATGAAGTGATATCAATACTAAAAATATATGCACCAAATGGCATAACATCCAAATTCTATTTTTTGTTCAAATTCTTTTTTTTAAATTTTTATTCATTTTGAACTTAAATACAAAAAGACAAAAAAGAAAGATTTCCATATATACAGCACAACATAAAAAGAGGATTCAATACAAAACCATGAGTTTTCATTTCACACTATTTACTTTTTCTGAATAACTATGTAATTAGACATTGTTTTCAAAGTTACCCCCTTTTCCATAGTTCCTTCTAAGTTTTCTTTTGTTTCCTGCTGTGCACTTTTCATTTTTTCTCTCTCTCCCCACCCCACCTAAAGAAGGCTGGCATATACAAATTTGCATATACATATGTAAAACCATAATATACATACTTCTATTTTTCAGTTCTTTCTCTAGATGTGGTTAGCATCTTCTTTCATGGGTCCTTTGTAGTTGATTTGAGTATTTACAACACTCAAAATTATTAAGTCATTCAAAGTTGTTCTTACAACATGATTGTTGTTACTGTATACAGCATTCTCTTGGTTCTTCTCATTTCACTCTTCGTTATTTCATGCAAGTCTTTCTGTTTTTTTCTAAAATCAACCAGCTCATCATTTCTTATAGCACCATCAAATCTTGTGCCACAACTTGTTTAGACATTCCCCAATTGATGGGCATCCCTTCAATTTCCAGTTCTTTGCCACCATAAAGAGAGCAGCTATAAATATTTTGGAATATATAAGTTCTTATCCTTTTCCCCCAATCACCTTGGGAAACAGACCTAAAGTAATATTGCTGGGTCATACAGTTTTATAACTCTTTGGCCATGATTCTAGTTTGTTCTTCCAAATGATTGGATCAGCATCAAAACTCTTTTTTTTTTTAACAAATTAATTTATTTTAGTTTGCAACATTCACTTACATAAGTTTTTAATGTTCTCTGCCTCCCTCCCCTGCCCCCTCTCCAAGATAGTGTGCAATCTGGTATAGGTTCTACATATACATTCTTAGTAAACATTTTCACATTAGTCATATTGTATAGGAGAATTAGAATGTATGGGAGGAACCATGAGAAAGAAAAAACAAAACAAAAAAAAGAGATCAAATAGTATACTTTGACCTGCATTCAGACTCCATAGTTCTTTCTCTGGATGTGGATGGAATTTTCCATTATGAGTCTTTTGGAGTTGTTTTAGGTTCTTGCATTGCTGAAAAGAGTTAAGTCTATCAAAGTCAGTCCTTGCACAATGTGGTTATTCCTGTGTACGGTGTTCTCCTGGTTCTGTTCATTTCACTCAGCATCAGTTCATATAAGTCTTTCCAGGTTTTTCTGAAGTCCACTTGCTCATCATTTCTTATAGCACAATAGTATTTTGTTACATTCATATACCACAACTTGTTCAGCCATTCTCCAATTGATAGACATCCCCTCAATTTCCAGTTCTTGGCCACCACAAATAGAACTGCTATAATAGCATCCAAATTCTTAAAGGAAAAGTTAAATGTTAGAGGAGGAAACAGTAAAACTATACTAGTGAGAGACCTCAACCTTCCCTTTTCAGAGCTAGATAAATCTAACAATAAAATAAAAAAGAAGTCAAGGAGATAAATACAGTTTTAGAAAAGTTAGATATTATACCTCTCTGAAGAAAACTAAATGGAACTAGAAAGGAGCATATGGCACCTTCCTGAAAATTGTCTGTGTGTCAGGGTATAAAAATCTCACAAACAAAAGCAGAAATATTAAATACACCCTTTTCATACCATAATGTAATTGCATTTAATAAAGGGCTATGAAAGCGTAGATTAAAAGCTAATTGGAAACTAAATGCCCTAATCCCAAAGAATGAGTAGATCAAAGAACAAATCATAGAAGCAATTAATAATTTCACTAAAGAGAATGATAACAATGAGATAACATTTCTGAAATCTGTGGATTATATTTCTAAATACATAAATCAATAAAAAAGATAAAGAACAGATAAATGAATTGGGCAAGCAACTAAAAAAAACCTAAAAAATGAACAAATTAAAAATCCCCAATTAAACACCAAAATGGAAATCCTAGAAATCAAAGGAGCAATGAATAAAATTGAAAATTAAAAAAAATTGAACTAATAAATAAAACTAGGAGCTGGTTTTATGAAAAGCCAATAAAATAAATAAACCATTCATTATTTTGATTTTAAAAAACAAGGAAGCCAAACTATTTGTATCAAAAATTAAAAATCACCAATTAAGATGAAATTAAAGTGATTATTAAGAGCTATTTTGCCCAATTATGTGCCAATAAAACTGACAATCTAAGTGAAATGGATGAATAATTGCAAAAATGCAAACTGCCCAGATTACCAGAAGAGAAAGAATGCTTTTAAAAAGCCCCATCTTAGAAAAAGAAACCAACCAAGTTATCAATGAGCTCCCCAAGGAAAAAAACTCAGAACCAAATGGACTCACAAGTGAATTCCACCAAACATTTAAAGAACAATAAATCACAATACCATGTGAACTACTTGGGAAAAAAAAAGTTTAAGAAGGAGTCCCACCAAATTCCTTTTATGACACAAATATGGTTTTAAAATCTGGGAAAAGCAAAAACAGGGAGAGTTACAGAACTTCGTGAAAATTGATGTAAAAATTTTAAACAAAATGCTAGCAAGGAGATTGCAACACAAAGATCTTACGCTATAACCAAGTGGGATTTATACCAGGAATGCAGGGTTGGTTCAATATTAGGAAAACTATCCGCTTAGTTGACCATATCAATAACAATAACAATAAAAATATGATCATATCAATAGGTGTAGAAAAAGTCTCTGACAAAATACAATCCCCATTCCTTATGATTCATAAGCATCAATGGAACCTTTCTTAAAATGATTAGTATCTATCTAAAACCAAGAGCAAATATTATTGTTTGATGGAGATAAACAGGAAAAGAGCTAGCAAATGTATTGGAACTCAGGTCTTCTTGATTTTGGGCAGGTAGGTGGCACATGGATAGAGTGCCTGAACTGGAGTCAAGAGCTCAAATCTGGCCTCAGGCACTTACTAGCTATATGACCCTGGGCAAGTCACTTAACCCTATTTGCCTCAGTTTCCTCATCTGTAAAATGGACTGGAGAAGGAAATGGCAAACCACTCCCATATCTTTGCCAAGAAAACATCCATTAGCATCAGAAAGAGTTGAACATGACTGAAAAACGACTGAACAACTTCTTGACTTTCAGGGCTCCATGCTCTACCTGCATTATGATGAGCCCTTCAAGTGAGATAGTATAGAGAAAAGAGAAGGCCCAAGACACACTCCCTGGGGACACCTACGAGATTGACAAGGAACAGTCAAACAGGAGAACAGAGAGAGTGGTGTCATAAAAACCCAGAGAGTAAAGAATATGCAGCAGAAAAATGTGATCAACGATGTTAAATGCTATGGGGGGGGGGGGGGGGTCAAGAAGGATGAGACCCAAAAAAAGACCATCAAAGTTAACCTTTTTTCCCCAAAACCTTCATCCCTTCACTTCATCCCTTTATAGCATCCACCCTGTATAGCAGGAGAGTGAAGCTGTTTCACAAAAACCCCATATATCACCTCACATCCTGTTCTTCCATACCTGCTCATCTTGTGAGACAAGTCCAAAGAAAATTTGTTAACATCCAAAATAGCTGTCTGTACTTCCTCTCACTACACCAAGTTTCAGACAGAGTTAGGGCGTCTTTAAGCTGCAGGGATAATTGTCTCCCACTTTCCTCTGGGAATCCAGGCAGGACAGATCCCTACTCACATCTGTGGTTCTGTAAGGCCCACTTAACAGCTGTTTTCCCAAATTTCTCTTGAGGAAAAACAGTCACACTGGGGGTCATGGAGGGAAAAAATGGAAAATAGGAAAATGTAAGTCAGGGTATAAAAATTCATGCATTTACTGAGGTCCTAATATTTACCCCGTTAACACAAATTCTGTGACTATTAATATTTCTAGTCTCTGAAGCCTCTACAAACTTTGTACTCAAAGGAAATCATTCCCTTCTAAAAATGTGTTTCCTTTTCCCTTTCCCTTTCCCCCCTTACACAGAGGAGGTGAATTGGGCAGGAGAAAGTATTAAAAATAATAAAAATAAACTGTGGATAGACAGCAGTTATGACAGCTATTTCCTGTTTGGTGTCTCTGACCACAAACCTTCTCCAGCCAAACAAATTAACATCAGAAAACAACTTAGGAAGAGGGTGGGGGAAGAAGTACATATTGAAAAGCTAAAAATAAAAAAATAAAAAAAATAAAAGTCCACAAACAAACTGTTCCTAGAAAAGAGGTGTGGGTTTGGGGAAGAAAAGAGAAAAAGCCCATCTCCTAGAATTGTGAGACCATTGAAAATCATGGGATCTTCCAGTTTTAAGGGACCTTTGATGTCATCTAGTCCTGAGTTTTCAAACACATAGCCCCAGAACCAGAAGAAAATGTAACTGGAAAATATTTAACAAAATAAGTGGAAATATAATAGAATATAGATAATGCTAACTTGTAGTTTTCTAAGTCATTATATGGTTCTTGGGATATTTTATGTATGATTTTGTGGTCCTCATTTCTATTGAGTTTCACAATTCTTCATTTTACAGTTGAGGAAACTGAGACCCAGAAAGATTAAATGACTTGTAGTACCTGGTCCAGCATTCTTTCCAAAATCACAGAGGCGGGATTTGAATACAAGCCACCATCTCACCAAGTCAGGAACCCTGACTAAATTAATTCTCCTACTGTGTCTTAATAAAGTATATCACTCTATTCCTTATGGCCCCCCCAACCATCCATACATCTTTAAGGACCAAAGTACTCCTCCCTGGTGATGATATATATTGTTTCTCTTATTAGATTATAAACTCCTTGAAGGCAGAGACTGCTTTTGTATTTGTATCCCAGTAATCTTGGCATAGTACTTAATGAATTCATTTTCATTCACTTCATTCATTCCTATTTCAACACCCTCTCCAACTGTACCATTTTCCTTCCCTTTCTGCATGTTGTGATGGAAGAAATCTGGGAGATTATCTAGTCCAATTACCTATTTTAGAAATGATGAAATGGGGTCCAGAAAAGGTAAGAGACTTGTTTGAGATCCTATAACTAGCTAGTGGCAGAGATATCACTAGGACCAAAATCTCCTTGTACCTAATCCAGTGTTCTTTCCACAACAAGATACTACTTCAGGTAATCCTTGAAGAAAAATTAAACATTTCTGACTTCTTAGATTCTAGTAGAGAGGTTAGATGGACAAGCAGAGGATCAGACACATCCTACCCTTGAACCAGACCTCCCAGGCCACTTAGTGAAGTGTATATATCCTTAAATGTTATCACTGGAAGGGGTCTTAGAGACAGTCTAATACAACACTAATATAATTTTACAGAAGAAGAAACTGACTGAGAGATTAAAATTATAGTTATAGAATTTTAGAGTTAAAGGTATTAGCCTGATTCTCACTAAGTTGGAAGTGGTATTTAGAAGTATAACCCTATGACAATGCATGTTTCCTACTCATAGGGAGAGATGACTCCTGATTGGCTGAGAGAATACTGAGCCTTGATGCTATGTGCCTGCATGAGGGGAGAAGGGACTTCTTGAGATTGTTGGAAGACCTCCTTGGAAGAAGTTCAACAGACAAAGGTGTGAAGGGTGAAATATGGACTTTTGAAAGATAGACTGGAGTCCTAGAGTTATAGCTGTACTGAGGAAACTAGCCTCCAAAATTTCTAGCACCTGAAACCCCAGAGGCTATGAAGTTCAGTCTCCCTCTGAAATTTCACTCTTATAAATTTATTCCTTTGACTTAGGGGATAGTTTCTACTAAAAAGAAAATCTTTCTGGGAGAAGGATGCTTAAGTTTTTTAAAGAGTTTTTTAAACTAACAGCTAACTGAGAGAAAATTTTGACAAAAGAAAGAAATTAAGCTATCTATATCTTGCTGGTTTCTGACTAGGGGTCTGAATCGCAGTGAGCATGGTCAAGCCCAGTTTAAACCATCCCTGCACTAGCACATTAAAAACTTGTTGCTAAATTTCTCACTTGATTGTGTGATCCCTAGTTTAATGGAGTCAATTTGTGGGAGAATCAGAAGCAAACACATGGAGAAAAGTAATAATGTAGAGAAACCTGGGAAGACTTGTATGAACTGATGCAGTATAAAGTGAACAGAGCTAGAACGATTTACACAATAACAATCACATAACTTGGAAAGACTAAAGAACGCTGATCAGTCCAATGACCAATCCTGGCATCAGAAGACTAAGAATAAAGCATGCTCCTCACTTCTCAGCAACATGGTGATAGAGTATAAGATATTTTCAGATATGACCAATTGGTAAATTTTTTTGCTTTACATTTTTGTTACAAGAGAGGGCTTCTTTTAGGAGGTGAGGAATAGGTGTACAGTGATAGATGCAGAAAAGACAGAAAACATGATCAATAAAAAAAAATTTTTTAAATAACAGTATATAGCATAATAAAATTCAGACGGGGACATACAAACATCAGGTATTTACTTACCATGTACATTTAATGGGTTTTTTTTAAAGAATAAACTGTAACAAATTCTATTTCATATACAATCTTTATTTTGTTCTTTTTGTATACTGAAATGTTCATATTTGCTGATATCTATGTTCACAATAAATGTGATGCAATGTAGAGTACTGAATTGACAATATCCTTCACACATTGTCCATTTGTGTGCATCCCAAGGAAGGTTACCAGAGGGGTGAGGGCGCTCAGGAAGTGGAAGGAGCACTGCACATTAGGATGGAGAAGACACAGGAAGGGTCAGGACAGCTATCTTCAAACATTTGAAAGGCTGTCATGTGGAAGAGAGGTTAGATGTTTTCTATTCAGTTTCAAAGAACAAAACTTGTACCAAAAGATAAAACAGGTAAAAGTTACAGAGATGCTGACTCCAACTCAATGCATGTTTATTTGAATGAAGAAAAACTTTCCTAAATCCAGCTGGTAACCAATTTGCTGGTCACAGTGCAGGCAAGTCAATCTACTTAAAACAACAGGACGCTAGCTCCTAGGGGAGTGGCAAGAGGCAGCATGAGTCAGGAAAATTAAATTAAATTAAACCACCAACAACTTGACCACCACTTCCCCCAGACTCTGGTGGAGATACCCAAAGACCAGAAACCCAAGAGTCTTGGGAATAGCAGTGACCCCAAACTACCAGACCTGCTTTCACTCCAGCCATAACCATCATCTGAAGTGACAGTTCCTGTGGAGAAGGGGCCAGCCATCCCCACCAACTAACAACCAGTGGGCACACACAAGGCAGGCAATTCAGCCTGACTGAAACACCAAGTCACCCCAAGGTGGGGAAGACAGGAAGTAGCCTGAAAAAGACGGGTCAAGCCACCACCATGATCTTGACCACTATCTCCCCTCAGACCGACGGAGACAGCTCAGTACACTGAACTCAAAGCCTTGGGAATTGTGATGCCTTCAGCCAGTGCTTGATACCATCATCCTGGGAAGCAACACCAGCCTGGCAACTGCTTCTGTTTCTGTTGGAGACCTAGAAAAGCTCTTGTCACCAAAGTACTTGTCACCACCAAATGTTGCAACAGTAAAAACTGATTGGATTTTTATCAGTGAAAATGACATCAAAGAAAAAAAATGTTACCATTTACTTTACTGCTGCACTCCAATGGGACATTTCCATCTGTCTAGTGACCAGAATCTTCCATATGTATTGTCTTCCCCATTAGAATGTGAGCTTCTTAAGAGCAGGGACTTTTCTCTGTTTCCAGTGTTTCACACATCATAAGCACTTAATAAATGCTTTATACATTCATTCATTCTTTCATTCATTCTTATTTAACAATTAGAATGATCTGAAATGGAACCAGTTGCTTTAGAGAACTGTGAGTTTTCTGCCACCAGAAACCTTCAAGACCATTTTTCAGGAATGTTAAAAATGGAATGTGTGGTAGGACTAGGTAACCTCGAAAGTCTCTTCCAGCCTGCCTTTGGACAAATTACATAACCTTTGTGAGTCTCAGATTCCTTATCTAGAAAGTGGGCATAATAAAACTTATACTTCCTACCTCATCTGGTCATTGGTCACATCAAATGAAATAATGTATAAAAAAACCCCATGGAAGTGTAATCTATTACAGTAATTATAGTACCAGAGCTAAAATGGATATTCACATCCTCACTCAGACAAGTTGAAACATCACCATTTCAGCTGCCCCCAACTTCCCAACACCTGGGTTTTGTGCACAGCTGGCTTACTGAGAAACTTTGACTTGGACCCTCCAATGTTCCAAGCAGGAAACTGCCTGTAACTGACATTTCCCTAAGCTGAGATTTCCCTCTATTCAGGAAGTCAATTTATTCAGGTGGGATTTTCATAGGATAATCTCAAGCTATTGAAGTTGCCAGGAAAGGAAAGAAGACAGATCAGAAATCTGATCTCCAACAAAAGCACAATAGCTGAAGCCAAATTTCATATTACACATATGCTTAGTTGTTTACCTGGAATAACAAATGAACATCAAATTATTTAGAAATACTATTTTATTCCCATTAGAAAAGAATTTAAGAGAGCATGATCATTTGCCTCTAAATATTTTCAGGGCAGTCATGTAGAATAATCAGACTTTCTTCTTGGCCAGAGGATTGAACTAAGACCAATAAAAAGTTAGAGGAAAGCACATTTTTGGCTCAACAATGTTTCTTTGTTGAATCAGAGAACTTCCCAACAATTAAAGCTACTAAAAAATGGAATAGGGTTCCTTTTAGGATGGGGGAGCTGCCTTAAAGCAGAAGATGGAAAACTTGTCAGTGATGCTGTTGGTAGTTGGAATTCATTCTTTAGGTAGTAGGTTAGACAGCTTAACATCTAAAACCCCTTACAAATCATCATTTTTTTTAATCTATAAGTTTCTTGGACCTGGATGATGGAAGAAATGTAGGGGTATAAGGGAAAAAGAAATACTGACAAAATTCAAACTCCAGTTCAAATTTTATTTGCATACAAAAATATATTATAAAGGGACAAAGCATTATTACTGTTTCCAACTATATATAATTACAAATATCTTCATAAACGCATTTTAAATTACATATGAGTATGTTTAAGGAAAAATATAATATTAGCGCAAATCATTTGCTCTCATCTGCTGCACAGGTTAATTAAGTCCATTTTAACACCTAAGAATCCAGCCAAAATGATCCCTAAGCTTATATTTTAAATAGTGTCTCAGATGGCATGGTAGGATACACTGATCACAGTTAAATATGGCAGCAGTTTCTAACAGTTGTCTTCCTTGGGTCTTCACAGCTTTCCGAAGCTTCTCCCATTGAAAGAACAGGTATCCACACCTTCTTCTCTTCTCACATGCCTATAAATATGAAATAAATAAGAGTTTCTATTCATAAGGCTATACAAATCCTATACTTAACTTACTTGTACTTCATATACAGGAATCAAAGGACCAGTTTTAATGGCAATCTTCCTACTAATCCTATCTGTTCTAACTGCCAGAATTGGGCAGAATTTCACAACTTACATAAAACAGACAAGTTTGTAGCATAGCCCTATGATAAACTATGGGGAAATTATAAGGAATGTCTGTCAAAACAGGTTTATATTGTCTGAAGTAGGAGGATATCATGTTAAAATGGGCAATAAAAATCTTCAAATAGGATTTTGTATGGTGCCAGGCTTCTCCTCTCCACTTTCAGTCCCATCTGAGACTGTAGCTACACACTGCCAAAAATACTTGCATACCTTTAAACCCAAATCTAATTACTGTCATCCAGATGTTTGGCAAGATGTAAACTTAGTTTTAAAGCAAGACACCCCATTTGTATAAATCAAGGTACCTGCTAGAAATAGAGGGATTGACTCAAAATTCAACTGCCACATCTTTGCTAGTGGTAGCTGAACAAGCAAAATCCCTGGTGGAAAAGACACTCAAGCCTCTTCCTCCCCAGAGCTCAGAAGGATAAAGCAGAACTAGACTAGGAAGTGGGAAATTCAAAGAATAAAATCTTCAACACTATCAAGGAGCCATCCTGGGGGAATTCACACTGCTCCTTCACCCCTGTCTCTTGACTCACTTCTCCCTACCTACACCCTTTGGAATATGGTCTAGTTGATTTGTCCTTTACACATAGGGGAGGCTCCATAAGCCTCCCCAGAGGATCTATATTAACAGTGTGTTGGAAGCCATTGGTTATACCTCTGGGTATGACAATAGGGTAGCATTAGAATTAGCTTCCAAATTGGAAGCAACATATAGAATAATTTACATTATTCAGTACTTAGCTTGGGTTTTTCTTAGTGTGGGATATGAATGTGTCTTTTAATAAATTTTTACATAACTTCTTTTGTAAAATAATTTTAATAATCAAAAGATTCAAACCATTCCCAGATCTCCATTAAAATGATTCAATTTAATTCATTCCAAAAGAAGTTACCCTCAGGCTTCAAAAAATACTATTCTATGTCAATCCCCATCCCAAAAGAGCTGGGAATTTCCAGGTTAGGAGTTTCAGTGCTGTAAACATTTAAACTCTAATTATAGAAAGGGAGATTTAACTGCCCTTATACCATAACCATACTATGCCTTTCTTCAAAATCCTCTAAAGAGGGTTAGTCCACACAGGTCATCATGGCCTATTACTTTTTGGAGACCACTACTTTATCAAGACCTATGCTGATGGCAGAATGGTTATGGTGGTGAATCTGTTCATTTTTTTCCATTTTAAAGGCTCATCTTTTTACTGGAAATGCATTATCTAATGTCTAATGGGGTTATCAGTGAAGATAATGGGCTAGTCTGACTCCAAATCAATATTTTCATTTTTATAATCAATCAATAATCAATAAAGCATCTTCTATATGTCAAACACACATCAAATAATTGCTAGCAGCTTCTCCATTTGTAGTGTTGAGGAAGTTCTCTACATCAAGGAAATCCTAGATAATATTCCTTGGGGTTCTTGTTAGCTATTTGTTTTGAACCATCAGAAATATACATACTTTCTAATGTCCTGTCCAGATCAGCAATGAAGTCCTCTAGTTCTTTAGTGTCTCCAAGTTTGGCTGTAAAACAGAGGACAAAATTTAGTTTTCATACATGAATGATAGAGAGAGACACGTTACCCTTGTTCAGGATTATTTGATCTCTTTTGCATTCTTTCAATCATTCAATAAAACTCAACCACCATCATGCAACTGTCACCAGCTTGGTGCTCAAGGAGACAAATATAGCTGCCTTCAAGGTGCTTACAATCCAGTGTTTTTTTTCAGATGGGGGACTACACCTATGATTTCACTGATATAGGGAACTCTTGGAGAAGGATAACTCTTCTAGTCTAGGTTAGCACTTTTTCTGCAACTTAGACTCTTAGAGAGCTATGTTGATAAACTGATTTTTACCATTTCCTCTGGGCACCAGCTCCAAGGTTCAGGCATAACAATGTTTCTGAAGTTTAAGCTAAATATTTTCTTCCCTCATAGTATAGTAGAAAGAGAGTTTTCCTTCACTGTTTTTGGAGAGATTGAATTAAAATCCTCTGTCTATTCATTTAGTCTGGGCCTCTCATTTTACAAAGGAGGAAACTGACACCCAGAGAAGGAAGTGGCAGGATAAGACAGGTCATCAAAATGTCTAGGAATTTCTCACTGGCTCTTCTGAGATTTTTTACATGTGGGTGACTGGGATGGGATGGTAATTTGGGGGCAAGATGGGAAGGTGGGAAATAATAATACCATTTCAAAAATAGAAAAGTCAGAATTAGGAGTTGGCTGGAGTTTGGATTTTATTTTTATTTGGAAGAGAGATAGAAATGTAGAACAGGAAATAGGAGCTAGGACCATTTTGCTTTTAGATATGTTCACTTTGAGGCACCATTGGGTACCCCAGGCTCAATAATCTAACTGACTTTCTTTTTCTTGAACTGGCTTCCTACAAGAGGTGTAAACGAGGCAAGCTTATAACCAACAGCCTGAGAAAAACTGACAGCTTTCTGAGAATTTTCCATTTATTTTGCTGTTGAAGTGTATGACCTGACATTCTTAATAATAAATAACTCCTTGCTACGTTGCTTTTTAGCCCTTATGGTCCATTTGCCAGCAGGTGATCATTCTCTGAACTGACACTTCAGCAGGATCAGGTAGCAACTTCAGGCAAGATCGTGTCATCTCAAGACCACTCTTCAATGTGAAGTTCATCAGAGAATGTGGGGTAGATGCCTGCACCAATTCCCAAGAGGCTTCTAAAGTTACAAGACCTGGGGTGGAGGTAGGAGAGTAGAAATGGAAAATCTCTCTCTTAGGAAAAGCTCTCCTTTAATATTAGGGAGTGGTGAAATCCAAAGATGTTATAGCTTTTTTCCTTTTCTTATTTTTTGGCTAAATTGTATAATTTTCACCAAAGATAATATTTCTTTTTTATTATTATTAATTTATTTGTTTTCAGTTTTCTACAGTCACTTCCACAAGTTTTAGATTTTTTCCCAGTAATATTTCTTCTAAAGAACAAACATGTCATTTTGTTGACAGGAAAGCAACTGTCCAGTGTAACCTGATGTTCTGCAATCCAGCAAAGGCATTTGAGGCTGAGAATGTTTAAGGTCAATTTTCTTCCCTCCCACCCAGGTCAATTCACTAACTCCCAAAGAAGGCTTCACATAAGTTTTAAAGACCCAGGAAACAGTATGACTTAGAAGATGAAGAAAAAAAAGCCCTGTGCTAGGACTTGGGCACCTGAGTTCAAATCCCATCTCTCCTACTTGTACCTGTGCAAATTGACACTTTGGGCTTGTTTTCTTCTGTAAATGGGGGTCTGGATCATCTAAGACCCTTATACTATCTAAAATTCTTTGCACTCTAAATTCTGGGCTCTTTTGCTCTCAAAACAGTCAGGAAATACTAAAGCTTCTAGCTTGACTTACTTCAGGGCATCTCACTGCACATCATGAAAAGCCTATTTAATTGTTGAGCTGGTGCAATTACTAAGAATGTGGGTGAAATAACTGATGCAGTTACAAAACCCCACCTTCCACAAATCCTGACAGAGGGGTTTTGCATTCTAGAACCAACCAGTCTGGAAAGAATCTGCCAGTCACTGCTGTTTGGCACAAATTCTGCCTATAATCAGATTACAACCTTTGCCAAGGAAGCGTCTGGAACCACTTGCAGATGTTCTCCCCGTAAAGTTCTACAAATGTGAAAAATTCAAAGTCTTGCCCATCAACTCTAAACTACAGAGGTCAAGGAAGCATAGACCCCTCAGTGCTGGGCAGAGATGGTCCCAGAGTCTGGTACAGTTGGAGAGAGGGGATAGGAAGCAGAATAAAGAGTGGGAAGACCATGTGTCCCTTGCTAAATTTACCTTTGCGAGGAACAACTAGTGGAGAGGACAAAGATGGAGTTGAGACTGTCGGAGAATTCAGCTTTTCATCACTGCAGCTGAAACTGTGCCTGTAAGGGGAATCTGCACCTTTAAGGAAAAGAGAACATAGAGTAATTAGAATGAAGGTATATCAATAATGAACAGTCATAAGTACAGTCTCTAAAAGAAACGAAGTCCTAAGTCTGCATGGGAAAAGATATCTGCATCTCCAGGTGTATGCACATACATACATATGTAAACAAACACATCTAATAGCTAATAAAGCTCATGGTGATTAATACTTTAGGCTTTACTAAGCACTTTATATAAATTATTTCATTAGATACTTACCAACTGTGTGAGTTAGGTAATTCAGATACTGTAACCACGATTTTACAGATGCAAACGAGACACAAGAAAGGCTGTTTCTTCCCCAAGGTCATATAGCTAGTAAGTAGCTAGGTTGGGATTGAAATATAGGTCTTTATAGTACATACATCCATATACACATATGTAATATGTATTGATATTATATATATAGAGAGAGAGTAATATGCATGTGGACTAAAGGTCTGAAAAGCACTGTAGTGAGTGGGGATTTATTACTAACAATATTAAGTAATATAAAATAAATGAGCAACTCTTTAAAAAGTTGAGAGTCTTCTCAGCACCAAAGGAGAGCAAGAACTAGGTATCTACATGTCTATGAAGGAAAAATGTACACACATATGTTTCTTTCTTCCTAAATACATATATAATATACAGACACAATTATATGCTTTTGATTTGATAGCTATGTGCAAATGTATGAATATTTTATATATATTCACATATATAAACATATATCACTCCAACAAAAATTTATTGAGTGCCTACTATGTGCCAGGCTCTATGAATACAAATGTAAAAAAAGAATCAGTCTCTGACCCCAAGAAGCTTATATTCTATAATGGAGGATATGTTCAATAAATACATATTAGCACATGAAATGATAATTATATAATACATTGTATAATGATTGTTATGAATTGATTCATTTTTCAGCCCTCTAAGGTTTACAAAGCATCTTTCTTCCCTGCACTCCTGTGAGGTAGGTGTTACAATGAAAACTCCCGTATCCACCAGTCAAGAAGGGTACGATGAGATCCTAGCAGCTGCCTCTATTCCAATAATATATAGAATTCGATTGGGATAGCAGGGGTCTCTGTGTCTGTCACATTCAGCCAAGTGAATAATAGCTTTGGTGTTTCAGGTTATTGGGGGTTTCACAAGTGAGGCAACATTTCTCTACACAGGGATATACTTTAATGAAGAGAGATACTGTTTCTACTTCCTCCTGTGCCAGATGATCTGAGTTCATCTAACAACATAAGTACAAGGAAGACCGGATCCTCACTCCTTTCTCAAAGACCATTTCCAAAGGTCCTTCGATGAATCTTCACTTGGAGAGCTGCACCCTAGGACTGTTGCTCCTCCTAGATTTGTTCTCTTGGAGTTTGAAGAAGCAAGGAGGAGCCCAAAAGCCCTGGAAGAAGGGTGCTAAGTCCTATAACTATAGCTTTTAGCAATAACCATTTACCCCCAACCCCACTTAACACAAGGTTACTTGTCTCCATTTCTCCTTTGACCCTAACTTATACTAGAATTTGAAGAAAGGTAGGAGCCATACAGGTAACATCAAAGAAACCAAGACAATAGAGTTAATGGAAAGCATTCAAAAATCAGTCTGGCCTCAGAGAAGACATGAGAAATAGTGTTTTCATCCCTTCTTTGCAGAGGTGAGAGACTATGGGTGTGGACTATTGCATATTACTGTCAGACTTGGCTGATATGTTAATTAGTTTTTCTGGAAAATATTTTCCCCTCTGTTTTTTGTACAGTGATATCTCTCTAAGTAAGAGAAGGAGGAAGGATATATTTAGAAGGGAGGGTAATGTAAAAACAAAAGGAAATCAATCATTTTTAGAGGTAGAGAGTCAAAAAACTTGTATTCTAGTCTCAGGCTTTGCTACTAAATCATGTAACCTATCTGGGCTAAGTTTCCTCATCTATAGGAACAGGCAATTAGACAAAGCAAGATTCTTAATCACTCTGATTCAGTTTCTTCATCTGTAAAATGGGGATATTGTTATGAGGATAAATGGATGACATATTTAAAGCACTTTACAAACTTTGATACTCTATATAAATGTTAACTCTTATTCTCTTCCTGCTCTAGTATTATAGGAGTTCCCTATTATTAATTAAGGCACGCCTCTCCCATGAATAAGGAAGGGAAAAGACACCAGTCACTTTTTTATGTAAGCAGAAGTCATGTTTCTAAAGTTCCATTAAAAATTGTATAAAAAGCACATAAAATTAGGCCCCAAAACCGAATCAATAACCAGTGTAATCTCGGGTAAGGGACAGATATTAACATGTTCATTTGGGGGTAAAGGCAGTATCTGGAAACAATGTGGATATTTGACTAAAGTCTAGAAACCCCTTTTACTTTGCTTCTGGGAGAACTTTAACACAAACTTATTGCCTCAAGCATATTTTTACAGTCAGGTTATACACCAGGGGACATTTGGGATGGAAAACACAGGCAGATTCAACTATGGCAATATAAAACACAAAATTAGCTCATAGTCCTTTGAATGGAAACCCATGTGGCCAAAACCCAGACACTCCAATGAACCAGCACTCAACAGCAGCCAGACACTCCTGCTCCTAAAGGCTCCACAGGAAACTGACGCTGTCCTGACCTTACCAAGCTGGTGTTGCAAAGGAAATTCAGAGATGGCATTTCAATCCAAGACCCCAAGTATGTGAAATTGTGCCCAGTAACACAATTTCAAAGCACCTATTTACAGAAATGTGACCTTTCAGTGAATGCTTTAAACTAGGACTGTATATATAATCAAACAAACTTCCATCAGTTTATATGGTTCAGACCTCTAATCCCAATGACCCATGTTTATGTCTATTCACAGCCGCCAAACTCTACAAAACATGTGCCTTTACAGTTAGTAGAAAGACCAAACTGGGAGTGAATAGGTAGTAGTCTCATCTTGTCTTGCATGACCTTGGGCAATTCCCTTTATTTCTCTGTGCCTCAGTTTCTATATATATGAAATCAGAGCACCCTTTCCTGTCTGTCTTTGGGCTATTATAATGCCACAGGAATCCTTTGGAGGAAAGAGCCTCTTAAAAATATTTAATGTACATGTACGTGTCTCATGAATATTATATAATTATTTTTAATTGGGCAGGCACACCTATTTTTAATGAGTAATTTGAATCACCTTTTTTCCTCAGCCATTTTAAATATTAGAAAGTCTGTTTGTCATCTTCTACCTGAACACATAGAATACATTTTTAACAGGACTTAAAAGGAAATTTAATACCTTGATTCTAAATCAGGGATGAGGGACCTGCAGCCTCAAGGCCCTTTGACTGAATCCATTCACTAGCAAGCCACATGTGGCCTCTTGCTCAGAAAGTCTAGCCAGTGACCTAAAAACTGATCAGATCGTTCAGGCAAATGTCTCTAAGGCAAAACTGTAAACAAGAGAAGTTTCACAGGGTCAGAGATTTAAAGCTGGGAGGGACCTTAGAGATGATCTAGTTCCATACCCCTTATTTTACAGGTGAGGAAACTGAGGCCCCAAGTTTAAGTGACTTCCCCAAGGTAATACAGGACAAAGGCAGGATTCAAACTCAAGTCCCCTGACTCACACTTTCTTTCTACTGCACCATCATTAATAATCAGCAGAGTAAATAAGTTCTCTCACTCAAACAAGGAGTCTCTTTCTCCTCTTTTGCTATTCTTTGACCTCATTGCTCCTTCTCCCGGTTCCCCACTGAGGTACCCTGTGCTTTTGACCTTTCCTATTTCCCTCCCCCTCAAAAAAAAAAACTTTCCTATTTTATATCCCTCACTCTTTTTTACTTCAGGTCCCTATTTTCTGCTAGGCAATAGCTAATTAATATAATAAAATAACAGTAATGTGTTCATGGGTGTTGTTGTAGTCCTAGGACCCAATCTCAGGTAATGGACATTATGGACACAACACCTCAACCCAAAGAACCATTTAATTCTAATAATGGTCATTTCAAAGCCCTTGGACCATAGGGAGAGAGAGGGATTTCTGAGGCCCTGAACCAGCTACCCTCTCCAACCCAAAGGCATGGCTAGCCTTCAAAGATCTCTCTCCTAATTAGATACTTTTTTAGTAAATCAACTTCATTTTCTATAGTTGGAGATCTCAGACTGAGTACAAATGACTTCATTTTTTAAAATATCATGAAGAAATATTAAATACCTGAACACTACCAGAGTTTGAGAAAGTTAGTTGGGTAATGAAGTCAGAATATAAGGCTTTTTAAAGAGGGAGGTGTGTTGTTTCAGCTTGGAGAGGAGGGAAGGGTAATTCAGGGGTAGCACTAACATTTTCTATTTCAGAACAGAATGAAGCCACAAAACATAAAACTTGTCCAAAACTCCTACAAATATAGAACAACTACCCCACAAGTTTCAGGCAAGTGAACTATAGTAATTAACTGAATGGAAAACCTTAGACCTGTTTGCCTTTTGTCACAGGGAATGGAGGGAGGAGGAGGGGAGTCATCTTCCTTGGTGTCTGTGTTCCAGTGGTCCAAATAAGTAAAATCTAACCAACGTTACCATCAGCTACTCTTCTGAGACAGCCCCAGTCCTGCCAAGGTGTCAGAGTACAACAAACCTCCCACTTAGATTGCCTAATAATATGACCCATACATCATGGAACTGGCATAAGTATCCCAAGCCACTCAGGACACTATTTACTTTGCCAGTGTCCAGAGACAGGACTCAGCCTTCAGGCTGATGTGAAAAGCAGGTCATTGGCACCTGCGTGCTAATCATGGTGATGACACTCACTACACCCAAAACAAAGGTCTCCTGCCAGTGTCCCGCCCAGTAAGAAGCAAAAGCAGATTTTCAAAGGTCCTTCAAATTCCTTTCCAACCCCCAGGTTATGCTAGATAAGTCAAGAGTGATCCTTTCCAGCAGTTCCTCATTCCTTAAAAGCTTCCTACAATCTTCCTCAAACTCTATTTTAATTTTATTACCACTAAAAGGCTGATATTATCTGCTCAAACTCAGGACAGCTGAGGTTTGTGGGGAAGACAAGGACAGAAATTAATTCAATTTCAATCAACTGAGCATTTTAGTGGAAAAGAAACCAAGAAAACAGTAGTATCTATATGAAGTTGCCCATCATGAGTTATTTTAATGTTCAGTACTGCATAGCATGCCACTTTAGAAGGTAGAACAGGAAAAGTATTGGCTCTTTGAAATGTTTACTTCTAGCCACGCCATCCCTCTATCAAGTGTACATACTGGTCTGCAACTGCAAAGCTAAGAAGGAATGTGTGCTATGTTTATTTTCTCCTTAGGATAAAAACACCCTTGATAGAGTTCCTTCTTTTCTGGTTGCTCAGATAATGGCACCATTTTATCTCTCCTTGAAAGTTGAGTTGGCGGTATGGAGGGGGTCATAACTTACAAAAGAAATGGGGAAAAACCATAATGGTATTGAGTTTACAACTGGTTACATGGTTTCATATGTGAAAGAGATCAGTTACTATAACCAACATTTAATATTATGATGATAAGATGTAATTTGACAGAGATTCAGATCTTATTGATAAAACTGATAGCCTTTTTAGCTGTGTAACCATGGGTAGATCATTGTAAACTCTTGGAATCTCAGATTCTTCTCCTGGAGAGATGGATACAATAATACCTGTAGTGCTTACCTCACAGGATTGTGGTGAGGCTCAAAAGAGAGAATTTAAATAAAGCATTTTGCAACCTAAAGGCAGACAAAAGTTTCAGGAAGATACCAAAGTATTTTTTAAATATGACTGTTTTGATTCAAGTAATCATGATCCAGTTTTACAGATGGAGAAACAAAGCATTCTAAGACCTCAATGAATTGCCTGAGGTCCCTGTGTAAATCAGTGGGAGCACCTAGAGGTCCTGGCATGACCTTATTCGTCATGATTCACTACCTTTTAAAAATAACCAAAATTGTCACTGAGGCATCTTGACTAATATCTTAAATGAAAATTCAGTTCATTTCAGGAGATCTGGGTTCCGTGCCCAGTATTACCACTTTTTTTTTTTGGCCTTTGTATCCCTAACACTTAACACAAAACCTGGCATATAGGAGGCATTTATATGCTTTTTTACTCAAATTTACTCTGCTAAGAAATCTTAGATCTTAAATGAGACACTTAGATCTCTACCACTTATTTTTTCCCCATCTGGTAAATGGATATATGTGGCTATTAACACTTAAAACTGTACTAAAACTTTTTGGACAACTTGTATAATAGGCCTGCTGACCCTCCCCTCAAATGGCATAGGTTCTAACAAATATGACTAAAGTTACAGAAAAAAAGCCAACTAATTAATAAGACAAATGCTCCATGCAGCTTATTACTGGCAGCAACTGAGATGTAGATTAAAATAATCATACATAGTATATATAATATAATATCAATTATATTATTATATATTCTATTCTATATTATACTAATGTATTATACTGTTATTGTTATATATTATTATTATTGCATTAATAATAATAATGTTCTTTCCAATCCTTAAAAAGATGATGGTGTATGTGACAAGCTAACTATCCTAGAGCCTATATTCTAACTGGTCTTCTGCAGGTGATAGACTCAAATAGCCAGCAGAGAATTAGGTATGGGGTTTTATGTGCATAACCTATGATTCATTTTTTTCTTCTTTATTTTCCTAACTACCAAACTAATGGTTAGTTTCATTAACCCACATACACACATATGCACACATGCACACATGCACACACACACACACACACACACACACACACACACACACCCCACATTCTGGTTAAAACACACGCATTCCGGTTAAAACACACATTCATACACTGGAAATACCTCCCCCAATGTTGGTCAAGGATGTTTTCCAGCACCTTCTTCCTGTGTCCACAAAAGAAACAAAAAAGAATTCTGGATCCAAGATCCCATCCAATAGAAATCCTGATAGTCTCTGAATGGGCAATCTTATACTCTGCTCAAGAGGAGGTAGTCATTGCCAAAACAAGAGTTGTTTCTTTGTAGTGAAATAGCACTGGACAAACTGTCCTCATTTCCTTGCCTTGGTAGGAGAGGATGTGTATTTCACATCTCACTTTCTATCTCATACCATGATGCTGACAGATTCAAGTGTGACAACAGAAAGAGAGACAAGTTTCCAGAAATGGAAGTGTTCCTTTTGACATCAAATTAGAAGAGAATCCAGGCTGAGGGAGGCCTTCTTACTCTATTTTATCCAGGCTATTAGCAACAGAATAAAAAAAAAAAGTTCAGAAAAAACCTATTTCAGTCCCTTGCTTCTTACAAGCTGTAATTCATTTTAAACCCTCCTGTGAAGTAAGAATTATCCTTCTTTTCCAAATGATGTGTCTGGGCTGTGGCTGCCAAAGGAACCAAAGCTGGGAGTCAAGTGCCTGACTCAAATCCTGGGTTAGGGCACTGAGTGCCCTTTATCTGCATAAAAAATATCAGCTTATATCCAGATTTGATGACTGAATTTTTCCTTCCTAGGAAAGGGAGAAAATAGCTCTTCATTTCCCTAAGTACAAACACAAAGAGTTTCCTCATCTGCAAAATGAAAGGGTTGGGTTAAATGATCTCTTGAGGTCCTTTGAGAAACTGTCTGAAACTTTCTGTGGCTGTCAAGTCTCACTGAGTTCACTTCAAGAATAAAGAAGAGTGAGATGGGCAGAGTCAGCAACATACTGTTGTGGGAAAAGGGCTAGATGAAACCAGAAGGATTGGATTTGGGCTCCCATTCTGACATTCACTAGCTGCTTCAGCTCAGAACCTCAGTTTCCTCATCTGCAAAATGGGGCTAATAATATCTCTCTGCTCCATATGCCACAGAGCTACTTTGAAAATAAAATAAATGCATACAAAAATACTTTGAGACAATAAGGCATATAAATATTATTGTAAACACTTAAATTATATGAGGGTACTAAAACCTAAGGAGGATACAATGCTTTAAAAGACCTAGTTCCTTTTGTGAACTAACAACAATCATAGACTTACAAGTTCTGAAGTCACAGTCAGGAAATCTACATGAATATCCAATTCTTGCAGAAAACCAGTTCACATGAGGCTCTTCTAAGCCCTTCTCCCTCAGTTTCCTCATCTGTAAAATGAAGCCTCCTGGGCCATGGCCTAGGAGGTCCTTTTCAGCTGCAGACCTCTAGTCTAGGTTCCCTAGGGGTCCTAACCCAGCAGTACAAAACAGGCATATCAACTGGTAAGTGACTAGGCAAACCCAAGCTTCTAAATTCGGCATGTTGAAGGAGCTGAGAAAGAGCAGAAAAATATAATTCAGCAAGTTATGTGCCTCTGGAGAGTTGGTTTTCTGTCTGCTCATGGCATGACTGGCTTTTTTCCCATTTTTCACCATGCTAGTTTATGCCAGGTTGGTATAACTCTGGAAGAGGTGGGAGCCCCTGGGTGATAGGACCAGGCTTTCATAGAGTGGAGGGGTCATAAAAGTCACTTATACTTAGAAGACAGAAGATACTAGGCAAGGAGGAAGGGAATAAGCATGTATATAGTACCTATTATGTGCCAGACTAAGTGCTCTATCTCCCAACAGCCCTAAGAAGTAGGTGCTATTATTACCCCCATTTTACAGTTGAGGAAACTGAAGTAGAGGTTAAGCGACTTGACCAAGGTCAGAGAACAGTATGTAAAACCTCAAGCTTGGGGTTCGGACCTTTAAAAAAAAGTGCAAGAGGTTATTTTGAGAATTCTCAAGATGTCATTTTTAGAAATTAGTTCTTAGGTTCATACATGCTTCTAAGGTCTAGATCTTATCTTACCTCTCTCATTCCCTCATTGTTGGTCATTTCCCAGAGCCTTGAATGAAGTCTTTCACTATGTTCCTTTGCTCCTTTTCTTCCTAAAATGTTCAGCATCTGATTTAAAGTGACATTAAAGTCCTAAACTAAGGGTGGGGAACCTGCAATCTTGATACCACACGTGGACCCCTAGGTACTCAAATGTGGCCCTTTGACTAAATCCAAACTTCACAGAACAAATTCCCTTAATAAAAGAATTTCTTCTGTAAAACTTGGATTCAGCTAAAAGGCCACACCCAAGGACCTAGAAGGCTACATGTGGCCTGGAGGCTACAGGTTCCTCCCCTCTGTCTAAACTATGTTCCCAAATAAACCACTAGTTTACTGTGTGACTTGGAAAAAAAAATACAACTGCTTAACCTTTCTGTGTGCCTAGACACTAAAGGCGCAGACCTGAGTTCACATAGCTCTTTTACCCCAAGAACACTCACTTGACTTTTATCTCCGTGCTCTCACAAAGTCCCTGAAAGGAACAGGTATTCCTGTTCTGCTGAAATCCAAAGGTCAGGGATCAGAGGTTCTGGACTCAATTCCACCTTCCTCTGTACCAGCCAGGGACCACTCTTCCCTTCCCTCCTGCCAACAAATAGCTTTTATCCCTCACCCCCACCCTCTCCTTGTCGGCAGTTATTACGCTCAGAGAATGCACAGAAAGCTTCTCAAGTGGAGAGTTCCTGCTTGGTCTCAGAGGTGGGTGCACAGCAGTGGCTGTCTCAAAACGGAGATGAAATATTACCGCAGCAGCAGCAGAGGAAGAGGAATGGGAAAAGGAAGGGGTAGAAGGCCAGGAGGAGGGGAGGGTAGAAGGGGAGGGAAGGGAAGAGGAGGAAGGGGCGGGGGTGGGGGGGACGGGAAGGCGGCTGGATGGAACCTACTCACTCTCTGAATCGCTGAAACCGCTGCTGCTGTCACTGACGCTGGCGCTGCTTCGGCGCTTCATCCTCTTCAGGTGCTCCTCGTACTCAAAGTGGCGCTCGTGGAAGGGGGACGAGAAATCGGCCATGACCTCATCAAACTCACACAGGACGTCAGACAGGTCTGCAGCCACCACTGAGTCCAGGGATGGAACTACAGAGGATGAAGAGCAGCACCATAGAAGGTGAGCTGGGAGGGGGAGAGGCAAGCCCATCCCAGCCAAGACCCACACCTCCTCTACGAGTCCAGCATCAGCCTCTTCCCTCCAGGACTCCAGAGCTGCGGGCCTCCAGGGTCCCGAGCAAACCACTGCAGCTGGGAGAAGATGAGGGCAGGACCTTATCCCGGTCTCCGCCAGTTTAACAAGTAAGGATGGAAGGGAATAGAAAGGCAGAAAGAAGAAAGAGTCAGATCTTTGGGTAGCACTTTTTTAAAGCCTCCCTCCAACCCAAGACAACAAACTTCAGGGTCAGACTCGCTCCTAGGCAGAGGAGGTGTCGGGGTGCTGCGCCAGCTGGGAGAGGAAGGGAGAGGAGAAGCAATCAGAAGGGAGAAAGCAGAAGGGAGAATCCTTTCCGATTTGGGTTTTGTTTTTTGTTTTTGAGAAGTTCATAAACAGGATTTTTTTTTTCTTCTATTGGGAATTAGGAGGGATTAGAGGCTTTTCCCTTTTCCACATGACCTTTCTCCCTTTCTCAAATCTGACCCCACTTGATGGTCCAGGACTAGCTGACAAAATGATGATGGAAGCTTGGATTAGGGGAGCCAGGAAGATTAGTCTGCCTTCCAGGTCAGGGCCCAGTCCCCGCACCCTCCCCGGGCTGGTCAGCTCCCCGGACCTCACTGCCCCGAGGGCCCACTCACCTGTCCCAGCAGGGGTCGCCGCGGCGCCCCCGGCGCTGCGCTGTACTGTGGGGGACTTCATGGGACCGAGCACGGGCTCTCTCCGCGAGGAAGGCTCAGCTAATCCTGCTCCCAAAGCCTTCAGCGCCGCCGCCAGCGTCCTCTGAGCCCGCCGGACTGTGGACTCGGCAGCACTGGCAAGGTAGAAAGCAAGCGAGGGGCTCCCAGGGCAGTGCGCTCCCGGGCTGCCGCACGCTGTTATAACCTCCGTTCACCGGGCCAAGGAGGCGGGGCCGGAGCAGAGGCCGGTGGGAGGAGACCCGCGGGGCTGGGGGTGAGCCAGCCTAGAGGCTGACAGCCAAGAGCCGGCCAAGGACTGGCACCTCCCAGGACCAGGCTGAGTGTAGGACGATTGCCACGGATACCAGTTAGAAAGTAACTAGGACGTCCTTTGGTCCAACAAATCAGTGAATGAATGAGTAATTATTAAGGTGCTTATTACGTGCTAGGTGACACAGTGGGTAGAGTGACGGGACCGGAATCAGGAAGACCCTTTTTTGTGACTTCAAATTCGGTCTCAGACGCTTACTAGCTGTGTGACTCTGGGCAAGTCACTTAACCCTGTTGGCTTCAGCTCCTCATCTGTCAAATAACCTGGAGAACAAAACAGCTACTCACTTCAGTATCTTTGCCAAGAAAATCCCAAATGGGTCACGAAGAATCCGACAAGACTGAAAAATGACTCAGCATCTTACTCCGTATTATGTACACTGCTAAGTACGGAGAATGCAAATAAGATCGTTCTTACCCTGAAAGAGCTTACATTTTGCTAGAGAAAGGCATCACCACTAAGGAAGTGTGTTTTAGAATAGTCAGACAGAACGGATTTGGGTAAAGGGAAGATAGATTTAGATGTCCTTGTCAACAACAGCGGTGTTGCCCTCAGAACACCCAAACCACCACCTCCAAAATATTCTCTCTCTACTCGGACCTTCATCCCTCCACCCCAGGGGAGACTTCTGACAGATCAACTCTCAACTTCTAGTGCTGGGATCCAAGTCTCCACCAGCTCCTAACCAAGTCCCTGGTAAAAATACCCCTTCGCCTCTCCAGTTCTCCATTATGTATTGTCTTCCTCCATTCATTAGTGTAAACTCTAGAAGGTCAGGTCTTTCTTGTTTGCTTGTATCTGTAAAACCCTAGGCTTGGCATAGTGCCTAGTCGTGCCTAGTAAATACTTAATAAATGCTTTATCTAATTAGTTAGCTAGAAAAGATAGAAACTTTTGCAATATGTGAAGGCAGTACCACCACCACATTAAGTCACTGCCAGAACAGGCTGAAGCATTAGAAAGGCACCAAGTTGAGGAGAGAAGGAAATAGACATTAGAACAGAGATTGTGTAATCAGGGGGCTGAGTTAAAGGCAGTGAGTGAAAGATGTCTTGCTGAGAACAAAGCTGATGGTACTTTTTCTCAGGCTCTGTTTCTATATTGTCCCTTCTGTGTCTTCAAGGGAGCTATGAATCTGGTTTTTATCCCCCACCCCAATCTTTGCTCTTTAGGAGTTTATATTGTTTTCTGTTTCATCCATTGTTTGGGGGGAAAAAAAACAATTTCTCTAAGATAACATGGTCATTCATCAAAGTTCTAATTTGTATGTGACCCTGAGATATTAACTGTAACCAAGAGAGAAGGTAGGAGTGGTGAAAAATGAATGAAGAGATATGGAACGATTTTAGTACTGTGAAGAGGCAAATCCTGGCATTTGCTCAGGGGGAACAAAAGACTTTGTATATACATATGTGTGTGTATGTGTGTATACACATATGTGTATATATGTATAGAGATATATGTATAGATTTAGAGACACATGTATATATGTGTATGTGTGTATATATATATATAAATATATACACAAATTTATCTGTTTATTTATTTATAGTTTATAGCTTCCTAAAAGCAAGGAGAAGACAGAATCTGAACCAATACCTAGGCCTAATGGGCCTTGGGCAGTCCTACTGAGGGAAGAGGAATAAATGAGCTGGAGTAGACTTTGTGAGGCAGTTACCTCTAGGATTTTCCTTCTCTCTCATTCTTTCTTTCCAGGGCAGGTTTGAAAAGAAACCCATCCTTCCAAGGAGCAGGGTTGAGGCATTGACTAAAGAGAAGTTCAGGCCTGAAAAGCCAAAAGGAAAAAGAATTTTCAACCACCTACTATGTGCCAGGCTCCTACTAAGCACTTTGTAAATATTCTCATTTGATCCTCACAACAACCCTGTGAAACAAGTGCTTATTATAACCCCCATTTTAGAGTTAAGGAAACTGAGGCAGACAAGATTACACAGCTAGTAAATGTCAGACTGGATTTAAACTCAGGTCTTCCTGACACCCCCCCCCCCCCCCCCCCCCGGTGGGACCACCTTCCCCAAGGTGACTGTGTCACCTAGCTGCAAAGAAGGAAGAGGAGGAGGAGCTGGGAACAAGTGGTACTGTCCACACAAGGATGGGATCCAGCCAAGAGGAAGAAACCAAACCTCCCTCCACAGCTTCTACTGCACTCATAGATCTACTAAACTCACAGTAAGAATCTTACTTGCAACCCCAGACCAAGTTCCCTTTCTTTCAGCTTCCTACATCCATGGAAAAAGCAAGTTCTTTTCGCCATCGGGCCCCAGATCTCAATAAAAGCCCAGCCTGGAATGAAAACTTGAACAGCTCTGTGTCCCCTGAGCTCTCCATCCATAGGAATCCTCTGCATTTAAGGGACTCAAACAACAACTTACTCAGTTTTCTAAGTACATGTTGCGTTTGCCCAACTCTGACTGTTTCTCCTTCTCTCTCTTATTCTCACTTTTGGTGTTCAAATGGATCATTTAGATCATTCTGTTTTTTCTTCCTCTCAACCCAGTTGCTCTAAAATCCTCCTAAGCTGCTTTTCAGGACTTGGTAAAATAACCTTGCCTCTCCACAATCCATACATCTCCTTTTTCCCATCCCCCATTTCACCTGGTTCAGCTCCAAGGTCAGCAGCTCCCCATCTGCAGTTAATTACACTTCAACCCCCCTGGCTCCAACCAGACTGATCACAGCCAACCAACTACCTTAAAGTCTGGGAAAGGGGCATTTTCACCACAGTTACTACTCAGAGAATGTGAACCACCTTTTTTGCATTGGTGAAAAACCAAGCTGTTCTTTGCAGAAGGGACCAGGATCTTTCTTTAACTGAGATTCAACAAATTTGGCCCCAAATCCACCTCTCTTACCTAACTGTTCTGGACATTTCTCCCTTTCAGGTCAGAGTATATGGCATTTTGAAATTTTCAATTTGGGCATACATGTATTAAATACTTTTAGAACCCAGGGATAAAATATTACATTAAAGTACATTAAATTTTATATTTTAGAAAAGGCATCTTATTTATGCCTTCTATCTTCACTTCACAGTCATTTTAAACCCTATTCCAAGATTGAACCACTCCCTTGTGACAGATAAAATCAATTAAGCAAAATCCTGTTTGGTATTTAAAGTCGTTGAAGCCTAGCCCCCTGCTCCTTTTCCAGTATTCTTATACTTCATTCCCCTTCATACTCTACAATTCAGCTGCTCTAGCCTTCTTGCTGTTCCTAGAACAAGACATTCCATATTCTCCTTTTTCATCTCAGCCTCCTGACTTCCCTGGCTTCCTTCAAGAAAGCTCAAATCCTACCTCCTGGAAGAGAACTTTCCTGATCTTCCTCCACTGCTAACGTTCCCATGAAATTACCTCTCATTTAGTGAGTAGAAGGATTTCGGAAAAACCTGGGAAGTCTTTCCTGAACTGATGCTGAGTGAAGGGAGCAAGACCAAGGACGATGTACAAAGTAACAACTGCATTGTTCAATGACCAACTTTGATAGACTTACCTCTTCTCAGCAATACAGTGATCTCAGATAATTCCAAAAGACTCATGATGGAAAATACTATCCACATCCAGAGAAAGGACTATGGAGTCGGAATGTAGATCAAATCATACTATTTTCTTGCTTTTATCTTCTTTCTCTTGGTTTTCCCCTTTTGTTCTGATTCTTCCTTCAAATCTTGACTAATGTGGAAATATGTCCAATAGGATTGCATAGGTATAGCCTATATCAGATTGCATGCCATCTTGGGAAGGGGGGAAGCCCTAGACAGAGGGGGATAAGAATTTGGAACTCAAAATCTTATTAAAGTGACTTTACATATAATTGGAAAAAAAATAAAATTCTGCTAAGGGGGGGGAGAAATTACTCCCCATTTACACTGTACAGATCCTATATTAGAATATGAGTTCCTTGAGGGAAGAAACTTCTTTGTTTTTCTTTGTTTGCCTTTCTCTGTACCACCAGCACTGATAGTAAGCATTTAATAAATGCTTGTTGACTGTTGTTGACTTGGGAGAGAAAAAATAAATTTTGCTAATGGAGAAACTGAACTATAGAGAAAATAAATGACTCACCCAAGATTGTACAATGAGTCATTTTCTCATTTGAATCTGACTCTTCCTTTAAAAAAAAAATTCTTTGGTGAAGATACTTCTCTCCTTTTCTCTCCAAAATTTTAGCTGTACTTCTTGGAGCTTCTTGACACTCTGGGGTTAGGTGACAGGCTTTGAAATGTAAATCATTGTCAAAAGCAGATGTTAATTTCTTTCTTTCATATAGGAATTTAGTAATCATTCAACTGTCCACAAATGTTAGCTATCCCCCCTAGTTCTTCTCTGATAAACAGTATACAAAGCAAGTCCTTGATCCAATATTACCCATGTATCCTATTGTATTGCCAAGGCAATATTCACAGCACTGGTGGTGACTATGAATATGCCAGCATAGTTCTCAATCGCAAAATATAAAAGACTCTCCATATAGAAGGCAGAAGAAAAACACAGTGTGGTAGAAAGACTTCTGGGCTTGTAGTAAAGGAGACCTAGATTGCAGCCTTGATGATTACTAATCAAGTGAACATGGGCAAGTCATTTAACTCTGCACCTCAGTTTTTTCATTTGCAAAACAGAGGCCTTGCAAGGTTATGTTAGGAAAGTGTTTTGTAAACCTTAAAGTGCTATAGGATTGTGAGTTATATTATTTCTCCTCTCTGTAGCATTACTCAGAATAGAGATCTGACTACTTGCCTTCATGGAGCAAAACGACAGATTGACTTTGAAAAGGCAGTCTGTGGTCTGAAGGACTTTACAGTCTAAAGGGGGAGACAATATACAAACATTTTGTACAAACATGAGGGATTGTGAAAGAGAGACAGAGACAAAGACAAAGAGGAGAAATTGGAGATAATCAACAGAGGGAAGACACTAGCATTAAGAGAGATGACCCTGTATAGGGCTCGATTTTTAGTTGGGGTTTGCAGGAAGTCAGAGAAGCCAAGAAGTGGAGATGAGAAGGAAGTGAATTTTAGGCACGGGGACCGAAAGTGAAAATACCCAAAATTGGAAGATGGAGTATCTTGTTCAGAAAATAGCAAGGAGGCCAGAAACAATGGATTAAACAGTATGAGGGAGTCATTGGTCTGACTCCGTGGTAATGTTGTTGTTATTGATGGCCATGGAAAATTATGAAACAAAAAGATAAAATAAAAAATGACCTTCAGTCCAATGTGGACCTCTTTTACTTCTGGAGTGATGGAGGCAGAGTAATAAGAGAATCAAAGGAAGCTAAGAATCACATTGTTTTTATATCATCAATTAACTTCAATTTACCTTTTTTTCTCTAAATATAACATCCTTGTCTAATGACCAAAAACTCTAGAGGAATTTTTTGATCATCTGACAAGGGGTCAAGGGATGACAGGTCAACAGTTAGAGTATTCACTGGTGCCCTTGTGATGTAAGGAAAAAGCAAGAAGGGCTTTGAGCACATTGTGAATGCTCTTTCTGGTGAAATTGTGGGAGGACATGGATAAGGATAACACAAGATGAGCAGTCATAGATAGACTGGGGTCAGCATCATTGAATAAAACTTCTAAATTGGTGCAATTACAAATCTATTTGAGTTTATAATGTTTATTTTGAACTTTTAGTTTACTTTCCTCACAGCAACGCTGAGAGTTGGGTAGTGCATATGTTACTATCCCCATTTTACATATGAAGAAACTGGTACCTAGATGACTTAGGGTCACAATGTGTCCAGAGGAAGGAAGTGCCAGATCTAAGGGACAGGATTAGAGCTCTATCTAGAAATACCAATGTCTATGGTAAATGATTAGATGAATGGGTGAAGAAGCAAGCATTGCCCAAAAATGTCCCCATCCCTGCTCCCACAAACTCCTCAGCCAGTGATACATCATTCTTGCCCTCTTTCAAAGTAAACTTTCTTCCCAATCAAATGAAGGAAGGAGGGGAGTGCAGTTCAATGCAGTAGTGGCAAGAAAAGGGAAGCAGGTCATTTCCCCTCCTTCTCCAAACTCCATTCCCAGTAAATCCTCTCTTTAGGGGACCATTTTCTCTCACCAATACCGTGGGGAGAAAGTATTCTCTGGCCTGAATTAGGGAGGCATTAAGTCCTTCTGAGGAGGCAGTGCACCTGCTCCCAGATCTCAGTGCTTAAGTTATAGCCCCAGCTCTCTCACCCTAGCTACTGCTCTAGACATACTCACAGAACAAGCCACAGAATTTTGAAGGTGAAATTCCTTTTGTTTTGTTTTGTTTTATTATTTTATTTATTTTCAGTGCTCCACAATCACTTCCATATAAACTAGATTTTTTCCCTCCCTCTACCTCCTTCTCCCCATCTCCCCCCTCCCTCCCCGAGATGGCATACAATTCTATATAGGTTCTACACATACATTCCTATTAAATAAACCCTTACCTTAGTCATATTGCATAGAAGAACTACAATGAATGGGAGAAATCATAAAACAAAGCAAAACATAATACAAAAGAAAATGATCTGCTACATTCTGTGATTGAATTCTATAGTTCTTTCTCTGGATGTGGAAGGCATTTTGCCTTAAAAGACCATTGGTAATTTTTTAAGTCCTTGCATTGCTGTGAAGATCCAAGTCTACCAGAAAAAAATCCTCACACACTATGGTCATTGCTGTGCACGAAGTTCTCCTGGTTCTGCTCCTTTCACTCAGCATCAGTTCATATAAGTCTTTCCAGGCCTCTCTGAAGTCTTCCTGTTCATCATTTCTTATAGCACAATAGTATTCCATTACATTCATATAAAACAATTTATTCAGCCATTCCCCAATTGATGGGCATCCCCTTGATTTCCAGTTTTTGGCCACCATAAAGAGGGCTACTATAAATATTTTTGTACATGTAGGACCCTTTCCTATTTTTACTTTCTCTTAGGTATGCAGTCCTAAAAATGATATTACTGGATCAAAGGGTATGCACATTTTTGTAGCCATTTGAGCATAGTTCCAAATTGCTCTCCAGAATGTTTGGAGAAGCTCACAGCTCCACCAACAATGAATTAGTGTTCCAACTCTCCCACATCTTCTCCAACATTTATCATCTTTCTGTTTTGTCATGTTAGCCAATCTGGTAGGTGTGATGTGGTATCTCAGAGTTGTTTTGATTTGCATCTCTCTAATCAATAGTGATTTAGAGCATTTTTTCATATGATTATAGATATCTTTAATTTCTTCTTCTGAAAACTGCCTGTTCATATCCTTTGACCATTTATCAGTTGGGGAATGACTTGTATTCTTGTACATTTGACTCAGTTTTCTATATAGTTTAGAAATGAGGCCTTTATCACAGATACTAGTTGCAAAAATTCTTTCCCAGTTTTCTGCTTCCCTCCTAATCTTGATTGCATTGGGTTTGTTTGTGCAAAAACTTTTCAGTTTAATGTAATTAAAATTTTCCATTTTGTACTTCATAATGCTTTCTATCTCTTGTTTAGTCAAAAATTCTGAAGGTGAAGATTCTTTAGAGAACATCCAGTCCATTCTTCTTACTATCAAATGAAGAAACCAAGACCCGTAGTAGTTAAATGACTTGTTCTAGGTCGTAAAGATAGTAGTAGAGTTAGAATGTAGGCAGGACCCTACTGGTCTTTCAGTGATAGCCCTTCTAAGCATGTCATTTACACACATCAATGTATTGTGAATAAACACAAACCCATGTACTCTCTGATTCTCAGGGCCCTCATCTCTAGATGTTGACTAACTTTCTAATGCTACTGTAAGGTCCCCCTTTGATGTCTCCATCATGTCATGGAGGAAAGCCTAGGCTGTTGAAGACTATGCCACAGAACACAAGCTCTGGCTGGTCCTGTCGATCTAGAAAAATTTCAAGTATGGGGCCAGTGATGAACTATATTCATGGACTGTATGCCTATGTTCTGAGTACCAACATAGCTAAGTTGAGAAGATAGCACCAGACTGGCCACAGGGTGATGATTTTTCTGGCTGTGGAAATTCATGAAGGTACTCTACTAAGTCATAGAATTGTCACCATCTGTATGACTGAGGAATCCAGTACATTCCCACATGGATTAATTTTTAAAGTATTCCTGACACATGGAAAATCTCTCCACTTCGAGGTAAGACTGTCCACATGCCCAGTTTCATAGAAAAGAGGTTTTATTTACAAACAAGGTGTAGAGTATGCTTTCCATTGAAAGATTTAGACATATAGGGAATCTTAGAGGCCATCAGAACCAAGCCCATCACTTCACAGATGAGGAAACTGAGGCTCAGAGAAGTTAAGTATCTTGTCAAGCATCATACAGATAATAAATATCTAAAGTGGGATTTGAATCCAAGTCCAGTGTCCTCTCCTCTAAACTATGACAAGAAGACAGATTTTACTATACAGAAACAGAGCAGTGTTATATCAAGTGATCTCATGAAGAAACAATACCACTCATTCTTGAAATACTAAAGTCATCAATGTGTGATTTCAGCATTGTGAGTTGCCCCCTAGCCAAACAGATAATAACCATTCCTCATCATTTCTGGATTGCTCAGCCAAAAAAATAAACCATCCCTAGTGACCAGTCTCCTAGGTTTCTCACAAAGTAAAACTGGCACTTGGAGGGGAGAGGTGTTAGACTTGTGATTCCATTGGTATGGAAGAAATAACTCTCTCTGTCAATGCATTTGAACACCCTCTCTACCCCTTGTAGTCTTATAAAATGGTTCTGGGGACACTGAGAGGTTAAATGTCTTGCCTAGAATCATACAACCAAAATATGTCAGAAGTAGAACTTGAGTCCAGATCTTTCTGGCTCCAACTTAGCTCTCTAAACACTGTGCCATGCTATCTCTAAGCATGACAGACATAGGATCTGTTCCATAGTCTATGCTCCCAGAGCCATTCTAATTTTGTAGGCTCCATCAGAACTCAAGCTCCTCTGGCAAACACCTCTGAGAAGTCAGGGATATGTCCACACTACCAACAGGTGTTGGAATAGAATGGTCAGAAAAACCATCTGCTGTGATATAGAGGGACCTCAAAGGGAAAATAAAATCCTGTGTCTTCATAATTTCCCTAAAGTCAAAGTATTTCTTTCTAAAATGCCACCTTCCAAAGGAGGACATTAGTAAACTAAAAAGCATACAGAGGATGACAACCAGGGATATGAAAGGCCTCACAGTCATGCCAATTGATTATTGGTGAAGTGTCTAACCTGGGGTCCATGTACTTGTTGTTTTAATATTTTATTTATTTAAATTATTTAGATATTTAATATTAATAAATAACTATATTTCATTATAATTGGTTTCCTTTGAAATTCTATGCATTTTATTTCATGCATTTAAAAACATTATTCTGAGAAGGGGGCCATAGGCTTTACCAGACTGTCAAGGGGGTTCATAATACAACAAAGATTAATAACTCATGGGTTAAGAGAAGTGTTTAGCCTGATATAAAAAAGAAATGGGATAGGGAGTCAGGATAGCTGCCATTTAATATCTGGGTTGGTGCACAGAAGAGAAATTAGATTTATTCTACTGTGCACCAGAAAGCAAAACTGGAAGCAACAAGTAAAAGTTACAAAGAGGGAAAATCAGAGTTAGTGTGAGGAAAGCCTTCCTAACAACTGGAGCAGTCCAAAAGTGGAAGGAGCTGCCTCCAGATACATGTGCTCCCCTTCACTGGTAGTCTTTAAGCAAAGGTTAGATGTCTACTTAAAATCATGAAGACAGAGCTTGGAAGGACTTTAAAGACCATCAAATCTAATTTTCCTTCTTTTTACTGATAAGGAAACTGAGGCGCAGAGAATTTTGGGTGACTTGCCCAGGGTCCAACAGACAACAAGAATCTGAGGTCAAATTTGAAATCAATTTTTCCAAACTCCAAGTCCAGTACTCTAGCCACTGTACCAGCTGTCAAGTAGATGAGAAGATTTTTTTTTCAAGTTATAATTGGACTAGGTAACTACTGAAGTGCTTCCCTAATATGGAATTCTATAATTCTACCTGAAGGAAGATCCTTCCCTGTGGAATGTTTCACAGTGAGGATTAAGGAAGAACACATTCATTCAATTTAAGCCTTGATATATCCAGAAGGTCGCATCTTTCCTCAGTATCTTTCAGTGATCCTTGGCTTTCACCACAATCTGCTTTGCTAGAACAATGCAGATTACCAACCCTCTTTTAAACAATAGTGGCCAGGCATCTACCTAGCTCAACCAGATCAGGCCTTTCAGAGTCAACCCGATGACTCCATCAGAATGGATGTTTTACACTTTCCCATCTGCTTTAGAGATTCTGGCTGACAGCGCATAAAGTTCAGAGAAAGGAAGATCATGTTTTATTATGCCATTTAATAATGCCATGAAACTATGTGCGCATCTGTTCAGAATCTAGAAGAAATGGAGCCTCTTGGAAACCACACTGCAGTTAATTGGTTCAACCTTCAAAAAAACATTTGGGTGCTTACTATGGGTGAAGAGACAGAAAAAGGAAAATCAGACATCAAACTTAAAAGACATTTAACTTTGCTTCCCATTTCTACTCTTTTTGGTCACTTTTCCCAGTAATTAGTGTTGGCAGAAAGAATATGAATGTGTTTGTAAGATAGAAGTTTAATTCCTTTTTTATGAAAGTCTTATGGATGCTTTTTTTTAAACATCCCCGAACCCTTCTGTTGACTCTACCACCCCTCAGAATCCTCTTTTTTAAGTACAGTTGAACAAAACAATCAACATATTGAAATTGTATGCCTCATTTTCATCTCCAGTTCCCCACTTGACTGCTTAGAGCCGTGGTACATGTCATCATCATGCTAAACACTTAATTCCTGATGAAGACTGATGAGATCAGGTCTCTACTCCCAGAAGGAGTTGAGATACACGAGCACAGGTATAGCTAGAGTGACGAATGAATCCATAGAGCAACCCCTGATCCTTCCTACTCATGATTGGTGTATTCAAGTTGTTTAAATCTGCTTCCCCAAGATAGGTGAATCATCCAATCTAATAAGCATATAGTAAGGGAATCTGATATGCAAAGTACAATACTAGAGACTTGGAATACAAAGGTGGAAATGAAGAACAATTCCTGTGTTCAAGGAGATTACATTGCTATATAAACAGATACATCAGAATAAGGAGATTACATTAATATATAAACAGATACATCAGAATAAGGAGAAAATTTTCTAGTGGCCAAAATAAAGAACATACCTAGAGTATGAGACAACCTCCAAACCCTCAGTTACCCCTACCTTGAAGAGCAGTGAGAGAGTGAGCCAGAACATACTCAATATAAAAATACCATGTTTTATTGGTACATTAATATTCCAAAATTTATTCAGTTATTTTCACAATGGAAGGATACTAACTTTGTTTCTAGGGTTTTGCTACCACAAAAAGTTCTGTTATTTATATTCTGGTATACGTAAGGTCTTTTTAACTCTGTCCTACTTGGGGGTTTGCATCCAGCAGTGAGATCTCTGAATCAAAAAAATTAATAGCTTAGTGACTTTTCTCACATCACTCCAAACCACTTTCCAGAATGGTTAAACTAATTTATAACTCCAGGAATATATCAATTCACTTATTTTCCTGTAGCTCCTCCAACATTGACTATTTTCATCTTTTGACATCTTTGCCAATTTGATGAGTGTGAGTTGTTTTGATTTTTCACTTCTCTTGTTATTAATGACTTGAAGCAATCTCTCATATGGTTGTTGATTTAAGAAGGAAGACTCTATTTGACTTTCTCTAAGCATGTCATCTCTTTGGGAGGGAACTAGGTATATGAACAGTTAGCAAGACTCAAGTTCCTTAAAAATGGAAATGAAATAGGATCATCTTCTCCTACTACAAAATTCATTTGGGTAGCATAAATGTTTGTATGATATAAATGAAAAGTGTCTGAATTACCTAATGTTAGATCATACACAAAAGGACACATACTAAATTTCAATGATGATGATTCTATATCAATCTCACTAATAAGTTTCTCTAATAATTATTATACTTTTAAACTTGCCAACACCTGGGAGTATCACATAGCTATGAGGATAGTATTCTTTTTATAGACTATGTGTTAACTTATTAAGAAAAGTCCAGGACACTGATTTTATGTTATAATCTTTCTTTTAAAAACCAGTGGCTTGGGTTATGTCGCATTCACAACCATATTGGTTCCACCTGTGTCAATACTCTGAGTACACCAGTTTTCAGAGAAGTCTTTCTGTACTGAAATTGTTGCCAGCTCCCAGTGCAAACAATTTCCATTGTGAACACCTCAGAATTCAGGCTAGACTTTAGAAAGCGTTTGAGGAAATATTAATAGTGCAGATTCAACTTAAAGATGAACCCTGGGCACATTCTTTTTCAGAGTGCCAGTTGTGAAACATATCCATGGATGTGTGTTGTGTGTCCATGCACGTAAACGTGAATATGTGGGGGGTGTGTGTGTGTGTCTATAAGGGACTGTCCCCTTGTTGGTTGCTGAAAGAACCATTGATTAAATCCGCTTGAGAAGTAAAAACCTCTCGCAGAAGAAGGCTTCAGGAGAGGGATAGACTCATTCTGAGGACTGCTTGGAAACCACGCCTCTTGTAAAGTCACCTGCGGACCCGTTTGAGAACAGGACAGAGAGCCCCCGAGACTTCACCCAGCAGCTCATCATACGACTCTTTTCAGGGGTTTGAAGGCCATAACTGACAGTCACAAATCAAATCACCTCTTGGGGACTGCGGAGAGATTAGAGGGGGTAAGGTCAGTCCTCCCAGACAGAAAAGTGGACTTCATTTTATTATTTTTTTTAGTGTAACCTAAGTTTGAGATGAGTGGCTGCTGGTCAAGAAAGCCAGATTTGAACTCTCACAAGCCAGAGAGAGCTGAGCAGATGGAGGCAGCAGGCAAGAGAAGAAAAAAGAAACTGACAGGCAGGCTTTGTAGCTGGAGGTGCTGTGTGATTGGAGGAGAGCGCCGCGGCTGTGGCAATGTGATTGGAGGACATCCTTGACTCGTTGCCCTCTAGCACCATCTACAGCCTGAGAGCGGAGATGCCGCTCACTAGCGCTTGGCTTGCGTTTTACTGCGCTCTCTAACCTAAGAGAGACAGGCTCCCCCACAGTTTTGCTGGCAGCTCTACTTAATCTGCTCTTAGCTAAAAGAGTTTAAGGGCTTTAATTCTTCGGAGGCAGTGCTACTCCCAGGTCTTGCAGTCATGCAAAACACCGGTTGAATATTTATATTGAAAATAGGGAAACTCAGGATCAGCAAAAAAAAAACGTTTTGCAGTTTCTTGAAAGCTCTCCAGCCCTGTCTCCTTTTCAACCCTGGCTCAGCTTATTGTCCAGCATCATATATCCTCTTCTATAGGGGGCCCATTCAGATACGTGCTGGAATCTGGGCAACAGACATTTGTCATTCATTTGGTATTTTCTCTGAATGGACCCCCCATAAGTGAGTGATTACAGAGCCCTGTACAAGGCTCTGCAGGGGCTTGGGGCTTGAAGGAATTAACATAATATCATCTGCAAAAGGGAGTAGTAGCTCACCAGCCACAGGGAATCCTTCCTCGGGCCACACTCTGCTCTGGATCTCCTGCGTCCTAGTGGGATGAGCGTTTTCTCTGGCTGTCCCCCACGCCTGAAATGCTCTCCCTCCTTCCTATGCACTGCCTACTGATCTCCCTAGCTTCCTTTAAATCCCAACAAAAACTCCATCTTGTACTGGAAGTCTTCCCCAACTCTTATTAATTCAAAAGGCCCTCCCTCTGTTAATTATTTATTTATCCTGTGTATAGCTTGCTTTGTATAGAATTGTTTGCACATTGTCTCCCCATTAAATATGCTCCTTGAGAGTAGGGACTGTTTTATGACTCTTTTTACATCCCGAATACTTAGCACAGTGCCTGCCACATGGCAAGTGATTGATAAAAGTTTATTGATTGATTGATTGATTGATTATGCCTTACCCGATGTTTACTATCAGAAGGTTATTAAATAGGGTTGTTTCTTTTGTCTGGGAGCAGCTAGGTGGTGCAGTGGACAAAGGTTGGACCTGGAGTCAGGAAGGCTCCTCTTCTTCAGGTTAAATCTGACCTCAGACACTTACTAGCTGTGACACTCTGTGCAAGTCACTTGACTCTGTTTGCCTCAGTTTTCTTATCTGTAAAATGAGCTGGAGAGGGAAGTGAGATACTATTGTGCTGTAAGAAATGAGCAGGTAGATTTCAGAAAAATCTGGAAGGATTTACCTGAACTGATGCTGAGTGAAGTGAGCAGAACCAGGAGAACATTGTACGCAGTAACAGCAACATTGTTTGATGACTGACTTTGATAGACTTAGCTCTTCTCAACAACACAATGCTCTAAGACAATTCCAAGACTCATGATGGAAAATGCCATCCACATCCAGAGAAGGAACCACAGAGCCTGAGCACAGAGCAAAGCATACTGTTTTCACTTCTTTTGGGGGGTTTTTTCCCTTTTGTTCAGTTTCTTTTTTTCACAATATGACTAATGCAGAAATACGTTTTGCATTATTCCACATGTATAACCTATATCAAATTGCTTGTTGTCTTGGGCAGCAGAGAAAGGAGAGAGGCAGGAAGAAAAATTTAGAATTCAAGATCTTTTTAAAAATGAATGTTGAAAATTTTCTTTACATGTAATTGGAAAAAATAAAATACTGCTAAAAATTGTACAAAGAAAGCGAATCTGAATAAGAAAAACACAATATTGCTGTTACTGTAAAAAAAAAAAAAAAGAATAGGAAAAGAAAAAATTCAGAAAACCGCACTGCTTGTTTCCATTACAACTTTTTTTTCTCAACTTGGCCCCATCCTTCTCCTCCTCACTAATCAATTCTGTATCCCACTCTCTATAGCAACCATTCCAAATGTTATTTCTCTTCAAGCATTCCACAGCACCCCTTCTCCAGCTCCCTTCATTAAGGATTTCATCTCACACCTCACCAAATAATCAAGGCCATTGACCAAGGATGCCCTCTTCTTTCCTCCACCTCACCTCACCTCACTTGGGCCTGTAGAGTGATCTCACAAGTCCAAGAACTCTGAAAGTCCTGGGTTCATCGATTGGAGGTGAGTAGCAACCAGAGAAGATTGAAATTAAACCTGGCCAGCCAGCAGACATGGCCTTTGAGATGACAGCGTAGAGATGAGGTGAAATGTAACAGTGACTGAAGTCATGACAATATTCCCAAAACTGCTTTATGTTTCTTAAGGGATTTAAATATCAACTTCCTGAGGGGATATAACAATACTAAGAAGTTAATGCTTTGCCTTTCCTTTAATTCATCCTTGTGTTTTATGTTTAGCATTATTTTTGTGTTTAGGACATAAATACCTCTCACAAGTTGCACACTGAAAAAAATAAAACAAATTGTACATTGAATTTTCTATTCCTCTCTTTTTGGGAGACATTTCATAGGATCTAAAACCTAGACTTTAGGAAATTATCCCCAATGCAGATATATGATGAGTCAAAGAGTGTGATAAAGATATAATGACCTTTCTCATTAGGAGTTTGGCTCCTCCAGGGTGGAAGCTAGTCCAGGTACCATGTGTATGGGTCCAGAATTGAAAAGAGCTTGTCTTAGGGAGGCGTTGGTAACACAGCCAGTATGTGCCAGAGTCTCGCCAACTGCAAGATCAGGTCTCCAATTACTAGCTATAGCACTAACCTATGGGCTGGCATCTTTTTTATTTCATGGTAATGTTTGCTGTTCATTTTAATTTAATTTCCCTAATAGAACAACGGTCAGGACCACACACAGTGTCTCTGCCTGACCTATCCCTCACTAGAGTGACCCTGAGCCTTCATTTCCCCATCCTGTATTCCCCTGCTCCCAACATCCCCAGAGAGACTCCTAAAAAGTGAGAACTATAACTTACACATTTTGTATTTTGCATGATTCCTAACACAGCACCTTGTCCAAGAAAGGCCCTCAATAAACTGCCTAATGAAGGAATGAATGCATGCAAGACCAAGGAATAAAGTCTTTGGAGGAGACACAGATTCCAGAGTAAGAGACAGAATCCACTTTCCTGTCTTATCCTCCCTCTTTCCAAGGTACCCTATCTTCAATCTGAAGCTTCCCTTATGAGACCAACTCCTGTGCTAATACTCAGGGCAGTCACACTGACTTCATTATTCATTTCTACCCTCAAAACACACACACACACACACACACACACACACACACACACACACACATACACCAATTCATTTCATTCTCCAGTCAGAACAGCTTTGTATTGGCAAACTTCTCAACTTCTACCTGCCCTAGAGGATGTGAACCAGTGACCTCAAGATGAAAGACTCCATATCCCATTACCAAATTCTCTAAGCCACCTAGCTTCCAACAGCAGGTTTTAGTTATTTCCAAATATCAATAGATATTATTATTATTATTGGACATATTTTTCTTTTTTCCTTTGTGATATTGGTAAGAATGACCTCCTGTCCCAAATCGTAGCTATCTGACATGTCATTGTTCTATTTTATTAATATCTTAACATGTATGTTGCATCTTAATTTTTTAATGCTCTTAATATCTCATTTCTTCCTTGATTCAAGCCTGTAAAGTAGGTCGTACAACTATTGTTATCTCTATCTTACAAATGAGGAAAATGAAGTACGGAGAGGACAACTGACTTGTGTGAAACAGAATAAGAATTAAAATTTTAAAATATTTCTTGGGCTCATGTAATATGCATGCTATGTGTTTTGGGGTGTAACAATAAAATATAGTCATTAACCTCAAGGATCCTCTAATTATTCATTCATTCAAAACCACAGCAGGCAATGGAAATAGATCCAGAGAACGCTAGAACCAAGGATGCTATGATTATTTTTTTCTATCTCTGTCTAAACAAAACTATTCCCTCATCTCGCTGAAGTTTCAACCTCTTTGTTAACCCATTGTACCCAGTTTTGTTAATAGGGTTATCAACCTCTTGATTGTAGGGTCTATCACCCTTTACATGTGACTTTCCCAAGGTCTCTTCACTCAATAAATTACCTCCACTGAATTTGCCACCCAGGATCTCCTAAAGAGATTTTTATTCTTTACAAAGATGGTATGACAGAGTTTGATTCCATGTATGCTTCTGTACATTGTCCATCAGGTGATCCTTTCTTTTTTTCTAATATTTTTATTAAAATTTTTGAGTTCCAAATTCTATCTTTCCATCCTTCCTTTTCCTCCTCCTTCCCTGAGATGGTAAGCAATTAGATGTAGATTATACATATGCAATTATGCAAAACATTTCCATATTAGTCATTTTGTACAAGAAGATTTGAATAAAAGTCTGGTCATGAAGAGTTGGACACATACATAGATTAGACAGAAAGTAATCTTGGTGCAAAAGATTGGGTTAGAGGTGGGAAGGAAGACTGTCTCCTTTAAGAAGTGAGACTTAAAATGAGTCTTGTGGTAGTAATGAGGGAGAACATTCTGGACATGAGGACCAGCCAGTGAAAACACACAGATCCAGGAGATAAGGTGTTGTAAGGAACAAGAAGGTGTGTGTTGCTCGATTTTTGCTGTTTGACCTTCATTTTCAAAGAGGACAAATGATATTACAGGGCGATGTCATTAATTTGTGTGTGAATTGGATTTAAGTGACAGTCGTCAGCCTCACTCTCTCCTAGAGTCATCAAAGTCCAGTGGAAAGATACAAATCAGGACAACTGGTGACTTTGATGTCTGATCAAGCTCCAAGCGCTTCATGGTGGCTACTTCATAACCACTGGAAAAAATTATCCTCATCAGCCTGTTTTGTTGGGGGGAAATCTTCACATGCTTGGGGTAGATATCCTTCTAACTCATTGATGGATTTGAGGCCTGTCTGCTGAGATGGTTTTATTGTGGTGTAGCTGCTGTACACACTACAAGTTCTCAGAGCCACAGGTGAGAGTTGGGTGACTGGTTGGACATCAAAGGTGGATGAGCAGCCCTGAAAAGGGTTCAACTCCTCATACCAGAGGTGCTAGGAGTGTAAGATTAGAAAGATAGGAAGGGGCAAAGTTATGAAAGGCTTTAAATACCCCCCAAAAATAATTTTATCTTGGAGGTAAGATAGTTCCTGGAGTTTACTAAATAGGGAGTAGTGACATGGTACAAATTATACTAAGGAAAATCACTTTAGTAGCTGAGCAGAGGATGGATTGGAGGGGGAGAGATTGAAGACATGTAGGTGATAAGAGTCTACATCAGGCTGGTGGCTGTGTGAGAAGAGAAAGGGGAACATAAAACATGTTGTAAAGGTAAAAATAAGATTTCACAATTAATTGCATGGTTGGGGTGAATGAAAAGAGAAAAGTGGATAATACTGAGGTTGTGTGATTGAGGGACTAGGAGGTTGATGGGATCCTCAAAAGTTATAAGGAAGATTGGAAGAGGAGAGGATTTGGGGGAGAAGAAAGATAAAGAATTCTATTTTGGACATGTTGAATTTGAGGTATCTTTGGGATATCCAGTTTAAAACATCCAAGAGACTGTTGGCCATGTGAGACCAAAAGTCAGGAGAGAGGTTATGACTAGATCAAGAGATTTGGAAATTATCTTTATAGAGATGATAATTGAATGCATAGTCACTGATGAGATCACCAAATGGGATAGCAAAGAACAGTGGTTCTTCAAGTGTGCTCTAGGGACCCTTGGGGGTCCTGAGACCCTTTCAGGGTTTTCATGAGGTCAAAACAATTTTTATAATAATACTACAATATTTTACTTTCTAATATGGTAGATATTGATAGATATAACCACACAAACAAAAACTCTTTAGGGTGATCAATAATTTTAAGAGTATGAAGGGGTCCTGAATCCAAAAAATTTAAGAATCACTACAGTAGAGGTATCAGAAGAGTGAGAGGCTGAAGAGGATAATGTCATGGAAACCTAGAAAGGAGAGAGTATCCTAGAGGAGAGAATGACCACTGGTATCTAAGACTGCGGAGAGGTCAAAAAAGATATGGACTGAGAAAATGCCATTGGATTCAGCAATTGAGAGATCCTTGGTAATTTGGGAGAGAGCAGTTTCAGGCTAGAAGTTAGACTGCAGAGGGACTGGAATCTAGGACCAGGAGGTAACCAGTGGAGATAGTCTTCATCAGTGCAGCCAAAAAGTTGGGGAGAAATATAGAATGACAACTAGCAGGGATGTTTGAATCAAGTGAGGGGTTTTTAAGGATGGGGGAGACAGGGATATGTTTATAGGCAGCAGAAAAGCAACTAGTAAGTAGGGAGACCCAGAAAATAGACATAGAGAGTGAAGATGATGTGCTGGAAAGGATAAGATGGGGTGGGATCAAGGATGAATGGAGGATTTTTACCTTGGCAAAGATAAGGTCTACATCTTCTGAGAGAGAAATGTGAAGGAAGAGATCATGGAGGGAGATGATGAGTCATATCAGATGAGGAAGAGGGAAGGGGAAGACCTCAGCAAACAACCTCAGTTTTATCAGTGAAATATGAAGCATGTGTATTTATTAGTGAAACGTTTCATAATTGAAATTAAGGTAAACTGAGGCACAAAGTTCAAGCATTATCAGTTTTTTAATAGAGCATGTATCTACTAAAAAAGTGGGTGAATTGTTCTCAGATGAGAGGGTAGAAGAGAGGGTCCCTTGGGAGGTTCAAGGAGGGATGAACATATTTGGAATAGCTACTGTCATGGGTGGGAGACTAAATTCATTAGGAAGGTATAAATAGATTACCTTGCTGCTGTGAGGGCCCAGTTAAGATTATATAAAATATATTTTTATTTTAGTGGACCTAATCAGCATGGTTTTGTAACTTCCTCCAGTTCTATTCATCAGATCAAAAATAGCAAAGGGTAGGATGTTGAAAAGTTCCATTAAATATCCCAAGCTTCTCATGGAAACAAGGGCTCAGCATTTTTAACACCAGTATTGGTATTGACGTTTGATAAGCTGCGAGACATGGAATACAATAACCTCTGAATAATTAAAATACCTATCATGCCAATAAAATTAAAATTATGCCACCACCCAAATTAATTTATAAATGTAGTGCTATACCCTCCAGACTATCAAGGAGAAATTTTAAAGAGCTAAACAAAATAATAACAAAATTCATTTGGAGGAATAAAAGAACCTCAAGGGAAATAATGAAAAATGTAGGAACTAAGGGGAATAATACTTCCATTTTATAATTATACTATAGAGCAGTAATTATCTAATACAATTTGGTGCTGGTTGGGTGTGAATTTTGTGGGGCGGATGCTATATTGGAACTGAACTAAGTTTGAATTAATGCTCCCTAGAGACCAGGCTGAGCTAGCAAAGAGTGTGGCCCTGAGGTGTTGGGGGGAAGGGATTCTATTTTTTTTAATGCTCTGTCTTCAAAGTAAATATCTTTTGTGAGGTGGAGAGAAGGGAAAGGAGAGAGAAAGAGAGAAAGGGGAGTTTAAGAATGAGTAGCTGTGGACGAGCATGTGATCTACATTTTTGGACAGAACTCCTAAATCATTGAGATTTCAGATTCTGTGGATCATTAGAATATTTTCTAAGTGCCTAGCACAGTGCCAAGCACTTAGTAAGCATTTTAAAAAATAATTGATTGAATGACATGGCATGATTTTCCCCCATCCAGGGGGACACACCCTTGTAGGCACACTCCAGTTTATCAATGTCCTTTTTAAAATGTGATGCCAAAACAAATAATAAACTATGCTTCCAAGAACTGAACCCAGCATTCCAGACCTGGTCTGACCACAGCACAGTGTAGCAAGGACTATTGCTTCCCATGTTCTGGATACTTCTATTAATGCAAGCTCAGCTTAGATTGTAGAATTTCAAGTAGAGATTGGGGATCACCATCAAATTCTAAATTTGGTTACCATAAAAATATTGTTGAAAAGTCTGCAGATTGAAATAGTAGAGTGAAACATATGGAAGAACAAATGTGTGTAAATAGGCAGCCCTCTCTGCAGATACATACAGGATAAACACTGTCCACATTCAACAGAACAGACACAGAACTCCCACAGCCAGATTCACACATGCACAGTTGCCAAGACAAACAGCATTTCAGCTGGACTAAATGGTGCTGCTGTTTTAAAAGGTTCAAGTCACCTATTTCTTGAACCCAGAACTCCTGCCACTGAGATGCTTTGAGCCTTGGAAGAGAGGTGACTTGAACAAATGGCATAAACAAATATAGTGGCTTTTACTATGTGTAGTATTCTGCTGGTGAAAAGGCAGCCAGTAATGTAGGATGATAATATTTCCCAACAATGAATGAGCTTCCTGGGACCTGGTGAGAAAGAGAATTCTTCTAGAAGTGCAGCTAAGTGAGAAATATGGAAATGTTATGAGCTGAACTCCCTCATTAAAAGGAGGTTTTTGGAGTGCACGGTTCCACGCTCCAATTAGAAGGACAGAGAGGGTGGTGGGTGGTGATGAGGTAAAATGCCAAGGATGCAGGGGAAAAAAGGGAATGGTATTAATACAAGGATTGGAATCATGCCATAAAATGTCCTAACTTATAAAAATGAAAAGGACCTTGGACATTATCTAATCCAACTCTGATTTACTAGATGAAGAGCATGATACTTAAGGTGATGTGATGTGATGCGCCCAAAGTCACACTCATGGTAAGTAGCAGAAATAAGATTCCAATTTGGATCTTCTGACTCAAAATCAGTGCTTTCCCCATTACTCTGTCTCCTTTGTTTCTTCTCTCATATCTTCTTTTGCTTATTCTCTCTCGATGCCACTTTGTCACCTCCCACCTCTAATCACTCTAACTCTCACTGCCCTCAAGAATAACTAACCTGGAGTTCCAAGAAGGTATCAAAGTGAGTGTTTGCTGCTCAGCAAGACCCAAAATCACCTCTTCCTTTCTTTCCAATGGGAGGGAGCATGATTGGGGAAAGAGGTCCTTCTTACCCATAGGTCTAAGAAAGTTGAACTTGAATCAACAGATTTTCTCTGCTGCCTTTGAGCTCAGGTTGATTCTACTCTAAGGAACTCCCTAGATGTCTTTAGCTCTGGCACATGGGTGATCTCTGTTGGTGTTGTATTGTTTTTCAGTCCTGTATGACTCTTCATGACCCCATTTGGGGTTTTCTTGGTGAGGATACTGGAGTGGTTTTTCATTTCCTTCTCCAGTTTACTTTCCAGATGAGGAAACTGAGCTATGTGACTTGCCCAGGGTCACACAGCTAGTATGTGTCTGAGGTTGGATTTGAACTCATGAAGAAGTCTTCCTGACTGCAAGTCACTGTGCCACCTAGCTGCCACAGATCTCTTTTAGCCCCAAATATTCAAGGGTCTAGAAAAATACTGGAGCTAAATGGGAATGGGAATGTAGTTTGATAACCAAGATTCATAGGGGTTTCTCAATTTCAGGAAATATATAATGACCATACCTCTACACAAAGATTAAAAGTAAGATTTGGGGGTAAGGAGAGATAAATAAATGCAGAAATTACCATACAAAAGCAAATGGTATTAATTTTTTTTAAAACTATTTTCCTGTGATAGCCAATGGTAGTTTATGGCTTCACCATAATGCTAGATATGAGGATTTTCATTTTTAATCTACTAAGCCTCAATTCTCTACTCTCTCCTCCACCTCCCACTCACTTCTCATCTTCTTGCAATCTGACTTCCAACCATATCACAAGGTCACACTAATGGTAAGTAGCAGAAATAAGATTTCAATACAGATCTTCTGACTCAAAATCAGTGCTTTTCCCACTACTCTGACTCCTTTAAGATGTTTCCAAAGCGATCAGTGTTCTGACAGCAATGGCCTTTTTCTACTGTCTACCTCTTTGATTTTTGTGGCATCTGAAACATTGTGAAGTTTCCCCTTTTTCAAGCTACTTTTTACTTCCTTGGCTTCTGACATTGACTCTCATGGTTCTTCTACCTCTCTGACTATTCCTCTTTCTGTGGCCTCTTAATCCCACTCCCACCCTTCCAACAAGATAGCCCAATGTTCCATCTATGACCCTCTTCTCTTTTCTCCATCCCAGAGGTAGGAACTCTACAGCCTCGAGGACTTAAGGGGATTTGTTCTGTTAAGTTTGGATTCAGTGAAAGGGTCACCCTTGAGGTCCTAGGGGCCACATGTAGCCTCAAGGCTGCAGGTTTCCCATTCTTGTTCTATACCATCTCCCTTGATGATCACATCCATTTCTATTACTTCAGTTATGACCTCTATGTATGACTCACAAATCTACATATTCATTTTTGTCCTCTTTCCAAAAGTCCAGTTCCAAATGTTGAACTGTCTGCTGGCTAACTTCATATAGATGTCTTACATACTACACTCAATTGATTCAAAACTGAACTTTTCCTCCACTAAATCTGTCCTTTCTCCTAATATTTCCATTTCTGTTATCGGCACTACCAACCTCCTAGTCATCCATCTTATAACCAGGCACACCTTTACTTCTCCAGATGCCAGGCCCAAGTGCTCTAGTCACTGCGCCCTTAGCTGCCTCTAGGTTACCTCCTTTCTATCTCTCCTTTGTTTGGACTGACACAATTAGAGGCAATCAACTCCTTGTTACAAGGCATTATGTAATGTTTGTAATGACTATTTTAAAAAACCCATCAATATGCAATCAAGAGTCTTGAAGACTGACTGTAAAATTCTGGGGATATCTGTGTCCACCATACTTAGTAGCATGCTTATCACTTTCACCATTCCAGATTTTGAATCCAGAGGTGTGCCAGAAAGCAAAAAACAAAAAAAAAAAAAATGCCAGTATCACTCCTTTCTTGGCCAGTGATCATGTCACACCCTTCAACAAAATGCAAAACAGTGCATTTATAAGCATTTTCAGTGGACAATGGAAGGGTCCGGATTCATCCTACTCCAGTTTGTGGATCTTCTGGATGCAGGACAGGGAGGCCAGGATGGAGCTTCTACTAGACACCGAGTACCTGAACCCATGTGAGGTAATGATGTGAATTTTCATTGCTCTTGCTCAAAGCTTCTTCTACATCTTGTCAGCCATGCCAGGATACATTATTGTAACACAAAACAAGATGGCGTTGTCATATAGACCTTTACCAGTTGGTCACATTTCATAACTGAGTTGAAGATAATTTTATGTTTATCAAAGGATAGCTATCAAAATACCTAAGAAAGATGATTGAAAGAGAGATGTTGGGACTCTGAGAAGAGTTATATCCACAGTGTCCACCTCCTGTTCAAAATCTATGGCAACATAACACAGATTCTCCTTGACATCATGCACATTTTCCCTAGTAGCTATGGTGGTGAAGCTCTCCTTGGTCAAGATCTTCATGAGGTCAGGTGGCAATAGCTGGACAGATTCAGAGTGGGGAATAGCATGGGGAAGAGAACGCCTTCATAGATGTTCATAGTTATGGGATCCATCATGACACCAGTAGTACAACCAGAGACAAGGAGGGATACCACAGTCTGAATGGCAATATGTGTAGCTTAAACACAATTTCCTTTGTACGCTGAACCAGAACATTACAAAGGGATTGGGATACAGAAAGTATAAAGGATGAGGAAGATGTTGCAAAATAACAAAAACAATTTTCCTGAACTATTATAATTTATTTATAATTCATTAAATAGTCAAGGGTATTTTTTTTTAAGAAAACCTATGTCTTCTCAAATATTCGCTGAAATACTTTTGAGTTGTAAAATTTGCCCTCTAGTGGAGAAACAATGGATTGGCAGTACTTAAAAATATCAGGACAGTAATGATCACTCCAAATAATTGGTAGGTACGCTACCTAAAATTCTTGGGAAAGTGTTTCAGTTTGGCAAATATTAGTTGTGTCTTGCTATCGAAGAAGTTCCTTATTTATGTACACTGAAAATTAGTTTATAGCACAATAATAATTGTGGGTTGTTTTTTTGGTTTTTTTTTTTAACAACCTGTGATTTTATCAGTGTAATGAGCTCCTAGTAAGGAAATTTTTCCACTGAGAAGTTGTGATTTCTGTTAGAAACTTGCCTGGAACCCTTAAGACTAAGAGACTTGCTAGGAACACAAAATCTGTATGTGTCAGAGACCACACTTGGACCCAGGTTTTCTTCTGTGGGCCTAACTCTCTACCAACTGTGCCAAACAATAAACATTTAATGCTTTGAGTTTTTCAAAGCACATTACATATATCTCATTTGATCCTCATAACCTTGGGGGTGGGGTGCATATTATCATGCCCATTTTACAGATGAAGAGACTGAAAAGTGAAGTGAGCTGCCCAGGACCACATGGCTAAGTATCTGAAGCAGTATCTGGATATGTGCTCCTGAGTCAGAGTGCCAGTGTCCTTCTCACCAAAAGATTATACCTTGTATTTACTTATATAGGTACATGGTATTCTCTATGATGAAAATGTAAGCAATTTAAGAGTAGGGACTATATAACCTTTGTCTTTATATTCCTAGCACTGAGTAAATTGTTCAGTCTTTCCTGACTCTTCATAACCCCATTTTTTGACTTTCTTGGTAAAGATATTGGCCTAGTTTTGACATTTCCTTCTGAAGGGTCTCTACTTTACCATTGAGGAAAATGAGGGAGAAGTTAAGTGACTTTTCCAGGGTCACATAGCTAGTGTCTGAGGCTGAATTTGAACTCAGGTCCTCCTGACTGCAGGCCCAGCACTATATCCACTGCACCACAAAGCTGTCCATGAAATTGAAAAAGAAAAAAAGAAACTGGTTCAACCATGTTCAACTCCTCATGACCCAATTTTGTGTTTACCTGGCAATTTCTTTGCTATTTCCTTCTCCAGTTCAATTTACAGATAAGAAAACTGAGGCAAACCAGGGTTAAGTGATTTGCCCAGGGTCACATAGCTAGTCAGTACAGATTTGAACTCAGGAAAATAGGTCTTCTTGACTCACTCCGAACAATAATATACTTACTAACTATCCCAGTAGGCTAGGCAAGAATATCTATGCTCTTCATTCCTACACTCATTAAAGTCATACAAGAAGGCATAAAATATTTCAGCATGGCAAATAAAACCAAACTCCTCACTGCAAATAATTCTATGATTAGAAAAAGGGACTATACCTCTAATTTCACTGGCATATTATGCTCCTGGATGACAGAAATCCCTCCAGCAATAAAGATTGGTACCTTCTCTACAAATTATAATCTTAGGTGCCCAGTTCATAGAGCCTGTATTTCTCAGAAATGTGACTTCAATCTGGGTCTTCCTGGATAGCTACACAACAAAAATATACATTCTAGTGGGAGAGTATATATTCAGAAATGACTGACAGGAAAAACCTAAGACAAAAATAATACGTTTTTTCTTTAAAATTCATTGTAAGGAACTTCCCTTTTTTCTTTCTTTTTAAAGACCTTGCTAATAAAGAGAATGGAATCAGGATCCTATCTGTGGAAGCAGAAGAACAGTTAAGCCCAAGTTGGATTGGATGGCCTCTGAGATCAGAGATTTTATGATTGTAACAGAGCTTGTGGAATATGTTGTAAGGTTGGGGGAGAACTTATTAAGGCTTCTATTTGACTTTAAATGTTCCATAGATGCTCTTCTCCTTCAGAACCATGAGAGAAATGCAAAACTCCAAGTTATAAATTGCTATCCTGATCAATTCAACAAACATCTAAGTTCCATGCGCAAAAGACTGATAAAAACTTATAGAAACGGGCAGTCTCTAATTTCTAGGTTCTTCTTTAAGCTCTCCAGAACCAAAAACTGCCTTCCTAAGCAAAATGCACTGCCTTTTCTGGTGCCAAACATTTATGTCCCAAGTCCCTCCAGCCTTCCTCCTTCTAAATGTCCTACTCCCCAGGATTTGTGATGGGAAGTTGTGATGGGAGTATAAGACCTGGCAATTGCTTCATTTTGAGCTCTGTATCCTTAAGGCCCAGGACAGCACCGTGCACAATAGTTGTAAATGGATTTACCTGTTCCATTGTATTCAAGCAATAAGCAATGACTTGTTGATAGATAAGATTTTACTTCTTAAGATTTTTGTTTGACTCATTTTGCATGGTAGCAGTACTTTCCTCTACTGTGTTCAAGATTCCTTCTCCATGAAGGGTTGGAGTGCCCTACCATAGAAATACCATCCTAGATAACTAGAAGTGTTATCCTCACAAGTCTTGTGAAACAAACAACTATTCTCATTTTACAAGTGGCTCAGAGGTTGAAGCTGACATGTAGCAGGGACTTGAACATAGTTCTGTCTTCACTCTCACTGCACCATGAGGCACTCAATTTCAGTTAAAACATATTTAATAAGGCTTTGAAAAACTTTTCTTTACTTGCCATCTTTTTTACTTAGAAAATAAGGTTGAGGGCAGAACCAAGATGGTGGAGTAGAAAGACACATATACTCTAGCACTTGCCCCACAGCTCACAAAATACCTGTAAAAAATGACTCTCAACAAATTCTAGAGCAGCAGAAGCCACAGAACAACAGAGTGAAAGAGGTTTCCAGCCAAAGGTAACCTGGAAGGCTGACAGGAAAGGTCTATCTCATGGGATGCTGAATGGAGCAGAGCCCAGCCCTGGCTGCGTGGCACTGGGAGGAACAGGACCTGAACAGAACCCCAGGGCAGAATTCCCAGCAGGGAGGGTCCCAGATCCCTCAACCCACAAGCAACAAAGAAAGATCCAAAGGTCAGTGTGGGAGGGCTTTCCCAGCTGGGAGAGAGGGGAACACAGTTCCCCCAGCACTGGCCCCAGGCAGTGGCACACTCCAGAGGCATTGGTGCTCAAGGCCAAAGCCAGGAGCTCTTTGCTCAGTATCTGATCACTTAGTCCCATAAAGGTAGAAACAGAATATTTATCAAATACTGACAAAGAGAAATCTTTCAATTTCATACAGCTGTATTACCAAAGACCTTACCCACTAAACACCTGATAGGAAGACGGTAATAATGAAAATGATTGGAAGAAGCTGCATCTTAAAACATAACAAACAGCACTTTACAATTAGTGGTACTTACCCCACTTCTAGGACCAGCACAGATTCTTTTTTTTTAAATACATAATTTATTTTTCAGTTCTCAAAATTCACTTCCACAAGAATTTGAATTCAAAATTTTCTCCCCATCTCTTCCCATCTCCCACCCCAGGACAGCATGCACCCCATCCACTCCTTCCTCCAGTCTTTCCTCCCTTCTATTACCCACCCTTCTTCTTCCATCTCCCTTCCCCTCTATTTTCCTGTAGGGCAAAATAAATTTCTACACTCCATTGCCTGTATAGCTTAATTTCCAGTTGCATGCTGAAACAATTTTTAACATTCATTCTTAAAGTTTTGAGTTCCATATTCTCTCCCTCCCTCCCCACTCACCCTCTTTGAGAAAGCAAGCAATTCAATATAGGTCATACATATGCAACAATGCAAAGCACTTCCATAATATTTATATTGCAAAAGACTAACTACATATCCCTCTGTCCTATCCAGCCCTCCATTTATTCCATTCTCTCCCTTGACCTGTCCTCCCACAAGTGTTTGCTTCTGATTATCCCTTTCTCCAATTTGCTGTCCCTTCTATTATCTTCCCTCACCTATCCCCTTCTCCCTTGCCTTCCTGCAGGGTAAAATAGATTTCCATATCCAATGGAGTGTGTCAAATCCCATGAGAGTAAGGCTCACTTATTTCCTTTCATTTCCCCCCTCTTCCCCTCCATTGTAAAAGCTCTTTCTTCCCTCTTTTATGTGAGCTGATTTGCTACATTCTACCTCTTCTCTCTTTCTCTTACTCCTAGTACATTCCAAACAACAGTAAATTTTAATTTTTTTAGGTATTTTTCCTTCATATTCAGCTCACCCTGTGCCTTCTGTGTGTGTGTATATATACATATACATGTATATGTATATATACACACACATATACACACCCATGTACATATACATACCTACACATATGTAATATACACAAATATACATACCCATGCACACCTACATATTTATATTTCCTCTAACTACCCTAATACTGAAAAAGGTCTCACAAGTTTCAAATAACATCTTCCCATGAAGGAATGTAAACAGTTCAACTTTAAAGAGTTCCTTAAGGCTTCTTTTTCTTGTTTACCTTTTCATGTTTCTCTTATTTGAAAGTCAAATTGTCAGGAGCTAAGATGGCAGAGTGAGAGTAACTACTCACCTAAACTCTAAAACCAATTCTTTCAGATACCTCTAAAAAGAGAATCTGAACGGATTTTGGAGGGTTAGAATCCAATAGGAGACATACTGTGGCAGATCTCCAGGCCAGGACTGACTGGAAGGTTGACAGGAAGGATCTGTTACGTGGGGCTGGAGGAGCACACAGCACACAGGCTGTACCAGTGTGGTCCCCACCATGGCAGGGCTGAGCAGGAAGCCCCAGGTGGTCTGAGGGAGTGGCCACACTGCTGAATCTTGGGCATATCAGCCCAGGACTGGAATCCAGTAGAACCCAGTGAGTGAGAGCCAAGGAGCCCCAGGTAACTAACTGCAGCAGCTGGTCCAGAGACTATCAGCCCACAGATTAAAAGGCTGTAAGTCACCTACTTGAACTTCTGGGAGCCAAGATGGCAGAGTGATCGGTAAATGTTCTCCCCCTCCACTTGTTGATCTTGAAAAACCGATAAAATATTTCCCCGGGAAAAACCCTGGAACAGCAAGATCAGCAGATGGGGCAGATAGTCTCTTAGCCCATGAGGCTAGGAAAGTTGCAAAGTGGGGAAGGGGTCCATCTTGCTGTGACTGAAGAGGACCAGTGCAGGATTGGAGCTGTCCCAGACAGCCCCACCACAGCAAACCTGGAGGAGATCCTGGGCCTCAGGAGGGTGGAGCCCACAACTGTCAACACCAGGCCCCCAGGTGGACCTCAGCACAGCCAGGGGAATCAGGAAGACACTAGCACAGATGGGATCACCAACTGCTGAGCTTGCCTATGTTCTAGCTCAGCAGAGGATATGTCCTGTGGCCAGACCACCCCTCCATCACACTTAACAAGCTAGCTCGAGTATAACTCCAGGGAAACCCAGAAAGATTTCATCTGGCCTCTGCTTTCAAACACCAGCAGATAAGCTGAAGCATTTTAGGGTCTAGCTGAAAGAACCAGAGGCCACAACACACAAAGTCTCAAGTTCTAGGCACAAAAACTGTGGGACACAGTCCCCTGTGCCCTAGAAACAGAGATCTACTTTAAAAGCCAGGAAAAGGGCAATCATCACAAGTAAGAAGCAAACCAGAAAAGAACATAGAATCTCTCTATGGGGATAAGGACCAAAACACAAATACCAAAGAGGTCAGCATTGAGACTGTACTCCCATCTGAAACTTCAGAAGGGGATATGAACTGGTCTCAAGCCCAAAGAGCATTCTTGGAAGAAGTCAAGAAGAACATTAAAAGCCAAATTTGAGAAAGAGAAGAAAAACTGGCCAAAGATTTTAAAAATATGAAAAAAGAATTCACTGAAGAGAACAGCTCTTTAAAAAGGAAAATAGGACAAATGGGAAAGGAAACACAAAACCTAACTGGGAAAATTTGACAAAAGGAAAAGGTAGTACAAAAACTAACTGGAGAAAATAACTCGTCAAAAGGATCAATTGGTCAGATGGACAAGGAGATGCAAAAGTTAACTGAAGAAAACAATTTGACAAAAATTAGAATAGGGAAAGTAGAAGCTAATGACTCTATGAGACATCAAGAATCAGTCAAACAGAATCTAAAGAACGAAAAGATGATGGAAAATGTAAAATATCTAATTGGAAAAACAACTGACCTGGAAAATAGATCCAGGAGAGAAAATCTAAGAATTATTGGTCTACCAGAAAGCCATGATGAAAAAAAAAGAGGTTGGACCCTATCTTCCATGAAATCATCAAGAAAAACTGCCCAGAAGTCCTAGATCTAGAGGGCAAAATAGTCAAAAGAATCCACCATTCACCTCCTGAAAGAGATCCCAAACTAAAAATATCAAGGAATATCGTTGCCAAATTCCAAACTATCAAGTGAAGGAGAAAATACTGCAGGCAGCCAGAAAGAAACAATTCAAATAACGAGGAGCTACAGTCAGAATCACACAGGACCTGACAGCTTCTACATTAAAAGATCAAAGGGATTGGAATATGATATTCTGTAAGGCAAAGGAGCTGGGACTATAACCAAAAATCAGTTACCCAGCTAAGTTGAGCATAATATTTCAGGCAAGGAGACAAATATACAATGAAATAAGCGATTTCCAGACCTTCCTGATAAAAAGGTCAGAAAGAAAGAAAATTCGATCTTCAAACACAAGTCTCAAGAGAGGCATAAAATGGTAAACAGGGGAGAAAAACTTGTTATTCAATATGGGCAAACTGTTTACATCCCTATAAGGGAAGATGATATTTGTTAATCTTGAGAACTGTATATTTATTATGATATATAAAAGGGATATATATAGAAGGAACGAGTATAAAGTAAATGATGTGATGATAAAAATGTGATTTAAGGGTGTGAAGGGATTGTAACAGGAGATGTGAAAAGGAGGTGGTAGAAAAAGGTAAATTACATCATAGGAAGAGGCACAAAAATATATTACAATAGAGGGAAAGGGGAAGGAGATGAGCACAGTTTGAGATTTACTCTCATCTGATTTGGTTCAAGGAGGAAACAACAAGCTCAGTTAAGTATAGAAATCTAACTAGCTCTATAGGCAGTAGGAGGGGAAAGGGGAAAGAAAAGGGAGGGGAGGCTAAAAGGGAGGGAAGAAGTAGTAAGGGAAAAGGGGAGTAAAAGGGAGGGAGGCTGAAAGAAGGAAGGGAAGACTGTGGGAGGTGGTGGTCAAAAATAAAATGAAAGTCAAATGGTCTATTCAGCTTTGGTATTTTCAACAAGAATGCTTAGAAGTCCTCTATTTCATTGAAATTCCATTTTTTTCCCCCTGAAGTATTATACTCAGTTATGCTGGATAGATGATTCTTGGTATTAATTCTAGCTCCTTTGACCTCTGGAATATCATATTTCAAGCCCTTTGATCCCTTAGTGTAGAAGCTGCTAAATCTTGTTTTATCCTGATTGTATTTCCACAATACTTGAATTGTTTCTTTTTAGCTGCTTTTAATATTTTCTCCTTGACCTGGGAACGCTGGAATTTGGCTACAATATTCCTAGGAGTTTTCCTTTGAGGATCTCTTTCAGGAGATGATTGGTGAATTCTTTCCATTTCTATTTTACCTTCTGGTTCTAGAATATCAGGGCAGTTTTTCTTGATAATTTCTTGGAAGATGATGTCTAGGCTCTTTTTTTATGATAGTTTTCAGATAGACCAATAATTTTTAAATTTTCTCTCCTGGAACTATTTTCCAGGTCAATTGTTTTTCCAATGATATATTTCACATTGTCTTCTATTTTTTCATTTTTTTGGCTTTGTTTTATAATTTCTTGGTTTCTCAAAAAGTCATTAGCTTCCATCTACTCCATTCTAATTTTTAAAGAGCTATTTTCTTCATTGAGCTTTTGAACCTCCTTTTCCATTTGACCAGTTCTATTTTTTAAAGCATTCTTCTCCTCATTGCCTTCTTGATCCTCATTTGCCATTTGGGTTAGTCTATTTTTAAAGGTGTTATTTTCTTTAGCATTTTTGGGGGTCTCCTTTACCAAGCCCCTGACTTGTTTTTCATGATTTTCTTGCATCGCTCTCATTTCCCTTCCCAATTTTTCCTCTACCTCTCTTACTTCATTTTCAAAATCCTTTTTGAGCTCTTCCATGGCCTGAGACCATTATGTATATTTTTTGGAGGTTTTGGATGTAGAAGCCTTGACTTTTAGGTCTTCTGATGGTATGCTTTGTTCTTTCTCATCTGAAAGGATGGAAGAAAATACCTGTTCACCAAGAAAGTAACCTTCTATAGTCTTATTTTTTCCTCTTTTTTAGGCATTTTGCCAGCCAGTTAATTGACTTATGAGTCCTTTGTCAAGCAAAGGGTATACTACCTTAGGCTTCAGAGGTTTTGTGCAGCTGTTCTGAGATATCTCTATGGACCTGAAGTTCTCAGTTCCTCCAAGGTGGCACAACCAAGGGAGAGGAATTTACTCCTCTCCTGGCCTGCCCTCTGGTCTGTGAGCAACCACAAGCACTCTTTTCTGCCCTGGAACTGAAAGTAGAATTCCCTCTCCAGAGCCACCACCAGCTCCACCACGCCAGTGCTCCTCCTCAACCCAGGACTGCTACTCAAAACTGAGACCCAGATCAGCAGCTTCATTCCCTTAGGGTCTTTAGGCCAGTGGACGCTGCAGCTGCCCTGGGGCTGGAGCTCGGGCCAGACCCCTGCTCTCACCCAGGTGAAAGAGCTTTCTTACTGACCTTTGAAGCTGTCTTTGGTATTTGTGGGTTGAGAAATCTGGGAATCACAGCTGCTACCTGTGATTCTACACCCTGAAGCCTGCTCCAGTCCTGTCAGTGCTGTGTGACCCAGGCTGGACTGAGCTCCACTGTGATCCCAGTGCGATAGCCTTTCCTGTCAGCCCTCCACGCTGTCTTGGGCTGGAAATCTGTTCACTCTGTTAATTTGTGGCTTCTGCTGCTCTAGAATTTGTTTAGAGTCATTTTTTACAGACATTTTATGTGTTGGTGGTGTACAGCAGGTCTGTCCTACATCCATCTTGGTTCTACCCCTCTGAGTACGCATTCTAACTAAACAGAGCTGATAAAGTTTAGTGCCTTAATTTTTCTAGAAATCCAAACAAATTATGTTTTCATTAGAATTTCAGATCCAATACATCTATCCTCTCCAGTCTGAGGAATAAAACAAAAGCCTCCAATGTACTTGGTCTATTTTATATTCGAAGTCATTACTGATCTGTGTAATTATTTCAATATCATCTTTGTAGCATCAGGCATTGATCTTCTGTACCTTTATGAATGCTTACCTTTTGTATTAATCAACATAGATTAAGATGCAATGACAATAAATGTAAATCAATATCACGTACATATTATGATGTTGTTTTACTTGTGAACCAAATACATTTTCAGTTAAATATGTAGTTCGTTGTTGTTCAGTCATTTCAGTCATGTCTGACTCTTCATGACACCATTTGGGGTTTTCTTAGCAAAGATACCAAAAGCAGCTTTGCCATTTCTCTCTTTAGCTCATTTTATAGAAAAGGAAATTGAGGCAAGCAGGGTTAAATGACTTGCCCAGGGCCACATAGCTAGTGTCTAAAGCAGGATGTGAACTCAGATTTTCCTGATTCAAGGTCTGGTGCTTTATCCACTGAGCCACCTAGCCACCCATTCATGGCTAACATAATACTAATTTCTATATAGCAAGAAATGTTCACTATTTGCTGAGTCCATCTTTTTAACTGAAAGGTCTTCTCATGGTATATTTTTTGTATATTTTTTTAATGTACTTAATTTTCCCCAATAAAATATTTCATTCATTTCATTCATAAAGAGAAATAAAATATTGGGACTAGACTCAGTGATCTCTAAAGTCACTACTTGTTCTTAATCTGTGAAGAGAGAAATAACCTCTCAAATACAACCAACCAACCTCTGCATCATCATTTATGAAGAACCCATTGTCAAATCCAAAATTCAATTAAATATTACTCATAGAAGTTCAACTTGTAAAAGGATGCAATCAATCAAACACATCATAGTTAGGTATATAGGAGAGGGGAAAGTTAGGTAACTAGCTGATATATTTTTGCAAATGGCCCTTTGCCATACACTAGAATTACTGTTCTTAAAGGTTTGATAGAAACTAATGGTGAACATAAAATGATTCAACAGCTACATAAAGAGCAAAATACAAAGCGTACTGCTGAAAAGTCTAGAAACTTAAGTATATTTGATCCCCAAGTAAGAATGACTTTCTATCACTTAAAAAAGATTTTAAGAGTAGGTTTTTACCACCTTTGCATAAGGTGAACACTGTACAAAACAAATAATGCCCTATGATTATGCAACTTACGTAAAAAAAAAAATGCCAGATCCAAAAGGACATCTGTGTACAAAATAATTTATTATAGCACTTCATTGGTTGGCATAATTTTACAGTGAGTTTTTTATCCAAAAATTTGGAACCCAAATATACCAGGCAAAAAATAAACAATTTTAATTAGAACAGTTTACTTGTCTTAATCAAATCTCCCCATTTTTGCCTTAAAGGGTCTAGTCAATATTACTGAAACATTTACATAGCAGTGAAATAAAAACAAAAACACTGACTGATTTCAATTTTTCTGTACAAAACCGCAATACACTTTAAGGTTTGAGAGTAATTCCTATAGAATGAGAAGCTACTGCCTTCCCCCCAAAAAGCTATATTATTGAGCAAGATCATATTTTTGTCAACTAAGGTAATCAAAGTTTAAACATTCATTTTGCTATGTGGTATGTCTGAAGGTATTCACTAGTTAATGCACCATACATACAGAGGAAGAAAGTGTCTCATTATAATTTAAAGTCAGCCTATTGTCCTCCCTGAAGAACTACAAAAAACACTCTCTAAATATAAATTCCTTAGTAGTGCTGAAAGCAATTTAATGAAGAAAGTATTATATTTCTTGGCTATGACTTGCATGAAATATGTAAACTGACAAGTGAATTTCTATGATTGAAGAGGGAACTAATCTCCACATCCTTAATCACTAAATCACAAAATTGGAGTATCTTGGTTAAATTGTCAAAGTAGCATTCTGAAAACAAAACAAGGGCATCAGTATTTGAGCAATACCTTTCATTGATCATGTGTATTTAAAATGGTAAAACATGAAAAACACAGAGAAATAATTCCAACTTATAATTTTTAAAAGACACCTCTATACCTTCCACAATGGGGTCCATATTTTTAAAAATCATGTAAACAGCCAATATAGTCATAGTAATAAACTCTAAAAAAAAAAATCCACCAAGGCAGATTAAAATTTAAAACCTGAAATAAATTGTAGGGGGAACATTGGCATTATTGTCAACATAATTAGCTAAAATTGTTCAATGTCTAAATTTAATCAGTACAAAGTGTTCATATTTTTGTAACATTGAGGTGAAAAAAAGAGTCTTTACATACCATAAAGCTCATAATTTGGGAGTTCTGTTGATAAGGCAAACTATGCAAGTATAAACATGACAAACAGTGACTACAGAAAAGGTTTACCTAAACAGTGGCTGTTGGGGATCAGGAGAAGAACAAAAGTTAATGGTATACCCATCACATTTTTAAATTTTTCTACCCAAATATTTCACTGTATGTCTATGAGATATTAAAAGCAGCCTGGAAAAGTAACCCTAATCTTAATCCAGCTATAAGACTGTAAGTCAATTTTTTTATGATATTCAAACTTCATTCGCCATCACACCATGGTTAATAGTTGTATGGTTTACTGATGCAGTGCTACTATCATCCTCACTTATAGGAGGCAGAAAGGCAGGTGAAAAGGGAAACAGTTTATGACACGCTGTTCGGTATTCTTCACACTGGGTATTACAGATCCCAAAGCTCCCATCAACCAGTGCCTCGAAAACTTTTGTTAAAGTCTAAAAGAGAGAAGAATAAAAATACATAAATTAATTAAACATCTTCTACCAATAAGCTGTTTAATCAAACCTATAATTTGTACACTGAGAAAACTAGATGACTTCCATGGTCTACAAAAGCACTAATGCCCCTCTATAGTTGGGGAAAATTTTCCAGTAAAAAGATTTTTAGGAATCAAATTGTAAGGTACAAGAAAAACAATAAAATTCCAAACTTATCCTTAAATAATGCAAAAAATGAAATACAAATAACTAAAAATGTAAGTGCTAATGTAAGTCCCTTTTTAAATGCATACTTAAAATAGCTCTCTTAGAAGATCTATCTATAAATTCTATCTATTCTATCTATAAATAGTAATGCAAGTTTGAAAGTTCATCTCAACAAACATTAATTCTGCACCTATTAAGTGCAAGGTCCCCACAAAAGTGATATTCTGTTGTTTCCTGAATGCACAAAGGCTATGAGAGAGAAATACAATTTCCTTCATATTTTACTGTACTAAGAAGTCTTTAAGTATTGACTAAGAGACAAACTATGCCTGTTGCCTAAGGACCAATCTAACTAGGGTGGGGTTCAGTAGCAGCAGGCTGGCCACTAAGTAAAGAATTCTCTGGCCATGGTGGTGGGAAGACCATGAGGGGGAACACGCAATACCCTAAGAGTCACAGTTTAGAGATAATCTTTAAACCTTAATACAACTACTGCCTGTGAGAACTTTATCTAATGAGAGGACATACTAAAACTGAAACACAGTAATACTGTCATTCTCATAAATGAAACCAGAAAATGAAATTCCAGTTAAATGGGGTTTTTTTATGTAAAGAATGGCTCTCTGGGAGATGGGAGAAGGGTTACTTAGGGAAATTTAGACAATGTCAAAAGGCACAAATACAAAATAATTTTTAAAATAAACATAACAGATAAGGGGGGAAGAAATTATAGTTACATGCTCTTCTCACAGTAAAATAAAGAAATTAAATGAGCAGAAGCACTTAAAAACAAAGAGAAATATCATTTCATGTGAAACTTGGTCAGCTAGCCTTAGAGGGCTCAAGAAAAATACAAGCAAAATATTACCATGAAGGTGCAGATTATGTGTCAATATGCATGGATGGTGGAGGGTAAAGTAAATAAATTTCACAAAAAATTTTGACAAAATTCTCCAACCTTAACATATATTTTGATAGTTGGTGGCTTTGACATGAAAGTGGGCACCTGGGCAGGACAGCCAAAACTATACTATATATGCAAAATCAAAATATGCTCCAAATATGTACATGATTAAACATAAAAGGCAATATCATAAAAAAGTAGAGAAGTAAGGAAGATATATGGAGAGGAGACGTAGGAATCTTTGGATACAGGAATAGGTCATAGACAAACATGGATAGAGAAAATCACAGAAGATAAAATGGGCAATTGTGACCACATAAAATTTTAAAAGTTTTGTACAAACAAAACAAATGAAGGTAAAATTTTAAGGGGAACAGGTAACTAACTGCAACAAATTCCTCTGAAAAAGGTCCCCTTTCCAAGATATATGTGGAACAATATCAAATTACAAGAAAAAAAATCAATTCTCCAATTGATAAATGGTAAAGGGATATAAATAGACAGTTCTCAAAGGAAGAAATCCAATCTATCAATAGCCAAATGAAAAAATGCTTCATGAGAAATGCAAAATAAAGCAACATTGAGGTGCCACCTCACACATCAAAGTGGCAAAAGATGACAAAGAAAATAACAAATGTTGAAGGAGCCATGAGAAAAAAACCACATCAATTAATACAGTGATGATGTAAATTGGTCCAGCTATTCTGGAAAGCAAAAAAATCACTAAATGGTACCTTGTACCAGCAATGCCACTATTAAGACTATGCCCTAAAGAAACCAAGAAAAAGACTCATGTGTCCAAAAATATGAGATCTTTTTGTGGCAGCAAAAAACTGAAAATTAAGGAGTCACTCATCAATTAGGGAACTGCTGAAGAAATTATGATAAATGAATGCAATGGAGTACATTGTGTCTGTAAGAAATGATTAAGGAGGTGACTTCCGAGAAATCTGGGAAGACACGTATGAAGTAATACAAAGTGAAGTGAGCAGGACCAGAAAAACAATTTATACAGTAACACTGTAAAGACAAACAGTTTTGAAAGACTTTGAAAGAACTCTGATAATGTCAATGACCTACCATAATCCCAGTGAATTAATGGTGAAGCAATCTATGCAAATTCTAACAGAAAGGTGACATACTTACGGTGCAGAATGACATAGCCAAGAACAGAACTTATTTTGCTCAACTATGCAAAGGGATGGGTTTTTTTAATTTGCTTATTGAATTGTTTGGGTTTTTTTTTTTACTCTCCACTGTATTTTGCTGTCCTGTTAAGTGACACTATTTATAACTTTCTGTATTTCTCATAATATTTTGAAAATGAACATGTACCTTAACCAGTCCTCATTAATCTTAGGGTTTTCCCTCCAGCACTACTTCCAGTTTATTCTGTATAAATCATACATTGTCCTATGTAATATTTCAAAGGCAAAAGAGAGAGGCTTATAACCAAAAATAACTTGCCCTACAAAACTGATGATAATTCTAATGTGTGTGTGTGTAAAGTTATAGATATATTCTACAGTATAATTCTACAGACCTTTAATGGAATAGAGAACTTGTAAGCATTTCTGATTAAAAGACTTAAGATGAATAGTAACTTTGAAATAAAAAAATAAGAGTTCAGATAATCTTAGAAAGGTGAATATATTTTAGCAACTACATGATGATGCATTCCTAACATTCTAATGGGGAAGAAGAAACAAGTGTCCCTTCAGAACTTTAACATCTTCAAAGAGTACTGAGGGAATTAAAGAATAAAAAACAGATCTGGGGGTGAACTAATTATGTTCTGAAGGTTTGAGGAAGGGAAGACAGGGGAAAAGTTAAAAGAAAAAATAATGTAGCAAAGAGAAAGAACTTTTCATTTCTCATAGTTGGGTTTTGTGAGGCGAGAACACAGAGATAGAAGAAAAAGGGAGGGGAGAGAAGGCATCACATGAAACTCACTCTTATATGGCAGGTAAAAAACTGAGAAAACATACACACACAATTGATGTAGAAATACATTAAACTCAACAAAGCAAATTGGGGAGATGGGTTAAGAGGAAAGATGATACCGGGAGAAAAAAATGGAACATTACTGAGCTGTAAAAAAGTGACACAAAAGAAGATTGCAGAGAATTCTGCGAAGTATGAATTAACTCAGAGGGAAGTGAGCAGAAGCAGAACAATTTATACAGGGATGAAAACACTGCAAAGTAAAATAACCATGTCTGCAGAGGACTTTAGATGAAATATGTTTTACTGAGAGACTCACAGCGCATAAAGAGACAAACATTTTTGCATATAACCACTGTGTGGATCTGTTTTGTTTCACTATGTTTATTTGTGACTCAGGCTTTATTTTGGGTTTTGTTGTTGTTGTTGTTGCTGTTTTTTAATCTCAATTTTTAATTGAAAGTGGAAGGTTGAGGCAGGGAAAGAGAGGACAGTAATAGTGATATCAAAAAAAAAAAAAGAAAACCACTGGGGGAAAAAATACATTTTAATGCACTGAAGAGAGCAAAAAGTTCAGAAGGAAACACAGAAAAGCAGGACAATTTTGAAAGTAATATGCTAAATTTACTACACACACACACACACACACACATTTAAAGCAAGCAGTAGGAAATAGATTGTTTCATATATTTAATCCTCTTTAAGTGTTCTGTTATACATAAGGAAAAGCTCTTTTGGGGGGTAGGAGGGGGAGAGGCAGTCTTTGAATTCAGAATAGAAAATTTTTTTAAAGGGAGAGAGAAAGGAGGTCCAATGTCCTGAGTATTGAATACCATCAGGATCTGGAATGGATGATAAATTTAGATAACGTGAATCTCAGTGGAAGAAAAACTGTGGAATGATGGCAATAGAGGGAGAATCTGGAGAAGCTGGAAATGGCAATGGGAAGCCAATAAAGCCTATGGTATAAACAGAGGGTGTAGCCAGAAAGATGACAAGCAATGCAGGCTCTTCCAAAGGGAGTCAAGGTCTCAGTGAGTGTGAGAAAATGGAAAGAGTAAAAGAAGAAGAAAAGCTATATGTGGAAAGAAACACAAAGGCATTTAGTTTGCATCACTTATAAACATGACAGTTTACCTTCACATTTTTATCTTTTATAGTTTCATCCAATCTAGTAGCAATAGCAATTGCTTTCTCTTGTCTTGATTCATCTAGGAAATACATCATTTTAGCACCTAGAATCACAAAATGTAAACACATTTAAAAAGAAGCACAAGACACATGATCTTTCTCATTTATTCTATAAATAATGTTGTCCAGATCACCACGAGTCAAGCATTTGTGGCTATTTTGGTGTTCAAGTCCCAACGTTCTTCCCATTAAGTAGGCAGGTACAAATTAAGTTTTTTTACCAATATAATTAAACACAGATTCTACCCTAGACTTCCCTTCTCCTATAGTCTTTAAATAATTGTTTTAGTATTGGTTAAGCAGATATATTCATAAAGAACTCTGAAATAATTTTTAAAATCCCTATCTACATTATTTCAACACATGTAGACCATGTCAGGTATGCTGTAGGGTAATTTTTTTTTTCAGGTATGGGTTGGACTAGATGTCCATCAAGGTCCCTTTCAAATCTAAAATTCATTAGTTCTGTGACCACCAGGCTACCAAGAGACTAAAATAGTGATTTGCTAAGTAGTATCCCAATGACTTTAAAGTTACTATATCTATAAAGGGATAGATTCTAAAACTAAAAAAAATATATCAAGCCTACCTGCAAGTAGATGCTGAATGGAGGTAGCATTATGCTTGAGAAATTCTTCATTAAAACTTTCCAAATCTTTGTTAACAAAGATTTTCTGCATTTCTTGAGTTAGGACTTTGTTCACTATTTCTGGGAGATTACTATGATTAGACACTAAAAAAAAAAGTTTATCATTAACTAAAATATCCTCAGGTTTATCTCAAAACCACACACATACACTCAGTCACATACACACACACACACACACACACACACACACACACACACACACACACACACACACACACACACACACCTCTCTCTCTCTCTCCCTCCCTCCTTCTCTCTCTTTTTCTCCTGTACAATCAGATAACAAAAGCAGTGTTAGACTTAGAATCATCACATATACATATATATGGGTATATACAAGGTAAATACATTATTATTATGAATTTATTGTTATTCTTTAAGAAACACAAAGGGTAACAAAATTAATATAACTGTTTCTCACTTTATAAGTTTGTATTAAAGATACTCAATTTTGAGCTAATAGCAGTATATGCAGTGTGTCCTGGTAGATAGAGAACCAGCCTCTGAGTCATGAAAAATCTCTGAAACATATTGGCTGTGCAACTCTGCACACAGCTTACCCTCCTGGAGCCTGTCCAGTTTTCTATGACCTTAAGTTGCAAAGTTGGTGCTGAACTGTACTAGGAGAGGGAATTCTGTCACCAGGAGTCACTGATATCAATGAAATCACAGGTTTATCTATGCCTCCCCTCCACCCCCGCCACGACCACTATTTTCTATATTCTGGTATTTGGCTCATGGATATATTTTTATTCAACCACAACTATTTCTCTCAAAGAAAAATCTAGGAGTAAGAAAAGTATGGATAGTATTCATTATACTTACCAGATCTAGAGAATTTAATTAAACACTCATGTAGCCATGGGTTATTACGGTTAATAGCAAAAGCCCTTTTCACCGACTGCAACATTAACAAAAATTTTCCTGTATCATAAAATTAAAGAAAATCATTCAGAATATTTCATATTTTGCTATATTTTAATTAAGTAGTCTTTCCTACCCGCCTCCCAGTACTCAGTTTCTTATTTTCTCAAGCATGTAACAAAACTAACTATGGAGGACAAACAAGCAATTTTGAATCAGAAAAAGTTGTCTTGATCCTTTGCTCTGAGTAGCAACTATTTTAACATATAAAAACAATTAAATATAAATTCTTTTTTTTTAAATTTCTTGATCCAAAATTGCCCAACTTGCCAATGTTGGGCAAGTGTTAGAAAAACAATTAAATATAAATTCTTTTTTTTTTAATTTCTTGATCCAAAAAAGCAAATCCATGAATACATTTCCTTAATTATATTAGTAACTAAAATGGGGACAAAACAAACACTTATATTTATCAATCCAAATACAATTTCAAAACAATCAACTTCATTTAGCCCATCTTCCTAAGCTCTTCCCAGTGATGCTACATTTGTTGCATATCTAATTTTCAAGTCAACTGAAACATTCTTTTTTAATCAAATAATCTTAACTTGTCTTTAATGTAAGAGATGATTATTTAAGTAACTCATATTATTATCTTTTTTAAAAACTGTTTGGTTACAGAAAGTATTTGATAGAAACCAAAATGCTTCCTTAAACACTTTGCTCCAACAAGGTATCTCCCATTATGATGTTAAAATTATACAAGATTCCTTGAAAGATACAAGAGAGACAACCCTGCTCAATGACTCTTCAAATATAAATATCAAGAAAGACAACATATGTTCATCAAAAGTTGCACCACTGCTTTGGAGGATGTCCAGCAAAGTCTAAATGGAAAAGGGACTTTGCATAGATTAAACACTCCAAATGTTCCTACTCACAGATAACACCACTTTGACTACATCCAGCACAGCCCTGGAATACTGAAGAGCCTTACTCATTGAAAATCATACTTTGATATCTTTCAGTGAAACTATGATCTCATCAATGGGGATACTATTTTCAATAATGCAGATCACAATCCATCCTATGCAACTCTTGTACATATCATGTCAAATCTGGGGTGGATATTAATAGAGTACTTAGGTCATCCATGGATATTTCTCACTCTAGCTACAAGATCAGTCTTTCTTTTTCCAATCAGGTTTTTCTAATGACATCCTTTGCCACTTCTATTAATAATGTAATGTTTATAATGTTAAGATATGTAATACATGTGCTATATGTTTCCAAATGCAATGCTCAAGCTAACTATTCTCTCTTCAGTTAATTGCCATCAGTTTCTTTAACTTCAACTCTTCAGAAAAGGAGGCAATCCATCAGCCAAGGCTTCGTTTCAGAATAAAGCTTAGGTTCAATTTTTCAAATCTGTACAATTTTCCAAAGGCGATCCAGCCTGCTCCCCATGATGCAATGCTGGGTTCATCTCATCATCCATACAGAGTTTCTTCCTAAGGTGCATGTACAGGCTCAATGGGTTGTCCATTCAGCTATATATCAATATGACAATAGATGCTTCACCCCCTTGGATTTTCCAATGTAATTAGGAAAAACTTATTTGAGAAGTATGAGTCTCAATTAGGCAGTTCTGTTGTAACACTCCAAGGCCTGATGAGATTAGCAGTGTCATCTACAAAGTGGCACTTCTAGAGGACACTACTGGACAAAGGATCCCTCAACAAGGGCTTCATACTGAAAATCCTCCATCACAGTGGTAAACATTCCCTAAAAAGTAATTATCACTAATTCTGACATTACTGGTGCTCATCTAAAGCACTATAATATCTTAATTAAGCAGTTGCGTTGTGATAAACTGCAGCACAGACATGGTTTCCTCTGAAACCACACTGGCAGATAGACTGGCCTAATGTAAAACAATCAAGATAGCTTTTTTTTTCTTAAAATGTGCTGGGAAGAGAGTTTAAGAATAAAAGCTACAAAAAGGATAGTCTTTATATCTCAACATTGTTAATCACATACATATTTTTTAACACAGGACTATAAGACCTAATAGTAATATACATACAGTCTAAAGCTTTTAACAAATGACAGCTGTAAAAATATAATAAATTTGTAAATTGTTCTTCTAACTTCCCCAAAAATTAACAGTGAACAACAGCGTAATCTGATATCCAGATAGATGAACCAGTGTTAATTTGCAAGACTCCTCATATTTAAAGTCTACCAAATCTAGATTAAGTTAGCTCAAATGATCTTGAAAAAAAATTTTTCATATAACATTTGGGGCACAAATCCCAAAGATGGTTGACTGGATTTCTATGCTCCATATTTCCTAATTATCTGAATTCCACACTTCAGTAATTTCCTAAGGATAATAATACAGTTGAACACATACAGGTCCTAAAATGATCTTAATCATAATAGGAAGCATTTCTGTTGCAAAGTAGAATTTGGAAGTAGTGGTAGTATAGACAGGGACCAAGCCCCTTTTTCTGGATGATTAAATGACATCAAATGAGTTCTGATGGTTGTCTGAAGTATCTCTGATATACAAGGAGCAAAATGTCTTAATGTCTTAACCTGAAGGGAATAGTAGGAAGTGCATGAGAGTGGAGTCACTTTACTTTCTGAGTTGGGTGACAGCAGAATATTCCCGAGAATCAATACTGGGGCAGTAACAAGACCTGGCTAATATCCATTAAAAGAGGAGGGATGAGAGAAAAATGCACGTTGGAGGGCAGAGGAATTTCCTCTAAGTTACTGGAGAAAAAAATCATTGAGAATAATCTCTTTTCCTAGGCTTAACAAGTTGGGATTGAGGGGAGGTTATAAAAACACAGATGCTGGCCTGAATAACGGCTAAAAGACCCAAGGACTAGATCCGTAGAACCATAAAGATGACAATGGAAAACTGGGCTGAAGTTTTGCTTCTGAACTCAATAATGATTATTCCTATTACTATGACATCCACTTTAATCAAAAGTTATGAATAAATATGCTACTTCAACATTCTAACAGAAAGGATATACCAGTCATTGATAATTTAGATACAACAAATAATTCATAGCAAACATCCTTATGCCAACTTCAGGGTTCATATGACAACAAATTTCAGTGATGAAGCATCTGATTACATATAGTTTGTGGATAATTTCCATTTTCTAATTCACTTGAAAAGCTAAACTATGGACATTTTTGCTTATTTCTTCACAGTGTTTTTGGGTGACTTTCATTGTCCCTCACTTAGAAGAATTTTTGCCAAAAAAAAATTAAAAAAAAATAAATTCCCAAGCAATGTATTAAAGAGAACTGAAGAAGACAACTGAAGTACTATTCCTAAGTTCAACTGTTCAGGAGAGTCATGGGAACTCATCCAGAGGAGAGTGGCTACTAAGTATTTTGATCAGGTCATATGAAGGAGAATAGTTAAGAGCATTGGTGATGGTTAGCCTTGAGGAAAGATGGTCTGATCTGCCATAATAGCTGTCATCAAATATATTTAAGATTGCCAAGTGAAAGAGATTTATACTATATGGCACCAGAGGTGGAACTAGGACCAGTGGGTGGAAAAGTAGATTTCTGCTCAATATAAGTTAGAAATGTCCAAAAGAAGAATGTGCTCTCTCACAAAACAGTGAGTGCTCCACTGAAGATGTTCAAGTACAGGCTGGATAACCATTCTGGGGTACTGTTGTAAAAAGGAATCATATGACAGGCAATGAGTGATAAAGTGATTGTCACTGCCTAGGGTGTCTCAAATTCAGTTGAATCTGGGACCTCACAGATCTAGATGTTTTCTCCAGTAACACAGATAGCAAGTAACCTGTCCATGAATGCCCATCCTATGAGAATCTCAACCATATTTTCCCATAAGTTTGCCACAAGAGATCTATCCAATGTGCTGGAAGTCTCCTTGTTTTTTGTTTTTGTTTTTTTCCTGGAACTTCTACGATACGAGTGGAACATGCTGGCTCCTCATACCATCATCTCTTCCTATCACACATTTACCTGACAGCATTTTTTACTTGGGTTCTTCTCTGAAGTGTCTCATTGGTTTTATGTAGCAGCTTGCTCACACCTACCATGATAGATAGGTCTCTGCATGATATTAATTTTCAATTCTCCAGTCTTATTCCAATGCCTCATTGTAGTGTGAAGACAACTCTGAGTTCTCAAAGATTACAATTACAAAGTGTAAGCTCTGGGAGGCCCCAGCAGACTATAAACCAGTGAGTATGGCTCTGATACATGAAGTCAAGTTTTTGAGGAATGACCTAACTGTAAGTACAAAAAGCCTCATCACCAGGCTGGTGACACTTGGTAATTAAATTCTTGGCCATGGCAATCCATGAAGTTAAAATGTGAAAATGGATAAAAATGGTAAATTTGTGGTTCCTAAAATAATCAATGATTCAAACTAAAAGAAAAAAGGCTTGAAGTCACCTTACCTTTTCTAAAGTATATTTCAAATGCTAAAAGATGAGTGTCAATGTTATCAGCAACAAGAGTCTTAAGTGGTGTAAGGAACTTGACGGCTTCTTCTAATGGGTTTTCTACCTGTTTTAAAGGGAAAGTCAGTGTCATTTAAAGCACAGCACTAAGGACTGACTTTATGTCCTGTTCTACTCTTCTTAACTCCAGGCATTTCTCTCATGCTCTCTCTTGCCCCATTGAACCCTTCTCTCCAACAAAGAAGTCAAGTCGAGTGACACAGCAGCCACAACTGACAACACATACAACTTTCTGCGTGGAGAGGCCCCCTGGCTTTTTTTTGAAGAAAAGGAAGCGGTTTCATCCAGTTCTCCTGAGCCCATTTTGTGTGTTCTCACTTCAGTTCAGCTACCCTCATCCCCTTCCCCTTTTTCAGTACCATTTCTACTTGCCCATGTAGCACTTGGGGAACTATGAGATGGAGCTCTCCTATTCAAATCCTAATAATCCTTATTCAGAGAACTGATTTACATCAGTTAAGCTTTTCATAAAACTGCTGGCTTAACTTTTTTTCAATGTCTGTTTTTTAAAATCAATTTCCAATTCCAAAATATCAACAGCTTCAATAAATAAACCAATCTGAAATCATCTAAATTGCAACTATATCTGTTCTTTTTAATTTCTGCTTCCACTTTAGTACTGATTTTTGTCTCTGCTCTAATAAAATAACAATAGGTCAAGATAGGTAGCTAACTCAGAAATTATCTCAATATTGAACAAATTATTAGTTATCTGTTAGAATTCAACAAATCAAGAAAACAAACATTTATTAAGCACCTACTCTATTGCCAGATTCTATGCTAAGAGCTGGAGAAATGCAAAAAACATTCCTTTTTCTCAAGAAGCTACCAGTCTCATTAATGGGAGAGACAACAATCAAACAATAACTGTACAAACAAGATAGAGAGAGACAAGATCAATCTGATATAATCTTAGAGGGGAGGCATTAACATCAAGGGGCATCAGGAAAGTTTTCTTGTGGAAAGTGGGATTTTAGCTAGGATCTGAAGGAAATCATGGAAGCCAGAAACAAGAGATCTCCAGGCATGTGAAAATATAGGGAGTCATGAGAGGCAGGGTTAGGTGTGAGGAACAATAAACAGATTATGAGAATAGAATTGGCTGCATTCTTCGTGATATTACTGGGAATTCACCAAGGCAAGAACCTTTAAGTTCTCTTCTTGAAGAAAGTCATCACAGAGTCAAAAAGCTTCTATATAGTTTACAAGCTTTTGGTCTCCCTGATTTCTTGTTTCTGGAACCATATCTTCTACCATCTCCTCCCCTGTGTCTCCCTTTGCACTGAAATTACCACAGATTAAACTATATGACAATTTATTTTGGAGGGTCTTACTAAGTTCTTATTGTAATATCATTACAAATTTCTCTACCACTAACTACAAGAGATATCAGAACATAATCTGTAAAAAAAAAAAAAAAAAGACCTTCATAAAGGTCTTTTTGCAAATGCTTATCATGAATGTTGAAATAACAGATGATCAAATGTTTCCCATGAAATGTTTCTTATTGCCCTTGGATGTATGATAAAGTTAACTCCTTAATATGCTTCTTTAGGGAGAATTTGTGCACCATCTTCCACTTAGCTAAAATTTCCTTTGGCTTCTAATTTCACAGAGTATTTACACTCTTAAAATAACTACAACTTTGTGTAACTGTGAAAATAAGGTTCCCTCAATGTGTACAACACAAAGAAACAGGCCATAATATGCTTAAAGTTTACAAAACACTTGTTCAAAAGCAATTAATTTTTCTTATCAACTGACATTCATTTTTTACCAATATTATTGATGTGAGGACTATGAAGTGACTTCTAAATCAAAGACTAAATTATGTCACTATCAAAACAATCTATTCACCAGAAACATTAGAATAAGAGATATTATTGTTTTAATAAATCTGTCTCACCCTTTCAAGTTTTTCAGGGACTAATTCTTCCTTGGGACCCCTGGTTTCTTCTTCTTCCTCATCTCGTTTTTTCTTCGGATTTTTTTGCTGCCGGTCTCTCTCAGCATGCTTTCTCTCTTCTTCCAATTTAGCTTTTTTCTGGGCTCTTCTCTGCTTGCTGAGCATTTTCTTTAATTCTTTGGCTGAAAGGTTTTCTACAAATACCAAAATGAGCCAAAAATTCTTATTCAAAGTTTCATACAGTGAAACAATATTATTTTGCAGTAGTGTTAATTGAGCTCATGCAAATCACAGGCCTAATTTTCTGTTATCAGGTTTTTGTAAACTATTGATGCTGATTCCTCAGATATGTAATATACAAAACATTTTATGTTTCTGATGCTGAGGAATTACATGATATGTATGCATGAATCCAGCAGGAATAAGACCATACAATATTTAATATTGTTCATATATCAAGAAGTTAATGTGAGATCATACTGCAATAAAACCTACATATATCCAAACCACAGTTCTTTTTCTTTGTCCAACTTTACAAATTTGAATGACCTTTTAATGCTACTAAGTTTCTTAAATTTCCTAAATCATGATATTCTTATCCAAAGTCAAGTAAAACAATGATCTGAATATCTGTTAAATTATTCTCTACACAGTCTCACCACTGTTACAAAGACAGAAAATTCATGAGATTTATAGCACAACCTTAAATCCATTTGAAATTAAATCTTCACATGTAACTTGCAATTTGCATAAATGCTATTCTGAAGCTTCTATCCCCTTGTCTTATGTAGTTCTTCTTAGTTACCTGAATTCACTTCTTGTTCTTTACTTTCACTGGTTAATGGATTATCATGCAATTTCAAGTATATTTCAACTGCAGATTGAGCAGCCTTGAAATAGAAAGCGTGTTTCCTGAGTACATCTTCTAATCGCAAGAGGTCAACATAGGCACGAAGAGTCATCTTTCTCATGCAGTATGTATGGAAGTCAAATTGATCATCCGTTATCTCAAAAAAATGCTTAAAAAGAAAACCAAAAAATTATTACACAAGGTCATGACTCCCATTCTGACATAAATTGGACTAAGTAAACTTCTGAGGTCCTTGCCAGTTTTGAGGTCTTACAATTTGATTACTAAAACCTAGAAAATTATTTTTATTTCTCTACAGAAAAATATGTGGGATTTAAAAGCAGAATTTAAAACCTTCACAACTTCTTTTGGCAGCCTATTCCAGTACCAAATCACCCTTACATGATAAATCTTCCCTTGTGTTTAACCTACATTTCTCTGGTTGAAGTCTAAGCCTATTTCCTCTAGCTCTATCTTCTTTGAATAGAGATAACAGCATCTCTTCATAATATTTGCTACCCTTTAAGGCAATTATCAAGTTACACATCAGTGGCCTAAAGTAAAGAATTTACTATTTTTCAAGCTTTTGTTTATATGCCAAGGGCTCTCATCTATCTTTCCATATATAAATCAGTGGAGATAGAATGCTCTTCTAGTACCTTAACTTTCCCTTCTCAATAGTTCCCCTAGCTTTTATGCCCTTTTGTTACAGTCATATAAATGGAGAAAAGTGAAGGGTTCTTAGGCAGGAAGGAAATAACAGGAGAATCGGCTACATAATCTTTTGACAATTTTAGCCAGTTGGAAAAGACAGGGACACATTCAACTAAATACAAGCCACACAATGATTAAAGATATAGAGTTGGAAGGAACCTTGGAGATCAGGTGATTCAGCACCCTCGTTTTACAGATGGTTCAGGTAGGTTAAGTCACATAAGTATTAAGAGGTCACATAAGTATTATGTATCAGAGATAAGATGCGAACCCAAAGTCTCAACACCCAAAGCCAGTGCCAAGACCATTATGCTCTATTAAACTTTAGAGTTCTGTCCTAATAAAGGAATTCAAAATTGAGGACTACATACATACAACACAAGAAAATAAAGTACATAAGGATAAAGTTAATAAGTTCATATTAATTTGCAAATCTTTCAGAAATCATGTAGAAGGCATATGATCAAACACATGAACTCCCTTACCATCAATGAGCTAGTCAATTCACACATGGAAAAAATATGTAATTGACTTCTTTTTTGACAAGGTATAAAGATGTATATTTTGCAACAGAGATAGTTGATATGAACTTAATATGAACCAAGTTACATTTAGCACATCTGAGAAAAATTTTACGTTAAATAACATTGCTGAGACTCATAAAGGTGAAGAAAAAAGAAACCAGTACTCAAAGCAAAAGAATAACTATAAAAACCAGTAAGAAATTAATGAATTTTTTTCTTGTTCATCTTTAAAATGGATAGGCATTAGCTTAAATAAAAAAGGCAATACATAAGCTTCTTTTTGAGATATATTCAAGTAAATGGATTTTAAGTCATATTTCTGTTCACTAAGACAGGAGGGAACCATTTAGAACTAAAAATTTTTATGTCATCTCCTTATCAGTAATAGCCCACAGGCTGCCTCTCTCCACCTGTCTTCCATTAGTTACATGGTTACACAGTTTAGGGTTGGCAAAGTAGCCAGTTTAGGATTAAAATCACTTTGAACCAGAGGAAAAAAGTATACAGATGGTTTAAGCAATTCATATCATTTTGTTATTTCTGCTTTCGTGAGGGAAAAGTTATAGAGATGCCACATAGAAATAAAGACAAACTTAATAACCTGGGAGGATTTTTACACTCAAATTTTCTAACACTAAGAAAAGCTAGGCAAGTTAAAAGCAAATCAAATAAAGCTAAGTTACTAACTCTAAAATGAAGACCCCAGATAAGTCTGGTAGTATATTAGTAAGTCAAGTGAAAAGTCTAAAAATTAATTTACTATAGAAAAAGTCCACATTTACCATGTATCACAAAGCAGTGAAGTAAAGATCTATAATTTCATTTGTAAGTTATGAAAGACACCAGGAAGAACAGATTAAAGGAGTCAAAATCAGGTTTGAGTTAAACCAAGATTTTAGACAAGATATTACAGATTCAAGAAAAGCCATTTACTTCTCTTTCTCAACATTCCTTAAACTTTCTCACTGTAATGGCTCAGATTTCCATCATGAGACTATGACAACTCTGAGTTATCTTCCAGACAGGTAACAAAAGACCTCAAGATTAAAGAAGTTTCAGTTGTGAGTAATTGTCACTAGATAATTTAGTCATGCTGGATAGCTACCCACTTTATTTTCCTTAATAAAATATCTTTTTATGGATGAAGACTAAGCAGCCATGGAAACGTAAGGAAAGTGATGAATTTCCTATGGTTCTGGATCTAAGCAAAGAGTTTTTTAAGAATATGTTGTCTAGATGGTAGTACTTTGGGCACCACAAATGCACAAGACAAATTAAAAACCAACTTTAAAAAATCTCAATTCCTTAGAGATGTAAGATGCACAAAATCCATGATCCTGCAGCACAGATTTTCACTGTCCTCAATAAAAATAGCTATATTCTCTACAAAAAATATCAGAAAGAGAAAGATGCTAAACACCAACTTCTGGGTCATCCTAGAATTCTGTCATATTTATATCTAAAGTACAAAAAAGATCAAAAGAACATTCAGAATAATGTTGCCCTTCATGTGAGACCTCTTAAAGTCAGATCAAAGAAAACAGATGTGGATTTGAATTATCTTCTCTTTACCCTCTGGGTTTTATTTTAGAGATATAAGGAAAAACAGAAAAAGAGCATCTAACATATTTTAGAGATCTAAGACAGAAAAGAATGAAATTTTTTTGTATAAATGGAAGACACTTGAGAATCCTTCAAAAAAAATTTTTTTGATAAGGCTCACCAGCAACTATTGTAATGACACCTTCAAGATTATAATTCAGTTTCTCTAATTTTTAATTAAAATGGAGTTTTGACAAGAAACTTCTCAAGTTTATTATTTTTAATAAACTTTATCTTTTTAGATACTGAATTTATTTAGAATTTAATACTTACTGAATTAATATTTTTTATTAAGAAAAGAGGAGTAAGATTTTGTTTAATTTAATAAAAATTTTTAACTGCAGAGGAAAAACTGGCTTACTAATGCCTTGATATTAATGGTGTAATCTTTTCCACAGTTCAATCCAGTTCTTCCAGTTCACTCCATTTTTCCAAACATAATCAATCTCTACTTTGAATTTAAGACTCAAAATAGTTTACTGAATTAGCAATTGGTATGTATGCCCACAGATGGTGATTTTGGTCCCTGGTTATTCTATGTAAGTATGAATCAATATATTAAACAGGAGTTAGGGATTCTATGCTCTGCTCTTTGGCATAGTCTAAATCTAATTTAAATAAAATACTATATTCAGGTGAATATGAAAATATATTCTGTACTGTAGCTAAATCTATTGGGGAAATACAATCTAAGGTAAAGAATATATAGCCTTTCTATAGAGTGTCACAGTTATGATGATAACTGGACATTCAGTATAATGCTTTTTATCCTATTGTTCCAGTTTGGAGCTGAAGGAAATTGCCATTAGCAGATAAATGGCACTCTAGTGATCTATTTAAGGAGATGACCAATTTCCCATGGGTGTAGCAGTGGTCATCAAAAACCTGCATTCTCTTCTTTAATGAAAAAGTTCTTTTCAGTCGTTTCTATTCCTAACCTCCTCCATAAAAAAAGACTAATTTAAATTAGAATGTTCAAGTACTAAACACTTGTTTCAGCCAGAGACCTTATAGGCTTTCAGATTAGCAAGAAAAAGATAAGTAAAAAAATGTCCCCATCAGTACTGGACATTTATACAGACCTACCAAGACATCTACCAGCCCATGGGCATGAAATCTGGATTGTCCCTAGAAGTGCTTGGATATAATTAATTCTAGTTGGTCACTCCCTTCAACGTCCCCCATTAAGATGTCTTCACTTTGGGTAACACCTCAGTGTCTTCACATGGAGAAAAGGCCAAAGTTACTGCCATGGTGCAGACATCAGGCTCACCTGACTACGATGCCTGTGGGTTTATACTGCGTCAGCATGGGAAGAGTGGTGCAGAATGACCCCACAACTGAGGGCTGCTGAGGACTGCCACAAGTGGTGCATTTGCGGCTCTTTTCCTCCTGTGGTCCATTTGGAAGGAGAGTGCTTCAGAGATGACAAAGAACAGGAAAACAAAATTCACACAAAGGAAAAGAAAAGTCTCCTCTCTAAACCTTTTAATAGTATGGAACAGTAAGATATCTCTCAAACACACACACACACACGTGCGTGCATGCATGCACATCCCTAAAAATTTTTTTTTAAAAAGCCTTCAAACTGGGCACAGGTTGTTGTGAGAAGCACTGCACATGGGTATGAATGTCCTGGGAAGACAGGAAGACAAGTTGGAGAGAGACTGGCTGGGGTCTAGATCCTGATGTAATGAGGAAAAAATAAATTCAATGGGCCTGATAGCTTGCTGTATACTTAAATGGTACCTCCAGACTAGTGGAAAATTAAATAACTGCCAAATTATAGGACCAAAATTATTGTTATGATCATTATTAAGTAATGCCAGCTAGTGGGTTTTTTTTCCTTCCTTGAGATAAAAACACAACAAACCTAAGAAAATCATGAAAACCTGAAGTGCCAAAAGAACAAATAACTAGTCACAACTTCTGCAAGTTTAGACAGTGAATATCAAAATCTCTTTTCACTATGTACTTCCCAATGGAACTGGAATGGACAGGCACATAGAAATAAACCTGTTATCTATGACTAACCATCTTTGGAGATAGAAAATGCCAACATGTCCAACCACTTACCCTTTCTATTTCATGGCACTTTTTTAAGGCTTCACCATACTTCTCCAGTCTCTGATAAGCTGAAGCACATTCTGACTGATACCACATACACTGCATTTCATTTAGATTTTCCATGGCAGAAGTCCCTTCCTGAAATGAGAGTATTTAAGACTTTAGTGAATATATTTACATAAAGTCCTAAAAATCTATCTCTCTCTTATACAGAAAGTTTTGATTACCATCCTATTAACAGAATTAAATTCTATTTCATTTAAATTTGTTTTCTTCTACCTCTCAATATAAAAATCAGAGCTGTAACTCATTCTACTCTGAATTAACTATTTAAGATTTCAATTAAGTAGAAATAACATAAAGAATCTACTGTAAGTAATAATCTTTCCCTCTTTTCAAAAGGTAGGAACTAACCAGTTCAAAATTTCTCATACAATTTAGATTTTTACTTCACTCTCCAAGTATTATCCAGCACTTGGGGGGAATTAAAGTGTTTCACCAACATATATTTTCCAAATAAGTACATTTTGTACTTTGAAGCACCAAAGCTTCCGTTTTAACATTTCTAAGGGAAATCAAGGCAGACTGCTAATGAAGTACACAACCTCCTGGCACAAGCTCTTTTTATGAAGATTCATTACTGTATAGTCATACGGTTCTGGTATTTGCCTTTTTTTCGTCTGCTTTCTCCCTGATGTCATATTAGCTTTTATTTTTCTGGCATCATAATTAGGCAAATCCCCTCTACTTTGCTGCTTCTAATCTACTGTGGATTAAAAAACAAGTAATTAAAGATTGTATATGGCAGAGGATTTCAGCGTAGGATTTTGGTAGACTTTTTTTGTTTACCTTGTGGTTTGGAAATATGTACAAAGGGATTCTGGGTGTCTGAAGTCTGGCATTTTTCTACACTATAAAGGCAAAGTGGCAAAAGTACATTGTGAAAAGAATGTTTCCTCCCTTTCCTTTTGAACTCTAATTTCAATGTTCACAATTCTTACTCATTAAAGGTTCATTATAAACTATGTGTGAAAAACTGTGTACTTTGCTCAAAGAATGCTGAAAAAATTTATAATTTTCAATGAGGAAATTATTTTGGCTTAGGAATGTTGGGAAGAATTAATTTCTTGAAGGTAAGGACTGTGTCTTAATTATTTTCATCAGAATCTAGCACATTACATTGTACACAGTATGCACATAATAAATGCTTGAATGGTTATTAGGGTGATGTGTGTTGAGAGAAACAAAACCAAAAAGACACCCTGGGGCCAGAAGAAGTTAAATGATTTCCCCAAGGTTGTACAGCAAGGTGACAAGGAATAAAAAGGATCACAGGACCTTAGAGATAGAAAAAAAAAATTCAGAACCTCTAGAGTAGATGTCAAACAGACAGTCCACACACAACACTCCCTCCCTTAGTGTGGTCTGAAATGGATTAAAATGTACTTGGGAAATATTTAACAAAATAAACAAAACACAGGTAATGTTACTATGTAGTTTTCTAAGTAAATAATATGGCCTACAGGGATCCTTATGTCCAGTTTAGTGGCCTCATGTGTATTTGGATTTTGATACCACTGAGCTAGACCAATTCCTTCATTTTACAGATCAAACACTGAAGCCCAAAGAGGTTTTGACTTGCCCAAGGTCTGGAACTTTGGTCCTAAACTCTTAGCCTAAGACCCTCTAGGGTCTGTACCACACTAACCTCCTAAAATCTTCGGCTTTCAAATTTTGTGAGCTTTCAAATATTTAGAGAACTTTTCATACATAACTCTTTTCTCTTACAAACTTTACAAATACTCAACTTTTCTTTGATGAAATTTTTCTTCCAAAATTTATCACCCTAACACCTTTATTCATTCAAACATTTACTGAAAGCCTATTATGGATAATAGAATATGCAAAGTTCTGAGGGAGAGATGTAGTCCTTGCCTCTAAGAAGCTCAAATTTATAATTTCCCCAATGGCCCAAAGTAATACTACTTGGCAAGCTCAAGTCAGTACCTCAAAGACTCCACATGAGTATCTCAGAGCCATTAGTCCTCAATGCCCCCAATTCTACATGAAAATAAAGATGCAAATTTTTATTAAAAGCCCTTTCAAAAATAATGACAAGTCAGCAGTTGTCTAAATATAACACTATAAATCTAAATAGCAGAGATTCATGAAAGGATTTTTTTTTTATTGAAAATAAGCATTTTCTCTAGACACTACTCTTGTTCTGAAAATATATATATGTTATTAGAATGCATAATAAACCTTCAACACTAAGAACAAATTTAATTTTCCATGGAAAATTTTATGTCCACAATATAAATTTATAATTCTAATAAAACTCATGAATTAGCAGTCTACTCATTAATGAGCACCAATCGAGCAATCTGCATGAAGGACACCTCAGTCACAGTACTTGTTTCAATAATCATAATAAATATGTTTTTAGTCTTACTGTTGCTACTTTATTCATAGTTCCCACCACAGGTCACAAACAAAAGCCCTGGTCAACGTCATTATTCCCCTGTTGCTACTGTCCTCTGCTCAGAACCTGGCCTCAGTGTTACAGAATTTTAGACGTGGAGAGGGCTGGAAGTTATATAGTCTGGCCTCCAAATTTGTAAAAAAGCTTGTTAAACTTTGCTGAAGCTCATCTAATTAGTCTTGGTTCCTGATATTCTCTCCACTATTCCTCTTCAATCTCTCAAGAAAGGCAGCTTTTTCAACAACAGCTTCTCCTTCCCTACATATACCTTTCCAGGTCTAATCTTTTATATAGTCAGAATAGCTTCCTTTTCATACTTCTTCCTCCCTATAACTCAACACACTGAAATGTTCTTCAGCTTCACTGTTTAATATGTTCCTGAAAACAATGAAATTCCACAGATAAAGTAAATTAATTTATATCAAGAACCTAACCTAGCATTCATTACTAAAGGTCAACTGCATTCAATCATGCTTTCCCTATATGTAAGGGTATATAAGTATAGGAATTCTGCAAGTATGAACTTGTAGGATACAATTCAATTTGTGGCATACCTGAACATACATAATAACAAGTTAAGCTTCAGTGGAATTCAACTGTGTTCCATAATTCAGAATTTCTGCTCAGAATGATTGTTCTTTTAATTAGTCGTAATTAGTGAGGTTTACTATACTTCACAAGCCCAAAACACAAAATGTTCCAATAACATTAATATTTCCTACCCTTGTGAATTTGGAACACATATCCTCTGCCTCTTTCACCATATTTGCTTGTAGCATGTATTTTGCACATTTCGAGTTTATGAATCTATCAGCTGTGTCCAAAGACTGTGCTTCATCCATCCACTTAGCAGCTTCCTTTAAATTACCTATGTGCTAAAAAAGACCAAGGGAATTATCACTAAAGGACAAATATCATATCATAAAACAAAGGATATGAGAATTTTAAATCTGTCACCTGCACTTTCAAAATAAAACTTTATTTATGTAGAATATTTTTGATATTACCTAAATGTTTAAATCAAAATTCACATTTATTGGCTCTAAAATCTAACATTTTGCACTGAGAAAACACATTTCTAATATCCCTATCTACAACATACCTCTCTCTCTTTCTGTCTCTCTCCATAGATATGTATGTATGTATATGTATATATGTAGTGCTTTAGATTGAATATACAATTTTATAATTTGAAAAAATCAAAGTAAACTTACCTTATAAATTTTCGCCTTTATACAGAACAGTTCTATTAAGGTTGGAGTGCTTGCAATTGCAGCATTAATGTAATCTAAAGCCAATGAGCACTGGCCAAGTTTGTCAAAGTGCTGTGCCAAGAAATATCGAACCCAAAGGAGTGTTGTCGGGGGTTCCTTTTCTCCATTTTCTGCAACAAAAAAAGATAAGCAAAAAAGTCAAAAGCCAATGTGGTTGAAAACAACACTACAGCATTCCAAAAAGGACCAGGTACATAGAAATGACTACAAACTGCTGAGAAGTTAAATTCAAGCTAATTTAGACTTACCATAAGGACTAAAGAAGTCACAAGTTTTTAGAGAAGCTTCATAACTAGTAACAAGTTCCTGTATCATAGAAACCTGTTAAAGAAGTAGTGAAAAAAAAATTCAACCCTTGAAAATGAGTCCTTAACAGTATTTCAAATATGCATACTCATAATGGGCATACTTTTAAAGATCGATATAAAAAAACCCTTAAATTTGAAAAACATTGCATATGTCCTTTCAGAATCATACCAAAATTAAAAAAACATTAAGCTTTTCCCTAATCCCTAATACATGAACAAAAATCTTCTCACTGGAAAGATTAAGAAAAGATCTGTGGATATTTAAAAACAAAGCTTCAACTAGCTTTGATTTGACAAATTTCAACATAAAAAGTATGTCTTTTTTGTAGAGCTTATAAAAGAAACTATCACTAATTACTACTGAAATATACATTATCCTGAATTATTTCAACATACGTACTTTAGAGATTTGCCATTTTCTCTCCAGGTTGTAAAACCCATTACATGTTAACGAATTCATGAAGCAGACAGACATGGATACTTATATTCAGATTAAAAAATCAATACCACACAAACAGATTAAGTGAAATGATGCAAGTTATAAATCATAATGTCAGGATAAAATGAGGTAATAACTAGTTAATCAGAATATGGCACTTTTAGGGGACCACCAGTATCATCATAGCTACATATCACCAGATCCAAGGATAAACCTAAACACTTGCAGGTCAAGGAAAAAAAGAAGACTGCCTGTCTTTAAATTATATCAAAAAGTCTTTCAAAGTACAAGACAAGAGGCAGTACAAATGACATTATGACAAGGAGATTCTCTGTTGCTTACTTTTATAAATCTAATTTTATGAATTTAATAGCACCAAGCTCATTGATAAAAGTCACTTTAAACTAGGTATTTAATAACGAATTAGATGGCCTACTTGATGTCTTATTTGTTTTTAAGAAACACACAAAACAATTACTTAACTAATCAATCAAAAAGCATTTATTGAACAACTAATATTTACCAGATACTATGTTGGAGATACAAAAGACAAAACTTATAATGCCTCTTCTCAAGGAACTTACTTACATTCCATGAACTGCAATACTAGAGCATAACTAAAACAGAAAATCAAACCAAAAGTGATGATTTCAAAGTGCTGATGTTGAGAAAACAATGAATGGTGTTGTCATTGTTGACATATCCAACTAAATAATCAGGATCAATTATGCGTACAGGTTTTGGCTGCAAAAGTTACAAAACAGCACAAACTCTGAATATAAAATTCAAGTCACATGACATTTTAAGTTCTGTCCTAGTAATATAAATTCTTAAAAATCACTTTATTGACAATTCTTATTGAAAAGCTAATCTACACTTTAATAAAACTTCGAGACTAAAATACTCATATCCTTTAATTGAGAAATCCGATTTCATACATATTAAACATGTCAAAGGCAAAAAAAAAATAAGTTATCTATCTGGATCTATCAAAATATTCACTGCAGCACTTTTTGTGGTGACAAAGAACTGAAAAAGTAGGTAGATGCCTATTGATTACAGAATGGCAAAACTATGAAACAAGAATATGATGGAAAAATAATGGCAAATACTTTGAGATTTGCAAAGCTCTTTACATATATTCTCATTGGATCCTACAACAATCCTGAAAGGATTGTGATATTATTATTGACACTCCCATTTTACAGATAAAGAAACTGAAGTTCAGAGCTTTTAAGTGACTTGCTCAGGATCACACCACTATTAATTATCTGAGAACAGAATTTAAATGCAGGCCTCCCTGACTCCAAGACTAAAACTCTATCTTCCACGCTATCTAGCTACATCTTAACATTACTCTGCCATAACAAACAGTTATTCAGAGAAACATGGGAAAACTTATTTGAAATGATAAAGAATGAAGTAAGCAGAAACAGGACAACAATATACACAATGATTACAAAAACGTAAATGGAAAGAATTTTTTTTAAAAATCTGAACATTGTATAACTATAATAACCCAGTTTTGCCACTAAACAGGGCTGAGGAATGTCACACCCTCCCTTCACTGTAGAGGTGGGGCATTATGACTGTGTAACAGCAAGGACCCTGGCATACACAGGAGGGCCTGCTGTACAGGTTCTTAGATCAACTTTTCTAAAAGAAAAGCAACTTTTGTGGGGTCAGCAATCACTTTAATCAAACACATATACCAACAGAGAAAATGCAAGCCAAGAAATAAAGACCAACAGACAGGGCTTCTGACCATAAGCAATACACACATCACAGACCAGCAGACAGATCCAACTGTCTGACCATTACATACATACACAGTTTCCAAAGAGAAGCACCAACACTTGAGTTTTCAAATCCTGGGGCTCCTTAAGGGCTGCCCAGAGTTTCATCTGGCTAAAGAAACAGTTCCAGTGAGTAAGTCCAAAGTCAAACCTCACCTCAGAGTACTTATACACTTTTCAGAGGCAGAGGGCACAACCTTCTGATTCAGTGCCTCAAAAGAAATTAACAAAAAGTACTGAGGCATATTAATGGGCAGGGAAGATCTTGAACTCTTCTTCCCACCCACCATTAACCTTACATTAACATTACACCATGGAATACTGCACATACTGTCAGATGTCAACATCCTGACTGACTTCCGTGAACTTTTTTTTTAAGGAAAGGTTAAGCAGGTATAGGGGAGATGTATTCAGATTAGGATATAACAAAATCAAAGGTATCAAGTTTTTTAAAAATAAAATCTCAGACTTTGTGCACAGCAACGACCACAGTATGAGAGTTTTTTCTGGTAGACTCTGATCTTCATAGCAATACAACAACATAAAAAAAAAAATTCCCAATGGTCTCCAAAATATCTTCCACATCCAGAGAAAGAACTATGGAATTCAATCGCAGAATGTAGCAGATCTCGTGTGTGTGTGTGTGTGTGTGTGTGTGTGTGTGTGTGTATGTGTGTATTATGTTTTGGTTTGTTATATGATTTTTTCCCATTTATTTTAGTTCTACACAGCATGACTATAGTGAAAATGTATTCAATAGGAATGTATGTGTAGATCCTATATAGAATTGTATGCCATCTTGGGGAGGGAGGGAGGTGGGGGGGCAGGTAGGGGGGAAAAAAACTAAGTTTTATGGTAGTGATTGTAGAACATTAAAAATAAATAAAATGAATATAAAAAATAAAAATAAAATCTCAGAATAAATTACCTTATTTTCAACAAAGGAGACATTTTCTGTTTCTAATGGTCAAACTGCATGATTTAGACATCTATACCAAGTCTACCTAAGCCAATCTCACTTTGCTCATTGTTTGGTCCATGATACTGGTACTCTAAAATGAAGAAAAGTTTCCCAGCTCTCTTGTATTTCAGACACAACTTCAAGAGACGCAGCATGATGTGGTAGAAAAACTAGTGGACATAGAGTAGAGCTTCAGTTTTCACATTCTACCACTGAAACTTAATCCCTACGTGGCTAAATGCAATTCAACAACTTTTCTAAGCCTCCAGTTTCATCATTTATAAAAGTAAGGATAATTAATGATCACATAATCTAAAGTACATCAAATGCTATGTCACACTTCAGCTATTATTATCCTTGTTCCATACTTCGTTTATTAGTTCTGCATAAGTGACCTTATATATTTATCATTAGACAGTTACAGCTGAACCATTCAGCCCTTTTCTATACATACAAAATCCTCCTTATTTAAACTTGTCTAAGGGTGACTTCAGTGATTAGTTGATAATCAAATCCACGTCATAGCTATATTCTCCAGCCTCCTTTGTATGGTACTCTTTGGAGAGATACCACAAAACAACCACAATAAATGGCTGGCATGCATGTAAGCCCTTAAGATTTACAAGGAATTTATATGCATTAACTAATTTGAAATTCACAACAACCCTGTAAAGCAGGTGCTCATGGGCAGGTTGAACTAACATAATAAAAATTACAATTCTACCTAAATTAATTCAGTTATTCAGTACCATACCTATCAAACTATCAGATAATTATTTTCTAGAGCTAGGAAAAATATCAAAATTCATCTGGAAGAACAAAAGGTCCAAAAACTAATGAAAAGAAATGCTAGGGAAGGTGGCCTAGCCCTACCAGATGTCAAATTGTATTATAAAGCAGCAATCATCAAAACCAGTTGGTACTGGCTAAGAAATAGAGGGGTAGACCAGTGGAATATGATAGGTACTCAAGACACGGTAGTCAATGAATATAGCAATCTACTGTTTGATAAACCCCAGGACCCCAGCTTATGGAATAAGAACTCACAGTTTGACAAAAATTGCTGGGAAAACTGGATAACAGTGTGGTGGAAACTGGGCATAGACCAATGCCTGACATCATACACAAGAATAAAGTGCAAATGGATACATGATCTAGGTATAAAGACTGATACTATAAACAAATTAGGGGAACAAGGAATAGCGTATTTGTCAGATTTATGGAGAATGGAGAAATTTTTGTCCAAACAAGAGATAGAAAACAGTATAAAGTGCAAAATGGATAATTTTGATTACATTACATTCAAAAGATTTTGCCCAAAAAAACACAATGCAACCAAGATTAGGAGGGAAGCAGAAAACTGGGAAAGAATTTTTGCAACTAGTGTCTGTGATAAAGGCCTCATTTCTAAGATGTATAGAGAACTAAGTCAAATTTACAAGAATACAAGTCATTCCTCAATTGAAAAATGGTCAAAGGATAAGAACAGGCAGTTTTCAGAAGAAGAAATTAAAGATATCCATAGACATATGAAAAAATGTTCTAAATCACTTGATTAGAGAGACGCAAATCAAAACAGCTCTGAGATACCACATCACACCTACCAGATTGGCTAACATGACAAAACAGGAAGATGATAACTGTTGGAGAGGATGTGGGAGAGTTGGAACATTAATTCATTGCTGGTGGAGCTGTGAGCTGATCCAATCATTCTGGAGAGCAATTTGGTACTATGCCCAAAGAGCTAAAAAATGTGCATACTCTTTGACCCAGCAATATCGCTTCTAAGACTGTTTCCCCAAGAGATCATAAAAATGGGAAAAGGACCCGCATGTACAAAAATACTTATAGCAGCTCTCTTTGTGGTGGTCAAGTACTGGAAATCAAGGGGATGCCCATCAATCGGGGAATGGCTGAACAAAGTTGTGGTATATGAATATAATGGAATACTATTGTGCTATGAGAAACGATGAACAGGAGAACTTTGTACACAGCAACAACCACAGAGTGCGAGGAATTTTTCTGGTAGACTTAGTACTTCTTTGCAATGCAAGGACCTAAAAAAATTCCCAATGGACTCTTGAGGCAAAATGCTTCCACATTCAGAGAAAGAACTATGGAACAGGATTGCAGAATGAAGCAGACCATTTTCTCTTGTTATGTTTTGTTTTGTTTTATGATTTCTCTCATTCATTTTAATTCTTCTATACAACATGACCATAGTGAAAATGTATTTAGTAGAAATGTATGTGCAGAACCTATATAAGACTGCACACTGTCAAGGGGAGGAAGAGGGGAGGGAAGGGGAAAAAATCTAAGATATATGGAAATGATTGTAGAAAACTGAAAAATAAAATAATTTTTAAAAACCAACAGCACAAATACAGGATGAAGAAAGAAATGCCTCATTAACAAGTGCATCAATCAATCAAACAAGTATTCCTTAAGAACTTAACACTGGCAGGCATTGTGCTAGATGTTAGGGATGTAAGTATAAAAAAATAAAACAAGGTCTTACTCATAATAAGCTTATGTTCCAATGGGGGAGAAAAGAAGTATGTAAAATACATATGCCATCATGAATATCAAGTTAATAAACACTAATATAAAATAGCTAAATACAGAGTAGTTTGGAAGGGATAACACTAGCAACCAAGGGTAAAAGATAGAGCCACAGTGATGCATAATAAAGGACAAAAGGGATTCCATGAAGTGCAGATAAGAAATCCATTATAGGAATGTGGGATAGCTAAAAATAAAGGCAAGGGTATGGGAAAAGGAGTGTCAAGGTTGGATCACAGAGTGTGAGAGGAGAAGTAATATCCAATGAAATAGTTTAGGACCAGATTGTGTTGCCTTTAAAAACTAAAGAGAAGAGTTTAGGCTTTAACCTAGAAGCAATAAGAAGCTCGTAGGGTTGTCTGAGTAGGGGAGTTACGTGGTCTTATCTGCAACTAAGAAAATTATTTGAGCAGAAGTGTGGAGAGTGGATTGAAAGGCAGGGAGACTAATGAGGACACAAGTGAGAGGCAATGAAGGAGGAAAGGTGGTGTGTGAAGAGAATGAATGGGCTGTACACAAAAGATGTTGTGAAGCAAAAGCAAGATTTAGCAGCTGACTAGTTAAGTGGGGCAAAGGAGAGTGAGAAGCGTAGGATAACTCCAAAGGTACAAACCTGGGAGACTGGGAGAATGGCGGTGCCTTTGACAGAAATACAGATGTGTGGATGGTTAGAGGGAAAGACAATGAGATCAACTTTGGACATGTTAAATTGAAGCAAGCAACTAGTGGTATCTAAGACTAAAGCTTACTGGACAGCCTGGGTCTAGGTATATAGATCTAAAAATTATCTGTATAGAAATCATAGTTAAACCCATGGGAGTTGATGAGTCACCAAGATAGTATAGTGGGAAAAGAAAAGAAGGCCCAGGACACATCTCGGGAGAACATCAACAGCTGCAAGCATGAGGACAAGGAGTAGTGGTGTCACCAAATCCCAGGTATGAGAGAGTATTCAAGAGAAAAGGGTTATCCATATTGTCAAATGCAGCAAATAGTGCTAGAAGAATTAAGATTCAGAAAATATTATGTGAGATTTGCCTATTAGGAGACTGTTGGTTAACTGGAGAGAACAATTTCAGCTGAGTAATGATGTCAGAAGCCAGACTACAAGTTGAGGAGTGAGATAAAGTACAGAGGGTGAGTAGAGACAACTTTTTCCAGGGTTGGGCTGAGAAAGGCAGGAAAGTTCTAGGACAAAAGTTTGAAAAGATGGTGAAGTTTAGACAAAGGTTTTTAAAGAATGAGGAAGGCTTAGGCTTGTTTGAAGAAAGCAAGGAAGGCATCAGTTTATAGGGAGAAACTAAAGAATTAAGAGAGACAAGAGATGTTTAAGGAATAATCTGCTGGAATAGACAGGAGGGAATAAGAGAGGTCTTGATAATGGCAAAAAACAAGTTTAAGAGGGGTGAAGTATAGAGAGAGGTGGAATGAGGGGCTATGATCAGATAGAGGAATGTCAACTTCTAATTAGAGAAATATAACATTCATGTGTATATGGCTGAGGTAGAGTAAAAGAGTAGGTCACTGGATTTTAGGAGGAAGAGGAACAGCAAAGTTAGAAAATTTAAGGGAACATTCAAGTAGATATTAAAGTCCTTTACCACAAGGGATGTAAGTTCAAGTAAACAACATCACAGGAGTTTGGGAGGTGGGAGTGCAGCAGGCAGAGAGAGAGGGAAGGCTCAACACTGTGAAATAGTCAAAAACGCTAATGTAATCTGTGGCTACGTTAATAGGTGCACAGTACTCAGAACCAAAAAATGTACAATGTTATTATAGTCTGCCATAGTTTTATGGTCATTTTTGAGAGCTACATTTTAGGAAGGACATTGGAACTAAAGAGTCTCCAGAAAAGGGTAATCAGGATGATGAGAGTGACTTGGAACCATAACATGTAAGGATCATTTGAAGAAACTAGAGATGTTTAGCCAAGAAAAAAAAAAAAGACTGGGGAGTGGTGGAGAATCAGGAAAAACACAATGAAAACTCTTACAATTCATGTTTTAATTAATTCAAGTATTATCAATGGCTCAATATGGCAAGAAGGTAACACTGGGTTCTAAAAAACTGTGAGCAAAGCATAAGCTCTGGTAGGTGTGTGTGTGTATTTAAACAAAGGAGGTTTATTACTAGTATTATATATTTTCCCTCATAGTTAAGTCTGAAAGACCATCTTTAAATAGTTATAGAAGAGTTGCAATTTAAATTAATGAGGAGAAACCTATACCAAGGAAACTATATGTCCTTTGGACATTGATATAATTCCCTATCACCTCATTTTTGTGTAGCTTTTTAAGATTTAAGATGCGTTAATCCATTTTTCCTACAACAACTCTGAAGTAATTCCAAACCACCTTTATGTAGCTTCTTAAAGATTTCTGATTTATGTTTATTTGTTCTCCTCACAACAAGCCTGAAGTAACTGAATATTAGTTCATGGTTATGTGACTTTTTACAGTGTTTGGAAGGAGCTATTCAAAGTAGCTCAAACACTGACAGATGATTTGTGTGTTCTTACTGTACAGAAAAGGAAACTTAGGCTCAAGCAGGTTCAGTGATTTCCCCTCAACTATGTCTTAGATGGAAACAAGGTTCAGTGTTCTTGTACTCAACCAAGCTGCTTTTCAGGAAAAATAAAACTCCTCTATCTGTCCCACATGAAGACTTTTCTCATGTTCTAATAAAAAGAAATTCATTATTGTTCTAACTCTAAATAAAGATCTTTCCTCAAAAAACAACAACAACAAAGTAGACTTCTGCATCTCTCAACTGATATGCAGTCTAATAATCCCCGACGCTGCCTTGGGAACCTCCACCAACAGACAATTCATTTCATTCTAAGAAGATCTGAAGATCAATTTACTGAGTTTGAACTCAATCAGACAGCTGCAGTTTTACCCCCCACGTTGGCCAAATCATTGCAAAGAACATCAGTAGTATGAAATACTTCCTTGGAGCTCTGACTCCTCTCTTCTTCCCTCCTGACAAATTCACAAGGTATGTTTCTAAAGAGAAGCTGGGAACAGAAGAGCAATAGATCCCCAACTGCCACCCGTCTTAGCAACCTCACAGATATTTTTGTTACCCTGACTTCCTGGCATCGCTAACAGTCTAAATTTTATTCTGTGATCAATGCTTAAAATATTTTTGCCACTTGATGTGTTGCAAATAGGCAAAGACAAGGTATGAAAGGAACCTGCTCAAAGGCTTTGGCTTTAATTTCAACTCAAAGATCTGCAGAAAAGGAGAAAAGTATAGCTGACTTTTATGAAAACGTAAACTTTACAAGCAAAATGTGAAAATGAACAGGGGTATACTTCTAATCAACTAACTAAATAAGAGGGTTAGCTTAAAATAAATGGTTTTTTTGTTTTGTTTTGAAAAAGGAAATCTGGGAAGGATAAAAGTCTAGGATAAGGGATAAAGATAAAGGTCTTTTAAAAATTTTCTTCCCTACGATTCTTAATCATTATTTTAAACTCATAAAATCATTATCAGTATAGAGATTTAAAGATGTTGCATTTCATTTGGCTTTAGTTTCCTCATCTATAAAACACGAGGGTAGGGCTGATGTCTACACTAACTTTAAATTCTTTTCATTCAGTCTTCCTTCATGAAACAACATTGCCATCTATTGGACAATTCCAAAATCTTGATAACAGTTGTTTTATGCTTACAGAAAGGTCTGTACCTCTAGAATGTAATTTTAATGTTACACCCCCCCCCAAAAAAAACATAGAACAGCAATACATGTAAAATTGTTACAGGTCCATCTGGATTTGCAGTTTCATGTGCAATCATCTTTTTTGTTGTATTATATTACAGAAATGTTTTATTCCATTAATTTTTTTCAAAATTAATTTTAAAAAACTTTCATGTTCACTGAGGTCAGCATTACATATGTTAACTAAAAACTAAATTTCTGATACTAATTTTTCCACCCCTTTAAAAAAAATTTACTCTTATTTAATAAAAACATATTAAGTTGAAATAAAAAATAAATGTCAACTTAATTTTAAAAATTCCTAATTTCAGGACAACATGAAAGATAAAGATAAAGAAGAATAAATAAATAAATGATAAATAATCATTTAATAAAATATTCAAAATAAAAACAAAAAGTGTTGATGAAAATTTTTTGGAATGAAATAGATATGCTAAATCTGCTAATCAATTCAGTATAAAAAAATACAAGTATAAATCAAAGTAAACCTCTAGTCTTAGTGGCAGCACTACTGGCGGGGGAAGGGGCAGATCTGAGGAATTATTTGAACTGCTTACTGGATCTTTCCTAACTCAAATGTGAACAAATTATATTTCCTTCTACATAATATATTCTAATATTTATATCAACTTAAGCATGGATACTAAGTAGTTTGCTTAGCATTTCTAACAACATAACATTATTAATTCTTCAAGGTCCTATCAAGTAGGTTAGTGTGTGCCATTCACTGCATTCAGCAATCATTTACTGAATATCTACAATAAAGCAAGAAAAATGACCCACCTAAGTACTATAGTTATTTAACATCACAAAGACAAAATGCAGAGGCTGGATTAAAGCCTCTGAAATAATGACTCATTCTTTAAATCACAAAACTACATTTTCTTAGCATTTCAAAATACGTTAAAGTTCCACTAGACTTCCCTCAATTAAAACTTAGTTCTAACATTGTTGAATTTTGTTGTTTTTTTTTAATTTTGCAATTGAAGAAGTTTCATTTTTGCTAATTGAAACAAGTTTACATTGTCTCTCAAAGTATCTGGTCTCATCAAAAGAATTTTTCTTTCTACAAAGGTTCTCTGCAAATGAAACAATCTTTAACAATTCTTCAAGAAAAGATTAACAATTCTACCAAAAACTAAAGATTATTTCTTCATGTGACTACACAGAACAGTGGTATTATTTTGTAAACCTAACAAGCACAATGTGGACAAAAATACTGCTAGAAATAGCATGAGCACTACCAAAGTTAAACAAATATTATCATTCTTTCTTCAAATTTTAGATAAAAAGCTCTTTTGTAAAGAAGAGGATCATAAATATATTAGTTTCAGGAAAATATACAACAGCCTTTAAAACTTTCTCATAAGTGTTACAATAATGCTGTACAACATCACTTGGTTCACTCAGTAAGCTACCTAAAGGCAGGGATCATTTAGATCTGGCAGGGTCTTTTTGCATTGAAATGAGTCACTGTATTTAAAATTTTTTAATATTTTACTGATACATACAAGATTCCTGAGCCATTCTTATACTGACTAGAGACTCAATGCCCTGAGACCACTCTCTTCTTATATGTAATTTAATACTAGTCTCAATAATATTTATAAGATTGCCTAAGAGAAAATGTTTCTTTCATTGTAATGAATTAAATAAAATTCTGGTTTTTCTAGAGAAATATTTCTCCTCTATAACCTTCTAGAACTTCCCTGGCTTTTTTAAGGATATGAAATTTAAGTATTTTTAATGAGATGTATAAACTTTCATTCTATTAATGCATGTAGCTATTAGAATGATACTATATTTATTTAATTTTTATAATTCTTCCAAGTTTCAGTCTCATAATTTCCCTCACAAAGTTCATAGTATCACAGATTTAGAGCTGAGAGGGACCTAAAAGACCATCTAATCCAGCCCTTTCATTTTACAGATGAAGGGAAAAGATTAAGTGATCTGCCCAAGAATATCCAACAAAACAAGTATCAGTGACAGGATATGAGCCCAGGTCTTCCCGATTCTAGATCCAGCATTCTATCTACTAGGAAAGCAGACCAATAAATACCCCCAAATTATTGGAACTGTTCTCAAGTTACACAAAATACAACACCATAGGGATACAAGATAAGAAAACAAGTCTTTTCTTTCTCATGCACCAGCCTATGCCTACTTCCTCTGTGACAATGGTCAAGTGATTCAATTCTTCCCATTAAAAATACTCTCAGATGATTCACATTGTTTGCATATTTCTGCAGTGAAAAGAAAAATGGAAGAGTAGAAAGATGTTAAACTACTATAACTTTTTCAATGCCTTCTATGATTAGTTCAGTGTCTAATAGGCATTCAGATATAAATGTTAGATAATAACTGACTAATAATCTTGAAATATTTAATCAAGGATAGAATGAAATTCATCCTTCCTAAAATATGATAAACAAAGATCTTCAGAGGAAACAGCCTACCTTCCTGTGTAGGGAGCCTTACACATCTCTTTCAAGACATCTGACGCTTCATCCAGCCAGACAATGTATTCTCAGAGCTTCCATGTTGTTTTAAGTTACATACAGAGCACATGTGCGCTGATGTCGAGCTTCAAGGCAATCAACGCACCTGCAACACAACCCACGCAAACCTTGATGTTGACTTCTCTCCAGAGTCTCACACTCATAGTGAGAGGAAGGACAGGAAAACTAATGAGTACTTTCAATGACAAGTGAAAAATGAAGTTTAAAACTAACTGCATATTTTCTTGGAATTATAAAAAATTCAACTTGCTGTATAAACACTAAAGAAAAAAATTATAATTTCTAGCTTTAAGAATCAAAAGTAACGAATAAATTAACTAGATATCATGCACTGGAAATACTAAAACTTTGGCCTTACAAAGGAACCCAAAGCCATTATCCTTGTCAATCATCCACTAATCTCTTTCTCAATCAGGTCAACAGACATTAAACATGGAGATATAAAGAATTTAGGAATGTGCAGGAAATGCAAGGGAGAAATGCGCAGAGCAGGTACCTATGTATGGAGTCTAACTGATTTTACTCTTGTACAAAATTGATATCCCAAAAGAAGTACATAATATTAAGGAGGCATTATGAGGATGATAAAGATTAAAGCCTATCTTAGACATCTTATTTTCAATTAGACTTTAATGAATACATGAGAGCATTAAGAATTACCTTTAATTTGGAGTTTTTATTTTAAAAAAAGAATTAAAAGAAAATATTCAATGAAAATATATCATGTAGAAATTCTAGTTAGCATAAATTATAAGTTATGGAAATTATTTTTTATATTTGATATTCCTATAAGCTAGTTTTACCCATTAAAAAACTCACAAAGGATAAAATCAAAGCCATTAAACAAACATTAAGCAAGAAAGTTAAATTTTAAATTAAGGTAAATTCCATATAAATTTATTTAAAAGAAATCAACAAAAGTGAAGTATTAAAAGGGAATACTTTCCAGACAATATAGAACTAAAGATAAAATTTAAAGAATCCATCATGTATTATGCCACAAATGGACAATTTATATTAACAATATTTTAAGTTTTAGTATTTGTAAGAATACAAAGTATTTACATTTTGTTAGAAAATCACCCTTTCTTTAATGCACAAGTCAAAACTATTTCCAGTCTTTTAGGCATGACTTTATGCTAAATCTTTGAGTCACATATCCAACTACACAATAAAAATCCACAAGAAGATTTATCACTTAGGGAAATGCATATTAAAAAGTCAATTTTTAAGAAATAAATTAATTCTATAATTCATGGAATATTTGTACTTGCCTTGCGAAATATGCTTTAAGTCATTAGTAATTTAAAAATACAAAGTAACTCTAAAGTTTCATCTCATATCCTTTATACCAGCAAAAATGACAAAAAAAGGAAAAGGACAAATGTTGAAAGGGATGCAAGAAAACAGGTACATCAATGAACTGTTGGTGGTGTGAACTGGTCTTTTCATTCAGGAAAGCAATTTGGATCCATGTATAAAAAGTCAATAAAATGTTCATAACCTAGCAAGTACTATTCCTATACCTATATCCCAAAGAGATCAAAGAAAGAAGAAAAGGTCTCATATGTACAAAAATATTTTTATATAGGAGCTCATTTTTTTTTTGTAGTGAAGAACTAGAAACTAAGGGGATGCCCATCAACACAGGAATGGCTAAACAAATTATGGCATATCAACATAATGGAATACATTATGTCATAAGAAATGAGGAAAGGGGCTGCGTCAGAGAAATCTGGAAAGGTCTGCATGAAATGATGCAGAGTAAAGTGAGCACAGCCAGGAGAACAGATTCACACAAAAACAACGGTAAAGACAAATAACTTAGAAAGACTTAAGAACTCTAATGAATGCGGATGAAGCATACCACCTACTCAAGGCAGAGTAAGATATAACATTTTTTTAGCACAGCCAATGCAAAATTGGTTGTGCTTGACAATAAACATTTGTTTTAAAGTATTTTGTTTTTCTTTCATTCTTTTCAAATTATAAAGAGACAGGTTGGAGGAAGGGAAAGGGGCACAATCACAATCAAGTATGAGTTTTGAAAGTTACAAAATGAATGTATTATATACTTTAAAAGAAAAGCAAGCTCTAGATGAGACTGACAGTTTCATGTACAATTCTCTCCTGTTCCACAATGTACATGGAAATTCTCATTTTATTGTGTCTATGTTCAGAATTTTTAAAAATGGGAAAAAAAAATCTGCTTGCAACTAGTAATAATTTATAGTGTGGACCTGTGGTTTAATCAGTGTGTCGAGAAATCCCAGTGAAAGGACTACTATTAATGTAGATCCATAAACAATTCTATAACTTAAGGTCTTACAGAGTTGCTTGGGGGACTAAAAGATTAAGTGTTTTGCTCAGCATCATTCACGTAGCCAATATGTAGCAGAGGTGTACCTAAATCATCCTGACTCCAAAGCAAGTCCTTCTCTCTCTACTATATCTTGCTGCCTCTCTTATAATAATAGCTATTATTGATTTTCAATGCAAATTTTCCTTGCCTATTGCCAAATTTATTTTTAGACTTAACTTGCAGCCCTTTAACTAATCTTTAGCACTTACACAAAATTAGACATGAAAAGAATTAGCTAAAAAATTTACATTCTAAATATGAAACATCACATTTGGAGCTACTTCATGCTTAAAGTAACTGCTGTGATGGATAAAAATCATTTCAATAAATTGATGTTTAATGGGTAATTCAGAATTCACAAGGTGAAACAATAGGTCTAATCTTCTAAAATGAGGCAAGGGAGGGATAAACGTCGTGGTAAAAAATAACTTGAAAAAGGGGCTAGATCAAGGTTGGAAGTGGACTACAAGTCAACAACATGGAAATGCAAAAACCTAATGTGACCTGAGGCTTCAGTAGAGTAACCAGTATGGTTGGTGTACTCTATAAAGACCACATCTATAGTATAACTATACTGATAAGAAAAAAAAGAATCAAAGAAAAAAGCAGAAATGAAACATTTAAAAAAACAAAGAAGAGAGACACAGGTATGGAGGGCAGGTTTTTTATTGTTTTATATTCAATTTTCCTTCCTATTTTTATTTGTATATTGCAATATTTGTATTTGTTAATATTTAACTTTATAATAAAAAAGAAACATTTTAAAAAGAAAAAAATTCCGTGTGAACACAAAATCTATCTTCTCTAGCTTGAAGTAGATTTCTTTAAAGATTTTTTTTAGATGATATGTGTGCTTTTTTAAAAAAAATTTTTAAATGCGTACTGCAATGTCATTCAAAAAAACGTGATTTCTTCAGAATGTCTGCATTGTAGGCAAACTCATAAAGATATAATGCAATTTCCCCAACTGATAAATGGTCAAAGCATATGAACAGGCAATTTTCAGAGGAAGAAATTAAAGATATCTATAATCATATGAAAAAATGCTCTAAATCACTTCTGATTAGAGAGATGCAAATCAGAACAACTCTGAGGTATCATATCACACCTGTCAGATTGGCAAACATGACAGAACAGGAAAATGATAAATGATGGAAAGAATGTGGGAGAGTTGGAACACTAATTCATTGTTGGTGGAGCTGTGAGCTTTTCCGACCATTCTGGAGAGTGGTTTGGAACTATGCCTAAAGAGCTACAAAAATGTGCATACCCTTTGACCCAGCAACACCGTATCCCCAAGAGATCATAAAAATGGGAAAGGATTCCACATATACAAAAACATTTATAGCAGCACCCTTTGTGGTGGCCAAAAACTGTAAATCAAGGGGATGCCCATCAATTGGGGAATGGCTGAATAAATTATGGTATATGAATGTAATGGAGTACTATTGTGGCATAAGAAATGATGAACAAGAAGACTTGAGAGAGGCCTGGAAGGACTTATATGATCTGATGCTGAGTGAAAGGAGCAGAACCAGGAGAACTTTTGTGCACAGCAATGACCACAGTGTGTGAGAGCTTTTTTCTGGTAGACTTGGAACTTCGTAATAACGCAAGAACTTAAAAAAAAAAAATTCCCAATGGTTTTCTAAGGCAAAATGCCTTCCACACTCAGAGAAAGAACTATGGAATTCATTCGCAGAATGTAGCAGATCGTGTGTGTGTGTGTGTGTGTGTGTGTGTATTATGTTTTGATTTGTTACATGATTTCTTCCATTTATTTTAGTTCATCTACATAGCATGACTATAGTGAAAACGTATTCAATAGGAAAGTATATGTAGATCCTATATAGAATTGTATGCCGTCTTGGGGAGGAAGGGGGGTGGGGGAGGTAGGTGTGAGGGGTAAAATTCTAAGTTTTATGGTAGTGATTGCAGAACATTAAAAATAAATAAATAAAGTAAAAAGAAAGTGGAAGGGAAGCGGAGGAAAGGAATTGGATGTGACAGGAGGGAGGGCATATTGGAGGAGAGGGTAATCAGAACACATGCTATTCTGGGGTGCAGGAGGGAGAGATGGGGAGAAAATTTGAAATTCAAAATTTTGTGGACTTGATTGTTGAAAACTGAAAAAATAAATTAAGAAGTAATATGAAAAAAAGATATACTGCATTAAGTTACTACTTATACTTTGTATTGTGTGAGATGAAATGAGTTGGGTTGGGTTTTTTTTGTAAACAACTGTCTTCATGGAACATGATAAAGAATAAAGTATAACCTGTGGAAAAATAAATAAATAAAAAGACTATATCTGTGATGATTTTATGTGCTGTACTTTTCGCACACACAAAAATGGTGGTAGCAACTCACTCATCAGCAGAACCTATCTTTTGAGATCTTTCTTTTGGTTTATACACTGATGTATCTACTTTCTCATTCATCACCCAGCTGACCAAAGAAAGATTTTCAAGATGGCTCTGGAGGGTTAGGAAGAGTCAACTGGCCTAGAAAAGCTTTTCTAATACTTCAGTGGTCTTAACCCTATACATACACAATACTATGAATTGTTAAAACGGGTTTTCCCAACTATGATCTTATGGAAAATTTAAGCCTACAAATTTCATTTCATGGGCAGAATACTCTAAAAAGATTATTTTATTTTACTACAACAAATAATAAGCAGCTATTAAATTATTCTCAAAGGTTAAACATAGCATGAGCTTTATTAAGACCTCAAAAAAAAAGTTATATAATATAGGGATAATATTATGGAATCTATTTTTGATGACGTAAGCGTGATCCTTTCCAGGAAAGAAGATGATTCAACCTCTACTAAGTTAAAAATAAGCTAGAGGATGGAATCTTAAAGACTAAGAGTACTGAAATATAGTCTTCTTTGATGTCTTAACATGATTACAGACAATTATATAAAATGATTTCATAAAATTAAAAAAAACTTTAAATCAGGTGATCTCAATTTCATAAGCAGCAATTTTTACAAAACTAACATGCTTTCATTGCCCCAAATTGTTTCTCTCAGTATTTATCTACATTTTAAAAATGCTTCCCCCCCAAAAAAAATTATTCCTCAAAACCTACATTAAAAATAACAAATGAAAAAACAAATTAAAATCAAAAGAAAGACTTCTAGGACAAATAATTACAATCAGGAATAAATTTCAAAGCCTTCAAATTCTGAGGATTACACATCACATGACTCTCAAGTTACAAACAGTACAATATTCACTAGGAAAGAATCAGTGAGTAAAACAGGTTATACATTTTTAATACTTAAAAATTCCACCATTTATAATATTCAGAAGTATGTGTCAAGGTATCCAAAAATTTTTATCAATATTTACAAACTGTGACAATAAAATTCTACATATTATTATGACAAAATTGGGAAGAGATATTATTAATACGTTAGATGAAAATAATTGTTTATGTATTTGATCATCTAATTTATCTTTAACCACTAAAAAGTTAGCCTTTAAGTCATTAGCCTGGTAGAACTGATAGCAGCAGGGCTAGCCAATATAAGATGATCTATACCTCAGGAAATTATTGGAAATACTAAATTGTCCATTGTGATCCAGCAATACCGCTACTAGGTCAATATCCCAAAGAGATCATAAAAAAGGGAAAAGGACCTACATCTACAAAAATATTTACAGTGGCTCTTTTTGTGGTGGCAAACAACTGGAAATTGAAGGAATGCCAATCAATTGGGGAATGGCTGAACAAGTTGTGGTATATGAATGTAATGGAATACTATTATGCTATAAGAAATGATGAGCAGGAAGACTTCAGCAAAACCTGGAAAGGCTTATATGAATTGACAGAAAGCAAAATGACCAGAACCAGGAAAACACTGTACACAGTAACAGTAACATTGTATGATGATCACATTCACTTACCCCTTCTCAACAATACAATGAACCAAAAAAATTACAAAGGTCTCATGATGGAAAATGCTATCTACATCCAGAGAAAGAACTGATGGACTCTGAAAGAAGATTGAAGCATACTATTTTCACTTAATTTTTTTGTGTTTTTCCTTTTGGTGTGTTTCTTCTTTCATAACTGTTACTAATATGGAAATGTTTTACATGATTGTACACATAAAATCTATATCAAATTGCTTACCATTTTAGGAAAAGGGGAGAGGAAGGAGGAAAAGAGAAAAATTTGGAACTCAAAATCTTATAAAAATGAATGCTAAAAATTATTTTTAAAAATGCTATAAAAAATTTTAAGGGAAAAAAGAAATTACTGGAAATATTGCAGATAGTTTCTTTTTCTTCTATGAAGGGACTTTGTCATATGACTAAAGATAAATAAACTCAGCATATGAGGAGGTCATCAATATATTAATTATATCTTGAGGTTCAAATATACTAAATGTGCTGGAAGTGCAACTTTATTTTTGTCCCCTGACCCCTCAAAAAGAAAAAAAAAAACAACCTACAGATGAAGTATGGTTCAGTAAGATATGAAGATTTTTAAAATATGACAAATCCAAACCATTAAATTATCTCTATATCCCTAAGTACAATAACTTTTTAGAATACTAGATGGCCTTTCTTTCATCAACATGGAATCTTACAAAAGGGGAAGGAGCCATGGTGGCAGATTAGAGGCAACCCAGCTGAACTCTCTCAACATTCCCCTCCAAATAATTTTAAAGCAATGCCACAAATCAAATTTTAGAATAACAGACTAAACAAAAAGCCAGGATAATACATTTTTTCCAGCCTAAGAAAACACTGGACATCAGCAAGAAAAGTTTGCAACACCAGGATGGAAGCCTGTCCAGAGCCTAAAGGCCAGTTACAGGAGCTCTCAGCCCAGAGAAAGTAAGGGGCTCAAACAACTGGTCAGATAAAGGTTAAAGAGGACCCTCTGCTGGCACTGGGTACAGCTGGCACTGACTGGTAACTCTAAGGTCGCAGTTCAAAGGCTGAGAGGAGTGCTAGGGATGGATAACAAGGGAGCAAGTTCATACTTCCAAGGCAAAAAAGAGCACTAGCTCTTAAAAGAAATTTACAGAGAGAGCATGAGTGTAAGTCAATTATCTTACAATGATCTCTTCAAAAAAAAAATGAAGGAATGAGAAAGAGATGTACTGGGAGAAGGGAAGAGAGAGGCAGAATGGGGGAAAACTTCTCACATTAAAGAGGTAAGCAAGGAAGAACTTCAACAGTGGAGGGGAAGTGGGGGAGAGGGGCAATGCTTGAATCTCACGCTCATCAGAATTGGTTCAAAAAAAGAAGTACATACACACTCTGTTGTATATAGAAATATAACTTACCCAATAGAGAAACAGGACAGGAAGGGGAGAAGACATGATGAATGGGGGGGGCAGATTAAGGGAGGCAGTGGTTAGAAGCACAATAGACTTGAGGAGGGACAGGATAAAAAACAGAGAGAAAAGAAGAAACAGAAGAAAATGGCAAGCAGGGAAAATAAACAGTAACAATGAATGTTCAATGAGATGATGTAATAGTAATTTATATGGAAAGATCTTTCTCACTCATTAATAGGCCCATATGATCTGCTTGAATCACCTGGAAGACTGTCATATGAGGTGGGAGGAGCCTGCTGAACAGGCAGAACAGGAAGGGTGGATCAGAACGCGGAGGGAGGAATTGAGGGAGCGGGTGGGGACAGAGGAAAGAGGCCACAGGCAGGCAAGCAGAGCTTAGGCCTGTGAGTGTTTGCTTGTGAGGCAGCCCCAACAGAGACAGGGAGAAGCCTGGGGAATGGCTTTGCCCCCTGCAGCAATCATGTTTATTAACTTTGTAGCTACCATGACAAATTTAATTTTCTGGTTCTGAGATTTAGCCCTCTGGTGTCTGAATAAATGTTTTTCTTCCGCCTTCTATATGGAGAGTCTGTTATACTTTGAGACTGAGCACTAAGCTGTCATATTCATAGTTACCACCAGTGCTGTGAATATTGCCTGCACGATACAGATGACCCCACCCATAAAATGGAAGCATGTAGCAGAATGCATTAGATACCAGAATCCAACAATATATTGTTTAGAAGAGATGCACTTGAAAATAAAGACAGAGTTCAAATAAAGGGCTGGAGGAGAAATTAATATGCTTTAGCTAAACTTAAAAAAAAAAAGGCAGGAGTAGCCATCATAATCTCAAACAAAGCAAAAATAAAACTAAAGTTAACTAAAATGGGTAATGAGGACAAGTACATTTTGCTATAAGGTACCATAGACAATGAAGTAATATCAAAAATTTTACAGCCAAATTTCTCTGATAAAAAAGCCTCATCAGTCAAATATAGACTAAGTATAGAACTAAGTATAGTCAAATTTATAAGAAATAATAGTCACTCCCCAATTGATAAGTGATCAAAGGATATAAACAGGCAGTTTTCGAAAAAGAAATCAAAACTATCTATAGTCATGAGAAAAAATGCCTTAAATCACTATTGATTAGAGAAAGGCAATTACATTTTAATCTGGTTCAGCTGAGTTTGACACCTCTGCATTACACTGGGCTTCCTCCCATGCTAGTGTTAGAACTCAGTAATTGTTAAGATAAACAATAACTTGGGGTAGCTAGGTAGAGATTGAATAGAGCACTAGCCCTGGAGTCAGGAGTGCCTGAGTTTCAAATCCAGCCTCAGACACTTGACACTAGATAGCTGTGTGACCCAAGTCTCTTAACCCCAACTGCCTTGCTCTCCACCCTCCAAAGGAAAAGAAAGACAAACAATAACTGCTGAAATCATTCAAACTGAGACATTTATATTAATTTTTTTACTATAAAAAATTAAAAATTAAGCTCATTAAAAAGGACTAAAAATGTTTAAGGCAAAGGAAAACAAAAGGGTAGAAAAATGCACTAAGACACAGATTTAGGCCTAGAAAATTAACAGTTCTAAATCTGAATGACATTATTCTTTAAAAATACTTTATTTTTCCCAGCTACATGTAAAGACAATTTTTAACATTCACTTTGAAAAATTTTTTAGTTCCTAATTTTCTTCTTCCCTCCCTCCCCTCTTCGTAAGATGGCAGGCAATTTGATATGGGTTGTACATGTGCAACAACAATCATGCAAAACATATTTCCATAATAGTCATGTGGTGAAAGGAAGCACAGAACCAAGGGAAAAAACACACACACAAAATAAAGTGAAAAATAGTACGCTTCCGTCTGCATTCAAACTCCCAGTTCCATCTCGGTATGTGGATAGTATTGTTCATCCTAAGTCCTTAGGAATTGTCTTGGATCATTGTATTGCTAAGAATAGCAAAGTCCTGAATGAGATTTTTGGTGACAAGAATACTTGCATTTTTCCAGATGTATTATGTATAGTATATCATTATTTTAATATAACAACAGGACGATCCATTTAAGTATATTTTAGGAGGCTACTCTCAATTATGTTACAACTATAACATAAAAATGCTACACATTTTGAAATCACATAACAGCTATAAAAAGTCACAAATTTAATAAACTATGGTATTTTTAATTTACTTTTATGTAATTATTAAACTAACTATAGGATAGCAGTTTCTAAATCCATGTGGCAGCAACACATGGGATCAAATTTTTTCTTTTATTCTTTGAGATCACATTTCAGTAGTCTACTTCAATATATACCATTAATATATTCAAAATTCTAAGACTCATACAAGAAGCTTAATAAATAAAAAATATTTTTGCAAAGAAGCTGACACGTACATACATAGAAAGCATGCTAACATATTCTCAGACTGCTTTACCATAAGAAGCCAGGTTGCATAGTCAGAGAATACAAATATTAAACAAAACAGGGATAATATTTGGTAGAGGTATTACAACAACACAAACTTTCCTATTAATGTTTCCCTAAATTTGATGTGCCATCTCCCATCATATACCCTTGCATATACCCTTCTAGTACATTCCCACAATGCATTCTTTCTTCACTTCTGCTTCTTAGAATCCTCCAGTCTGATAAAAACCTCAGTCTGATAAAGTTCTCATTTTTAAAATATAAGGAATGAGTTAAATTTAAAAGAATAAGAGTCATTCACCAATTGATAAATGGACAAAGAATATGAAGAAAGTTTCAAAGAAAGAAATCAAGTTATCAGTAGCCTATGACAAAATGCTCTAATTCACTAACATAAATACAAATTTAAACAACTCTGGGGTACACATCTCACATTCATCAGACTATTAAAGTTAATACAAAAGGGAATGGCAAATAATGATGGGGTGCTGAGAAAAAAGGCACATTAATGTTCTTCTGGCTGAATTATATAAACTGATCCAGGCACTCTGGAAAGCAATTTGGAACTATGCCCAAAAAAGCTATTAAATTGTGTATACCCAGTAATTATCTAAGTTATCCCCCAAAGAGATGAAAGAAAGAGGAAAAGGACCTATATGTATACAGCGCATTTCATAGAGGAAAAGAACTAGAAACTGATAGGATACTCATTAACTGGGGACAGACAAACAAATTATGGTATACGAATGTGATGGAGGACTATACTGAGAAATGATGAAGGGGATGGTTTTAGAAAAACCTGGGAAGACATATAAATAGATGCAAAGTGAAGTGAGCAGAACCAAGGGAAAAATATATACAACAATGTTGTAAAGACAAACAACTTTAAAAGATTAAGAAAATCTGGTCAAAATCATCATTCCTGAAGGCCCATTATCAAATATGTTATCCACTTTCAGATTAAGAGAGGTGATAGACTCAAAGAGATGATAATGGCACTTTTTTGGACACGGATAATGCAAGAATTTGTTTTATTCAATACAAATTTGTACATACTTTTAAAAGGTTTTGTTTTTCTTGCTTTCTCATTGGGAAGAGGGCAAAGTGGGAAGGAGAAAATTCAAAACTGAAAATAAAATTGGATTTAAAAAAATTTTTTTTTAAAAATTCAGGTGCCACCTCCTAGGTGAAACCTTCACTGATGTCCCCAGTTGACAGTACTCTCTTGATCCAAAAATTACTTTCCATATACTTAGTTTTACATTTACCCTACCAACACGTAAGCTCCTTGAGGGCAAGGAGTATTGTTTTTGTCTTTATAACATCCTGGCATATGGTGGGTATTTAATAAGTATTTGTTGAACTGACGGTCTTTTAAATCAAAATGGTGCTTTTTATATTACTTAGTCCTGTTACTACAGATGAATTACTACTTCATTCTGGAATCAGATCAAAAGATACCTAAATCTCAGGGCTTTGTTTTGCCAAAGTTTAGATTTCCTAAGAGCTCACTGACAAATACCTATTTAAAAACCCTTATGTGATGACAGAAAAACTAATTTCTCTAACACCACAATAGTATCTACCGCATGTACATAATTTTGCTTATCATTTACACTGAAATCTGACAAACATCTAAATCTTTCTCATTACTCAAAAACACTATTCGATTCATTCTGTATGAGAAGAATGATATGAAATTCAAAATCAACTGACTTCTCTATTCCCACCTTATGCACGAAAGTGACTTAAATTCCGAACATTTTTCAAATATATTTATCACTCATTTCAAACTTAATATCATTAAAAACCTCATTTTATCACATCAACTGACTCATTTGCATCTTTATACTATCAGATTTTGATAAAACACTGAATTGTGCTTCCCAATTCTGTCTTCAAATTCTGATTTTAGGATCAATCCCTCTTTTAAATTTCATAATGAAATAGAAATCAATTAATTACTCAATGTAATGTGAATATATATGATCAACGGTAATATTCTTCCTTTTTAAAAGGCAAAAAAAAAATCATCAAATCTTTAATTTACTTTATTTCAAATTTGTTTCTCAACAATTTTTACCTCTTTTCATAGTGATAGATTTCTGATCTGCTAATGCGCTGAGTTTCTACAGGTTATACTCCATTTTCTGCAATTCACACTAACTTCTCATGAATGATACAGAGCCTTACTTTTTATTTTAAAAAATTCTCTGGCAAGTAGTGTGCTTACACACTACTGATCCATAGATCATGTGTGTGTGTGTGCACATGTGTATGGAGGGGGAATTGTTATTAACTTTATTATCTTTATTGTTCATAAAGCTTGTTTCTCACATCAATCCTGAAGCCAATCATGGCAAGAATTATTATCCCTATTCCACCGTTGAAGAAAATTATGACTTGTCTACAACCACATAGCTAAGAAGTTTCTAAAGTGGATTTTAGGTTCAGTTTTCCTGACTTCAAGCCCAGGACTCTTAACTACTATGCCAAAAAGTTATAAGATGCTCCCATATAAAGGTCAGTAAGTAAGTCTAGAATTACCACTTTACTCTCTGCTGGTACTATAATATTTTGTTAATGCATAAAATAGCTATATATATATAAAATTCTCCATTATTTCTAAAAATTTCCCCTGATTTTTCCAAAAATAATGCGATTATTTTAATATATAATAGCCTGGAGAAAGAACCATTGGTAGAAATTTAGCAACATATGCAGAAAAATTATTCACTGAACTCAGTGAAATGTTAAGTAAAACATTAGGATCAAACCAAATATATACATATCATGATGGTTTATAATAGAGGAAATATAAACTATATATGTATCAGTCCCTTTTACTAGTCAATTTAATGGCAAATTAAATTTCATCATCTTATAAGAACTCAAACAAAAACTGCCACAATTAAGAAGCTTCATTTTTAAAGACAAAAAAATGTTCATTTATTTTTCCTGTATAATCACTGTGGTAGGATAAATTCTTTAAGGTTCAAAAGAGAAACCAATAAGCTACATTTAACAACATATCTAAAACTAAGTCTAATTCCATAATACTAATAATGACAAACTTACAAATACTTATGATGGAAAGATGCCACATTAAAAGATGAAAAAGTTGATTAACTTTTCCTTGACAGTTCTATTACAACACTTGCCTCATCAACTAACAGATTTTTTTTCATTTTTCTTTTTCTTTTCAGAAAGAATTCAATTCATTTCAGAAATAATTCAAGTTTGAGGAAGGTATTAATAGAAGGTAGAATAATGGAATGTGAACATAAGTTTTCTACTGATTTAATTTAAAATTTAGATGCAATTTACCTTTTCTCACACACACACACACAATAAAAGCATATCATTCTGTGATATACCTTTGATGTCAAGGTCAACTTAAAAATGTAACTGAATTTTTAATAAACCTAGCCTATTTCTAGGATTTCTTAATGTCACTTAATTGGTGTAGGAAAAGTACCTCTACCAATGTAACTTAGCTTTGATAAAGCCTATCACTATTCAAATGTAATACTTTGTTTGTAAATGGGTCACACACACATTTTCCATTCTCTCTCTCTCTTCCACCCATGTCTCTACTATAATTCCAGTAACATGCACAACAAATATAAATGTAGTATAAGCTAGAACTAAAAACACAGTAAAATAATAGGTAAATTAATGGTGATATCTTTTCATCAAAATCATATTAATGTCTCAAACTATAAACTCACTAGAATTAGTATGAACATACAAGAGGGGATTTAGCTTTTTAAAATTTACAAATACTCAGAAGTTCTTTTATTTTTAAATGAGACTGACAATTTGTTTTGTAAATATATTACCCAAGTATACACCTTCAATTCAGTGTTGATAGGATAAAAATTAGATGAACTGACACATTATAAGAGGAAATTGTTAAACTACAAATTTGTATAAGCTACTAGGAAATAGTTTTTATAATAACTCTAATTTAGTACAAAGACTATATCAAAACTGAATAAATACCAAATTTTACCTTTTCTGTATTGTAATATAAAGATTTCAAAGTGGTAAACAAGGGTGGGCAGCCTTTACTGAAGTTAACCCTCAGGAACTTATCCATTAGTTCTCTAAATTTTTCACCTAGAAACAAAAGTGTATTTTGTTAAACTTCAATTGTTGTGAACAACTCTTAAAATGATCAGCGTTTAGATTTTAATAATGCTAATAAAACTTTCAAAAGTTGCAACAATAAAAAGAAAAAGAAAAAATTTTCAGAATCATTTCTATCTGTTACTATCAAAAAGAATAGCAGTTTCTTTCACTTATCAACAGTATCAACTATCCTCAATTTTTTTTCTTCATCAAAGCATCAACTTTTCTTCAAGCAGTACTTCAAAAGATGAGCTCTATAAAAAAAGATTTTTCATTTAAGGAAGACTCATAATTCACCTACAACCCTCTCTAACTATAAACACAATACTAAGTATATAAACTATGCCCTACAATCCATAACTCAGGAACCCTATAAACAAGAGGAAATAGTACCATGTCATTGAAAATCCAAAAAGCATATACCTCAGTGTTAACTATGACCAAAATTATATTCAGAAGTATAAGGAAAGGCTGTAATTATCAAAAATCTCCTTTTATGATAAACAGTATTTATTACTACTATCCAAAATTAAAATATACGATTCACTTTAAATGGCAACTGTAAAAATCAATTAAATATAGAACCCCAATGGCTACATGAAGAACTTCTAAGGAAAAAATTATGGTCTATTGGAAATGACATTGGCTTTGGCACAAAAGGGCAAAAATGCAAATTCTATCTCTGTTACTTATTAGCTCTTGCACATTCTTATCAAAGTCCCTTCACTTTATCAGGTAATCCCTTGATAACATTACTTATTAAAAAGGAGCTTTAACCTCAAAATGAAGATGTATTAAGTTTCACAAAATAACTGAAAGGAAAAGGTAGCTAGTTTGAGGAATTGATGAAAAATATCTACATCTATATTAGAATATAAAATTTTTCATTCATTAAATGTTAACCTCCATAAAATGCTAATCTTTACTTAACACAAAGCCCTCTTCAATTCCCCCAGGAGTTAGTGCTCTTCCACCTCTCAAATGAACCTGAATTCTATGTATTCATGTACATGGATCATGCTTCCCCACTGTCAGCAGAATGTAAGCTCCTACTAGAGGGCAGTGAGAGTTTGATTTTTGGCGCTGCACCCTAGGCCTAGCACAGTGCCTTAAATATTGGAGGGATTGGAATAAATTTTCACATCCAAAATATGTCTGTTAAAAAGAATGCAGAAAAATACCTTCCACACTCAGAGAGAGAAATATGGAAGTCACTCACATAATGTAGCAGATCATGTTTGTGTATGTGTATCTGTTTGTGTATCATGTTCTGATTTGTTATACGGATTCTTTCATTTATCTTAGTCTGACTACATAGCATGACTATAGTGAAAATATACTCAATAGGAAAGTATATGTAGAATCTATACAGAATTGTATGCAGTCGTGGGGAGGGAGGGAGGTAGTGGGGGGTGGGTGGGGAGGGATAAAATCGCAATTGTATGGCAGTGATTGTTAAACATTAAAAAAATAAAAAAAATAAAAATAAAAAAAAATAAAAAAATAAAAATTAAAAAAAAAAAAAAGAATGCAGAAAGCACCTAGTTTAACTACCCAAAATTTCACACTGAATTTAAATTTTCACCTTGCTTCCTTGAAAACTCAAATGCTACCCTGCTCAAATACATCTTTATACTAAATGACTCCTTAAACTAAATGACAGCATGATACAAAAGCAACAGTCAACAATACTGTGTACAGCCAAATCAAGAATTCATATTTCTCTAACAAAATGGAAAAGACTAGATACTAGGTTTTTTAAAGGTACTGCTTTCCATAAATGCTTTCCTTCATTTAGTTAACATATCATTCACCTTTCTACTGGACTAGTCCTCCTTTGTTATTTTATCCATCATTCTTCACTCAAATCATAAAACTTGGTTGATGAGATTTTCCTTAGAATTCCTAGATCAACTCTCAATTATTCAAAATAACAAGGAACAAAAATCAAAATGTTATTTTAACATTTTAACAACTAAATTTTATCATATTTACTAACCATGTAAATCATATTTTTTCTCTATATTTATTTGACTACATTTTGTCACTAAAAAGTTCAATGTCCAAATGTAGTTAATAGAGGAACAGCCATGGCAAAGATCCTGATCAATCAAGCTCTATATAAAAAAAGATGACAAAGTACTTTCCCCAACATTGGTTTGGACACTTTAAAGATTCTTTGTTTAACTGTTTAATCTTTATTTCTATATAAATGGCATATCTAATAAAAGCAAGTGTTCTGTCACCTTACATAAGTAAAACTAATTCTCAATGTTATAAAGATGAAGAGACTTGTAATGACATTTGATAAATTAAGATGAAAGACACTATGAGTTTGCTGCCATACATTTGTAAATTCAGCATCCACTAACTGGTTATGTTCAGTTTGGTTTTTTCCACGAAAATGACTCATATGACCAAAATGAAAACACAGGTCACTACAGTATGAAATGGGGCATGAAGATATGAGCAAGAGTAAAACTGGAGAAAAGAGTTGAATAACTTCTCCTCTTTAGATTAAAAAATTATAGTCAAAGAGGAAGAGCATTTCATTCAACAGCTATTTACAGGCTTGACTTGTTACTGAATTAACACATGAGCATGCTACAAAGAATAACTTTATAGAAAGATAAATTATTTCCTTATGTTTTTTTACCTAATACTTGGGTTCCTTTATATTGTTTTGTTTAGGTAATAAAGTCCACTGAATTCATTATATGCTCCTTTGGCAATCCTTGTCTCATAAAACATAGTACTTGGTACCAATAGTTCACTTGAATATTGCATACTCAAAATGTTAGAACTTAATTTCATTCATTCTGCTCAAGAGACTGGGAAATTTCATTGAGGAATTATTGCCTGTAAAATAACTACTGAAAGATGACAAATAATTTTTTTAAAAATCAGACTATTTCTATCTACATAAAATTATGTCCCACAAAGTAATAGTCACTAAGGATTCCATTTTGAAATTCTTTACCTTCAAGATTACTCATACCACATAACAGAAATGTGGAAGGGAAGATTTCTAGGACCTTTGTTGTGCAAATTTCTGCCTTCAATCTCTTTACACCTGGGAAAGACCTTTTTCAAAACTTTCTTTATACCCTTCCCCATCATGCTCAATGAAATAAGACATTTCTACTACAATTTTCATTCATTTTCCATTTTTGAGGTTTTAAGAAGAGGGTAACATTTCTTTCTTCAACTCCCATAAACTGTTCCATGGTCAAACAGGCCACTGCCTGCACACCATCTTCCATTTACCACCTCCATGCTTTTTGTACAAGTGTTCCCCATCTCCAGAAAGCATTTCCTTCTGACCTCTGGTTAGCTGAAGGTGTAACTTTCTTCCAAGTCCAGTCCAACAATCACCTCCTATAGAAGTCTTTTCCTGATCTCTTCCTAGTAATTAGCTCGCTTGAAATTACTTTGTATTACTCTAAAAATATTTGGTACTTCTTTGTGTACATATCTTAATAGAGCAGTAGAATATAAGACTGAGCATAAGTTTTTGCCTTTGAAATGCCCACTGCCTAACAGTGCCTTCCTTGAATATACAAGATGTATAACAAATGTTTTGAAATGAACTGTGGGTGGTTCTATGCCAGCATAAATGATAAAAGCATATAGAAACTTCATTTCTTTACACACAGGTATAATATATAATAAATCTAAGAGATATAATAATGATGATGATGACAATAATAATAGCTAACATTCAGATAGCCCTTCCTATATGCCAATCTCATGTGATCCTCACAACCACCCTACAGGGTATGTGCTATTATTATCCCCATTTTAAATGTGCGGAAACTGAGTTAAAGAGAGATGATGTGACCTGTCCAGGATCACAGAAGGGATATGTGTCTGAGACCAGATTGGAACTCGGATCTTCCTTACTCCAGACTTGGTCCTCTATCCACTGGACCACTTTACCAAAAAGATTCTGATATGTTTTCTAGAATATTTGTAAATACATCAGAGCCTCACCACTAAGCTGTCTTTAAGGTACAAGTCACTAGACTTTTCCACTTCTCATATCTGATATTTTTCTTTTTCTTAAGAGCTACTTTTCTTAAATGTTCTTTCAGTGAGAAAATCTTACAGATAAAGTCCAAAACTACCCCACCTCATACTGACTTCATCCTCAGCAGTCAGTATTATAGCAAGAGGCACCATGGTATAAGAGATAAAGTGCTGGACCAGGAGTCCGGAAGACCATGGGCAAGTCACAACCACTCTGATCTTCAGCTCCCTCATCTATATAATGGAGTTAGTAGTTGTAGTACTTACCTCACAAAGCTGTAATAGACTCTGACTTTAAGACTTACATGAAAAGTGTTCTGCAAACTCTAAAGTGCTTAAATGTCGGCTGTAATTACACTAAAGTTTCAGTGTGTACTACATGTCACAAGAAGGCTGTTTCAAGTGCTCCTCTTAAAGGAGATTTGTTAGACAGTTATGTCAAACAGAAGAATGATCCTATCCTAGACTATACAAACTGGGAACTTCAAATTTCACTGAGGAATCCAGATAATTAAAAATGGCCTTAAAATTAATTAGAATGTGTTTCTTTGCCAAAAGAAAAGGTACTTTAACATATTTTAATGCTCTAAGCTAAGAACTCCATATCAAGTATATTCTGATATTAGTACAAAACAAATCTTGGTGTCCTAGAAACACTCAAAGGAAAAAAAGTCAGAAGAAAGTTGAGTATGGGTCGTGTTAAAAAAAAAAAAAAAAAGGCCAAATACTTGCCAGCCATCAGTTACAAAAACAATATTTAACAAGAAAACTCAGAAATTTTTCCATCCAGTATCCAGGCTCAGAAAATCCTGGTTACATTGTGTTAAATACTAATCCAGTTGGCAATGGATTTTTTTTTTTACCCAATAGAAAACCTAAAAACAATAAGCTCACATTTTTTAAATGATGAACGAAAGAACTGCCAAGCCAACATAGATTCATTTAGAAACGTACCCCTAATAAAAGATCCTAAGTGGTTAATTTTATTTTTGTTGCCAAATTGTTATCAAAGGAAATGGCAATTGTTCAATGTGTATCTTGCAGCCAACAGCTCACAATGCCACCAAACTTTATTGACAATAAAATGGCTGACAAAGAAGGTTCCTGCCAATTAACATTCTTCATATGATAACCAATACCTCCTATTTCTAGACTGTATGAATACACAATTTTAGAAAGAAATATAGATTTTTGGTGGCTCACAAAACCTGGAACATAATATGCAATTATGATATCTTTATAACCTTCAGGGAAAATGAAATGATCCAAAAATCTCAAATCCAAGAATACAATAAGGCATTTCCTTCTTAAATAGGAAGTTTTTTCTTAGTTCCATTTCAGATAGACACACAGAGAGAGACATATATAGAGACATAAATAAAGATGTACATAAATAAGAGTTTAAAAAAAGAATCTCAACCTTGGAACTCCAATCTGAAAGAATCCCAATCAAATTTCTGCACAATTTTTGAAATTCTAAAGTAGAAGATATAACAATTTCCTACAAAAAATAATAATCTTACTGAAATTTCCCAAGAGAATTTGCAATTACCCCACTGGAAGGTCAGCTCCTTGAGAACATACTTTCATGTTTCTTTGTAACCCCAAAGCTTGCATGGTACCTGGCACATATTAAGCACTCAAATAAATGCTTGCTGACTGACCAAAAAGGGGAAAAAATTATGGAGCTATCTTGAAGTCTAGAAACAATCTTAACCTATAGTATAACAAAGAACATTTTTCACATTCCACTCTCCATAGCATGAAAATTCATTGTTACATCTCTACATTAAAATAAACTATTTTAAGATATAAAATTAATATTTTTCTTGATAGGGGTAGGGAAAATATAATTTCCAAACTTCGCATAAAAATGCTTCCATCCTTGGTCTGCCCAGCTGGAAAAAAAAAATCTTAAATATTTTAAATTATGCCAATTTAGAAAAGTGACAATAGTGATCTAAAAGATATCAAGATATTACCTGGGACAAAGTTTAAAGGTAATCTTCTAGGTGAAAGTGCTCTGGGGTGCCGCTTACTTATTTCTTCATAAATATGAAGCCTTTCTTCTAAGGTGCCTATTATTAATAACACATACAAGATATATTTTTTAAAATGCATACATATAAAACATAAATGGCAGTTTTACATTTCTGAATTACAAATAAAGCTATAGCAAACTTTTAAAATTATGGCAAGACTGACTTTTTAAATGCCAAGACATTTAAAATACTACCAAAATAGTTTAATAAACAATACTTTTAAAACCTATAGCATTATGTTCAGGAAGAACAGCCCCTTTCCAGAGTAGGACCAATTTTACATAAGCACAGATAATATACTCTGTTTTTACCTCACTCTCTTTAATATGCCCTCCATTATCAGCAAAGCAATGCTCCATTATAACATATAAATAATCATTAAGTAACATAGATAACACATTCTTCCACAAAATTATATGGAAATGAAAATTAATGGGATGGCTTTGTAGCACCAAAATTCCTAAATGTCATGAATGTATTCACATTTCATTTCAAAGGTAGACCACTGGAACTTTTGTACATCTGATAAAAACACTAAGAGGCACAAATGACAGACTAGATAGAGGTTGCACTGGGTATCACAAAGACCTGGGTTTATCCTACCTCTGGCATATTAACTATTCTTTTTTCCCCCAAGAATATGTTTTGGAGCTCCAATGTGGTTGGATTTTAAAACTGAGTTATTCAAATGAGAATAATTATTTTCAGACTGTTAAAGATCTGGAGATATTCTGAAACAATAAGTACTCTAATTCTAAAATTTACATAAAGGTTATAGCACAAAATGTGCTTTATATGGCCAGCTTTGTCTTATAAAATAGCAAAAATGTCTCTGATGTCACCAAGCTATGATTATATTCTAAAAAAGTTTACTCACTAGCTCCAGAGTAAAAGCCTTGTCACGTAGTTAGAATTAGAATGTTATCAGGACTAAATCATTTCAGTGCCCTATTTGATGTCACAAGTTGGAGCTCCAGAACTTACCACGGGAGAGAAAAAGGCCTAAGGGTACCTAAAAAATAAAGTAGCATGGTTAGTTTTTGTAAATTAATGGAATTTAAAGGAACATAGGATCCTGACATATGGAAGTTAATTCATTTTATTTTCTAATTAGACACTAAAATATGAACTATTTTTACCATTAATTACTGTATTAGTAACCAAGAATTTATGTTAACATTTCAATTATTTAAAAAGTATTCAAGAAAATAAAAGTAAAAATAAGTGACCTAAAATAACTAGACATATATATATAGATATATAGGTATATATATCTATATATATATATCTTATGTCACTTTGATTTTTTTCTACTCTCCATCTAGAATCTTGAAGAATACGAAGGTAAAACAGGGACCCAAGAAAACAGTTTTGTTACTATTGTGGTAAGTTTGAGGTAATTCAGTTTCACATACGTCCCACTTTTTTTGTTCCTCTTAGTATATTCAAATGGCGGTATTTGTTGAAGTTTAAAAAAAAAAGGCAAAATCAAATCAATGCTCTAAATTCATCATCAATTTGATTAAGAAAAAGAGTCAAACAGGTATCTCTGCTCACAGTAAATACTCTGTTCAAGAGAACTGAAAAATTTAGAAGTAGAATAGAAATGGTTAAACCACTAATTTATAGTCAAAAGAACATACTCAACTTTGCTAATTGAAAAAAAATTAAATTTGAAGCATACTAACTAGGGTAAAAAACTTTTCAATAATATCTTTCACATTAAAAATTTTTTTCTTTCCCATGCTGGATTTCCAAAACCTGAGAATTATATGGACGGGACCAATTTCTGTCACAATATCTACACATTTACCCATGATAAATTTCATTTTAGAAATCTACATCTTTATTCCAGCAAGCATTTAATTTGAGGAAGTATTGACTGAAGAAATTAGAGAGGGATAATCATGAAACTCTATGAGGCTTATCAAGTTTATATAATGACAAATTATACTAAATGTTTTTCTTCTGCACTCTATGAACAGAGAAAAAAACGTCCAATTCGATAGGGCTGAATGAGATGTGTTAGGGTACTTTTATCATTATTATTATTATAAATTACAATATACTCCAAATCTATAGGTCTTTAACTCTGTTTTAATGGTAAATTTAGTACAAGTAAAATTAAGTATGAGTAAATTAACTACAAGACTAAAGACAATAAAACTCATTACTTCCGACCTACTGATTTAGAAATTCTGATAGCAAAAGGTAAATTTTATCTCTACCAAAGTTGAGAAAATTGTCTTTGATGACAAAGTTAATAGAGAAACAAGATGGGAAGGGATAAGATAAATACTTCAAGAACCAAACTTAAGAAGTCATGTTCATTGACATTTGAACAGTATGTTTAATGTATATATTCATTAAAGCAATGAACTTAGTCTAATATCCTCTGATCATTTCTATGGCAGCTAACTATTAGCAGAGTTTATAACTGAGCAAATCCTAATTTCTCTAGTTTTAATTTTCTTCATCTAAAAAACAAGAATAATATTTACATTACCTATTTTAGTAATATTATGTGAACAGTTCTTTGTAAAACTGAAATTGCTATAAGTAATGAGAGCTCTTGCTCTTATAATATGCTATTATTCTATGAACCTGAAACACATGAGACTACAATATTTTATAAATACCCAGTACTGATTTTTCATGAAAAAGTTATAGCTTTACCATCAATTAGTAATTTTAATGTATACTATATTATCTAAAAACACTGGAATTTTTAATTCTCTCTAAAGCACTTAACATTTAAAATATTTCCTTAAAATTCAAGGATATTTAAATATTTATTAACATGGAATTACAAAACAGAAAGAAAAAAAAGCCTGAATATTAAAAAATACCATTAAAACGATTGTTCTCTAGGGTCTAATAATGGAGTTTTATAGATTATCCTTCAAAACGGTAATATTTTAAAAGCAGTGAAAATAAACTTATTACATACGAGGTTGTAGAGCTCTCTCTAAGCCTTCATAGTAATTCCAGTTTTCAGCATTCCGATCAATCAAGTCTTTGAATATTTCACCAGCTTCTTTCAATCTTCCCAATTTTAACAGCATTTCTCCTAAAATTGAGTTTGATATTTTTATGTGAACTAGTCACTTTGTCTTAAATTATCAACTGCAATAAATGGAGGACAGGAGCAGTATATCCTTGTGTTTTCTTTCCAGGAATTTCATAGAAGACAATAGTTTCTACTATAAGGGACATAATAATTTACAGTTTTGCTTCCAGAAATCAAACTCCAGTTACATAACTCATCAAATGATTACTTAGATTCTGGAATTTCTACAACCACTATTGTATAATTTCACAGAAAACTGAGTTGAAAAAGAAACCTCAATGGCCAACCTATACCTGAACAATAATCCTCTCTACAACATACTGTATGTAACAAATGGTTATAAAGTTTTGTTGAAGCTATGTAGTGGAGTCATGGGGGAGAACTCAATACCTCCTGGGGGAGCCCCCTCACTTTAAAAGAATCAGGAGTATATTTATTTTAAAACTAAAATTAAAATAAAATTACTTAATTTAATGGCACTCCTTAAATCAAGTCAAAGAACCCTAGGGAGGTAGAAAAACCAAGGTTGGGAATCTGGTCAACTATTTTTTCTATGATTTGAGATATGGTTTTGGGGGTCAAATTACATCTTAAACTCAATTTTCTTGGGTCATACCAGAAAAAGCAGTCATAAAGAACCAGGAAAGAAACTTGTAACATAAAGCAAATTTTTGGCCCAGGGTAAAAATAAAGTGCTGAGAATTTTTACCTCAATTTAAGCTGATGAGCCATATTTTTTATTTAATTAGTATTTTATTTTTTCCAATTACATGGAAAAACAATTTTCAAAATTCATTTTTTGAAAGATCCTGAGTTCCAAATTTTTCACCTTCCTTCCTTCCCCTTGTCCCTCCCTAAGACAACAAACAATCTAATATAGTTTATGCAATCAAGTAAAACATATTTCCACTTAGTCATGCTGTGACAGCAGGAATAGAACAAAAGGGGAAAAAACACAAAAACAAGTATAAATAGCGCACTTTGATCTGCATCCAGACTCCATCATCTCTTTCTTGGATGTAGGGGTCACGTTAGTCCACGTCTCACCACAACAAACTAGTGTCTGACTGCAAAAGCCATGAAAGTGCAGTAATACAGTGACAGTGCCAACGCATCAAATTTTGTGTCATATTCTTTACCCAGCTATATTTATGACCAACCACTGACCCTCGTCATTGTAATCACTAGTCATAAAGAGCTTAGAAACAGTAGGCTATGTCTGGATAAAGATCTGTGATCAGACTGATTTATTTTGTTCCTATGTGATGATTTATCCGTTGAAGACGACTTCAGTTTGTTACACTATAGGAGAGATATATTCTGCTCCCTTACAAAAAGACACGTTATTTCTGGGAAATGAAATAGCATGTACAATTATAGAAAATACTAATTCAGAAAGATAACTTCAATCAGGATAACAGATTTTTAAAAGTTCATGATGTTAATGTTAAAGTCTTTTTGAAAGAATTACTAAACTAGTAGACAAGATAAATACTACAAAAGCAGCCTTCCTAGATTTCAGCAAAGCTTTTGATAAATTACCTCATACTATTCTTAAAGAAGATGAAAAGATATTGATGCTCTCACAATAAGTTCGTAATTGGGAAATATTTAACAAAATAAAGAAAAATACAATAGAACACAGATCATGTTAATATGTAGTTTTCTGAGTCTACAGGGATCCTTATGTGCTAGAGGCCCTAGTTTCTATTTAAAATTGACAGCAGCAAATTAGATAATAATCCTACAAAATGGATCAGTAACATGTCGAATGGCTTGACTCAAAGGGTAGCTGTCAGCACCAACATAACATGGTAGTCAATGGAGTTGATCTGAAAAAGATCTTGAGGTTGTGGTAAACTGTAAGCTCCATATGAGGCAGTAATATGATATGAAAGCCAAAAAAGGCTATTACAGTACTGGGCTGCATAACTTCCAGGAACTGAGAACTCTACCCTTTCGTCATTCATGGAATGCTGTGTTCAGTTCTTCAGACTACAATTTAAGAAGGATTTTGATAAGCTTAAGTGTGTACAAGGGAAGAGCAACCAGGATAATGAGAGATCTTAAGCCATGACATATGAGGACTGGTTAAAACCAGACATGCTTAGCCTAGAGAAAAGAAGATTCTGGAGACATGATAGCCATCTTACTTCAAGGGATATCATGTGGAGGAATGATTAGTTTGTTCCCAGGGGAAAGAACCAGAAGCAAGGCAGGAGAAGTGGCTAAGAGTCAAATTTAGGCTTTATGTCAGGAAAAACTTCCCAACAATTATAGCTACCCAGAAGTTTAATGGGTCACCTCAAGAAGCAGTGAGGGCCCCCTCCTTGAAGTTCTTCAAGCAGATGCCAAACAACTACTTGTCAGATATGCTACAGTACAGATTTCTTTCATGTATATTAACAATAATGATAAATAGCATTTATATAGCACTTTAAGGTTTGTTAAGCCCTTTACAAATACTATCTCATTTTACCCTCACAATCCTAGGATGCCCTAGGATATAGGTGCCACTATTAATCTCATTTAGAGATGAGGAAACTGAAGCTGGGAAAGGTTAAGTGACTTACTTGGGTCACAGAGCTAGTCAGTGTCTGAGGCCAGATTTAAACTCAGTCTTCCTAATTCCAATGCCTACACTCTATCCCCTACACAACCTGTGTGGGTTGAACTACTAAGGTCCCTTTCAACTCAAATTTTGTGATTCTTTAAAATATCCAAAGGTATTTGAACTTACTAATTTCACAACACAAAAAAACACCTCTAACTTACTTACTAGTTAAGGTGCTCATAAGCTCAAGAACTGTGCATGTGTGCACAAACATGCACATAACAGTCAGTTCAATCTATACTGTGCCAGAGACAATTCTTTTTTATTTTCAGTTAATTTGTATTATCAGGTTTTTTTGTCACTTAAACCGTATCACTGTCCTTCCTTAAGCAGTATCCAGGAAAAAATGTTTTCATAACTAACAAATATATTCATTATTTGAACAAGAAAATAATTGGTTAATTGGTGTTGGTGTCTTTACTCTCATAATTATATACTACGTCAAATAATCTGGCAACAACTAGTAAGTTACAGGATAAATTCTAGAAGCATAACAGTTCTTTGGAAGGATGATTCTCAAAGAAAAAGCAAAATAACTTACCCTTAATTTCTTCTACTACAAGTTTATCACAGATTTGATTTTCATATGTTTCTATATGTTCTAAAGATTCTTGAAACAGATCTGCTTCTCTCATCACTTGGTTCTGGTACAGTATCAATTCACTATACTCATAGTCTATTTTATTAGGCGGAATCTAGAAAAAAGCGGAAGAGGAACAAAATAATCAAATATACAAAGTAAAGATTACCCTACCAATAGCTAAATTCTGCCTTCTCATGTTAAGTAACTTTATTTAATTGGAGCAGTCTTACGGTGGAACTGTGATTCTTATCTGTGTGAGTCCTCTCGCTGCCAACACACATCAAGACCCTGCCAAGTGGCAAGATTTAAGAAAGGGACAAAGCAAACATTTTCTGCTATCATGTGTTAATTCATTTAGTTTCACTTTTTAAATGCGAGGCACTTACGTAATATTCTGTAACTTATTCTGTATACTTTTACTAATTTATATGGTACAAATATATACTGTAGATTACCTTTTTTAGTAATGTTATTAAGTTTATGATAAAAATTCCCAAAAATTGATCAATTTCTTTTTTTATATTGCTCAGTTATCACCACACTTCCAAAACCTGAAGACTATCTTTCTGAAGAGAATATTCATGAATTTAAAAGCATAGGGTTTCTTCAGAAATTACTCAGAAGTTCCTGCTTATGATCCAAAACTTTATTTTCCATAAATTGTCACAGGGTCCTCTTATACAATGAAATCTCTAAGAATCTAAGTATACACTGAATTAATGTGGAACATCTTAAGTTCTCCTTACAACTTCTCTACTCTATCATTCTCTGCAAAGAATTTAATTTATAAGCTGCTCTTTGTAGTCCATTAAACTATCTCATTTGCTGCCTTTAGGCACACAATAAAACAACACAACCCACCTTTGTTTACTTCTCTTTGAATGTAAAAACTATCCCTAAATTTGTCTGAGATTTCTTTAAGGCTTTTGATTTCATTTATAACAAGAATGTTAATTTGCTTGAGTTGTGGTTAACTCAAAGTCCACACATTTTCACATACCATAGTTAAATTGATGCTTGTAAACAGTCTATAAATTCAGTTCTGCCTCCTTTTCTGCTATGGTAACTGAAAAAGCATAAGGGTATTGTATAGTACTAAAGGGAATTAATAAATTTTTTTTGTCTATTTAATTGGTTACATAAGTTTTTTAAAAAATCACCTGGTAACCAACCTTCTGATGTCTACAGACCCAATCTGTTCCCCACTAGTCCATACTCAAAGACATTTCAGTTGGGTCAGACATACCAAAAACTGCACCCTACTGACAAAGCCCTCAGAAAACTATAGATCATCTTCACATATGATGAGGCATTAGAATAGCTCTTTAATAAAGGAGGCTTTACTAATATTACACTTTTTTTTCCAAGTCTCTAATATACTTTCCACTAATTAGGTAAATAGAAAATCAGCTCTGTGAGAATAGGCTGGGACTGTTTTGTCTTTGCAACCTCTGTGTTAGTGAGCATACCGAATTACTCACAGTAGGCACTTCACACTTATGAAATTAAGTTAGGTCCACAGTCATGTATAAATACAAATATAATTAGGAATAGGGATAAGAACTCATTCTTCAAAAACAGGCCTCTTCCTCCAAAAAACTTCTAAAAGCTACATTTAAATGCCAAACAGAAACAATTCAATGAGCCAGCAAGCATTTATTAAGCACTTATCATGAGCCAGTCCATTGAATACAGTGCTAATACGGTTGAATTTGATTTCATCTACTTCCACCAATCAGAGAATTAGAAAACACTAAGAAAAATCCTCCTTTAGTTTGAGGCATAATGAAAGGACTCTGAAGGGCCATAAAGCTTTTGTACAAGTTTCACTAAGTATAACCTAACTTTTGCCATTCATTTAACTCCAAACAAATCTGCACTGTATTCAATATAATAAGTGAACATACCCTCTGCAGATTGTACGTCTCCTACACATATTATTTTTCAAATGAACGTAAATGTTATTGTGATTAATAAAATACAAATTCATAGTAGCTTTTAGTTCTCACATTTTCCTCAAATAATAGTACAGAATTACTTTCATGTTCCCATGTGTCTGAAAAATTTATGCAAGTTAAAAAGTAGAGCATATACTTGGAAATAGCTGAAATCACAGAACTAGACCTTATGCAAATAAAAAGCAAAATTATATTTAGGCTATTCCTATGTCTCTATATAGGAATATTTCAATTAAAAAAGTCAATCATCTGTTTAATAGAATTAACCATTACTAGGAAAGGCTATCTTTAAGCAAACATATTAAAGTATTAAAAAAAATCTTTCACAAATTATCTGATTTATGATAAAACATGCCATATTATTTAGTAGAGCTATCCAATTTTCCTCCCTCCTCCCAACTGTTTTCAAACAATTATAAGGGCAGTCTTGAAATAAGTCTTACTTGCTGAGTCTTTCTAAATTCTTCCAATAGTTTTAGTGCCATATCATAATCTTTCAGCAAATGATATGCTATAGCATATCCAATCCATGAAGCACGTTGTGTTGGGCGCAACTGAAGAAGTTGATACCTTGTTTCCTTTAATAAAGAGCAGGGGGAGAAATGATAGAATTTTAGAATTGGAAGGAACCTTAACCATCATATTTGACATGAGAGGCTTCATTTTACAGAAAAGGAATCTAAGGACAAACAGGGTTACATGATTTGCCCTCTCTCTTTTTAACTTACTATAAAACAGCTGAGCACATGATAATAATTTCCTAAACTACTAAATTTTACATTTAGCATATATTTCTACAGAACTTTGGTCTCTATGCCTTTTTAAGTAAAATTACTTTCTAATAAGGATCATTTTAATACTTCAACTAAAAATACTATCTGTATTTGTCCTATACGTTAAAATAAAGTCTTCAGGCCCACAAAACTTTCAATAGACTTTCAGATTTTTCCCCTCACTTTTCATGACTGGTCGTTGAAAGTGATTTCTTATAATGAATTTTTCACACACTACTACATTGAAATTCGAGTTGTCAACCATATTAATATTGTTTCATAAGTTTATATAACTATAAATATAATTTTCTAGACTTGAAAGAAATTGAAGTATGATTAAAAATGAGAGGAAAAAAACTAAGAATATACAAGTAAGATACACCACTACTGACACTGGAAACTCCAGGCAAAAATCTCAAAATCTGACACATTTCTATGGTCCTGAAGATTTTCATTTTTTGAAACTAACATTGGTAAAGATGCATTGGAAAGCTACCCTTGGAGCCAAGAAGAGTTGAGTTCAAATTTCACCTCTGACACACACTGACTACGCGACCCTAGGTTAGTAACTTAATCACTTAACATAAATCTCTAAGTTTCCATATTGCTGAGCAAGTGCCCACACACATCTGTTGTAGGAGTTTCTTTACAAAACGCTCCCTCCTCTCCACAGATTCAGTCATGACCCTCCTGCCTTCTCCCCCAAAATACTATAAGCTAGTGTAGAGAGATGAGAGTTTTGGGGATCTGGACCTGTAATTGCATGAATTTTATGTGTGTACATAAATAGCTTATTTCTTGTTTACAGTTTCAGAGAATTGACTGGTCCATGGTCCCCGGCTGCCATGTGATACAGGCAAGACTTTACCCCAGATCTTCCTGACTCCAAGGGCAGTCCACCAAAAAGGTGCTTGTCAGTGTCATACGTACATAAATCCATAGAAAGTAAGCTCAAAGAATCCCACAGTTGGAATGGACCTAAGAAACCATCTAATCCAAGTGACACTGAACAAGAATACCTTCTCCAACAAGTAAGAAGTCATTCAGACTTTGCTTAAAGATCTCCAGTGAGATCTCACACATGATGCCCCATTAAACTGCTGGACAACTTCAACTGTCAGGAAGTTCTCCTTTATATCATATGAAAATCTCTCTCTTTGCACCTTCTGCTCTCTGGGTGCAAACAGAACCAGCCTAACTGTCCTTCCACATAAAAAAGTCCATCAAATAACTGAAAACTACTCTTCTCTTAACTAAACATTCCTAGCACCTTCAGTTAAAAAGTCAAGCATGACCATGTCCCTTGCCTGCCATTTCTTCAAGAAGCTTCAAAGGTTACTCATTGCTATTAGGATAAAATACAATCAATGACATTGTTTTAGTCATCAATCCACAACAGAAAAAACAAATTATCAAATTATTTTCTTCTTCTTATACTTTAATAGTAAATGTTAAATTAGAGAGATAGCACAGCACAGTGGAGAGAGAGCCAGAGAGCTAATTTCAGAATAAGGATGTCCTGAGTTCAAGACTTGCCTCTGACACATAGATGCTGGGGATGTGACCGCTAACAAGTGGAAACGAAAAGGAAAGTATTAATTACCTTGATTTATTTTTAATTTGATTACAAGATTAAACTCTTCTCTTTAGGAAAAGTTAGCCCCTGTATTTAATAGGAATGTATGTGTAGAACCCATATAAAACTGTATGCCATCTCAGGGAGGGAGTGGGGAGATGCGGGAAAGGGGGAGAGGGAGGAGAAAAAATCTAAGATATATGGAAGTGATTTTCAGAACACTGAAAATAAATAAAATAATAATAAAGGAAAAGCTAGCCCTAACAGCTTAGCCAGACTAACAAAGATAGTCTCAAGTCTAGGTTAACTATGGATTTAGTGGATAAATTGAAGAGACTTTATTATTTAGTAGTAGATAATTTAGAATAAGATGTAATAAAATAATCATAGGATTACTCTTCTTAAAGGCTAAACTCCCCTTTCTAGTTTCTAGCAGAAAAGGGAGTTGAACAAAGGTGAGGTTCCCCTTTTTGGAAGCTGAAGAAAGGTTAGACAAAGGTTAAATTCCTTTTTCCAGTCTTTTCCAGTCTTCTTTTTTTCTTGAGCTAGAGTCTAAGTTGAGTAATAAAATCTTTTAAAGAAGATGATGTCCCCCCCACCCCACAACACCACCCCCTCCCAGCCAGGGGACAGTGACTGCAAACTACTGACCAGAAGTTTCTCTTTCCCAGTACACCTTCTGATTACAAAAGGCACTACCTGTAAGTAAAGGACTTCTGGGCAAGATTAAGAAAGCCTGGGAGAAACTAACGAATCAGGTAATGTGCTTTGTCCAACTGAATTATGTTCAAAACAAGTTTCTATCATTCTTTTAACTCGTTTTTTCTATAATAAAAATCAGTTTTATATATCATTCCTGGTCTGACCTCTGAGGAGTCAGGTGACTTAATTTGATATGCAAATACTAGCTTTGTAAATTAAATCACAGATGGTTCGGTAACTTTGTCCTCAATTTTCTTTTTATTAAATTAATTAATTTTAACACAGGACATTTAGTGTCAATATCTGAGGCAACTCTCTAAATACAAAAACTGCAGAACAGGTGTCAATCTCCATTATTAATAAAGAATACCAAAGAAATTACAGCCCACTCCCCCAAAAATTTAACTCACATATACTTGCAAAATACAAAACTCAATTCATTGAAAGTCACATACTGAGCCTGGGTCAAAGGATATCATGTTATTAACTTAAAGTACAAACAATTGATGGATTTTCTTTTATTCCCAGTTTCAACTTCAAAGATGACTAATGATGAGGCTAAAGAAAGCTAGAGATGTATTGCCTATTAATTTATGCCTCGTTTAAACCTTCTGGAAATTATCTTATTCACCTTTGATCACCTTTATATGATGTTACACATCATATAAAAGACACTGAATAAGTATTTGTGGAGTGAATGAATGGTCTAACCTCACTCACAATTTGGAAATAAGGCCTATGGCCATGATTCAGTTGCTACTAGGGAACTCTCAAGTGAGAAAACTCTCTCCACCAATGCAAGTAGGCATTTCTCTGTAACTTACATTCAAATAAAACTACCTAGAGCACTAATTCACCTTTTAAATTATAACTGTTTTAAAACACATAAAGTTAACATTAGAATACTTACACGATAGCCTTCAAGGTCTCTCATTTGGATTTGTAACAAAGAGAGGTCCCTCAGGATCTGGAGATTGTCTTTATCTAATTTGAGGGCATTTCGATAACACTTTATAGCCTCATCATATTTTTTATCAGAACGCTGCAAAAGTCCATATACATGCCAACCTAACAAGTTAAAGAAATCAACATTCATAGACACTAGAACACAACACTGTACTTTTTTTTTAACATACTTCAGAAAGTCTTATTTTTAAAAATTAGGGCTTTATACTACAAAGAATTAAAGTGTGCTAGGCATTTACACTTCATCATGACTATAAAACTAAATCTCACACTAAAAGTGACCATAATATTAAATATTTTTTATTTTTAATAATATTTTATTTTCCTAGAAGGACTTATATGAAAAGGAGGAGAACTTTGTACACAGCAACAACCACAGTGTGCACAGAATTTTTTTGGCAGACTTAGGTTAGCCCTTCACAGCAATGCAAGGATCTAAAAAATTCCCGATAGACTCAAGGCAAAATGCCTTCCACATCCAGAGAAAGAACTACAGAATTCAACCACAGAATGAAGTAGACCATTTTCTTTTGTATTGTGTTTTCTTTTATGATTTCTCCCATTCATTTTAATTCTTCTGTGCAACATGACTAAGGTAAAAATGTATTTAATAAGAATGTATGTGTAGAGCCTATATAAGATTGCACGCCATCTTGGGGAGGGAGGTGGGAAGGGAGGAGGTAAGGGAGGAGGGAGAAAAAAAATCTAAGATTTATGGAAGTGACTGTAGAAAACTGAAAACAAATAAATTAATTTTTTAAAAAAAGACAAAAATAATATTTTATTTTTCCAGTTTTCAGAGGAAGAAATTAAAGCTATCTATAGTCATATAAAAAATGCCCTAGGGGCGGAGCCAAGATGGCGAAGTAGAAAGACGCACATACACATAGCTCCGAACACACAAACCACAGAACGGCTAGAGGGGACCAAGCCAGGGCGAATTCTGCACCCAGAGACCACGGAGTATTGGAGCGAGGGAGATTTCTGCTCCGGAGAGACCTGCGGACCTCTCGCGGGGGGTCCTTCTGGGCGCCGGGATGGGGAGCGGAGTGCGGCCCTGCCACGGCCGCGACACTGAGGGGAGGAGATCCGAGAGGGCTACGGGGATGGGATCACCAGTGGCCATGCGGGTCCCCCCACCCACAGAGGGACCTGCAAACCTCTCACAAAAGGTCCGTCGCGCTGCAGATGCGGAGCCCAGCCCGGACCTGCGGCGGCGGTGGCGGCCGCGGATCCGAGAGAATCTCTTTGGCGGGTTGAGAGGGGAGTGGGGTGCCCCCAAGGCTCGGGCCCCCCCAGGAGGTGGGGGCTGAGAGGCGGCTGCGGACGGCTGCGGACGGGGGCTCCCCAAACGGGCAGGAGCTTGGACCCATTGTGGAAGGTCTGTGCATAAACCCCCAGAGGGAACTGTACCTGAGAGGCGGCCCTGCCCCTGACCACCTGAACCTAATTCTCACACTGAATAGCAGCCCTGCCCCCGCCAAAAATCCTAAGGCGGGAAGCAGCATTTGAATCTCAGCCCCCAAACGCTGGCTGGGAGGACCAGGAGGCGAGGTGGGTGTGAGGAGAACATTCAGAGGTCAAGCCACTGGTTGGAGAAAATGCCAAGAAAAGGGAAAAGAAATAAAACTATTGAAGGGTACTTTTTCGGAGAAAAGACACTTCCTCCCTTCCTTTCTGATGGGGAGGAACAATGCTTGCCATCAGGCAAAGACACAGAAATCGAGGATTCTGTGTCCCAGCCCACCCAATGGGCTCGGGCCATGGAAGAGCTCAAGAGGAATTTTGAAAATCAAGTTAGAGAGGTGGAGGAAAGACTGGGAAGGGAAATGAGAGGGATGAGGGAGAAGCATGAAAAGCAGATCAGCTCCCTGCTAAAGGAGAACCAAAAAAATCTTGAAGAAATTGGCACCTTGAGAACTAGCCTAACTCAGCTGGCAAGGGAGGTGCAAGGGGCCAATGAGGAGAAGAATGCTTTCAAAAGCAGAATTAACCAAATGGAAAAGGAGATTCAAAAGCTCACTGAAGAAAATAGATCTTTCAAAACTGGAATGGTACGGATGGACGCTAAGGACTTTTCGAGAAAGACAGATATCTCAGAACATACCGCGCAGATTCGAAAAATGGAAGATAATGTGAAATATCTTATTGGAAAAACAACTGACCTGGAAAATAGATTCAGGAGAGACAATGTAAAAATTCTGGGACTACCTGAAAACCATGATCAAAAGAAGAGCCTAGACATCATCTTCCATGAAATTATCAAGGAAAACTGCCCTGAGATTCTAGAACCAGAAGGCAAAATAAATATTCAAGGAATCCGCAGAACACCGCACGAAAGAGATCCAAAAAGAGAAACTCCTAGGAGCATTGTGGCCAAATTCCAGAATTCCCAGGTGAAAGAGAAAATATTGCAAGCAGCTAGAAAGAAACAATTCAAGTATTGTGGAAATACAATCAGGATAGCACAAGATCTGGCACCCTCTACATTGAGGGATAGAAGGGAATGGAATAGGATATTCCAGAAGTCAAAGGAACTAGGACTAAAACCAAGAATCACCTACCCAGCAAAACTGAGTATAATACTTCAGGAGAAAAAATGGTCTTTCAATGAAATAGAAGACTTTCAAATTTTCCTGATGAAAAGACCAGAGCTGGAAAGAAAATTTGACTTTCTAACACAAGAATGAAAAGAACCATGAAAAGGTGAACAGCAAAGAGAAATCATAAGGGACTTACTAAAGTTGAACTGTTTACATTCCTACATGGAAAGACAATATTTATAACTCTTGAAACATTTCAGTATCTGGGCACTGGGTGGGAGTACATACACACACACATGCACACACGCACACATACATAGAGACAGAGTGCACAGAGTGAATTGAAGAGGATGGGATCATATCTTAAAAAAAAAAATGAAATCAAGCAGTGAGAGAGAAATATTGGGAGGAGAAAGGGAGAAGTTATATGGGGCAAATTATCTCTCATAAAAGAGGCAAGCAAAAGACTTATTAGTGGTGGGATAAAGAGGGGAGGCAAGAGAAAAACATGAGGTCTACTCTCATCACATTCCACTAAAGGAAAGAATATAATGCACACTCATTTTGATAGGAAAACCTATCTCATAATACAGGAGAGTGGGGGACAGGGGCACAAGCAGGGTGGGGGGGAGGATGGAGGGGAGGGCATGGGGAGGAGAATGCAATACGAGGTCGACACTCATGGGGAGGGAAAGGACCATAAGAAAATAGAAGTAAAGGGGGACAGGATAGGATGGAGGGAAATATAGTTAGTCCTATACAACACAACTAGTATGGAAATCATTTGCAAAACTAAACAGATATGGCCTATATTGAATTGCCTATCTTTCAAGGGGAAGGGGTGGAGAGGGAGGGAGCTAAGGAGGTTGGAACTCAAAGTGTTAGGACCAAATGTAATGTTCTTACCACTGGGTAACAAGAAATACAGGTTAAGGGGTCAAGAAAGCTATCTGGTCCTACAGGACAAAAGAGAAGACGGAGACAAGGGCAGGGAGGGAGGATAGAGGAGAGAGCAGATAGGTCACAGGGGCAATTAGAAAGCTCGGGTTTGGGGGGGGGGAGGGGATAAAAGGGGAGAAAATTTGTAACCCAAAATTGTGTGAAAATAAATGTTAAAAATTAATTTAAAAAAATGCCCTAGATCACTACTGATTAGAAAAATTCAAATCAAAACTACTCTGAGGTACTACATCACGCCTTAAGACGGGCTAACATGACAAAATAGGAAAATGATAAATGTTGGAGAAGATGTGGAAAAACTGGAACACTAATGCATTGTTGGTAGAGTTGCAAACTGATCCAACCATTCTAGAGAGCAATTTGGAACTATGCCCAAAGGACTATAAAAGTGTTCATACCCTTTAACCCAGCAATACCACTTTTAGATCTGTATCCCAAAGAGATCATAAAAACAGGAAAAGGAACCACATAAACAAAAATATTTATAGTAGCTCCTTTTTGTGGTAGCAAAGAATTGAAAATTGAGGGAATGTCTGTTAACTGGGGAATGGCTGAACAAGTTGTGGTATATGAATGTAATGGAATATTATTGTGCTATAAGAAACGATGAGCAGCTGACTTCAGAAAAACCTGGAAAGACTTATATGAACTGATGCTGAGTGAAATGAGCAGAATCAGGAGAACATTATACACAGTCACAGCCACATTGTGCAATGACTGGCCTCGACAGTCTTAGTTTCTCTCAGCAATGCAAGGATCTAAAACAACTCCAACAGATTCATGATGGAAAATGCTATCTACATCCAGAGAAAGAACTTGGGACTCTGAATGCAGATGGAAGCACAGTTTGCTCTCCTTTTCTTTTGTTGTTTTGTTTCTTCTTTTTCGTGGTTCCTCCCATTAGTTTTAATTCTTCTTTACATCATGACTAATGTGAAAATGTTTAATATGAATGTATAAATAAAACCTATATCAGATTGCATGCCATCTAGGGGAGGGGAGAGGAGAGGATAAGAGAGAAAATTCAAAACTCAAAATATTACAAATAAATAATTATAAATAATTATAATACAATTAATAACATATATAAATAAATTTAAAAATATTTTATTTTTCCCCAATCACATGTAAAAACCATTTTTAACATTATTTTTTTAAAGTTTTGAGTTCTAAATTCTATCCTTCTTCGCTGAGACATAATCTGATACAGGTTATACATGTGCAATCATGCAAAACATTATTAGTCATTTTGTAGAAGAAGACTTGAGAAAAAAAGAGAGAGGGAGGGGAGGGGAGGGGAGGGGAGGGGAGGGAAGGGGAGGGAAGGGAAGAGAAAGAGGGAAGGAGTAGGTTTCAGTGTGTAATCAAAGAACATCAGTTCTTTCTGTGGAGATGGATAGCATTTTTCATCCTGAGTTCCTGGGGATTGTCTTGGATCATTGTATTGCTGAGAAAAGCTAAGTCATTCACAGTTGTTCACTATATAATACTGTGGTTGCTGTGTACAATGTTCTCCTGGTTCTGCTCACTTCACTCTGTATCAGTTCTTGTAAGTCTTTCCAGGTTTTTCTGAAATCATCCTGCTCATCATTTCTTATAACACAATAACATTCAATCAAAATCATATACCACAATTTGTCCAGCCATTCCCTAATTGATGGGCATCCCCTCAATTTCCAGTTCTTTGCCACCACAAAAAAGAGCTGCTATAAATATTTTTGTGCAAATAGGTTCTTTTCCCTTTTTTAAAAATCTCTTTGGGACACAGACTTAGTAACGTTATTGCTGGATCAAAGGACCTTTGGGCAGAGTTTGATTGCCCTTTGGGGATAGTTCAAAATTGCTCTCTAGAATAGCTGGATCAGTTCACAATTCTACCAACAATACATTAGTGTCCCAGCTTTCCCATATAACCTCCAACATTTATCATTTTCCTTTTTTGTCATTAGTCAATTTGATGAGTATGAGGTGGTACCTCAGAGTTGTCTTATTTTGCATTTCTCTAATAAGTCATGATTTAGAGGGGCAGATAGGTGGTACAGTGAATAGAGTACCACCCCTGAGTCAGAAGGACCTGAATTCAAATCCTGTCTCAGACACTTGACACATTTACTAGCTGTATGACCTTGGGCAAGTCACTTAACCCCAATTGCCTTACCTTCCCTCCTCCAAAAAAAAACTTATTTCATCCTAATATTAAGTAATTTTAAAAATAATTTTATATTAGTTCATCTGACCAAGAAGTCTCTTTGTATACTCCATTCACTAAATTACTCTGACTGGTAACACACACATAATAGGGTAAGGGTTCCAAGTCTCTTTTCTTTATGAACATTTAAGGTTTTAGCACATCTTTCAAGCAAAAAATTCATAATATTTACATGCTGTCTTCATTCTGCAGAGAGCACTTAACTAAAGAAGTATTTAAATATATGGTTACCAGAGAACCCCATTTGATAATATTACTGTGCCTACTTGGAAGACATATTAACTGACGCAGACTAAAGTCACCAGAACTAAGAAAACATTATATGTGATGATGACAATATAAATGGAAAGAACAATCCCTTCCCCACCCCAGTTAACATAAAGTTGTAATTACAATGGTCAAGTTTGTCCCTACAAAAGAGATATAAGAATGCATTTCCCTATCTTATTTGAAGAGAAAGGGATTCTATGGATGTGAAATGTTTCATATACTGTCAGACTTTATTCATGTTTAGTGGGGCAGCTAGATGGTGCAGTGGACAGAGCACCACTGTAGGAGTCAGGAGGACCTGACTTCAAATCTCACCTCAGACACTTGACACTCATGTGTGACCTTGGGCAAGTTACTTAACCCCAACTGCCTCATCATGGGTCATCTCCAGTCATCCTGATGAATATCTGGTCCCTGGATTCAGATGGTTCTGGAGGAGAAGTGAGGCTAGTGACCTGAACAGCCCTCCCTCACTCAAAACAAAGTCAAGTGCAAGTCATGTCATCATTTCTCTGACGGCATGGTCTTTTTCGGCAACAAAGGACAAACACACATTCATGTTTAGTATTTCTGAATTTTTTTTCTCTCTTATTCTTTGTTATAAAGGGGTGACAGTCAGATGAAGGCGATACATCAGTTAATAAAGATGATATAAAAACAAAAACAGTAAATTATTTTTAGAAATATTACTAAACCTAATCATATTAAATTAGGGTCAGATAAGCTTTTTCTTAAGAACACAAAGCCCATGTAAAAAGGTAAGAAGAGGGAAATTTTTTTAAAAAACTTTATGAATGTCTGTGTATGGGAAAACTGACATTAAGTCAAAACAAATTTATATCATCCAGTTTGAAAAGTATTTTAGGGCTAGACATTAGGGCTTAAGTGGTATAACTCCTCCTCAACTTTATAGAAGACAAAACTTGAAGCTCAGAATGAATGAAAGAAAAAAATATTGATTACTATGTGTCAAATAGTGGGCTAAGCACTAGGGATACAAACAGAAAAATCAAAATGTCCCTGAGAGAATCAAAGAACTCATACTCTAATCAGAAGAGACAACACATGAAAGAAAGTCTAGTAACAGACAAATAGAGAGACCCATTATTCCTAAAGATTCCATAATAGGGCAAACAGCAAGACCCTGACATCAGATGGCAATCCTAGGAAACTGAAAGAGGGAAAGGTAGGACAGATGGTAAGGCCTACTGTTCCTCCATCTCACTAGATGAAAAAGAGCTGGAGACTCTCTTCTTATCTAAGCTATGTGAACAGTTAAGCAGCCCAGATGTGTTGGAGGCAGTCCAGGGCCAAGGGAAGGCATAAAGGGAAGACAAGATGGAAGGATGCCCCCCCAAAAAATGACGATCAAGTTATACAAATTAAATTTAATAAACATTATTTACAAGAGAAAAAATATAATTGTAAGACAGGCCCCAGTCAGGTTATAAAAAATATGTCCAAAAGAAATTAAGTTAAAATACCTCTATCAATAATGTGCAATTAACTAAAACCTGATTAAATTAAACATTCCTCTAAACTTTTTAGCCTTGTAATGTGGGGAGATTCTATTTAACTATACATTTAAATACTCAAAGATCAACATGTTCACTTAATATATTGCATCTTACATTACAGTTACATGTTGTGTATAATTACTCCTCTCTACTACAAGATCCTTTAGGCCAAGGACACCTAAGTTGAGCCATGAAGGCAAAGGATTTCAGCACAGTAAAAATATTCAAAAACTGAAAAATAGGATCTATCAGTTGGGAAAGAGATGAATAAATAGGTATATTTGAATAGAATGGGACATTAATGAACTGTGCCAAATTAGCAACTCAACAGGGAAAGACTTGCATGAAATAATGCAAAAAGAAAAAAGCTGAACCAGAAAAACAATATAAGCAATAACTACTACAATGTAATCAAAAAGAAAACAAAAAAGCAAGAAAACTAAAATTAAAGGCAATGATCAATACTCCAAACAAAAGATGGAAAAACACATTTTCCTCCTCTTCATAGGAAAATAGGCAACTATAGTTTGCAAATATTTATGTGATGCAGTTAGTATATATACTGGTTTGGTTTAACTGTTTTTCTTTGGGATAAGGAAAGGTTCCAAACAGAAGTAAAAAGAGATATAAACAAACATCTCATATAAGAAACAAAAGGTATCAATAAAATGGGAGAGGAAAGGAAGGAAAAGGAAAAAGTTCATTCTAACCACTAACTATTCCTATCTGTGAATTATTCCAAAGCTATACAATGGCTTTAGAGTATGAGATGTAAGCCATAGATGAACTCACATGACAGAGTGGAAATAGTTCTGGATTTATAGCCAGTAGCCTCAGCTTCAAATTCTACCTCTGGACAATTGGACAATTCATTTAATCTCTCTTTGTAAAATGAGGGATAGTACCATATGATCTCTAAGGTGTTTTCCAATTCAAAATCTATGACCTTGTCAGCCTATGATCCTGTCTTATTTATAGTGATAATTCTATTAATACCTAGCACCTTTTTGCCCATAAATGGTTAATAAGCATTTGAATTACGATGTTGACCCCAATGTGGGAAGGATAACAATTTCATTAAAGTATCTGTTTTTTTATACTCTTAACAGTTCATTCCATTATTTTGACAGAGATGATAAAATGCAAAATAAGAACTACAAATTAAACTAAAGAACTACTTCAAAAGGATACAGACATGACTCTTGACATCATTCCGCAGTCCTTTACGAACAAATTCATATGCTTCTTCTTTCTTTCCTAAACAGCTCAATGTCAACCCTTTCATAGCCAAGGTTTCTGAAAAAGAATAATAAACCTATATACTTATACATAAGAATTTCAAAAATCTTTGCCTATGTTGAAATTCAACCCCTGAGATTTTTTCAGATTACAAATCAAACTTCATGGAATCACTTCGAGATGAAACTGCACCTTGGAGCAAAGTCTAAAAATCAGTTCTTACAACTGGCAAGTATCTGTTACTTTTAGCTAAGCAAAACATTTATAACACAGTACTGAGCAAATTGTTGTACGTAACACTTAAGAACTAACAGGTATAACCAAAGCAGCTTCCTGCTATTCCAAAGCCTTCTTTCACTGACCTTGATCTGCCTAGTATTCAGAAAGGGCTTTTTTTCTGAAACAATTAGTAGTCTAATTCTACCCACACTGTTAAAGCAGGGGTTTCTTAAATCTCAGGACAGTCCAGATTCTTTTCTATAATTGGCTTTCCCAGGCAATGTCTCCTCTTCTCTTTAAGAGCCTCCATACTCTTGTGCTTTGGGTCAAGTTCAAAACAGAAATTAAACACTTAATGTGAATTGAATTTAAGTGAGAAGCTTCCAAATTTTTTCACCTAAAACCTTAAGTTACAATCAACTAAAATCTCATCATTTCCTAAACTCATGTCCCACTCATGAGACAAATAATAGTTTAGTAAGAATGTTTTTATTCTAATGATATTTTTCTCTTCTTGGTTAATATGAAATTAAAAATAATTACATGGAACAATTTCATTGTGAAAGGAGTTAATTTTTTTCTAATTTGTTCCAAATTTTCTGAATTTACTATTCTCTCATTGGGCAAGTAACTCCATGCTAACAGAAGAGCACATTTCAAACACAGAAGTGATCTTAAGGCAAATTAGCTCAAGAAACACTGACCTTGAAAGTGGGTTTCAATTTTAATAATAAAACCATCAACCCAGTTACCTGCAGGCATGAAAAGATATTGATATTTCAAAATTACTTATTTTTCCTCAGCAAATCCACCCTAACAACTATTTTCTATTTTGGATAATTAACAAAAAGTTGGTAATTCCAAAGCAAATACTAGAATAGAAGAGAAGTAATCCAGTAGCATGCTGAGAAATTAAGGGGGAAACAGCACAGGATTCAAATTTTTCATCTTAATAAATCCAAAAAGCAAATAAATTGAATATACACTCCTTCTGGATAGAGTAGAAAGACAACACTAGGAAACAAAAGATCCAAGTTCTGCTTCTATTCTTGCTGAAGCCATGTAAGCTCTTATCTGTGAGGTATGTCTGCAGGTCCTTTCTATCTTTTATGGTACTATAAACTTCAGTTTCCTTAATTATAAAATATCCTATTTTCTTCATAGAAAGAGATATTATGAAAATCAAATGAGAAAACACTCCTGAAAACAGCTCTGTAAAATATTATACATGTAGTATGGATGAATTATTATACAATTCTTTTTTATCCCTAAAACTCCTTGAAATGCCATCTCCACTTTTTTTTAATGGCACACTCACCTTTTTTTCTTTTTAAAGAAGAAATAATCTTTTGTATCCCTAGAGCTAAAGAGTCCTGATCTTCATGCAGGTCCATGAACATCTGTTCATAATCCCCAACCACTATCTTTAATCCAAACCTCAACCCTACCATTCTCAAATATGTGTCACTGGTTATAATGGATTGTAGATGAATTAACAAAAAACTTAACATTTTGTCGAAAACTAAAAATAAATAAATAAATTGAAAACTGTAAAAATAAAAAAATAACATTACTTAAAAAGATAACTCCAAGCACAACTAGATGAAAACCACCATCATAAGATATGAAGGTCAACGTAAAGACACATATCATGGTTCCTAGCCTATTGCCCTTTCCAATAAGTCACACCACTGCTATAAGTGAATCAAGATCAGTCCAACATAACCTGAATCTGACATAGCCTAAGTTTAACATAAGAAAAATTATTTAGAATAAGCTAAATAGAGAGCTTAAAATTTTTTCATTATTAAAGAGCTTCAGTCTCTCTTTTAAAATGAAACCAAGGCATTGAATATTAGGAAGCATTATTCCTTGAAATTTTACAACATGCCTCAGCTACAGTGCTTCTCAAGTTAGTTTTATTTTCCCCCAAAAATTTAATCTTTTAAATGATACAATACCTCCATGTTCAGCAAACTTTGGGTTTGACAGAATCATCTTGCAGAATTTGAGACCATTTTTGTACTGCTTCTGTTCATAACATTTCTGGAGAGAGGAAAAAATAACAGATGAAAGATTATTTTACAAAATAAATATATGGTTATTAGCGAGGTCAAGCTTTTTTCAAATAATTAACAATTTGCAATTCCTTTTTTTCAATACTGTTCATGTCTTTTGACTATTTATTCATTATGAACTAAGAGTCAACACTGATTTCAAGGTTTTCTGGTAATGTCTGCCATAAATATTTTCCTAGTCTTTCTTGTTTCATTATATTTGTGTTACATTTAATTTTAATATAGTCTAAAATGTCTATCCTGTTCCAGATAAGTCCTTTGATTGGTTCAAATGAAAAAAATTCATCTCTCTTCAAATGAAATATCCATTCTACTTTCTTCCATCCTTTCTAAAGCTAAGTTTTTTAATGTTTACAGTTACAAAATGGTTCCTTTTGACTTTTTCCATTACTGCAACCAGATCTAACAATGTATTCTAAAATGAAAAAAAAAATTCTCACAATAACATTATAAGTAATAACAAAAGAAAGCAAAAGAAAGAGGAAAAAAAGAAAAATTACACAACATATCTAACAACATAGGAACAGTATTGGTACATTAATACAAAGGAATATTACAAATCAATTAAGATGCACAATTTTAAAGAATACATAGAAACATATAAAGACCTCTATCTTTTTTCTTCTTCCAAATTTATTAATTTATTTGTTTTCAGTTTTCAACATTCACTTCCATAAGTTTTAAATTTTCTTCACCTCCCTTTCTTCTTCCTCCCCAAGACAGCATGCAATCTTATAATGGGCTCTACACTTATATTCCTATTAAACACATTTTCACATTAGTCATGTTGCCAAAACTAATATAACGAACAGGAGAAACAGTGAGAAAAACACAACATAACATAATAAAAGAGATAATAGTCTGCTTCATTCAGTGTTCCAACTCCATACTACTTTCTCTGGATGTGGATGGCATTTTGCATCATGAATTCTTTGGAAATGTTTTAGGCCCTTGCATTGCTGAGAAGGGCAAAGTCTATCAAAATCAGTCCTCGCTCACTGTAGCTGTTACTGTGTATAATGTTCTCCTGGTTCTGCTCACTTCACTCAGCCTCAGTTCACATAAGTCCTTCCAGGGCTCTCTGAAGTCTTCCTGTCCATCATTTCATATAGCACAATAGTACTCCATTACATTCATATACCACAATTTGTTCATATGCCCAATTGATGGGCATCCCCTGAATTTCCAGTTCTTGGCCACCACAAAGGGAGTTGCTATAAATATTTTTGTACATGTGGGTAAGATCTCTATTACATAATATAAAGTGGAAAAAATGAAAAGAACCAGAACAGAGCAAAAAACTACAATCTTATGAGGAAAAAGTAAATGAGAATGGACAAAGAATCCTAATGGGAACTTAAAGCAACTGAAAAAGTATTATGGCACATATCATAGAAAAAACTTCCAGGCTATTCACACCCCTTATCTGCATCTCACAACTCCTTGACATCTTTCTTCCCATTTTCTCCTCTTTTCTGTGGTCTCTGATAAAGTTAGCCTATTTCCTTAAGCCAGGAGAATGACTGCAAAGGCAAACGTACACATGTACACACACACACACACACACACACACACACACACACACACATCGATCCTTTACAATCCAATGTTCTCCAGCAGATTTCCCCATAATTATTCCACTTCTTAAATGTCAAATATAATAGCTTCTTATCAGTCCTCATACTTCCTAATGTCCCCACAGCATTTGACATTGTTGATCACCCTTCTGCCTCTCCTATCAAATGTCTCTTCCATTATCTCTGTTAGATCATCATTAATATAATGCCTCCTAAATGTGGGTATACTCCAAGGTTCTGTCCTAAAACCTCTTCTTCTCATTCCACATTCTCATTTGGTGACCTCAACAGCTCCCAAGGATTCAATTATCTTCATGCAGATGACTGATATTTACTTATCCTGCCTTAGTATATCTCCAATCCCACATCACCACCTGTCTAATAGACATCTCAAACTCAACATGTCCAAAACAGAATTCACCTCACCATCTTTCTCCAAAGACTCACCTATTCTCCAACCTTTCCTATTATTATCAAAAGCACTATCATTCTGGTTGTATGGATTTGTAATCTCAGTGTCATTCTTTCTGCTACTCACTGGCTCTGATCTCACATACTTAATCAGGTGCTAAATCATTATTTCTACCTCCATAACATTTCTCACATCCATCCCCTTCTCTCCACTCATTCAACTCCCATTCTACGTCAAGGCCTCGCCTACTCTAACCTAGATTATTCCAATACCCTCCTAATTGTCTTCTCATGTCTAACCATGTCACTCTCCTACCAAAACTCCAGTAGCTCCCTATCACCTGTTTGGCCTTCAAAACTCTTCAACCAACCCCCAACCTACCTTTCTGACCTTTTTACACATTACTCCCCTCACATACTTTATGATCCTTCTGGCCTTCTTACCTGTGGCTCATACGTGACATGCCAACTCCTGCCTCCTTGCCTTTGCAATGTCTATCTTATTCATGCCTGGAATACCCTCCCTCCTTACCTCCAATTATTAGAATCTTTAGTTTCTTTCACAGATCAGCTCAAACTCCACGATCTACATGAGATCTTTTCTGACTTCACTCCCCTCCCCAATATACTCAAAGAGCTGCAAAGGAGATAGGATTACAACCAAGAATCACCCACCCAGCAAAGCTTTTCTCTTCAGGAAAAAAAAAAATGGACATTCAATGAAATATAGGAATTTTAAGCATTTCTGATGAAAAGAACAGAGTTGAACAGAAAATTTGGCTTTCAAATATAAGACTCAAGAGAAGCATGAAAAGATAAACAGAAAAGGGAAATCATAAAGGACTTAAACTATTTACATTCCTATATGGGAAGATGATACAGTAACTCATAAGAACTTTCTCATTATTAAGGCAGTTAGAAGGAGCACATACATAGACAGAGGACAGAAGTGTGAGTTGAATATGAAGGAATGATATCTAAAAAATAAAATTAAGGGGTAAGAGAGGAATGTACAGGGAGAAAGGGAAAAGTAAAAGTAGGATGGAGTAAATTATCTCACATAAAAGAGCAAGAAAAAGCTTTTACAGTGGTGGGGAAGAGTGAGTAGGTAAGGGGGAGTGAACCTTACTCTCATCAGAATTTACACAAAGAGGTAATAACATACACATTCAAGTGGATATAGAAATCTATCTTATCCTACAAAAAAGTAGGAGGGAAAGAGGATAAAAGGGGGAGCATAGAAAAGAGGGCAGATTGGGGAAGGGGACAGTCAAAAACAAAACACTTGAGGAGGACCAGGTGAAAGGAGAGATAGAAAAGAATAAATGGGAAGAAAATGAGATGGCGAGAAATACTGTTAGCAACAGTAACTGTGAAAAAAATTTTGAAGCAGGTTTTTCTGTTAAGGGCCTCATTTCTCAAACATATAGAGAACCAAGTCAAATTAATAAAGATAAGAGTCATTCCCCAATTGATAAATGATCAAAAGATATGATCAGTTTTCAGATGAAGTAATCAAAGTTATCTATAGCCATATGAAAAAGTTATCTAACTTACTATTGATTTGAGAAATGCAGATTAAAACAATTCTGAGGTACTACCTCATACCTACTGGATTGGCTAACAGGGCAAAAAAGGAAAATGACAAATGTTGGAGAAGAAGTGGGGAAAATGAGACATAAATGCACTATTGGTGGAGTTGTGAACTGATCCAACCATCCTGTAGAGCAATTTGGAAATATGCCCAAAGGACTATAAAACCATACATACATTTCGACCTAGCAATTCTACTACTGTCTGCATCCCAAAATAGATTTTAAAATAAGGAAAAGGACTTATATGTACAAAAATATTTATAGCAGCTCTTTTCTAGTGGCAAAAATTGGAAATTGTTGGGATACCTATCAATTGGGGAATAGCCAAACAAATTGTGTTATTTGATTACGATGAAATACTACTGTGCTCTAAGAAATGATGAGCAGAATGCTCTAAGAATAATCTGAAAAAACTTAAATGAGTTGATGCAAAGTGAAATGTACTGTGTACAAAGTAACAGCAATATTGTACAATGATCAGCCATGAATGACTTAGCTATTCTCTGCAATACAATGACCCAAAACAACTCTGAAGAACTTATTGTGAAAAATGTTATCTATCCCCAGAGAAAGAACTGATGCAGTCTAAAAACAAACTGAAATATACCTTTTTGTAACTGTATTTTTCTTGAGGGTTTTTTTGGTCTATGTTTTCTTTCACAACATGACTATTATAGAAATGGTTTGCATGACTCCACATGTATAAACCTATGTCAAATTGCTTGCCTTCTGGTGGGGGGCGGGGAGGAAAGGAGAGAATTTGGAACTCAATGTTTTAAAAATGAATGGCATAAATTGTTTATACATGTAATTGGGGGAAAAAAAATTTTTTTAAAATAAAAAAGGAATGAACAAAAATATACAATAATTTAGTACAAACAAGAAACATATTTAAAACATAAGCATATACATAGTGAAAGTGAAGGGTCCCAACACAACTCACTATGCTTTACATAACTCCAAAAAGGCAGGAGTGACAATCATGAATTCTGAACAGACAATATAAACTGATAACATTAACAGAGATAAACAGGAAAATCACATTATGTTTCAAGGAATTATTTACAATGAAACAGAATATTAATATGTAGAAAACTAATAGTATAATAACTTCTGAAAAGGAAAATCTAATTGAACTTCAAAGTAAGAATAAATATGACTTAAATACTTCACTAAAAGTTAACAGAAAAAGGTCCGTCGCGCTGCAGACACGGAGCCCAGCCCAGACCTGCCGCAGCCGCGGCACCAAGAAAAGCAGATCCGAGCAGGCTTCAGGGACGGGATCTCCAGCGGCCGCACAAGTCCCTCCACCCACAGGTGATGGGGGTCGGTGAGAGAGTCTCTTTGGTGGGTCGAGAGGGGAGTGGGGTGCCCCCATAACTCAGGCCCCCCCAGGAGGTAGAAGCTGAGGGGCTGCGGCAGACCGGGGCTCCCCAAGCAGGCAGGAGCCTGGATCCATTGTTGAAGGTCTGTGCATAAACTCCCTGAGGAAACTGAGCCTGAGAGGCGGCCCTGCCCCGACCTGACCATCTGAACTTAATCTCACACTGAACAGCAGCCCTGTCCCCACCCAAAGCCCTGAGGCTGGAAGCAGCATTTGAATCTCAGACCCCAAACGCTGGCTGGGAGGATCAGGAGGCGAGGTGGGTGTGAGGAAAATATCCAGAGGTCAAGTCACTGGCTGGGAAAATGCCCAGAAAAGGGAAAAGAAATAAGACTATAGAAGGTTACTTTCTTGGTGAACAGGCATTTCCTCCCTTCCTTTCTGATGAGGTAGAACAATGCTTACCATCAGGCAAAGACACAGAAATCAAGGCTTCTGTGTCCCAGCCCACCCAATGGGCTCAGGCCACAGAAGAGCTCAAAAAGAATTTTGAAAATCAAGTTAGAGAGATGGAGGAAAAGCTGGGAAGAGAAATGAGAGACATGAAGTCAAAGCATGAACAGCAGATCAGCTCCCTGCTAAAGGAGACCCCAAAAAATGTTGAAGAAAATAAAACCTTGAAAACTAGCCTAACTCAATTGGCAAAAGAGGTTCAAAAAGCCAACGAGGAGAAGGATGCTTTCAAAAGCAGAATTAGCCAAATGGAAAAGGAGATTCAAAAGCTCACTGAAGAAAATACTTCTTTCAAAATTAGAATGGCACAGATGGAGGCTAAGGACTTTATGAGAAAGCAAGAAATCACAGAACAAAGCCAGAAGAATGGAAAAATGGAAGATAATGTGAAATATCTTATTGGAAAAACAACTGACCTGGAAAATAGATCCAGGAGAGACAATTAAAAAATTATGGGACTACCTGAAAGCCATGATAAGAAAAAGAGCCTAGACATCATCTTTCATGAAATGATCAAGGAAAACTGCCCTGAGATTCTAGAACCAGAGGGCAAAATAAATATTCAAGGAATCCACAGAACACCTCATGAAAGAGATCCAAAAAGAGAAACTCCTAGGAACATTGTGGCCAAATTCCAGAGTTCCCAGGTCAAGGAGAAAATATTGCAAGCAGCTAGAAAGAAACAATTCAAGTATTGTGGAAATACAATCAGGATAACACAAGATCTAGCAGCCTCTACATTAAGGGATCGAAGGGCATGGAATAGGATATTCCAGAAGTCAAAGGAACTAGGACTAAAACCAAGAATCACCTACCCAGCAAAACTAAGTATAATACTTCAGGGGAAAAATTGGTCTTTCAATGAAATAGAGGATTTTCAAGCATTCTTGATGAAAAGACCAGAGCTGAAAAGAAAATTTGACTTTCAAACACAAGAATGAAGAGAACCATGAAAAGGTGAACAGCAAAGAGAAGTCATAAGGGACTTACTAAAGTTGAACTGTTTACATTCCTACATGGAAAGACAATATTTGTAACTCTTGAAACATTTCAGTATCTGGGTACTGGGTGGGATTACACACACACACATGCACACACGCACACATACATAGAGACAGAGTGCACAGAGTGAATTGAATAGGATGGGATCATATCTTAAAAAAAAAAATGAAATCAAACAGTGAGAGAGAAATATATTGGGAGGAGAAAGGGAGAAATGGAATGGGGCAAATTATCTCTCATAAAAGAGGCAAGCAAAAGACTCATTAGTGGAGGGATAAAGAGGGGAGGTGAGAGAAAACATGGTCTACTCTCATCACATTCCACTAAAGGAAAGAATAAAATGCACACTCATTTTGGTATGAAAACCTATCTCACAATACAGGAAAGTGGGGATAAGGGGACAAGCAGGGTGGGGGGGATGATAGAAGGGAGGGTATGGGGAGGAGAGTGCAATTCGAGGTCGACACTCATGGGGAGGGATAGGATCAAAAGAGAATAGAAGTAATGGGGGACAGGATAGGATGGAGGGAAATATAGTTAGTCCTATACAACACAACTATTATGGAAGTCATTTGCAAAACTACACAGATTTGGGCTATGTTGAATTGCTTGCCTTCCAAAGGGAAGGGGTGGAGAGGGAGGGAGGTAAAGAAGTTGGAACTCAAAGTGTTCAGATCAACTGTCGAGTAATGTTCTTGCCACTAGGAAATAAGAAATACAGGTAAAGGGGTATAGAAAGCTATCTGGCCCTACAGGACAAAAGAGAAGACGGAGACAAGGGCAGAGAGGGATGATAGAAGAGAGAGCAGATTGGTCATAGGGGCAATTAGAATGCTTGGTGTTTGGCGGGGGAGGGGATAAAAGGGGAGAAAATTTGTAACCCAAAATTTTGTGAAAATGAATGTTAAAAGTTAAATAAATAAATTTAATTAAAATTTAAAAAAAGAGTTAACAAAGATTAATGGAAAGGAAAATGAGGACATGAACAGAATCAAGAAAATAATAAAATCTGAAAGACTTCCAGCAATTTCTGAATGAAAATTGGTTTTTACATTTACATCTCAGCATTGTTTACTATCTTTACAAAAACTAATCTACACCAAGGCATTAAAAAACGCATAAACATAAAAAGGCCAAAATAAAAAGTAAGCACTTTTAGATTACAAAATAATAAAATATAAATGAATTTTTTAAAAAGTTAGAGTTGAATATAAACTAAAAAATAACATCCTGTAAACAATGAGTGGATAAAAGAACAAATTATAAAAACTAGAACTATTCTAAAGAAAATAACAAATACACAACAAACTAAAATTTACAGTAGGCAATTATAGCTATCTTCAGAGGAAAATTATCTCTGAAAACATATTAGCAAAATATAAAGCAGGGGAAATAAGCTGAGGATACAATTTAAGAACCCAGATCAACATACGAATAAGCACAAGAAAATTTAAAAGATAAAATTAAAAATAAAAGGATCATAGGGCTGATAAAATAAATAGAAGGCTTTCCAAAAAAAACCCAAAATCTGCAATTGTGACAATGTGCTTTTAAAAAGAGAGAAAATTTGCAAAGAGGAGACAAACTATTATTTCTGTCAACACAGAAAATCCTAGAGAATCAGCAAAGACATCAATTCAAATTAATAGCTCCAGCAAAGAAAAAAAGGTTACAAAATAAAAGATCAATAGCATTTCTATAGAACAATAACCAAACCCAGAAGGAAATCACAGAAAAAGAGGCGCCATTTAAAATAACTACATATTGTATATATATAAAATATCCAGTGGTCAATCTACCAAGGCACACCTTAGACCTATACATATAGAACTACAAAACACTTAACTATAGCAAGGTCCTAATTAGTGGGAATAATGAATCTAGTTAAGTGGCTGCACTATACCTTTGAATAGTGTATTTTACATATATGTAAATATTTTACATATATGTAAATATTTATATGTAAATATTTATATGTAAAATATAATAATTTGCTCCAGTCCAATGGAAATATGAAATGAAAATTGTACAAGAATTATAGCTTTAAAAATTATAGCTTTAAAAATACAACCAAATTTGTATTTCAAAAATATCTGAAAAATCTGTTAAAAAAAACATAACGTAAAGGATAAGAAAAAATTATTTCTGATTCAAGTATATTACAAAGGAAGAGTTGCTATAGAAAAAAAATTTATAATCTAAAAAGATAAACCTACAACTGACATAACTTGCATGTCATAGCATCACCTACCTGATGTCATGGACCTCTTGGAGAAAGAAGGACAAACAATCAACTCTGTCGGCAGAAAAGGAGCTACCAAACTGGAACTGGTCAGTGGGGTAACACAGCTAGCTTACTAGCTTGCTTCTTTCCTTCCTTCCTCCCTCCCTCCCTCTTTCCTTCCCTTCCCTCAGTCCACACAGGGTATCAAACCCTTACCAGCCAGTGCTCAACCCAAAGAGAATTTTAATCCCTGAAACCTTTTTTTTCTTTCTTAAAGACCAGCCTTAACCCCAAACCACTCTGGCCAACACTCAGTCCCAGGCCAAGCCCTGTTTGGTCAGTTTGGACCCTGATTGGCTGCGAATGAATACAAATGTTTTGCCCTGAAACCCTGAGGGTTTTCTCCTCCCAGAACAGATTTTTTTTTTTTTTTGGACTAGGTAAACAGGCCCTTCTTTCCTCATTTCTTTTCTTTTCTTTCTGTTTTTTTTTTGGTCTCATTTCTTCTTAAGCCTTAATCACTAAATGGGCATTGCCAGAATCAAACTCAGACCTCTTAAAGACTTTAATTGGAAATGGCCAAGGTCCCCCACTGCAGCCTGGGCCATCTCCAATTGTCCTGACCCATATCTGGCCACTGGACCCATATGGTTCCAAAGGAGAAAGTGAGGCTGGTGACTTTGCACTCACTCCCTCTCACACTTAAATCCAATTCATTTGTATGTCATGGTATCACCTTTCTGATGTCATGGTCCTCTTTAAGAATGAAGGACAAATAACAACATTGATGATAACAAAAATACTACTGTCTTTTAAAATATTAGTAACAAGGTTCAAGGTCACCAAACTGTTCAGGTGCAAGGTGTGTATGTGTCATGGTGCCATCTCGAAAGAATTCAGTCAGGCTGTCTCCAAATCAAGTAAAGGTATTTATTCCAGATAACACACCAAGCAGGCTCCCCCTTAAAGGAGGCAGCAGCACCTTAAGGGAGGTAGCTATTTAAGGAAGATGCCCCCTAGCCAGGAGAATTGAGGGATTCTTATAGAGAAATTGTGCCCAGTGGCATAGATAAGGTAACAACTAGCTTTCAGGTGTCATGTTGATTGAATTATAGCTCATAAGAAATGAGAACTTGTATCATTCTATGTTGCTGTTATTGTGGTTCAGTCATTTCAGTCATGTCCGACTCTCTGTGACCCCATTTGGGGTTTTCTTGGCAAAGTTACTGGATTGGTTTGCCAATTCCTTCTCCAGCTCATTTTACAGATGAGGAAACTGAGGCAAACAGGGTTAACTGACTTGCCCAGGGTCACCCAGATAATTAGTATCTGGGCCTGATTTGAACTCACGAAGATGAGTCTCCCTCACACAAGGCCCTGCCCCTCTATCCACTGTGCCACCTAACTGCCTTGCATCATTCTCTAATTTGCACTAAACTGAATTTTTGCGTTGGCTCAGTTCAAGAGGGATATCCATTGGTTATGGCTACACATAAATATATAACAAAATCACCCAAATTAATTTACAAATTTAGTATTATACCTAACTGCCAGGATGACAGTTTATCAAGTTAAACAAAACATTAAGAAAAATCATTTTTCATCAAAATTATCTAATATCAAAGGAAATAACTTTTTTTAAGTAGGGATAAAAGAGAATATCACTCAAATTATACTATAAAGCACAAATCATAAAGATTATTTGGTACATATTTTAAAAAATAGAAAAATAGATCAGTGAAATAGACTAGATAAGGATGACCTGGAACAATTTAAATCAATAACCACAGAATTCAAGAAATCAGGGCACTTGTATTTGTGGAAAGAATGCCTTACCAAACTGGACATATCCTTTAACTTAATAATATCGTTACTAGGCATGTAGCCCGAAAAGATCAAAGAAAGTGGAAAAGATATTCCTTATGTTTACAAAAATATTCATAGCAGTACTTTCTTTAATAATTCAAACTAAAGGAATGCCCATCAATTGGGAATAGCTAAACTATGGTATATGAATGTAAAGGAAAACTTATTGTTTTGTAAGACATCTGGGAAGACTTGTATGAAATAATGAAGAGGGTACTGAACAAAATCAGAACACTTTTAAACTGAAATATAAAATGACTATTTGAAAAACTTAAAAAATCTGGTCAACACAATGATCAACCACACTCGTAAGGACTAATGATGAAGAATGCTACCTCCTAACATTGAGGTCATGTATTAATATGCAGAATGAGATACATATTTTGGGACAAGGCCAACATGAGAATTTATTTTGGCTGAGTATGCTTATCTGTTACAAGGGGTTTTTTTTCTTTTGGGGGAGATGTTATGCTTGATAAATGAAAAAATAAAATTTAAATTTTCTTGAAAATCTATATAAGAATCTATATTTGATCCTAGAAGCCAGTTAAGTTTATTGAGTAGGAAAGTGCAGTCAGATACCAAGTTTATGAAAGGCATACTGGTAACTATATGGAGGATGAATTTAGGAAGGGAAAAGACTTTGAGGCAAGGAGATCAATTAGAAGGCTCTTGTAAGAACACATGAGAGATGATGAGGGCCTGACCTATAGGGTAGTGGCTATATAGAAAGAAGAGAAAGAATGAAAAATGTTTTAGAAGCAGAAATGGTGAGATCTGTCAACTGACTGGATACATAGGATAAGAGATATGGAGGGGATGAAGGTGACACTAAGCTTTCAAATCTTTACAGCAGAGAGGATGGTGGAGAACTTAACAGAAACAGATGTGGATGACGGGTTGGTTTAGAACAGGCCTGCATAATATAGGCCCACCTGGGGAGTCAAAGGATTTCAGGCTGCCCTGAAAAAATGTAAACTTGCCACTGCACACTCTCCTGCTTGTCCCATGGTCCACAGCAACCATCCACTGTTAGTCTGTCTCTAGTCTAACCTATCTGTAGCCCTAAGAAGTTTACAAGTTGTGCAGGTCTGGTTTAGGGTTACAACTGTTACATTTAAGGTGTCTACTTTTGAACTATACAATTCAAAATATCCAATAAGCATGTGGTAATGCAGGACTGCAGTTCAAGCAAGAGACTTTGTCCCAGGAGCTTAAAGGTCAAAATATTTATTAAGCATTTGTAGCAAAGAGCCAGAAACAAAGTTAATGATCTGAAGGTCTTTTCTCAGTCCTAATCCTTTAACTTTCTCCATCATTTGACACTGTTGCTTACCCTCTCCTACTGGATACTTGCTCCTCTCTGAGTGGGCCTTCTACCTGTCTGAAAGCATCTTATCTAGATTCCCTCACATCCCTATCACACTCCCAACTGTTGATGTTCTCTAAAGTTCTCCTCTCCCCATCTACTGGTTCCTTCCCTCATACCTTCAAAAATAAAAATCTTCAACCAACTATAGCATACCTTCAAGCTATAACTTCCTATATCTCTCCTCCTTTCCTCAGCTAATCTCCTAGAAAAAGCTGTTTACAATGATGTAAATGATGCCCCTATTTCTTCTCTTATTCACATCCCTTTGCAAACTACTCATCACTTAATTGAAATTGTTGGGCCTTCTCCAAAGTTATTAAGGCTCTTTTAATTGTCAAATCTGATGGTCTTTTTCTCAGTACTCATTCTTCCTGACTCCTATGTTGCATTTGACAGTGTTGATCACAGTTTATTCCTGGATACTCTCTCCTATCTGGGTTTTCCTGAGACTATTTTTTCTCCTGGTTCCTTTTTTTTTTTAGATTTTTTTTTTGTGTCACTTTCAGTTTTAATGTGTTTTTGCTTTGCATTACATACATTTACAGATTACTGACACTTTGGGAAAGATCTCTTATAACAAAGTAAAATGAATAATATAGTAACTTCACCTAAAAATGCATGCAACATATCACATGTGTAGCAGTCCACCTTATTTTCTAAATTAACAGAAATCTATTTTCTCTTCCACTCCACTGAAAAAAAAGAAAAAAAACAAATTTATTCTAACAAATGTGCATTAATCAAGAAAAACAAATTCCCCCAAAGCCTGTACACAAAAATCTATGTCTCATTCTATACCCTAAATTCATCACTTCTCTGTAATGGATAAGCATGTTTCAACATTAGTCGTCTGGAGTCATGAACAGTCACTGTTTTCATCATAGTTCTTACAGTTTTCAAAGTTGTTTGTTTTTACAGTGTTGTTGTCATTGTATAAATCATTCTCCTCATTCTGCTCATTTCATCCTCAATTAGTTTACAAAAGTCCTCAAAATTTTTCATTTATATAATATTGATATTATAGTGAAAATTGGCTTTTTTGGTTCTCCTCATTTCACTGTTTCAGTTCATAAAAATCTTACAATGAAGTCATCTATTTCCTCACTTCTTACAGCACAAAGTACTCCATCATATTCATAATTATTATACCATATACCATAATCATTCAGCCATTCCTCAACTGTTAGACATCTTCTTAGTTTACAGGGTTCTTTTTTTATCACCACAAAAAGAGCTTCTATAAATATCTTTGTGCATAAAGGACCTTTTCTTCTTTCACTGACATCTTTTGGATATAGTTCAAGCAGTAGTATAGCTGGGTCAAAGGGAATGCAATGTTTAGTAACTTTTTCTCTACAATTAAATTGTTTTCCAGAATGGTTACATGCTGATTTTCTTCCTACCTGGCACTCCTCAGGCTCCTTTTCTAGATCTCCTTCTCTAACTGTGTGTGTGTACCCTCTATTTGTGGGTATACCTCAAGGCTCTATCCAGGGCCTCTTCTCTTCTCTGTACACTCCCAACAGATCTCATTGGCTCTCATGGTTAATCACCATCTCTATAAAAATGATTCAAATATCCATATATCCAGCCTTATAAAAGCAGTTTCTCACCTCAGTTTCACTCTATCATCATGAACTTCCTACTGGACATTTCGACTGGAAGTCCCCAAAACATCTCAAAGCTCAACATGTCTAAAACTGAACTTGTTATCTTTCCACCTAAAATCTGCCTATTCGTAAACTTCCTTATTCCTGACAAAAACACCATCTTTCCATTATCTAAAATTTGTAATCATGACATCATCCTGGACTTCCCCTACTCCTTCATCCCACATATCAAATCAGTGCCAAATATTGTCATTTTCACCTTCACAACATCTCTGACATCTGATCTCTACATTCACACAGCTACCATCTTAAAATAGCCCTCACCTCTCACCTCGTAAATGATCTCTACCTCAGGTCTCTCACCACTCCATCCTTTGCACTGCTGCCAGTGTAATTTTCCTTAGACACAGATTGGACCATGTGACTCCTCTACTCAACCAACTCCAATGGCTTCCTATTGCTTCTATTAAAAAATATAAATTTGTCTATTTAGCTTTTGTGAGAAATCTATCTTTCCGGCATCACTGGATAATATTCCCCATCCCACACTCTCTGATGGAGCTAAACTGGCTTCCTCTGTTTCTTATACACAATCCTCCAACTCCCATCTCTGGGCCTTTGTACAGGACATCCCAAATGGGATGCATTTCCCTCCCTATTTCTACCTCATAAGAGACCCTCTCATCCTTTAAAATACAGCATAGACACCATCTTCTGCATAAAGCCTTTCCTGATCCCTACTTCTAATGTCCATCCTCCCTTCCAAATTACCTTGTATTTAACCACTTTGTATATATTGCTATTTATTAACTTTATATTTCTGCTGTGTATACTTTTATATGTGCTTGTCTCCACCATTCAAATATAAGCTCATTATAAGTAGGTTTTGTTTCATTTTTTGTATGTGTAGTCACAGCCCAGTTCTCAGCATTTAAAAAAATATTCGATTGATAGTTGCCAGGCAACTGGGGAATAGCTATACAATTATGACACTGTAACTGTGCCATAAGAAATGGTGAGTAGAATATGAAGAATTTGGAGAAACATGAGAAAGTATTATATGAAGCAATGTAGCATGAAGTAGAACCAGGAAAATATTTTATATTATGGTTTCAATAGAGTGAACAGAAACAATAAAACAGAACTGAACACTATGTAATTATAATGACCAAGTTCAGCCTCTGAAAGAAGTTAAGAAGATGTACATTACTCCCTTCATGGAAGAGGGGCAGGACTATGTGTATAAAATACTGCATATGCTGTCAGATGCAGATGACATTGTTTGCTGTTGCTAATCTTTTTCTTTTAAAATTTTTGTAACATCCAGAGAAAGAATTATGGAGTCTGAATGTAGATCAAAGTACACTATTTTCTTTTTTTTTCTTTCTCATGGTTTTTCCCTTTTGTTTATGGTTCTTCTTTCACAACATAACTAATATAGAAATATGTTTAATATGATTGTACAATGTATAGCCTACATCAGATTGCATGTCATCTTGGGAAGAGGGAAGAGGAAGGGGAGAGAAAGAACTTGGAACTCAAAATCTTATAAAAGTGAATGCTGAAAACCAAAAAAAAAAAAATTAGAAAACTAAAAACTAAAAGAATCAAATCAAATCTTTCTTACGGGAAAGATATGCTAAATAAGGAAAAGGAGAAATAAATGTCATACCCTGGAGACAATTATTGTAGTCTTTCTTTTCCCATCATATTGACATAATAGATAATATTGTTCTAAAAATATTAACAAAACATCTTAGGAAATTGGCCAGACACAAAAAGTTTTTTAAAGTGATTTTCATTTGTAGTGGTATCTGCTACAATAAAATTTAACCTTTATTCAATTATTTTTTTCCATTTCCACAACAGACATTTTTACTAGAATCGTAGAATCTAAGAGGCTACCTATTTCAACCTATAACTAGACAGACATCTATTCTGCAACATCCCCTACAAGTGATCATTCAGCCTTTGATTAAAGGCTAAGCTGCCCACTCCACTCCTGGACAGCTCTAATTGTCAGGCCATCTTACACTGAGCCAAAATTTGTGATTCTCCAACTTGAACCCTCTGCTCGAAGTTCAACCTTCTAAGCCCATGCAGGCTAATTTCTCTAGCACATGATAGTTCTTCAACTACAAACCTGGAAGCAGCTACCATACTGCTTCCTCTCCTCTAAGTCTCTTCTTCTTCAGGCTAAATAAATGTCCCTAGTTCCTTCAACAGATCCTCCTTTTGAATTCTAGTTGTCCTCCTCCGTAACTGACCACTCATCATCTGGTGTGCAGAATTAAGCACAGAACTTACTCTTAAGTGTGATTTGAGCAAGGCAGAGTGAGGGAAACTAGCACCATTCTCCTTCTGTATACCATACTTCTATTTATTCAGCCTACAACCACATTAGGCTTGCTGGCTAGCATAACATACTACTGACTCATTGAATTTGCAGCCCTCTAAAACACCCAATTTTTTTTTCCACATAAATTACAGATATCCCCATCTAAAACTCCTGGCATGGGTTTTTTTTTTTAATCCAGGTTAGGACTTGATTTAGAATTAGCTTCAATTCATCACCCATGTTGATCTCTTTAAACCTCAGTTCTGACACCTAATAAATTAGTCCTTCTAGTTTTGTTTGCATGTTGTCTGCGAGTTCCTTTGAAAGCATGGGCGTTTTTGTTTTTGGTTTGGCACTGAGCTTGGCACATGATATACACTTAATGAATATTTGTTGACTTATGTTACCTGCAAATTAAATAAGTTTGACTTTTATACCTTCATCCAAACACTAATAAAAAGAATGGCCAGAACAGGGCCAAGATCAGATGCCTGAGGTACTCCACTATAGTCTTCCTTCTTGGATAATATGAATCAATTACTTTTTGGGTCTAGTCCTTCAATTTCAAACACACCTAACTAAACCATCATCCATCTATCTTCACCTTGTCCACAATGCAATCATAAAATACTTTTTAAAATACAAGGTCTAGGTCTAATGCATTCAGCAGACTACTGACTAAATTTAAACCACTTGAGGATAGGATCTTCTTAAAATTTTCTTTGCATGTCATGTACCTGGTACAGGAAATTCTGATTGAAAATAAGGTTAATCTGACCACTCCACAGACACTGTGTTGCAAAATCTTATCCTTTTCACCTCCATATCTCTTCTTATGTCAGTTCCCTTCTCTCCATTTCTATAGCTAAACCTCTAGTTGAGGCCTTCATACCTCTTCGCTAAAATACTGGAACAGCCTCCTTACAGCCCTCCCTGCCTCAAGTCTCTCTCCATTCCCATCTATCTTCCACATAACTAGGGTGAGTTCCTAAATGACAGTTCTGATCATGTTAATCCCCTACTCAAACTCTAGTGGCACCCTATGGCCTCTACAATCAAATATAAAACTCAACAACTGTTTTGCATTAAGTCCTACATATCCTGGTCTCACCCAACCTCTCCAGCCTTATCACAATCATTTCTCTTTATGCTCCCAGCCATCTTGCTATTTCTGATATTCTGCCTTCTATCCACTATCTCCATGCTTTACATTGGTTATCTTCAATGCACGGAATGCACTTTCTGCTCACCTCCTCTTGGAATCCCTCATTTCTTTCAAGAATCAGCCCTCAACCCCTCTGCTGCTCCTACCCTCCCCTCCTCAAATCATCTTGTACCTATTTGGTGTGCACCTATTTACGTGCATGCTGTTACATTAGAATATAAGCTACTTGAGGTCCTGGGCTGTTTCACTTTTGTCTCTGTATCCCCTTAGTGTGGGGACATATACAGAAGGTAATTAATTAATAAATGTTTACTGATTACTTGATTATGTCGTATATATTTTGTATTCTCAATGACAGGAACTCGGAGAACAAAACAATCAACATTTCCCAAAATCAATTTGTGGATAAAGGAAACACCATAAAATTTAATAACTTCTAATTTCAAAACTTCAAAGATCAGTGACTTCAGTGTAGGTATTTCTTTCACAAATGCAGGTGCAAAGCAAGTGATGGATATTTTATTAAGCATCTACTAAGTGCCAAGCACTGTGCTAAGCACTGAGGATATCCTAACCCTCAAGGAGTTCATAGGGACATGCCCATGTACAAAAATGTATATACAGAATAACCAGGAGCTAATCTCAGAGGGAAAGTACTTTACACCTTAGAGTAGTCTCTGTGAGTTTTCTATGGTCACAGAATCCCAGATGTAGAACAGGAAGGGACCACACAAGCCATCTAAAAATGTGTCAGCTGGCAGGCCAACTCCCTATGAACTTAACTTGGATTACCTTCTACTCTCTCACCAAAGCCTTTATAGATTGGTAGGACTTGTAGTGGTCCAAATTCTCTGGTATGGGTTGTTGAAAATACAGAGACACCTCCTTACTGAGTGGAGGTATCAATTTCTTGCATAAACCAAGAATGCACGTAATGTCTGTTTTTATGCTTGATCATACCAATCTTTTCTGTCCAGAAAAAAACAATATGAGAAGAGTGTTTAGTCATTTTTAAGGCATATTGCCAAATGCTCTTAAATGAAACAAATACTATTTCACAAAACAGCTTTGTTTCCTGGCCAAAAGTGAAAAATCTAAAAAAAGAATAAAAATGTAGTTCAATTCCATCCCCTAAATGAGACGATGCTACAATGAACATAGGCTTCCTGAAAGGGAGCCACAACGCTTGCGTTGAAGACTTTAGAATGTCTTTTACCTTACATAGTAAACATCTCTCCTTACTTGTTGGTTATTCTGAAAAATGCCGCATAAGGGGTGACCCTTTAAAAGCCACATCATGTATATTTTTTTTAGTATTCAGGAAACAAAGTGTGAGGACTGGCTTGGTTACAACTTGGAGACACAACTCCGAATTTTTCTGCGCCTGCGATTCATTCTTTTAACGGTTCTAAAATTAGTACTTTATTTATAGCGAAGAGGCAGCGTAACCCAGAGCCCTTGAACAACTTGAAAGGGCAAGGTTCGTTCTAGGCAGAATTTTAGAGGAAAAGCTAGACCCATCCACTCACTCTCAGCGCTCGCTACAATGGGAGTCCACTCGGAGAGTCCTCCAGAAAGACAACCACACTGCAGACGGCCGCTTCCACGTCGGGGCTCACACTCCCGGTCGCCACCATCGCCCCAGGAGGAGCCGGCCCCCACCCGCACCCCCGCCGCCGGGGCGCGTCTACGCGGCTCTCCGGGTTTGGAGCGGTCTTCCGAGGGGGGAGCGCCAGGCCCCGGCTAGGACTCTACTTTTTCTTTATACGCTCTGGGGCAGGGGCCGAGGGCACCGGTGCCGCGGAGACCCCGAGGCGCGAGGGGCCGGGCCGGCCGAACGAGGAAGGATGCTCCCGGGCCGATCCCGGGGAGGAGGGGAGGCCGGCCCGGGCCGCTCGAGGGGCCCCGGGGACCAGGGGCGGAGGCGAGGCCTGCGTGGCGGCTCCTGGGGCGGCTCCCGGCCACTCACCAGGATCCGTTTGAAGAGGTTACTCTCCTTGGGCGGCAGCTGCACGGACGGCATGGCGGGGCCGCAGGGAGGCGGCCGCGAGGCCCCGGCGGTCCGGCTTCCGGGGGCTCCGGCGCGGGGCGGCCGCGGCGGCTGAGGAGACTCTCCTCCGACGCCCACCCGCCGCGTCCGCTCGTCAGCCCTGGGTTTGGACGCGGCTCCAAGGTCAAGGCCGTGGGGGCGGGAGAAGAGGGAAGGAGGGAAGGACGGTCCGGAGTCGGAGAACTCTCTCCGCCCGGCTCCCCCAACCGCGGCCCGGGCGGGGAGGGGGCGGGGATGGAGGCGGGGGCACGGCGCGCCGCAATCATAGCCGCCGGCCTTGCCCTCCCCCTTCCTAAACTCTCCGGAGCGCGCGTGCGCGCGGAGGCTGGGGCTGGGGGCGGGGTTTGAGGAGGGATCGAGAGGCCGGAAGGGGGCGCTCTGGAGCAGGATTGGGCCCCGGGGATGCCATTGCATCTCAGAAGTGCAGGCAGGGGTCCAAACCAGCTTCGTAACAATCTTAAGGCCACATTGTTAAATCCATAGATAATACGGCCCGACAATACATAGGTTGTAAGGTCCGTGAACATCCTCCTCTCTGTCCCTTTCCTGCTGCGTGTCCTGTGAGCCCAAGCCACCGATCTGTCCATCTGTCCATCTGTCCGTCGCTCAGTCTGCGCTGCGGGGGGACAGGCAGGCGGACACAAGTGTGCAGGACGGAGGCGGGTCGAGCCGCCCTCTTAAGGGGCGATGCCAAGTCAGCACTTTGCTCTGGGCTAGAGCAGTGGTGCCAAATAGGCAACGTCCTACCGATGGTTGCCATGGTGGATACAGATTAAAATGTAAGTGGGAAATATCTTAAAAATAAAGATATAATAAAAGATGGATAACACTGTATCTTAAAACATAAGACAGTACGCTGCCCAGATCCTTTGGTATGTATTAATAGCCCCCATTTCTATTTGAGTTTGGTACCTCTGGCATACAGTTCTGCTAAGTTAAGTGACTTGCCCTGGAACACATAGATAATGTTAGAGGTGGGAGGGGAAGCTCTATTTTTCCCTGCTATCTAACTACTACTACACCATGCTCTGTATGAGAATAACTGATATTTATAGATAGCACTTTGGAGTATGCAAGTATTTCACTCTCACAGCTGTGAAGGATGTTTATCATCCCCATTTCACAAATGGGGAAATTGTGACTTACTTAGGGATGGTGAGTTTATTCCATAGTCACACCTCATGAAGGTCACAAGGGAATTTGAACAGAGGTCTTCTTGGATCAATGTCCAGCATCCTCCCCACTAGCTACTGAACTCCCTCGGTTCTTATAATCTAAGGTGCAGTCTAAGTAGCCAAGTGACTTGTAACTATGTAGAGAGCTCAGGACCTGGAGTGAGAAAGCCTGAGTCCTCAGATACTTAGCTGTGTGACTCTGGACAAGTAACAACTTCAGTCTTACTCAATTTCCTTATCTGTAAAATGGGGACAATAATAGCACTGAGTTCCCAGGGCTATTGTAAAGCTCAAATGAGATAATATTTGTAAAGTATTTTTCAAACCTTAAACCATTATGTAAATGTGGTTTTGTCCTACAAGAGTTATTTTTATTGCCCCATATGGCGGAAGAATGTTTGCCTTCTCCAGGAGGAGGAAGACTGTTGCTGCTTTGGGGTTTCTATAGTACTTGTAATACAAAAGAAATTATCATTTAATTACATGCTACCTTTACAGTCGAGCAGCCTTAGCCTTCCTGCTGTCTTTGAGCTCCAACTCCCCATACTCTCTGACTTTTTACTACAATGGTTGTTCACCATTGCTAGAATGCCTCCTCACCTCTTGTTACTGACTTCTTATGTTTTCCTTCAAGACTCCTATTCAGGGGAAGCTAGCCCCCCCCTTCACCCTATTTCTCCTTCCCTCAAATATTACCTTCCATCCACTCTGTATATATCTTTCACCCCAACAATGTCTTACAGACTGTATATGAATCATACAGTAGTTGGATAAAGATGACATCTCTATGGAAGTTTTTTTTTTTTTATTTTGTAATGTTTAACAATCACTGCCATACAATTGCGATTTTATCCCTCCCCACCTACTCCCCGCTACCCCCCTCCCTCCCCACGACTGCATACAATTCTGTATAGATTCTACATATACTTTCCTATTGAGTATATTTTCACTATAGTCATGCTATGTAGTCAGACTAAGATAAATGAAAGAAATCGTATAACAAATCAGAACATGATACACAAACACATACACATACACAAACATGATCTGCTACAATATGTGAGTGACTTCCATATTTCTCTCTCTGAGTGTGGCAGGCATTTTGCCTTGAGATCCTCCATTGGGATTTTTTTTTTTTTTTTGGTAAGAAGTTCTTGTGTTATTACAAAAATCTAAGTCTACCAGAAAAAACTCTCACACACTGTGGTTGTTGCTGTGCACAAAGTTCTCCTGGTTCTGCTCCTTTCACTCAGCATCAGGTCATATAAGTCCTTCCAGGCCTCTCTGAAGTCTTCTTGTTCATCATTTCTTATGGCACAATAGTATCTATGGAAGTTTTTATTACAGCACTGTCCTAACTTAAATATGTATATTCTTTTCCCAGATCTGGGTGCATGCAGAGCTTTCCTCACTAGCTTTCTATACCAAATCTGAGCAGCAGTATTCCTCTGCTCTCTTGCTCGTTGCTAAGAGTAGAGAGGGCTCCCTTCCCCTAAATTAAGCGCACAAAAACCCAGGCTTGTGGTAGTGGTCAGTGTCATTTCTGAGGATCTAGATGGAGGGAAGAAATTGGGGCCTAACCTTGCCATTTCTACCCCCAAACAAAGCGTGCAATTGAAGAGTAACAGAGGTCATATCTTAATGGCTATATGGGGCTGTGCTAGTGTCAACTGGTGACAAATGACGAAAACAGCAATTAACAATCTCATCTGAAACTCACAACAGCCTTGCACGGTGGGCACTGCTATTATCCTCATGTCACTGCTGGGGAAGTTGAGGCAAAATGGCTGGCCTAAAGTCACATAACTGGTAAGTATCGGAGACTAAACCTGAACTCCCATTTTCCTGACTCTAGTCTAGGCCAAGTACTCTGTCCACTCACCACCAGTTGCTCCTGAGGGAACTCCAGTGATCCCTTATACATATTTAAACATTCCCTGAAGTTGTTGTTTTTCCTCTGGCCTAATAACAACACTTTTTCCATTAAAAAGAATCTTAAAAGCACCTACTATGTTCCTGGAGCTATGCTGGACACTATAATGGCATTACAATAAGCCTTGTCATTTGGCTGGAAGAAGGTTTGAGTATGTGAATTCATTCCAGGCAGACCCTGACATTTCAGGGTTCCCAGCAACCCCAAATTGCATCAAGGCCATATCAACACTCCATAAAGGATGTCAAAAATACAATGTGTATTTAAAGAAAATAATTCAACATAAGAACTGTAGACATTCAACTACTCACTTCTCATGTCTAAGTAAATGTTTCAGTTGTAGCAGTCCTTTCTGCTAATTTAATCCAAGTGCCACTTCCATCCTAAATGGACTTGCTTCAACCACTGTGTCTGGAGGATTTTAATCTTTGCATTTGTCAAATCAATAATGTCAATAGTTTTTCTGGGTCCTTAACTTAGCAAACATTTATTGACAGGCCTTGTGATACAGACTGTATATGTTATTGTGATAGGCCTTGAGGATACAGAGACAACAGCAGTACAATCCCTCTTCCCAAGCAGTTTGTATTCTCCTGTGAGTAGTAGTACCTGCCTAATGGGGACCCAATTGGCCACTTCTAGTTGAACAATGCAACTTCCTTCCTTCCTCCCTCCTTTCCTAATCCCCCTCCTCCTCCTTTCTTCCTCCCACCCTCCTATCCCTTTGTATGTTGAGTTCAGGGAACCATAATGTTGAGTTTTGGGGTGCTTGAGACCCCAAAATACCAACACCCGGGTTCCTACCCGAATGAATTCAACCCAAGCCTTCTTACAACCAAAGAAGAACAAAGTTTACTGAAGATTCACCATACTGGATTGACTCTTAAGAAGCCTAACCATTTGTGAATACAAGCAGGACAGATAGAATCTAAGCTAAAATGAATCTGAAATATAGAGGCAAGAGGGAGCTTATATACAGAAAGACCTTGGGAGGGATCTGGGGAAGGCCAAGTAGTCAGGGTGATGGGCAGAGGGGTTTAGGGAGGATCTTGAGGAGGATCTTAATGGGACTGGGGTGACTGATCAAGGGTGGGAAACAGCTAGGGACAATCAGACAATGGAGGGTTTGGGTGGGAAACAGGTGGGGCAATCCAGAGGTAACAGATAATGAGGACCAGGCTAGATTAAGGGCAATGGATTTGGGTATGAAAAACCAGATTAAGTGGGAAGATTCAAGGAGGTTTCCAGAGTCTGTATGCCATCATGTCCATATAGGGAATCATAGCCTTACCTGCAGGTGCTCTCTGCCCAAAGGAAAGTAAATTTTTATTGTTATAACCTCACAAAGATATTTTGGGGTTTATGAGATATCTTGAGGTTTACAGGCTAGATTTCTTTTTAAGGATCATGCCTTAAACCCAAATCACTCTGTCCTTGAATGGCCAACAATAGGTCCCAGCCCAAGCTTCACTTGGTCATTGTTTGGACTCTGATGGCTCAGAGTGAGTATAAATAGCAATTGTTTCTGTTTTGGCCAGAAACCTAGGGGAAGGAAGTGTGGGGTCTTCCCCTCCCAGATTTTTTTTTAACTAGGTAAAAGAGGCCATTCTTTGCCTCATTTCTAACCTAGTCTAACCACAGAATGGGCATTGCCTCAGTCAAACTGAGACCTGGGAAAGAAAGAATATGCTCCTGGAGAGTGTAGGAATAAAATATGGACATAGGAGTAAATACACTTTCTAAAGGGAGAGAGATCTAACATTTGGGGATTCAGGCATGGCCTTGGGTAGGAAGGGGCACCTAAACTGATCTTTGAAGGAAGCTGGGGATTTGAAGAGGCAGAGATGAGGTTTGCATGCAGTCTGAGAGTTTAAAGTGTGTTAATTCTAGAAATCAAAGTTATTTCATTTCTCTTAATAATCTCTTTCCCTCCTCTGTTCTCTGGCTTCCTTGTCTGGAATTCATTCCCTTCACATCTCTACCAGTCTTCTCCAAATCTTTAGTTTGCTTCAAGGCTCAAGAAGCACATCCAGATTGTTAGTGTTTTGCCTTCTCAAATTATCTTGTGTTGACTATCTACTTGCTCATTGTGTCCCAGGATAGAATGTAAGGTCCTTAATGGTGGAGACTTTATTTTTGTCTTATATCCTTGGTATCTGCCTAACTGTAAGAGGGTAGGCCAGAGTGGGAATGTGACCTTGAGTCTCTCAGAGAATGTAAACTACCTTGGGTAAAGGCAAACAGCAGAAGAAGCTACAACCTGCAAGTGACCCTGGACTACCCTGGGGCTACAAGTTCTTTATTCTGTTTCTATATAATACCTAACCTGGCCCCAGGTTGGTGCAGGGATCCATGATCTTACTTTGTCCTGTTGCTGTCCAGGATTACTGGCCTCTTCCAAGTAAACTCTCTTAAACAACCCAATTAACCTATTAACCCTAATAAAAGCTTTAATAACTGAGCTGATATGACCCCCCTCTTTGGAATCTCAGTATTCTCTCAGAGGGTATGCCATTGTACAACTGGCATAATTAGGGCAAGAGAGTCTGCCCTCCTTACACTAACACTAGGCTTTACACTTAGTAGGTATTTAATAAATGGGTATTGAGTTCACAGTCAAAGGCACTATAGAATGCTGTGCCTCTTACTCCCATCCACCCTTTCATCAAAACCCCTAAATCTGAATTTTTCTCACTTTCTAGTACTTGGGTCAAAGGTCCCAGATATGCAAAATGAAGGGAAGAACTGAGGGAATTTGCTAGATAATACAACTGAAGAAAAGATGATCTATTTGGATATTCCATGAAAAAAAAATATTTTGGATTTAATTATTCAGATACAGTATCTTTGCCAAGAAAACCCTAAATGGGGTCAAGAAGAGTCGAAAACAACTGAAATCAATGAACACTGTCTTAGACTAAATCACAGAGAAGGTGCCTGACCTGCATTGCTAGGAGTTTCTTTACCTGGGAGTTCCATATACCAGTTAAATCAGTCAGTCACACATTTATTCACAAACAATAAGCAAACTCATTTTTCTCCTTAAATGTTTCTATATAGCCAGAGATATCCTTTTGATATTAATAGCAAAGGATATTCTCACCAATTCTCAGATGGAAAAATTGAGATTAAATGGCACAATATTTCAAATATATATTCCAATTAACACAGTTTCCTAACATGACAGCACTTACTAACCCTAAATGTGAGTACCATCTAAATACTCTAAGTTACCTCCTCTAAAACTACTGATACCTTTTGCTCACGCTTACACACTGATCCCAAGTCTATTTCAGTCTCCCTTTCCCCCTTCGTTTCACAGCATGCTGGGATTTGTAGTTCATGCTTCGGCAGCAGGAATTCTGGGAGATGTAGTCTACCTCCTCACTCCCCCTTCCTTTCCAAAGGCCGCGCTCCTATAAAGGTACAGTGCCCGGTGTTAGTTGTGTTTCTTCTTCCGTCCTTGTCGTTTATATTTCTTTGGGGCTTCGTCCTTTCCCTCTGCTCCCTGCTGGGGATCGATCGGCCCCACTGACCCCAGATAGCCCAGGAACGGGTGGAGAGGAAGTCCGGAAAGGAGAGGTCTGTGAGGGGCTCCCCAGACCCGAGAGTGACCCTCGGGCCTGGCAGGTCCAGGGGCTGCGGACCAGGTGGCCAGGTCGGCTGTCTCTTACCAAGTCGGGAGCTGGCTTTTGCATTTCGCCGCTTCCCGGGAAGGACCCCGAGAGCTTTGCCGAGGCTGGCTCAGCCTGTCAGGCTCCAGCAGCCAGGTTCCACCGTGCGGGAGCCGGAGGTAGGCAGCGATCTCTCCTCCGGGGGACGGTGCGCCTCTGCTGCGTCAGGACAGGGGCATCCCCAGGAGCCTCCCTCCGGCGTGGGTGAATGTCGGTGCCCTGAGGGCTGTCCAGACCCAAGCAGTCCTTATTTCTGTGGGGCTGGGCAGAGCCGCTGTGCCTGCTGTAGGAAAGCTATGCGTTCTTTAGAATCAGAGGGGCTGAATTTGAAAAGAAATCCTAATTATTTCAGTACAATTGGTTTCTTTTGTAAATAAAGACCATATTCTGAGAAGGGGTCCATAGACTTCATCAAACTGCCAAAGGAACCCATAGCATAAAAAAAAAGTTAAGAACCCCTGCTCAGGATTTGTGAGTACTCATTGTAGTTTATGTTTCTCATCAGTGAGGTGCGGGACTTTGAGGAATCTTAGACCCCCAACCTCTCCTGAAGACCTGAAATAACATTTTAAAAATGTATTATGGCTCCTTCCTTTTTTCTTTGGTGCAACAATTGTATAAGAGTCCTTGGGATGGTGTTATCCAAATATACTTGAGGCCACTGTGTAAAGCAGCACAGAAGCATCACCTAGTGTTTTTAACTTTCGGTTTCCTTCCACCTCTTTTCCGTCATTGGTTATAGCATCCTTCTAAGTGAAATTCAATGAGAGATAGTGGTATTATGAAAAGAGCTCTGGGCTTGGGATCAGACAGCCTGGATTTGAATCTTGGCACCTTAAGCTTTTCTGAAGCTCAGTTTCCTCATCTCTAAAACTGGGAATGATAATAGTTCTACCTACCTTACAGAGTTATTGTGGTAGTCAACTATCTGTTCAGTGAATCAGTTTATTAAAAAATAATGTATTAGGCTTATTGCCATATAATATATAAATTTTATATTTACATCATTACATAAATTATATATCAGATATATAAATAAGAGGTAATACATTGCTAATCATAGAGCCCTACATAGCTGATTTCTGGTTAACTTTTTATTTCTGAATTCTATTTTTCCTGTGATTCAAATCAATCTGATTATGTCTGTTAACTCCATCAACATATGAACTTCTGGGTTCCAGACACAATCTGTTTTTCTTATATTACTCATTTCTATCAAATTTTATTCCTTTTATTGTCCTATGAAACCACTACATGTTATATGCTAGTTACCAATTATGGTAATATGTGATAGTTACCCTACACAGATAATCCTCAAACTTCATTTTTAACAAATAGTTTCATCCCCTCCTCTCACAAATCGTCTACCAGAACTATTTTCACTGGAATTTTCTTCCTTTCTGACTACTGTCAGCGTAAGGGCTAAGGAACAAGAGAACTCTTATCATGGAATGGGTGACAATGGGAGAAATTAAAGAAGCAGAAAGTCGTTAAAATAGAGGGAAAAGAGCTTCGAACTTGGATTACAATCAGTTCCTCTCAGAGGTTTCTTATAGCTCTAAAATTTTGTGGCATAGGTTTGGATAATTGTTTTATATATTATGCTGTGTGTCAAATATTTCCATTTATTCACCAGTGCAGTAAGATCCAGGCTTATGAGTTTAGAGGTAATTTTAAAATAACTGTTTCTAACCTTTTCTGCTCAGAAATTTGTTAGTGAGGGTCACTATACAGAAAGTGCTATATATAAACCTCAGAGCCCTGTATAAATGATTTCTACTCTACTTCTTCTTCTTATATCCTAAACCCTGATCATTTGCCTAGGTTGGTTAGCAGAAATGGGCGGAGAAAAAATGATGTTGCTTTCTATCAGTTTGTTACCCCCATTTCACTACTCGAAGAAGAGTGGAGCAGTTATTTTATGGGTTGGTAAATATGAAGACTTTCAGTGGGTGAGGAGATGACAGAATTTTTGAGGTACATCTACCTTTATAATTCTCTTGCTAATGTAATAGAAGCAGTAGGTTTTGTTTCAACAGTTGTGTTTATAAAATTTCAGATGCTGAGATGAGTCGTTACCTGAGTGTTTGGATCCTTTCAGTTAATTATTACCAGCAATGTCGCTTCTACCACCTTCTTCCTCATCTATCCAGAAGGAACAGGCTTAACCCAAAGCAGTGTATCTTTAGGCCAAACTGGAACCACATTTATTGTTCTCCACTACATAAAAACTGGCCAAGAAGATATTGTCAGCAAGACATCAGGACACTGTGGAAACATAAGGCACTGCAGAAATATGTGGAGGATCTGAGAGGAGAATATCAGAGGCTTGATGGATTGCTGCATCATGTCTCTGTGAGTGAAGGTGATCGGAGGACTGTGATCAGAAGACATGCTGAGCTGGCTCAGTTTACTGCCATCTATCAAGAAATTCAAGAGTCTGAAAGGGCAATTGAAGAGTTAGAATCAATGTGTAAAAGTAAGTAAAATATATATACATATATATGTATGTATATGTGTGTATATATAACATATATACATATAACATACGTACATATGAGCTAGCATTTACATAGAGCTTTAATGTTTGTAAAGCATTTTATAAATCTCATTTTATTCTCACAACTCTGGGAGGTAAGAATTTTGATTATCCCCATTGTACAATTGAGGAAACCAAGGCCGACAGTTTAAATGATTTGCCCAGTGATTTGCCACATCTAGTGTCTGAATACAAATTTGAACTCAGTTCTTCCTGACTCCAGGTGCAGCATTCTATCCTCTGTTGACTTGTATAGTCAAATACAGGATCTTTTAAAAAATATTAATGTCTCAGAGTACCAGAATTGTTAAAAAGCTTCCAATAAAACAGGTGGAGAGAATGTAAAGTCTGATAGTAAGAAAATGATTGTTTTCTGATTAATGTATTAATAATGATATGATGTAGCTCACAGGAGTCAGGAAGACCGGAGTTCAAATATGACCTCTGTTTGTCTTAATCCACTGGAGAAGGAAATAGCAAACCACTCGAGTATCTTTGCAAAGAAAACTCATGGACAGCATTGGCATGCTATGATTCACAGGGTCACTAAGAGTTGGACATTACTCAACAACAACAACAATACGTCCATCACCATGTAAATATTACCTAATGATGGTACTGACTATTACTGTGGTAGAATCATAAATTTTCCCAGCTTTGCCATCTGAACTTAAAGTATTATAACCTGAGAAAGCCAAACTCCATCATATTTACCAAAATCCAGAACTACATGAACGTTGCATACTTTGTGGTCAACTGGTCAATTCCTACGGTTGAGTCTGTGACTTAATCAAGCCAAATGAATTAAAAATCATCTACTAAGAGCCTGCCATATGCCAGTCACTGTGCTAAATTCCAGGGATGCAAAGAAAGACAAAAAACAGCCCCTAGTCTCAAGAATCTCACAGTCTAATGGGGGAGACAGTATGCAAACAACTATGTAAAAACAAGCTCTATACAGAATAAATTGGAGCTAATCTTGAAGGCATTGGTATAAAGAAGCATGGGAAAGGCTTCTTGCAAAAAGTGGGATTTAACTGGGACCTAAAGGAAGCCAGGAAGTAGAGATGAGAAGGGAGAGAATTCTAAGCATAATGGACAACCATTCAGAATCAAGAGATGGAATATTGTGTGCAGGGAACATTGTGGAGAGTTTAAAAATCTTAAATTATGGCCCATACAGAGAAGGGACAAAGCACAATTCCTGAAAGTTTAAATACTGATAAGGAATGGAACCTGGGGGACTGATAATAGCTATGATGTTATGATTTGGCAAAAATGGTGCTAGACTAGAAGGTAGGAGACCTAGGTTTTGGTTAGTCCCCACTTTGTGATTTGGGGCAGGTCCCTAGAAACAAAAAAACAAACAAAACTACAAAAGAATATGGGTAGTTATAATGTCTTCAGGTCCTACCCAAAAAAATCACAATTGGAGCTGACACACAGAAAGATGAATTTCACTTTCTTCTTGGATTCCTCCTCTTCCCCCAATTTAAAAGCTGACCTTACAAGACCTTCTGAAACCACGTATGATAGTCTAAGCTCCATTCTCATTTTAGTTCGACCTGGCCAACATCTCTAACATGCATATCTGTAGCTTTTTTTTTTCTTTTTTTCTTTTTTGGAGGGGTATCAGTTATCCATGTTGACAGTGGTTTCTAATTACATTTTTCATAAAATGTTAGAGCTGGAAAAGACCTTAGAACTTATCTAGCCAAAGATGAGTTTGACCCAAATTCATGTGGCCCAAACCAGATTAATAAGTAATTGGAAAATATTTAACAAAGTAAGTAGAAATACAATGCAACATGGATAATGCTAATCTGTGGTTTTTTAAGTCAGTGTACCTCAGGTTTCTGTTTGAGTTTGACCCACAGCTCTAGTCCAAACTCTTTGTTACATATAGATAAGGAGACTGGAGCCCCAGCAGGTGAAATTGTTTGCCAAGGTTTCACATGAGCTAATAGCCGAACTGGAATTAGAACTGAGGCTCATAGATTGAGAAATGGAAGGGGCTTTCCGAGTCTAACCTCTTTATTTTACAGATGAGGAAACTGAGACCTAGAGAGGGTTAGTAACCTATCCAAGATCTAGGTAGGAAAAGGTAGGCCCAAGATTGGAACCACAACAGATTTAGAACTAGAAAGGACCTTTGAAGTCAAGTCCAAATTCCTCCTGTTACATATATGGAACCCAAGGCCCAGAGACGTCAGTGATTTGCCCAGGATCACACAGTGAATAAGTGTCCCCACTCTAAGTCCAATGCTCTGTCCTCTACCCTACTGCCTCTCTTGTGGAGGTTCTTGGATGGCAGATCTAGTGTCATGCTAATCACATGCTTTCTACTGAAGCATGTTTTTGATTCCCTGTCAGACACTTTTATTACTACACCACCATGCTTCCACCTTCCTTTCAGGACAGGTATCCTAACTCTAAAATTTTACATTTAACTCTTTAATGGGAGTCATTATTTTGCCCTTCCAGGGAAATTTTGGCCAAAATGTACATGTCTGCGGTAATTCAAAATGTGATGCTATAATAGCCAGTCAAGCTGATCTGATTCATTGTCAATGTAAAATGACCATTTATTTCTTGTGTATTTATCACTGGGTCATAGGGCACATGGAAAAATAATCCTTACAGAAAGCATTTTTGAGATTTAATAAAATGATCATAAATTCTTTGGGAATTATTGGTTGAAAGTCATTTTAAGCTAATAATCTTGTTGCAATTATTAGCATAGGTCATTTAAACATTTTAATATAGAGAAGGGGAAGAGAAGAGAATAATCATTTATTAAGCACCTACTGTGTGTCCAATATGTGCCAGGAAGCACTTTACAAATATCTCATTTGATCCCCTAACAATCCTGGGAGGCAGGTACTACTATGATCTTCATTTTACAGTTAAGGAAACTGAGACAAACCATGATGAAGTGAATTGCCCAGGACACTAGTAAGTGTCTAAAGTTGTATTTTAACTCAGTCAAAGCCCTTATTAAACTCTGTACCTGTCACTGTGGTAAGCCCTGGTAATGCAAATACATGCAAAAAGAAAGCAGTCCCTGCCTTCAAAGAGCACACATTCCAGCATGGGAAGACCTCCCCAAAAGGGGAGCAAGGGGACAGGGTGGAGAAGCAGTGTGGAGAATCATGGGCTGAGCCGTGTTCGAAGTGAATTTGAAGTGAGCATGGTTAGCATGAGTTCATCCTCAAATGGAGAGTATGGGGATGAACCAATCATGATGTTCAAAGTAGGCAGTAGGATACAGGATGTTACTAGGCAGAGCTGTTGATCTTCTGGGCAACTCCAAGGCTAAGTTCTGCAGAGAAGGTGCTAACCTGCATAGGTAGAGGGAGTTCCCTCTTCCAGGAGTATCCTATAACAAAGATATCACACATTTAGTTCCTATTACATAATGTGATCAATACATTAGATTGGGTTTTTGTCATAATCTATATTCTTATGAGAAAAATACTTGATTGTTATAAGAATTTAAACATTTACAAGGGAGTTGTTAGCTGGCTGAATTTACTGTCTGCCCCTTGTGTTCATGGGACTGTATTAAGTTTTGTAAGGAATTATAAATGGAAGGAAGGAAACACCTACCCTATGCCCCACCCCCACGGCTATTGTGAGGATAAAATTAAATAATAATTGTAAAAGCACTTAGCATAGTGCCTGGCACATCCAGGGCTGTGGCCAAAGAAATCCATCCAAAAAAATCCAAATCCAAAGAAATTCTGACCTGAAGATAAATCTCTAGTAGAATAGACCCTTGAGGTCCAGGATTGTTTTTCTTGTTGTCTTTGTGCTTCTAGTACCTGCTGTGGGTGTTTGTCCTTCATCCTCAAAGAGGATTATGACATCGGGGAGGTGACGCCATGACTTGCAAGTGAATTAGATTTAAGTAAGGGAGGGCTGTGAAAAGTCACCAGCCTCCCCTTCTCCTCTAGAGCCATCTGGGTCCAGTGGCCAGAAATAGATCAGGATGATTGGAGATGGTCCAGGATTCAGAGGGGGGTGAGGGGGGAGCCTTAGCCTTTTCAAGCAAAGATCTTTAATTGGTCTGAGTTTGACTGAAACAACTTCCCTTCAGTGATTAAGGTTTAATTGTTGCTGTTTGTCCTTTAAGAGAGGACCATGTCTTCTTGGAAGTGAAATGAGGCAAAGAATGGCCTCTTAAAAAAAAAAAATCTGTTCTGGGAAGGGAGGACCCTCAGGGTTTTGGTCAAAGCAGAAACAATTGTTATTTACATACATTCTAAGCCAATTGGGGCCCCAAGAACGACCAAGTAGGGCTTAGCCTGGGACCTATTATTGACCAATCAGTGAGAGTAGAGTGACTTGGGGTCAAGGCTGGTCTTTAAGAAAAAAAAGCGGAAAAAAAGTGATCTCTGAATGGAATGTAAATATCCATGGGGTCTAACACAAAGTAACCACTTAATAAATGTTGAATGCCTTTCTACAACCCTGAAATAGAAATGTTCTAACAGGTGAAATTAGCCCTTTTATAGCCTCTCCAAGCAAAATAAAAGTTGTAACCATAATTTCTATTGTTGCTTTTTAGATTTGGACAAACAAGAAGAGAAACAGCTATTTGAACTTGCTTTAGAAGAAAGAGAAGCCATTGATCAAAAGATCAACAGGTTATGCAGAGAGGTAGTCTCTGATCTTCATAGACATCACACAGATCAGGGCTTTCCCTGAAAGCACTTGGCTTTGCAGTTCACGTTACTTTCTAGATACTACTTCCTTATAAGTCTTACTGAGACTGAATGGTTTAGCATTAGCATTATTACTGTCGTTAGTAATAGCCATAATAATTGGTAGTCTTTATAGAGTACTTTCAGGTTTGCAAAATGCTTTATAAATGTCTCATTTTATCTTCGCATAAGATTAAAAAAGGTAGGTCATTTTACTACCACTATTTTACATTTGGGAAAACTGAGGCAGATAGAGGTTAAGTGACTTGGCCAGGATCACGAAGCTACTTAGTGTCTGAGAAAGGATTTAAACTTAGGATTTGAGACTCTACATACAGTTCACTCAAGAGAAGAATAAAAGTGGGGTGGGGAGGGTAGAGCAGTGAATTTTTCGTTGGAAGACTTTAACTTGAATCTTGGCTGTGTCATTTACTACCTGTATGACCTCAGCTAATTCACACCCCCTTCTCAGGGCCTCCATTTCTTCAACTGTAAATCAAAGAGACTAGACCAGATCAATTCCAAGATCTGTCCTTAATTTACCAATTTATAATTCAATAATGAATCCCTTCTTTTTCAAAAGCTAACCTGGCTAAGAAACCAGAGTAGAAAACATGCTCAGGTGCCCAGTGACCACCAACCTGCTTCCCACCAAATTAGAAATCCTGGAAATGGGGTTAGAGAGATGGGATGAAGCAGAGGTGGCAGAGTTGGTTTATTATTACCACAGACTTAAAAATGAGGTTACAACATCAAAACAGAGCCAAGACTTCTGACTTTCAATACAGTCAGTATTCTTACTAATAGACAATTTAGTTTACAATTTAAACTCTACATCTCAGAAAAGAGATAGCTGGGAGAATCTCAATCAGTCTTGGTAGCACCTGTTAGTTTAATTTGGGAAGGTGTTTGGGTAGTAGTGAAATGTTTTCCCTTCTTCACTGGGTTATATTTTTATTAGGAAATCTCCATTTCTAGTTGTGCCTTAGAAATTCCCTGTTTGTGCCTTTTTGTCTGAAGGTGGATTCCAAGAAAACTCTTCAAACAGAGAGTGACTGAGAAGTCAAGTCAAGGCATGGTGACCCTGCTTTCATCCAGAGGAAGAAAGAATGAACAGTCATATTACAAAAGCCTTTATCTCTTCCAAGAAAGGATTTTCAAAGCTTTATTTTTTTTCCTTTGGATGAATGAAACTAGTGTTTTGGAAATAATTATAAAAAACCCAAACTGAAAGAAATTGAATAGAAGACTGTCTTTTGAGCCAATGTTCAGCATTTTAGAAAACTAAGATAATATGATAGCAAGAAAATAGAATCTCTCAAATTCATTGTCAATGAATTGTTAATGTGAAATGATCATCTTTATCACAGTCTATTTGACACTTAGAGATCATGTGCCTTAGTGACCTTAGTAATTAAGTGCTAAGATTTTTGTATCACATCTCTTAGTCAGGTGCAAGTGTTATTCAAAGTGAATGAGGGAAAATGGACATATATGCATAGCACATTAAAATTAAAATATGTTTTTCCCCTCTTTCAGCTTTTCCAAACTCTAGTGCCAAAGGACAAAGATGACAAAAGTGATGTTATTTTAGAAGTAACATCTGGGAGAACAACTGGAGGTGAGTAAAATCATTTCATGGAGAAAATTCAAATTGATTTTCCCAAGTATTGATTTTATTTTTCTTTCATTTACCTTCACTCAGACTTTTAAAATATCTCTTTGAAGAAAGGTAAACTTTTAAAAAACCAAATACATATTTTGGAAATTTAAAAAAAACTATTGGATGCCATTCAAGGCAATATATGATTTTTGAAAATCGGTAAGAATTACACTGCATGGTTTCTTCCTATATTCTATCATTTTAATGTATTTGAAATCAGATTAAGACAAACACAAAGGGCATCTCTGAAGACAGAACAAGAAAAATAATACCATATAGTAGTTTAGTGCCTTGTTGTTTTCAGAGCAATTTTATAATAAAGGAGCAGCCTGAAAGGTACCTGGGGAACAAGGAAAGGTAATGCCATCTTCTTTCTCTTGAGCTCTGTTGAAATATGCTCAGCTATAACCAGATTCTTGCTATAGCTGACTTGAAGATTGAAGGGGAAGTGTGTCTGAAGGATGTAGGCAAAAGTCTGCATTATTGACCAGCTGAAGTTGTACCCTAAGGAAATACCAAACTGCCCCCTCATTTTGGGAAAAGTAAGAAGCTGAAATGACACATAGAGAACTCTGCTTAAGTAAAGTGTCTGGGGGAGAGTCACTGTGAATAATATAGCTAATGGTTATAATATGTAATAGCAGATGCCTGTTTTTCTGTATTCAGTTAGGGATAAACAGAGAATGTGGGAACACTATAGCTAATTTTTGTTATCTTATCCTAAGCTATATGGGTTAGGTTTCTATTAATGCCATTGTTTTTGAGTTTAAGAAAGGAATGCAAATTTCCTTTGAGGGTAGAATGAACAAGGTAGTTGTTGGCCATGCTGCCAACCTCAGGGGACCCTTTGGGACTTTGAAGACTCAGCAAGCCAGGGTAGCCCTGTTCTTTTACATGGTGCTGAGTAACATGGACTGAATTTTTCTTCAAGCCAAGCTTTCCCTCCAATTCCTCTTTTTAAAAAAATCTTTATTTGTGTTTTTTTAAAAGTACTCCAAATTTAATATGCACTAAAATTTAAGTCAAATCTTTATTTAAACGAATGCACTTAAAAACATGACCTAATTTATGGTGCTTTTTTCCAAGGAGGAAGAGGATAAAATAAAAGGGGAAAAAGTTTGGTGTGGGGAGGAGGGCAGCAGCAGTTTTCCAGTTGACCACCTGCCAGAGAGACTTATCTTCCCTTTCCATCCCTCCCCCTCATGCTCTACTGCCTAGATTTGCTTCACCAGTGATGGAGGGAGGGGAAATGCAGTTTTCCTATTTTAAGCATGCCTAACAATACTCCTCCTAGGAGGAAAGGAAATTTTAACCTCTTTTGATGTTTCTCCATTGTTTACCTTTTTTTCTTTTCTTTAAAAAAACCTGTGTATTAATGATTTGGGGGAACATTACTTTCACTTCCCAATAACCACCCCCATGCAACAAAGAAGCAAAACATACTGACCGTGTCTGAGGACAGGTGCTGCTTTCCACACCCATAGTCAACCACTTCTTTCCAGAGAAAATGAGGCATGCCCCTCCTATAGCACAATCCCCTCAGAGTTTCTGATTCTGTCATTTTTCTCACATAAAATTTCTGAAACTTTCTATTGCATTTCTGGCCAATCCTCTGAATCTCCAGGCTAAAAGACTACTCTACCCCATCTGGCTTGACTGTTCCAGGATTTGTTATGAGGCTCTATTTATGATTATTTGGAGGTGAATAGGGGAGAGCTACAGCAAGTTACTGTTTACTCTGTCATAGTGGCTCCCAGAAGTCTCAGTTGCATTTTAAAACCCTTCCCCTTTGAGCTACCTCCTTTGATCTCTGCTCATTGAGTCACTGGGAAAAACTAACAGGTATAAAAGCTAAAAAATAACAACAGCCATAATGATAATAATTATAGCTAGCATTTATATAGCACCTACTGTGTGCCAGACCCTGGCTATACATGACAACGTACAGGTTCTAGAAGCTCCAACCAAAGACTTCCAGCCAGTCCCAGTCATGTGCTTTGTGTCTGGTATCCAGAGCTGTGCCTGGCACATAGTAAGTACTTCAGAAATACTTGTTGACTTGATGTGGTGGCTGGGGACCAGTCAGACTCTTTGGAGAAACTCACTATCAGTTTGGCCACAAAATGATATTTTGTTTTGTTTTGTTTTTTAGCCATGGCATCTCTCAAAGGTCATCTATTAAAGCTATAGAGATTGCAGTCTGCATAAGCAGACCAAGAACTCACCCCTATAAAACAGCGAGATGATTTAGTTAAGCCAGGGATCCTTTGGACGTCAGAGGAGGAAGATATAGAAAGGTTTTTGTTTTTTCTAAAAAGCTGGTACCAACTGAATATCCTTTTTTTTTTTTTAAGGTGATATCTGCCAACAGTTTACTGGAGAAATATTTGACATGTACCAGAGCTATTCGTGTTACAAGGGTTGGAACTTTGAGATTCTAAACTACGCCACAGCTGACTATGGTATGAGCACTCCGAGTATTCTACCACTCTTTGAAGTCTGCCCATCTTCTCTCTGATTTTTATCATCACCATGATTTGAACAGTTTTTGAACTAGCAGGAGAGTAACATGTGAAGTTTTACAGAACAAGGAAAAAACATGATTCTTGCCTTCAAGGAGTTTATAATTTGAATGGGAAAGACACTGAATGAGTATGAATTGAATGTCCATTATATGGTCAGTATTGTGCCAGAGGTTGTGGACATAAAGAATGCATTTATAGTCTGGTCCCTTTCCTCCAGAAACTTAAAGTTCAATTAAAATAAAAAAGTATTAAGTGCTTCCTAGGTTCTATTGACAGGCATTGTGGCATAGTAAAAGAGAGTTGACCTCAGAGCCAGGAAATCCTGGGTTCAAGTCCTTTGTCTGACATTTTTCTGACTGCGTGACCCTGGACAAGTCACTCACCTCTCAAAGCTCTAGGAAACTGAGTATGAGCAAACTTAGCTACTTATGCCCCTACATCTACCAGCTGGTTCTAGACATCAGACTGTGTTTCAGCATCATTTCCCACCCAGTGGTCCACCCAGGTTATCTCACCATCTGCCCACTCACTATCTGTGTACCCACCCATGCCACCCCAAAACAAAGCACCTTTCCCTGGTCATCGCTCCCCCGCATATATTGTCTTCCCCAATTCCTGAAGACAGGGACTTTTGTATCTCTAGCACTCTGCACACTGCCCAGCCCTTCATAGTCTCAGCTAAGATGCCAACCTGCACTGACAGTGGGAATCACAGGGCTAATGAAATATTAATGATAATAACAATAATAGCAAGCACTAATAGAGTGCCTGCAGTGTGCCAGGCCCTGCATTAGGCACTTTATAGACTTTATCTCATTGGATCCTCACAACATCTCTGGGGGATACATGCTATCACTATCCCCATTTTACAGTTGGGGAAACTGAAACAAAAGAGGTTAAATGACTTGCCCAAGGTCACAAAGTTGGGAAGTATCTGAGGCTCGACTTGAATTGAGGTCTTCCTGACTCCAGGCATAGCACTCCGTCTGCTGCACCACCTAGCTAAAATCAGCTTCCATTCCTGTCCCTGTCCTTTGTTTTATTTGTGAAAAACCAAACTGAACCATGAAACCATGGCGAACAATCCTAGACATAATATAGGCTACATGCCGAACTGTACATATGAAATGAGCAGGAAGATTTGAGTTAAAATTCCATTTCAGACATTTACTAACTGTGTTATTCTCTGTTTACCTCAGTTTCCTTATCTGTAAAATGTGGATATACAGCACCTACTTCCCAGGGTTGTCGTGAAGATAAAATGAAATGATATTTATTTATAATGCATTTTGCAAACCTTAAGGCACTCTATAGATGCCTGTTATCATCATCATCATCACTGTTATGTTTCAGTCATTAAGTCATTGGCACAATGAGCTGAAAATGAAAGTAGGGGGAGGCGCTTGAATCCCTGCTGCATTACAGGAAGTCAGCCCTAGCATAATGCTGCTAAATTTTCTATTGATGGTCTACCTAGAAATAATCAGGAGTAGATTTTATCATAGTTCATTTAAGAGTTTTAAGACCTATTAGATTAGTCAACATTATCAAATAATGTGAGCATCCCTCTTGCATGCAAGCCCTCAATCAACAGAGCATCTCAATTCAGACAAAGCTCTGGTTTACCATAGACTAAACTAGACCTTAAATAAGAGCATCTAGGTCTCAAATCAGTGTGCCATTAGAAATGAATTTATGTATAACCTCTGGATTTCTTTGTATTGAAGGTGGGTTGCACCATGCAGCGGCTCGAATTTCTGGTGACAGTGTCTATAAGTATTTGAAGTATGAAGGTGGGATTCACCGAGTTCAGAGAATTCCTGAGGTCGGCCTCTCCTCAAGGATGCAGCGTATTCACACTGGAACAATGTCAGTTATTGTTCTCCCTCAGCCAGATGAGGTAACCTCATTAAGCAGCTAGTCTAAATAGGTATTATGTACAAGATTCTCCTTCTCTGAGAGAACTGGTTGTTTTCATATCACAATGTGTCCCATAACCCAAAATGGGAGCTTTCAGCTTTTCCCAGTGTGAAGGATATTGTCAGTGAGCTAAGAAGCATTTATATGTGAGGCACCATGCAAAGTTCTTGGAATACAAAGAAAGGCAAAAACATGACCCCTGTCTTCAGGGAATTCACATTCTGATGGGAGAGACAATAGGCAAACAAATAAGTATGTACAGGATCTAGTCAGTGTAAATGGGAAGTGATCTCAGAGGGAAGGCATTGTAGTGGAGGAGATGGGGAAAGCCCTTTACAAGAAAGTGGGACTTGTCCTGAGTGTGGAAGGAAGTCAGAGAAGCTAAGAAGCATTCCAGGCACAGGAGACAGAATTGGAGATGGAGTGTTATGTATGATGAACAGCAAGAAAGCCAATGTTTGTTGGATTGTAAGAGTAAGCAGTCTTGGGACAGCTAGGTGATGCAGTAGCTAGAGCACCAGCCTTGGAATCAAGAGAACCTGAGTTCAAATCCAGCCTCAGATACTAGCTGTGTGACCCTGAGCAAGTCACTCAACTCTGTCTCCAAAAATTTTTTTAAAAAAGGGTATGTGGTCTTGAACTTGGTTCTATGAACTTAAAAACATTGTTTCATAACTGTAATTTAATAGAAGTGATTTCCTTTGTATAGAGGCAGCTAGGTGGTACAGTAGATAGAATGTTAGGTCTAGAATCAGGAAAACCTGAGTTCAAATGCAGCCTCAGATTCCTTACTATCTATGTAAACCCAGACAGGCCACTTAATCCTGTTTGCTTCAGTTTCCTTAACTGTAAAATGGGGAAAATAATAGCCCCTACTTGTCAAGGTTGTTAGGAGGATCAAATGAAGTAATATTCATAAAAGCACTTAGTTTTGACCAGATAGTTCTCTATGGCACACCAGTGCAAGGGGTCACTGAATCACTACTTGAAAACCTCCAAGGGCAGGGAACTCAGTATCACTGGAGGCAGACCTTTCCACCTTGGACAGTTCTAAGGGAAGTTTATATTTATATCAAAACTAAATCTGCTTTTCTGTAACTTTGCCTGTTGTTTCTAGTTCCACCTTCTGGGCGCAAACAAGCCAAAACCTCTACCCTGTGACAGCCTGTTCAATACTTGAAGACAGCTGTCATATTTCCCTAAGGGTAATATTTCTCCAGGGTAAACATCACCTGTTCTCAAAAGATTCTGTTACAGCAGAATTTAAAGTTCCCTGACTTTTCTGGTCACTCTGTTTTCTAAAAATGCTCTGTCTTTCCTAAATTATGGCTCTTGGAAATTAGAGTAGAGTGGGAGCATCACTCTCATTTACTCTGGATACTACAGTTCTATCAGTGCTTCCTAACCTTGTGTTAGCCCTTTCACTGCCACATTATAGTCTTGTTTCCTTTTGGGCTTTCAGTCCACTAAAACCTCTATGTCTTTTCATATAAAATGTACTCTGGTGATGCATCCCCTAGCCTGTGCTTGTGCTATTGGTTTTTTTAACCCAGGTGTAAGACTTTACATTTATCTTCCATTGAAGTCCTGTCTCAAAGGCTGTATACCAGTTATGCCAGGCTCTCTATAAGCCCTACAAGGCTGGAAAGATGATATAGTGGTCTAGCAATGGACCAGCTGAGCAAAATTCAGTGAGATTCACCCACAAAAGTTGAGCCACCAGGTAAAGAAGATATGTCCATAGCAACTAATAAAACTCTGTTAAGCTATAAAGAGTTGTGATCTGCTAGGTGAAGAGAATTCCACATCAGGGAAATCACAGGGTTATTTTATTCATTGATGCAAACTGCATCCTTTTAGATTGAGCACATCATTTAATTTAGTTTTTAAGAAGTTTTTGTGAAGTATTTCAGGGTTTTTTTTTAGAGGAAGATAGGTGGTGCAATGAATGCAGTACTTAGCCTGGAGTTGGGAAGACCTGAGTTTAAATATTCAAATTCAGATACTTACTAGCTGTGTCACTTTGTGCAAGTCACTTAACCACTGTCTGCCTCAGTTTCCTTAATTGTAAAATGGGGATAATAATATGTACTTCCTAGAGGTGTTATGAGGATCAAATGAGATAATATTTATAAAGAGTTTAGCATGCATTAGGCATTTACTGTTTGTTCCCTTGTTTCTGCCTTCTTTTTTACATCACAGTTATTACCAGATGTGTCTTCATGCTCTCCACTCATCAAACACTCCTTTGTAACAAATAAGAATAGCGTATACAATATTCCATACCCATAGTCTCCCACCTCTCCGCTGAGCAAGGTCTGTTTCATCATCTGTTTTCAGTGCAGTCACTCAGAATTTGCTAGCCGGTACAACAGGAGCCTCCTAAAGTTCCCTTCCTTTCTCCTTTAGCAGCCCATTTCTCCTTGTTGGCTAGAATCAGGTATAACAGCTAGTCTGTTTATCTGTTTCTCTAAATTTGCACATACAGGGAACTTGTTGACAAATTCAGTTTGTGAAAAGGTATGTAGAGAGTGTGGAAGGAAAGACAGGTAAAACAGTGAATGCAACAGGAGCATCAAAGCAGACTGCATGCAACCTGTTTATCCATCAAAGCCATTATCTGCCCTCTTGTCACAGTTGTCCATCTCCTCCTGTAAAGCCACCACAGGAGTCTCCCCGATGTCCTGGAGCCACTTTCTTATTCTCTTGACATTGTAGGGATACTAATTAAGCCTGTTGAGACTTCATGGGTTATTCCTTGCTCTTGTTGAATGATTGGCCTACCCTTTTTTCTGGGATCATGGAATCATAGATTTAGAGATGAAGGGGGCCTTAGAGGCCAACTAGTCTGACTCCTTCATTTTATAAGATAACTCAAAGCCAGAGAGGTGAAATAACTTGCATGGAGAGAGTAAGTGGCAGAGACAGAACTTGAACCCAGGTCTTCTGACTCTAAATCCAGCACTATTTCCATTGTACCACATTATTTACACTGCTTCTTCTGTGTTTTCACTTGTAATGTGTTGCAAACTGCTCAGGGTCATCATCTCTTCATTTTGGGTTGTCTTTGGCTTTAATTCTTTCGAAGGAAGGAAAGGCGAAAAGTAGGGCAAGGAAGGGAAAAAGGCAGCAAGGAAGGAAGAATAGAAGCTAGAATTCTTTAAGTGCCTACTAGGAATTCTAGAGACTGTAATAAAATCACTAGGAGAACACTGATATGCCAAAAATACTCTGATGTTTAGGAACATAATGTAGCATTTTTTTCCATTATAATTCTAGGAGTGATAGAAAAGTAAAAGCTTATAAAAATATTAGATTACCTATGACTTGATAACATTCAAATTTAGCATCACTAAATAGCAAACAGTTGGAATACAATGTTTATGGTAATAATTTTTAATGAATTTTTTTCTTTAACAGTCTTTGGTGGTAGTAATAAAATTACTTTATTGCAAAACAGATCATTTATTGAAAAATTTCAGTATAAAATTATTATCATTATTATATAGATAGTTTCACTAAGGGTAGCACTTATGAATGCCTTTGATCTTAGGTAGATATTAAAGTGGAACCCAAGGATTTGCGTATAGATACATTTCGAGCCAAAGGAGCGGGAGGGCAGCATGTTAATACAACAGACAGTGCTGTCCGAATTGTTCATATCCCCACAGGTAAGTATATCTTTCCTCTTCTGGATGTTTTACTTTTTTCCCAGTTAGAATCCCAAGGTGTTTGGGCTTCATGAAGGTCTCTCCTAGTAACTGAATTCAACAGATATTTATTAACCTTGATCAAATATTAAATATGATCAAGGCATGGTACCTGATACTATCCATCCAGAAGGAATACCTTTATCAGAGGATACGGACAGGATGGACGCCTGATCCCTTTAATCTAGAAGGACTGACCAGGCAACGTAGGAATGAAAAGGTTGGCAGCCTAAGTTGCAGCCTTAAAAGGCAGCTGAATCTTTCTGGTAGTTATTGGAGCATCTCTTGTTGTGGTTGCTTGACTTGGCACCAAATGCCTCTTCTGTACCTACCCTCTGACCCAGTCCCTAAACTTTAGACTTCCTGGAAACCATCCTAGGTCTCCTTACTAAGGATTAGGGCAGGGTTCTTAACTTTTTTGTGTCACAGATACCTTTAGTAGTCTGGTGAAACCAATGAACTCCTCAGAATGATCTTTTTAAACACATACAATAAGGTACGTAGAACTAAAAGGAAACCAAAAGTTAGTGAAAATAAAGACATGGTTTTTTTCTCCAACCAAGTTCACAGACTCTCTTAAATCCATCCAAAAACCCATTGGTTGAACTGACCCATGTTTTAAAACCCAGGACTAGTGGTATCTTATCTGTCCCCAACCATGGATTTAGGCCTTTCCCAAGCTTGTACAAATACCAGCCCAAGGCAAGGAAGATATAAGGAGTCCTATGTATCTATAGTCCTTATATGCCAGTGATTTACCATCAATATACTTTTATTCACAGTCTGACTTTGATCTTGGCATACCAGTCCCTTAGGGACTGTTTACTGTCTGTAAACTTCAACCAAAGACTAGACCTCTTGCCACTTCCTGCCTGGCTTCTCTGATATAGATATTGTATCTATTAGAAATTCCAATAATTATCTGCTCCCTGACCTCAGCCAACCTCAGGCTCTATTCTTTTTTTTTTTTAGCCAAATATAGATAATTTATTGCTTACCACTGCAACTGTCAACCTGCACACTCCCTCCCAACTAATCTAACTTTTCTGGGTGGTATTTACATCTCAGACCCTTGAACCCTGCCAGACCCTGAGTCTCTGCCCACATTGTACCATATACATGAAACAATGCCCTTCCTTACCAACTGCATTCTGGCATCCCTCCTCTCCTTTATCTGTAGTTCAAATTCATTTCCTCCAAAAAAAGCTTCCTCTATAATTATCTGAATCTGGTTTCTCATTTGCCAGTGTATTCTTTTTTTTAATAATTAATTTAGTTTTCATTTTCAACATTCACTTCCATAAGATTTTTTAAAATTATTTTATTTGTTTTCAGTGTTTGACAATCACTTCCATATATCTTAGATTTTTTTCCTCTTCTTCTCCTTCATTCCCCCCTCCCCCCCACTCCCTCCTTGAGAATGGCATACAATCTTATATAGATTCTACATGTACATTCCTATTAAATACATGTTGCAAAGAAGAATTAAAATGAATGAGCAAAACCATAAAACAAAACTTAATTCAGAAGAAAATGGTCTGCTTCTATCTGCAATCCAATTCCATAGTTCTTTCTCTGGATGCGGAAGGCATTTTGCATCAAGAGTCCATTGGAAACTTTTTTAAGTCCTTGCATTGCAATGAAGTTCTAAGTCTACCAGAAAAATTCCTTGCACATTGTGGTTGTTGTTGTGTACAAAGTTCTGGTTCTGTTCCTTTCGCTCAGCATCAGTTCATGTAGTCTTTCCAGGCTTCTCTGAAGTCTTCCTGTTCATTGTTTCTCATAGCACAATAGTAATCCATTACATTCATATACCACAACTTGTTCAGCCATTCCCCAATTGGTGGGCATCCCCTTGATTTCCAGTTTTTGGTCACCACAAAAAGAGCTGCAATAAATATTTTGGTACATGTGGGACCCTTATTTCCATAAGATTTTGAGTTTTAAGTTTTCTCCCCCCTCTCTCCTTCCCTGCAAAATGGCTTGCAATGTGACATAGGCTCCACATACACATTCATATTAAACATATTTTCACATTAGTCATGATGTAAAGAAGAATTAGAACCAATGGGAGGAACTACGAGAAAGAAGAAACAAAAGAAAACAAGAAAAGAAAAAGAGAGCAAATAGTATCCTTCCATCTGCATTCAGACTCCAAGTTCTTTCTCTAGATGTAGATAGTATTTTCCATCATGAGTCTTTTGGAATTATCTTAGATCTCTTTGCATTGCTGAGAAGAGCTAAGTCTATCAAGGTCAGTTATCACACAATGTTGCTGTTACTGTGTATAATGTTTTCCTGATTCTGCTCATTTCACTCAGCATCATTTCATATAAGTATTTCCAGGTTTTTCTGAAGTCATCTTGCTCATCGTTTCTTATAGCACAATAATACTCTATTACATTCATATACCACAACTTGTTCAGCCATTCCCCAATTGATGGGCATCCCCTCTATTTCCAATTCTTTGCCACCACACAAAAAAGCTGCTATATTTTTATACATGTGGGTCCTTTTCCCTCTTCATGATCTCTTTGGGATACAGCCCTAGAAGTGGTATTGCTGGGTTAAAGGGTATGCACAGTTTTATAGTCCTTTGGCCTCAGGCCCATTTTTGCTTAAATGGATGCCCCTGATCTTGGACTCTTTTTAGATCCTGGCTAACAGCACTCACATTCCAGCTTTCCTTTCCCTGATAAACTGATGTCTTGGTTTTGCATTCACTTTCTAGACTTAAGCCCTCAAGGACCCACCCTTGGAATAACAGTTTCCTAGCTGTGATCCCACATTTAAACCCTTGGCTTTTACCAAAACCTTCAAGATTGTCTGAACTCTTGTTCCTAACTTTACTGGTTTGTTTTCTAATTCTGGAAGTGACCAGACTTTGCTAGCAATTTGGTTCCAGTGAATATTTACGATAGCAAGTGCTTTAAATCTTAGGTATTAGAGATTATACACCTGTTACAATTCTCAGAGATAATCTTGTCTAACACCTTATTTTATAGATGAGGAAGTAGAGGCCCAAAGAGGTTAAAAGACTTTTCCAGACTAAAGTCTGATAGAAACTAATACTCATTCTCTATATTCATTCTCCACCTCTATCCACCCACTCCAGTTCCTAAAGTTATTCTTTACTTTCTCTAAAAAGAAAAAAATCCTCACTTTGGGTCAGTTATACCAGTATCTCAAAGTCTGCTAGCCTACATATTGAAACCTTTGGTCAAATATCTATACTGGAAGTATTGCAATATTGGTCATCTCTTACTTGTAGTAGAAAAGCACCTTCTTAAGCACTTTTAAGGTCCTGGGGTGGGGGGAGGGTCTACTATAATCCCTCCCTCCTAGGAATGAAACAATAGAACTTCAGCTTTGGGGAAAAGAGAAATGAGCCCTGTATTTGGAGTTCAAATCCCTACTCTGCTATAACCATCTATATGACAATAGGGAAGTCATTTTTCTTCTCTGATCCCCCTCAGTTTTTTCATCTATAAAATGAAAGGTTTAAACTTGACTAAGGTCCCTTCCTGCCCTGATCCTGTGATTCCCCCATTCCTTCCATGCTCAGGTACTACTGGATCTCTAGTCTCTGATGACTCTATATGCATCTCTTTTTTTTTTTAATTTGTTTTCAGTGTTCTACAATCACTTCCATATATTTTAGATATTTTTCCCCTCCTTTCCCCCTCCCTGAGAGGGCTTATAATTTTATATAGGTTCTACACATATATTCCTGTTAAATACATTTTCTTTTTTCTTTTTTATTAATTTATTTAACTTTTAACATTCATTTTCACAAAATTTTGGGTTCCAAATTTTCTCCCCATTTGTCCCCTCCCCCCACCCCAAAACACCCAGCATTCTGATTGCCCCTATCACCAGTCTGCCCTCTCTTCTATCATCCCTCTCTTCCCTTGTCCCCATCTTCTCTTTTGTCCTGTAGGGCCAGATAACTTTCTATACCCCTTTACCTGTATTTCTTATTTCCTAGTAGTGGGAACAGTACTCGACAGTTGATCCTAAAACTTTGAGTTCCAACTTCTCTTCATCCCTCCCTCCGCACCGATTCCTTTTGGAAGGCAAGCAATTCAATATAGGCCATATCTGTGTAGTTTTGCAAATGACTTCCACAATAGTCGTGTTGTGTAAGACTAACTATATTTCCCTCCATCCTATCCTGCCCCCCATTGCTTCTATTCTCTCTTTTGATCCTGTCCCTCCCCAAGAGTGTTGACTTCTAATTGCTCCCTCCTCCCATTGCCCTCCCTTCCATCATCCCCCCAACCCTGCTTATCCCCTTCTCCCCCACTTTCCTGTATTGTAAGATAGGTTTTCATACCAAAATGAGTGTGCATTTTATTCCTTCCTTTAGTCGAATGTGATGAGAGTAAACTTCATGTTTTTCTCTCACCTCCCTTCTTTTTCCCTCCACTAAAAGGTCTTTTGCTTGCCTCTTTTATGAGAGATAATTTGCCCCATTCCATTTCTCCCTTTCTCCTCCCAATATATTTCTCTCTCACTGCTTGATTTCATTTTTTTAAGATATGATCCCATCCTATTCAATTCACTCTGTGCTGTGTGTGTGTGTGTGTGTGTGTGTGTGTGTGTGTGTGTGTGTGTGTGTGTAATCCCACCCACTACCCAGATACTGAAAAGTTTCAAGAGTTACAAATATTGTCTTTCCATGTAGGAATGTAAACACTTCAACTTTAGTAAGTCCCTTGTGACTTCTCTTTGCTGTTTACCTTTTCATACTTCTCTTCATTCTTGTGTTTGAAAGTCAAATTTTCTTTTCAGCTCTGGTCTTTTCATCAAGAATGCTTAAAAGTCCCCAATTTCATGGAAAGACCATTTTTTCCCCTGAAGTATTATACTCAGTTTTGCTGGGTAGGTGATTCTTGGTTTTAGTCCTAGTTCCTTTGATTTCTGGAATATGATATTCCACGCCCTTCGATCCCTTAATGTAGAAGCTGCTAGATCTTGTGTTATCCTGATTGTATTTCCACAATACTTCAATTGTTTCTTTCTAGCTGCTTGCAATATTTTCTCCTTGACCAGGGAATTCTGGAATTTGGCCACAATGTTCCTAGGAGTTTCTCTTTTTGGATCTTTTTCAGGCGGTGATCTGTGGATTCCTTGAATACTTATTTTGCCCTCTGGTTCTAGAATCTCAGGGAAGTTTTCCTTGATAATTTCATGAAAGATGATGTCTAGGCTCTTTTTCTTATCATGGCTTTCAGGTAGTCCCATAATTTTTTAATTGTCTCTCCTGGATCTATTTTCCAGGTCAGTTGTTTTTCCAATGAGATATTTCACATTATCTTCCATTTTTTCATTCTTTTGGTTTTGTTTTGTGATTTCTTGGTTTCTCACAAAGTCCTTAGCCTCCATCTGTTCCATTCCAATTTTGAAAGAACTATTTTCTTCAGTGAGCTTTTGAACCTCCTTTTCCATTTGGCTAATTCTATTTTTGAAAGCATTCTTCTCCTCATTGGCTTTCTGAACCTCTTTTGCCACTTGAGTTAGCCTATTTTTCAAGGTGTTACTTTCTTCAGCATTTTTTTGGGTCTCCTTTAGCAAGGTGTTGACCTGCTTCTCATACTTTTCTTTCATCTCTCTCATTTCTCTTCCCAGTTTTTCCTCCACCTCTCTAACTTGATTTTCAAAATCCTTTTTGAGCTCTTCCATGGTCTGAGCCCATGGTATATTTATTTTGGATGTGTGGGATACAGAAGCCTTGACTTCCTGTGTCTTTCCCTGATGGTAAGCATTGTTCTTCCTCATCTGAAAGGAAGGGAGGAATTATCTGTTCACCAAGAAAGTAACCTTCTATAGTCTTATTTTTTTTCCCTTTTCTGGGCATTTTCCCAGCCAGTGACTTTACTTCTGAGTTTTCTTTCTACCCCCACCTCGCCTCCAGATCCGCTCAGCCAGCGTGTGGGGTCTGAGATTCAAATGCTGCTTCCCAGCCTCAGGGCTTTGGGCGGGGGCAGGGCTGCTATTCAGTGTGAGATTAAGTTCAGGTGCTCAGGTGGGGGCAGGGCCACCACATGGGATTCAGTTCCCTCAAGGGGTTTATGTTGAGACCTTCAACAATGGATCCGGGCTCCTGCCTGCTTGGGGAGCCCCTCTCTGCTGCTGCCCCCACCGCTGCCTCCCAAGGGGGCCCGAGCCACGGGGACACCCCACTCCCCTGTCAGGCACCCAAAAAGACTCTCTCACCAACCCTTGTCACCTATGGGTGCAGGGACCTGCGCGGCAGCTGGAGATTCCGTCCCTGAAGCCTGCTCGGATCTGCTCGGATCTGTTCCTCTCGGCACCGCGTGGCCAAGGCAGGGCTGGGCTCTGCTCCAGGTCCAGTGCACAACGGACCTTTCGTGTCAGGTTTTCAGGGCTCTCTGGAACAGAAATCTCATCCGCTCCATCGTTCTGTGGCTTCTGCTGCTCCAGAATTTGTTGGGAGTTCTTCTTTACAGATATTTTATGGGCTGTGGGTTTGGAGCTAGCATATGTGTGTCTTTCTACTCCGCCATCTTGGCTCCTCCCCCAATACATTTTCACCTTAGTCATGTTGCATAGAAGAATTAAAATGAATGGGAGAAATCATAAAATACAACAAAACATAATACAAAAGAAAATGATCTGCTTTATTCTGTGATCAAATTGCATAATTCTTTCTCTGGATGTGGAAGACATTTTGCCTTAGGAGACCATTGGGAAATTTTTTAAGTCCTTGCATTGCAATGAAGTACTAAGTCTACCAGAAAATTCCTTGCGCTCTGTGGTTGTTGCTGTGTACAAAGTTCTCCTGGTTCTGCTCCTTTCACTCAGCATCAGATCATATAAGTCTTTCTAGGCCTCTCAAGTCTTCCTGTTCATCGTTTCTCATAGCACAATAGTATTCTGTTACATTCATATACCACAGCTTGTTTAGCCACTCCCCCATTGATGGGCATCCCCTTGATTTCCAGTTTTTGGCCACCACAAAGAGATGTGCTATAAATATTTTGTACATGTGGGACCCTTTCCCATTTTTATGATCTCTTGGAGATACACTGACTCTTTGTTCTTACGTATAATATACAGACAGGCTAAAATGTTTGTTTAGGCTTAAGCAAGTTGGAAAGATTAATTAAAAAATGTTTTGGGGCAGTTAGGTAGTACAGTGGATAGAGCACTGGCCCTGGAGTCAGAGGGACCTGAATTCAAATGTGACACTTACTAGCTGTGTGTCCCTGGGCAAGTCACTTAACCCTGATGGCCTCCAAAAAAAACCTCTGTTTTTAAAAAAAGATTAGTTAAACTTTTAGGTTTATAATTCCTTTTTCTAGTGCCCTGCTTTAATATCTTAGATAATTAAGAGTTAATTATTTCTAAGTTCCTTTCATTTTTTACCATTAGGATGCAGAATTTGAAGAAAGTCCATTTGGTCTTTGAAAATTAACTCATTTATTATAATAAGTTTTTCTTTTCTCATTGCTAACTAAACTGTTGGCACCACTTTCCTAGACAGTGCATAAGAAAGGTTAACAAAGTTACTTTTCACCAAATCTCCTTTTTTAGATTTCTTACCCCAAATTTTCAAATTTTCATAGCTCTCATCTAATTTTTTTCATTCCAAAGTCATCTGTTCCTGGCTATAGTATTTGAGATAAACTTTCCCTTCTGGAGATGATCTTTATCTCATTTCAATGTGTGTCCTAGAGAATTCTGGATTGTAAGAGTGTATTTAGGTGACTTCTGGGAGTCTCCTCTCTTTGTAAATAACTGAGCTAGTCAGTGAGTCAGTTTGCACCTGAGTAAATAGGAATAGATGTCACTGAACTTTAGGTGATTCACAGGCAAGAACCAGCAAGGGTCAACTAACATGAAACAGAACTTGAAGGATGAATCAAGGAAAGGTCATTCTTCTTGAATTTTTTAAAGAAAATGTTGAAGGGAGCATGCAAAATGTAGAAGATTTTCAATTAACTACATGCCTATGGCAGGCAAGACTGTGCCTGTGATCCCACCTTCTAACAGCATGGTAGGTAGAATCTAGGGCAGGAGTTCTTAGCCTTTTTTGTGTGCAATGGACCCCTTTGGCAGCTTGGTAAAGCTTATGGACTTCTCAGAATAATGCTTGTTTTTCAATTTTTAATGGAAGGAAATGCTAAATTTCAGCTGGAGTTTAGTAAAAATAAAGACATAATTTTTTCCTATCCACATGAATGAACTCCCCTGAAATTTATCCACTGGGAAGACTAATGCATTAGTCTCCAGGCTAAGAGCTTTTGATTAAGGTACTAGTTCAGAACAATAAAGGGGAAACCTTAGTTCCCCAGTCAGAATAGTGCTAGCAACAAATTATCAGTATGCTTAGAAAAAGGAAACTAAATCATGCAAAAAATGGGATGTCCTGGATCCAGAGGAACCTTCAGCAAAAAGGTCACTGCTAGGTCAGTGCCAGCAAGCGATAAAAAGGGCAAGAGCAGGAGAAGTAGGTGCATAGTGAAACGTGGCACTCTTGAAGATGAGAGAAGAAAAGATGCCAATGATGGTTGGGCTCAGGCACTGAGATCTGGGTTAGATGAAGATCCATTCAAACATACACCATCCAGAATGTCTGTGTCTCAGAATTTTATGTGCTAGAGATTCTTTTCATACTTTTCCCCCTTATTTTCTCCTACATTGGTCCTTTAGTTACAAATCTTTTTTGTGTGTGTGTAACTTTAACTGCTTGATATTACCTTACAAAAAGAGGATTTTTCTTTTTTTAAGTAAATTTTTATGAATATCTTTTGTTTTTACATTACATAATTTTCCCCTGTATCCATCCCCCTCCTAGAGAAGTATCCTATATAACATAAAGTATATTTTTACAAAGAAAAGAGGAAAAAAAATCAGCAAATAAAATCTTTGGTGCATTACTGTTTTGGTGTGATCTGAATGATCATGATCAGAGAAAATGTCTCAAAATCAATACATTAAAAAAATATGCATTGTTCCATAGCTGTGGACCTCCCACTTCTGCAAGAAGGTCAGGGAGGTATTTTCTCCAATCTCTTCATTAGAGCCAAGCTTGTTCTTTGTAATTTTTGCAGCATTCACTTTGGTTGTTTTGTGGCGGTGGTTTTTCCATGTCCATTGTTTTAGCCATTGTGAATACTATTATCTTGGCTCTGCTTACTTCCCTCTGCATTAGTTTATGGAGATCTCTACAGTCATCACAGTCATCATTTCTTACAGTATAGTAATTATTCCCAAACATTCATGTCCATCAGCTCATTTAGCCATTCCCCAATTGATGGGCATCTACTTTGCTTTCATTTTTTGCTAGAAAGTTTTCTTGCCTTGGTAGGAGAGATCATAAGATATGAGAGGGTCCCTGGTGCTCAGTCAATTCAGGGAAGCATCTGACAAGTGGAACCTTCATTGTGAAAATGTAGATATGTGTCTTCCCTGTTCCTGCATGGGGATTCTATGATAGGATTTATGCTTGGCTCTTTCTTTGTTTCCACTGGGCCACTGAGGGATTTTTAGGTGCATGTTGATTCCAGCCAAAGGCCTTTTTTCCCCTTTTCTTCTTTTTCATTTTTTAGAATCTTAGAGATTTGTTCCCATTGGCCCCAGAAGACAGAACTAAGAGAAATGGGTAGAAGCTGATAAAGGAACAGATTTTAGTTCTGTAGAAGAAAACACTTTCTAACAACTGAAGCTATCTGAAAGTGGGATGGGCTCTTTGAAGAGGTAACAGGTTCCCTGTCACTGGAGGTCTTTACATTAAAGCTGGATGCTCACTTGTGGGGCTTCTGTACAAGGAATTTCTGGCTTTGGAGGTTCCTAGGAGTTGGAAAGGACCCCAGAGGTCATAGGATTTAGAGCTAAAAGGCACCTTTAGAGATCATCTGGTCTAATTACTTCATTTTATACATGAGGAACTCTGTGCCCACAAAGGTGAACTGACTTGCCCCAGAGTTGTTCAGGTAGAATGTAATGGAGCCAGGATTTGAAATCAGGTCCTTTAATTTGAATTATACTTTCCATTCCAGAATTTTCTAGTCCAGCACAGCACACTTAATATGAGTTCACGTGGCCATTGTTCACTTCCAGGGTGTCTGATTTTTCAGGACTAGTAGTTGAATGCCAGCAAGAACGATCACAGATCCAAAATAAAGACACAGCTTTGCGTGTGTTAAGAGCTAAACTCTACCAGCAGACTGTTGAGAGAGAACAAAATAAAAGACAGAGTGTTCGAAAACTGCAGGTAAGATAGTTTTCTTCCTACTGCATAAAAATTAAATATTTAAATGTTTATCAAATGTAATACTTTTCCCATATTAAATGTTAATGTCATTCTCTGTTAACAGGAAATTGTCCATTTGTAAACAGGCTAAATGGATAATAATATTATATATTATACTACATAAATAGTATATTATATTGTACTATATGCAACTTATATATAGTAATAGCAGCTAACATTTCTATTTGGGCAACGGGTAAATATCAGGTCTGAAGTCAAGAGGACCTGAGTCCAGTCTTCAGCCACTAGTTGTGTGACCCTGGGCAAGTCACTTAAGTCTGTTTGCCTCAAGTTTTCTCATCTGTAAAATGAGCTAGAAAAGGAAATGCAAACCACTTCAGTATTTTTGCCAAGAAAATCCCAAATGGGAACACACAGAGTTGGACATAACTGAAATGACTGAACAAAAACAAACCCTTCAGTTTTGCCTAGGATTAAAAGCTCTGCTTTCATCCAAAGGTGTGCACAAAAGCACACAAAAATGTGCTTCTTTGCTGAATACTTGTTTTCATCTAGACTGTGTTGCCTTTCTCTGAGCTAGGTTATTTCTTAGCTGTCCAGAATCATATCTGTATTTCTGTTAGTTTCATTATTAGGAAGATCTTCAATGTAATGCACTTCTCACAGTAGCAGAAGTAAGCTGGCTACTTTCTCAAACTGATTTCTCCCTCCTTAAGATGAAGTTTTTACTACCAGAGGATGAATTTATTTCTGGCACAATTTCATTCTGGCACAATAAAGATTTTGAAAGATGTAGAGGGGTTGATGATTAGTAGAGGGGAGTGCCCCTGCTGATGAAATCATAATTTCTTTTAGTATTTAAAATGGAAGTTTCTGCAAATGTGTTTGCAGAAAAATTAAATTATTATTTTAAATAGAAAAAAAGAGTTGCTACCCATTCGTTGTTTTGGGGATGTAGGGAGGAAAGGTCAAGTTAGTAGGGTTGGGTTTTAATTCCAATTCTCCCACAACCATGATAGGTGTTTGTGACATTGGGTAATTGATTTACTGTCACTAAACCTCAGTTTCCTCATGTGCAAAATTAATAGGCTGAATTAGGTGACTTCTAAGGTCAATTCAAGATTTAAGATTTGGGGTTTTAATGCATCTCTTTAAGAGCAAATTAAGCTTTTTGCAACTGAAAATCAGTTACAAGGACTAGGCAAGTTACAGCACATGTAGGTGAAAATGATATAAAACAATATAATTAAGACATCGATTACTTGATTGAATACAAGATATTGTTGTTACACAGGTGGGAACAAGAGCTCAGTCAGAAAGAATTCGGACATATAATTTCACCCAGGACAGAGTCACTGACCATAGAATCTCTTATGAAGCTCGAGATATTAAGGTATTTCCTCTGATCTTGCTTTATCTACTCTTCATTTCCAATTAAGAAGCAAATCATTTCATATGGTTGTATTCTAAATATTAATAAATGATCTGGAGACAATATGCTAGTCTACATTTGTCAGTCCCCCAAAATTTGTAAATGCTTTCTTTCATTAGTCTACCATTAGCCTTACCATTAACAAGCCTTTCTTTGGAGATGTTAGAAGACTCAGTCAAAACTTACACAGATGCCTTTTGTTTTGGTCTAAGACTGGGTCTCCCATTTCCCCAGGTTACAAATGCAGTGGCCATTCATGCGCCTCTTCAATGCCAATTAGTTAGGAAGTTTTAACCTGCCCCATTTTTCTGACCTGGACAAGTACACCTCTTCTTAGGCAACTTGGAGGTCCTGTTTCCTGTGGGTCATTGTGTTAGTTCTGGACACCTGACCTCAAGTGATTCATCAGACAGCCTCTGGAGGCAGCTGCAGGAATTATGGGTGTGCATCACCATACCTGACTAGGTCCCTCATTTTAAAATATCATTGCTCTTGTTTAAAAAAAAAAAAGGTTCTTGACTTTGTATGTCAGTATCTAGCCAGGTCATCTTTGTTTTACTTCTTTACTGTCCATTATGAGAACAGAACAGTGTGTGAATCTTTCCTCAGATGCTGTAGTAATGCTGAACAGCACAGGTCTCAAAAGGTTCTGACAATATAGTTAGGACTCAAAGTTAAAGAGCTCTCCTCTGGAAAGCATCATAGATACTCGAATACAAATTGTAATGCACAGATGGTTTTTTTTTGTCTACTGAGTGAACTAGTAGACTGCTGAAAGGGGGGAGATGGATACACTAACAAGGATACATTCTTTCCTTGTAACAATCTAACCATCCTCTTTTTGTTTTCATAAGTACCTTTCTCACTACTCTGCTTTACCTGCTCTTACCAAAAGTGATTTGTAAGAAACATATCTTGTCTTTTGTGACTCTCTTTGCTTAGGAGATATGTGTATATGTGTGTGCATGTATATGTATACTCACACAGTACATGCATATTATATAATATGCATATATATTTCAAAGTCCATACTCTGAAGATGATATACATGTGTGTGTTGTGTGTGATCAGTGGAAATGTGAGGCACACATGTCCATCTCCTGCTGATGGTATAGGCCATACTCTTGAGTGAATAAACTGCAGTTTATCTGTGTGCATCCCATGATGGCATATTTGGGTATTAGCCAGTAAGGACACAGAAAATTCTTGCAACAAACCCATGACTTGTTTAAGGTCATTCATTGAATAGTAAATGCTCTTGGAGTAAGAGATTTGGCCTCTGTCTCCCAATCCATTCTTAAATTCAGCAGCCACAGAAGATTTATAAAGTAATTTTGAAATCTTCTGATTGAAACAAGCCATGCAAATCCAAGTTGACTTATTCTGCAAATTCAGTTTATAAAAAATTAAGTGCCTACTATGTGCAACAGATTGTACATTCACAGGGTTGTTGGATCAAATGAGACAATATATGTAAAGAGTATCACAAACCATAAGGTTTTATTATTATCTATTTATATATCTGAATTTAAATGATAGACAATGGTGGTCTCACACTGGAAAAAGTTTAAACATATAGGTTTAAAAGTGGGTGTGTGGTTGAGGGGAGACTGCAAACAATGGCCCTTTTAGAATAGAGGTAGAGTGGAAGTAATCTTGAGAAATTTAAGATAGAAAGACATTTTTGGTACAAGTGAATATAAAGGTTTAGGTTTATTCAGAGGCAGAATCATAGAATGTTAAAAATCATTTTCTAGATAAGGAAGCTGAGAGCCAGAGAAGTTAAATTACTTGTCCAAAGTTACATAGGTATTTGGAAGCAGAAAGAACCCAAGTGTTCTGAGCCTTATAGCCTGCTATCTGCCGCCTTGAGCCAGCAGCAACTAATCCTCAGCTTTGCAAGTTACATTTTATTTTTTCCACTTAGTGAAGGCTTTGGAATCTTGATAGACTAACCAACATCAGGGAAAACTGACTGATAAACTAGAGCTAGACTGCCAGTTTATAATTTTTAAGTACTTAGAATTCAGATTGGATTTTAAGAACTACTTAGAATCTTTTCTGTAATTTTACAGAGGTGTAGTCAACTTTATTCATAATTTCTTCATTTTATGTGACAACACAGGTTAAAAAAAAAAGAACCAAATTTGTCACTTGACTCTTCTCTTTGATTTTTATATTTTTTCTGTTCACCAGCTCTTCATAAATAACTCTATCTTGCAGAATAATTACTATTTATTTCTTTTGTCAGGAATTTTTATGTGGTGGGAGACCTCTGGATATACTGATCCAAAGACTGCTAGTGTCAGCAAATGAAGAAGCCCTTGTTGAAATTTTGAATGATCATGTTAAATCTTCTGAATAAAGGAAGTGAAATGGATGCTGTTAGAAAAATAAATAAAAGACTGAAACTTGGGTTGCTTTGTTCAGTTCAGCTTTTTTTTTTCAGTCATGTCCAGTACTTTGTGACCCCATTTGAGCTTTTCTTGGCAAAGATACTGGAGAGGATTGTCATTTCCTTTTATAGCTCATTTTACAGATGAGGAAACTAAGGCAAACTGGGCTAAGTGACTTGACCAGGGTCACAGAAGTAGTAAATATTTCAAAACACATTTGAACTCAGGAAGAGTGGTCTTCCTGATTCCAGGCTTGGCACTCTATCCATTGTGCCAAATAGCTATCCTAGTAGGTTGCTTTAGTCAAGTCCTACTGAAATATTCAGAGAAAATGTAGCTAAAAGACCATTTTATTTCTGTCTTTTTTTTTTTTTTTTGGATCCAGTTACACTTTGAAATCATTTCCTGCATTTGACATTAGAATTACTAGGAAGCTTAATCTATGTCTTTAATAATCATTTTAATATAATTTCGCACATCCTTATTAAGCTGTTGCTAAAATGTTGAGACAACAATGCTAGGAAATACAGGCAATAAATACCAAATAAAATATGGGCACTACCTTTATTTTATTCCTAGCTGGTGCCCCTTCATCTAACTCTTCCTCCTCCAAACTTTCCTATTTCTGTTGAGGGCACCAGTTATCTCCCATTCAAAGTCTCAGCTTTCTCTTCTGTAAAATGGGGATAACTGCCTTACTATAAGGCAGCTAGGTAGAGAGCGCACTGATAGTGGAGGCAGGAATACCTAAGTTCAATTCCCACTTCAGACACTTACTAGGTGTGGCCTTGGGCAAGTCACAATCTCTCTCAACTCTAAAATGGGGATAATAATAGGACCTACCTCCTAGTGTTGTGAGGTTCAAATGAAATATTATATAAGCACTTAGCACAATGCCTGGCACATAGCAGATGATATATAAATGTTACTTGTATTGTTTATACAAATTGCTTTGTCAAATGTTAATATGCTGAATATCATTTGAATGATCATGACTGCTTCCAGTCTTTTTGGTCTCCAATCTAGCTTCCACACAACTGAGAAAATAAGCTTCCTAAGACCTAGATCTGCCCATATTTTAAATTTTTTGTCCTTGTATGCCAAGGGCATAGCATAGTGACTTGGACATAGAAAGCACTCAATCAATATCTGTTTGTTGATCACTCACAACTCTTTAACTTGTCATTTAAGGCCCTTCATGATTTTGTTCTTAATTTGATTTTTTTAAAGTGTTTTAAAGAAATTTTGTTCCTGTAAATTATGTTGATAATTTTTTTTATTTACCACCTCAGATATTCACAAGGCATAGGGACTGGGCCTATGACTTCTTTGGGAGATGTTCCAATAGGAACCTTCTCTGCAATTTAGAGTCTTAGGGTTGTCTGGAAAACTGAGAGATTGTGATTAACCCAGGGTCACACAACCAATGTGTGCCTAAAGTGGGACTTGCTGGGTCTCAGGATTACAGGTCAACTCTCTGTACACTATGCTATAATACTTCTCCTATTTATACACACCTTTTGAAATTTCCATTTGAATTTGTCTGAAAGGATTTTTTTTATGCCCTACTATATTTTAGAGGAAGGTCTCTACCATGTAAAGTCTTGGAAAAACTCTAAATATTAGGTTTTCAATCAACAAAGTTTTAGGTTGACTTTTTTCCAAGCCTGTCAGATGGAGGATACTTATGTAAACTGGAGACAACAAAATAAATTTCTAAAAGCCTAAGCTTCATACAAACAATGCAAAACCTTCAGGATATCACAGGGAAATATGCTTTTATTTTAAAAGTAAACCTTGAAAGTTTTTTATGATAAAAGAAGAGGAGACTGAAACAATGTGAATGACTGCCCGGTATTTTGAAATACATTTGTAAAAAGTTAGTATGAAGATCTAAAAGATCTACTTTTAAAGGTGCACAACAGTTTGAGAAGCAATGTACCTAAGACTAAATTATATGAAAACAGGAATTAGGAACTTTAAAAAAAGCAACCATCCTTTTTTTTTCTGGCATGCAAAATATGAATGTTAGTTTCTCTATGGACTCCACACTCAAGGGGATTAAGGAACTAAGTCCCATTGGAGGCTGAAGGAATAATTAAAAATTTCTGACATTTATATAATGCTGTGCTAAGTGCTTTACAAGTATTATCTCATGTCATGCTAACAACAACCCTGGGATACAGGTGGCATTATTATCCCCATTTTAATAAAGAGGGAACTGAGACAAACAAGAGGTTAAGCGACTTGCCCACCTTCACACAGCTAATCAGCGGCTGAGACTGAATTTGAACTCAGGTTTTCCTAACTCCGGGTACAACGGGCTTTATAATTTCAACCACCGGACTTAGTTTTTATAACCAAAAGGAGTTTGTAGCTGTGAATAAATGATGGAGGGCTTGAGTGCTACAGCAATCTGTAGCAGACTCAGAGACATTTTAAAAAATTCAGGCTTTCATCACCTGTTTCCCATATTAAACACTCCCTCAATTGTCACTAAGTTTACACTTAAATGAGCATTCTTAGTTATCTCGTATCACAAATCAGGCACGGGCTTCTAAATACTGTACATGTGTTCTCCATGGGAATTTTACTAGCTTCCCACAGTGGAATTCAGAATTTTTCAAAATAAATTCTACAATGTTTCCATTAAATTACAAGAACTCTTCAGTATCCAAGGAAATCATTAAGCAGCTGCATCTGGGAGGCGAGGGAGGAGTTCCTAAAGCTTCGCTGCCATTTCTCCTATCTAAGTCCATTAAAGCCCGGATCATCAATCATCGTCCTTGACCCCAGAGAAGGAAGAAGAATCTGAATACCGAGCGACTAACGTTAGAAATAGTCACCAAACTCCTTAGGAGATTTTTGGAGTATATCCTTAAAGACACCGATTTTTTTTTATTTTGATTGATACTTTCTGTGGTGACGTCATACCTAATGCCAGCCCTTCCCCACCCAGCGGACCCTCCCTTGGTTTAAAAAGAAAATGTTTTTTGAGAGAAAAATAAATTGCCAAATAGAATCTGGTAGTATATGCAATATTCCACACCTAGCGTTCCCCACCTCTGCATTAAGAAAAAAAACTACTTTTAAATTGCGGTTATAACCAAATTACGGGCCCAATGTGGCGGGTACCTCCTTTTCCACAAACTGCCAACACAATGAAACGAAAACTCCCGACGTGCCCTCCTCTCCTGACCTTTCCTTAACCCAGCATGCCTTGCGCCTCCCTGAGGTACCTGGGAACTGTAGTCTCCTGGGGCCGCCCCCGTCACCAGGACAGCAGCTGCAGCTTTCTCAGCCCGCTGCTGCCGAGAGCGAGAGCGGAGGAACAGGAGGAGGAGGAGGAAGAGGAGGAGGAGGAGTGGGAGGAGAGAGCGGAGCGACGCGAGCCGGACGCAGCCGGCGGAGAAGAGAAACCTGCGCGCCTGGCCGGGGCGGCTCAGCAAGGGCGCGGAGCCAGCAGGACTCGAGCGGGAGCTGCAGCCAGCCCAGCGCGGTGGCCGGCGGCCCGCCTCGGAGCAAGGAGACCACCCCCACAGTCCGCCCCGGCCCGGCGCCCGCGCCTCCGCCACCGCCACCACGCAGTCCCGGGAGGAGCCTCCGCGCCCCCGCCGCCTGCCCAACCCCCGCGGGGGAAGGCGGCCCAGGAAGATGGCCGGACCCTCGGTCTCTTCCTTCTTCTCGGGCCCCGAGGAGCTGGAGGACGCGGCCCACGCCCCGGCCCTGCTGGCCCAGCTCAAGTCCTTCTACGATGCCAGGCTGCTGTGCGATGTGACCATCGAGGTGGCTGTGCCTGGCGGGGGGCCCGGCGCCGGCCGGCTGTTCGCCTGCAATCGCAACGTGCTGGCGGCCGCGTGCCCCTACTTCAAGAGCATGTTCACGGGCGGCCTGTTCGAGAGCCAGCAGCCACGTGTGACCATGCACGACGTGGACGCCGAGTCGCTGGCGCTGCTGCTGGACTACTGCTACACGGGGCGCGTGTCGGTGAGCGAGACCAACGTGCAGCGCCTCTACGCAGCCGCGGACATGCTGCAGCTGGAGTACGTGCGCGAGGCCTGCGCCGCCTTCCTGGCCCGCCGCCTGGACGTGGCCAACTGCGCCTCCATCCTCAAGTTCGCCGACGCGTTCGACCACCCCCAGCTGCGTGCCAAGGCCTTGGCCTTTGTGGCCCGCAACTTCTCCCAGCTCAGCGGGGCGCCTCGCCCTGGCGGGGAGGAATCCCTAGCAGAGCTGAGCCTGGCCCAGCTGCAGGAGGTGCTGCGCCTGGACAGCCTGGACGTGGACAGTGAGCGCATCGTGTGCACCGTGGCCGTGCAGTGGCTGGAGGCCGCCCCCTTGGAGCGTGGTCCCAGCGCCCCAGAGGTGCTCCGCTGCGTGCGCTGGCTCCACTTCGGGGACCGCGACCGGGCCTACCTGGAGGGGCTGCGTGCCAAACCCTTCGTCAAGCGCTACTGCCCGGGGCTCATTGAGGCGGCCCTGCGCACCCGCTATGGGGATGTGATGGTCAAGACCCCACAACCCGCCCTGCCAGCCCCTAGCAGCGCCACTGGCCCTGTGGCCGAGAGTCCAGCCCGAAGGATAGGCATGATGGCCAAAGAGATGGTCATCTTTTTCGGACACCCCAAGGACCCCTTCTTGTGCTACGACCCATACTCGGGAGACATCTACACCATGCCATCGCCTTTGACCAGTCTTGCTCACAATAAGACGATCACGTCCTCAGCAGTGTGTGTGTCCCCGGACAATGACATCTACCTGGCCGCCCAGCCCAAGAAGCAGCTCTGGGTCTATAATCCGGCCCAGAATAGTTGGCAACAGCTGGCTGACCGCCTGATGTGCAGAGAGGGCATGGACTTGGCCTACCTTAATGGCTACATTTACATCTTGGGAGGCCGAGACCCTGTGACAGGCGTGAAATTGAAGGAGGTGGAATGCTACAGTATTCAGAGGAACCAGTGGGTCCTGGTGGCCCCGGTGCCACATTCCTTCTATTCTTTTGAGTTAATCATGGTTCACGACTATCTGTATGCTGTCAATAATAAAAGGATGCTCTGCTATGACCCCAGCCGCAACCAGTGGCTGAACTGTGCCTCCCTCAAACGCAGCGACTTCCAGGAAGCTTGTGTCTTCAATGAGGAGATTTACTGCATCTGTGACATCCCAGTCATGAAGGTCTACAACCCAGCCCGGGGAGAGTGGAGGCGCATCAGCAACATTCCCCTGGATGCAGATACCCACAACTACCAGATTGTCCGGCATGGGCAAAAGCTACTGCTCATCACCTCCACCACCCCGCAGTGGAAGAAGAACAGGGTCACGGTCCATGAATATGAACCCAGTGATGACCGCTGGGTTAACATAGGGACCATGCTGGGACTTTTGCAGTATGACTCGGGCTTCATCTGCCTCTCCGCCCGGGTCTACCCCTCCTGCCTTGAGCCAGGACAGAGTTTTATCACAGAGGAAGATGATGTTCGTAGTGAATCCAGTGCCGACTGGGACTTAGAAGGACTCAGTGAACTGGACTCTGAGTCAGGGAGCTCTAGCTCCTTCTCAGAAGATGAGGTCTGGGTCCAAGTGGCACCCAGAGGGAATGCATTTATGCAGCAGGGTTCATTATAAAGAGGTTGATTGGGAAGAAGAGTTTATTGGTATGGAATGTATTTTAATAGTTCCCCACCTACCCATTTTCCCTCTACCACCCAATTAAAAAACACGTTGAAACAGATGATTTGGTTTAGTAGGGAACAGTGTTTGGAAATATTAATGTATTGTGTTATTACAAGATTTAAGCATAAATATTTAAAGAACATTGCAAATCAAAGAAATGCAGCCTATTTACTAATTTACTGCGCTAAAGAAAGAAGTCCAGGGTTTACTTTTAATAGTAAAATGCTATGCAAAATAAGCTAGATGGTAATTTAACAAGACTCTCTGCTTTCTCAGTATTTAATCACCCGTTGCACCCGACGGATTGATTTGATTTTTGTTAGTATGTTTATGCTTTGATAAGCCTGAATTTAGCTTGCTGTTCATTTTAAAACTGTGAATTGCCATAAGCATTGTAATTTTTGAAAGATTGAATTGTGATTTTATAATAGGAACCTGGTGGAAATAGGATTTGATGGAAAAAATGTTTGAAAGTATACTTTTTCCTTCAGATAATGAAAATAGTGGACTATCCAAAGTACCAATTTATTTTTGTCTTACATGTTTTAAAGTAAAATACAATATTTGAAATCTTAGATTAATCCCCAAAATTTAGGCTACAAAAAGGTGATTTTATTTGCCACAAAGTTTTAGAATAGATCTCTTACTAGCCTTATGGAAAAAATCAGGACTCTACTATTTGAAAAACAATTTGAGGATCAGTTGTGAAATGTGAAAGTTGTGAATTTGCCAAATGACACTTGCCTTCTTTAAAATGACATTCCTTTCCATTGCTGTCAAGAAATCATTAAAAAAAAAACTTCTTAAACCAAAAATTAATTTGCCTTGTAAAACCTTGATATTTTGAACTATATGCTATACATATTATATATATATATATATATATATATATATATATATATTCGGATCATAGCAACAGCTTTTTCACAAGATAATAGTTAGGGTATTTTGAATTTTATTGCAGTGGTCATTCCCTGAATTACCATAAACCTTATATACTTCCCTAAGAGACTTTGGATATACAATTTTGGTGATGGTTTTAGAGAGCTTTTCAGTGGAAGATGGATTGTTACTTTATGGTTAATGTCAGAGAATATTGAATGTGAAGGTGTGTATAAACTAAGTATTTTATTGAATTTAGTAGTAATTGTGTCTATTGACTATAACATCAAGTGCCAGCAGATATGAACATTTTAATAAATGCTGTGTATAAGGCCTGTTTTCGTGTAGCATTGAGAAAACTACTAGGTTTGTAAAAACACTATAAAAGTTCTTGATTATCAGCTATGAGCTATTTTTCTATTAAAAGTTGACAATTTAAGAACACAAACTGGATGATGGGGGTTTTTTTTGATCCATATTTTTCCTTTTAAGTATTTCCTTGCAGACTGTCAAGTTTTAACTGCCAAAAGCTTGCATATTTTGGTTTTTATATGCTGTGTTAATTCTGTGAACCACATACTCCCATCTTTTATTCTTCTGGAAAGAATAATGTAAGAGAAACTCCAGACTCCAGGTTAGACTTCTTTCAGAACTGGAAGAAACATCCTCTTCCGAATAGACAGACCAAAGTGTAGAGGCTACTTACACATTCTGAGGGCTTTTCTCTAATTTAGTTGATCCATTTTAAGTAATATCAATTATCCACTGAATAAATGTTATTTATAAATAATTACCCTCTTCTCAAAAATGTTGTAGTATTTGACCTAGGGTGGTCTTTGGTTACTTAGCCCATATTCTTCCAGTCTGCTCAAGGTTAGAATAATACTGACTTTTTTGCCTGGGTCACAGACCTGATCAGGGGTTCTTAACCATTCTTGTATCTTGGACCTCTTTAGCAGTCTAGTAAAACATAAGGACCCATCACCAGAATAATATCTTTTTAAATATATAAAATAAAATACATAGGATTACGAAAACCAATTATATTGAAATACAGTCCATCAGAATATTTTTTAAAGACCAGTTCCCCAAAGCCAGGTTAAAAACTTCTGCATCCTAAATGGAATTTGAAATCATGGCATCTCTATGAAAAACTGCAGGCTGTTACTTGAAAGTAATTTGTAGTTAAAGGAGATTTTGTTAACAGTACAAATGCTGATGATTTTGTGAAACTGCCTCACTCAAATTCAATTCACCTCACAAGTTCCTCTTCAAGAACAAAAGACAACCAAACCAACCTTATAGCTCTTATTTGTTAACTCTGCCGCGAATTGAGATTAAACTCCCACAGGAAATGATTTTTCAACAGTGCAAGCGTACTTTTGGCAAGAAATTTGCTTCCAGCAAGGTCTAGCCTTTGTTTTTGAATGTTGAAACATAAAATTAAAATGCCAGTATAATCAAAAGATAGTGATTATGACCAGACCCCTGTGTGCCCAACTTAGTTATTTACAAGGATAAATATGCAACTGTATCAGCTCTTGGAGAAAAATCCTTACAAATACATGATACCCACCCTTTAAAAAAAAAAATAAAAGTTGACTTTTTTTTTTAATGAAGTTCTATGGAAGAAGCTTAAATTAATTTACTTTTAAAATTCTCCTGAGATAAGAGATATTAGCCTCATTTTATAGTAACATGATTTGCCTAAAGACAATAAAGACTTACTAATAGAGTTGTCTGTAGAACCCAGTTTCCTTGATTCCTCATCTAATATTCTGCTTGAAAACCTCCTTGGTCATTTAGTAACAAAACTGGCAGTGGAGTTTATTTTGGTTTGTTTTGGGTTTTGGTGACAGGAAAACATCCTTGGTCTAATTTCCAGGTGGCAGGATTAATGCTGACATTTTTCAGCAAAACTCTGATCTCAAGAAATTGAGATTGCCACCATTCCTTAAATTTAATCCAATACTAATCGTCCAGTGCGTATATGTGATATGTTTGATCTGAGGAACTAAAGAATTTAATTTCTAACTAACAAAAATATTCAAGTCCAAAGATAAAGAACGCTGAATTCTCCAAAGGAATGACTGTAGATTCTATGCTATTAAGAATCTCTGTATCAGCTGACTTGTTAAAGAGAAGTAATGCCATTCATTTAGAATTTGTTAACTCTGACCCCAGGTCCTCATTTGTAATTTGTAGTTTAGTAGTACCTGGATTACCTACCTCTGTGAAAGGTCTTTGCTAATTTATCTAAGTACATTATTGCAGTGACTCCACTTTTTCCTTTCAAGACATATTTTAATAAAATTTTTATAAAATTCTTACAACACTTGGAAAGAAAGATGCTAGCTAACCAGTACTCCATCATGGGCCTATAAACACCTTTTTGTGGGTGATTGTATCAAATTATGTTATCCATTAAATAGGAATATTATCCCTTAACTCAAAGCAATATGAAAATAGTTACATGTGGAATGTTATTTCCTTTAAAAAAAAAATGATCTTTACATGTAATTGGAAAAAATAAAATTCTATTTACATTAAAAAAAATAGCATTTGTCCCTTTAATCTTCCTTCCCTAGCAGTTTTGGCAGTCACACATTTTATCACTCTTACAGAGATTAACTAGGGCTGTTAATCCAAAACAACTAGAGATTTGGTGAGACCAGACAAAAAATACTTACTAACGACAGTATCACTATTGTGTAGCAAGTAATGAATGAAAGCAATACAGTCTGTTTATCTCTGAGAAGACAGTGATTAACAGCAGAGAGAAGGAGCATGTGCTTCTTTTCTTCTGAAAGAGATTACTGTATATTAAAAGGTCCACCTTTTTGGTACCTAGGCTTCTGGCAGCTTTAATCCTACAGGACAGCTAAATACAGAAACCAAAAAGAGCCTATGCAAGAAACATTAGCAGATGAGAGCATAAGGCCTAAAGATTTTGTATGACTTGTGGCTGATGAGCCTTCATCCCTGGAAGAAAACCTGTATTTTTATTGGTTGACAAGAGCTATAAAAGTCAAGCTCCCCATGCAGTGGAGAAGAGATGAAGAAAGGAGAGAAATGGGGGGACAAGAGAGAGAAGATGGGCCACAGCAGAAGGAGGGGTAGTAGTTGAGGTGGCAAGAAGTAGCGAGCACAGATGATCTGAAATGTGCCAGTAAGAAATAGGTGGCCATGGGAAACAAATGGAAAAAGCATCAGAACCAGAGGAGTTTTACAGTGGGGTGTGAAGAGAGGTAGAGCAAACTCTATTTAACCAGCTCAGTAAAGGAATCTGCAAATAGATCTCAGTGGGGTCTGTGAGACTGGATGGCAAAAAATAAGTAAACTAATTTATTTTCGCTAACCTCTCACCAAAATTTAGCATTTCCTTCAATTATGAACTTAAAAAGAAAAAAAAAATTTGGGGAGTCCAATTTTACCACTCTGCCAAAGGCCATGAACTCCTCCTCAAGGAGCCTACATCAATCCCAAGAGCACAAACAACAATTGCTTTACAATCTGCTAGAGACTGCAAGAGGAGAAAGGAAAGAAGCATTTATTTAAGCACCTAATCCGTGCTATGTGTGCTTTACAAAAATCTCAATCATCACAACTACCCTGGGATGTTGGTTACCATTATTATTATCCTCATTTTAAGTTGTTAAGGAAGCTGTTTTGTTTGTAGGGGAATTTACCATAGGATAGTGGGAAAACTCAAGCATCATATAGAACAGTGCTGTAATTTGCCGTCACAACACAAACAGAAAAATAGGACTATAGAGTCAGAGTCATAAGGGCGGACTTTAGGGGCCAAGTCCAAACTCATTTTCAAATGACTCCTCCAAGGTTACACAGCTAATGCCTGATGCAGAATCTGAACCCCGGTCCTCTTGACTGAGGCCAGTGTTCTACTATAGCATGCTACTTCCTGCCTGTGAAATAGTAAGAACTCCTCTTCAGAGAAGGCTTAAAGAGAGAGGTGCAGGAAAGTTAAGCTAGCCTCAGAAGAGGAAATGGAGGTGGGGCTTGAAAAGGAGCCTAGGAAAACTCTGATGAATCAGTACAATAATACTTCATCAACTTTATATAAAATCATGGTTTAGAAAGGACAACTGGTTAGTTAGCCAATAAATATTTATTAAGCACCTACTATGTGCCAGACTCTGGGCTAAGTGCTGGGGGAGGGGTACAAAGAAAGGCAAAAAACAGCTCCTGCCTTCAAGGAACTCACAGAGGAATAGGGGAGAGAACATGCAAACCGCTATGTACAAAGGAACTATCTATACGCGGGATAAACTAGAGATAGTTATCAGAGGGAAAAGACCAGAATTAAGGTAGATATTGTTCCTGTAGAAGAGGGGATTTTAGCTGGTCAAATTCTTGACAGATTTTGAGTCAAAAGAGTTGGAAAATCTATGTAATACCTGGATAATATTCTGTATAGCTCTCAGTGAAAAGATGGCAAGTGTCCCTATCTCCAGTCCAATGCTAATTGAAAAAAGATTTGTTGTTGTTTTTGTAAACAAATACCATTTACTAAACTATTTTTTAGAAGGGGGGCTTTGTGGTTTTTGAGGTAAGACATGAAATTAGAAGATCAAATTTTTGAATGAAAGGAGAAAAAAAAGTATTTATTTAGCACTAAGTGCCAAACACTGGACCAAGCCCTGAGGATGTAAATTTCAGCAAGCAAGGTAAGTCCTGCCCTCAAGAAGCTAACAATCTAAAATAGAGGAGAAAATCAAGGTTGGATAGTGATGACTAGGGTGGGACACTTTGCTTCATAAAGTTACTGGCCACTGGACCCAGATGACTCTGGAAAAGAAAGTGAGGATGGTGACTTTACACAGCCCCCCCTCGCTCAAATCAAAGTCAATTGTGAGTCATGTCATCATCTCTCTGATGTCATGGTCCTTTTTGAGAACAAAGGAGCAAACACACAAACACACACACACACACACACACACACAAAATACTGGACTGGGTCAAGTGGTGGCCTTCTCTAGTGGTGGGTGGGGAGAAAGGGAAGGAGATAGTTCAGAACTTAAACTGTAACAAAAAATAAAAAAAAGTTACTGGGAAAGAAAGTGAGATCATGGCAGGTGGAGGTTAAGGAGGGGCAGGAAAGGAGGAGGCTATGAGGGAGAGTGCAGAATGACACACTTTATCTAGAATCTTTATTAGAGTTTATTTGCTCACAGTTCCAGAACTAGAGATAAGGCAAACCATAACTCTGCAAAATAATTTTGTAACTTTTTCATAAAACTTACTGATGGTGAATAGACAATTTTAAAATATTGGTTAATAGGTGAGACACAACAGATTCTTCCCTAGGACATCAAAACAAATAAAATACATTCCATTTTGGACAGATGTGTTATAAGCTGACACTTTTACACATGTGCTAGTATTATAGGATCACATAAAATAAAATCCAGAACAATTAAAAAGTGAACATATTGCTTACAGAGCATGTGGTAATGCATGAATGGAAATTTTTTCCATTATGATTTTGTATCTGTAGTGAAAGAAACATTGACTGAATTCATAAAACTATGAACTGAGGTCATTATCTTTTCCCAAAGACCTCATCCCTCTTCCTAACTTAATTTTCATCTTCTCACTCTCACTGCCCATATTCAGTCAGTTGCCAATTCCTATTGTTTCTACCTCTATAACATGTCTCCTTTATAAGCTCCTTCTCTCTTTTGACACTGCCCGTACCCTGGTGTGATCCCTCATCACCTTAGTTGGGCTGTTGTAGTACCTACCTGGTTGGTCTCCCCACCTCAAGTCTTCCCATTTCAGTGTATCCTCCACTAAGCTCTCAAAGCAATCTTCCTAAAGCAGGTCTAACCATGTCAGCCCCTTATTCAATGAACTCCAATGGTTTCTTATTACCTCCAAGCCCAAATATAAAATCCTCTATTTAGCTTCTAAAATCCTTCATATCCTGGCCTTTTCCTACCTTTCCAAGTAATTACCTTATTACCCTCCAAGAGTGTGCAGAAGCTAGAGAGCTGATGGTTAAATTTGTAGTGTGATCATTTACTCTTCAGAAATAAACAGACTACAAAGTATTAATAATATACAAAACTTCCTCTTAGTTATTAAACATTTACCAGCACATGCTTAGTTCTGCTAGCAATTGTTCAGTTCTTTACAGTCCCTTTTTATCTTGGTTAAATTTGTCCAAAATTGAGCCAATGAAATCTATTGCTATGATTGTATTACTATGTCTTCTTATAATTAAGTTAATTTTTCCTTTATAAGTTTGTATGCTAATGCACTTGGAGTACAGAAGTTTAATGTTGTTACTGTTTTGTGGTCCATGATTTCTTTCAGCCTGGTGTAGTTTCCTTGTTTGTCTCTTTATGGTGTGAATTTTTGTTTATGCTTTTCTAACAAGATTTCAATTCCTGATTTTTTTTGATTCATTTGATGTATAGTAAATGTTTTTTCAGTCTCTCATTTTTGTTCTGTGTGTTTTGGGGTTTGTTTCTTATAAGGAACAGATTGTGGGAGTATGTTTTCCTCTTTAATTTGTCACTCTTTTACATTTTACTGGATTATTTAATTCAGTCACATTTAAGCTTATGAAAATTCGGTTTGTATTTTCTTCTATTTGTCTTCACTACTGTGTTTTTTGTTTGTTTTTTCCCTTTCTCCCTTTGTCTCTTCATTTATGTTAGATAAATCTACTTTAAAGCAATCCTATTCCCAGCAACTGTTCCCCTCAGTTTCAACCCCTTTGTTCCCATTTGCTATGCCTTTCCTTAGTTTTTGAGTTTTACTTAGTGTAATAGTTCCTTTTTATTTTTCCCTTTTATCAAATGATCTAATTTTTCTTTTTTTCTGTCTCATTTAAGTCATCAAGTAAACTTCCTCTTCCTCTGATTCCCTTCTTCTGTAGGTATATGGGGAGGGAAGGGAGATTAGGTTCCTAGCGTAACTGTGGATTTATATAGGATTAGTTCTCTCAAGTTCCAAATACAAAGACCTCTTTCCCCAACCTGAGTTTGCTTCCTGGCCCTCTGGCCTCTCAAGGATTCCCTGCTAGTTTGGTTACAACATTTAATCGGGAGTCCTGGGCTTCGACATCTGAACTGTTCAAGCTCCCAGGTCAGGTATTCCATTCCCCACACTAAGAACGAAAAAGGACAAAACAAGATCTAAATTCCAAGACCAATTCCCATGACCACATAGCCTAAGGGTGACCCTTAGGCCCTTCTTGGCTTACTGCTTGATGTGCTTGCTAGGAGTGAATGATGAGTCCTTCACACTTGGATACCATAGGAAAGAGAACCAGGAATTTCTTAATTGCCAAATCTAATGGGTTATTCTTAATCTTCATCTTTATACATGTATTGATTTCATATGACATTACTGACCATACTCTCCTGGATATTCTCTCCTCTAAGATTTTTTGTTTTGGGGGTTTGGTGTGTGTGTGTGTGTGTGTGTGTGTGAGAGAGAGAGAGAGAGAGAGAGAGAGAGAGAGAGAGAGAGAGAGAGAGAGAGAGAGAGAGATTGTTTTCCATTTTACTTCTTCCTACCAGTTTGACTGCTGTTTTTCAGCTCTTTGTTGGATCTTCAGGCTCCATCCCAGCCCTTCTCTCTTTTCTCTGTACTCTCACTTGTTGATCACATCAGCATGGGTGAGTTCAGTTTATCACCTCTATGCAAATGACTCCCAGATCCATATCTACATAGCCCTAGTTTCTCACTTCAGCTCTAGAGGCTAGACTCCTATGTATTTACATATTTGCAATTAGAGGTCTAATAGGTATCTCAGACTCCCTGTTAATCATTGTCTCCAGAAACTCATCTTCCTGCAAGATCAAATCAGCTCTGAGGCTGATATGTCCTTAGTGCCCCTTTGTCCTTGGGCCCCTCTCTCCCTCTGACTGGAGAAGGTAGCAGGTGGGTATCTGAGAGCTCTTCCCAGATCTTCAGTGTAAAGAGAGGTTCCGGAGCAGATACTTCATAATTTCCCACTTGACTGCAAGATTTCCTCATGTCTCCTTGGGTATCCTCCCTCTTCCCACTCCCTTTTTGGTTTCTTTTTTCCTATGCTGTCTTTCCCCATTAGATTGTGAGCTCCTTGGGAGAAGGGAATGTCTTTTGCCTTTGCATTTCTAATGCTTAACTCGCAGTGCTACAATCAATTAATCATAATAATACATTATTAGACAAATAATTATTGGCCTCACTCAGAATTCCTGGCACATGGTAGGTGCTTAATGCTTAATAAATGTTTATTAACTGACACATTCCATATATCCAAAACAGAACTCATCACCCTTTCCCCAAATCCCCCCCTCACTTCAGAGGTTAGTTAGGTGGACAGGTAAGTGGCCTAGGGGATAATTCAATTGTTGTTTAGTTGATTTGTAGTCCTGTTTCTCTGGGGTTTTTTTGGGGGGGGGGGGTTGTTTTTGGTTTTTTTGGCAAAGCTACTGGAGTAGTTCCACATGTCCTCATTTTATAGATGAGGAAATTGAGGCACACAGTTAAGTGACTTGCCTAGGATCACACAGCGTATCAGTGTCTGAAGCTGGATTTGAACTCAGGTCTTCCTAAATTAAGGCCTAATCCACCAAGCCACCTAGCTGACACTTGGATAGAGTTTCTTATTGAGAGAGGAAGCACACAATTTCCAGGCTATTCAGAGATAAAACAAACCAGTCAGGAGCTCGTGGAGTTTTTCTCTGACCAAAATACAACATCAAAGCAAAAGGGTTTGCTTTGTACAGCAGGACATGTAGAACAAAGGCAGGAATTTGGCTACATGAGTGGACATTGCCTCCTTAGCTCACCTTTTCTTCTGACTTAATTTCATGTGCCTGCACACTCGGAAAAATTATAGAATGTCTAGCCAAAATTAAATAGTTATGAAGAGCCAGTATCTTTATCCCAGACATAAGCATTGTAAAGACAGAACTTAAGCTGAGTCTGGAAGCGTTCTGTCTGATTTTTGTTAGCTGGGCATGGTGACTTCTACTAATGAGACAGCAGTTTTTACAGTAAGATTCTCCACAGAATTCTCTTGTTCCGTTCTCAGAAGCCATGAAGAGATGCCACAGACATCAGAAGCAGGTTCAGAGAGTGTAGGTTGATGATGTTGACAGGTGCATATTCCCTACATACTTATCTGTGGTTGTTGTTTGTCCGTTCTAGAAGAGGACCATGTCATCAGGTAGGTGAAGCCATGACATGCAAATGAATTGGATTTAAATGAGAGAAGGCTGTGTAAAGTCAACAACCTCACTTTCTCCTGTGGAGTCATCTGGGTCCAGGGGCCAGATATAGATTAGGACAACTGGAGTTGGTCCAGAATGCAGTGGGGGACCTTGGCCTTTTCAATGTAAGGTCTTTAATCGGTCTCAGTTTGACTGAGGCAATACCCTTTCAGTGATTAAAGATGAACAAAAAAAAATCCAGCGGGAGAAGACCCTCAGGTTTTCTGGCCAAAACAGAAACAATTGCTACTTACATTCATTCTGAGCCAATCAGAGCCCAAACAATAGACCAGGTGGGGGTTGGTCAGGGACCTATTACTGGCCAATCAATACATATCTGTAACCCTAAGCTTAAAGTCTGTTTGTATATGACTCTTCTCTTTGGTGGAGAATGATTGCTCATTCCTTCAAGGTGGAGAGGGATGGTATTGACAAGAGTTGGAGGGAGGAGATTTTCATCTCCTGGTTTACTGGTGTTGACCTGAAAGTTTGGTTAAAAAAGGGCAAACAAGTTAAATTCGTTATTGTTTATTCCCTTAAAACTAGAAGTTACATGATCATGGAGCCAGAAGGAAACATCTGACTGCCTCGTAGAAGAATGACCAGGCTTAAATACATTTTACCACGAGAAAGGAAATTTCTTAGTTGTATAAGGTGTAAATTCAGTGAGACAAGACAATTAACAAGGTAGAGCCAGTAGAAAATTAAGACCCTAGGATGTCTGTTTTCCTCTGTCTCTGCATATCAGTTTCCTCTAGGCATTTCCCTTGCCCACTAAGGAAGTGGTGAGGGAGACATTACTAGCAGGTTGGGGATATTTAGAGAAGCATTAGACACCATTCTCAGATTTTCCCCTGGGACCTTCCTGTGATTAATCAAAAGAGGGGTTGACTAGAACCTGGAGAGCAGCCTTTTAAATTTTCTATTCCTGGGTGAATGAACAGTCAATTAACATCAAGGCAGCCAGCGATGCTTTAACAACTAATTACATTTATCACTCTGTGATGGACAGCTCAACTAACCAGTGACATTGATGAAAGAGAGGGTATGTTTTCATCCCCATATAGTGAATTTTTGTTTTCAAAGCACTGGACTTGAAGCCAAGGGACCTAGGTTTGACTTTAAATTCTGACACTTGTTAGCTATGAGTAATTACATTTGTGTGTGCCTCATATCTATTTCTGGAACTCAATTAGTAAAAAAAAAAAATAAAAATAAAAAATCTGCAAGTATTTTATTTAAAACCTGCCAGAGGAACATAGTATGGAAGTGTAAGACACTATTATTTATTACATTTTAAATCCATTCTTTTTAAAATAGTATCTCTTTTTTTATTAAGTACAGTTTTGGTTAGAAAAATTGAATGGATATTAAACACCCATTTTTCCAATTATGAAAAGAAAATGAAATATAGTTACATAACTAAAAGCCATCAGAATAATTGAGGTAAAGATAAAAATGAATATTTTAAAAAATGAAAATGGAGAAAGGAAGAAATTATCTTTCATTCTTCTTATACAACCTGCCATCATTCCAACATCTTTCTGGCTTGAATCTTCTTCTGAGCACTACTTGTGTGAAATTGACTTATTTCCACTCTGCTGAATCCCAGCTCATTAGCAGCAATTGTCCGTTCAACACCCAGTTGTTTGCCTAGCTCTTGAATTGACTTCAGGTTAATCACAGTATCCTGGTGTATTGAAAAAAAAACACATAAACTCTTGCTTCACTATATTAATTTGTTTTAAAGGAAAACATAGAAAGAATTTTAGCAATTATATTTTACAATGGCCAGCAAAAAAAGGTTCAATTGGAGTTTTTTTTCTCCAAAGGCTAATTCAGAAAAGAAAACAAGACCTTGTAAACTGTTAGTTCCAATGAGTTTCAAGAAGAGATTTATATGCTATATTCTGTAACTTGATTCTATTCTGTTTTCTTGGCTTAGGTTCACATTTGTATGAAAGTACTCAGAGATTCATAGCATTGTCTATGCACTTTGTCATAGCACTTTTTCAGCTTTAACAGAAAGGTAGCATTTTACATTATTTATTTCAGGAGGTAATTGAATTCTACTAAACTCTTCCAATGGGTCAAATCCCAGAAAACTCAACTAGACATCTACAGATTTTCTATTTTTCTCCCAATTAAAAAAAAAAGGAAATCACTAAATACACTACATATTAGTCACTGGGGTGTGGCATTAAATGGTTTTGTTCCAAAGCAAGCAGGAATAACAACAGAAAAAGCAAATAATAGGCTTCTTCAGCCACAGTTGGCTTAACAACCTTGACTGTGCAAATAAATATAAACTATGGTCAACTTTGCATGAAATTTTCCTTATGTTTATGTCTAAAAACGTAAGCTACGTTAGCCACCTATAATCTACTAAAATTCTCTGCCAAGAGAAGGAAGTAAGTTTCTTTGTCAGATCTCTAGAGTCCACACTGGTCACTGCATTGACCAACATTCTATACATGTTTTCTCTCATGTGGATAACAGTAGAGTTTTTGGAGTTTCACTTTCACATTTTTTATATCATCTGATACTCACAACAATGCTGGGATGTAAGTAGGGAAGGCATTGTCCTCGTTTCACAGGTGTTGAAGTTGTGTCTGAGTGAGTCTGAGTCTCTAGTGACTTGCTAAAAGTCACACAGCAAGCAGAAGAGTTGGGACTAAAACCAGGTTTTTGGATTTTGTGTCCATTGCTCTTTCTGCCTTCTGTCGTTGGTTACAGTTTTATTGTAAAGCTTTTAGAGGTGAAGGCGAAAGTCTGTGGAGATCAGTTTCCCTTTTTCTCTTGAAGTAGACAAGAAATAAGCGTGGAGGGAAAATAACTGCTTTGAGTTCAATAGAGAAAATAGGAAAGTGTCATCACACACACATACACACACACACACACACACACACACACACACACACACACACACACACACTAATCCTCAATACTTCCTGCAAAATATAAGATCTTTCTGGGTTTGGGGTAAGATTTATGAATTTAAGTAGATTTCTCCATCTGAGTGAGACATTAAGGAGTAAATGAAGTGAACTGAAGAGCTATGAAGAATACCTTAGTGTACTAGAAAGAAAAGAGGGTGAATTAGTTAAAAAATTTCTTAATTGCCCTAGAATGTGCCAGGATTTTGGGTATACAAATATAATGAATGAAACAACCCCTTTTCATGAGGAAAATGTTTAACACATATGTATGTGTGTATATATGTATATGTGTGTGTGTGTGTGTATAAATTGGAACTAAACCTGTCATTTTACTGATATAGGAAACTCTCAGAAGTGGAAATTCCCTCTACCAAAGCAGGTTGGTACCTTCTCTGTCATTTCCAGTCTTTGAGGGTTGCGTTAAGATACTGTACTTAGGGCCACTGAGCCACTCGATATCAATGTCAGGATTTAAACCCAAGTTTTCCTGGCTTGGAGGGCAGTTTTCTATCCTCTGTACCACAAATGATCTCCCTATTGTTCGTGACCCTTTTTGGGGTTTTCTTGGCAAAGATACTGGAGAGGTTTGCCATTTACTTCTCCAGTTCATTTCACAGATGAGAAAATTGAGGCAAACAGTATTAGGAGACCTGCCCAGAGTCACACAGCTAGTAAGTATCTGAGGTCAGATTCAATTTTGGGAATATGTGTCTTCCTGACTCCAGGTCTGGCATTTTATCTACTGAGCCACCTAGCTGCTAAATAGAATTATGTGAATACAAATAAATACTAAGCAGTGAAATACAAGGTAGTTTGAGAGGATAGCCAGGAAGGGTTGAGCTGCATTTTGAAGGAAAAGAGGAAATCTGTGGAGCAAGAGTAAGGGAAGAAGACTGGGGAAAAATCTATGACATTCAGGTTTTCATCCTAGTCTTCAACCACCAGATGATTTCCAAGGTCTCTTCCAGGAGAATCTTCTTAACTTTCATCTCCTCCTTTCTTCCTTGCCTACAGATTAAATTTCATACTGAAATAACATGTCAGAACTTAGTATTAATGGTTGATATATCTTAGTACATTGGGTATTTTTAAATTAAGAAGATAAAAACTAAGAAAGTATCTGGATTCATTATAGATAATTTACTATAATCCTATCAACAAGCTACCTTTAAAAATTTCCTCCCTCAATTCCCATAACATTTTATTTCTAATGAGACTACATTCTTTCATGGTTTTGTTTGTTCATTCATTTGTTCTTATATTTTTGTACGCTGAGGGAAAGGGCTATATTTTGTGTTGTTTTTTTTTATTCCCCATGATAATAAATGTTTGCTAAATGAATATTTATTTAATCTGTTTACCTTGCAACTAAAAAACCCCACCAAAATCCTTTATTGCAATGATACTTGTTATATACACAGATACCTGTGTATTTAAATTCTCTACATTTTCATTTTCTAGATTTAATAGTTTGTAGAAGAAAGGGGTTAAAAAAACACAATCCTGAGAGCTTTGAGAACATCTCACAATGCATTGAGTGGCTATTCACAAATCTAGAAAACTGACAAGGAAACGTTTCCTAACTTTTAACAGAGAATTAATGGGCCAGAGATACAGAATGAGACACATTTTTTAGAACTGCTCTAGATGAGGATATATCTTACTAGACTAACCTTATTTGTTACAAGGCAGGGCTTTTATTATCTGAAGAGAATTACAGGGGAATAGCTGAAGGACTGTGATAGTGATGCTAAAAAGAAAGAAGAAAACAAAGATAAATACATAGAAAAGAGAATAGGCAAGTTCTGAAAGGGAACACAGATAACAAGCAGGGTAAAATTGATATGACTATGTCAAATTTTATATACATACTTATATGTATATAGGTGTTACAAACCTAACTATACTTAATAGAGATTCATAGTTTCATATACAATCCTCTTTCCCCTGCAGACAATAAGTCACTGAGGCAGAATTTGAACTCAGTCCTCCTGATTCCAAATACATTATTTGGTTTCTATCTGGTGCCTCTCCAATCTTAGTTAAGCAAGAACACAGAACAGCACCAGAAGCAGAATAATAGAGAGGGAGTAAATTGGAGTTTGAAAGGGATAATTAAATTCTCAATTGGACTGAGTTGAGATTGCTGCTTGGTACACCAAATCTATTCTGTGGTAGCAACTGATTACCACAAGCTGATGAACAAACTAGGGCATGAGGCTGCTTTGAGGCAATTCAGTTCTGTTCAATTATACAAGCACTTTTTTAGTATCTACTATTTGCAGGACTCTCTGCTGGCTACAAATTCACAATGAAAAACAGTATGCCATGCTGTTTATTGTACATTTTCTTGATGATGTCCTTTCTTCAAAATTCCTCGTTGGTTATGTACTTCAGCCTTTTCATATCCATCATGTGTCTCTCCCTTGCTTTACATGTGATATTCATTGTTAATTCTTTGGACGACATTGTATATCACATCTTGTTGATACTTTGCAGCCTTTCACTTCTTTGTAGACAAAGAATGTTGATATTAAAAAGATAGGCCTTTGTTTTTGTGGGCAAATTGGGATCATTAAAAAAATTTTGTTGCACACACATGCACACACACACACACATTTGGATGGACATGTTATAGAGCTTGTCTATACATATATATATATACACACACACACACACACACACATATATATATATATATATATATATATATATATATATATATATATATACACACACACACACACACACATATATATATATGATGACCAAGCTCTCTATCCAAATGTATGTCACAATCCAGGCACTAGAAATGCTTTATTTACTTGGTATCTTCTATTTGGCTTTACCAGTTAATCAATAAGCATTTACTACTCTGAGTAGTTTGATACTACTCCTTTGCCCTTCCTCTCTTCACCCAATATGTATCTAAATTGCTGTCTTATCATTTATTTCTTTATTTTTAATTCCCTCTTCATAATTCATCCTTTATCATTGAAATTTGTTTTGCTTGTGACTTCTTAATCCCTAGATCTATCCTTACTCTTAAGCTCCTTTCTTTACTTTCCCTGTCACCATCTATTTTTTTCTGAACTTAAAAAACCTAAGAAGGAAAATTTCCATATACAAGGTAAGGCAGAAAATAAGATTATATGTGAAGCTGAGAATGTCTGCTATGCTTCCATTGCAAAGAAGCTTCCCAGCTCTTGTTTTCTTAATAAGAATGCTTGAAAATTCTATTAAAGTTCCATTTTTCCCATAGTAGAATTTTACTCAGTTTTATGAGATAAATTATTTTTGGTTATAAAACTTTCTTTTGCCTTTTGGTATGCTATATTCCAAGATTTTCTTTCCTTTATAAGAGTTGCTACCAAATATTGTGTAATCCTGATTGTAATTCTTGATACTTGATCTCTTTCTGATGGATGGAGGATATTTTTTCTTTGACCTGAAAACTCTGAATTTTGGATATGATAGTTATGAATGTGTTCAGTTTGGGGTTTCTTTTAGGATGTAACTGGTGAATTCTTTTTATTTTTACTTTGCCCAATGGCTCAAATGGTTCTGCACAGTTTTCCTTTATGATATCTTAAAATGTAATTCTAAATTTTTTCTTTTGCCTATTCATAGTTTTCAGGGAGTCTGATGATTCTTAAATTATTTCTCTTTTAACTATTTCATAGGTCAGTTTTTTAAAAAAATTCCTTATTTTTTTTCTTCCTTTATACCAACATTTATTATCTCTCCCTCCCATTGCCCCTTCAATTGGATTTTAAAAAAAGAAAGAAAAATAAAACACTCATAATAAATATAGTCTAGTAAAACAAATTTCCAGATTGGCCATATCTAAAAAATGTATGTCTCATTCTGCATTTTAAATCTGTCACCTGTATGGAGATTAGAAATGTGCTTCATCTTCAGTCCTTTGGGCTCCCAATTTATCATTACATTGATCAAAATTCTTAAGACTTTCCATATTGTTTTTTATTCATAATATTGTCACTGTATAAATGTTAATTCTGTTTACTTCCCACAACCCTTTCCAGTTTCCCCTGAAACTGTTCATTTTATCATTTCTCCTGGCAAAATAATATTCCATCGCATTCATAAGCCACAATTTATTTAGCCATTCCATGATAGCCAGGTGGGTGCTCCCTTAGTTTCCTTAGTTTTGGATAATATGAAGAGTTGCTATAAATTTTTGACATGTGGGTCCTTTTCCTTTTTGATTCCCTTAGCATATAGGCTCAATAGTAGTATAGTTGAGTCAAAGGGTATGTATAATTTAGTAATTTGGGGGTTATCCCAGGGTGTCAGTGGTTTGCCAGCACAAATTTGGTGGCTTATGCCACCAACCCACCCCATAAGGGTAATTCAGTACTACAATATTTCAAAGAATTCTAATTTTCTCTGTTCATGGACTTCCTCCACTCACCTAAGAAGATTGCTAACCCTTAACCTAGTTGAGAGGTCTTCAAAAATTGTTCTGGAAGAAAAATTCATTATTCTATGCTCATCTCATACCTCTCCAATCTAAGTTAAGCAAGAACAACATCAGAAGCAGAGTAACTGAGAAGGAATAAATTGGAATTTGAAAGGGATAATTGAATTCTCAATTCAATTGAGTTGAGATTGCGGCTTGTTCCACCAAATCTATTCTGTGGTGGCAACTAATTACCACAAACTGATGAACAAACTATTGTATGATGCTGCTTTTAGGCAAAGGGATTCAATTCAGTTCTACTCAATTCAACAAACATTGTTCAGGTACCTATTATTAGCAGTGCCCTGTGCTGGCTACAAATTAAATAAGAAAAACTATTTTTGCTTCTCTTCAAGGATATTTCCAGGAACTACAGACATTTGCTTACATATGTATCTTTTTCCCACTGAGCCTGGGCAGCTCAGGCATCAGAAATGTTCTTTTCTTTCTATCTTTTCTTTATGAGAATCTTAAGGCTTTTCTCATAAAAGATATCTCTATATCTCAATACATATATACATACATACCCCTACAGCATACAAAATGTATATACTTATATAATTTACTCATTTAAGTTATTCTGTGCCTATTTGGTGCCTCTCTAACCTTAGTTATATAAACTCTTGGGCTTTGTCTGGCATTTTAAAAGCAGAACAGCATTAATATCTGGTGATCTTCTTTATAGACAAGGAAGAAGCTGTCAAAAGAGAAATTAGAGATAGATGTACACATTCCAATATACAAATTCTGTTCAAGGGTTCTTAACCTGAGGTCTGTGAACTATGTGTGTGTGTGTGTATGTATATATACTGTATTTCAATATAATTGAGTTTGATTTTTTTTCATTAACACTATCTATTTTATTTTATACATTAAAAACAGAATTCTGAGAAGGGGGTCCATAGACTTCACCAGACTGCCAAAAGAGACCTATGAGGTAAGAGATGCAAAGGTTACAAATCACTGTGCTACTGATTTGAAGGACCTGTCTGTAAAAATGACAGGCTCAACTAAAATTAAGCCCCAAGATGAGGGTCAGAGTGTGGATGAATGACTAAGGTATAGCCCTGTTGGAATGTGTAGTTTGCTTGTCCCACCTGTACAGTTGTGGGAATACTGAATGCATGGCAGGAGACTGGAAATAATGAGAGGCCATAGTTTTCTTCCATCATCAATATGCCAACTTGAATCATCATTTTGAATAACAATATTCTTACTCATTGCTGATCTTATTTTGAGTTGCTACTGAACCTCCATTTTGATAAAGGGTCCATTGTTCATTGTCCTGACTTCCCCAGAATGACTCTGTGACATTCTTTCTTTGCTCCTGCAGCCCTCTTCTCCCATTGGTGAATTCCTATCAGTGTTTTCATTTTGAGGTTTCATGCTCCATTCTCTGCACGACACCATCATGCCCATGAAGCCCCCACTTTCCACCCTGCCCCTTTTCATCTCCTTTTTATTGTTGTTTGTTGTTTTCCTTCCACACTCCTTAGAATGTAAACTGGAGGGTAGAGTAGGGGCTGTCTTTCTTTTTGCTTGTGTTTCTATCACTAGTGAACAGTACAGGACCTGGCACAAAACAAGTGCTTAATAAATGATTACTGATCTAAGGTACCACCTCACACCTATCAAATTGGCTATTATGACAGAAAAGGAAAAGAATAAATGTGGAAGGGTATGTGGGGAAACTGTGCCACTAATGCACTGTTGGTGGAATTGTGAATTGATCCAACCATTCTGAAGAGCACTTTGGAACTATGTCCCAATCAAACTGTGAATACCCTCTGATCCAGCACATTAGTAGGTCTGTATTCCAAAGAGATTTTTGTAAAAGGAAAAAGGAACTACTTATACAAAAATATTAATAGTAGCTCTATTTTGTGGTGGCATAGAATTGGAAATTGAGGAGATACCCACCAGTTGGGGAATGACTGAACAAGTTGTAATATATGAATGTAACGGATCACTATTGTGCTAGAAGAAATGATGAGAAGGCAGATTTCAGAAAAACCTGGAAAGACTTGCATGAACTGATGCAAAGTAAAGTGAACAGAATCAGGAGAACATTGTACTTAGTAGTATCAATGTTACCATGGCTGACTTAGCTATTCTCAGCAATACAATGACCATCAGAAGAAAACCAACCAACCAACCACACACACACACACACACACACACACACACACACGCATACACACACACACATAAAATTAAAGTGAAAATAGTATGCTTTGATCTGCATGAAGAAAAATGCTATTCACATCCGAGAAAGAATTGAAGGAGTCTGAATGCAAATCAAAGCATACTATTTTCACTTTAATTTTGTGTATGTGCGTGTGTTTGTGTGTGGGGGTGTTGGTTTTCTTCTGATGATCTGTTTCTTCTTTCACAATATGACTAATGTGGAAATATGCTTTACATGATTGTACATATATAACTTAATTCAAATTCCTTATCATCTTAGGGAGGAGGGAAGTGAAGGAGAGATGGAGGGAAAACATTTGGAACTCAAAATTTAAAAAAAAATGAATGTCAGAATTTGTCTTTACAAGTAATTAGAAAAAAATAAAACATATTTTAAAATTAAAAAAAATCATATAGTATATCCACAGAAGATAAAAGATCATGCAATAAAGGACAAATGAAATGATAAAAAAAATGCTTGTTGACTTGAGTGTGAGATCTATACTACTGCAGATTGTAACCGAGGCATACCTCTGTGCAATTCTTGCCTCTGTCTTTACATAGATTCTCCACTGAGCATCTACCCAAATTTCTGGAGGGCTTCCTCAGGTTCATTTACAATATTATGTATGTGTACAACCCTTTGGTTCTCCATTCTACTGACTGTCATCTCTCAGTCTCAGTACATGACTCACCTTCTTTCCTTTCCAGTCACTCATGTCTTTATGTTGCTTTTTATTTTATGTCATGTGAACAAATCATCAATGGTAATATTAGTATTTTAATCAATTTTGTTTTTAATGTTTGTTTTGTTTTAATAATTTGTACTGCCTTGGCTTTAGCACCCTGAAATCTGTTATTGCTTCATTAAAAATTTTAATAAGGATAGTATGTTAAATAACAATGTCATATTTTAATATCTAAATCATAGCCTAGAAATGTTCCTTTAGTCTGACATCTCTTTGTATTATTAAAAATGAACCAATAGTCTAATTATTTTCTATATTTGAAGTGCTAAAGTTTAGCAGTCATGAAGAATGTAATTTATTTTGGTACCACTGCCCCTCAAATATTTTTTATTTTTTTTTGGAAATCTTTCCTTTTATAAATTTACTTTTTCTAAGTTACATGTAAAAACAATTTTTAACATTCATTTTTTAGAATTTTGAGTTCCAAATTCTCTCCCTCCCTCTCTCCATTCCCCTGAAAAGGCAAGCAATTTGATACAGATTATACATGTACAGTCATGCAAAACATATTTCCATATTAGTCAAGTTACAAGAGAAAACATAGACCAAAAAAATAAGTGCAAGAAAAATAAAGTCAAAATAAATGTTTTGATATGCATTCAAACTCTATCAGTTCTTTGTCTGGAAGGGAATTTTTTTTTCTGTCATAAGTCCTCATCCTATGAAAGGAACCAGAAGGTTTCCAGCTCATTAGATGATTCCTTTATTATGGAGGATAGAAGAAACTTACAGAATGAGAGCCGTGAGGGGTTGCATTTTTCAATATTGGAAGGGGTACCCACACAAGGAGAAATCTAATGAATAGTTATTACAAATGTAACAACCAGTCTAGTTAGAAGAGTTGTGCTTCAGGGGTTCCCGGTCTCTTTGTTCTGTATATTTTTTACTTTGCAGTAACCCTGTCCCTTCTATGGACATTGCTGAACATTTTCCTTTTAACTTCCCCCAACTAGAAGCTGCTCTCAAGGAAGCAGCACTTTCACTAGATTTCCAGCATTGGTTAGAAGGGTAGGGAAAGTATTTTTTGGAATGGGGAAGGTAAGGCTACCCTAATGCATCTTATAATAATGAGGAGTTTATCTTAAATAATGAATGAATTATTCAAAAATCAATTCATTTGTAATAAATATGTAGAACCTATCATGGAAGACAGAACAACATATTCAGCAGAAACTAGAGGTATTCTGAATTCATCTTAATCTTTTGGGGTTGATTCTGTTAAAGGTAATATTTATAATCTTTCTTACAAAAAGAACATTTGTATCACTGTCAGAGATGGAATATGGTGTGGGATGGATCATTGATTTCACTTTGTATTCCTTTGTACAAAATGAAATTCCAGGAAAGGCTTAGCACTTAATTTGTAGATGATCATAACTTTAGATATATACATAACTATATGTTCTTTAATGGTAGGGAATGATGTAATTTTTCTCCTTTGTGTTTTGGAATCGGTCATAGGGCTCTGCACACAATAATGGTTTCATTCAGCTATTTGCTGAGTTGAATTAGTCATTTAAATTTCCAAGTATGTCAAAATAAATGAGAGAATAAATGGGTAGACTATAATTCCTCAAGGACAGGGACTTTTATTTTTGTCTTTGTATCCCCAGCACATGGCATCAATCTTTCATATATGAGGTACTTAATAGATGCTTGTTGAGTTGTACTGGCCCATTCCCAGATCACTGCCTTGTCATGGCAAAGGGGCTTGTATAGCTCAATGAAACTATGAACTATGCCAAGCAGAGTTATCCAAGATAGATCATAGTGGAGAGTTCCAACAAAAGGTGATCCACTGGAGAAGGAAATGGCAGACCACTCTAGTATCTTTGCCAAGAAAACTCCATGGATAGTACTAAAATGATAAAGGAGATGACAACAAAAGATGAGCCCCTCAGGTTGGAAAGATATCCAACACACTACTAGGGAAGAATGGAGGACAACTATAAGTAGCTCCAGAAAGAATGAAGCAACTGAACCAAAGTGGAAAGGAAGCTCAGCTGCAGCTGTATCTGGTAAGCAAATGAAAGTCTGATATGGTAAAAATCAATACTGCACAGGAATCTGGAATGTTAGATCCGTGAACCAAGGTAAACTGGATGTGATCAAACAAAAGACTGAAAGATTAAACCCTGATATCTTGCATGTCAGTGAACTTAAGTGTACAGGAAAGGGTGAATTTAATTCAGGTGATCATTGTATAAACTACAGTAGGTAAGAATCCCTTAGAAGAAATGGAGTGGTCCTCATATTCAATAAAAGGGTGAGAAAAGCAGTACTGGGGTACCATCTCAAAAATGACTGAATGATATCTGTTTGAATCCAAGGGAAACCATTCATCATCACAGTAATATAAGTCGATAGTCCAACTACTGATGCTGAAGAGGCCAAAGTTGATCAGTGCTTTGAAGACCCACAACATCTTCTAGAAATAATAGCAAAAAAAGACATCACATTCATCACAGGGGATTGGAATGCTAAAGTTGGAAGTCAAAACTGGAATAACAGGCAAATTTGGCCTTGGAATACAAAATGAAGAACAGCAGAGACAAATAAAGTTTTCTTAAGATAACTGACTGGTCATAGCAAATACTCTTTTTCAACAACTCAAAAAGTGACTACACATGGACATTACCAGATGGTCAATATCCAGTTGACATTTTTTTTTCAAGGCAATCAGGTTTAAGTGACTTGCCCAGGGGAAAACAATTAGTATCAAGGGTTTAAGGCTGAGATTTGAACTCAGGTCCTTCTGACTCCAGGGCCGGTACTTTTTCCACTGCACCACCTACCTGCCCCCAGATAGACCTATTTAGTAGCAAAGGTAGAGAAGTTCTATACAGTTGGCTAAAACAAGACCTGGAGTCAACTGTGGCCCAGGTGATGAACTTCTTAGTGTAAAATTCAGACTTAAATTGAAGAAGGTAGAGAAAACTATCAGATCATGTAGGAATGACCTAAATAACATCCTTTATGAACATGAAGTGTAACTAATGAATAGATTTAAGGGAATAGTCCTGGTAGAGTGCCTAAAGAACTGTGGACAGAGGTTTGCATTATGGTATAAGAGGCAGCAACAAAAAATATTCCAAAGAAAAAGAAAAGCAGAAAAGCAAAATGGCTGTCTGATGAAGCTTTACAAATAGCTTAGGAAAGAAGAAAAATAAAAGGTAAAAGAAAAAGAGAAAGGTATTCCCAACTGAATGCAGAATTCCAGAGAACAAGGAGAGATAAGAAGGTTTTCTTAAGTGAAATAGAAAAAAAAACAGTAGAATGGGTAAAACAAAAAAGCTTTTCAAGAAAATTAAGAGATATCAAGAGAATGGTTCATGCAAAAATAGGCATGGTAAAAGATAGAAATTTTAGGGACTTAGCAGAAGTTGAAGAGATTAAGAAGAACTATACAAGAAAGATCTTAACATCCCCGATAAACACTGTGGTGTGTTTACTGATCTAGAGCCAGACGTCTTGGAGAATGAAGTCAAGTAGGCCTTGGAAGCACTGTTAACAATAAGGCTAGCAGAAGTGATGGAATTCTGGTTTAGCTTTTTAAAATTCTAAAAAATCATTCTATTAAAGTGCTGTACTCAATATGCCAGCATATTTGGAAAACTCAACAGTGGTCACTGTATTAGAAAAGATTGGTTTCATGTGCCAATCCTAAAGAAGGGCAGTGTCAAAGAATGTTCAAATTGTTGAACAACTGCGCTCATTTCACACGTCAGCAAAGTTGTGCTTAAGATTATGCAGGCTAGGCTTCAGCAATATGCAAATGAAGAATTAGCAGAAGAGCAGGATGGTTTTTGAAAAGGCAGAGGAACTAGAGACCAAATTGCCAACATTTGCTGTATTATGGAGAAAGCAAGGGAATTCCATAAAAAACATCTGCTTCTGTTTCACTGACTACACTAATGTCAACTACCATGGCTATCACAACAAAATGTTTCAAGTCCTCAAAGAGATGAGAGTATCAGATCATCAGATCATCATACTTGTCCCCTGAGGAACCTGTATGCAGGTCAAGATGCAACAATTAGAATTGAGAATGGAAGAACGGATTGGTTTAAAATTGGGAAAGAAGCACAATAACATGTATATTGTCACTTTAACTTATATGCACAGTACATTATGCAAATGCCAGGCTGGATGAATCAAAAGTCAGACATAATGAGAAGACAGAACTCATTGGAAAAGATTTTGATGTTGGGAAATATTAAAGGCAAAAGGAGAAAGGGAAGGCAGAGGATGGGATGGATAATATCATGTCAGCAATGAGCATGCACTTGGACAGACTTCAGAAGATAGTGGTAGAAGGGGCCAGTGTGTCATGGTCCATGAGGTCATGAAGAGGATATGATTGAACACCAACAAAGATGTTTGTTGAACTGAATTGGTTGAGTTTTAAATATGAGATTTTTTTGCTATTAAAATAATAATCTGGCATTAATATAGCACTTTAAATTTTCTATCAGTGAGTGACAGCAGTGATAACACTAATTTAAATAGCACAAGCTACTTACTACAGTTGTATGCTACAATACCTTGAAGTAAAACACAATTAATTAAAAAAATACATATCCAGCATTATCATTAAAGGAATGAGCAATTTAAAACTGTAGGGTTACAGAACCAAATTTGTTTAGGACTTTATGGTCCAAAGAATAGAATATAAAACTTACTATATGTTATTGAAGTTATTTTTTTAACTTAGTTTTTGCCTTAGGAAGCCAGAAGGTTAGGGAAAAAAAGGTTATAGGTTGGGGGAAAAAAGAACCAATACTAGAATATATTAATTTGAGAATTCCTCTGGAAAAAAAAACAAACTTGCAAAGTGATATATTTTTTTAAAAGATATCAAACATTTTTATTTTTAAAAGGAGTGGGCCTAACACTCATGTTGGCACAGGAGTTGGTTTGAACACCAGACTATTTTGATAAAACCCAGCTTTACTTTAAAAGTAACAAGGATTTGCTATATAGGAATTCTCAGCATCCCTTATTGATTTCATATTTGGAGATAGCTTTTTCTCACCTAGAGGGATTTTATTTCAGTAGTGTGGTGAAATCCTGGTTTGGAAACTCTAATGATATCAATCAGCAATTATCAATTATTTGTAGGCTTGGAGAATTGTCTGGGGATTTTGGGAGGTAACATGAATTGTCTAGAGTCACTTGGCTGATGTATTCCAGAGGATGGCTCTTCCTAACTCAGTGGCTAATCCTTTATTTACTATGTCATACTGCATCTTATTTTACAGTAGAGAAAATACTTGTCCCTAAGATTGAGGTTACAGTCTATGGAAATACAAGTTATTCATGACATCAATAACATTTTACTTGGTACATTGCCTTGCATTTACAAAGTAATTTTTTTCTAAGTTATTCCCATATCTAACGTATTGTATTCATACATTTTTTTTTGGCTGATCTATGAAGAAACAAATGATGACTTCCTAAGGCTAAAAGTTAAAATGAATAACTTTTCAGAAGAAGTGATGGGTTAAATATGCAGAATGAAACATTCATTTTTGGAAAAGGTCAATATGGAAATTTGTTGAACATTGTTTCCCCTATGTTTTTTCAAATGTCCTTTGCATAGTTGTTATGAGAGTTTGGTTTTCTTTCTTTTTTACCCTAGTGGGGAAGAGGAGGTAAATAGGAGAGAAAATAAATGCTTGTTAATTGAAAATATAATTTAAAAATAAAACCAACCTATATATATATATGTATATATATGTGTATATATATACATATATAAATTTTATACTCTATCTTTGGATCATAAAGAACCAAATAAGCTCTATGCACTAAACTGTTAGATTATGATTTAGTGGAATAAATTTGATAAATCTGTTATACTAATTAAATACTTACTCTGAAGGAGATTTATTTTTCATTCCAAAGATCAGTGACTGTTCAGCTTAGATTCCAATGCCCTGCTTCAGTGAAAAAGGTCTTTTTGTGTATACTGATATGGTTGCTAATGTGTGTCTACAACAAATCTGAAGTTCATCCAGTTAAAAAGTAAAAATGGTAATATTTAGTCTAGCCTCTTTCATCACAACTCTAGCATGGGGAAACTTTTTTTTTAAAAGCAGAATGATGACACTGATATTTTTAGATAGTTACTATTAGTTAAAAAAAAAAAGTCCAGATTGTTTCTCACCTGTACCACTGTATTAGCTTCCGAACTAGTTTTCCTGCTTTGAGTTTTTCTCTCTAATCCATCTTTCACACAGATGCCAAAGAAACATTACTAAAGCACAGATCTAACCATGTCACTCCCCTGCTCAAGATTGAATGCTTCCCCGTTACCCCTAGGATCAAATATGCACACTCCTTTGATTGGCCTTTAAAGTCCTTCACAATCAATATTTGTGTAGCTTGAAACAAAGGCTTGGGCTGTATATGATGAGGTGATTCTAAAAAATAAAACTGCATAGGGAGAGATAAAAAGGAGTACTTACCTCATTCAAACGACGCATGGAAGGCAGAATTGATATAGAAGAAGCAAGTGTGTATGTGGAGGGAGGGCAGGTAGTGTTGGAACCTTACTCTCATCGGAAATGTTGGAATCTTACTCTCATTGGAAAAGGGTTAAAGAGGAACAACATATCTATCTAGGAGGGTATAAAAGCCTTCTATATATAGAAAGAAATGAGGGCAAGGCTATTGGGCAGCACCCTTTTTCTTCTCATTTTTTTATTAATTTGTTTTCAGTTTTCTACAATCACTTCCATAAATCTTAGATTTTCTCCCCCTTCCTTCCCCCTCCCTCCCCAGAGGGCACGCAGTCTTATAAGGGTTCTACACATGCATTCTTACTAAAGACGTTTTCACCTTAGTCATGTTGCATGGAAGAATTAAAATGAATGGAAGAAACCATGAGAAAAACCAAAACAAAACAAAACACAAGAGAAAATAATCTGTTTCATTCTGCAATTCAATTCCATAGTTCTTTGTGGATGTGGATGGCATTTTGCCTCGAGTCCACTGGGAATTTTTTACGTCCTTAAATTGCTGTGAAGGGCTAAGTCTACCAGAAAAATTCCTTACACACTATGGTTGTTGTTGTCTACAAAGTTCTCCTGGTTCTGCTCCTTTCACTCAGCATCAGTTCATATAACTTCCAGGCCTCTCTGAAGTCTTCCTGTTCATCATTTCTTTTTTTTTTCTTCTGCATTTGAATTGTTTTTTTTTTTAATTGAATTGTTTTATTTGTTTTCAGTGTTCTACAATCACTTCCATATTTCTTAGATTTTTTTCCATTCCCTCTCCCTCCTTCCCCATTCCTTTCCTGAGATGGCGTACAATCTTATATAGATTCTACATGTATATTCCTATTAAATGCATGTTGCATAGAAGAATTAAAATGAATGGGAGAAACCATAAAACAAAACAAAACAAAACATAATACAAGAGAAAATAGTCTGCTTCATTCTGCAATCCAATTCCATAGTTCTTTCTCTGGATGTGGAAGGCATTTTGCCTCAAGAGTCCATTGGAGATTTTTTAAGTCCATGCATTTCAATGAAGTACTAAGTCTACCAGAAAAATTTCTCACACACTGTGGTTGTTGCTTTGTACCAAGTTCTTCTGGTTCCGCTCCTTTCACTCAGCATCAGTTCGTATAGGTCTTTCCAGGCCTCTCTGAAGTTTTCCTGTTCATTATTTTTTATAGCACAATAGTATTCCATTACATTCATATACCACAACTTGTTCAGTCATTTCCCAATTGATGGGCATCCCCTTGATTTCCAGTTCTTTGCCACCCCAAAGACAGCTGTTATTAATATTTTTGTACATGTGAGACCCTTTCCCATTTTTATGATCTCTTTGGGATACCATCCTAGAAATGATATTGCTGGATATGGATATGCACATTTTTGTAGCCCTTTGGGCATAGTTTCAAATTGCTCTTCAGAATGGCTGGATCAGCTCACAGCTCCATCAACAATGAATTCGTGTTCCAACTCTCCCACATCTTCTCCAACATTTATCATCTTCCTGTTTTGTCATGTTAGCCAATCTGGTAGGTGTGATGTGGTACCTCAGAGTTGTTTTGATTTACATCTCTCTAATCAAGTGATTCAGGGCATTTTTTCATATGACTATAGATAGCTTTATTCCTCTGAAAACTGCCTACTCATACCCTTTGACCATTTATCAATTGAGGAATGATTTGTATTCTTGTACATTTGACTCAGTTCTCTATATATTTTAGAAATGAGGCCTTTATCACAGACACTAGTTGCAAAAATGCTTTCCCAGTTTTCTGCTTCCCTCCTAATCTTGGTTGCATTGGGTTTGTTTGTGCAAAAACTTTTCAATTTAATGTAATCAAAAACATCCCTAATGTTCTTTATCTCGTTTGGTCAAAAATTTCTCCATTCTCCATAAATCTGACAAATACACTATTCCTCGCTCCCCTAATTTGTTTATAGTATCAATCTTTATACCTAGATCATGTGTCCCCATCTGAACTTTATTCTTGTGTATGCTGTCAATCATTAGTCTATGCCCAGTTTCCACCAAACCGTTATCCAGTTTTTCCAGCACAGGGCAGCAGTCTTAAGAGTGCTGAGCAGTTTAAGCAATAGGAAGGCAAGGTAGGAGGTAGAAGTAAATTAGATTTATGAGGAGGGATAGTGTGAATTAGAGAATGATAGTGAAGAAAAATAGGATGGTGGTAGTATACAACAAATAATTATAACTTAGAATATGAATGGGATGAATTTACTCATAAAACAGAAATAGCACAATTATCTAGCACTGGCTTAGAAATGGAGAGGTGAATTAGTGGTACAGAGCATGCATGTAATACGCAGTAGTAAAGTACTATAGTAACTTTGTGTTGGATAAATGTAAAGATTTAAGTTTTGGGCATAAGTATTCATTATTTAATAAAAAATGGTTGGGAAAGCTGGAAAGCAGTCTGGCAGGAATTGGGCATAGATCAATGTATTAAATCATGTACCAAGATAAGGTCAAAATGGATACATGACCAAGATATAAAGGGAGATACCATAAGAAAATTAGAAGAACATATTACCTATCAGACTCATGGATGGATTGAATGTGAAGAAATAAGAGAGAGAGTATTGTTAAGGTATAAAATGGATAATTTTGATCATTTTAAATTAAAGAGTTCTTATGTAAATAAATCCAATGTAGCCATAATTAGAAGGAAAACAGAAAAATGTGGGAAAAAAAACCTTTCATAGACAATGTCACAGACAGGTCTCGTTTCTCAAATATATGAACTCTGCCAAATTTAGAAGAATATAAGTCATACCCCAATTGATGGTCAAAGGATATGAAGAGGCAGTTTCTCGATGAGGAAATCAAGACTATATATATGAAGAAATGCTCTAACTCATTTTCGATCTAAGAAATACAAATTAAAATACCTTTGAGATATCATCTTACACCTATCAGATTAAGTTAAAATGATAGGTGCTCTTCAATTGGGGAATGGCTAAATAAGCTGTGGCTTACGATTGTAATGGAATACTGGACTTGTGAAGGAAGATGGAATCCACTTTCAGAGAAAGAACTGATAAACAGAAATACACATAGTATGGTCTTGTGTGTGTGTTTATGGATACCTATGTATATATATTCAAATTTAATAGTAGCCTTCTGTAGGGCAGGAGGAGGGAGGGAAAAATAAAATAAAAAGTACACAGCAGAGAACAACAAAAGCTGGATTGTTTTGAAAACAGCGTAAAGGATTTTTTACATAGGTTTTCATGAAATGGAAATTTTCTTTTATACTGAATCCTCTATGTTCTGCTTGTGTACATGGAAATGTCTTTTTTTCTTTCTTTCTTTTTGTATTTAAGTTCAAAATAAAAAATAATTAAAACTGCCTCCAACTTAGCTTTCCACGCATTCCTCAGGTCAGCCAGACTAGCCTTCTGGAACCTATTCTTTATACATCATTTCATTTGCCATCCTCATACCTTTGTAAGGGTTGACTCTAAGATCTTGAAGTCACTTGCTCTTCACTTGTTTTCACAATTCATGGCTTCCTCCAAAACTCAGCTCAAGCCACTTCCTGTATTGGCCTTTCCTGCTAGTGTTTTCCCACAGACACTGTTTATTTTGTACATATTTAATGTATGTATACATGTTGCTTCCTCTCAATAGCACATAAGCTCTTTGAGAGCATGAGCTTTGGTTTTTTTATTACCCCCAATGCCTAATATGCCTGATAGGGTAGGTGCTTAATAAGGGTTTGTTGATTTGATTAGGCCCCTCTAAAGGTACTAGAATGGTCTTCCAGGCAATCTCTGTGGGTTGGTGGTGACTTCTGTCTGCAATAGGCACAAATCAACAGTACCTTGGGACTGTGGGACTCCTTCAGAGAGTTTATAAATTGGAAAAGGAGGGATTTCTCAGCAAAGAGAATGGAAACTCCTGAAAAATGTAACTTCTTGAAAGGGATACATTTTATGCCAGGTCCTGAAAGAAATGTTTAAGAATTGGTGGAAGTAAGATGGGAGGGCATTCTAGAAAGGGAGAGACCAGCTTGAGTAAAAATAAAATGGGAATAGTACCTGCTGCCAACAGTGAAAAGATTTTCTGAGGAATGGGATAAAGTAGTAGAGGTACATGGCTCTGACGGATGACAAAGGGCCTAAATGCTAGGCAGTAATTTTGATTTGATGCCCCAGGAGCTCTTGGGGAATGTGACACAAGTCTGAGGATGAGTGTTTTGGTGATTTTGTGGCACCTATATTTGAGAACATTTGGGTGCTATTATGGCAATTCAATAGAGAAGTAATGAGGGTTTAGAATAGGGTGGTGAAATGATGAAAGAGGAAGAATGAGGTGAGAGAAATAAATACATTCCCTATCATGTTATTTTTTAATCACTCATTTTTTTTCTTTTTCAATGAAGCTGATAATACTCAAATTCTAACTACACAAATGGGATTTCCCTCAGACAATTTCAGTCTCAAAGGTTTAGAGAATAGAGTATTCTTTAATTACAGAGAAAGTAAAGTAGGACGCAGATATTTTAACACAAACTAATCCATATTTTCTTTATAATGAAGATATTTCAATCACGGGTAAAAAAGAGTTAGTAGTTATCACAGATTTGATGGAATTTTTAAAATTATAAAGGAAAAGAAACAAACATTCATCTAAGTATTTTAAGATTTGCAAAGCCCTTTACATATATTATCTTACTTGAGCCTCACAACAACCCTGTGAGGTAGGTGCTCCTCCTCACTTTATCCATGAGGAGATGGAAGTCATCCTAAGTTTAGGAGCTTATGTCTGAGGGAGGAGTCAATCTCAGGCCTTTCTCATTCCAAGTCCAGTAATGCATCTACCATGCCACCTAGCTGCCCGCAACAGGCAACATTAAGAGCAGATAACTGAAAAATAAAATACGTAACTTTGAAAACAAAAAAGATTAAATGAGATCTCACTTTCTTTAAATTGGTAACCATTTGGTATGATGAATTATCTACTGCTGATATATGTTTAGAATATCCAAAAAAAGATGAATACAAATTGGAGATTTATACAACTTCTCTTTTAATACCAACAGATCATTTGGAAGACTTGTCTGACTAAAGTAATGTTTAATACTCTGAGAAAGTTATGCCTGAGTGTGTCTTAATGTCAAATTTTCCTTAGAGTAAGAAGCTTTGCCACATTAACTTTTAGAATTTATTTTAAAAGGCACAGGTTATATACTTTTGAAATGCATCTTACAGTTTTAAAAAGTCATGGGCTTCAAAAACAAAAGATGTTAAATTAAAGTTTTTGATTTTTTTATGACTTAGATACAGGGAAATGTCTTGCATATGATTTCTTGCAGTTGCAACAACTATCATGTGGATCATAATTATTAAAGACCCAGATGTCACCAAATAATATAAATAGAATGCTACTGTAGTCTGAGTCTGTCGTTGGTCCAACTGGGTGAAGAGGCAAAGACCAGGCAGGCTCTAAAATACTTCTTGATGTTTGCAAACTATCATAATGAAAGCCACAAAAAAGTCAACCAAATGGGAAACTTCTCAAAGCTAACAAGATTTGCATAAAAAGACAAAATTCATGCTTTTAAGAAGTTTTTAAAACAAGTTATTGTTTAATTCACTCATATACCATCAATCTGAGAGAAAAAACAATGAATTTTTTTCTTTATAATTCATTATAGGAAATTAAATACTGTAGAATTCACTGAAAATATAATTTTAAAGGGTTTTTTAGGGGGTGAAGAGAACCTACTCAACAAATCATTAAATGGGAAAATTTCACTAGTTACAAAAATTAACTAGAAAAAAAGAAATTTTGCATTTGCCTAAGCCAATACTGAGCATTTATCCTGTAAGCCAATGGCTACCTTCTAAAAGTGTCTTATTTAAAATCACTGTATGAAAATAGAGGCTGTCCCCAAAATCTTGGTGTAGTTTAGAGCTCTAATAGCTTTTAAGGTATAGATGGCTATTAACATTAAGCTACTGAAACTTAAACTGCACTAAGACCTTTGGGATGCCCTGTATAGGAGTTAAAAACCTCTAAAGATGCCCTTTCTATTTTCTTTTTCTGGTTTACACAAGGTTGATTTTGACCATATTCTGGTTCACATGAGATCAATATCCAGAATTTTCATCAGAACATTATTAGACACCAACAAAGGAATGGTTGCAAAGGACAGATTTTTCACTTCATTTTCTGACCTCCAATCCACACTAAATAAGCATTCCTGAAGTGCTGGGAGTCAGATGCAACCTTAGCTCTTGGCCTTTATATCCAGTTAAGTCCAGTGATGTAACTACTATTCCATATCAGCCTGCTGATAGCATATTCAGAATAATTTCCCCTGGGACCTGAAGCTCTTATACCATAGAACTGTTATATTTCTTAGTAAAAGTCAATTATCAGTGTGAAAGAAAGGATTTTCAGACAAAATAACAGGTATGCTCATGTATATGAGAACAGAGTAGCTGATTTGCTTTTCACGTATTATAAATAGCAGATACATAGCATCTTGAATTATAACATAATTAAGAAATTTAAGATAATGAACACATTGCATAAACAATGCAACATAGAAGACTCCCATTTTAAGAACAAAAATAGGATTCACATAAAAATAAAAAATAGATTTATTACAATTCACATCTAGTACAACTTAGAAGTTACTCTTAGCATCTAAACTATTAAAAACAAACAAAAAACAGCTTACAAAGTTAGAGAGGCTCTTCTTGTCCAAATAGGTCCAAAAGAGGTCAGATACTGCTTTTTGTCATTAAATTAAAATTACTGGTCACCTCCTCTTTGCCTTAAATTTCTAGATTTTCCATTATCAAATCTTCTCTTTTTGAAGACTGGGGCTACTCCTTCTGCCACATCTCCAAGAGAAGTGACTGTTTTTTCTTTAAATGTCACTTTTGGGTCCCCACTCACATCAGCAACTGGAGCTCCTAGGTATTCATCCTCTGTACTTGGAAGTTCCAAATCTATCTTCTCACTGGAGTCGAAAGTAAAGCAAGAACTATTATGGAACAATCAAAGTAAGGTGGCAACTTTTTCAAACAATGTATGTCTTTTCAAACCAAACCCCAGAAACACTTATGTCTATTATAACATAGAGAGTTTAAGAATGTTTTTCACTATATAGGTTGATTTCACCAGTTAATTTAAATTAATAGTTATATCAAGTGGATAGATGTGGAGAAATGATTACTTCTAAAATAATAATAACAGCAATACCAATCTTAGCAAACATTTATGGAACAGATTTTATGTTCCAAATGGAAAACAAGTAACAGATTCTTAAAAGGATTCATGCAAAAACCCAGACACCGTCATCCCATGACAGTCAAAGCATAATGCGATCTCATCAAAAGAGAAGAGAAACGGCATTCTCAAAATCATCATAAACAGGCACACATCCCTGCAATGATCACACATCATCAATGTTAACTCACCTTTGAAAAAAGCCTATGAAACAGATTCAACAATGGAACCCAAACGCCCTCCCCACGGGCAACAATCAAGAAAGTGTCAACCAAAAAAAAAGTGACTGAGGAATGAGCACTTCTTTACAGAAACAGAGGGATTTATTATAGCAAGACCAGGTCACTGTTATTAGAGATTACTAAAAGGTTATCCTTGAGGAGTCGAGATGAAAACTTTACTACTACTAAATACCAAAAAAGACAGGATTCTAGAATTATGAGAACAGAAGTTCAATATACTTTGTAAAGAGGCAAGGAACCTCATACTATAAATTAAAAAAAATAATCACAAAATATTCTTGAGGATTTAACAAATTTTTCTGAAAATGGAACCTCATCAAAGACAAAACTATTACCTAGATAAAACTAACCATAAAAATTTAAGAAAAGTATTTTTAATAATCCATATTTAATAAGTAATTTAATAATCCATACGGGATCCATAAGGGATGCTACTAACTTCCAAACCATGAATAATGAAACTTCTCTAGATCTACTAATCTACTAGAAACCTAGTAGAAGTTGAAACCATACAGAAACAGAAATATTTATCATTCCTTTTGTCTCAGGGCTGGAAGTTGTCTCAAAAATGTCTTCAGGAAGTCTATAGAAAATGAAATTTATATCCCCACACTTTAATTCACAAAAGCTGCAATTTTATTTGCCTATGCAATATTCATAGCATTAAGGAAGACTTATTATTAGCAACTATGATTATTTCTCTGTGAACTCTATTAGTTATGAGAATAAGAAAAAAATGACACATTCATATGGTATTTTAAGATTTGTAGTTTAAGCATTATTATTTCTATTTTATAAATGAGGAAACTGAAGCTCAGAGAGGTAAAGTCATGGTCACGTAGCTTATAAATGGTGAAGTTAGGACAAGGACTTAGGCTTCTGGTTTCAAATCCAGGACTATTTTCTACTATACCACAGTGCATTGTGGTACACATACATTACAGAATATCTCTGTCTCCACTATGTGTTCAGTGTCAATGTCCATAATCATTTCAGTCAAAACCAAGTTTATTAACGACCATAGTCATTAGATATGTACAAGGGCACATATGACCCTTGTTCTTAGTAAGTTTACAATTTAGTTGAGGTGATAAAATATTCACATAAAACAATTACAAAGATTATAATATGATAAAGTGAGTAAGTGTAGAGTACAGATGAGAGGTATCATATCTTGCTGAGCAGATCAGTGATGACTTCATGAAACTGGGGGCACTTGAGATGATAGGATTAATAAAAAAGCACATTTGAGGGGGAGGGAATGATGTGATATTGGTTGAGGGAAGTTGGGAGGGGGGGGGGGTCTGATTTGGTTAAAATAATGTGAGAAAAAGGCTGGGGAAAATGTACTGGTGCCAGATTAGATAAGGTTTTGAATGCCAAGCTAGAAGATTTGTAAAATGAACACACAGTAATAATGTGTTTAAAGTTTTTGTCAGCAAAACTTTATGAGAATTATGTATTAGGAAGATTAATTTGGCAGCTACTTTCATAGTCCAGTCTACAGACAAGAAGGGTCTGAACTGGGGAAGGGGATAGGAAGGGCAGGCAGGGCACACACAACAGTGAGACTGATAGGGAAGGGATGGGAGAGCTATTTCTAAGAAGCAATTGACAGGGCTTAGTGGTAACTGACTAAATAGGAGTGTGGGCATTACCGGAGGAATGCATGAGGACATTAATGTTTCAAGTGTAAGTGGGAATGTCATGAAAAAGAATAGGCAGGTAAAAGAGGGACAGGTTTTAAAAAGATAATGAGGTCAGATTAGGAACTGGAAGGTGTATGTGGGATCTTATCTAAGAAGGAAGACCCAGGAGACAGGTTGAAATGGGGATCTAGACCTCAGGAGAGTGGCCAAGGTTACCTTCAGTGATGGCTATGACTTAGGGGTGGTAAGAAGAGACAGACAACAAACGGCCAGAGAGGGAGGTGGAAAACCAGAATGCTAACTTCTCACATTAACTGTGTATATGTAAGTTTCTGTTACTTACTAGGGATTTTCCTCTTGCTTAATTTCTTTCCATTCCCCATAAGGGTTTGGTTTTTTAGGAGATCTGGGCTTTTCTTCTGATGCACCTGATGAGCCTTGTTCCTGATCGCCATCACTTTTTTCCTTCTTTGATTCAGTTTCAGCTTCTTCAGTATGATCATTTTTCGTTCTTTTCTGAATGAGAGAAAAGAAAATGACTGATAACTACATTAAAACAACCTTTAAAAAGGTTCTGAGAATTCTATTTAAGTATATGACTGCTTCACGCAGGGGTTGGACAACCACTTGGGTATATTACAGTAGAGATTCTGTTTTGGGCCTGGGTAGAACTGGATGGTCAATGATGTCCTTTCAATTCTAAAATTCTTTGACTTACTATGTGCCCCTAAGGGAGGGAGGATTACTTCAATTCTCTGGACGTTAGTTTCCTCATCTGTAAAATGAAGGTTCTAGCATTAAAATTCTCTGAATATTAGGGATAAGTCAGGGTTCCCTAAAAAATGAGTCAATATACTTCATTTTTAGACAGAATTTACAATTTAGGACTAGTGTTTGGGAATACTGTTCACTTAATAGGATGAATGCTATCCTGAACTTCTGCAGAAGCATATAACCTCTTGAACTTTCAGGAACAGAAATTTGTTAGTGCCATGGTTATGATTTATGGACAAATATGTCCTTATCATGAATGTTGAAGGAACTGAGAGGACTTAGGTTCTTCTGTATTAGGAAAATCTCCATTATATCCTGAACCCCAAGGAAATAATGTAATATTTTGATAGGGACAGTAAACCTCTAGACTTTAATTTCTTTTGGCCATATAACTTAAGAAAAGTTACACAATGGATTCAACAGTGCTAGATATTAAAGAAGTAAATTCTGGGTACTAAGTATAAGGTGCTTTCCTATTCAGAAAATCATGAGTTTCTGCCTTTAGGATAGGCAGAGCGGAGCATAAAAAATGTTTTTCAAAAGGCACCTGAAGGTTCATTGTGCATCTTGTTTCGAAGAGACCTGGCAGGCACAGACTGGGAAGCTTCAAGAGGTTCTATTAGTTACCATGGTTAAAAATCACCCAAAGAACCCTGAGGCAGAGGAGTCAAACACACGGCCTGTGGTCCATCCACAAACTCAAAGGGCTCCTTACTCATGGTTTAGTTGTTCCTACATTTCTATTTGAGTCTGACACCACTACTCTAAGGTACTCTCAAACAGAACATTCTGTGAATTTACTTCTGATCCATTTTATTGCCAGTCAAGGAATCAAGGGGCCATGGCTTGGTTCCTTCCTTTGTCTTCTTCTGCATGCATACTGTTATATGAATCATTTAAATCAGTGGTGTCAAACTCATAGAAATGGGGGGTCCCTAAACCATATATAAAAATTCCTGTGGGCTGCATATTGACTTAAGAAACCACATATTAATATTACCTATGTTTTACTGTATTTTTATTTATTTTTGCTAATTTCTTTCCACTTACATAATCTAGTTTGGGCTATATTTGGGAGTGCGGTAGGCCACACAAACTACATGACTGACACTTCTGAATTAAATCACAGCACTCTCAAATCTGGATTACAAGACCTACTTTACCAATGGAAAAACTTTCAGTGTACAGGTAAAGCAATTTATAGGTGCCCAGCTTTAATCACAGATTCTAATTTAATACTGTTTAACAAATAATTCATTGATATATTGCTTTAAGGTTTATAGAACAGCTTTCCAATGTAACAACCCTATGATGTGGTGATATGCAATATTATTCTCCTCATTCTGTAGATGAAGTGCTAGGGCTCAAAGAGCCTATGGTCACACACAGTTATGAAATGGGAGAACTGGAATCCAAACTGTGGTCTCCTAACAATCCAGCTCTCTTTTTATTCTATTCTAACCTGCTTTTACCAGCTGGATTATTTCCAAGGGAACATTAAGTCTTATCTGGCTGATCTCCAGATGCAAATCCCTGATCAGGAACATCTGGTTGCTCACTCTCGTCATTTCAGGACCAAAACTTCTTGAATACATCTCTTCCTCATGCCCTGCCAGCAGGGGTCAGGGCTCCTAACTGCTCTTCTGTTTCTCTTTCAAGGATTTCTTAACATAACTTTGCTTCATGGACTGGGGTTTCTCTTTTTTTAGCTTCTACAGTTCAACTTGCACAAAAGTAAATGCTTTTCCATGCGGACTGTCCTAGCCAAACAGTAATACCTTCAAGATGTACAAATAATTGGTGAGAAGAGCAATTTACTGAAAGCTGAGCAGTGATTTTGATCAAAACAATTCTGTGTACCCAAGAGTTGTTTACATTTATATTATAAACTACTACTCTGCTAATCTAGAGCTTTCATAAATAAGGTAAGAGGTGACCCGAAGAAAAATCAATCAAAAGCTGAGCTTTTGGGAATGGGATGGGAAAACGAGTATGTAGATTTATTGATGCTTTGGAATATCCTGAATGTGGAAAAATACACGGAGGGGTAAACCCTACTCATATAACCTTATGGACCCTCATCTCATGAACACAAAAGGAAACAGTCCATTAGTAAGAATGCCAAATACAATAAAGGAGTTAAAAGAAGACTCAAAATGCTCTTCACTTTTGTTGTCAAATCTCAGTAATGCAATTCAATGATATTTCATAGGTGTAAAATATATAATACATATGTATAATCAGAAGAGGTAGGCCATTTATAGCTAGAAACAAAGGATAAGAAGCAGGCAACTCAAGTGTTGCACTAAGATGTCAAATATCAAAAGACCCAGGAGGTCCCCAGAGTTTGGAGGTATGAGAAGGCAGAAAATAATCCCATGGGGGATTTCTAGAAGGTCATGGATAAGAATTATACAGGAGGAGAAGGCATGGATGAACTGTCATCTGCACTGGTAAAGGGACTACTTACTTCAGTGGGTAAGTAGATGGAAGAAAGCTTTGCAATTATGAGAAACTGAGATGTACAGAGATCTATACAAGGAGATTTATACAAGTTACTTGCTCTGGCTACACTTTGATTTTTCTCTTCTAATATGAGGTGTTATTGACTTTCTGAGCCTTTATAAAATTTTTCCAATATATTTGAGAAAACTGAGGACAAAGACTTACCCTAAACTTTATTTTTGGCTTTTGTACTTCTGTAGAGGTCTCAGATTTTTCCTCCTCTTCTTCTTCTGTTTCTTGTATTTCACTGGAATCACTATCTGAATCAGATGATTTTGATTCGGTTGGGGCATCAAGTGCTTCAGTACTATTACTAGAAAGGGGCTCTCCAACTTGTGGAACAAAATCCTCAGGCTTCTCCCATTTGGATTCTGTTCCAATACATTTGATACAGCATTTTAAAAGATTAACTTACTATGAAAATTTATAACTATTTAAACTTAAAGCTATCTATAAAAATGTTTAAGTTAACTCCTTCCTTTGGTGCTTCTTTCTATCGTCTTTGTCCATTCATCCTAAGTTTTCTTCTTCTACACTTGAAGTTAACGTACACATTGATTTTCAAGTCTGTTTTCCTAATCTCGCATTATTTCACTATTAAACCTTTCCATATGTCTTTACATTCCTTATATCTCATTCCTTCTTAATTGCACGGCTGTGTTGTGATTACACTGATTATAACACATTGTTGAGCTATTCACCCACCTGCAGTTAGACTTTTAGGTTGTTTCATACCAGTTGACATGAACATTATCAAAATCACTAATTTTCTTCATAAGTAATTTCCAAAATAACATTTAAGATCGGAAACTTGTCATCATAAATGTTATTTTTTAAATGATGGAGTTATATTTATGCAACACTGATGGCAACAAGATGAAAATTAATTTGTTTCACTCCTTACTGGTAGATACTAACCCTCCAACTAGCAGAAAAGCAACTAGTTTCTGAAGATGTAGTACTGATTAACGTTAAGTCAGTTTGCAGCTCCACTGCTCCCTATTTGGGGAATTGGAAATCAAGAGGCCTAGAAATTAAATCAAGATCCTACAAAAACCAAGACCTTACTACCACTTATTAAACACTTACTATGAACAAGGCAAATATGGAAAACAACAGTCCCTACCTTCAAGGAATTTATAATCTATTATTTGAAGGGTCTGTGATTTCTTCAGTGTGGGAACCCCCTACAACGATGTATTTACAATGATGTATTCTCAAAATGTGGTTTGGGGACCCCCTGGAGGTCCCCAAGCTCCTTTCAGGGGGATTGTGAGGTCAAAAAACTATTTTTACAATACTACTAACATGTTTTCACTTCTAATACTGTAACATTAATAGATATAACCCACATAAATAAAAGCTCTTTGGGATCACCTCAATAATTTTTAAAAGTGTAAATGGGTCCTGAGACCAAAAAGTTTGATAACTGCTGATTTAGTCTAACTCAAGTGTGAATAATAATATGTCCCTCTACAAATACCCCAGCAGGTGATAATCCAACCTCTGCTCAGAAGACTTCAAGTTAGAGGGAATCTATCATCCCCCATGGCTGTTAATTCTACATCAAGCATGCTTTGTTAGGAAGCTTTCTTTACTTTGAGCTATAATCTATTTCTCTGCAACTTCCACTCAGTGTTTCTAGTTATGCTATCTGGGGACAATCAAAACAAGTCTAATTTTTGGGGGGTCTAACTGTACATATCAGATGTCCAAAGACAGCCATCATGTTCCTTCTAAATCTTTTCTTTTCTACGTAAGGTATCTTCACTCAGAACAACCCATCCTTGTACAGCATGGTCTAGAATTCTTTTACCCTCCTGGCTGTCCTTCCCTGGAAATGATCCAATTTGTTTATGTCCTTCCTAAAATGTGAGGACAGGAAGTGGAAAGAGTTGGAATAGGTTATATTATAGTAGGACTGTCACCTCCCCTATTCTGGACACTATTAGTGTAGCACAAATCAGGACTGGTTTTTTATTTGTTTCCATGTCTTATTATTATTATTATCTACTTCTATTGAATTTGAAGTTAACTAAAGCCCCCAGCAGAACTTTATCACATGACTGGGCTGCAATATACGCTAATGAGATCACAGATTTATTGAAACAATGAAATTCAGAAAGATTTTGGGAAATGATTTGCTGAAATCCAGGCATTTTATGTCTAGTACATTCTCCTGACCTACCAGTTTGGCAACCTTTCTGAAAAAAGAAAAAAAAAAGCATGTGGTTATGAAATTAGAGCTCTCTTCTGAAAAAATAAAATAGAATGTTTATTTTTACACTGTATTTGAAGTTAATTTTTAAATAACTATTATGAACTGTCTGTAAAGCATATTATATTTCCCGAAAGATTCAATTAGGGGATCCAGAGTTGACCTTTATATTTGACATACAGAAACAGAATCTATCAAATAAGCTTAGTAAGTAACTTCATTTACAGTAATAGTAACTCAAGTTTGCTGAGCAGTTGAATGAGAGTCTCAATTCTGAATCTGACTTGGACTTTCAACTGTTGTAAAACACAATGGCTTACATTAGAAAATTGGGAGAATAAGAAAAAAATCTTAACTAGTTCTTTACCTTTCCACATTAAATAAAGTGTCAAGTTTAAAGTGTCAAGTTTAACTTTTGCCATTTTTAGAAGAGCATTAATTTCAGTTAATCTACACTGACACCTAGTGGTCCTTTGGACATTTAGCACAAATTTGTAATTGGCATTTTTTTCCCCTCTTGCTTATTTTCTGATCTATCACTATGGTGTATATTCTATGCTTACACGGAAGATAACAGAAACAATTTTATATACAATTTTTGCTCCTCTATATCAGAAATTAGTTAACAAAGAACCTTCTGCTAAGAAAAACTTTAAATGTCAACTTTATTAAGATGATGGAAAATGAGCATAAGTTGGTGACAACAACGATGCCATAATAAATATCAGTTATTTATAAAGTTTATAAACAATTACATGGTTTGATATTCTAAAAGTCAAGTAACTTCAATGGTGACATGAGACTCTCAAAGACTTTCTGATGCAATCTCAAACAAGTGCGATGAGAAAAGCAGAGGAATAAAACCCCCCAAATCAACTGTAGCTGTGTAGTACAAGTTCTGGGTCAGTTCGATGGCAAAGGAGACGGTATATGGGGTCTAGAGATGAAGACTTAACTTCCTGAGTTCAAATACAGTCTGAGACACTTACTAGCTTTGTAACTCTGGGCAAGTCACTTAACCCTGTTTGCCTCAGTTTCCTCATCTGTACAATGAGCTGGAGAAGGAAATGGCCAACCACTCCAGCATCTCTGCCAAGAAAATCCCCAATGGGGTCACAAAGAACGAGACGTGATTGAACATGACTGAACTACAGCAAGAGCTCTCCAAAGATCAGATTTTGAAAAGTCACGTCTGCGGATGGAAATGACAGGACACAGAGGACAAATGTGAAAGAGTGACACCATCTTACAGGACTACTACCCAGGACAAGTTGAGGCTGGTAAAAAAAGTGTCAACAACAACAGAAAGGGCTTTTTAAAGTTATGTTGAGGTCCAGACGATCAAAGAAATCACAGGCATTTGCCAACAAAGTCTATGGCAAAAGATGAAAGAGAAAGTCAAAATTATTCAAGTCCTCTTACTTTGGTCTGCTCAACTACAGAGAATTTAACAAAGAATTCAAAGTGACTGAACGTCCCGCTAAGTGAGGAGATAAGGGAGCTCCGAAGCTGAAATCAAAGATTCCAAATAACCTGAATGTGATGAAGGATAGCCCAAAATAATGGCAGAATTTGCCAGTATGATTGATGAACGACTGCCATGATCTTTTTAAAAACTCTAGAACTAGAAAGGAGTCAGGACTGGAGTGAGGCGAAGTACTGATTTTCAAAGTTGAATCAAGGCCATTCCTGCAAACGACAGTCACAATAGTTTGACTTCAATTGCTGGCAAAATATGGGAACAGATAGTTAAAGGCACTATACATATTTAGCTGAAGGGGGATGGGAAAGGAGGAATTATGATAGTTGTTTCAAGTATCTGAGGGGCCATCATGTCATGAGGAGGAATTAGACTTGTTCTGTTTGGCCTCAGAGAGCAGAAAAAGGAACAAGAGATGGAAATGGCAAACAATCAAATTTAGGCTTGGTGTCAGGAAAAAACTCTTTAAGTTTTGCCATTCTATAAATGGCCAGGCTACCTCCAGAGGTACTGGGGCTCTCCCTTGGAAGTCTTCAAGCAGAAGTTGGATGACCTCATATTGGATACGCTATATTGGGGATTCATGTGGGTTGAAACTAGATGGCTAAGGACTCTTCCAACTTCCAACTTATGTGACTTTTGAAGTTTATAAGCATTTATAAAAGCATGTGGTGATTATAATAATCAGCATAAATCATAAGCGGTAAACCCAAATTTTTTTAATCTAAATTAGGTAGATCAGATAAACACAATGGTCACGGCATACCTGAAAGTCAGAAAGATAATGGGACAATGCCTTGCCTACAAATTTAATCAGTTGCTAAACTTTATCAATTCCACCTCTTTAACGGAGGTCAAGTGCATTAAGTCCCCTCTAAACTCACCCAAGTTCAGGACTTCCTCATCTCTCACCTTTTGTTGCTGTTGTTTAGTAGTGTTTGACTCTGTGACCTCATTTGGGGTTTTATGGAAGATGCTGGAACGGTTTGCCATTTTCTTCTTCAGCTCACTTTAAAGATGAGGAAACTGAGGCAAACAGGGTTAAGTGACTTGCCCAGGGTCAGATAGTGAGTAAGTATATGAAGTCAGATTTGAACTCAGGAAGAGATGTCTTCTTGACTCCAGGCCTGGCACTCTATCCACTGGGCCAGAGAGCTGCCTGTGGAGTATTTTAATAGTTCTAACTGGCCTCCTTGCCTCCTCCACATTAAAGTGTTTAATTCCTAAAGTACAGGCTTGAGTTTATCATTTTCCTGCACAAGCTTCAGGGCATCTTTTGCTTCTAGGACCATCCCTTTGTTTGGAATTTAATGCCCTTTATAAGCTGATTACCCCCTATTGTTTTAGTTCTATACCTTACTCTCCACATCTATTCTGTAATCCAGTCAAACTGGCCTTCTAACTCATTCCATTTCCAGCCTCTACACTTTTGTTCAGGCTCCCCTTTTTACTTCTGCCAGTTTAAGTGCCACTTCTTAGATTCAGTCTTTCCTGATCTCCCTAGCTAAAATTATCTTGCAAATTTTGTATACACATATACATACATGATGTCTTCCCTGAGCAGAGAACAGAAGCTCCTTGAGAGTAGGAACTGCTTCATTTTTGTTTTTCTAACCCCAGCAACTAGCACAGCACAGGCATTTAATAAATGCTTGTTGGTGGATATAAAGGATATTATGAGACTGAGAGATTTGGACTTAGAATGGATGACAGATAGTATTAATAAGGGGCTCTGGATAACTGAATAAAGAGAACTCAAAAATACTGTAGAATGAGGTCAAGTTTCTACCGGAAAACAGGTCTCTTTCATTGGCCTTTTTTAAAATGATGTCATTAATAACTTACATAAACATATATATATAACCAGTTTTTATTTGCAGATGACATCAAGCTAGAAGGGAAACCGACGTGGAGGTCAGAATCAAGGTTCCAAAGGGACTCAACAAACTAGAAAAATGGGATAAGTGGGAAACTCTACATTTGCGTTTAAAACGTTACACAACAGAACTGGAGAAAGATCTATAGAAAGTAGTTCATGTAGAACTAGTGTCACATGTGACATAGGAGTCAAAAGAAAACAATAATTCAGGGCAGGACCTGAGCTAAATTAACAGAGGCATACTGACCAGAATGAGGAAGAAACAATTCTGAATTCTGCTCACTAGAGCCAAATTACATAAGGCATAATATGCTTAGATCTGCACCCAAATGTGGGGCCTTTTGGGAAGGGCACTTAGGGTTAGAGGGTTTCCAGGGAAGTTGTAGCATGACACAGTTGAGAGAGCTGGGCAACAGGGGTTACTTATTCTGGGGAAGACTTTGAAGATAAGAACAGGGCAAGGTAGAATGGGGAATATGCTTGCTTGTCTTCAAATACTTCCCAACAATCGGAACTACCAAAAAATAAAAATAAAAGGATGTCTTGAGAGATAAATGAATCCTTTGAAATTGGCCATTTTTTTCGGAGGCTTAGATGACAGGACCACTTATTAAGAACTGGATGGGAGATAAGAAATAATATTGTTCATGTTTTAGGTATAGTTTGAAATAGTTGATCACACATCTCTTCCAACTCTATATTGATCAGAACTATGATTTCATTGGTCTAGGAAACTCCTGAATGAGGCAACTCCCTTTTATTAATGCATCTTTTCTGCAATTTATAGTCTTAAAAGAATTTTTTAGGGCAGGAGTCAAACTATGGTCCATGGGCCCAAATCTGGCCCTCAGGCCTTGTTCTCGGCACTGAGAGCTGTTAAATGACTTGCCCACTGTCACAGAGTCAATATACACCAGATTCAGAATCTGAACCCTGGTCTTCCTGATTCCAAGACCAGTCCTTTATCCACTCCCTGTCATGTTGCCTCTTTTGCTACTCCAGAATTCTATAAAACAGCATACTCCCTCCTCTAAAAAAAATTCATAGTGCTTAAAGAAAGAATAGCTTTTCAAAATTAAGTTACACTATTTTGATAATAGAAATAGAATGATTCTGCAAAACTAATGCAGAAGAAGCAGAAGTACTATTATGGAAATGGAATTAATTACTAAATCTATTTTATGAAATTAAGGGTTTTTTTCCCTAAAAAGTAATACACTGCTGATTTTCCAGTTTATAAGGAAGATTTAAATTGGTGTCTGAAGTGTTCCAAAAAATATACATTGTAAACAAACAAATCAAAATCATTCCACTCCATTTTTTTACTGACAACCTAATGTTAGAGAAAGCAAGGTATGGTGGACAGAGGGCCAGTTCAAGTTGCTAAGACTATGCAGAGTAGGTGCTTGTCTACACTGGTGGAGGGGATTCCCTCAATAGGAGACCTCTACCCTGATAAAAAAGAATAAAAAAGGAAATATGACTAAAAACTTAATATTAATAAAATTACTGGCTGTACGTTCTAAAAATATTTATGTGAAGGATTCATGGATTACAATTTCTACCCAAAAAATAATCTGTCAGTTAAAGAACTTAACCTATAGAAATAAAATTATTTAACTTCTAGGATTCTCAACTGTAAAATAAAGCTGAACTAGATCAATTTTTTAAGTCCCTTCCAGCTCTAATGTCCCATTTTTTTTACAACCATTCTGACATAAAAAAATAAAGACAAGGGTTTAAATGATTTTCCCTTCTCCCATTGTGTTTTGAGTCTGTCAGATGATGAAAATAAGTGATGTGGGGCACAAGCACATTATACATAGGAATAAATCACTGCTATAATATTTTTGATAAAAACTTTAATATCCACGACCTATCCATGTAAGTTTTATAGGACCTGTTCACTCACAATATGTGGCCAAAGAATACGAATAGCCAATTTTCAGAAGAATCACAAATTAATAATAATCACATGGAAAAGAACTCAAAAATCTAATTATAGGAGAAATAGAAATTAAAACAAATTCTGAGATGCCCCCTTACATGGGTAAAAATGTTAGTTAAAAATGCTAAAAATCCAATGCCAGCAGGGCTGTGCAAAAGGCATGTTAATATAAACAGACAGTTTTTTAGGAAAGCAATATGGAATTATATAGGACGAACTACAAAATTATCCATCTTCTCACCTAGTAAGGTGGACCTAGTCCAACTACCATAAGCTAAAGATGTGCCTGTTTGTAAACAAACATACACTTTTTAAATACTATTTATTTTAGCAAAAAGGATGAAAATGACTCATGTTTGATTAAGGAATGGCTGAACATACTGAAGTATATGATTATAATGGAATATTACCATGTCATAATGTATGAAAATATAAATCTTCCGTATTTCTTTTTTATTGTTCATATGAAGTATAAGAAGAAAACAGAACAGAAGAATACACATACTTTCCACAATGATATAAATATCAACAAAATTCAGGGGGAAAAATCCACAGAAAAGAAAAAAAAGTTCAGAGGGGGAAAAGAAAGTAAAATAATTCAATTACTTCTTTAAAAGTTACTTTAAAAATATAAATAACAAATTTAGGGGTTTATGTTATTTTTATTTGTCCATATATATTTATTAATGGCTAAGTGTATAAGAGAAGAAAAAGTAATCTTAACTTCAGTTAATACATTAGTAATTCATAGCATGCAAACCAATTCTTTCTGGTGCTTAGAGAAAAGAATTTAAATAACAGCAGGTATTACTCACCACCTGTTTCTGTATTATAATAATAGGTGTAACCTTCTTCACTTAAGCCTTCTACCCAAAGAGGCATTGCTGCTTTCTAACAAAAACAAAACATGATAAAAATGATCACATTTAACAACAATAACCAAACCCCACCCTGACATATATATAAAAGGATCAACAAAAGGCTCTGTCAGGATACATATTCTCTCAGCATACAAGTATTTAGAATTGTGGTTGGGACTGGGAACCTGAAACACTGAAAAAGGAAGACTGGGAAAAGAAAGGGAACTGACAGATCAAATTTCTTGGGAGACAGTTCACATCAGCCAGTAATTCTTGAATTAAGACAGCAGCTCTTGACAAATAGGAGACAGAGTGGACATTTGGGCCCAAACTGGTCTAACAAGCAGATGAAGAGCTATCTCTATGCCACAGGTTACTGACCCTTGACCTAAGGAATTCTTGTAACTGTTCTATGAACAACTCTCAGAGGAGTTTTGAAATAGAAAGGACAAAAAGTTGTAAACTGTTATTTGGTGGTATAAAACAATGTTTAGAAGTACTCTCTCCCCATCAACAGATTAAGAATTTTACTGAATAGAAATGAATCCAATTACCTTACTAAATTTTCCTTGGAATCCTTCAGGTTTCTCCCACTGAGATTCTAAAAGTAAGATCATATTCTAGTTATAGTATGCTTGCTTCCTAAATACATTTCTAAATCTCTTGATTTGTTCCTATAATCCATGAAGATCACTAATACATTAGGAATATCTATAATGTTCACAAGATTCTGTGGGGAATTACAAAAGAAAAATCTCTTTCCTCAAGGATTTTATAATCTAACGGTGAAAGAAACCAACAAATACTTTAACACAACCATTAAAACTATCATATTGGTCTAACTAAGTTCCTCCTAAATAAGGTTCCACCACTAAAATAGTCTCTGAAAGGAGAAAAAAATAGGTATATCCTGAAAAATAACAGCAATTATAAGCTGCTCCCAGGTTTTATTTAGACTAATTTATTGGGGGAAAAAAGACTATAAACTACATCCAGGCCAATAAAGACTATATAATTAATACACTATAGCTGTGTAGAGATACAAATAGGTTTGGAAAAAGCTGGAAAGTTGGAATTTTTTAAATGACAGAATTATTGCAACAATTAAAATGATTATAGAGGTTAGTCAAAAAAGAATCATGTTTTCATGGAATTAAAATTTCATTAGTTTTGAAGCAAAGAATTTGCTGGGATGAAGTGTGGGAAGAAAACTAGGTTTCTCTGGAACATAGCGAATAAGCCAACGTGTAAACTTCATCTCCTGTATAACTACAAAAAACCAGAAAGCTTAAGATAAATTACGAGTAAGAAGCAGTTTAAGACCAAGTTATGAGAGAAGTCAGATCTGTCACTGCAGAGCTCTCTGGGCAGAGTAAAGATCCACTAGCGACATTAACATGGCTCAGGGGTAACCCTATCTCACTGCTGCAGTGAAATGGCTACGTCCCTCAGGGCCCAGAGGGGATTCTGGTATTTAATCCCAAACTGGGGAGTTATATAAAATAATACCTATAGTACCACTGACTACCCAGTGATCCAAAGAGCTATCTCCTCTGATAACACAAATGATATGTAGAAATGACACTTCTATAGTGCTTTAAGATTTGCAAATTGTATTATATATACATTCTCTCACTGAAATAACAGTCCTGTGAGGCAAGTACTACAGGTAGCATCATTATCATCATCATCATCATCATCCCTATTTTACAGATTAATAAAACCCAATCAACCAAAAAACTGAAGCTTGGTGAAACTAAGTAACTGCTTATGGTCACAAGACTAGAAATCATCAGATGTGGGATTCCAATGTAGGTCTCTCCTCAGTTCCAGATGCTACTTTTTACTACACCATGAAGCCTCTCAGGTCAATCAAAAGATTTATCAACTGAAAAATACTGTTTGTATCAACAGAACTGAAAGCACAAAACGTCAACATGCACAAATTAAAGTATGCTAGGAACAGACACAAAAAAGGATTTGGTTTATGGTTTTCAGACAGAAAAACTATTATAAAGAATCTCTCACTGTAAGACCTGCAATTTGAAGAGGTTGGTATGAAATTCTTTTTTATTTTCCTATTACACTTAATGTTCATACTTTTAAAAAGCTTATAAAACAAAGTTAAACCAAGGGTTTTATTGGGTTTAATATTAAGGTCCTAAGTAAAAGACTCAATTAAAGGACAGATTTTTTTTTTAAACTTAATTTTCCAAGTGGGCTTAAATATACTTTCTAGCAGATTGGACTGGTTAGAAAAATCTGAGAATGTGGTCCCTTTCAATATTCTGGTTTTCTAATGCATTAGTTCTTCAAGAATAAATTATTTTATCATTGAACATTTTCTCTTCAGAGTACAGATGACCTCCCTTCTGCTCTTTTGTGGATAGTTCTTTAGAGGTGCTGACATCCTGAAAATGCATTGCTTGGTGGCCACCCTGGTGTTAAACCTCTCTAAACTGAAGAAGGTGAGTCCTTAGATCAAAGATATACAGTCTAATGACAGACTCATACTTGAAACTTTTCCAGACTGATAAGACTTCCCAGAATTTGTGTTCCATTGGCACAGACTTTGAGAACCCCCAGAGACCTTTATGCCATGATGAAACATCACAGCAGGGCTTTATTAGAAAAAATAATCATAATTTTTTTTAAAAATGAAAGCCTGAAATTCTCTGTAGTAGATATTGTATGACACTGTATTTGCACCTAAACCGCTTACCTCCTGTGATGGTATTATAATAGTAACGGTAACCCTCTGAAGACATGCCTTCTACCCATTTGGAAGCTCCTACTAAATCTATATTGGAAAGGTCTTTTTTCCTCTTTTTCTTTTCCTTCTTCTGACTGGATACTGAGACAGGTGGGGCAGTGCTGGTCACTTGGGGTGTGCTAGATTCTGTAACATCTACAGAGAAGGTGGGAGAAAGATTACTTATCCAGTGGGGCATTCTTAAGAAAATGACTAGAACCTGTCTTAGGAAACTTCACCCTAAAAGCAGTTTTCACTAGATTTAGAGAGTAAATTAATGCAGAGAATGTGATCATTCAAGGCCAAATGGAATACAAATAATTAAGATAAAATCCAGTATGAGAATTGATTTCTAGACAGAGAAATCTCCAAACAGTAACTAAAAGAAACAAGGGCTTGTTCTACCCGACATGAATAGTATCTATCTTAGGGCAGGGAGTCATTCTCTCATTTCTGAATAAATCCCCACCTAATGATTTACTACAATTATTTTCCACATAAAAAGTCAATATTCACAAGCTCAAAGGATTTATAGCTGGAAGACCCCTTAGAGGTGATCCAGCAGAATGTAAAGTCCTTGAGGGCAGAACATTTTATTTCTGCTCCATGTCCCCAATACAACAGTCCAGTACTTTGCTCAAGAAACTGTTAAATTGCACTCAATCCTGGCCAATCTCCTCATGTGAGGAGGAAACCAATCTATAAAATGAGATAAGACAAAACTTTGGCCTAAGGGCACGTCTATTGAAAAGCACTTACAGATAATCCAAACTCGATTCCAGGTAATCCACACCATCAGCAATTATTCATTAATAAAAATTAGTTAAACACCTATTATATGCAATGCAGCATATGACAGATCCTGGGGTACTGGTGAGAATACAAAGATAAATACAGCAGAATCTCCACTTGGTCAAAACATAATGAATACTATATTGCAAAAGTGAATCATAATTAGAAGTTGAGGGCTGTTCACATTTATTAATGAATAAACATCCTTTACCTCAATAACAGAGCCAAATAATCAATTTAAATGGCCTACAAGTAAATTTCTGGCCATGGGTAGATTTAGAAACTACTGCTATTCAGACTGAACTGAGGCTTAAAAGATGAAGAGGTCAAATGATAGGGACAAACATCCTACATTCTACATCCTCACTTCAGAGTAAGGCTGCCAATAAAAACGGTACAGATGTCTCTTCAGTGTATGAGCTCCATCAGGGAACCTCACCCATGGAAACAACAAAAGTTTACTCAATAGCATCTCTGATGTGACTTTTAAAGCATGTTGGCAAGCTTTTCTACCTGAACTGATTCCAAGCCTTTTCAAATCCTCTTGGTATGCTTTAAGGGCAGCTGCCTCCATTGCAGCAAACTCTTTTGATGCTTTTTCTTCTTCTTTTGCCTTTTCGAGGCTCTTCTGTTTAATCTACAGGAGATATGGAAAGGTTAAAACAAACTAAAAGGACCAAAATTAACATGAAAAATTTACAAAAAAACCTAATTACCTCACTGATTCTTTTGGCCACATTTTCCTTGTGGTTCTTTCCCCGTTCATGAAATTCAACACTCTTGAAAAATGTTGGAGGAAGAGGGAAAAGCAAAGAAACAAATCATAAGTCATAATTCTTAAAATGAAGCAGCAGGATCCAGGAGAGAAGAGAATCTAACTCTTGAAATTTAAACAATTCCTTAAATGAAGAAAAAAGCTAAAAATGGAATACCTTTAATGCATTTGGGCCTTCTTACAAAATAATGTCAGTGAGTGGTATGTTTTAATTATATTCTTTAACATTATGTTAAACTCAAAGTTTACTTGAATTCTTAAACATGTATAATGTTAGACTTGTGATGATTTTGTTAAAGAAAAATCTATTAATTAAACTTTTGTAGAATAAAACAGAAAGAAGCTGGAGACTGTGAGAAAATTCTTGTTCAAATTAAGAACCTGCCTAAATATCATAGAATATACCATAAGTAATAAGTATATAGAGGTTCTCCCCCCATTCAAATTCATAAGGAATCCTTTGGGGGAGAAATAAGGAATAAATCACACTCTAAGTTTACTCCTCAAAGCTGGGAGAAACAAGGAGAATTATAAAATGCTCTGTTCCTTAAAAAAAAAAAATGCTATTGATAGATTGTTAAAAGTCTACAAATACATCATAATTTAACAGATTAGATAAAAATTCTATTAAAACAATTCTAGTTATTTTTAAGGGAACATTTTAAGTAAATATTCATATTTTATTAGTTTAAAAGGGTTTCTTTAAAATAAAATATATCTGTACACAAAATCTGCTACGAGCTAAAATAATATTAAAATGTAATTTCTCTAGAAAAATTGTACCTTTGATTGAAGGTTAAAAAAGTTATATTTTGGGTGGTTACTTTGAAAAGCATTTATTTACTATATACAGTATCTGCCTTACTATTATTATATCAGGCTTATTTTGCAAACAGTCATCTAATTCAAGCTAATGATAATTTGTTCTAAGTTAAAAAGGACACTGATAAAATATACATTGCTATCTGGGTTACCTCTTAGAAGGAAATCATATCAACAAATTTTGTGGACTGGAAAATTGTTGGTACATGTTTATAAGGAAGCTTTAATCAAAAACAAAATAAGACAGGCAGTTAAGAACCTTAGGAAAGGATGACTTTGAACTGAAAGTTTTAAGAGAAGGATAATTTTCACATATTATTTTCCAGAAAAGAGCTAAAATATAGTTCATTTTTAGGCTGACTTAGTAGATACCATTAAAAAGTTCTTTAAATAGTTCCACTATTCAAAACTTTCAGGGAAAAAATAATCACTATAATCTTTTTTAAAAATGGTGCAAAACATTTTTTTATACTTGTTACATTGATTTTCACCACCATAAAGCCCTCCTTTGTAACAATCTGCTATAATATTTCAAATGGTAAATTCACCTGCAGTTGAGTCAAAGAAATTTTACAATAAACTAAACTTTGAAACAACTCTTAAGCACAGTAAGAAAAAGACAAAAATCTAAGAAGTCAGAAAAATGGGTCCAGGCTTGTCAAAACTTTTAAATCTTGTTTTAGGGACCCAAGATACTAATTAAAAGGCCAGGCAAATAAGAGTTTCCAATATGTAGCACAAAATGTACTTATATACACTATTCCTAGGATTGATTAAATAAAGTTTGCCAATATGCTTTGGAATGCAGTATTAACTGGGAGTCCAGGGAAAAAGAGGAGGAACAAATACCCTTGTGGACTTTGGTGAGGAAGTACGAAGAGTTTCAGTACCAAATAGATCAAAGATGGGTAATTGCATATACATGTCTTTTTTGTGGAGAAGGAAGAGGTCTAAAAAAGAAAACTAAGCCAACCATGGATCTTTCAAAGACTTAAGTGACAACAAAATTTACAAATCACTAATCATAAAATCAGATTTCTGAGGTCATATTTATTTCCAAAAGAACAATCTGTGAAATGTGCATGAGGATTCAGGAAAAAAAAAATGAAAAGGAGATTATTTTGTACTTTGGGTCTTAGCAGCTCAATCTAGAACAATAAATAGTTACTATTTTCTTAAGACAGTTGCTACATTCCAAAACAGGTTATACTGCTAGTTTTCAAATCTGAACATGTATTGAAAGGGGATAAAGAGCTGCAGAAAAACTGTTCTATCTTTCCATACAGTAAGGAACACATGGAAAGGTTACTTAAATTATAAAATCCCTTTCAACTTTTAAAGTTAACTTCATATATTTTAGAACCCAACATGGCACACTACTGCAATGGGGATGTCTAAAGAACACTGATGAGTCTGACTATTCAACAATCTACTTTAAAAAAAATATGAAATGGGCATCCATCTATACATAGTTTAGCAAAACAAAACAAAAGCAAGCATTAACACTATTAATGAAGAACATATATAGTGAAAAAACGCTTGTACCAGGAATAATAGAACACTAAAGAAATTAAAATTGGATTTTAAGGCCTGCTACAATCTGTCTCTAACCTACTTTGTTTGATAATCTTACTGTACAGTACTTCTCTAAACGTGTTCTATTTTCTGGATGAGTTGTATTAATGGCAATTCCTCTTCTCATCCTGATTATGCATTTGTGCAGCCCACTATTCCAGAGTCCCAGAAGGATATCTTCCATGCTATCTGCTGAAACTACAGTTGCCTCTTCCTTCAAAACTAGGTTCAAATGCTACCTCCTCATTCGGTCTTCCACGATTCCCCCAAAGCTGGAAGTAACATCTACCTCTTCAAACTATTTTAGAGCATCTTGTTCAAATCTCTCCTTTGTCCTCATCATACCTATTCGTACTTTGCAAACCTTGAAGTGCAACATATGTGAAAATAACTATTTGTATACATATTCTATTTAACCTATTAGTCCTCTAAATTACATACTCACACCTGGCAAAGTCCCTGATAAATAAGTACTTAATTTGCTGTGCTGGTTTCAGTTCAAGAATTAGCTTCTTAAGTGATTTTTGTTCTAAATAAAAATTGAATGCTTTCCAACAGGAACTGATACTGAACAGTATATTTTAAAAACACACGATTCAAGTTTTTATATTTTGGAAGCAAGAGTGGGAGATCATACAGGCCTATTGTCTGCTATCCAGCACTTGCAATAATCGCAGAATTTCTTTGGTTGTGATTTCCAGTAGTCGGCCCTGAAAAAAGAGAGTGGGGAAAAGTCAAAGGTAAGAATACCATGAATGCAAAGAGCTGTGCATACGTTACACGTGCTTAGGGACGTCAAACTTACAGTTTCTGCTACTTAGCTCTGATCAGTTACATAGTTCAGCACTTAAGTTACACTAGTAACACTAACACAATTAGCTGTAATACCAACATGATACACTGATGTTGCACTGTTCAGACAAAGTTTGACGTGAACAGACGGCATGGGGGGTGAGAGTTAAGCTGCCTTCCCTCATTTGCCAAGGGCACCGATGGATTTCAACTTGTCTTTCTGCCCAGGAAGGCAACTGCTAAGATGGACCAGGGAGTTTCAACACGTACTGACTGCTGCAGTCTGCCTAGGGGGTAGCGTGGGAAAGCTGTGGCCCAAATCCAGGGGTGCACAGAGGTGCTCTGCCCAAAGGGCTTCCTCATCCTCACGATTTTTGTTTTTTCTTTCCCGAGGCAGGCATGGAAGTAGGCGGGCCACCGCTCATCTCGGGAGAGCAGCTTTTTCCCGGCCAGGGACAAACGCTTTAAAAGCCAGGATCCAGGACGCCCTGGCACGTTCGGAGGGGGGTACAAGGGCCCCCTCCTTTAACAGCTTATCCGCGTGCGCGGCCAAAGCACGGTCCTTGGAGAAAGACTTTTCCCCGATTGCCTTGGTCCCTCCCCCCACCATGGGCGCCGGCCCCCGGGCGGTGTGCGCGGGGGTGCACGCCGCCCCGAAACCTGAGGGCGCTGTTCGGGGTCGAGGCGAGAGCCGGCGACACTCACATGGCGGCTGCAGCGGCTCCGGCTCCGCCCTCAGGCTCGCGGGGTGGTCGGCGCGCGGGGGTCACGGGTCCCTGCCCGCCTCGAGGCCCAAGGCAGGCCCGGAGTAGGCGCCACACTCGAGACCGGCATCCCCCAGTCCCGAGCTACGGGTGCCGAGAGGACTCAGGTCGCTTGTAACCCTCCTCCTCCCCCCCCCTTCCGTCCCGCGAGCAGGGGCGGTACTCCAGTGGGGTGGGGGAGGGAGGGCGGATTACAAAGGTGCCCGAGGGAGATTATAAAGGAGGGGGGGGGCCGATACAGGCCGGAGCAGAAGTGAGGGGCGGGGTCGGGGGGCCCTGCGACCCCGTGGGCGAGCAGCTGGAGCGCCGCTCCTGCCCCTCACACATACCGCTCTTCTCAGAGACATCGCCGCTGTCCCTTTAGCCCAGAGGGGCTGGCGAGAGGGAGGGCGGAGGCAGGAGGGGCGGCTCCCCTGGCTTAGGTGGAGCGCCAGGTGACCCAAGTCCGCTCCCCCACGACTAGAGAAGCCGCTAGAGTCGGAGCAGCCCCCAGGTTCTGAGGAAGGCGAGGGCTCCTCCTTTAGCGACCCCCGGGGGCGGGGGAAGGAGGGAGGGGAAGATTGCCCCCGCCCGCTCTCCTTGACTCCTCCCCCGCCTTCCTCGTGGTCTCGCCCACCGAGTCCTCACGATCCAGAGCGCGTGGGCGGCGGCCGGGGCTGCGGGCAGACGCAGCAGCGGCTCCTCGGCGTTGGCAGCAGCGCGGCGGTGGAGGTAGCGGCGACTGAGGGTAACGGCGGCGCTTGCGCTTGTCAGGTAGGTCTCGGGAGCTCATCAGCGTGGAGCTTCCCATATGGTCTAGCGGTTAGGATTCCTGGTTTTCACCCAGGCGGCCCGGGTTCGACTCCCGGTATGGGAAAGGCGGACTTTTTTAGAAATTTTTTTTTACATTTCCTCTAGTCCCCTAAAGTCAGCATTTCCCTCCTCTTTTCCTAGTTTTAGAGATCCAGCGTTCACTCCGGCTTTCGGAGCCCGAAGCGCGCGCATGGGGCTGGCGGGGCTGCGTCCTTGGGCTTCCCAGGAGCAGAGCTGGGGGAGGGTAGTTAGTCAGTTTCATCTGGTTAGTTTCATTTGCCCGGAAGGTCTCCTCCTTTCGGCCCTGTGGGCTGTAGTTTTCCATTGCTTTGGGAGGTGATTATTAACTCCACTCCCTGGCCAAGTGTTTCACAAGTGACGCTGGGCGTGTTTTCATCCCCACCCCTCGCAGCTGACCCGTACTGTGCCTTCTTCGGGAGAAGACTTTCAGAAGTTTCTCTCCCTGTTTTTTTGTTTTTTTTTTTAAATTTAAATCCAACAAAGTATGCAAAAAGCTCGCTTTTCTCCCCCTGACGCCGTGGGAGTGAGTCGACTCCCTGGGGTTTCAACTGAGGAGTTTCCCATGGACTCGTCCCCGACCAGAAAGGGTGTTTGGATTTGGCTGGAGTTGGGACGTCCCCTCGGGGCTGCTTTCCTGTAAATTCATCTACACGTCAATTCCAGATTGGCTACAAAGGGGCCTGATGATGTTTATCTCGTCCTAACCAGCCCTGGGGTCCTAGTGTGGCTGGCCACAGACAAAAAAAAACCAAAACAAACCACCTAAGACTGTAGTAACTTTGGTTCCCTAGTTGAACTTGACCTTGTCACTTAGTGCCCGGGAGGAGTGTGTCAGGCGCAGAAAAGTACATTTTGAACTTGTTTCTAGCTTCGAGGGCAGAGGCTCATCAAAACGAGGAGTGTTGCGTTAGCGGCAATTTGAGCGAGGAAGGGCAAGAAAAATACGCTGATGGGAGATACTTTGTATCCGTATTCCAAGGGCCCTGAGAGTTTGAGGATCACATGTTTTAAAAAAACATACACACCAAAAACACATGGAATGGGGGTGGAGCTGTGTACTGGAAAGAAGAAAACTGGCAGAAGACTGGGGAGGGGATGTTAAAACAAAGTTTCACTGTATTTTTAAATATAGAGGCCCTGTGTTTATTACAAAGAAGGGGCAGCTGCGTCAGCATGTGAGCTGCAAATGAAACAAAAGAGTTATCTTAAATTCGAACTGAAATTAGAAAATGGGGTTTGCTACCATGTTTAGTCTGAGGTTCTCAAGGAACAGAAGAAAAAAGTGACTTTTCTGGTGGTAAGTGTCATTGTTAAGTGCTGGAGTTTTGCTTGTCAGCTTTTCCATTTCTAAACATCTCTGAATTGTTTGTATTTGCTCTGCTAGAGAGGACAAGTTTTTCATTAAAATTTTGAACGAAATTTGGTGTAATGATTTCAATTTCGAAGTGGTGTAATTAGTCTAATTCCTTAAAAGTTTTCCATAAATAAAAATAATATTTAAAAATAGTTTTGAAGCATACTAGTTTGAAGTGAGGTGACTTGAATTAGAGGATGTATTGACTCTCACTTCCTGCACTGTTTTTTGGGGAATTATCTTCTCAATGTTGTAATATCCCCAAAATGAATATATTGCATATCACCTGCATATCTGTTATTCCCAAAATTATTAAATTTCTGCTTCCAAAGGTACTGAAGGCAGGCTAGCTTTGTTTAAACACAGAGCCAAGCCTTGAGTACTATAAAAAGGCAGTTTTCCGTAGAATAAATGTTTATATTTTGCTATAACAATAACGGTCAATTTTATAAAGTGGTGCTGAAAAAGCTTTTAATTTTGTACTATTAAGTTTGAAAACCTTTCCTTTTTAGCATGATAACAGTTTAAAAGTCATTCTAGAGGGACACAAACAATAAAATAAATGAGTTTAATTTAAAAGAACAAAGCTAGTGATAAATTTTAGCTGAAAGTGACCGTTTGAAAATTACTGACCATATTCTGTCAGGGAATGTACCTTTGAGTTTGACTAGTATTGGGAATGATTTTGTAAGAAGTCCTTCATATTTGCATATATGGTTGCCAAAGGAATACATTTGCAAGATGATTGAGTATTTTGTGGGAAGTAGAATAACCCAGGGCTATGAAATAGTGATGCTCAATGGATGATATGAATGGAATCAGGAATTCTCATTCATATTAGAAGTAGTCAGTTCTGCATACAGTGGATCCATCAGTGACCATTTATTAGGCACTGGAGATGCAAAGATAAAAGTAAAACAGCCCTTGTCTCCAGGAACTTAAATTCTATAGGAAAGAGACGTATGCATCTCAGTAGGTACAAGGCAATGTGGGAAGATAGTAGTTAATGGGGACGGAGGCAAGAGATGCACATAAAAGGTGGTATCTTGAGTTGAACTATGATGGAAACTAAGAATTTTGAGAGTGGGAGGCAAGCAGGGAGTGCATTCCAGGCACTTTGCAAAGATGGACAGCCAGTGGAATGTGTGAAGATTAGCAAGGTTAGTTTGGATGGACTGAGAAGTATGAAGGAAAATACTAATGCATTAAAAACAACTGGACAAAGGTACTTTGGAGCCAGAATGTGAAAGGCTTTAAACTCCAGAAAGATTTCTGTTTAATCCTAAAGTGAATAGAGCCACTGGAGTTAGTGAGTGGGAGAGTGATATGGTTATACTTGTATTTTTTTTAAAAAATCACTTTGACAGCTGTATGTGGGATGGATTAGAGTTAGACCTGATATTATAAAAAGTAAAAAGTTGAAAAGGAGGAAAGAAGTATTAATAAAAATAAATTATCTATTTTAAAAAAATTATCACTTACATACAAGATTTGGGGATTTGAGAAAGGAAAAGTTGTTGTCAAAAATGGTGGAGGTTGTGACTTGAGCTTTTGGCCCACATTTGTTTGCTCTTCTGGTTCCCAGATTCTGCTGCCTAGGTTTGCCATAGACATCTTTCCCATTTGTAGTGCTTTCCTGGCTTGGTTTACCAATAAGATGTAGTGATTGACCAGTGTGACCTATAAGAAAGCATAAAGTCAGGAGGCTGATCTTCAGCAGTATCTCTGACCCGGTCTGATGACTGCTTTCTACCACAAGCCTTCCTCTCATTGTCATGTAGTCTCGGTCTTTAGTTTCTATTGAAAGGCATCTTCTAGGCCATTAGGGATCCTGAGGCCACATTTTCCAAAAAGGAGAGAACTCTACTGTCTTAACTTTAATGTAGGTTTGCTCTACTTTAAGAATAATTATGTTTTAAAACAATCTGAGTTTATGAAACAAGCAATTTCAAATTATTAATTTATAGAAACCTCTATACTTTTGCTTTCTTTAAATTTCAGGTGCCCTTCATTTTAAATTATATTTTATAGATTTAGGTGAATGCAATCAATAGATATTTACAGTATATCTCTAAGGGATTGAGGCAGCTAGGTGGTACAGTGGAGAGAGCACCAGTGCAAGAGTCAGGAGGACCTGAGTTCAAATCTCACTTCAGAATTTGACACTCACTAGCTGTGTGACCTTGGGCAAGTCACTTAACCCCAATTGCCTCATCCTGGGTCATCTCCAGTCGTCCTGATGAATATCTGGTCACTGGATTCAGAATGCTCTGGAGGAGAAGTGAGGCTGGTGACCTGCACAACCCTCCCTCACTCAAAAACAAAGTCAAGTGCAAGTCATGTCATTATTTCTCGGATGGCATGGTCTTCTTTGGCAACGAAGATCTGTACTTGATTGTTGAGCACAAATAGAAATAAAAAAAAGTTTAATTGGGGAGGTGACTTATTTGTATTCTTGTGTTGTCAGTTCTTTTCATGTACATATATGCTGAATGATACAGGCATGAGGTGCTATAGGAATTTAAGAGAAGGAGAAACACCTCTCTTTGGGGTCATTGGTGGGGGAAAGAGGGGTTGTCACATCCATCAGGTGTGAGATTTGAGCTAGGCCTAGAGGAAAGGCTAAGATTGAAGTAAATAGAAGTTTGAAAGGAGATTGTGAGCAACTGTGGTTGAAAAAAACAAAACAAAACAACAAATGAGTATGTTCTGTGGACAGAGCATTCCATTGAGTAAAGTCTCCTGTTTTCTGGGGAAAGAAACAAATGCCATTCTATTCTCTTGCCTTCAGGAAAGGGGGAGAAAAGCCATTCTGTTAGCTCCTTCGCACTGGCACCTTTGCCTGAGGTCAAACTCTAGAGTTTTTAATAATCTGTCTGAACTCATACCAGTGATTCATAGCTTTTTCCATCATTCAAAACTGTTTCTCCCTTCCTCACTGCCCACTGCTCCATATTCTAATTACCCTCAGTCCAACTCTCCCCACTCCATATCCCACTCTAAGGCTACCTACTTCTTCAGCCGTGCTTTCTGGAATGCCTGCTCCACAGGGAATATGCTTGCTTTGATCTTAATCTTTTCCTTTCCCACTCCTGGATGTCATTGATTCCTGACTTCCTCCTGATGACCCATTTTCCTTGGCTCCCCTTTTTAGAACTAGCTTCCCCTTATACTCATTCCCCCCACTCATTGGTTGAGGTAGAAGATTTGGAATATTCTGTTTCCTGTTGCCACTTCCAGTTTGTCCCTCACCATCCATCACCATTTTTGAGGTTTATTCAGTCCATATCTGCCCCGTGAAAAAAATCCTGACTACTGCTGACATTATTATTGTAGTAGTAGAGGTAGTAGTAGTCTACTGACATTAATAGGAAATGTAGGAGGTAGGGAGCATTTAGGGGGAAAGATAATGAGTTCTTGTATTTTTGACATATTGAGTTTAAGATGTCTACTGGACATCCAGTTTGACGTTCCTGAAAAACAGAGAAGTGAGATTTGAGAATCATCAGCATAGAGATGGTAATTAAATCCATGGGAGCTGATGAGATCACTTGGTGAAGTAGTATAGTGGGAGAAGAGGGCCTGGGACAGAACCCTGAGCTTACACCCAGGGTGGTTGTTTTTCAGTCATGTCCAATTCTTTGTGACCCCATTTGGGATTTTCTTGGCAGAGATTAAACTAGAGTGGTTTGCCATTTCCTTTTCCAGCTTGGGAAACTGAGGCAAATAATTAAGTGACTTTCCCAAGGTCACACAATTAGTAATTATTTGAGACTGGATTTGAACTCAGGTCTTCCTGACTCCAAGCCTGACACTTTATCTGCTTTACCACCTAGCTATTGAATTAGAAATTGTGTAGCTTGAGTAGAGTGCCCAAGACAGAACCCTGAGGGTATGATCTGGAGGAGAATCCAGCACAGGAAACAGAAGGAGCAATCAGATGGAAGAGGTGATGGCCATAAAATGTAGAGAAGAGAGTATCCAGGAGGAGGAGCGATCAGCAGTGTCTCCTTTGCTGCATCAGCCTCCCTCAGGGTTCTGCCCTGGGTGTCCCTCTTCTCCTCTACTCTCCCCAACCCCCGAGATCTTATCAGCTGCTGTTACTCAGTAATCATCTTTTGTGCTGATGATTCTCAGCTCTATTTATCCAGCCCTGACTTGTGATCTGTTGCACATTTCAGACTTGGTATCTCATAGACACTCAACATGTCCAAAACTGAAACTCATTTTTCTCCTTCTTTCTGTCTTCCTATTCTCCCTATTACTATCTATGGTGTCAACATTCTCCCAGTCATTCATGTTCCCAACCTTATAGAGACAACCTGGACTCTTTAACAGTCCTGCTTCTCTGATGTAGGGTAAATGGGATATAAGATCTTCCCTGCCCTTTAATAGGCCTATGTGACCACATGTGTACCTTTTTCCCTTGGAACAAGAGCTGTGTTCCCAGGTCTAAAGGTACACAGGTATTACAGTCGTGGATGTCTTGCTGCTTTGAACTTCCTCCTGGTTCACAGCTGTGACACATCCTGAGTCTTGTAGAGCCCTGATGCAAAGCTAATTAAGGTCTGGGCCACATGAATCCAATTAAGTGCTGAGGCACTAGGTTTTCAAACTTTTCTTTGTTTGAAAACTATATGTACTGGGAGGTTGGTATTTTGTTTTGGGGCTCACTCATGGGAAGAAGGTTGTCTTTGTGATTTCCCAGACAAGACTCTTGAGTAGTAGTTATTAAGGGACCCCTGGGCTTTCTGAACCCAAATGTTGGTGCTCTCTGGTCTGATGATGTAAAGTTTCCTGTGGCTTTGTTTGGACAGTTGGAGCCCTGTCTATTCTTGGATACTCACTTCTTTCTAATTATCTGTCTGCATTGTTTAATTAAAGTAAGACTATCGACCCCTTTGAAGCTGTCTTTTCTTTAGAAAAGCAGATCAAAGAACCTGTGCTAGCAGCCCACCCTGTTTGCTAGCCCCCCTTTTAGTTTGTCATTGTTACCTTTGTATTGTGTCTCAGGTATTCGTTCCACCAGCAGCACCCTAGTGTCCCTGCCAGTGTGACTTTATGGCACACTTGGACTGTTGCAATGGTGTTTTTGGCCTCCTCCCTTCGCGTCTCTTCCCAGTGTACTCAGTCCTCTACTCAGCTGTCAAATTCCTTGTCATAAAGAGCAGGCTGATCATTCAATAAACACCAAAGGCTGTTAACCCCAGGATCAAATATAAAATTCCCTGGCATTCAAAGTCATTAAAAACCCTGTATAACCTGGTTGCCTACTACCTTCCTAGTTTTTTTACATGTTATTCATTTCCATATGAATTGCCTTTTTTCTGTTTGTGGAACCCTTCACTCAATCATTCCTCAGTAAATGTTTATTAAGCACCTACTTCTGTGCCAGGGCAGCTAGGTGGCACAGTGGATAGAGCACAGGGCCTGGAGTCACAAGGAAAGTCCCTGCCCTTGAGGAGCTTACAGTCTGGTAGGGGAAAACAACACAGAAAAGGAAAAGTGAGGGCATGGTGGAAAAGTGGGAGAAGTCCCAAAGCAGTGTAGCCAGATGAGAAGTGAGTTAGTATGACATGAGCTTTTTTCTTAAATAGAGGTTTTTGGACTACATGACTCCACCCTCCAATCAGGACAGAGTGTGGTGATGTGGTGGAGTGTCAATGCTTGATGGGATCTTGCAGGATGTTTTAATGAGCTTCCTGGGTCATGAGGAAAAGATGAGAGAAGTCCCACTGTAATGCAGCCAGGTAAGAAATGAAATGTTCTGAGCCGAGCTACCTACCCTATTTAAATGGAGCTTTTGGGGTTCATGCTTCCACCCTCTAATCAGAAGGAGTGATGATGAGGTGAACTTGTTTGTACAGTATTCTATTCGTATTGTCTCCCCTGTCAATATATCCAAGGAAGGATAGCACAGTAAAGGGTTTGTAAAGGACAGTAGTGGAAAATGAGGCTAGGAAGATAGGTGAGGCCAAATTTTTGATTAAGGTAGTGACATTAATTAAATTGACATTTTGGGAAGATGGTTCTGATAGTGTGATGAATGAATTAGAACCGAGGCAGTAAGGCAGAGAATTCAGGAAGGAGGGAGTAAACCTATAATGAGGGCAACAGAATTGAACTTGGGCTAGTGACTAGGGAATGAAAAGAGGGAGGATTCAGAGAAGACTGGTTCTAAACTTGACTGACTAGGAGAATGGTGGTGCATTACGACTAATATGTAACATTAACAAATACATAATACACCTCTTGGGTCCACGTGATGCCCTCCTGGGCTGCTTGAAGTTAGGAGAACAGTCATAATCACTGAGAGGCCTTGGTTAAATCATTTTCCGACCTTTGTGTCTCTTCTTCAGTTTGTACCAAGAGCTGTCTCTGGTTAATCCTGGCATTTCTGTGATTGAAGCAGAATTCAAGTTATCGGAAACATTTGGGTAATGAATTCTATTACAGCATCTGTTGGTAGGTAGGTAGAAGAAATGGAGGAAAGAGCACAGCAGTCTTTGAACAGCAGGTACAACTGAGCTGCCCGTAATGCTCACAGTCCTCCTTGAGAACACCTTTCTCTTGTTCTTTCACTGACAGTTCTGTGCTGCTGATTTGTCCCAGTGTAACCCAGTTTTACTTTTAGGTGGTAAAAATGGAGCAAATTTTTTATCAATTGAAGTACAGAGTTGAGACTGCCACCCAGTGGTCAAAATTATGTATTAAGTGTTTACATAAATAAGCATCCAAAATACAGTAATTTAAAAACGCAGAAAAGTTAAAATTTTATATATTTACCTTTAACTCTGGATCTAACATCACTGCTTTGTTGGCATGTACAGAAATTAGCTTTTCTGTTTCTCTTTCTCATGTTATGAACTCCACCTTTGTTTTTTCTATATGGTATTTGAAAGCATCAGAAGTACATTTCTTTTGAAATTATCATTTTAGACCCAACATTTATAACGCTACTTAGCCAAGAATCAAATGAAGCAAGAGTTCAGTCTCCAACCCAAGCCCCTCTATTGGAGCCATTTATAAATTAATCTGCGAGAGAAAAAAAGCCCCTTATGATGGTTTTTTTCTTTAATATTTCAGTTGTCCATGGTGTGGGTAGTGAATGCAGTTTGCAACCCCAAGGCCATGATGGATAGGATCTCTAAGGGCTACTGTGGCCAAAACAATTCATTACCTGTCAGATATCTTGATGATAAAATTCTCTGAATTTAGGTAGACTGGACATTGGACCTCTAGGAGTATGAGCCTTTTCATTTTAATGGGCTGTGTTAGAGCTTACACTTGGCTAGTATAGCCACTTCACAATGAGGCACAAGTAGGACTTTTAGGGTAGAATAATACTGTACATTATAAGGTGGTAAAACCAAACTCAACAATGAAAAAAAAGAAGCAGATTGCTCTGTGTTCCTTTCTGAAATTGTCTAAAGCGCTGTGTAGACCTATGAAGTTTCCTTTCCGTAGAATTGTATTCAGTATTTATACTGTTGTGCTTCTACTTTGCCTTATTATTTCACACAATCCCGTACTTGTCATATTCTTCATGTATCTTGTTTATCATCTTTTATAATGCCATAGAAGTAAATTATGTTAACCTGCCTTTTAAAAAAATTCCAGTTATTGAATGTATAGATTCAAAACTTCATTTCTTTAAACATATTGTAACATTAACACTTCCCTTCTCAATTTTTTTTGAGTTAGCATGTATAGTGTAATTAATTCTAAGTTGCCTCTCTGTATTGTTGCAGACAAGTAAAATAACCTGAGTCCAGATGGCATTTATTTGAGCCAATATATCTCAGTTCAGAAGGGCAATCTACTTGAACAAATTAATGGTAAACTTGCTATGAATTAGAATTACACAGTGATGGTAAAAGCCTTAGTTGCTCTCTAACTGAGGAAATGATTTAGTTATTAACCTTGCAAAATAAAGCGTTTAAAACATGCTCCACTGGATAACATAGCAGCTATAATATTGTAACATGCTCTGTTAAATCCTCTGTGATGACAAGAGCGAGTGAGATGTGGAAACTTTTTACAAGACATTTAGCCCTTGAAATTGATTCTGCAGGTGCGAGTCAGGCTACAGAGACCTGGAGAAGGAGATGCATGGGAGGGCTATTCAGAATTTAGTGGTAATTTCACTCAGAACCAGACGTGGAGGCCAGAGCGAAGAGCAAACAAATGAAATATTGATTGGGTCACCAGATACTTGAGGTGTGTAAAGCTAAGGTAGCAAAAGTGTCACGTTCTTGATGCTTGTTAGAACCTCCACTAATGTCTTCCTACTGATGCCTTATTAGCAAGGCATGGCAGTGACTCTCTGGGTTCCTGAAGGCTATGCTTGATGATTATAACCTCTGGCAGAACCTATGAATGAGCCACCCAAGGACAAGGAAGAGAAGAGATTATCTGAGCTTGGAAAAGTACGCCATCAATTTAGCCTTCCTCACATACTAAGCCTTGGGGGGTCCCATTTGAGAGTCTGATCTGCATCAGTGGGGAAGGAAGTGCATACACCAACAGGCTTGAAGGAATCTAAATGTTCCTCTGAAGAATTTGCTGCTCAGTAAATTCTATATAATTAGTATATGACAATCATAATGGTATGATTAAAAATTTATAATATCTGAAGAGCTAAAAGTAAATTAAACATGTAGTGAAAATTCAAATATTTATCTGTTACCCACAAGATATATTGTTTTAAGACTATCTTACAATTTTAGTAATCAGTTCTTAGGTTAAATGAATTTAACTTTCAGGATGTAATTTGCCAAATTTCTTGTAAAGTACTTGACTGAAAAAAAGTATATTAAGAAATGTTGCTAAATATTTAGTTTAACTTAATACGGTCTATCATATTTAAATTTTTCTTTGTTGACCAAACTCTTTTAAACTACATGAAATTCAGAATCTCACATTAAAGACACATTTCTTGAGTGTGTAAAAATGTTGCAAGGTGGGGTTTTTTTTGGGGGGGGGCGCGAATCTAATTAAAATTTTAGCATTGCGTCTTTTTTTTTTTTTATTAAATTTATTTATTTAACTTTTAACATTCATTTTCACAAAATTTTGGGTTACAAATTTTCTCCCCTTTTATCCCCTCCCCCCCCAAACACCAAGCATTCTAATTGCCCCTATGACCAATCTGCTCTCTCTTCTATCATCCCTCTCTGCCCTTGTCTCCATCTTCTCTTTTGTACTGTAGGGGCAGATAGCTTTCTATACCCCTTTACCTGTTTTTCTTATTTCCTAGTGGCAAGAACATTACTCGACAGTTGATCCTAACACTTTGAGTTCCAACTTCTCTTCCTCCCTCCCTCCCCACCCCTTCCCTTTGGAAGGCAAGCAATTCAATATAGGCCATATCTGTGTAGTTTTGCAAATGACTTCCATAATAGTTGTGTTGTATAGGACTAACTATATTTCCCTCCATCCTATCCTGTCCCCCATTACTTCTATTCTCTTTTGATCCTATCCCTCCCCATGAGTGTCGACCTCGAATTGCACTCTCCTCCTCATGCCCTCCCTTCTATCATCCCCCCCACCCTGCTTGTCCCCTTGTCCCCCACTTTCCTGTATTGTGAGATAGGTTTTCCTACCAAAATGAGTGTGCACTTTATTCTTTTCTTTAGTGGAATGTGATGAGAGTAGACTTCATGTTTTTCTCTCACCTCCCCTCTTTATCCCTCCACTAATGAGTCTTTTGATTGCCTCTTTTATGAGAGATAATTTGCCCCATTCAATTTCTCCCTTTCTCTTCCCAATATATTTCTCTCTCACTGCTTGATTTCATTTTGTTTTAAAGATATGATCCCATCCTATTCAATTCACTCTGTGCACTCTGTCTCTATGTAAGTGAGCGTGTGTGCATGTGTAATCCCACCCAGTACCCAGATACTGAAATGTTTCAAGAGTTACAAATATTGTCTTTCCATGTAGGAATGTAAACAGTTCAGCTTTAGTAAGTCCCTTATGACTTCACTTTGCTGTTCACCTTCTCATGGTTCTCTTCATTCTTGTGTTTGAAAGTCAAATTTTCTTTTCAGCTCTGGTCTTTTCATCAAGAATACTTGAAAATCCTCTATTTCATTGAAAGACCATTTTTTCTCCTGAAGTATTATACTCAGTTTTGCTGGGTAGGTGATTCTTGGTTTTAGTCCTAGTTCCTTTGACTTCTGGAATATACTGTTCCATGCCCTTCGATCCCTTAATGTAGAGGCTGCTAGATCTTGTGTTATCCTGATTGTATTTCCACAATACTTGAATTGTTTCTTTCTAGCTGCCTGCAGTATTTTCTCCTTGACCTGGGAACTCTGGAATTTGGCCACAATGTTCCTAGGAGTTTCTCTTTTTGGATCTCTTTCATGAGGTGTTCTGTGGATTGCTTGAATATTTATTTTGCCCTCTGGTTCTAGAATCTCAGGGCAGTTTTCCTTGATAATTTCATGAAAGATGATGTCTAGGCTCTTCTTTTGATCATGGCTTTCAGGTAGTCCCATAATTTTTAAATTGTCTCTCCTGGATCTATTTTCCAGGTCTGTTGTTTTTCCAATGAGATATTTCACATTATCTTCCATTTTTCCATTCTTCTCTCTTTGTTCTGTGATTTCTTGGTTTTGCATAAAGTCATTAGCCTCCATCTGTGCCATTCTAATTTTGAAAGAACTATTTTCTTCAGTGAGCTTTTGAATCTCCTTTTCCATTTGGCTAATTCTGCTTTTGAAAGCATTCTTCTCCTCATTGGCTTTTTGAACCTCTTTTGCCAGTTGAGTTAGGCTAGTTTTCAAGGTGTTAATTTCTTCAACATTTTTTTGGGTCTCCCTTAGCAGGGAGCTGATCTGCTGTTCATGCTTTGACTTCATGTCTCTCATTTCTCTTCCCAGTTTTTCCTCCACCTCTCTAACTTGATTTTCAAAATTCTTTTTGAGCTCTTCCATGGCCTGAGCCCATTGGGTGGGCTGGGACACAGAATCCTTGATTTCTGTGTCTTTGCCTGATGGTAAGCATTGTTCTTCCTCATCAGAAAGGAAGGGAGGAAATGCCTGTTCGCCAAGAAAGTAACCTTCTATAGTCTTATTTCTTTTCCCTTTTCTGGGCATTTTCCCAGCCAGTGACTTGACCTCTGAATATTTTCCTCACACCCACCTCACCTCCTGATCCTCCCAGCCCGTGTTTGTGGTCTGAGATTCAAATGCTGCTTCCAGCCTCAGGGCTTTTGGCGGGGGCAGGGCTGCTATTCAGTATGAGATTATGTTCTGGTGCTGAGGTCGGGGCAGGGCCGCCTCTCAGGCTCAGTTCCCTCAGGGGGTTTATGCACAGACCTTCCGCAGCTCTGCCGCTGCCCCTCAGCTTCTACCTCTGGGGGGGGGGGGCCTGAATTATGGGGGCACCCCACTCCCCTCTCGACCCGCCAAAGAGACTCTCTCACCCACCCCTGTCACCTGTGGGTGGAGGGACCCGCGCGGCCGCTGGAGATCCCGTCCCTGAAGCCTGCTCGGATCTGTTTCTCTCGGTGCCGCAGCCGTGGCCGCAGCAGGTCTGGGCTGGGCTCCGCGTCTGCAGCGCGACGGACCTTTTGCGAGAGGTTTGCAGATCCCTCTGTGGGTGGAGGGACCCGCGTGGCCGCTGGAGATCCTGTCTGTGAAGCCTGCTCGCATCTTTTCCTCTCGGTGCCACGGCCGCGGCAGGGCTGCAGTCAGCTCCCAGTCCCGGCGCCCAGTCCGCAGCGCGAAGGACCACCCCGCGGTTTGCAGGTCTCTCTGGAACAGAAATCTCCCTCGCTCCAATGTTCCGTGGCCTCTGGGTGCGGAATTCGCCCTGAGTTACTTCCCTGTAGCCATTCTATGGGTTGTGGGTTCAGAGCTATGTGTATGTGCCAGCATTGCGTCTTAATTGGATTTGTCGTATCTAATTCTCACAACGTTCGTGTTTATTAATCATAACTGTACATTCTTTCTTTAGTATTTCTCTTTTCTGTGTTCTTGATTTTTCCTGGTATGACTAAAAATATCTTTCCTTATTCTCCACATTATCTTTTTGAAACTTGATTAGCAACACTGATTAATGTCTTTAAAGTCCTCTTTAAATGATTCTTTTTTTTGCTCAAGGTTTATGGTATCTAGAATGCTTTGCATTTGTCACTTGCTGATTTTTTGGTGATTCTTTCCATTTACACTTTTGTTTTCTTTTATCTGCTTATTTCATTGTGCCTTGGATAATGTAGATTTTTGCATGCTTCTCTGTATTCGTCACAGTCATCATTTCTTACAACGTAGTAATATTCCATTATTAATATACTGCAATTTGTTTAGCCATTCCTCATTCAATGAGTATAAACCTTGTTACCACCAAAAATACTGCTATAAATATTTTGTTATATGTGAGAACTTCACTAAACTTGTATCAGTGAATTAGGAGGTCATTGAAAAGTGGGAAATCTCTGTGTGTAGGAATCTTTGGCTCCATGGACACGGGCCTTTTTGTCACTTTATTTGCATAATTCCAACTTGCTTGGTGGCACTCATTCCCATGTTTACCAGCGATGAAGTGTGTGTAACTCCCCAAACCTCCCCAACGTTGACTATTCCCATCTTTTGTTATCTTTACAATCTGCAAGGTATAAGGTGATTTTTTGATTTGTATTTCTCTTATTAGTGATTTAGAACAATTTTTCCTATGATCATTAATAGTGTACAGATCTTCCGAGAATTGTTGGTTGATATCCTTTGATCATATTTACAGGGAAATGGCTTTTGATCTTAAAAATAGTTGTAAATTAGCTATTCAAAGATTTTTTTCTCCATTTTTATTGTTTTCCTTCTTATCCTGAGTATGTTAATTTTGTGTAGAAGCTTTTTCGTTTCATGTAACTGAAGATGATTGTATCTTTTATAATTGCCTCTGCCCCTTGTTTGCTTAAGAATACATCCTACCCCTAGCTGTGAAAGGCATGTGATCTGCTTCTCTTCTAATTTTTTTTTATGATGTGTTCTTTATATGAAGGTTGTATATCCTTTTGGAATTTGTTGTGGAGTGTAGTGTGAGATGCTACTCTAAGCCTGATTTCTGCCAGACTGCCTACCAGTTTTTCCAGCTGTTTTTATCAAATGGAGTTTTTTCCTACATTATTTCTGTTTCAGATTGATAGAACACTTGGCTATTGAGTTCCATTGTTTTTGATTCTCCCTTATCTAGTCTGTTCCATTGGCTTCCTTCTCTACTTTTAAAGCAATAATAAATTTTGACGATTACTTCTTTATATATATTTTGAAGTCTCCTGGGAAGTCTTCTGTGGTCAATTTTTGTGCTTCCTTTTCCAAACTGTTGACTCTTTTTTCGTAATTCTTCTGCATAACTCTCATTTCTTTTCCCAGTTTTTCTTCGGCTCTTACTCTCTCACTTGATTTTTAAGATCCTTTTTGAGCTCTTCCAAGAGGACTTTTTGGGCCCAAGACCAGTTCGTACTTGCCTTTGAGACTTTGCGTGTAGGTGCTTTGACGTTGTCTGCTTCTGAGTTTGTGTTGATCTTTCCTGTCACCATAGTAGCTTTCTGTGGTTAGGGTTCTTTTCTGCTTCTTACTCATTTTTCAGCCTATTTCATGACTCTTAGACTCTGCCCCTGGAGTGCAGGGGACACTATCCCAAGCGTTTTATGCTGGGGGCCAGGGGCCTTGTCCCTGGCTTTCCACGCTGAGCCCGCAGGAGCTTGTGGCTTGCCCAGTGGCCTGGCCTAGTTGCGCCTGTTGTGCCAGTGTTCTGGGCCTCACACTTTGCCTCCTACACCGTGTTTGGAGGCCTTAGTACTGAGCCCGGACCAAGGGGTCTCCGTAGCTAATCTGTACTGCGGTTGAGAGCCTCCACTAACTTGCTGGGTTGCACTCCCCTTTTACCCAAGTGAGATAGACCTTTCCTGAAGTCCTGAGTTATCTTAAGCAGGAAAATTGTTTCTTTCTGTCTTTTTGTGGGTTCTGTTGCTTCAGAATCCATTTGGAGACTTGATTTGCTGTTGTTTGTGAGGGAAATGGGAGAGCTCAGGCAATTTCCTGGCGTTTCTTGCCATCTTGGCCCTGCGTCTTCCTTGGAAGTCTTTCTAATAAACTTTTCCTCAGCTTAAAACTTGAAACTTAAAACTTTTCTCCTTCATACTTAATTTACTCTTTGGTTTTGTCGTAGGCTGGGAAACTAGCTATGTTTGTTAGAATTTTGTTTAAAATGAAAATAAACAGACTTTTAGTGAGGGACTTTGTTTTCATATGAGTAAAGTATATTATCTTTAGTTTATCAATTTGAGAGGCAAGATGGCCTTGGAAATAGAGTGCTACACTTAAGTCAGGATGACTAGGCTTTACTTCATCTTCACATCCTAACCATGTGATCCTGGACAAGTCATTTTAAATAATGAAGAGATTTCATTAATGAATTGATCCCATTCAAGCATCCTTTCCCAATTAACATTAGAGTCATCCTTTGGTTTTTCACTTATATTTAGGGATTTCAGAAGTGAATCTGAAGATCAAAGGATTAAAGTAGGCAATTTGGAAAATTGAAGCCTCAGTATTTTTGCCAAATTTTTTCCCAGTTAACCAAAATCTTTTCTCTTTTCTCACTCCCACACCTCAGTAGAAAAAAGAAAAGCAATCCTTGTAACAACTATGTGTCATCAAGCAAAACAAATTCTCACATTGACTGTGTCCAAAAAATATGCATCTTATTCTGCACTGAGTCCATCCTCTTTCTCTGGGGAGCTAGGTGGCATGATTTATCATTGGTTCTGTGCAGTCATGGTCATTGTACTCATCAGTTCTTATTACAGTTTAATTGCCCTGGTTTTTCTCACTTCTCTCCTAGTAACACAGCTCAGGAGTCAAAGAAGAAGTGGGCCCGATCAGGCTAGCATGCAATTTAGTTGGAGAAATTATGACAGAAAAAGACAGTCAACACTTTCTATCGAGTCTTTGTTCTGTGAGTTAGTGCAAAGTTGCTGCTGTAGCATACATTTTGTGAAGTTTTGCTGTCTTCTGTAACCTAATAACCTGGTTACCTCCACCAGGCCCAGGTGTGGCTCTTCTTATTCTTGCTCTGAATTTGTAGGTTTGGTGGTGTTGTTTGTTTTGTTTTTTTTTTTTTTTTGATAAACTGTTTTTGTTGTTTCTGCTTTTTTTTTTTTTAATCTCTCATTTTGGGCATTGGTCTTCCTGACAGTATTCTGTTAATTTTTTTGGAATTGGAATTTTTTTTCGGAGAAAGTGAAGGGGTGAAGAGGAGAGGTATCTGTTTTGTTTGTGCCTCACCTTCTGTCCTTTATATTTATTCTTTTAGACTCTGTGTTCTTTGAGAAAGCTCCCTGTGTTGTAACATTTTCTGTAGATAACCCTCCTTGATTTATCATAGATTCTCAGATGACATGATTATTCTTTCCCAAAACATTGGCTTCACCAAATAGTTCCTTCTTGTTGGTCAGGATAATATCCATGATTTTAAATTTCAGAATTTATCCTCTGTGATCACAATGCTTGGTTCTTTTACATTTCCTGCTCATTAAGTGTGCATCTCCTAACCCCATTTTCCTGTCTCTCACTACACTGTCTTATGATGATTTTATTTGCTCTCATGGATTTACCTCTATGCATATAACCCTGTATTGTACATCCAGCTTTAATTTCTCCTTTGAATTCCATTCCACTGTATCCAACTACACACCTCTAAACCCACCCCTCTTCTAATTTCCCTATTTCTGTTTTGCTATTTATCATGTCTGCATTTGAAGCCTTAGATAATCTTGAATTCCTCTCTGTCCCATAACTAACCATTTATTTGTCTGCCTCTACAGCATATCTCAAATGTGTATTCTGGTTGTCCATCGCTAACAATGATCCTGCCATAGTTTGGATTCCTATTACCACGTGGTCCCTCTCTTTCCAGTTTTGCCCCTCTCCCATCTATCCTTCACAGACTTTTCAAAATTATCCTTCTAAAGCACAAGTATGACTGTTTTAATCCAGGCACCAGGAACAATAGAACAGGTGCGTTGGCCACAGTAGATACTTAATATGTTTGTTTGGCTTGAACATAAAAATATTCAAATACACAGAAATGGGGAAATAAAAAGCAGATTTTTTTGGTGGGAAGTTGCTAAATTTGATTTTTAGACTTTAGGGAAGATAGAACATGCAAGTATAGAGGTGTCTGTTTGGGTGCAGGATAGCTGGTGGAAATGCTTCACGGCCAGGTGGTAGGCAACATGTTTAGAAGCAGGGCAGGTGCTATACAGAGCTTCCTTTGTGGTACCAAATCAAGAATTACTTGTCCCTTTCAGTCATTAAATTAATAATATGATACAAAGGTACGTACAATTTTTTTACAAAAATATTTTACTGATGCTTTAAAAATTTTACTGTTTACTATTATCACTTCTCAATGACTCTCATACGTCTCCGTTCTTTACATAAATGGCTTCTAGCTTCACATCTATGATCCCATGAATACTGACTGGAAAATAAAGCAACACTTTGGCCGACCTCATTTGTAGCCCTCTACCCCTGAGAAGGGACAAATATAGCTCGGTCCGGATAAGTGAATAATGACTCTGGCAGAGGATTCCACACTGTTTGAAGTTACTATTACATGCAAACTATGGTAATTGGCTCTAGCTCAGTGGAAATATATGATGAAAATTTAAAAAAATAATGTAATATAACAGCAAAGGATAAGAAATAATGTATTTCTGATGAAGCTTTATTACAAAACAATAGAATACTTATAGGAAATAAAATTGTAGTAAATTTGTTAGTATTATATCTAAAAAGCCTACACTGGTAATTTGATAAAAACATTATTATTGTTTAAAATATTTTAGCAGTGCAGACTGTACTGTCTTTTCTGCCTTTAAGTTTTTGTACATACATTGGTAAACACAGACAACCTTATCCAGATGTCCATGTATTTGCATGCTCATATTCTTACACAATGAACCAAATTTGGTTGGATGACCTAGGATGTTATCTAAAATCAATAATGCTTTCGATGCTATGTTGTTGTTCCCATATTTTTCAGCAGCTGGATTAAAATATCTGGAAAACTATTCTTCAGAAACAGCTTTAGTCACCCAAACTTGGTTAGTTCATCACCAAAAAACTGAAAGTGGTCAGTGGTTGCATCCTCTCAGGATGAGGATTTCACGACTGATAAACAAGCATTTCTTTTAAATTCCCATCTGCGAAACCTCCCAACAAAAGTGATTTCTTTCTTATAAATATAAGTTCTGGAATGCATCCTTTTCCAGAATAAGTCTGCTTCATCCACATTAAATATGTTGATCATTGTATTCACTTGTTCAAAACATCAAAGTTTTATCATCTTCATCCAGTAATTTTAACATTTTGCAATTAAACTCCATTTTTAAAGTAATCAAACAAACCAGTGCTTGCAGTACACATTTATTCACTGTCTACTTCGTTTCCATTTTCTTTCACTTCTTTAATGAAACTTGAAGTTTTTGTCTGAATGGCACTTGTCTTCAGAGGAAGATGTTTGGATGGCAGTCTCCAACCCATGCAACTAAAGTTGCTCTTTCCATCGTTTTAACTTTTGAATTCTGTATAGTTGTTTGCAAACCACACAAAAGCTGATGCGACTGAACCTCTTTCTTTTATTTCATCTTCATATCTTGTAATATTCCATACCATTCATTCAGTCTTCCAATGTCTTGTTCTATTTTAATATGCCCATATTCATCCCATTCTGTTACATCAGATTTTTGTCCTCATTTAATGACTGGCCCCTTACTTTTTGTACTGGCAGTGTTCTCATCTGAAATAAACTTCCTTTTGTTAATTTTGTTAAGAGCTCTTTTAAAAGGAAATAACACAACTGTTGGTAATATGTTAATCAGCAGTAGTACATCACATTTGTGTGGACGGTAGGTAAATGCAGACTGATGACGCTGGTATGTTAAAATCCTCACCTCTCTCACACTCATTGCGGTAATTGAATTTTGACTTGTATTAAATGCAGCCTGTTCCTCCTGTTTTACAATTTACACTGAAGTGAATTTCATGTTATTCAAGCTCACGTTAATCATATCTTAGCCATATTTCATTGTCTTCTGAAGTTGAAATTGGTCATTGCAATGATCAGAGGTCAGATGTCTTTCCATGTTGCTTTACCTTTCCATTATTGTGGTTATGAATTGTTCCCTTGGTTCTGCTTGGTTCCGTTCAGGCAAGCCTTCCCAAAGGATGTATAAGGATGCTGTAAATTTAATGCTTAAAAAAATAGACAATAGTATTCCAATACATTTATAATTTGTTTAGTAATTTTCCAATTGATGGGCATCCACTTGTATTTCTTTGCTACTGTAAAAATATACACACATTATGTGATGTTATTTAATGCATTATAAAATGCTGTTGAATATTTTTATGTAGATGTCTTTCATCTTTCAGTATCTGCTCTTATTGGGGAATATACCTTTGTAAAAGGATACATACAGTTTACTGGTTTTCCTAGTATAGTTTCAAATTGTTTTCCAGAAGAATTGTGCCTTTTCACGATACCACTAAAAGTAATTAATGTTCCCCTATTCTTACAAACCCTGTCCTATTCTATCTTTATTTTAAAATGATCTTTACCAGTTTGATGTGACATAAAATGTCAGAATAAACATTTAATCTTTGTGCTGACCGCTAACCTCATCCTATAAGTTTTAATTTATGGCAGTGAAAAAGAACAAAGGAGAGATCTGGGTCTTAGGCCTGGCTTTGTCACTGTAGCTTTGTGATCTTGAGCAAATGAGGACATCACTTTGGGGTGTCCTTGTGTGTAAAAATGAACGATTGCTCTATGTCAGCCAACGTTCCCTCCGCTTCTCACGTGCTACGATTTCTTCTTTAGCAGTTCCCTGGAGCTGCTGATAATATTAGGTTGCGAAGTTTACGAGTTGGGCTTTTATCTCATTTCCCTTTATCTCTGGGGCAGGTGCTAATCATAATAATGTGAATTATGATGAGATGAGAGGCAGAAGAGGGAATGACAGTGTAGCACAATACAACAGTTGAATTATCAGCCTTAGCCTTTCATGAATAAACAAATCGAGTTTGTAAACTCAAACTCCATTTAAGTAGTTTGTCACATTAAGGTCACAAAACTTGAATCCAAAAGCAATTTTCAGCACGTAATTTTCATCACTTGAAATCTGGATTTGGAAGTCATCCCCACCAGGGCCAACCTAGCTGGCCTAGTCACAACGTGTCCCCAAGTGATCTTTGTGGCCTCATTGGACGTTGCTCCCTCTCCTGAACTCTACAGTCCAGCGAATCTGACCTCTGTTTATCGGACAGCACTGCTTCTTCATTTTCAGTGTCTTTGCACTAGCTCTCCTCTGTGGAATGCATTCCCTCTAGAGTCCTTTTCTTCTTTTAAAATACAAGTCAAAAATCCATCTTCTTTTGGAAGCTTTTCCTGATCCTCCAACTGCTAGTGTTCTCTCTTCCAAACAACTTTCTTTTTAATTACTTTATCTTTTAAAAAAATTAACTTCATTTTCATATTCTTTATATTTTTATATGCACTTTTGTCTCCCATTTCAATGTTAACTCAAGTTGTTTCATTCTTCTTACTTGTGTCTCCAGTGTGTGGCACACAGTAGGCACTTAATCAGTGCTTGCTGATTGATATTTAGTGCCTTTTCACCTAATATAGGCTTAATAGCTTCTGGGCAGATGAGGAAGTAGAGTAGAGGGGCTTTTTGTTCTCTTTATGCAACTGAGAACAGTCTTATTGTAGTTCCTAGAATAGCCAAGCTTTAGTTTAACTCTAACCCTATTTTTAAGCTGTGGGACTCTGCAGTTACATCTCTTTTCTTCTGGAGTTATGGTGAAGTGAATATATATTTCTGAGCCTTGACCTGTTCAATAAATGGCCAATAAATATTGAATTGTAGGCATTGGAGAGAAAATTTAATAGGACAGCGTTCCTACCCTCAAGGAGCTTATGATTTATATAACTTTGATGTGTAAGGTTTACCCAACCAAATTGGCTCTCACAGCTAGGAAAGAGAGTTGGCCTTAAGGCCAACCTTAAGGTTAAGGTTAACCACAGGCAAGGTTCTCAATGATGTTTCCATAAAATTAGATTACTAGATATTAACAGTATTACTGGAAGGATGGGCACATCATTGCTGAATCTATTCATTTCCTTATTTAAGTGCATAAGTACCTTTTATTCTTGTACTTCCCTTTGTTGTAAAATCTAGAAAGTTAGTTTACAAATGTATCTTAATTGTGATGTTAACAGAACAAATAGGAAGAAGGATCATCTCACTGATGAAAGCATTTCATTGCTACCATCCTTTTGGAAAAGAAAGACCATTAAAATTAATGTTTAGTAGAGTGTTCATCAATGCAGTGTTGCTTTTTTTTTTGTTTGTTTCTTAAGACAAGAGTTTATTGAAAGGATGTGAAAATAGTAATTTATGCTTTCAACAATAATAAATTTCCAAAGTATTAACAATATGAAGCATTAGGAATCTTGAGAGGTTCAAAGCACACTAAAAATCATACTGCGTCCTGTTCTTTTAGAGTTGGTCAGCATTTGAAAAGCTTGGTCTTAAGTTATCTCACGGGAAGAACAAGTCAATCAGGGATCTCAAGGACACTCTGTGACCCATGGCAAACTCAAACAAGTATACCACCAGGAGACTGGGCAGCCGAAGAGGGAAGTTCCTGAAAGCACCAAGGCTTCTAGAGGGCCAGGCCGCCTTTCGGACTGCCAGCTGGGGGCCAGACAACACAGTAAATATTTGGCTTTCTGCAAAGAGAAGTTTTACCACTGTTTCAAGCTGTGACTTCTAAGAAGACTGCATTCCCAATCAGCTCACTTCCCAGTTTTCTCACAAACTGAGAAGACGCAGGGCAGCTGGTGGGGAAGAGAACTAGGAAGGAAGCGTTGCATATGAGCATGTTGCTTCTTTTAAAATAATAGCTGTTGCTTCTTAGAACTATCCAAATTTAAGAATAATTAGCATTCATCTCATCAACGAGAAGACCTTGAGTCTAATACTGGTCTGATTGGAAAATTGAGAAAAACATTTCTTTGGTATTTTGGATTGATACTAAAGAATTTTTTTGTTCATGTTGATAGAAACGTTAAAAATAAGCACAGTTCTTCAAAGGGGCATCTGACAGGCAAGGTTTCATTAGGTGATCTCTAGAATATTGAGCAAAACATGTTAAATGTATCTTTCAAGAACCAAGGTCAGAAGTAAATAGCACTTAATTATAATATATTAAAGAATATATAACCTATTGAGGCAAGTTGAAATGTAAATATGGAAGTTTTAAGTATTGTTCAGGATCTTTGACCTTCAGGAATCTTTTGGTGAAGTGGAAAATTCATATTTTAGTTTTCCTGGATGAAATTGTCATGTACAAATTTAAGACTGCTTGGTATTTATGCCTCGTCTTCTTATGTCAGAGAATTTTAAATTTGGGTCTGTGAACTTAAAAAAATTTTTTTTTCTAACTATAATTTAATGTTATTCGTTTCCATTGTGCTCTCATGTTTTATGCTTTTAAAAACTTTCTCAGAAAGAGTTCATTGGCTTCACTAGATTGCAAAAGGAGGTCCATTACACAAATAATGGCTAAGACCTCCACCCCATAGAAGATAGACTCTTTCCTCATTTATTGTCATGTGTTTAATTAGCATCTTTATTCAGATGTCTCTCTTAACCATGTTTGCAGACTTCATTCATCTTGCTTAAAATCCAGTCTGTATACTGTATACTATATGCATTCCCTGATCAAAAACCTTCAGTTGTTTCTTTTTGTCTTTAAGACAGACTTTAGCCAGGTAATTAATGCCTTTCCCAGTGTGCTCCAGTCTACCCCTCTAGTCTTATTTTTGGATTCTTCCTATTGCAGTCATCCTGGAGCCTGTCTCTCTTTAGGGACCTCTTTTTTTCTTCAAGACTGAATGAACCCCCATGCTGCCAGTAGTGGTAGTATGATATAATGGAAGGATCCCTGGACTTCCAGTTCCCAAGCTGCCACCTCTGCTTCTATCTTAGATTTTCAGGTTGTAATGTCTGGCCCATCATTCATTTACATGTAAGAAGAAGGGGTTCAGGTAGATGATCTAGGAACCTCTTCCAAGCTCTGAATCTGTGTTTCTGCCATATTTCGTTGTATCTTTCTTCCTATTAGAACTTGTCCTCTTCTCAGATGAGACTTTGGAGAAGGGTCCTCAGAAGCCATCTAGTCTGAATTCTTTGTTGTTCAGTTTTTTTCAGTTGTGTCTGACTCTTCATGACGCCATTTGGGATTTTGAGATATTGGAGTGGTTTGCCATTTTCTAGCTCATTTCACAGATGAGGGAACTGGGGCAAATGAGGTAAAGTGACTTGCCCAAGGTCACACAGCTAGTGAGTGTTTGAAGGTAGATTTGAACTCAATTATTGTGCTAATTGTTTTCTTGGAATCCCTTGATACCTCAATTCTTTTTCAGGTCATATCTTCCCCCCCCCCTCCCGCCCCCCCCAGTCACTACATTCTTCTTTCCATGTCTTGATTCCTTGGGGAACTAGTTCAGCACTACATTGTCTTCTTTTGAGCCTCACTGCCTTTGGTCCTGCATGTATACTGGAGAACATCATGAAACTGTTGGGTCTGAATCCACTAAAAATGTGTGGTACATAACCTCTTACACCTCCTCGATTCACTCACTATCCCACCTATCACAGCAGTACTGCCCTCTCAGCTGGGAATCTTGTCTCATAGTTTACTGAAAAAGTAGAGACCATTTGCAAAGAGCTACCTCTTATCTCCTCATCTCACATCATGCAGATGCCTTCACACATGAGGAGATGATTTTTCTTCTTGCAAAGGCAAGCCCCTCTACCTGCATAAATGATCCCATTGCATTCCATTTTCTCCAGCAGATTGCCCCTTTTCTCATTCCCACTTTCTCACTTATCTTTAGTCTCTCCTTGTCTAATGGCTGATTTCACGCTGCCTACAAACGTGCCTGTGACTCGCCTATCCTTCTCTTGGTCCATCTCTTTCTGCTACCAATCACATCTCTTGCCTTCCATTTGTGGCTAAACCCTTTGAGAAGACCTTGTGTCATAGGCACTTCCACTTATTTCCTCTTAATCTCTTTTTCACTCCGGACCATCTACTTCAGGGGTAGGGAACCTGCAGCCTCAAGGCCAGATTTTACAGAACAATGCTGATGATTCCCCAGTCTGCTTATCTAGCCCTGACCTGTGCCATCTTGCATCTCTACTTGCCTGTTGGACTTTTTGAACTGGATGGTACCCATAAACACCCTAAATTCAGCTTGTTCAAAACTGAACTTCTTATCTTTTCTCCCAGTCTTGCCGTTTTCCAAATTTCTTGTTATCTGAAGCAGCTTTGCATTCTGTATCTCCATGCTGATATTTATATTCATTACGGATATCAGTGTATATAGTTTTCTGTTGTTCAGTTTTGTTGTGGTATTTGAAATCATTTTTTCTTTAAATCTTTGGTAGAATTTGCTTGTAAATTTGCTTGCAAAATCTGGGTTTTTTTTTCTTTCAGAATTCACTTATGGCTTTTTCAACTTCTTTTTCTGACATGGAGTTAACTATTCTTTTTTATGTTTTGTTCATCTGTGCAATTTATATTTTTCATAGTTACGTATATTATACAATTGTTCAAATACCACACAAAACTGTTTGAAAGTCCAAGGAAAAAAGGTCTTGATCCCTGAATCAGGGAGAGGTAAAACAGAAAACTATATACACTGATATCCATAATGAACATAATATCAGCATGGAGACTGCAGCAGCATCCCAAAGGTTATATACGCTATGACCAAGGTGGATTTATAGAAGGGATGCAAAGCTGGTTCAGTATTAGGAAATTGTAAATATAGTTAATTCACTGTATTAATAACAAAACCAGCAAAAAAAATATGTCATTTGGTACAGAAAAAACTTGACAGGATGCAATATTCATTGCTATAAACCACACACGAGAAATCATAGGAATAAGTCATAAGAGTAATACTTAATGATAAGTAGTACCTATTTAAAACTGGTTTTTTTGACCCCATTTGGAGTTTTCTTGGCAAAGATATTAGAGTGGCTTGCCATTTTCTTTTCCAGCTCATTTTATAGATAGAGAAACTGAGGCAAACGGGTTAAGTGACTTGCCTTGCATTACACAGCTAACAAGTGTTTGAGGCCACATGTGAACTCAGGAAGATGAATCTGATGGACTCTGGGTCTGACGCTGTATATGCTATACTGCCTAGCAGTAATGTGGTGTTTGATAAACCCAAAGATCCCCACTATGATTTAAACATGAGTGATGACGTAAAGAAATTACAGGTGCGTGAAAGAAAATGCTTGTCAGATTGATGGATGGGGAGAAGTTCATATGCAGGAGGTCAACTGGATCATTTTGATAACAAATTTTAAAAGTTTTTGCACAAATAAAATCAACTAAAATTAGAAGAGAATCAGGAAACAGGGAAAATCTTTGCAGCATGGTTCTCTGTTAAGAGAAACATTTTTATATGTGGGGAACTGATTCAAATTTATAAGAGTAAGAGCTATTCCTCAGTTGATAAAAAGTCAAAAGATACAAATTGGCAGTTTTCTGAGGAAGAAAATAAGACATCCGTAGCCATATGAAAAAATTCTCTAAATCACAATAATTAGAGAAACAAAATAACTGGGGTGCTGGGTTACATCCATCTGACTAGCAAAGTTGATAAAAAGAAAATGACAAATGTTGGAGGGGTCAAAGAAAAACAGGTACCTTAATGTACTTTTCATGGAGCCATTCTTAAAAACAATTTGGAGCTATGCATAAAAAGCTACTAAACTACATACCCTTTGACTCAGAGGTATTGCTACTAGTTCTTTACTCCAGGTTGATCAAAGGAAGAGGAAAAGGACCTATTTTTACCAGAATTTTTATAGCAGCTCTTTATGTGGAAGGAAAGAATTGGAAAATGAGGGGGGAGTAGCCATCAGTTTGGAAATAGCTGAAAAAATTATGGTATATGAATTTAATGGAATATTATTGTATAAGAAGAGGTGAAGGAGATGGTTTTAGTTAAACCTGGTAAAACATATAAACTGATACAAAGCAAAATGAGCAATACCAGGAGAACAATTTTTTACGATAATATAACAGTGCAAAGACAGACATCTTTTAAAAACTTAAGAAATCTGACTGACACAATGACCAATCACAATTCAAGAAGACTCTTTAAAGAGATGATAGACTCAGAGTCCCGATTGAGGCAAAAAAAAAAAAAAAGGATGTGACTAATGTTGGAATTTGTTTTGCTTAACTATACATGTTTGAAGTAGGTTGGAGTTTTTGTTTGTTTTTTTTGCTTTTTCATCGGGAGTGGGATTTGAGGAAGTTGGAAGGGACAGAATTCAGAGCTGAAAAAAAATCAAATTAAAAAATCTAAATAGTGTAGTTATTTTGATGAAAACATGTTATGCATAAATAGTGTAGTTACTTTGATGAAGACGTGTTATACATAGAATCCCCTCAATGTAAATGGACCATTTTGCAATAAATTGCCAACCAGTCGATAACTAGAATTGGGGAATCTCCAGTGCTGACTTATATAGAATAAGCCCCCCTTCTTAGAAGGGGCAACAGCTGATCTCCAGATATGGTTAAGACTGCTGCGAGTGGGAGGTTGTTGATACTTTGCTATCCCCCTGTCCAGAACCCACTTTATCAGTGGTACTGATGGGGAGGAGAACGCTCCAAGGAAGGTAGATGGGCCATATAAAAACATAGGCAGAAGAGGAAACATTTTGTTTGAGGAACCACCACAATGCTAGTTCAGCTAGTCCTTAACTAGTCAAAAATAAATGAAGTCCATTTCTTCCACAATATTTAGAGATTTCAGTGTGACAAAATGCATGTTGAAAAGCATCACAGGAATTTCCTCTCAAGATGACAAACTAAACAGAAGGCAGACCACTGAGCTCCCACATTCCTGCTCCAGCAAAACTCTGATGTTCACACAAGATTTAATAATGATGAAGAAATCCAGTGAGAAACTACAATAAGTGATTTTTTTTTTTACACCAGAATACACTGTGGGCATGTAGTGGCTCTTTGGAGCAGTAAAATTTTACTAAAGTTTCACAGTGAACCACTTGAAAGGCCTGTTCTCAAGGGTGTGTGTGTGTCTGTGTCTCTGTCTCTGTCTCTGTGTGTGTCTCTGTCTCTGTGTGTCTTGATTTATGTTTTTACTTTGGAGAGGCTTCATCTAAACAGGTCGTCCTGTTCCTGTCAATCCTGGTGGAACCATATGGGATTAGCTTCAGCATTTAGTTAATTTATGCACACGTCATTTGCATAGTGCCCTTTCAAAACAGTGTTCCATATGATCATCGTGCTTTGTTCCCACAGTCACCCTTGTGATTGTAGTTAGGAAATAGAGTATTATTGTCCTGATTGACATGTGACAAACTAAAACCTAGAGGGATTGTGAGTAGCCTGCACAGATTTTCCTAGTATTAATGATTAGGATAATAATGACAACTTTCACTTAAATTGCATTTAAGTTTTATCCTGCAGAGCTAATATTATAGAAAGAGAAGTCCTGTGAAAAATTGTGGATGTTAATTTTTTCTCCAAATATTCATTATGGAGTAATACTGAATATTGCAAGTAATTTCAAGCTATAGCAAACTATAATTTGTATGAAAAATATTAATTGACTCTATTTTCCCCAAAGTTTCTGTTCTGTTGTTGATCATGGGTCCATTTCAGAATGGCAAACCAGCATTTAAAGGTTTGTTCAATATATTTTGATCCTAGAGTGTTTGGGGAGATACTTATCTATGAAGTGACAGAAGAGTTACAAGTTCCACTATCCGGTCCATTTTGTTGTCTGAAAGGATTGTGGTTACATGGCAAAGAACATGCTAATGGTCAGACTTTAAGAGCTGATGGCTGGTCTTGTCTTCCAGATTTAAAACTTACATGTTTAGATAGTTTGCAGAGGCTTATTAATGAATTCTCATAGAAAATTGCTATCATATTACTGTTTTACTGTTGAATCTTAAGCAATTGCTTTGCCTCTGAGTGAGGATGCTTTCAGTAGTTCCTACTTTTATTAGTTGATCCTGGAGACTTTAGGGGTGTGCTGGGAGTGATTGTTCAGTTTTCATCATGAGCATTTACACCTTGGAAAGGAGCAAACACTATAAATCAGGGGTGGATTTATTGTTTTGTTGATTGTCTAGAGATTTTTAGGTGATGGAGAAAATGCTAATAATTCAGATTAAACTTAAAAGTGTGTTCTGTGGGGGCTCTAGGGAGTGATGTTATTGTTACCGTTACATTTACCAGCACAGCTATGCTTAGATCCCAGTTTAGATTGTCTTATTGAAACTGTCCAAGTTTATAATAAAATTGTTCTCCAGATCTAACCCATCTGTAGTTAATTGTGTTGATTTATTGATCTCTCTCTATTTAACAAGTGGTGAGAGGAAGAAAATAGTTTCTGTTTTTGGAAAGATCACAGGATCATATGGGTTCTTTAAAAAATGAGAACAAAAATCCCTTATGTAATTTAGATTCTCATTTTAGATGACTTTGTATTATATGATTTGGAGCCTAAAAGGGCCATCATCAGTCCAAATAATCATTTCTTGCTCAGAATGTATGGTATAGTTCCTTTGTAGATGTTGTGAACAATATTTCTAAATTCTTTCTTGGAACAAAATATTGTTGTGTAGGTAAAAGTCAATTAAATGTGATGACACACCTAGTTAGCAGAATAGGCAGTAGTTTAAACCAGTTTAAAGGATAGTATTGGTGACTGATAACCAAGTTTAAATTTTTTTTTTAGGGATAATGGATTTGTGACAGATAAATATTTTTAGAGATAAATTTTTTGCTATATTCTAAGAAGATTAATTTTTAAAATGAGGAAATTGAAATATAAAGAGGCAAAGTAAATGAGAATTTGGTATTTAATCATTCATTCAGTTTCCATGATGTCTGAAAATGTGTGGTACCCTTCAATTTCAAGACTCACATCCAGCCCTGTTGGACCGTTGTTACCTTTATTTTTGGCTCTGGGGGTGAATGCGGCTTGTTAAAGGTATTACGCAGCACAGTTAAAGGTGTTAGAACTGGTGGGACATGAAGAGATAATCTAACTCAGGTGTCCTATTTGATAAAAGAGAAAATGGGCTCAAGTAGTACAGCTCAAACTGGAATTCACACCTTCTGACCATAAGTTCGGGCTCTTTTAAAAAACTGAACCAGGCTTTCAATTTCATACATCCCGGGGACTTCATTTAATTTTTTTAAATTTTTGAGGCATTTTGGCATTATTTGCCCAGGGCCACACAGCTAGTAAACGTCTGAGGCTGCATTTGAACTCAGGTCCTCCTGACTGTGCTGCTTAGTCTCCCTACCCAGCGTGTGTGCATTCGTCCTTCATTACCGAAGAAGACCACGCCATCAGAGAAGTGATGACACAACTTGTACTTGACTTTGTTTTGAGTGAGGGAGGCTGTGCAGGTCACCAGCCTCCCTTCTCCAGAGCCATCTGAATCCAGTGACCAGATATTCATCAGGATGACTGGAGATGGCCCAGGAGGAGTCAATTGGGGTTAAGTGACTTGCCCAAGGTCACACAGCTAGTGAGTGTCAAGTTCTGAGGTGAGATTTGAACTCAGGTCCACCTGACTACTCTTGCACTGGTGCTTTATCCACTGCACCACCTAGCTGCCTCAATCCTTTAGAGATATACTGTGAATATCTGTTGACTGCATTCACCTAACTCTATAAAATATAATTTAAAATGAAGGGCACCTGAAATTTAAAGAAAGCAAAAGTATAGAGGTTTCTGTAAATTAATAATTTGAAATTGCTTGTTTCATAAACTCAGATTGTTTTAAAACATAATTATTCTTAAAGGAGAACAAACCTACATTATAAATTAAGACACTAGAGTTCTTTCCTTTTTGGAAAATGTGGCCTCAGGGTCCCTAATGGCCTAGAAAATGCCTTTCAATAGAAACTAAAGACCAAGACTACATGAGAATGAGAGGAAGGCATGTGGTAGAAAGCAGTCATCAGACTGGGTCAGAGATACTGCTGATGATCAACCTCCTGACTTTATGCTTTCTTATAGGTCACACTAGGCAATCACTACATCTTATTGGTAAACCACGCCAGGAAAGCACTACAAATGGGAAAGATGTCTATGGCAAACCTAGGCAGCAGAATCTGGGAACCAGAGGAGGAACTACAAGGAAACAAATGTGGGCCAAAAGCTCAAGTCACAACCTCCACCATTTATGACAGCAACTTTTCCTTTCTCAAATCCCCAGTAGTACTTTATAGTTGAATTATCTTCTCCTGATAAACTGATTGAATTTAAAAGATGTTAAGGATGTTCAGGAAAGGATAGATGGTGACAAAGGGGACCTTAAAGATCATCAGTTTTGGTGCCCTCCATCCCCCTTTTTACAGATTCAGAAACTAAGGCTCAGAGAAGTCTAAATGACTTGTCCTAGGCTGTCAAGTAGATGATGGAACTGGAATTTAATGTGTCTGGAGGGCCCAGATGCACACTGCGACACTGCAGCGGGAACAGGTGCCAGCTGGCAGCTTTGTTGCCTTCCCAATCCTGGGTCATGGATGGACAGACTCAGAAGGGGATCTGTACCCAAGGATGTTGTTCCTGGCTATAGCGCAGACATAGGAGCAGAGTAGGGTTCAGTTCTAGCACTTAGGTCAATCTGAAACCTACAGAGGGATGCCCCCGGCAGGAATCTCAGCTGAAAAGGAGCCTACGGTAATGTCATTGCATCTGCAGAGCTCCCCAGCTGGCTGATATGGGCTGAGTCAGGCAGCATCTGTTTGCAGAGCTCAGGCTAACCCTGAAAGCTTGTAGGTGCTTGGCCCAAGTTGTTCCCAGAGAAGCAGTAATAAGACCATCCCTAGCTTTGCTCCAGGAGTGTACAGAGCACCACCATCAAGTCTGATATCAAAAAGCAGGATGGAAAAGATGAATAAGCAAGAAAAGAATCTCACACTGAAAAGCTGCTTTGACTAGTGTGCTCAAGACGCAAACCCAGCTTAAGTATAAGTTCAACTAGAATTCCTAGAAGAGAATGAAGAGTTAGAAACATGTTTGAAAATGTTATAAGGAAATGAGAGTTCTAGAGGAAAAAAGTGAAAGTCAGAATTGGAAAGGAAATGAACAGCCTGGTGTGAGAGGTGCAAAACTTTGTCTAAACTATCAGAGCTAAATAGAGAGGAATGATTCTGTGAGACAACAAAAAATATTAGAGGAAGAGTAGGTTAAGGGAGGGATTAGTCCTGAGCAAAACAAACTCGAAGGTTGTACAGAAGCATCGATAGCTTCTGCAAAAATATGCATATCTCTTTTTGCAGTGGCAAAGAATGGAAATCTTAGAGGTGCCCATAAATTCTGGAGTGGTTAAACCATTTATGGGATATAAATATAATGGAATATGATTGTGCTCTAAGAAATGATGAAGGGGATTGGTTTCAAAGAAATGAGGGGAAGGCCCATGAACGGTGTGAAGTTAACTGCATAAGAACTAGGAGAACACAGGATAGAGACAAACAGCTCTGAAAGGAGTAGGGACTTTGTTGTAGTCAGCAGTCATGATTCAAACTCCTCTCCTCACAGAGAAGGGAAGGACGTACACTGTGGAATGAGACAGACTTTTTTTGAACATGGCCAGAGCAGAAATTTGTTTTCCTTGATGTGGTACGTGTTTATTACAGGGTTTTGTTTTTCTTTAGTTCTCAATTTAGGGATGAGGGATTGTTGTGACTGGAAGAGAGGGTAGAGTTTTTCTGATTAAAAAAAGTGAAATGTAATTAAAAATGATGGTCAAAATATATTTTAAAAGTTCACGAAAAAAGGGCCTCAGATTAAGAACCCCTGCTTTTACCTATTTATTATTTCTTATCACTTAGAAGTAGAACTAGAAGAGGACCCTAGATCCCACTACTAATGTTACATACCATTGATTTGGTCCTTCCTCCTTGACACTCTAACCTTGCTTAGAAAGTGCCAGGCTGTTCATTCATAAATTCATTCATTCATTTATTTATTTATTATGTGCTAACCAAATAAACTTCAAACAAATCCTACTTTAAGAGGATCTTAATGATAGCGATATCTGCATGTGTTTCAGAAATAATCGTTCTGTGTTCAGTTTCACCACACTGAAAACAAACCTTTGGTTTATGAATTATTTCAATGTTTTTTGAAGTTCTGCCTCTGATTCCTTAAGCTGTAGAGTGTCTTTAAGAAACAGAAGGAAGGAAGCAAGGAAGCAAGAGGTCATCTGCCACCTTGGTCTGGCTGATGCTGTAGGTTCCCACCTTCACTTGGCAATATCAAAACTTTAAAATTAAGTGTCAGTGTTTTATAGTATTTTCTGTTGACTTAATTAGCTGACATTTGACCCAGTGCTTTTATTTTTCAGAAAAGTACCTTCATTGATATTCTGTTAATAATACAACAACCAAATGTGCATGGTGAAAATCATTCTAAAATATGTTTATCTAGTTTACTGCCTTATAGTAAGTAGGAGTTACTGAACGTAACAGAATCTTTTCTTTTTAGAATATTGTGTCTCCTGGTTACATTTCTGAGCATTGGTTTTCATTGTGCAGCCTGTATGCTGATTTTGAACAAAGGGAGAGCATGTACAATAGAGAGGTATTTTATATTTTATTTTTTTATGTGTGCATGTACAGACAAATGATTTATAACGTTTTACAAGTGAATTAATTCTTAAGTCCTTAAGTCACCTTATTCCATTCCTGTGCGCTGCTACCCACAAATATTAATTTCTAATTATAAGAACATGTTCTTGGAGAGTGAAATTTCCTTTGGATAATTTAAGTTATTTTTTTCCTTTAAAGCACTAGAACTTAAATATTTTTACCATTTTTATGCAAAGCTTATGACTCTGAATCAGTTATTGTGTTTGGCTTTTAAATTCATTATGGTACATTAGTTGTTTGACTGTGTGCTTCACATCTTAGTTTTCCCTTCTATAAAATGGAGATATTTGTATTACTTATTTACTTCTAGGGTGGTTGTGAGGATGGACCTTTTTAAGGTCTTAAAACATTGTAGAAAGGTGAGAATTGCCCTTTACATGTAATTGAAAAAACCCTCAAAAACTAAATGTTAAAAAAAGTTACAGTTGCTGTTTTGTTTTTAGGAATGCCTCTGAGTTACTAAAATGTTGGCCCTGTTGGACCCTCCATGCACGATCTTATACTACTGTGCTTTTCGTTGCCTTGTTTCTATGATTTTTTCTGTCTTCTCACTGCTAGTGTGCCTTCTCCAAAACATTAGTCCATCTCTCGTATTCCTTTCTAATTAGTTGCATTTTACCTGGGAACTAGATAATCCCACTCTTTAGGATTATTCCTAGTAAGAGTGACTAGACTGAGTATTGGAGGAATCTTATTATAATGCGTGAACCAGAACTTCTGTGGAGAGACTGACATTTATATTGGTTGTTCAGACTTTAAAAAATTATTTTGAAAGTATTGGTAGTTGTGCTTTGGATCGTAGAGACTTGCCAGATAATTGATCTCTAGGTAAATCTTGTATTTTTTGTTTGGTTGGAACCTCTGATTTCATTGGTATCAGTCACTTCCAAATGCAGATCTGCAACTGCTCTGCAATTTAAAATTTCAGAGAATTGCTTCTGGGCACTGAAAAGCTGAATGACTTGCTCCAGTCACAGCCAGTGTTTGTGTGAGGTGGGACTTAGACTGAGGCTTTTCTGTGAGACGGAGACAAACCTTCTCTCCCTTATTTCAGACTGCCTGCCTTTCAAAGTCTTTGCTTTCCACGTTTGAAATTAGACCAAAGTAAGAATTGTTCACGAAAAATTAACAAATTTGTCTTTGTTTTTCATTTGAAACAGAACTCTTCTGGCTCATTTCTTGACTGATACTGAATTAGAATAAGTAAAAGCACAATAGGTATCACAGCAAAAACAAGCAGTGTTTAAGAAAAAAATAGAACACTTACTCATTTCACTGGTAGTAGCTCAGTTTCCTCGTCTGGAAAATAAGGGGGTTGGACTTGGTGACATCTGAGAGCTCAGTGTCTTTAGCTCAACAATTAAAGGTGCCTACTGGGTGCAGGACAGTGACTGTGCTAATTGCTGAAAGTTGAAAACCAGCATATTCTTCACTTTTGTGATCTGCTGTAAGGGATGTGAACACCAGTGTCTGCATTTATAGGTTTAAAGTAGAATTGATAATGGGGGCAAAGGAGGAATTCACACAAAGGGCTTGAGTAATGTTTAAACATGGAAAGAACATAGGATCATCTGATCATTGCGTTTAGGACTGGACAGTAAATTAGAGCCCAGCTAGTCCAGCCTCCCCCTCCATTTTACACAGGAGGAAACAGAGGCTGGGGAGATTTTTATATTTGTCAAGATAACAGCTTTTCTAGAAAGAACTTGGAAGAAGGGGAGGAATATAGCTTTTCTGAGCATGTCTGTCTCTAGACATATTCTATATTACCCATTTTTTAGAAGTAGTGAGTTTGCATGCTGTTAAGATAATGATAAATTGACTGAATGGTGCTTTAATAAAAACTACCATTCCACTACACAATAGTATATTTAGGATATATTCAGAATCATTTTTTCACCACTGAACTTTGTACGCTGCTTTTAAAATCTGCATCTGATAATGCTATGCAATCTGGATCGTTTAGCAAACGACAATATACCTTTTTCATATAAGAGTTAATCAGTAGCCAGGGTGGTTTTACTGGTTGATTATATTAGAAGGAAAAGATGTTCCCCTCTTGTACTTTGTAAGCTTTAACATTTATATGGTGTTGTTTATAAAGAGTAAGGGTTTTTTAAAAAATTGAAATTTGAAAAAAAATCAAGTTTTTAAACACCATAATTAATTTTCACTTAGATTAATTTATGTTCCAGTTTTTAATGAGAGTTTTAGACCATTTTTGTTTCGTGTTTAGCTGCATTTTTTGAAGAGTTGCTCTTGTTTCCCGGCCCCCGTCTCTTTCCCTCCCTCCCCTCCCCCAACTTTTACCTGCAGATTTGCATGTTTGACCTAGCAAAGTAATTGGGCCCACAGCAACATGGGCGTGCCTCCCTTAGACACACTTAGTTTCATGTATGACTCATAAGCTGAGGCACAGACACCACTTCCCCAATCTACAGGAGCCATTTTAACAGCCCCAAACTGCTGGATCAAATCAGGAGGGATGAAACCTATTTAAGGTAACTGTTTTGGTTTTACCTTCGGTGCTTGTTGGCTCAATAGTATATTCTACACTAAGAGAGGTTTTACCTGTCTTAGAGAGTGTTCCCTACCCCCCCACCCCCTTTTCTCTCTCTCTCTCTCTCTCTCTCTCTCTCTCTCTCTGGTAATATATCTAGTTAGTCACATGCTTGATTGTACTTAACTATCTGGGAAAAACAAAGAATACTATTTCTGGTAGGTTTGAGGCTTTTCCTGATGAAAGTACTTTGGACATTTTATATCATGGAAATCATTGTCAGTATGACGTGAGAAAAGAACTATTAATTTAAAAGAAGAGGTGATATTTTGGGGCTTATTTTTGTTGTAAAACCAAAACACTAAGTCAGATTTCATAATGGTAAATGTCTAAAATTTTCTGTTTTCCTCAAGCAAGTGAATCCTTAATTATAGGAGATCATAGTAAACCTAAGCAATTAGTAATAAATAGATTTTTACAACATGTATCGTACGATATTTAACTTTACGGCTTGGAGTATAGAGACAACTGAGCAATCTGTCTCTGATATAGATGACTTAACTAATACTTTAGATTTAGCTAAATTGAGATTTTTTTTGGTTATACATTCATATCAACCATTTAAAAAATTTTGTTTTAATTTTCATGCAATTGTTTTCTGAGAAATGTGGTAGCATTTTCATGTCTGCTCTGAGGTCAATTAAAGGCATTTTTTTGAGAGACATTTCTTTAAGGAAAAAAAGATTATAATTAGGTTGTTAAGAGTCAAATATGTTGGCCTTTCACCTGTGTAGTAACTGTTATTAAAGTTGTGAAAAGAGGAAAATAAGTGATATGGATTGTAGAGACTCTCTTATTTTCAGAATGTTGAGAAATCTATTGAAATTAAAACACAAATTTCATTGAAAAGATAGGTCTTGAGAAAGCTAAGTATTAATACTAGGTTAAGCTAATTATGATTCAAGAACTTAAATGAAAAATATTTGTACAGGCTTTTCTAAGTCAAATTTGATTGTGACAGTATTAACCTACTTCTTTGGGACTTCCCTATGTAATTTTCTGAGTACTGAGAGCCCTTCAGATGAAAGGGAGTCTATAAATGCATGCAGTTATTGTTCTTTACTCTTTTGGAAGGAAAGGTCTCAGTATTGTTTGTTTATTTGTTTGTTTTTATGAGAAAGTCATTCAAAGTGCTTTTTGCCTGTTGACCTGTGAGCAGCAGCTTGTTCCTTCTCTCTCCCTCCCTCTCCCTCTCTCTCTCTCTCTCTCTCTCTCTCTCTCTCAAACATTATCAGCATAGTCAGCCACTTTGAGTAAGCAAATACTTTCTTCTCTCATTCTTTCTTGTGTGCCTTGGTGGGGCCACCAACCTATGGGGGAAAAAGTCAGTGAAGGACCAAATGCAAGGCAAAAAACAACTAGATGGTTTATTTTTTGGGGGGGAGCAAATGTAATTACATACAAAGACAAACTGTGTAATATATTAGATGTGAGTATACAGCATGATATAAAAAAACTTGTCATATATAAATATTATGTATAAATATAGAAATCAGACTGATCTCTTAATTTCCAAGCCTAATGTACTTTCCCCACAGTCCTTATCTTTTCTGGAGCTCTACTGGATTTGACGTCCTGGAGTATCTTCTTTCCTTTTTGGGTTTAGGTGACGCTGCTTTCTTCTGGACTTCCTTCTACCTGACCACTTCTCTCAGTTTCCTTTGCTGGAACTTCACCCATTTCATGCCCACTAAATGTGGGTGTCCTCAACACGCTGGCCTGGGCTCTCTTCTCTTTCCTTTATTCTTTTACTTAGTGATTTCATTATGAGTTTAGTTCAGTTTATATCTTTATGGAAATGATTTCCAGATCTGTATCACTAGCTGTAATCTCAATCTTGCATCATCAGCTGCCTGTGAGATATTTGAAAGTGGGTGCTCAGCATGTTCTGCACATACACACACGCACGCACGCAACATGTCTAGAATAGAACTTATTTCCCTCCAAACCCGCCCCACTTCTGAACTCCCCTTTTACTGTGAAGGTTACCAACTTTTTTCTTTTACTTTCAAATATCTATCCTTTCCTACCTTTCAGACTTTCTTCCCACCGTCCCAGCCCAGCAATATTGGCCTCTTTGCAATTCTTGACTCTCAATGGAATACTCCATATCTCCATCTCAGTGCCTTTGCATTCGTTGACTGTGCGCATATCTGGGATGTTTGCTTACCTCTTACCAGATTATTAGAATCCCAGTTCAAGCGTTCGCTCTGATTCTACCTTCTGTATCCCCAGTGCCTAATCCAGTGCTTTGCACAAAGTTAGAGCATAATAAATGTTAGTTGATTGCTTGCTGGACTGAAGGTAGTTAACTATTTTCTGTGCCATGATGGCCATCCTTTGCAGAACTAGATAAATTGAATTGTTGGCTACTCTGTGCTGCCCTTGGCTCTTGGCTTCCTTATATACCTGAGGTCAGAGGCTGGTGAACCTCAGAGAAACTGGCTCTTTGGTCTTCATCGCTATGGCCCCTTGTAGCACCGAGAATTTCTACACCTTGGTTTACCGAGCCTCTGGAAGTTAAGGACTTAGAGCTGGTGAAAAGGAATGATTTAGTTTAACATTTCAAAGGACAATAAGAGATAACACCCTGAAGCCCTGTGCCTGCCCTGATGACCAACTAGCAAAGAGGTATGTATGTGTTATTGGAACAATGCTAGGATCGTAGAGCTGTAAAACTGTAAGAAACCCCAGAGGCCATTTGGTTCAACCTCCTCATTTTACTGATGAGAAAACCGAGGTAAACTGGGTTAAGTGACTTGCCCTGGGTTACACAGCTACTAAGTGTCTGAGGCCACATTTGAACTCATGTCTTGGGGGTGGAGTGGGGTGGGTTTGGGGGAGGGAGGTTCTGGGTTTACTGTGCCACCTAGCTAAAAGCTTTCCCTTTTTAGGTCACTAGATTTCGGCAAGATAAAATAATTTCCATTGTGCCCTAAGGCATTCCTTTGAGGCTGGGGAAACCCTTCTTAACGCTGCTGGCTAGATAATGTACACTTCATTTTTTTTTTTTTTTTTGGTATTCCTTTTGTTATATGAATGAGGGAGGGAAAGTTTCTTTGTCCAGCTGATGCCCTGATACGATCTGTATAGCTTTTATGCCAGTCCATGGCTCTTGTAGTTTGAGACATCTGGCATGCCTCACTGGTTCTATATCTTTTCTACAGCCATGCTGAACACTGTGCCCTTACTTAATTGGAAATGGGAAGAGAGCCAACAAACTGCATTGCTAGAAAGCCAATATCAGTTGTTTCTGTCAGTTGTTTATTGGAATAGACAGTCCCTTGACTGTCCAAGAATCTGTGGCTGATCGAGGGTAGGGACTGTGTCTCTGAACCACTCTTGCTTTTCAGTTATCCAAGTCAAATGGGGTTGATCTGGGGGCATCCATTTGCAAGAGTACTCTACCGTCGTTGGCATGGATATAAGCAAATACTATTAAAATGGATTCTGTTAGAAATCTCTTTTGAGTCTCAGCTGTTAATTCAACAGTGATTTTTTTTTTTTATCAATCAGATTCTCAGTCGTTTTCTTCAACAAAAACCCATGAAGGCCTATGCTTCTTGTGTTGTTAATGAAGGGGATAACAGAAAGAGATTCTGAATTGAGGTCATGATTCCTGGATGTAGTCTTTTGGAAATTATGAGAATTTGCTAGTCACAACTTGCTGTTTGTAGGTTTCTTTGTGCCCCTTGCATTTTGTCTTGCTAGACCTGTCAGGTACGTTTTACAGCTCGTCTACTTATCAGCCTTCTGAGCCGACCAGTAAAGCTGTTTTCCTGCCCAAAGTGCCCTGGACCCTTTATATCCCTCCCACATGCGCTGGCATGGTAGTTGTATATTCAGAGTATATTCTGGTGACTCATTTACTCATTTTTTGTCTTTTGGCATTTTTACTAGCATTGGACTAATTAAATTTTAGAACTGGAACAGACCTTGAAGATTATCTAGTTCAGTCCTTTCGTTTCTCATTGGAAGAAATTGAAACTCAGAGGCCAAGGCCACACAACAAGCTGATTAGTAACAGAACTGGGACTCAAACTCAGGTCTCCTGATATCCCTTCTAGTACTTTTTCCTCTCTTCTTTGCCAGTCAGGCCAATGGATCCTCCATGTAGTTGTCACTCCCATCTGAAATGAGATCTACAAATAATGCAAAGATCTGAAGTGTTTACTTTTTAATTTGTACGTGCCCAACTTAATATCAGTGATACAAAGTAGTCTTGGATCTAATTAATTGTTGAATTGATTAAAGACTTTCATTAGGGCTTATTTTCCTATGTCTTTTGGCTGTAATATGCCAAGGAAGGGGGAGATGAGATGAGAATTCCATCTGTTAATGGGAACAGGTGCAAGAGCATGGGAAGGGGGAGGAAAGGAAATAAGCATTTACATAGCTCCTGTGAGGTACCTGGAACTGTGCTGAGTGCTTTACAAATATTATCTCATTTGATCCTTGGAAGGGCAGGTGCTATTATTGTCACCATTTACAGTTGAGGAGACTGAGGCTGATGTTAAATGACTTTTTCAGGGCCACACGGCTAGTGTCTGAGAATGGATTTGAACTCATCTGGCCCTCTACTGTGCTATCTATATCTAGCTACCTCTGTCCTAGATTGCTAAACTAAAAAAAATTAAATTAGGAAATCCTCTTTCTCTTTTTTTTAAAAAAGGGTTTTATTGGTGACTTTACAAATCATTTTCAAATAAACCCTTCCCCTCAATATATACAATATGTTACAATAATGTAACAAATAAAAACAACTAAGTAAAATCAGGTGACATGGCTAGGTCTGACAGCATGCAATGTTCTGTACGTATAATTCTACACTTCTCCAAAGAGAGAAGGGAAATATTTTTTTAATCTCTTCTCAGGGACAACATTGGTCATTATAATTGCACAGGATTTGGTTTCATTTTAGTGTTATTTTCCTGGTTCTGCTTTACTTCACTATCACTCAGTCCATGTAAGTTTTAGAGGTTCCTATTTCTTTGGAATTTATGCAACTTTAATTCTGATTTTAGGGATTGGCTATGCTTATAAATTTGTGGTCAGGGATCATTGTGGTGTGTGTTTAATGCTAAATATTCCAGTATATCAGAGTATACATTTTAAAATTTACAGCAATTTTCAGCACTTTGGGAATAACTAGTTTGACTTTTCTTTGGTTTTGTGTAAAAAATTCTTTTTTTGGAAACATCTATTTTAAAAAATCTGTTTTAAAATAAAGTCTCTAAGCTCCATGTGTGAATATTGCAGAGCACTCTTATCTTCCAGTTAGGAAACTAAGCAGACAGTAATAGAACAACTAGAGGTTTTGGACTACAATAAGATGAAGCGTTGGTCAGTTGGAGAAGCCAGGTTAGGGTTCCAGTGCCCCTTACATGTCTGAGCTTTCTGTGCTCCACATTGTAACCAAATTGCTGTTTTCTGTTCTGCCTTCTTTCCTCACCTTTATTTTGATGGACTGTACCCTCTATCCGGAGTGAGTTGCCCTGTTCTTGAAACCTCCCCAAAGCCTCCTCTGACGCTGCTGATGTACCCCCAATTTCTTCCCTCCTTATTGTCCCTTGGGTTAAAATTATTTCTGGTAGTCCCCGCCCCCCAGTCATTGGATTGTAAGCTGCTTGAGAGCAAAGCCTCCTCCCCAGCTGCAAAAATAGTTGTGTGATGAAGAAATGGCTCCCCAAACACTCCTCCATTCATAAGCTTGCTGCACTTGATCCAGTCTGGCACTCTGCCAAGGGTCAAGGATACTGAGAAAGAGTAAAAACAATGCCTAGAAGTTTACTTTCTAATGGGAGAAGGGACTTTCTAATGGGCATACCAAAGATGCTAGCTACTATGTAGGAAGAAGGCAGAGTTTGATCTGAAAGCATTGAAAGCATGGGGGGGGGGGCATTTGTTTACTCTGATTCTGTTGATGGACTTTGGGCAGTTAATAAATGTTTGTTGATTGATTCATAGGTTTGGGGAGGCAATACAGAAAAAAGAAAACTATTGTGCCCTTTACCTCTGTAGTCAGAGGACCTGGGTTCAAATCTCACTTTTTGTCACTGTTACCTTGGACACACATCCTCCCTGACCCCCAGTTTCCTTATTTTGCTAAATGAAAGGGGTTGGGCCTGATGCCTCTTTTGAAATGACCCTTCTAGGCTCTATGTTTCTGATCTACAGCTCTTAGGAGCCATGTTTTTAGCTTAGTCTTTCAGTGATCAAAAAGTAATTGACTTAAAGTGTATTGATTCAGCCTACTTTGATGAGGAAGGAAGTCAATATATCAATTAGGATGAATTAAAAGTTTAAGCCTGGAGTAACTCAAAGTAGCTGCATTGGGGGAAGAAACAGATAAGGATATTTGCTGCTTCTAGACGGTGATTCTGTTGTAAAGGAGTTAGGGAGCTTAACAACCAAAGAATTAAAAAAAATAATTATTATTTTGGAGAGACCTTACTGGAGTTAATTGATCAGCTCTGTCATAGTAGTAGAACTAGAGCTACAATCCAGGACTCCTGACTTTCTTGTCCAGCATTCTTTTTTATTATAACTTGTCTTTGTGGACAAGTTTTTACTAAACTTTGGTCTTCGGAAGCCTACTTCCTGTTCTCTGTTCTTTTGGCAAGGCTGTTAGGCCACTTGAATTTTGAATACCCACCCTTGAAAAGGGCTGCTAAGTGGTGAAATGGATAGAGCCCTGGGCCTGGAGTCAGGAAGTCCTTAGTTCAGATCTGGCCTCAGGCACTTACTGCTTGTGTAACCCTGGGTAAGTCACTTAACCACACTCAGCAAGGAGTATCGAAGTGATTTCTTAGGTTTGTTGTTTGTGTGCCACCATGTCTGCTGAATTTAGTTTAGACTTAATTCTGAGATTCCCTTTTCATTCAGTACTTTTTTTGGTAGGGGAAATAATTTTCATTCTAAACTTATTTGTTAAATTTTATTGTGTGTAAGGCATTATTATGAATATCATTATATATGAAAGGTTAGGAGATGGTGTGTGTGTATGTATGTATATACTTTATAATTTTCAAAGGACTACTATTTGTTTAGAAGTATATTGATATTTTATCCTTATAACTACCATATCATTTTAAAATTAATAATACTCTATCCAAAACAATTTTGAAATTTTAATACTTTGTATTGCCTGTTGTACTAACATGTATATACATTTAGTTTATGTTGCATATGATTATTGCATGTGCATGGTTGGTGTCTCCCTAATTAGATCATAAGCCCCTTGACAGCAAGGACAGCATTGCTGCGGCAAAATCGAGTGCTGGGTTTTGAGTACAAATCCTACCTGAGACATATATTAACTTGGTGATGATGGATTGCCATTTAGCTTCTATGTCTCAGTTTTCTCGGCTTTAAAATCAGAATAGTAATGCTCACAGTACCTATCCCGACAGATTTGTGAGCCGTATTTTTGTGAATTTTGAAACACAGTATAAATGTGAATTATTATTTTGATGTCCCACACAATAGGAAGATTATGAGGCTTGAGGGATAGGGGGTTTGTATCATCTTCCCTACACAGGAGGGAGATTACGGTAGCTTTGGGAGCTAGGAGACTGAAATTGTAGGTTCTAGACTCAACTCTTTTTGGCCCCTCCCCCCCCCCCCCCCCCCCCTTTTTTTTTTGTGATTCTGGGCAAGTCCCTTTACTCCTTTTGGTTTCAAGCTTGGTCAGGTGAAGGAGGCTGAACCTACACAATGTCTGAGGTCCTTTCCAGATCTGATTAGTACGGAAGTATAATTGTGAAGTTCTTCATATGTGGGCTACTATTAAGTCACTTTGACGTAAGAGATTTTGAGTCTTTTTTTTTTTTTCATTTGTTCCCTGCTTTTGGAGAATCTGAGTAGATCTTTTGGAAACCTAGTAAGTACATTTATATTGATCACCTTTTGTTAGATTTCCAGTAATGTTTTACTTTTTGATTTTGCCAGTGAACTCAGGAATATGCATGATCTCTAAGCTACCTATGATGAAATTTCAATCAGAAATTCCTAATTTAGCTCTGGCTGTAAATATCCATTAGTTTTGACTTTATCATATATTGATTCTGTGCTTTTCTAAAAATTTATCTCAAAAGGTAAAGGGATTTAATTGGCTTCTTTATTCATTAGGTATGGAAGTAGACCTTAGGGTTTTTATTGATTATATTTTGAGCACTGAAAAAACAATAGTTTTCTGAACCAGAATAGCCAAGATTAGAAGTTAATTAAAAAACTTTAGGCCAAGTAAAATGACTTTATATTGCAATTGATTGGGTGACTGTTATACAAAGTCTGAGGACTTGGAAAATTATTACAAGAAAATTATTATTATTAGCTATTAAACAGGAATCTGAAAAACCAAAGCTATATTTTAATTGTGGGGAAAAGTAAGATGACAAAGCTGAAATTAATGAAATGTACAGAACTTTGTATAGAGTAGGTACTTAGTAAACATTAATTAAGTTGGGGGAAAAACAAATTAGGTGTTCTAATCTCTGATTTCTTGAACTAGTATAGAAAACATCACTGAATATAAACGTCCATTGATTTAAGATTGTGTGAAGTAAGTTAATGAGGTATGTGCAAGTAGACTAGTCATCTGTTTAAGGATATCATTAAAGTAATATTTTTGATCAGTCACACATATTTGTTATGTTAAGGAATTGCATGTTGATTTGTTCAATTATTAGTTCTCAAAGAAAGCGATTCATTCAGTGTGATTACCTACTGATCTTTAGTGAAATGTGCAGCTGAAGAAAGGGAAGCTGAGAACTGAGGAAGAAAACTGCTAGTGACTTGGCCACCACTTTGTGAGAGAGATTTGTTTAACTTTAGTGTCTGTAAAAACTTTTTTTTATTGATTCCTTTTGTTTTTATATTACCTACAATTTGTCCTATATACATATCTCCTCCAGTGTCCCAGAGAACCAGCCTTTATGACAGTGTTAACCTTTTAAAATATTTTGATAACTGTTTCAATAGAATTGGTTTTCTTTGTAATCATACGTATTTTATTTATGGATTTATCAACTATGTTCTGAGAAGGGACATCCAGCACTTAACCATAGGACCTGGAAGAGGGGTGGTGAATCTTTGTTTTCAAGGCCACATGTGACCCTCTAGGTCCTCAACCCTTTCATTGAATCTAAACCTCACAGAACAAATCCCCTTAATAAAAGTAAAACTTGGACTTGGACAGAAGGCTGCACCCAAGGACCTAGAAGGCCACAAGTGGTCTCGATGCTGAAGTTCCCCACCTGGAACATAACAGACATTTAATAAATACTTGTTGACTTGAGAAAGGGGTCCGTAGGCTTCATCAGACTACCACACAGAAAATGTTAGATAACTACTCCTTACTTGTAATATTGAAGAAGTAAAGAGAAAGGGGAAAAAATTTAGCATATCTACATATCAAGATCTAGCTTATGTGAATGAAAAGTTACTCGGCATTCCTTTTTATTAGAACGCCATTTAACTGAGTTTGATAGGAAAGAACTATCATGCTTCCTGATCTCCTACTGGAAGGCCATAACCAAATGCTCCTTTGTCCCTCCCTTTGGCTAATTATTCAAATGATTGATAAACTTTTTTTTTTTTTTAATCACTGCTCACCATTTATAGTGATGGTATGGAATGTAAAAGATAGTAGCTACATGAAGGTCATCATCTCAAAAACTCTCCCACATCCTAACAATCAGAGAACTAACCTTCTCTGAGGAGAAGGGAGAATTGACCACTGTATTTCAATTAATATAGCTTGGGATTTATTTCCATATTATGTATTTACATTTTAAGAATCCTTTGAATATGTTAATCTTTTATGACAAAGGTCACTTAATTATTAATATTCATGATATCTTTTAGCCTGTTCTGGACATAATGCTATGCACAGAGCTAGGTAAAGGGGCGTTAAAAGGGCAAAGGGCCTTTTATAAAATTTATCTGAGGATGGAGAAGAACGGCAGAATTTGATTAAAGAAGGGAAAAACATCTGGTGACAAATAAAAGACCATAAAGAGTTGTAAACAATTCCTGAGGTCCGTGTGATTACCAGAGAGATAGGGAAGGGAGAGGCAGAAAGTAAGATGGCATTTAATTTGTGGTTTAAATTTAAATGAGCATGAAATTGGAGTATGTTCTTAAGTGAAATTCATTTGAGCATAGTTAGTGGTTCAACATGCATGAGTGGAACATGTATCACAGAAAACTGGAAATCCTTATTGGCTAGTGAATTTAAGGAGAGTCATTATAAAAATAGCCCCTAAACTAAAGAGGTAGAGCAGACTAGATAGTCCTATGAGGAGTCAATTTAAAGAGAACATTTTTCATCTTGCTGCCTTTTGACAGATGATGGAGGTTTGGGGAGGGCTGTTCTTTGCTATATGGGTGTCCACGTTACAGAAGTTTCTATATTTATTAACCTAACAAGGTTTTAAAAGTTAACTTGAAGTTAACTTCATTTTGTAATTGTGGTTTGCAGAGTTTTTTCTGAATATAATATAAAGTTAACGTACGAATAAAGGCCAAGTGTTTCTTTGTCATATTGAAATTTAGTCTTCAACGTGGAAATATTTTTTTCTTAATTAAACTGTGATATTTTCTTTCTGACTCTCACATAAACCTATGAACTGCGATATAGTAGATCCGAAGATGTAGTACAGAGGGCAGGAAATACTTGACATTTGTGTGTTCTGTCTTCCTTTTGGCTTCCTGTCAGTTAAACCACCATTGGAGTAACAGAAGCACAGATGCACAGAGCTAACTTGTTCTTGAATTTCCTTAAGGGAGACTAGTTTTTTGGTATCACCTTATAAATACCTTTAAGTTTTGCTTTTATTGCCTGTTTTTGTGAAGTATATTTAAATTGCCAAAGTAGTAAATATTTTGAAATTTCACATGGATGCTATCCACCTAGAGAAAGAACTGATAGAAGTATGCATAGTATGGTTTTTACATATATTTGTAAATATGTATCAAATGGTGGCTTTCTCGAGTGTGGGATGGTGAGGGAGAGGGGAAGACCAAAAAAATTAAATTAAAAAAAATTTCACATGTTGGGGCATAAATAAAAGTTTTTGAGTTAGTGAAAACCTTACCCTGATAAAAAGATATTTAAAGATATTTAAAAATCTTTTCAACACCAGTTCTTTAAATGCTAAGTATCATCCTGGTATGGTCCTCGATAATGAGGAGGCTAAAACTGATGGATCCATCGAGCTCTGGAGTTCTGACCTCAGTGGGGCTACAGGCTAAAGCTGCACTGTGTTTGGCATTAATATGGTGAGCACCTGGCCCCCTAAGGAGGGGCCAATTGGCCTAAGATGGACCAAACCTTCCTTACTGATCAGCAATGAAATTGTATCGATGTGTATACATAGCACTTCCAGCAAAGGGGGAGGACCCCTTTGTCCTCCCTCCTCCAAATGCCAAGTATCACATTCTGATTCAAGAAAGGTGGTTTTATGTAGAAAGAGCGTGTGGCTTAGGACGCAGAGAAGCTATTCTGACGCGTAACATTGGGAAGCTATTTGGTTGCTGCCTCATTTGTAGATATTGCTGACTTTTTTCTTCAAGTTCTTCTAATAAATTAGTGTACAGTGAGTGTAGGGCATCATTATTAAACTGTGTGGAAATTAAAGAGTATTTTGGAAATAATACTTTTTATTAAAACAAAGTTCCCATAAAATATCAAGGTGTCCTTTAGTGTTAAATTGTGGAGCAGAATTCATTGTCCATTATTACCTGAATGTTTGAATTTTTTATGTTAACCTATAAAATATAAGAAGAGCTAGTAAAGGGTTAATAAAACAATTATAACAATTTAAAGCTGCCATGGAAACAAAACTTTTGCTTACCTTCATTCAAACATGATTCATCAGATATGTATTATATGAGAAGCAACAATGGTCTATTCCAACTTGTAGAGAATGTCTGAGGCTAAAAAGAAAAGAATATAAAACTTTTAACAAATTCATTACATTGTATCTTAACAATTTTTTTCCAGATAGTAGTTTTTTTGCCAGATCTTAGCTTTATACTGTTACCTTGTCTTTTAGTATTCTTGACAAAATGCTAATATAATCAAGTCAAAGGACGCATTGCTGATATCTTAAACTTTTTTTAGAAACAAAATGTTAGCAATGTCTTTAACTCTGTTAAAGCACCTAAATACACAAAATAGTAACAAACATGTAAAACTCTAAAATAAGTTCTCTAAAATCTCTGAAACTTTTTTTCTCTTAGCCTTAACTCCAAATAACTCTGGCTCTCATTGATTGGCCAACTGTAGGTCTACTTGGTCGTTGTTTGAGCCCATTGATTGGCTCAGAATGAATGTAAATAGCAATTGTTTCTTTTTTGACTAGAAACCCTGAGGGTCTTCCCCTCCCAGATTAATTTACTTTTTAAAGGGTCATTCTTTGCTTCATTTCTTATTAAGCCTTAATGACTAAATGGACAGTCAAGCTGAGACCTGTTAAAGACCTTAGCTTAAGGTCAAGGTCTCCTATTCATCCAGGGTCATTTCCTGTTGTCCTGATTTATATCTGGCCACTGGACCTAGATGGCTGTGGAGGAGAAAGTGAGGCTGGTAGTGACCTTTCACAGCCCTCCCTCACTTAAATCCAATTCACTTGCATGTCATAGCATTACCTCCCTGATGAAAGACAAACGACAAGCAGCAGACCGTTTATTTGTGCCATGTGTCAAGCCACCTTGCCTGTCATTTCCTCAAACTGTTTTTTTTCCCTAGATACTAAAGTCTCATTGTCACCAACAAGGAAAAATAAAGGCTGTATTAAAAGGGAAAAAAATTCCAAAAGAATATAGTCATTAAAATATACGTCACTTTTTTCTTTCAGCGATTTCTTTATGACATTTATTAAATTCTGTAGTCTTTTAACTGGTATTTTTATTTTGAGGAATTAAAATACATCAATCTGAAATACAAAATTTAATAATAATACTGTGGAGATCAGGCAATAGTTGTAATTTGTGTGATAAAATTTGCATTTAAGGATTTTGAAGGGTCCATTGCTCTTTCCCACAGATATTTGTGCTGCCTTTAGTAGTACCAACCCTATAAAGAAAACTGGGAATTATGTGAAGTAAAACCAGGTTATACTATATGCTTTAGTAAATATTTATTAAGCTCCTATTGTATGCCAGGCAGTGTGGTGAGTGCTGAGGATACAAATAAGAAAACAAAGACAGTCCCTCCCCTCCGGGAGCTCACATGTAAGGCAGGAAACTGAAAAGGGAAGGTACTCAGTAAAGGGGCCTGTGCCCAAACCAAGCAGTTCGACTCATGGCAAAGGAGGAGATGATTGTACTATGGGGCCCTCTTTAAAGGGAGATTATGGAAGGAGGTTTCTGTTTTTATTCAGTTTATCCTCCATGCCTCCAATCAAAGAGGCCGAGGCCACTAAGAGGACCGATGAGGTGTGAGTGGCAAAGCGGAATTAGAGAGCGCTAGCTAAGGGGGATGAATTAAAATGGCATTTCAGTTTGACAAGTGTTCATTAGAGTTCTCCCATGAGAAAAATCCAGGATGAAAATTGGTACAATCCCCATTCTTCAAGAGCTGGTGGTTTGGTTTTTTTTGGTTGTTGTGTTTTGTTTTCTGATAGAGAATACAAATGTACAGTGAACTGAACTTTGAATTAAGCAGAAGAAGAAAGCAGTCTGGATTTTCTTGAGGAGCTCCTTAGTGATTCCAAACGTGTCCCAGAAATAAGAACCATATTTTTAATCCCAGTATTCTACTGGCAGTTATGTATGGCTACAAGCCATGAAATACTGTAGTCTCATAACAATAAAAAATTAGTATCATTTGGAGGTTAAGGAAAACCACGACAGGTTTGACCAGGGCTTTTAACCTAAAAGAAACTTTGAGTAGCAGGATATCACAAAGAAAATGAATGAGCAGTAAAAATGAGGCTGGTCATGTGATAAAGGCAAAGGATAGGGTGGACTGAAGTGTACCACTGGTATCCTCTGTTATGCGAGGAACGAGAGAGGCTTCAGCGTGTCGCTTCAGCGTGTCAGGCGGACTCCTTTCTCTCTGGGGAACACATGGGAAGACCCAGACAGAAGTTGCACCCAATGCTTAAGTAAGGGCACAGGGGAGGAGTCCTCATTGCTGAGCGTGTAGATCCATTTGAGTATGAAGAGCAAGGGTTAAAGTTCAGGCCTTCTCTGACCTAGAAACTTGCCTGATAGTCTTCTGTAATCAGTCATAACATAGATTTAAAAAAATAAGCTATTTGTACTTCTGTGGTAAAAGAATTAAATCTATTTTCAAAAGTTTAAAGGGAAAATCCCTGAGTTCAGTTTAATTCATAGGATGAATTCTTACCAGAGTTCCTGACTTAAAAAAAAAAAAAAAAAGAAAAAGCACACTGAAAACCTAAGCATGTCAAAAAACAAAAAAGGAAGAGTGGACCACAAATTAAGCTAAACTTTTACAATACAATTTTTAAAAGTCTGTATTGAATTTGACAGTATAAATTCATGACCTGATTTTTGAATCCCTAAACTTTTTATCTGTGTGATTTTCATTGTGATTTTCATGATTTCATTCATGTTCTTTTTGGTTTCCCCCCCTTTGGAAGCACTATCACTACCCATCTCTTGGAACAAGTAAGTTTAGTTGTGAAAAATATTAACATGGTGGTTATGTCTGAGAATGTATATGCCGCGTTACTGCACCACCCTCTGTCAACAGGGTGGGAAGCATGCTTCATGATCAGTCTTCCAGAGTAATTATTGGTCACTGCATTGATTTTCCTTTGTATAATTATAGGAGATACGTATGGACCTTGATGAGCAAACCCTTTGCCAGTGTAGGCTAGCACTTTACCTTCAGCTTGGTAGCCTTAGGGTAGACTTGAGCCCTGAAAAGTGTTCCTAGATTTTTAGCTGCCACTTTGTAGTCATTGTATAAATTATTCTCCTGGTTCTGCTTATTTCACTCTGCATCTGTTCGTATAAATCTTACCAGACTTCTGACTTCTTACTTTTATTGTTGTAAATATTATAATCATGTCATTTCTTATGACCTAATAACATTACACCCCATTCCTATACCATAAATTCCCCCCAATCACTGGGTATCTTCTGTTTCCATTCTTTTGCTACAACTAAGAGTGCTATAAATATTTTGTACATGAATCATTTCCCTCTGCCTTTGGCTGATTTGGGATATTTGCCTGACAGTGCTGTAACTGGACTGAAGGCTATACAGTTAAGTAATTTTGGGGCTGTAGTTCCAAACTGCTTTTTAGAATAGTTGAGCCAAGTGACAGCTCTGTCAAGAGTACATCAGTGTGTCTGTCTTTACACGTTGCTCATTTTAGCTCAGAACTGTTTTAATTTGCTTTCCTTGGAGTATTAAAAAGAAATATTGATATGTTTTGTTTTTGTCTCACAGAACTTTTTCAGTGTGTCTCTCCCTCTTTCCCCTTCAGAGAGCAATCTATTATAACAAAGAATTTTTAAAAAGGGGAAAAAAGTTCAGTGTAAATAACTAAGTCTGACACTGAATATGTAGTGTTCAACATCCATAGGTCACTCTCGCTGCAAAAAAAAAAAGGGAGGCCCTCTCATATCTCTTCTTTGCAGCCCTTCTTAATGATTATTACATCGCAGCATTCATTCTTGATTGCTTTGTCTTGCTACTTATTTACATTGTTATAGTCATAATATACACATTCTTAATTGGCTTGGCTTACTTGATTTTTAAAATATGATTGTTGATAACTTTTTTGAAACCTGTCTCCTATTCTTGCCCTTTGACAGTTTATTAGAGAATAGTTCTTCTCTTACATATTTGAATCAATTCCTTGTGTGTCTTGAATATCCAACTTTTATCAGAGAATTTTGTTGCAAAGATTTTTTTTCCCCAGTTGACTTTCCCTTGTAATTCTGACTGTATTGATGTTGCTTATGCTAAAGTTTTGCAGTTTTTAGGTACTCAGAAATTCTCTATTTTCTCTGGCCTCTCAGGTCTCTTCCAGCTCTAAATTGTATCTGTAATGTGCCGGGCACTACGCTAAGGGCTTTACCACAGCACTGGTAGATAGATACTGCTAATATCATGCCTATTTTACGTTAGAGGAAACTGCAGTAGACATTAAGTGACTTTGAGGCTGGATTTGAGCTCAGGTCCTCCTGACTCCAGATCTGGTGCTCTTGCCAGTGTGTCACCTCTCGGATGATCTTTAGCTGTTGTTTGGTCAAGATATCTTCCTCTTACTTTGGTTGTAAAAGATACTTTTTTCCCTTCTCTGATGTTTATGGTATGGTCCTTTTATATCTAGATAATGTTTCCATTTGGAATTTTTATGGTATGTTTACTAGAGTTCTTCATCAAGAGTTAACCAGTGTTGGACAAAATTCTTTTTTTTGCCAGTTCTCAGGTTAAAACTTGCTTTTTATACACTCACCGCTCAGGGAATAGTTGGCAAGGTTTTGGCGTGTTCTGTGCTTTTGTAATTGTCTTCCATCGAATAACTTGGTTGTTCTTCTAGAAGGGATGTAGAAAGTTCTGTATTTCAGAATCAGAAATTGCACTTTGTATGTTGTATATAGGATTTCTCATGGAAAACTTGACCGGTGCCACTTGGGTCAAGGAAATCTACCTTAATGCCTATCATAGTTCCTGTACATAAGCTTTCAAATCTCTAACTCACTTGTGACATCCTCTATAATGTAGGATTCTCATAATACTAGGATTTGACCTTTTAACGAGGAAATTTGAACAGTAAATTGTTTTATAGAACAAAACTTTATATTTTATACCAAATACACTTCAACTTTACTTTAAGAGTAAATTTAATGTTAGCAAATGGAAAATGTTCTTTTATCTTCTGATTATCCTAGATGTTTAATGTGATACTCTTTAAAAGTCATATCTTTATTTGAGTTACATTTAAATTCAATTCTAAAACTATTGTTAGGCACCTGCTATTTTTTTATGTTAGGTATCATGGGAGATGTAGAAGAATTGTGAGATTCTGACTCCTGCTCTAAAGTAATTTAGAGTCTCAGTGCAAACAGTGCTAGAGACAGCATGGTGTACTAGCGGAAAGAACACTGAGCCTTAGAGTCAAAGAACCTTGTTCATTTTGCCTCCACGTTGGACTAGATGATCATTAAATCCTTTTCTAGCTCTTCAAACATTCCAAGTTCTTGTAATTAAAAAACAACACAAGAGGGTGTACAATTAATTTTAAATACATGATATAGAATTTATAAGAGGACAGAGAAGCCTAAAGATCAGGATAGGTAATAGTAGGAATTAATTTCCTTTTTTTTTCTTTTCCTCCCTCATTTAATATAGTATTTTATTTTTTCCAATTACATGTAAAGATAGTTTGTTCAACATTCACTTTTAGAAGATTTTGAGTTCCAAATTTTTTTTATTCCCTTCTTCCTCTCCTCTCTCCTCCCCAAGATGGCAAACAGTTTGATATGTAGGCTTCTGATATATAAGCTATACATGTCCAATCATATTAAACATATTTACACATTAGTCATGTTGTGAAAGAAGAATCAGAAAAGAGGAGAAAAACCACTAGAAAGAAAACAACAAAAAAAGAGAAAACATTATGTTTTGATCTGCATTCAGACTCCATAATTCTTCCTCAGGACATAGCATTTTCCCTCTTGAGTCTTTTGGCATTGTCTTAGATCATTGTATTGCTGAGAAGAGCTAAGTCTATCAAAGTTGATGCTTTGCAGTGTTGCTATTTTCATTTCCTTTTTAGGAATAAAATTGCATTATGTCATTATTATGGTTAGAATGTTTTTGTTCTCATGGATAAAAAGTGTTTCTCAACTCTTATATAGGTGCCCCTAGTATAGGAATAGATGATGTTCCATATTTTAAATTTAATTTTTTTGTTACTCTGAACATATTTCCCCATAGAAATAATAAAAAGGTGGTTATAATCTCTTAAAGTGTTTTGATCCCAACATGTATCTATGCAAATGATTTTCAGATCTATTTGTTCAGCCTTAACCTTTCCTGATCTCTAGTCTCCAGTCTAGAGATAGCTCCACTATCTCTAATTGGCTATTGGACATTTCAGACTTGATGTTTGAGTATTAAACTTGATGTGTCCAAAACCAAACTCATTAATCTTTTCCTTCAAACCCCTACACCCCTTCCTGAGTTTCCCATTACCATCAAGTATCCGTCAATCTCCCAGGCACGCTTGACTCCTCATTCTCCCTATATCCAATCAATTGCCAGAGCCTGTGGCTTCTACCTTCCAAACACCTCTCCTATCCACACTCCCGTCTTTTGTCTGACACTGCCATCACCTTGGTGTAGGTTCTCATCACCTCACACTCTCAAAGTCAGTGAAGGAACAGTGTTGCTGTTACTGTGTACAGTGTTCTGGTTCTCTTCACTTCACTCTTCATCAGTTCATGTAAGTCTTTCTAGGTTTTCCTGAAATCTGCCTGCTCATCATTTCTTGTAGCATAATAGTATTATATTACATTCATATACCACAACTTGTTAAATCATTTCCTAGTTGATGGACATCAAGGGAATAATTCTTAAGAATTGAGAAGGTGGTTGTAAAATTCTTTGCAGAATATAAAATAAGCAGAGCTAGGAAAACAATATACACAATGATTACAGCAGTGTAAAGAAGACATGGTGATCACAAAACAGTTGAAGTGAATATTGTAAAATTAGGAAGAACAAGAATGGCCCCGAAGAAGAGATATGTGAAGATACCTCTTTGGCCTCCTTTTCAGACGTGTAAATTCTATGGGTGTGGAGCAGTGCATATATTAAAATTTTTTAAATGTATTTTTCTCATTTTTTTCTTCTATTTCTTTTCTATTAAAAATAATTTGCAATATGGAGTGGCTCTATGGGAAGGAGGGGAAATTATAGAGGGGAAAATTTATAGGATGTAAAATCAAATGATATATCACTATTTTTTTTGAAAGAATGATATAAGGGAAATCTAATTGCAGTCATGTTCGTTCTATTGGCTGTGTTGATCTAAATTCCTCAAAAGTCCTTTAGTATAAATTACTTGAAGGTAATTTAGTTAATACCATTAAATTATTAAAGCCAAGTTTACTTTATACTTTTCTGAGATAATCAAAGCAAACCCACAAAATGAGAGCTGCGTTCTTAATAAAGGAGTGATCTGAGGACAAATAGAATTTTCACCAACATGGCTCTCCCTGGATCTAATGTTCTACTCTCCATATGAATCTGAATACTTCTTGATCAGCAAACATTATGAGGTGGTGAGCTTTGACTTTGCCATGGAAATTTTACTCAACTCTTTGCAATAGTTCAGTCACTGTCACAGTTTCAAAATATTTAAAAAATATTTAATATCAGTTGGCAAGATTAGATCACACATGGAGGTGTCCTGGAACGTATCCAATCTGCCAGATTCAGGGCTTTCCTACTGTCAAAACTCTTATTATTTGACATAAACAAAACACCTTCTGTATGTTGAGTGACAACTGAAGAAACATCGTGTAGCAGTGATTCCTAATTTTTTGACTGGAGTTTATTTTTTTGTTTTCAATTCCAAATTTTCTCCCTTCCAGCACCCTTCCCCTGCCCATTGAGAAGGGAAGAAATACAATGCTTATCATACGTAAAAAGCCGTATCAGTGGAGTTTGTTAATTGTCCTACCATTCCCGATTTCTAGTTCTCTTGGTGTTTTTATTTTTTTAATTATAAAATGCCCTGGGATAGTCTTTGAAAATTGGCTTGGAAATCACTTCTCTAAGTAACCTAATACTTAGAGAATACATTGGTAGTTCTCTCACTAATTCGAATTGTAACCTGTGTCACTGTGTTGCTGTGGCTGAAAGATATATTGCCTGAAACTAATCTGGAGATGAGTCTTTTTGAACTCAGTTAGCTAGGTTGGTACTTGGGCAGGAGACATATAGTCCACTTCCAGGTCTGTTCATCAGACTTTCCTGTAGGGCTGCTTAGAATTTTTGCTTTCTTATCTACAGTAACTTTAAATGGAATTTCTATCTTATTGTTGCTGGGTTTTATTAGTAACATCTAGGAATGCTGATGATTTATGTAGGTTTATTTTAATATCCTGCACCTTTGCTAAAGTTATTAATTATTTCAAATAGTTTCTTAGTTGATTCTTTAGGATTTTCTTAGTGTACCATCATATCATCTGCAGAGTGATAGCTTTGTTTCTTCATCGTCTATTGTAATTTCTTCAATTTCTTTTTCTTTCATTGCTAAAGCTAACATTTTTAGTACAATATTGAATAACAGTGGTGATAATGGGCATCCTTGTTTATCCCCATTATATTATAATGTTTTAGATAGATGCTACTTATCATTTTAAGGAAAACTTGATTTATTTCTATATTCTCTAGTGTTTTTAATAGGATTGGGTGCTGTATTTTTGTCAAAAGCTTTTCCTGCGTCTATTGAGATAATCATGATTTCTGTTAATTTTGTTATGGGTCATTTAAGCTGATAGTTTTCCTAATACTGAACTAGCCTTTCATTCCTGGTATAAATCCCACCTGGTTAATAGTGTATTATGTGCATGATAAGTTGCTGTAATATTCAGTGCATCTTTTTCAGATCACCATGCAATAAAAATTCCATATAATAAAGAGCCATTTAAAGATAGAAACAATCAGTAATTTCATCCAAGAGAATGACAATGAGAAAACATACCAAAACTTATGCAGCCAAAGCAATTTTAGGGGAAAGTTTATGTCTCTAAACGTTTACATGAATAAAATAGAGAAAGAGGAGATCAATGAATTGGGCACGAAACTAAAAAAGCTGGAAATGAACAAATTTAAAATCCCCAATTAAATACCAAATTAGATATTCTGAAAATGAAAGGAGAAATTAATAAAACTGAAATTAAGAATACTATTGAACTAATAAATAAAACTAAAACCTGGTTTTGTAACTCCTCATGGCAGCACAGCTGAGGACTGTTGCTGTGAATGATTTTAAGGATCTAATTGCATCGTATAATAAATTCTCTGTTAATGCAGGAATAAACTAAACACTGCTCAGTAAAGCATAACATTCACAGCAATAGCAACTTCCTCAAGCAAAGCCTATCTTTTGATGCGTGTGTGTGTCTCATAACGCTCAGTGTGTCATATGGCACATAGTGCGTGTCATTGTGTCCCCAAAGTCAGAGGCTCCTAGGCTAGTGGCTTCCCTCTCAGGATGCCTCCTTGAGGGTAGCAGAAAATACCACACCACCCACCACTACGTCACTGTAAGAACAATCTCCTTAATGAATATACGTGTCCAATAAGGTCCTCTCTCGTCTTGGCTGAGAGACCCCTCCTCCATGTGCCTGGGTTCCCAAGCAGGGAGCTCTCTGCTCCTGCTTCTTGCCTCAGCTCCTGGGGACTGTTCCTCTCCAAACTCTCCCTGCTGCTGCCTGACAGCAGGCTCCAGGGGCTCCTGCCTGAAACTGCTTTTTCTAGGAAAACACAGCTTAATAGGGCTATATCAATATTCTTACACTTCACTAGTGCTTTCATCTCAATTCACTTATAAAGACCAATGGGCAGGGCTTCTGCCTGAGGAATTAACGCAGATCAACAGACAGAACGCTGATATCACAAGAGTTCTTTCTGTAAGGCCTCCCCTACAAGCACGTTCCCTTAGCTCACTCACTCTTGCTTCTGTCTCAGCTCTGCTTCTCTTTCTACTCACATATAGAAAGGATTCTAGATTTGGAAAAGGACCTTAGAAGTTGTCAGTTATCATCAGCCCTACTGTGTGATGAGTACTTTGCCTAGGAACTAACCTGAGGACCATCTTATCTCAGTTCAGGGATATACCATCAGTCTGGCAGCAGGGTGATGAATTTTTTCCCCCCACTTAATAGTAATGTATTTTTTTCTAATTACATGTAAAGATAGTTTTCAGAATTCATTTTTATAAAGTTTTGAGTTCCAAATTTTTTTCTCCCTCCTTCCTTCACTTTCCTATCTCCCCAAGACGGCAAGCAATCTGATATAGGCTATACATGTACAAGCGTAGTGAAGTCTTTGGGGATTGTCTTAGATTTGTCTTGCTGAGAAGAGCTAAGTCTATCAAAGTCAGTCATCAAACAAGGTTGCTGTTACTGCGTACAATATTCTCCTGGTTCTGCTCACTTCACTCAGCATCAGTCCATGTGAGTCTTTCTGGGTTTTTCTGAAGTCTGACTGCTCATCATTTCTTATACAACAATAATCTTTCACTACATTCACATACCGCAAGTTGTTTAGCCGTTTCCCAATTGATGAGCAGGATGTGAATTATTAGGACCATCTAAAGTTATAGAGAGTTTATTACCATTTGCACAAGAGGGAGGAAAACTCATGTTAATGAAATCATGGATGTTCGAAATATTTATGTGGTGGTGAATGACTACTTGGATGTTCATTTGTCAGATTCTTTAGGGCAAAGCCTGTCTTTTGGGGGACATTCTCGCTGTTAGCTGTTTCTGGATTCCAGATCAAGACACCTAAACTGGTTCAACAAACACTAAACACTTGATTCGTCACTAATTTGCCATGTGACCATAGACAATTTAAATCTTTTCCCCTCTCTGACTCTCAGTTTTCTTGTCTGTGAAAATTATTGTGTTAGGTGCTTGCCAAGGTTCTTTTACATACTTGACATTATTAATAAGATTCTATTGATACATATAAATGGCTGAACAAATAAACCAATTACAAGCAAACTTGGGCTCCTTCTTACAGGTTAGCTCCTGTTTTCAGAGAAAAAAAAAATCTCCTTTGACTGCCCAAACAGGTTTGCTGTGGAGGGTATTTTAACATGTTTATGTGTTCTGAATAGTGTGCATTCTTGTCAGAGGTTTGTTTTGGATTCCCATGAGAAGAAAGTTTTTTCTAGATAGGTTCAGGGGCATCATGAGAAAAGTAGCGCTGAATACAATGATTATTAATGCCTTTATTCTTTATCCTGAAGAAAAAAGTTTAGGCCAGGTTGCTTTTCTTAATTAAAAAAAAATCCTTTCCTTTGTGTGTGATAAGCTTTTTATTGCTTATGTTTTAACATTAGTCATATCCAGATATATATCCCCTCCATGTACTCCATTATAAAGAAGAAAAATTGTTTTGCAAAAGATTTCCATAGTAGTCATGTTGCGTAAGACTAACTATATTCCCCTCCATCCTGTCCTACCCCCCATTTATTCTATTCTCTCTTTTGACCTTGTCTCACCCCAAAAGTGTTTAGTTCTAATTAATCCCTCTTCCCATTTGCCCTCCCTTCTATCATTCCCCTCACCCACTTCTCCCCTTCCCCCTCACTTTCCTGTAGTGTAAGATATTTTCATACCAAATTGAGTGAGCATGTTACTCCCTCCTTAAACCAAATGTGATGAGAGTAAGCTTCATTTTTCCCCCCTCTCACCTTCCCCCTTTTCCCTTCTATTGGAAAAGCTTTTTCTTGCCTCTTTCATGAGAAATAACCTGTCCTATTCCATTTCTCCCTTTCCTCTCCCAATATATTCCTCTCTCACCCCTTAATTTTATTATTTTATATATCATCCCTTCCTATTGAACTCACCCGGTACTCTCTGTCTCTATATGTGTATAATCTCTCTAACTACGCAAATACTGAGAAAAGTTTCAAGAGTTACAAATAGTATCTTTCCATGTAGGAATGTAAACAGTTCAACTTTAGTAAGTCCCTTATAATTCCTCTTTCCTGCTTACCTTTTCATACTTCTCTTGATTCTTGTGTTTGAAAGTCAGATTTTTTATTCAGCTCTGGTCTTTTTATCAAGAATGCTTGAAAGTCCTCTATATCATCGAATGACAATTTTTCCCCCTGAAGTACTATATTCAGTTTTGCTGGGTAGGTGATTCTTGGTTTTAATCCTAGTTCCTTTGACTTCTGGAATATCATATTTCAAGCCCTTCGACCCCTTAATGTGGAAGCTGCTAGATCTTGTGTTATCCTGATTGTATTTCTACAGTACTTGAATTGTTCCTTTCTAGCTGCTTGCAATATTTTCTCCTTGACCTGGGAACTCTGGAATTTGGCCACAATATTCCTAGGAGTTTCTTTTTTTTTGGATATCTTTCAGGAGGTGATTGGTGGATTCTTTCAATATTTATTTTACCCTCTGGTTCTAGAATCTCAGGGCAGTTTTCCTTGATAATTTCATGAAAGATGATGTCTAGGCTCTTTTTTTGATCATGGCTTTGACATAGTCCCACAATTTTTAAATTGTCTCTCCTGGATCTATTTTCCAGGTCAGTTGTTTTTCCAATGAGATATTTCACATTATCTTCTATTTTTTCATTCTTTTGGTTTTGTTTTGTAATTTCTTGGTTTTTCATAAAGTCATTAGCTTCCATCTACTTCATTCCAATTTTGAAAGAACTATTTTCTTCAGTGAGCTTTTGAACCTCCTTTTCCATTTGGCTAATTTTGCTTTTTAAAGCATTCTTCTCCTCATTGGGTTTTTGAACCTCTTTTGCCAATTGAATTATTCTATTTTTAAAGGTGTTATTTTCTTCAGCATTTTTTTGGGTCTCCTTTAGCAAGCTGTTGACTCACTTTTCATGATTTTCTTGCATCACTCTCATTTCTCTTCTCAATTTTTCCTCCACCTCTCTTTCTTGATTTTCAAAATTCTTTTTGAACTCTTCCATGGCCTGACACCATTGCATATTTGTTTTGGAGGTTTTGGATGCAGAAGCTTTGACTTTTAGGTCTTCCTCTGATGATATGCATTGTTCTTCCTCATCTGAAAGGATGGAAGAAAACACTTGTTAACCAAGAAAGTAGCCTCTGTAGTCTTATTTTTTTTCCCAGCCAGTTACTTGACTTTTCAGTCCTTTTGTCATACTCTGGGGATCTGTAAGTTCTTAGTACCTCCAAGGTAGCATAATCAAGGGAGAGGTGTTTACTCCTCTCCTGGCCTATGCTGTAGTCTGGGACCAACCACAAGCATTCTGTTCTGCCTAGTATCTGCCAGTAGGGTTCCCTCTCCAGAGCCACCCCAGCTCCACAGCTAGCACTCTTCCTCAACCCAGGAGAGCCCCTCAGGGCTTAGATCCACATCAGCAGCTCAATTCCCCCAGGGGTTTTAGGTTGAGGGCTCCCAAAATGGATGCTGCTGCTGCTGCTGCTGCTGCTGGTGGGGCCAGACTGTGTTCCCTTCTCACTCAGGTGAAAGAGCTTTCTCACTGACCTTTGAAACTGTCTCTGGCATTTGTGGGTTGAACAATCTCAGAACCTCAGCTGCTCCCTGTGATTCTGCCCCCTGTGGCCTGCTCTGGCCCTGTCTGTGCTGAGCCGCGAGCCAAGACTGGGCTGTGCTCCAGTCTACACCCGTTGCGTTGTGATAGAACTTTCCTGTCAGCCTTCCAGGCAGTCTTGGGCTGGAAATCTCTTTCACTCTGTTGTTTTGTGACTTCTGCTGCTCTAGAATTTGTTTAGGTCATTTTTTAAAGGTATTTTATGGGCTATGGGGGGAGGGAGGAGCTTATATAGGTCTGTCCTTCTACTCTGCCATCTTCGCTTTGCGCCCCCCCCCTGCCCAAGAAGAAAAATTGTTAGAAGACTAACTGCAATGGTGGTCATCTATGTAGATTTTAATGTGACATAATCTTCTTGCAACTTATTGTGGAAAGGAGGGAAATAATTTTTCTCATCTTTTTCACTTTTGGGCATTACTCAGCATTTTACTTGATTTTAGTGTTTTAACTTAACATTCTTCTTGTATTTGTATATATTTTTTCTCCTACTTTTCCTTGTGAGGTGGTGTGGCATAGTAAATAGAGAACCAGCCTTGAGGTCCAAGAAAACCTGGCTTCAGGTTCCACTTTTGACAGCCCTGGTAGTTTTGGGCAAGTCACTTTAAACTTCTTTAACTTGCAGAGAAAGTGCTGTTGTATTGGTTGAGGGTGTTACCTCAACTGAGAGTTTCCTGTAAAAATGAAATCACTAGCCCAGTCCCCATCCCTGCCCACTAATCCTGCTTACTTCACTATGTGTCAGTTCATACAAGTCTTAAGCTCTGCCTCCTTGGCAAAGCCAAGAATATCTCTAGGTCTCAGTTTCCTCTCCTATAAAATGTAGTATATGCCCTCTGAGCTCCTTCCAGCCCTAAATCTCTATTCCATATCTTGTGGTTCTCTTAATTTCTGATCTTTGTCATTTCTCATTTTCTGTTTAGGTTTGCCTCTCATAGTTTGTTCAGCTATTTCCATATCAGGGGGTATTCGTTCTGTTTCCCTTTTTTTTCTAATGACATAAAAATACTGTTGTGAATGTTTTAGTATACGTGTGACCTCCCTTTTTTTTCTAATGACATAAAAATACTGTTGTGAATGTTTTAGTATACGTGTGACCTTTCCCTCTGTCTTTGACCTGGAAGTATGTGCCCTAAATAGTAGGAGCCATGGAGCAAAGGTTATGAATAAATTAGCACTTTTCTTATGTAATTCCACATTGTTTTCCAGAATAATTGTACCAATTTATAACTCTGTGATAGTGCTCAACGTTTGTCTTCCTGATGCCCATCTAATATTGACTATTTTCATCTTTCCTGGTCAAGCTTTAGAGTTATTTTAGTTTACATGTCTTCTGATGGATTATTTGGACCAGTCTTTCATATGGTCATGAAATAGTTTGTAATTTTTTTTGAAAACTGCTTATTTCCATTGACCACTAATCTATTGTGGAATAAACATTATTTCTTAGTGACCATGAAGGGAAAACTGTCTTTGCTTATTGTGGACTTTTGCTCATGGTTTCATTTTAAAATCTCACATTTTAAGAATAGTATTTTAAAGGGTTAATTCTGAGGCCAACAGGTATAGACAGATCTAGGTATGTGATATGTTGTGCTGTTTTGCAAGGTGCTCCAAATGCTGGTGCTGTGTAATAGGATACGAGGTAGACCAGGCAGTCCGATGAAGGAAAGCCAGAGCAATGCAAAAGAACTGGAATTTCAGGTCCAGACAGTGAGTCACTGCAACTTGCCCCAAGAGTTCGGGGGCTGTTCAGCTTGGCGTCAGGGAAAGGAGAGAGTATTGAAGGGGAGCCGTCTTAACTCTCTTGGATCTCACTGATACTGAAAAATGAAGGTGGTCGAAGCAAAGGTAAGATTGCTACAGTCTCTGGGTCCTCTTGAGTTTTCAAGAATTGTCTTCATCTTGCTTGCCAAGCTAGTGAGGGGTAGGTGGCAAGAAGACAGACCCTCAATATAAAATTGTTTTTCTTCTTATATGACAAGTTAAATTCTGCGTTTTCAAAAAGCTCAGGCTGTTTTGTCTTCCTGATGAGTGAGAGGGGAAAGTTTAAGTCCTGATTTAAAGGAACCTATATGGAGGATATTACAAATGCTGTTATGTGGAAGGATGCAAGCTTACCTTCCCCGCCCCCCTCCCAGTTCTTTGAATTGAATGTGAGAAGGTATCAAAAGGCAGGGTAGAGGAGGCACAGTCCACAGGTCTTGGGTTGGAGAGATCATTGATCCACATAAATAACGCAGATGCCAGTAATATTGCAGAGCGTTTCTCTTCTGGTTGGTCTGCAGAATGGTTTCATTTAAGCTAGCCAGCTAAGGCTGATACATGAAAGGGTGCTTTCTCCTTTCTCCTCTCTCTGAGAATTGTTGGATTAGAACTGCCCTTGTTTGAGCATGTTACTTATCACAAGGGCAAAGAGCTTTTCTGTGACCTCATTTTGATATGTTCTTTCAGGTTGTCCTTATTAAATTGAGTGTTTTAACTCCTACTTCAGCAGTGTACATGTTAGTACCAGCAGAATAGCTGAAGAATTGGAAATCTAAGCTTTTGTTTAAAAAGTTTAAAAAATATTTTAATGATTTACATATGAAGCTATACACTCGACTTTTACATAAATGCTTTCTCAGGTGCCTCCTTTGTGTTAATAGAAGTAGATGGAGAGAATGTGGTAGAGATTAGGAAAAAGCATTACTAACAATGGAGAAGATAATCGTCTGGAACTATTATATACTATAACTTTATAATTAATTGTCTTGTGACCTTGGGAGTAATTAGCTTCATCCTTCGTGTTAGTGTGTCTCTGTGCAAAAATATGGTTGAAAACGACTTGCTGTGTTTTTTCCTCATGAGGATGTTGTCAGGATTAACATAGCAAACAATATAGAAAGCATTCTGAGCTCAGTAGAGTCAAAGGAGTGCTATAATTTGTGAAATTGTTCTGCTTGTGTTTTTTAGTCAGTATATTCATTTGAGGGAATTTTGCCTCTGACTTCCTGTTTTTATCATTTACATTTTCTATATATGTTGCTTTAAAAGTTGCTAGGAATATTTATTAAAATAGATTTAGTGATTAGAAGGAAGCAGTGAACTGGGAATCTGTTTTACTGGTTGTATGATTTGAGAAAGTGTCAGTGACCTCCCTGAGAGTTTTCTCATCTGTTAAATGAAGGGGCTGGAATAATTAATCCTGAAAGTTCTGTTAATTCTCTTAACTTTCAATATAGGCAAGTACTTAAAGACTGACTCAAATAATCACTTTTGCTTCACCTGGAATGTTCCAAGGATTGCTCTAATTGATTGGGTTTAGTGTTGTAAAGATCAAATGGAAAAGGTGTTTCATCAAGAAATATAAGAAACTACTGTAGTATTTTGAGCAACATGCATAGAGTGGAACAATGCATTGACCAAGTCATCCCATTTAGAGCCTATTCTAATGAGAAATGTTATGAACGTACCTCCTTAGAACTTTCTAAGTTGGAAACTTTAGTTTTTTTCGTGTGGAGTTTTAGAAAATGGATAATCTCTGTGTATCAGTGTCTAACTCTTATTAATGATTGTCAGCTCTTCATAATCCATACTAGTGAAAAGGATCATGGCTGTTTAAATAAACCACAGATGATTTGTTTATCTCTATGGGGGTTGGAGCCTCAGTTTCCATGGAAGGCTCCATGGCAGTTCAGTTTTGGATTATTGACATCTTGGAGCAGCCTTTTGAAAATTATTGGGATTCAAATACCTTTCATTTCTGACTACAGAGAGATATTTAGTCCATAAACAGTTGACTGTGTAAATAGAGACTGATGTTTTAAAAATGTTTTATTGTCACTTTATAGAAATATCATTTCCCAATGCTTCCCTTCCAAAAGAAGCCTCTTGTAGCAAAGAAGTACATTTAAATAAAACATGCTGACACCTTGATTGTGTCTGATAGCAAATAATTGCTTTCCCACCAGTAGTCTTTACCACTACTGTCTTGGAAAAAAATATGTGTCTTCATCAGTCTTCTGTAGTCAAGATTTGGCATTTCATGATTGTTTAGTTTTGATATCTTTAGAGTTGTTTTCCTCTATATTACTGTTCACATTTTCTAAATTGGCTCATGATTTATGAGCCAATCATTTTAGAACTGGAAGAGACTTCAGATAACATTTAGCCCAACCCCTTTATTGTCTGTTCTTGTATATTGTTATTATTTACTCTATACCCTTTTTGGTTATGGATTCTCCCCCCAGGCTGTTGTAGGTAGAAAGGGTACCTTCTTTTGCTCTCCTATGTTTGTTTTAAAAAACATTTGACCTTTTTATGTACTTATCCACTCAGAGCTTATTTTAACATATTGTATAAAATTTTGGTGTAAATGTAATTTCTGCCATTTCAAATTCTAGATTTCCTAGAAAATTTCCCCTCTACCTGCTCAAACTCAGTTTCTTTTGCTGCATCATCATTCAAATCCTACCTATGTGGGGATATGCCCCAGGGGTCCCAACCTGGGCCTCCTTTTCTCTTCCTATACTTTCAGACATCTCATCAAGTCCCATGGATTCAGTTATCTTAGAATCACAAATTTAGAGCTGAAAGGGGAAATTAAGTAATTTAGTCCAACCCACTCACTTTACAAATGAAGAAATTGAGACCTTCATAGCTTAAGTAATTCCCCCAAGGTCACATAGGTGGCAAGTCTTATCATCTAGAATTCTAACCTAGGGCTCCTCCAGCCCTTGTAATCAACTACCCTATGTATGTCTCCACTTGAATGCCCCATGTGCATCTCCAACTTAGAGAAATTCCTTATCTCCCTCCTAAAGCGTATCCTTCTTCCTAAATTATTTATTATAGTTGAGAACATTGCCATCCAGTCACCCAAATTTGTACCTTTAATAATGTCCTTCACTCACTGCTCTTACTTACTCCACTGTATCCAGTTAGTTGCTAATGCATTGCTGAAATAGACCCCTAATGGTATTCTTACTTTGAGTCTTTCCTCTGTCCAGTCATTGCTCCACATAGCTACACTGCCAGTCATGACCATGTCGCTCCCTGGTACTCTCAGCAGGCTTTGACTCTGCTGAATCCCTTTTCCTCATGAGTATTCTCTCTGGGGTTTTATGACAGTTTTCTATTGACTCCTCTTGTCTACCTGCTCATTCTCATTCTCCTTTGCTGGATGATCATCCGTATCTTGCTTTCACAAATGTGGGTGTCTCCTAGGTCAAAGAAGACCTATATAAATAAATAAAGAAATTTTTTCAGTGACCTCATCACCTCATATTGGTTTAAATATTATCTTTATTTAGAAAACTCTCAGATCTGTATAACCAACATTAATTAGTCTCTCTCAAGCTCTAGTCACAAATAACCAACTTCCTCCTTGACGTTTTGGGCTTCATGTCCTATAGATATCTCAAATTCAGCATATCCAAAGCGAAATGGTTATTATCTTTCTCTCAAATTCAACCTTCTTTTAAACTTCCTATTTCTGTTGGGAGTCCAGTCTCAGTTTGGTGTAATACTTATTTTCTTACACTCATCCAACCCCACATATCTGGTCAATTGCCAGATCTTGTTTTGCCATCACAGCATTTTTCTTATCTGTCCTCATCACCTCTTTCCTAGACTTTTGCAGTACCTTCCTAATTTCACTCACCACTTTCTGACCACCTCCATGACAGGATGCAGTATAGATATAGTCTCCTTCTCTGCTACTTTCCCTGGGAGACTCTATTGGTGAGCGTGAGCCTTTACCTTATTTAGTAATAGGACTAGATTTATACTCTCCCAGCTCACATATATAACTGTTAGGTTGCATCCCCAGAGTTCAGCTGGCTACATCTTTCCTAGAGATTTCTGGGGGTAACTGCTAAAGGGTTGTGGGATTTTTCTGATGCTGTCAGCAGTAGACATTTGTTATTGTGGTCCTCCTACTATGCCATATCCAATAGCTGATGATTATTCTCCCAACGTTATTTGCCAATGTCAATATCTCTCTAGTGTCATTTAACAAGTTTATATCTTCCCATTATCATTGATAAGCAATTAAAATCAACTAGCTTTTGCAAAGGGATATTTTCTGAAAAGGTGTAACAAGAAATAAAATACAAAAACATCCCCTTGAACCTGGATATATTCTTTCCTTACAGGGCCTCACTCTTTGCTATACCATGTTGATTCCTGAGAAGAGTAAGCTGAAAATGGCAGCTATAAAATATTCCCACTGCTTCATACTTTTCCCAGAATTATGTGTTAAACCCTGACTTTTCAGTAAAAATATTATGGAACATTTGACCTCTGTCACTGGCTTACTTCTTCCACAGGTGCATTGCTGACTACAGACAATCTGTGTCTTTTCATCCTAGGTGATTTTTGTCCATATCTTTCTGACATCCTCCATGGAGGCTCACTCAGTATTTTGGAGACTTTTTTCTGGTTTTTATTAATAGAAGTGTAGCTTGGAGCTGTTATCCCATGTCATGCTTGTATAAATTACTCCTCTTCTGTTGTGTTTTTGTTTCCTCTATGATATTGCTTATACCACGTCATTCATTCTTGATAATAGACTGCAGCCTACTTTAATCTACCAGTGATCTTTCTTTTTTTAAAAAAATGTGTAAAACATTTTCCTTTTTCAGTTATATCAGTGTTACTTTTCCCATCCACCCACTGTACAAAGAAGTATAATTAAACATAACTAACCAACAAAATGACTTTGTCGGTGTTCCAATTGATAGTTCATCAGATCTCTGAAGAAGGCAGCACAGTAATATCCCATGTTTACAAATTCTGTGACCATCAATCTACATTTTCCAGTTCTTTGCTACTATGAAAAGAGTTGCTGTAAATATTTTGCTTTATTTGGGGCTTTTAAAAAAATCATTAACATCCTTTTGGCTATTTGCGTAGCACTGGTATCAAAAATAATATGGGCAAATTGCTTTCCAGAATGATTGAACCAATTTGCAGATTTAACAACAGTGCAATTAGCCTGCTTATCTTACCAGTAGGGGTTGAACTAACTAAAACCCCTACAAAGTTGGCTGTTTCCATCTTTTATTATCTTTGCTAACTTGTTGGATGTGAGGTGAAACTTTAGAATTACTTTTTGCATTTCTTGTATCATTAGTGATATGGGGAATTCTTTCCTGTAGCTGTTTACAATTTGCAATTCTTTTTAGAATTGTTAATTGGGAAATGGCTTTTAATTTTATACCTATTTATTATTTTGATTATCAAACCCTTATCAGAGATATTTGATACAGAATATTTTTTCTTTCATTCACCACTTTCCTTTTTACCCTAGTTGCACTGTGTCTTATGCAAAATCTTGTAAATTTCAGGTGGTCAACATTACTTTATCTTTTGTGATTACTTCTGTCACTTAAGGATTAATCAATCCCTAGCCACAACTGTGAGAGGGACTTGATCTGCCCTTTCTAATTTTTGACATAGTATGATCTTTAATATTGAAGTCACACAGATGTTTAGAATTTATTATCACGTATATGAAGTGTTGGTCTAGACCTAATCTGTTTTTTAATTTTAATTTTACCAGTAATTTTTGTCAGACTGTGAGTTCATTCCTTGGTAATTGATTCTTTGGGGTTTATCATACACTGAAATTTAAATTACATTATTCTTACATAGTCTGTTTCATTGATCTGCTTTTATTTTCTAAACCAGTACAACATGGTTTTGATCACTATTAACTTTGAGATATATATATATACATATATTTGTAATTATTAATGTTTTCAATTTTCTTTTTCTAAAATTTTTTAAATTTTATTTGTTTACAGTGTTCTACAGTCACTTCCATATATCTTAGATTTTTTTCCCTCCCTCCCCTTCATTTCCCTCTACCTCCTCACTCAGTCCCTGAGATTGCATACAATTTTATATAGGTTCTACACATACATTCCTATTAAATACATTTTCACCTTAGTCATGTTGCATAGAAGAATTAAAATGAATGGGAGAAATCATAAAACAAACCAAAACGTAATACAAAAGGAAACGATCTGCTTCATTCTGCAGTCGAATTCCATAGTTCTTTCTCTGGATGTGGAAGGCATTTTGCCTTAAGAGACCATTGGGAATTTTTGAAATCCTTGCATTGCAATGAAGTACTAAGTCTACCAGAAAAATTGTATTGGTTGATCAGACTACTTAAGGCATTCAAACTTGTTGTTTTCATAGTGCTGTTTTTACACATAGAATGTTCTACTAGGTCTGCTCCCTTTATTCTGATTCAGTTCATACAGATCTTTCAAGATTTCTGACACCACTGTCTGCTTCATTATTTTAATAGCAAAATAGTATGCCGTTACCTTCATATGCCATAATTTTTTCAGCCATTCCCCAAGTGATGGTCATCCTCTTTGTTTTCAGTTCTTTGCTGCTAAAAAGAGCTGCTGTAAATATTTTTGGGCATATGAGTCCTTTTCTTTTTATTTGATCTCTTAGTTATGCACTAGTGCTGGTATTGCTGGGTCACAGGACCTGTCCATGTTGGTGACGTTTTAGTCATGGTTTGAAATTCCTTTCCAGGACAGCTAAATCAATTCATGGTTCAATGAACAGTGTGTCATTGTGCCGATTTTCCCATAGTAGTTCTACATTATCTGCCCCCCCCCCCCCCCCTTTTTGTTAACTTTGTCAATCTGATAGGTGTGAGGAGTACCTCAGAGTAGATTTAATGTTCATTTCTCTAATTACTAGGTTGGAGCGTTTTTTCACGTGCCTGATAAAAAATGGGATTTATTTTATATATATATAGTATTTATCGTATATATAACTACCAATACTTTTCCTTTGACCATTTGTCAATTGGCAAGTGGTTTGTATTCTTAAAGATTTGAATTAGTTCCTTATATAGCTTTATTAGTGAAACGGTGCAAAGATTTCCCTCCTCCCCCACCAATTACCTCTTTGCTTCCCAATTTTAGCTGCAAAAACTTTTATATATTCAGATTTGTCCATTATATCTTCTTTGATCCCTCCTATCCTATCTTTCGTTAGCAACTTTTCCTTTATGCATCAGAAAAACAATTTCTTCTTATTTTTTCTAATAAATAAATCAGATGTTACCTTTTATATATGTCATATATTTGGACCTTATCTTAGTATAAAGTGTGATATCTACCATACTGCTTTTAAGCAGCTATACATAATTTCTTCCAGATATCTTCCCGTGGTCATAAATTAACTTAGTGTTGTAATATGTGTGTGTGTGTGTGTGTGTGTGTGTGTGTGTGTGTGTATGTGTAGCACTCTACTATATAAAAAGATTTAAAGTTTTCAGAAGGATTCACGTTGATGGAGTTTACAAATTGATTTATTAATTTTCATTTGTGATTCAATATTTAATGTGTCACCCTGTAGTAAATTTTCTTTACCTTTTTTTGATATTTGTGTCTCTGTCTTTGACTTTGTGTGTCTCTGCTGAAATCTGTGATATACTATTTATTCTATTTTGGGGCATCTAGGTGGCACAGTGGATAGAGTATTGATCCTGGAGTTAGGAAGACTCATTTTCCTGAGTTCAAATCTAGTTTCAGACATTTACTAGCTTTGTGACCCTGGGCAAGTCACTTAATCTTGCTTGCCTCAGTTTCCTCATCTGTAAAATGAATTGGAAAAGATAATGCCAAGCCACTTGACTATCTGCTGGGGAAAAAAAAAACCAAACCCTAATGGAGTCACAAAGAGTCAAACATGACTAAAAACAACTGAACAATAACAGTAACAAATTCTTCTAATTTAGTTTTCTGAGAAATGTATCTGATAATGTTAAAAATAAAAAAAGGTTATTTTTTAGTAGGACAGTTGTGTTTAAGGTATTGATACTTGTCACTGAAAGCTTTTAAGTTTTAGTTCTCTGGAAGCAGTATCTTGGACAAGTCCTGATTCTGGGTTCGTTCAAAGGGTTAATTCAGCCTGGCCATTATTTCATGGCAGTTACTGCCATCTGCTCTCTGCCAGAATTAAGGGAGTCTTGTGGTAGAGTGGAACTAGTGAAAAAAGGGAAGTGTAACTCAGATTTAGTGTGGGGGTCAAGACTCAAGCACCTTCTAATATAGAGCCTTTTTGGGTGTTTGGTGTGTTTGACCCCCTCTTTGTGGGTTAAGGGCATAATAGGGCCCTTTCGCTGAGCTAGCTGTGCCTGTGACATTTGGTTACTAAGTTTCAGGTAGCCCATTTGCTTTACTTCTGCCACAGAAGCAGGATTATTACTTCCTTTATGAATTAGACCCCCATCTCTTTTTCTTGAGATGGTAGCCCAGCAACTGGAAGCAGGGAGCTTCCTGGGTTGGGGCTGGGGGGATGTGATCATAACTGTTCCTAGTGACAGTTTCCTGTCATACATCCTCCACACTTCTGATTTCTAACTGGATTAAGATATTAGTCACATTCTTTACAGTGACCTAGTAGTGACTTAATTATTTTTGTTTTGTTTGGGAAGTTTCCCTGCTCCAAGTCACCTTAAGGTTTAGGACCACAGCTCTGACCTAGGTGAAATGTTGTGCCATGGGAAAGCTCCTAGCTCCTATATCTATGACTTTATAAAGCTATGCAAAAAAGTTTGCTGTATATGGCTAATAAAAGAACCCTCTCATCTGCTCTTTTCTCTCCTTTGAGTCTTATGAAACATAGTGGTTGACTTCTAAATTGTGAGTCTACATTGCTTTATGCAGTAAATGTTTTCCTGGTTGTTTCTATTGTGTATTTTGAGTTTTGGCAATCATTCAAGAGACACTGAATTGCCTGCTGTAGGCAGGCACCTTACTAGTTATACCCTGTGATATAAAGACAAAAGTAAAACAGTACTGACTTTTGAAGTGTTTTACTATCTATTTTGAGATGTAACCTATACCTGTGTAGGCATATACAGAACATATACAAGACAGACTCTGGTTTATGTTGATAGGGAAGCTTTAGGAGCTGGGGGGTGGGGGTGGAGAAGGACAGTCAGTGGAAAGTCATAGAGGCAAGAGATGAAACAGAAACATTTATATTTGATCTGACAGGGAGCCATTGGTTTGTTGAGTAAGAGATTTGCATGGCAGGACATGTCTTATGAGGAAAATCACTTTGGCAGCTGAATTACAATGTGAGAACTATATTATCATATGAGAGACTTGAAGTGGAGATGAATTAGGAGGTGATTGGTTTTTTTTAACATTCATTTTTTAAAAATTTGGAGTTCCATATTCCTTTTTTTAGCCCCTCCCCCATGCATTAAGAGTTAAGCAGTATATGATATCTATTATACATGAAGTCATGAATAACATTTCCAATTAGCCATGTTGCCTTCCCCTCCTCCATCCCTACCCCCCCAAAAGGCAGCAAATAAAATGAAAGAAAACATGCTTTCACTCTATACTCACACTTTACCATTTCTCTCTGGTGGTGGATAGCATTTTTCATCATCCTTTGGAATTGCTTTGGACCACTGTGATCGATCAGAGTAGCTGAGTCTTTCACTGTTGATCATTGTTACAATGTTGCTGTTACTGTGTACAGTGTTCTTCGGATTGTACTCACTCTGCTTTGCATCAGTTCATATAAGTCTTCCCAGGTTTTTCTGAAACCACCCTCCTCATCATTTCTTCTAGCACAATAATATTCCATCACAGTCATATACCACAACTTGGTATTCATTCGCCAATTGATAGGCATCTCCTCAATTTCCAATTCTTTGCTACTACAAAAAGAGCTGCTATAAATATTTTGGTATATGTAGGTCCTTTTCTTTTTTCTTTGATGTCTTTGGAATGCAGACTTAGTAGTTTTATTGATAGTCAAAGGGTATGCACAGCTTGAAAACCCTTTAGGTATAGTTTCAAATTGTTCTCCAGAGTGTTTGGACCAGTTCACAACTCCACCAACACTGCATTAGTGTCCCTATTTTTCTACATTTCCTCCAGTAGTTGTCATATTCTTTTTCTGTCAGCTAATCTGATGTGAGATAGTATGCCAGTGTTTTAATTTCCATTGCCCTAATTATTTACAATTTAGAGCATTTTTTCATCTAACTGTTAATTTTTGTTTCTTCCTCTGAAAACTTCCTGTTCACATCCTTTGACCATTTATTATTTTTATAAATTTGGCTCAGTTCCCTTTTTATGCTTTTCTTGAGTCCTGTGTTTGAACGTCAGATTTTTCTGTTGATCTCTGTTGTTTTCATCAGGAATGCTTGAAAGTCCTCTATTTCATTAAATATCTTTTTTTTTCTTTTGAAGGACTACACTTAATTTTGCTGGGTAAATTATTCTTGGTTGTAATTTTAGCTCCTTTGCCTTCTGTAATATTATAATTAAATAAATAAAATAAAAGTAGTTCCTCTACTTTTTTATTGTAGTAGTTTCTAAATCTTGTGTGATCTTGGCTACTTTTTTTTCAAAACTTGTTCTAGAGGTTTGGAAGTTTTCGGTGCTTCTAAGATAGTATGATCTGGGAAGAGGAATGGTGTCTGCTTTCTGGTCTTTACCCAGGAAGAGTGTCTGCTCCCTTTCTACCACAGGCTTTCCTCTCTGCCCTGGAACTGAAACCAGCAACTGGGTATGGGCAATGGAGTTATCAAACAGCCCCCCAGTCTTGTGCCCAGTGGTAGCACCAGGGTCCCTATAATCTCTTTCTCACCAGTTGTCCCATCCCCTTGCCATCTCTCAGCTGAGAGTTCCCAAAGCTGCTGCACAGGTGGTGTTGCCACCATGTGGCTCTGGACCAGCTTCCATTCCAGTCTCACTGACTTTTCCTTCCAACCTCCTTAAGTTGTCTTGGACTGGAAAAATGTCTCACTCTGACCTGTTGTTAGTTTGGCTGCTCCAGAATTTGATTTGCTGTGTTATAAGTTTGGAGGGGAATGTTGGGAGCGCCTGGCTGGGTTGCTGCTTTTACTCAAGATATCTAGGTAGGCTCCACCCACCTAGGAGGCAATTGTAATAGTCCAGGTGAAAATGCTTAGAAGAGAACAGAAGTCGGAGGAAGCACAGACAAGCAAGACAACTTTGAAATTTGATATGTACTTGGTATGCTGAATTTGATAGATACTTAGAAGGAGAAGAATATTGTACATGGTTCAGATTTGTGTCTGTTCATGAAATAGTTTTCTGCTCTCCGTTCTATAGAGGAATACTTATTTGATATTTGTTAAATACAAAATGAAATAAAATTAAAGTTTTAAAAATAGTCCAGTTGAAGTGACAAAGGCCTAACCTAGGTGTTGCCATTGAGAATGGTGGGGAGAGGATGTGTTTGAGATAGGATCAACAGCATTTGACAGCTGATGGGTATATGTGTTCAGAAGAATTAGGAGTTTAGGATGACTGAGACACAAATTTGTGTGACTGGAAGTATGGAGGTACTCTTCCCAGAAATAGCAATGTTTAGAAGAGGAGTGGGTTTTGGAGAATGAGAATGAATTTTATTTTGGACATTGATTTTTGAGATGCCGATGGTATGATACTTCCGGTGCAAAATGTCCAATAAACTGTTGGTTATTCAGAACTGGAAATTTGTTGGACTGTGCATATAAACCTGAGAGTTAATACAATAGAAATGATAAATACACATGAGCTGATGAAGGGCAAGTTAAGGCAGTGTTGAGAGAGTGGGAGAACTGGGCCAGGACAGAGGATTTCAGCATACCCATAAAAAGAGGTTGAAGTAATGATGATGAGCCAGCAAAGAAGACTGAGGAGTAAATTGTCACCCAGATAGAATGAAAACCAAGAGAGGGCATTTTTCTGAAAACCTGGGGAACAGAGAGTCAACAGTGTAAAATATTGCAGAGGACAAGAAGAATGAGGAGTGGTAAAAGGCCACAGATTTGACTTTTAGGACATCATCCATAATTTGAGTTCCTGATTTCTGAGCTGAAGGTGACTATGGATATAGGGTTGGAGCTACCAGGCTGCCTGAGGAAGGATGAACTTGTGTGAGTCAAAAATGGAGCAGGTCAGCTCCTGTGCCAGTTTGTATACTGAGATATTGGACCTATGAGTGGTCACTGCCTGGGTAAGACAGACCCAGTCTCAAAAATTTTTTTATAAGAGAGTTTTATACTTTTATTTATTTAATCCTGAATGGGTCTTATTGACTTCCAGATAGTTTAGTCCTTTTTTTGTGGATATTTCGAGTGGAATTTCTCTATAAAATTTTTGTTAGTTATGTACAAAAATATTAATCTTTTCTGTGGATTTATTTTGTTTTTTGTTAGTGAAGTTATTCTTTACTAGGCTTTGTTTACTTTCTCTACTCGTATCACAGTTAGCTATTCCCCCATTTTGTTCTGCTTCTTCTCCTGCCTCTGCACATTTGATGCAGGTCGTTCCTGTGCCCTCTGTTCTGAAGACAACGTGCTTGTGAACATAGAGCTTGTCCCCTGTGCACATAGCTTTTCCACTAACTTCACTGTAAGCCCATTAGTATAGGGACTATTCTATCTTTCATCTCTATTGCTAGTACCCAGCAACATATTACTTTTAATTGGTGTTTGTTTTTCTTAAAGTTGTAAAAGATTTACTTATCTGTCACCTAATTTTTAAAGTAACTTGTTTGTTTTTATGTTATATATGTGTGCCATGTAAAATTCCATGTCACACTGTTCTCTTGGATCCCCTATAATTACATACGTATTTTGAAAGAATAATTCCCCAGAGTTATGCTCCCCCCCCCCCCCCCCCCCTTTAACTTGCCTAGAATTTTATAAGAACTTTTAAGTGTTGGAAATATCAGAAATCTTTTGTATCACAACCCAGTGTAGGAAATAGTAGTATTGGAGTGAATTTTTTCCCATCTCTTATTTTGTTTTAATTGCCAGTTGGGGAATTCCATGTCTGTGCTGATGATCTCTGATGTCCAGAAAGTAGATGAAATGACCTTTACTTAAGTTAGAAACAGGGTATATGACTCGGCACAGCCTAGATAGCTTTTTTTCCAAAGTTTTTAGGGTGACTGATTCATCCCATCAACTTGTGTTTCTAGCTCTCTGCCAACTTTAAAAACAATTAAAGACCATCTTTTCTATCCCTTGGCTGATAGCTAACCCAACCTTTTTTTTTTTTTTTAAATATCAGTAATATCTAAAATATCATATAAAAACATTAAATGTTAATGCATTTCAGTTTTCATATTACTTATTTCATGTCATGTTTTATGACCAACAATACTTTAGGATTTATTTTAAAAAATCTTTTTTCCCCTTATAAATACAAAGCTAGATTCTATAAACATATACCTATTTTCTGTGAATTGTTTTAGTTCTTGAGTTGCCTTTCTGCTCTTTTCTTATTATAATGTGCAGGTCTTTGCATGTTCTAATTTGCCATGACGTGGTCAGTGCTGTTTCCTTCCTGTTGCTTGCAAGCCTGTGCTGGAGATAAGGGTACATTTCAGTACATTTAAAAAAAAAAAACACATCGAAGATCAGAAAAACAGAGTAGCTCGTTTTTAAACCATTTTGTATCTCAGAAGATTTCTTTTAAGGCCCTGAAGTTCTTTTTGTCTTCTGCTTATTTACAGAAATAAGGTAAAGACGGCTTAAAGATCTAGAATGGAACCAGAAAACATGACATAAAAATTATTATACCTATAAAGCAGGATGACAGGGATGTTCTGCTAAGGGGAAAATGACTATTATACTTATACAACTTCTCAATAGGTCATTGACCTGGTTGGTAAAAATCAGGTAGGAGGCATAAATTGATTTTTGTCTATGATGGTGCCTTTATAGTAATTATATATTTGCTAATCATAAATATTTAAAAATTAAAATATTCCAGATACTATGAAATTTTTGAAAAATGTTTATGAAAATCAAACTAATAAAAGTTGAGCCAAGCTCCACAAGAAAATACTATATGATTGACTTGATCATAGCATTATAGCTGGAAAGCATCTCAGAGACTAACTAGTCCAAGTCCCTCATTATGTTTGATCCTTTTAATTACTAGGTGCCCCTAGCATTGATTTAACTTATATATATATATATTTGCTGTGTTAAGAGTGAAAGATAACCTAATGACTTTTTTTTTTTCAGGGGAAGACATATAAATGAAGAAAAATAAGCCAATGGAAGGTTTCCTTTGTTGAAATTAAAACACTGGAAAACTCAGAAAATTCATATGTTTTTGACACCTGTGACTTGTACGACAAATTGAGTACCGGAAATCTTCCATCTGATACTTGAACCTGAAATTTTTCTGATGAAGCATTAAAGGGAATGCTTTATTATGGCTGCTGTTGTACAACAGAACGATCTAGTCTTTGAATTTGCCAGTAACGTCATGGAGGATGAACAGCAGGTATGAGAGATAAACGAAATTATATTTAAGTATCTTTGTCTTCTCTTTATATCTTGTAATTTTTTTTAAAGAGAGGAATTTTAAAAATATCATGCTTTAGAAACAGAAAAATGGCATGTTAATTTATCACCGAAAGTGAAACTAAAGAGTTTGAGGGAGTGTGCACTTATGTTTTGAACGTTATTTTGATTCCAAGTTATTATTTTCTTCTCGCATGGGTCATGGGCAAGTAAATTAATTTCTTGCCTCAAGTTACCCATTTCTGGGTTTTGGGTGACTTTATGGTGCTTTGAAAATTTTGGCATACATGTTGAGTAATAAAGTTTTACAAAATGTATGTCAATAAGGTTTTCTTTTAAACTTATGAACTTTTCTGTTGCATGTAAAATATGGGAGTAATATTAAAACACTAACTTATAAATATAAATCAGTCTTGATAATTTTTATGTAAATGTGTTCTGTATAACATTTATTAAAAATAAACTGTTTAAAATAGTGTCCTGTAATACAATTAAAATATGAACCGATATGCCTTTGGGCAAGCTATCCATTCTCTGTTGCTCAGTTTCCTTGTTTGTAAAATGTAAAATGATTTCAAAGATTCCTTCTACCTCTAACATTGGCGACATACAAGATATACAGGTGAATATGTGCCTAAAATAATTTGGACACTGAGCATTAAGTTAAGAACATTTGGAAGCCACACCTCCTTCCCCATTCCCCCACCTCAGAATATGAATACATTGAACATGCTTTTCTTTTGCACTTTTTTTTTTTTTAACCTGATTTCTGGAGGAATTGAATTGTATTTGGGTCTTCTTATACTTGGTCTCCAAGCTTTTCCCTGAACTTGGCCTTCCTTTACCTCATCTCTGGTAGGAGTTAGTTTTTCATTTTTCTTTCTCTATCACAATTATCTGATGCAATGCCTTGCATATGGTCAACACTTAATAAATTTGAATTCACTTTTTTGTATATGTTGGCAGAAAGCCGTGGTATTCAAGAGGAGTTTTATAGAAAAGGGGAGTCAGTTAGAGGGAATAGAATTATAGAACTCTGCAGCTTAGAGATCAGCTCCTACTTTTTACTTTAAGAAGCATAATTAGGAAGAATTGGTGATGTCACTGGTAAACAAGGAGTAATTAGTTGTGGCAGGGTCAGGAAAGGGGGCTGATTGGCAAAAGTACTTGGTAACCCTGTAAGCACATGACAAAGACAAGGCAACCATGCCAAGATCATGGTTATGTTATCCTTGTCATAAAGTGTATATTTGAGAGTAAGAGAACCATTTTGTTATCAGGCTTTTATTTTCATAGAAGGGTTTCGGGCCTAATACAATCATCCGGATTTATTTTTGTACTTTTTAGTTATCACATGTAAAACCTGAAAGAAGTTCAGATGTAGTTTCAATTGTGACCTAAACGTATGAATAAATCATCTTTTAGTTAACATTGAGGTTTGCTTACTTTTCTTGTACTCTTGGACAAATTGAATGCTTTTTGAGAGTATTGATTAGGCTTTAATCTAGAATTTAATCTAGAAAAAATTGAAAGTGTGCCTTGATGGGGAAGAGGCAGTTGGAGAGTACAGAGTAGGTTATAAGGATGGTAGCCTTCTCTTAAAACTTAGAACAGATATTTAGTAAATTCCACTCTGCTAGTATTTAGCATGGATGAGCCAGTCCCTGCCCTCATGGGCTAGGAATACGTTGTGAATATGATTATGTGTAAGGTATGTCTGTACCTCCCAAGAAACATCATGGTATTGTGGAAAGGGCATTGGATTTGGAGTTTGAGGACCCACGATCACATTCTGTGTCTGCTGCTTACTATCCTTGCAAACTTGGGCCAGTCCCTTAAACTTTCTGGGCTTCAGCTGCCCAATCTGTAAAATGAAGGAGTTGGACTAAGTGCTGTTATAATAAAGTTCCTTCCATGTGGGGAAGGGACAGGCAGGCACTGTGCTAAACACTTTATGGATATTACATAATTTGTGATCTAAACCAGCGACATAGATATACCTATATGATTTCAGATAATATTTTTGACAGATTTCAGTTGAATTAAGTGCCAAAAGCTATATTAACATAACATTATAGAAGTCTTTTGGAAGAAAATTTAAGCTTTAAAATTTACTTCAGAAAACTGGTGCTAACTGCTCACTGCAAGACTGATTTATAAGTTATTGCTTCACAGCTTTCTCTTTCTAGGATGATATCCAAAAAAAGCTCTTTTCTTAAAATTATGTGCTTTGTAAAACACACAGCAGCAATGTAGTTCTTTCTGGGTGTCATGGTCATTGGGTTTTGTGGTGTTCCATTATTTTGTTTACATATATTTTGTTTTTATTCAGTCATTTGTGTCTGACTTTTCATATCCCCATTTGGGGTTTTCTTGGCAAACTGCAGTATTGGAGTGATTTGCCATTTCCTTCTCCAGCTCATTTTATAGGTGAGGAAGCTGAGGCAAATGAGGTTAAAGTGACTTATGCAGGGTCCCAAAGCTACTAAGTGTCTGAGGTCAAATTTGAACTTGGGTCTTCCTGACTTTAGGCCCAGTGCCTGATCTGCTGCACAGCCTCTTTCTGTAATAAAGCCAGATATTTCATCAATGAATTCAAAATTCTAAAACAGTTTTTGATGATATAATAATAGGGGCACATAGAATTAAAAAACAATACTTTCTGAATAGACAATCCATTCTTTTGGTAGGGGAAGCTTTATGAAATTAAAAATATCACTGGACCAAGAGACAGTAGATTTATGTTTTAATCTTGGCATTCACTTCTTAGCTGTGTGGTCTTAAGAAAATCACAGTGTTTTCAGAGCCTGAATTTTCTTATCTGTGATAAATTATGGTTGCATTTTATTTTGATGCAATCTAATTATTCTTTTTCACAGCATTATAGCTATAGCATAATATAGTAGGGCCTGGGTCTAAGAGGATAGCCCTCTGGCTTACCCAAGGCCTTTGAAGGGGAGAGTAGTGCCCCCCATAAGGTGCACATGTGCAGCTGGAAGAGAGCTCTTTACACAGTTTCTCCTTGTACACAGTTAAATGGGCACTAACTTGAGTGACCTCAGGGTATAAAAACAGGGCCGAGAGCAGGTGGTGTAATCCTTCCCATTACTCTTTTATCATCCAGCCAGACTATGGGCCAGGTCTAGCTTAATTTTTTAAACCAAAAATTTGAACATGAGATTTGACAAAGGCATTTTCTCTTGTGCTATATTATCTTGCATCGAAGTATATTAGTTTTGAAATTAGGACTAGATTTTTGGGATTCTTTGAATTTTTTTTTCTCATTTTTTGGATGGGAAAAGGCAAGTCAATTGGGGTTAAGTGACTTGCCAAGGTCACACAGCTGGTAAGTGTCAAGTGTCTGAAGCTGGATTTGAACTCAGGTTCTTTGATTTTCTTTGATATTTGAAGACCACATAGATAATGAAAAATAGCAAATTGGCAGGGGATGAGGATCAAGGGGAAAAACAGTTTCGCTTAACTATGTAAAAGTAATAATAATTATGACATTATGTGATCTGTTCAACCATTTATTTTTACATAGTTGCCATGTAGCAAATAATAATGAAACATATCATTAAATATATGATTTTCTTGTTTAATTTGATCGCAGCACTTAAGTCCATTTGTGTCCAGTCTTTGTAGTTAGCTCATGGAAGCAAAAGGTCTTCACTTTAACTTTCTTCATTTAGATGAAAACATGGTCTGCATCAAGTGAATGGCGTCTTTTTTATTGCTAGTTGGCTGACTGATGTAGAACAGTGGGCAGTAATGAGGATGCCACTGACCCACCATCGATAGGAGTGATGGCGCTGAACATATTTGTGCGGATTGACCTGCTGGTGACAAATTGCACAATATTAAAAAAACAGATGGTCAGGGCTAAGGGTGCCATCTGTGACCCATGCACAGGGTAAATCTAATGGACTCATGCTGGGGGTTGAACCTCGTGACATGGATGTTATTATTACTCTATCTTGACCTAAGGTTGTTGCCTTTTTAGAAATTAAGAAATGCCCTTGGAGTCCATGAATCTAAATATATTTTAAAATCTCTATTCATTTAATTGCTTGGAGAATCTTTTTTCTTATTTCAGGGCATGTGATGTGAAGAAATTTTCTGTTTTCTAAAATTACAGGTGTTTACAAAAAGTAGTCTGGATAATAACAGCACATACCTCATAGAGTTGTTGTGAGGATGAAAGGAGGTAACATGGAAAATGCTTTGCAAACTTTGAAGTGCTATACAGATGCTGCTGTTTCCCCTCCAAATCCACCCATCTTTCAAACTTCCCTATTTCTCTTCAAGAGACTAACGTCCTTCTACTCATCTACGTTCTTAATCTCTATGTCATCCTCCACTCCTAGATGTTACTCACCTTCCCCAGTTCCCACATTCAGTTAGTTGATGAACCTTTCTGATCACAATATCTCTTGCATACATCCTCACACTGCCACCACTCATTCATCAAAACCTCATCTCTCTTAACTTGGACTCCACAATTCCGTCCCTGTGCTCTTCAGTCCACTTTGCACATAACTGCCAAAGTAATTTTTCTAAAATGAAAATCTGACTATGTTCATTCATTCTCCTTCTCTGTCTGAACCTCTCTGTATCCCTTCGTCCCTCCCTCCCTCCCTTCCTCCCTCCCTCCCTTCCTTCCTCCCTCCCTCCCTTCCTCCCTCTCTCCCTCCCTTCCTCTCTCCCTTCCTTCCTCCCTTTCTCCCTTCCTCCCTCTCTCCCTCCCTCCCTTCCTCCCTCCCTCCCTCCCTTCCTTCCTCCCTTCCTCCCTCCCTTCCTTCCTTCCTCCCTCCCTCCCTCCCTTCCTTCCTCCCTCCCTCCCTCCCTCCCTCCCTCCCTCCCTTCCTTCCTTCCTTCCTTCCTTCCTTCCTTCCTTCCTTCCTTCCTTCCTTCCTTCCTTCCTTCCTGTCTCCTTTTCCCCTCTACCCCTCCCATTCCCCCAAGTCCACAAATTTCCTGTTACCTCTAGGATAAAGTATAAACTCCTCTATTTGTTATTTAAAGGTCTTCATAACAAAACTACCTTTCAAGTCTTATTATGTATTACTTCCCTTAATGTACTCCAGATTGGCCAAACTGGCTTTGCTGTTCCTCAGAGGTGACAGTATGTGTCCCATGCTTGGAATTTATCTTTCCTGGGCACGCAGCTGCTTGTGGTTCTCCCCCCTCTCCCCATATCTGCTTTGTACATGTTTGTGTGTGTTTGCATGCATGCGTCTACGTGCATGGAACCTTGTGTGTAAGTTCCTTGAGGGCAGTGACTTTCTCCTATGTATGTCTAGCACCTAGCGTAGTGCCTGACACATAGTACGTGTGTAATAAATGCTTATTCGTAAACAGTAGCAATGTATTGTTAGTACTTGCAGTTCCTGCACAAAGCTTCACCTACTTCTTTATTAATTGTGTATTTGTGGAGGATGTTCAATATTGAAACAGTCTAATAGTATAGAAAGATTGGGCCTGTATCTGAAACACTATAAAGTGACTTTGAGTGCCTGAAATTGGGCGTTGATAGTATTGTGTTCATCCTTCGTTGCCAAAGAAGACCATGCCATCAGAGAAATAATGACATGACTTGCACTTGACTTTGTTTTGAGTGAGGGAGGGCTGTGCAGGTTACCAGCCTCACTTCTCCTCCAGAGCCATCTGAATCCAGTGACCAGATAGTTATCAAGATGACTGGAGATGAGCCAGGATGAGGCAATTGGTTAAGTGACTTGCCCAAGGTCATACAGCTAGTGCATGTCAAATGTTTGAGGTGAGATTTGAACTCAAGTTCTCCTGACTCCTGCACTGGTGCTCTATCTACTGCACCACCTAGCTGTATGAAATGTGTGAAATATGTATGAAAAGGCGTATTGGTTTTTGTTTTTTTTTTTTTTTGAGGCTTTACTTGGAGGTGTTTTGGAGCTCTCCTTTTTATGGGTCTGTGCCTTGGGCATCCCATGCTTCATAATGTAGTGCTTTATCTTTTTTTGCTTATTCTGCAGTCATCTGCTCCGAGTAAATCGTCATTACTGGCCTAGCTGAGACTGTAATCCTAACCCTCTGGGTAACCACCCCCACCCGCTCCTCCTCTCCTCCCAACACATGCTTTGCTTTACTGGGCAAGGCACTGAGTCTGTGATTTTTTCTGTGGGAGGCTGTTTGTGCTGGCTTGGATGGAGTTTGAGTCCAGAATCAGCTCTAGGGGCTCTGCTCTGCAGATCTAGCTCAGAGTTCTGGGTTTGTGGGCAGCGCTCAGAATCCTTGGCTTTCCTTCTTTCTTTCTTCTCATACTTCTGCTGCCTTGGTTCAGGCCCTGATGACTTTTCATTTGGAGTCTTTCTTGTTGGTTGTAAAGTGATTAGCAGAGGAGTATGCTGGGTGAGGAATCCTGTGAATGGGGCCAAAAGATCGTAGAGTTAGAGCTGAAAATGATGTTAGAAGTCATTTCATTCCATGTCTTATTCCCCTAGTTGAAGACTTAAGGACCTGGGGAAAGATAAGAGAACTAGAATTGAGTCGATGCTATGAACAAAATGTGGTAGAAGGAATGTGGAGGAGAAGAAGAAGCTGACCCCTCCCGTTATGTTAGGATCGTTCCTTTCTGAATAGGTCAAATTCCCAAACTAATCCCACTTCATCAGGTAATTTCTCTTTTTTAATTATTACTCACTATTGCATAGAGAACAGAATAATTAAGTGATGAGACAAAGGGTTTTTTTTTTAATTGAGGGAGGGAAACGAGGGATCACACACATAAACATAGCATATGTTTTGAGGGAGTTGCTAAGTTAATACTGTAGAATAACTGAACACTTTTGCCAGACTAAGAAGAGGAACCATAGGAGATGGATAGAAGGATGATGAAAAGAAACTCTGTCCTGCTGTTTACTCGTTCTGTCCTGAAGTCTGCAGTCCTTTTGAGATAGATTGTGCTTTTTTATTTCTTAACTCATCTCAATTGGCCATTAATAGTGTTGCTAATATAAGAAAAGATGAAGTCATTCTCTAGTAAGGCAGCAAATCTTGTAAAATTTTGTTTAACAGTGTTTGGATATGGTTAACATTAGATCAGTTAATGAATGCTGCTTATTTCAAACTTGGGATCAGCTGCAGCAACTAGAAAAGCTGATCAGGTGCATCAAGCCACATTTAATTATATCTTCATTCTTATTGGGAAGTGAAAATAGCGAGCATCTTAATTTGAAATTTATAATGACTTTTTGTAATGTTACTAGGTCCTATCCCTTCCAGATTACTTGAAGAAAGTACATACTGCAGCATGTCTATCTGAACTCCTCTTAATTCTGGTGCCTTGCCTCTTTTAATTATTTCCTATTTATCCTGGACATAGCTTGCTCATACATATTTGTATGCTTGTTGTCTCATCCATTAGGGGGTGAGATTTTTGAAGAAGGGTACTGTTTTCTTGTTTCTCATTGTATCCCTGGCACTTAGCTAGTGCTTGGAACATATTAGGTGCTTAATAAATGTTTATTGACTGACCAGAGTAAATAAATACATGTGCCTTGAATGTGTGTGTGTTCGTCCTTCGTGGCCAAAGAAGACCATGCCATCAGAGAAATGATGACATGACTTGCACTTGATTTTGTTTTGAGTGAGGGAGGGCTGTGCAGGTCACCAGACTCACTTCTTCTCCAGAGCCGTCTGAATCCAGTGACCAGATATTCATCAGGATGACTGGAGATGACCCAGAATGAGGCAGTTGGGGTTAAGTGACTTGCCCAAGGTCACACAGCTAGTGAGTGTCAAGTGTCTGAGGTGAGATTTGAACTCAGGTCCTCCTGACTCCTGCACTGGTGCTCTATCCACTACACCACCTAGCTATCCCCCTGCCTTGAATAAGAACTGAAAAGCTTATGGACACTCCCTCTCCCAATATCTTTTCTATAATCTTTTATGAGGGAGACAGGTGAGAAATAAGTTTGTATAAAGCATTTACTTGGGAGAAAACAATTATTTCAAAGAATTAGTTAAAGGTTCTGTATATTCTCCGTACTTTTGTTTAAAGAGAATTAATTAATACTACTAATAATGATTGCAATATTCTCCAGTACTCACAATAATAAAAAGGGGTGAATTTACGTTCAGGATAGTTCTAGTGTTATATATTTTATAGTAATTATTTAAAAAGTCTCATTCCTCTTTACATCCTCCATAGTACCTATAGACATGGTGGGTACTCAGTATTTGTATGAATAAATTCACTTTGTCATAGGCTATTATATTCAGACGTTAGCTAACAATTACCTTGACTGTAAATGTGTTGTGTCCTGCTTTTACAAAGTCACTTGACATGGTCTTTTATGATGTAATTTTGGATGAAATAGAGAAATGTGGTTTGGATAATTAGAATTTGAGTGGTTCTATAACTTGGTTGAACAACCATACATAAAGCATTTATTATAGGTACTTCAAGTAATATCAGCCCGAAGGGTAGTCTCTGTTAGTGTGATGCAAGTTTCTTCTACCCTTGGTCCTATCCTGTTCAGTACTTTTATTGATAAATGGTGTTGAGTGGATGATTTAATTAAGTACTCCTATGTGCATGTAATAGTCAGGTGCTGCAGAGATAACAAAGATCATTGAATTCAATTCAACAAGTATTGATTAAATAAAAGTGTTCCTACATAAGCTTTATAGCTTATGGACCTAGAAAGGGGATGTATCACGTACTGAAATATTATGACTGAGAACGTCAGTCAAATCTGTGGATGACTCATAATTGAAAAGATAATAGAGAACACATTGTATGACCAAGTCATAATTGAGAAGAATCTCTGAAGTTGTAGAGCTAAGCTGATACCAGCATTATTTCAGTTGCTCCTGTTATAGTTCAAGTTCATGTATTTAGGTTTTAAATAAATCAGTATAGGGTGAGAAAACCCAACAGTAGTTCATATGGAAGGCAGCCATCATGATTTTAACTGACCACAAGCCTAATATGCAGTTATTAAAAATCCTAACTTAAGCTTACTTTATATTAGTAAAACAATAGTGCCTGCTTTCCTCTGTGCTAATTATATACTATCTGGAATATATTTTTCTCTGCTTTTTTTAATCTGTCTGTAAAGCATTTTGCATTGTTCTTAGCAGGCCATGTGCTCACATACTCACTCTCTTCCCTTTCCCACTTCCATTTTTGACATACCCACTCTTTTTTGCATTAAATTTTTTTATCCCTGTTTCTTATTTTGAAATCATCTTCATTTCCAAATATACAAGCCTCCTTCTCTCTCCAATGAAGCATCTCACTCTTTTTTTTTTAAAGGAAATTTAAAAAAAACATTTTTGTAAAACAAATCAACTATCTGACAGTATATATGGTATATTCCACGTGTGTAATCTCCTATTCCGACAGTGATAGTTTTGCTCTATTCTGTGCTAATTATATTACATGTGGAATATTGTCTTCCAATGTGGGTGCCATATTTTTAAAAGGGATGCTGAGAAACTAGAATATATTTAGAAGTGGCTGACTTTATTTGTCTGGAAACCATGCCTTTGTGTTTTCTTTGGGTGATAGAAGCAATTAGTGATGTTTAGTCTGGATAAAAGAGTGGCAGAGAGAAGGGTCTATGATAGTGTTCTTCATGTGGGACTATTATGTAGAAGGAGGATATTTGCTCTCTGTTGTTGCAGAAGGTGGAATTAGAACTAGTTGGTGGTAGTTTTTAAGTTCATTATAACAGTTAGTCCAGAATGGAGCATCCTTCTAGAACTCCCCCAAAGTCTTTTTCAGCTTTCCCTTATGGTTCTTGTTAATTGTTGGTCTCATGCCAATATTTAGTCTTCCATTAGTGAATTCTTCATCCTTTCAAGTAGTCAGATGCCATCGGGGTCATTATAGTTGGGGGTCAAGCAAGACCTTGGAACAACTCTTAGTTGTTAAAGTCTCTTCCAATTTGCAAATTCTGTGAGCTATAATGTCTTCTACTATAATATGTGCATTTCCCGATGTTTTAGTGAACCCTGGTAACTAGAACATCCATATATCTAGAATTGTTGGGAATAGAGTACTCTGAATAATTGAGAGTGCTATAACCCATTTTTTTTTCCTGACTTGCTTCAGTTTTTCTTGATTTTCTGTTCGACCTTCTGAGAATAGCTGACGTAGTTCTTGGATTGAATAAATAGTCTTGTCAGTTTTAGTTTTAATTAATCAGGCAGCTTAGATGTCATAGGGCAGTACTCCCCTTTAATACTGTAGTGCTTATCAGCTTGTGCTTAATTGGTTTGACATGATGGAGTTCCTTATATCACTATTTTGGTAACATTTGTTATGAGCTTGTTTATTTCCTGGAGTCATAATATAACTAAACTGCTTCATTCAGGTACCTGCCCCAATTTACTTCCTACTTAATAAAATTACTGATGAAGTTCTGGTCTTAGGCCTCTTTGGTAAATCATGAGTTCTTTTTGTTTATTGTGAATTTCCATCAACAAGCATTTATAATGAGCTTACTGCATGCTAGGCACTGTGCTAAACATTTGAGGTACGATTGCAAAAACGCTCTCTGCTCTGGTGCTCATAATCTGATGAAGGAGAGACAGCTTGCATGCAACTTTGTTACAAACAAGATTATCTGTCTAAATTTGGAGGTAACATTGGAGACAAGGTATTAGCATGAAGGGGGACTGAGTTTGTATGGGAAGCCCTTTGCAATCCTTAAGGCAGAACATGAATGCTAACTATGTTGTCTGCAGAGAGGGATACAGCTGGTCAGGGTGCAGACCCAGGATTAGAGTTTGGATCTTCTGATTCCCACTGTATTGTTCCCCAGATGGTATTGGGGATAGTTGCCTACATCAGAGATGTCAAATATCTCCAGCTTAGACAATCCTCCTGAGTACAACTGAATGAGATTAAAATATAATTGGAGAATATTTAACTGAATAAAGCAAAATACAATAAAATTTAAAGAATTTAATTGGTGGCCTCTGGGGATGGTTTAGTGGCCCCATTTCTATTTTGAGTTTTGGACCACTGTTGTACCTTACTGAAAGTTGGAAGTTTTTTGTTTTTGTTGTTTGGGTTTTTTTTTGGTGGAATTTAGAATGAAGGTGTATGTCTTGGTTTGTTCCTAAAAGATCGTTATTTCAATGTTTTGTAAAGTCCTAGAGACAGTTAGTTACAAGGACATCAATCAGTAAGCATTCATTAGGTAACTACTATGTGTTAGGCACTGAGAAGAAAAAGGCAAACAAAAGAGCCCCTGCCCTAGAAAAGTTTATATTCTATTAGGGGAGACAAAAACTGTGTGTATGCACTATAACTGCATAACAAAATAAGCATCAAGTCATTGGATGGGAGGGGAATGGAGGGAGGGCCCTAGACACCCCTGGGAAAGATCAGGAAAGGCCTCACGGAGGAGGTGACTCTTGAGCTGAGTTTAGAAAAGGCTTTGAAATGATGGAAATAAAGAGAGGTTGCATTTCAAGCATGGAAGGTAGCCAGTGCACAGGCACAGGGTATATGGGGTACAGTGCAAGGCCTGTTTGGTTGGACTGTGTAGTGTGTAAGTGGGGGCAGTGTATAATAAGGCTGGAAAGATAGGCTGGAGCAGATCATGAAGGGCTTTAAATGACAAAAGAGTTGTTTATTTTTGATCCTGCACTGGAGTGAGTTAGAGTAATGACATGGTCAGACCTATGTTTCAGAAAAATTACTTTGCTGGCTGTGTGGAAGGTGGGTAGGAGGGATAAGAGTTAGAAGACAGGAGTCCAGGGAGGGATGATGAAGGCTTGAACCAGGATGGAGTGGAATGGAGAAAGGGGGGCCTATCAGAGAGGTGTTGTTATAGCAAGTGATTGGACAAGTGGAGTAAAGGAGAGTGCACCAAGGTTAAGAACCTAGAAGACCAAAGTATGGAGGTAACCTTGGTAACAATTGGGATGATTGGAGAGGCAGGTGTTTTGCAGGTTAGGAATAATGAAATCTTTTTTTTTTTTTTTTTCAAAATGTTAAGTTAGAAATGCCTATCCAGTTAGAACATTTAGTTTGAAATTCCCAGTAGGCAATTGGTGAGTTCAGGAGAGGGACTAAGGCTGGATATATTTATTCTGGGAATCATCTGCATCAAGGTTATATTCAAGAGAACCATAGAGATCACCAAGGAAGAGAATGGAGAGAGAAAATTCTGAGGAGCTTTGGAGTATAATACTGTTGGGTGGGTGTGATACGGTGATGATCCAGAGAAGGTGACCAAGGCAGATGGAGGGAAGCTCATAACATTCAGCCGTGTAGAAGGTGGTCAGCAGAGTCAAGGGCCACAGAGAGCTCAAGAAGAACAAGCCACCAGCTTAGCAGCACCCACACAGCTTTCTAAATACCCTTTAGTGCCCATTTCAATTGGAAAGAATGAAGTCTTTGCCTTTTTAACCAGTAGACATTCTACCCTACTGTGAAGCTGGCTTTGCTTTTTTCCCCCTAGTCTCTCAGGCATGTGGTGCTTGTCCTTAGGCCTTTTTTCCTATGTGATGATAGTGGGAGAGGAAAACAGGGACTTGGTGCTGTGGTTTCAGTGACAGATGATGACACTCCTTTTACTTCTTTTAGGTACCTTTGCTGTTAACCTATCGAGTTAGGAAGTCGTCTGGAGCACAGAAAGGTTAATATAGTCACACAACTAGTTACGTATCAGAGTCAGAACGGGAACTCACATCTTCTTGAGTCCAAGGCCAGTTCTCTATATCCATGGTGACTTAGAAAAAAAATGACTCGATCTTGCTTTTATTTTAAAGAAATTTTTTGTTTTAAAAATAGTGAAATAATAGATTTATGTGAGGTTTTTGACTTGTCTTAATTGCCTGTAATGTGGATCAGCCGGAATCTGTCTCTTTTTTTTTTCTTTTCTCTCTTAACCAACCCTGCTGTTGGATTCATCTTACTAATATACTTTAATGCCTACTAACTCTTAATAAAATCCCATTGTCTGACAAAACCTGACTGAAGGAGCTGGAGATGTATATGCTAGAGGAGAGGGATGAGGAGGTAGTTTACAGGATAGTTTTAAAAAGTTTGAAGGGTTGTCATGTGGAAGGACATTATGAGGCAATGAGTAGAAGTTGCCAAGGGACAAAATTTGGGCTTCATGTAAGGAAACACTTTGCAATAATTGGGACTGTCCAAAAGTGGAATGGGGTTCTCCTCACTTGAAAGTCTGGAAAGGTTGGAATTGCCCCCATGCCAGATATATTGTGGAGGGGGTTGGATCTCTGCTGAGGTATGAATTGTAATAGAGGTCTTCTGAGGTGCCTTCTGTCTCTGTGGTTCTGTGTAGTTGGAGAGGACATGGGACTGAGAAGATCTGAATTCTATTTTGTCACCTCAGGCAAGGCATCAGCTTCTCTATCTTCCTTTGTATGTAGGGGGATGGGGCAGTTGCTGGACTAGGTGATCTCCTTCCTGCTCTGTCATTCTAGTAGACAAGGTACTGAAATGTTACATTTTGTCATGTGGCTTATGAAATTCCCCAAACTTTACCCCCCTTAAGATAGAAAGCACTCACAGGCAACCTCAGTTAATTGACAGTGATAACTCCTGCTTGAAAGTAACGATTGTGAAAGTAATTTTGTCTGAAGACTCCATTTCTTTTTTACCTCTGGAAACTTAGGGCATTCCCTTCCATCTTTCTATACCCTCCCCCATACCCTCACCCCCCTCAAAAGAAAGAAAAACACAGCAACGACAAAACAACTCACAAATTAAATCCTGGTGTTACAGGAGGCTAGAGACTGCAATATTTAATGAGTATAGCTAATAAACTGTACATGATAGTTTGATCATACTTCCTCTGAAAAAAACTTTTGTTTCTATTACATAGGAATCCCAGCTCATGAATGCTGGCTGTGATGAAGATAAGGAAAACCTTGTAAGTTCAATATTCTAGTAATTAGAAACTGAATAAGCTAAGTTTTATATGCTTGGGTTGTGCCACCATGATAATCAAACAATGAAAGTATTATACCTAGTTTTCATGTAGTGCATTTGCTACAATTAGCTAAAATATTGTAGTTCAAGTCCTAGGAACTTCTTATGTTTAGAGAAAAAGCATGTTATTTTCTAATTGTTTTATGGTATGTAAAGTAAATAGTCTTTATCAAGCATGGATACTGTAATTTGAAGCGAACACAAAGGTCCTCAAAAGAGAAGGAGGGGTTCTTTATTATAAAGTACTTGTAATTAACTGCGTGGTACTTTAAGAGAAAGCCTGGATAAATAGATGTTTCCTTTTAAGTTGCTTCATAAAGAATACTGACAGGATGTTACACAACATTCACATACCAGATTGAGCTCTGTTGTTAGAGAAATTGGGCAAAACCGAACAAGTTATTTGGTCAGCTCTCAAGCATTTTTATTTCCACATGTTTGGGGAACAAATTTATTTACTCAGTGGAGTTGGAAGGGTCATGCATAGTTTTTTGAAGACTCTCTTAGAAGCTATGCTGGATTGAGCGAGTGAATAAAACCACTCTGCAGTTCTTATTGCTTCACTGATTTTTCACTTTGCCTTTAAAAAAAAAAGGTATTAACTGCTATCGTTGATTTTTACATGTGACAAAGGAAACTAGTGTTAGTTATCATGCAGTTTGAGTAAAACATCTCCATCCTGTAGATTATGGCTTGATTTCTTGTTAAATTCATTTTCAGTGCACTTAAAAAAATACCTTTTAGTTTAGCATTTTTTAGTTTCTTTGCAAATGAGAAAGATTTCAATTAAAATTCTGTGTTGTCAAACATTTAAAAAATGATTATATGCAAAAACAAATTTTCACAGTCTTTTATGTTTGTTTTGAGTTCTACATGCTATCACCTCTCTTCCTCCTCTCTGCCCCCTTGAGATAATAAGCAGCTTGATAGAGGTTATACATGTGCAGTGATGTAAAACATTCCATATTGGTCATTTTGTGCAAAAAGACTCAAACAAGAGGGGGAGGATGTGGAGGTGGGGAGGAGAAGGAGAGAATATGAGAATAGTATGCTTCTGTCTGTGTCAGACAGCTTCAGTTCTTTCTCGGAGGTGGATAGCTTTTTTCATCATGAGTGAGTCCTTTGGGATTGCCTTGGATCATTGTATTGCTGAGAAGACTAAGTCGTTCATAATTCTTCATCGTGCTATATTGCTGTTACTGTGTATAATAATCTCTTGGTTCTTCTAATTCCACTTTGTATCAATTCATGTAAGTCTTTCCAGGTTTTTCTGAAATTAGCCTGCTTTGCCACTTCTTATAGCACAAGAATATTCCATTATAATAATATATTGCAATTTGTTCAGCTATTCTCGAGTTGATGGGTACCTACTCAATTTCCAATTGTTAACCACCACAAAAAGAGCTACTACAAATATTTTTGTACACTCCCCACTTTCTCCCCCCCCCCCCGTCTCTTTGGGATAAAGACCTAGCAGTGCCATTGCTGGATGGATCAAAGCGTATGCATGCACAGTTTATAGCCCTAGTTCCAAATTGCTCTCCAGAATGAATTGGATCAATTCACAACCCCATCAACAATGCATTAGTGTCTCAGTTTTCGCACATCCCCTCCAACGTTTGTCATTTTTCTTTTTTGTGGTATTAGTCAATGTAATAGGTGTGAGTATTGTCAAACATTTTAAAAGGGTGGGAATTCTAGAAAAAAATGTTAAGTTTTGGAATTTTAGAAAAGCTGCACTGCGATTTATACTCTGTATGGGGAACTTGTTGTATCTTTACTTATTTTGTTAAATAATGCCCACCTACATTTAATCTGCTTCTGACCACACTGGGGGTGTCTTCAAATTTGCTGCCTCTGATGCCAACTCATCTGTGATTTACAGACAACTTTCAGGACACTGAAATGCCAAGTTACTTGCCTTTAGTCCCATAGCTAGAAACTGTCCGTGATCAGGGCTTCTTAACTCCAGTGTTGCCCATTCCTTTCCACTGCATTCTTTAGTTTGGAAATAATAAACATCAACAGTATTTCAATGCTGTTTGAAATTTGTCTGTTGGGGGGCGGAGCCAAGATGGCGGAGTAGAAAGACGCACATACACATAGCTCCGAACCCACAACCCACAGAACGGCTAGAGGGGATCAACTCACGGTGAATTCTGCACCCAGAGGCCACGGAATATTGGAGCGAGGGAGATTTCTGTTCCAGAGAGACCTGCAAACCTCTCGCGGGGGGTCCTTCGCGCTGCGGACTGGGAGCTGAGTGCAGCCCTGCAGCGGCCGCGACACCGTGAGGAAAAGATCCGAGTGGGCTACGGGGGCCGGGATCTCCAGCGGCCACGCGGGTCTCTCCACCCACAGAGGGACCTGCAAACCTCTCGCAAAAGGTCCGTCGCGCTGCAGACGCGGAGCCCAGCCCAGACCTGCGGCGGCCGCGGCTCTGAGAGGTACAGATCCGAGCAGGCTTCAGGGACGGGATCTCCAGCGGCGGCACAAGCCCCTCCACCCACAGGTGACAGGGGTCGGTGAGAGGGTCTCTTTCGTGGGTCGAGAGGGGAGTGGGGTGCCCCCATGGCTTGGGCCCCCCCCCCCCCCCCCCCCCCCGGGAGATAGAAGCTGAGAGGCGGTTGCAGACAGGGGCTCCCTAAGCGGGCGGGAGCCTGGATCCATTATGGAAGGTCTGTACAGTCCCCAAACGCTGGCTGGGAGGACCAGGAGGCGAGGTGGGTGTGAGGAGAATATTCAGAGGTCAAGTCACTGGCTGGGGAGAATGCCCAGAAAAGGGAAAAGAAATAAAACTATTGATGGCTACTTTCTTGGAGAACAGACATTTCCTCCCTTCCTTTCTGATGAGGAAGAACAATGCTTACCATCAGACAAAGACACAGAAATCAAGGATTCTGTGTGACAGCCCACCCAATGGGCTCAGGCCATGGAAGAGCTCAAAAAGAATTTTGAAAATCAAGTTAGAGAGGTGGAGGAAAAACTGGGAAGAGAAATGAGAGGGATGAAAGAGAAGCATGAAAAGCAGATCAGCTCCCTGCTAAAGGTGAACCAAAAAAAATGTTGAAGAAATTAACACCTTGAAAACTAGCCTAACTCAATTGGCAAAAGAGGTTCAAAAAGCCAATGAGGAGAAGAATGCTTTCAAAAGCAGAATTAGCCAAATGGAAAAGGAGATTCAAAAGCTCACTGAAGAAAATAGTTCTTTCAAAACTAGAATGGCACAGATGGACGCTAAGGACTTTATGAGAAAGACAGATATCACAGAACATAGCGAGAAGATTGGAAAAATGGAAGATAATGTGAAAAATCTTATTGGAAAAACAACTGACCTGGAAAATAGATTCAGGAGAGACAATGTAAAAATTCTGGGACTACCTGAAAACCATGATCAAAAGAAGAGCCTAGACATCATCTTTCATGAGGAATCATCAAGGAAAACTGCCCTGAGATTCTAGAACCAGAGGGCAAAATAAATATTCAAGGAATCCACAGAACACCTCATGAAAGAGATCCAAAAAGAGAAACTCCTAGGAACATTGTGGCCAAATTCCAGAATTCTCAGGTGAAAGAGAAAATATTGCAAGCAGCTAGAAAGAAACAATTCAAGTATTGTGGAAATACAATCAGGATAACACAAGATCTAGCACCCTCTACATTAAGGAATCGAAGGGAATGGAATAGGATATTCCAGAAGTCAAAGGAACTAGGACTAAAACCAAGAATCACCTACCCAGCAAAACTGAGTATAATACTTCAGGAGAAAAAATGGTCTTTCAATGAAATGGAGGATTTTCAGGTTTTCTTGATGAAAAGACCAGAGCTGAAAAGAAAATTTGACTTTCAAACACAAGAATGAAGAGAACCCTGAAAAGGTGAACAGCAAAGAGAAGTCATAAGGGACTTACTAAAGTTGAACTGTTTACATTCCTACATGGAAAGACAATATTTGTAACTCTTGAAACATTTCAGTATCTGGGTACTGGGTGGGAGTACACACACACACATGCACACACGCACACATACATAGAGACAGAGTGCACAGAGTGAATTGAAGAGGATGGGATCATATCTTAAAAAAAAAATGAAATCAAGCAGTGAGAGAGCAATATTGGGAGGAGAAAGAGAGAAATGGAATGGGGCAAATTATCTCTCATAAAAGAGGCAAGCAAAGACTTATTGGTGGAGGGATAAAGAGGGGAGGTGAGAGAAAATCATGAGGTCTACTCTCATCACATTTCACTAAAGGAAAGAACAAAATGCACACTCATTTTGATAGGAAAATCTATCTCACAAAACAGGAGAGTGGGGGACAAGGGCAGAAGCAGGGTGGGGGGGAGGATAGAGGGGAGGGCATGGGGAGGAGAATGCAATCCGAGGTCGACACTCATGGGGAGGGAAAGGATCATAAGAGAATAGAAGTAATGAGGGACAGGATAGGATGGAGGGAAATATAGTTAGTCCTATACAACACAACTAGTATGGAAATCATTTGCAAAACTACACAGATTTGGCCTATATTGAATTGCTTGTCCTCCAAAGGGAAGGGGTGGAGAGGGAGGGAGCTAAAGAAGTTGGAACTCAAAGTGTTAGGATCAACTATAATGTTCTTACCACTAGGAAATAAGAAATATAGGTTAAGGGGTAAAGAAAGCTATCTGGCCCTACAGGACAAAAGAGAAGACGGAGACAAGGGCAGAGAGGGAGGATAGAAGAGAGAGCAGATTGGTCACAGGGGCAATTAGAATGCTTGGGTTTGGGGGGGGGAGGGGATAAAAGGGGAGAAAATTTGTAACCCAAAACTTTGTGAAAATAAATGTTAAAAGTTAAATTAAAAAAAAAAAAGAAATTTGTCTGTTGCAAAATTCTAATCCCAGGTTTTGCTTTTCTCTGCCAGAATGCTTCCTAGACTATTTCCTCCTACTTTCACCTGATGCATGTTTCAAGAACGCTAGTTGTAATAATAGACTAAGCCAACGTAATGGAGCAGATAAATCTGCCATTGTTACCAAACAGAAAACTCCCCTTCCTTCCCCTCAAAACCCCCTCTTCCTCACTCTGTTGTCTTGCAAGGGAACTGATCTAATTGTGGCATTAATTATTTGAATCAGAATTTAAGGTCATAGGGTTTAAAGCTGAAAAAGGAACCTTATATTCTCTATTTAATTCTAACCTCCTCATTTCATGGATGAGGAAAATGAGGTCCAGAGAGAACACAGATAATCATGTTACAGTTATTATCCCTTCTACACTGCAACTTTCCCTATCATGGTTTCCATCTATCGCTTGTTGACATAAGAAATTAAATGAGAATTTTGGGGGAGTTTTGCAGAAGCTGAAGGCAACACAGAGCCTAATACCATAATATAATGGCATATAATATAATATAACCTATTTCCTAATATAATGACCAAATACTTAACCCAAATTTTACAGTAAGGTAAACACCCCTTGAAAGAAAAAAGAAACGATTCAGACTTCTCTTATACAAAAGGAGGGTCAAAGATTTTTTTCTCAGATGTTCCCAATTCTATTGTCCCCTAACCCTAGAGATGTGGAAGGGATAACTGTTTAGCTTTACACCTAGCAGGGACTTTAGAAGCTCCCACTCCGTGTCAGCAGAGTGAGAAGTAAAAGTGGAAGAAGGATGAAGCAATAAACGTGTCTACTAGGTATGCCAGGCGTTGTGCTAAGCATTGGAGATATAGAAAGAGGCAGAAGACAGTCCTTGTTTTCAAGCAGCTCAGTCTAATGAGGGAGACAATACGCAACCACATATATTTCAAAGCAAAGATAAGTGAGAAATAATCAACAGAAAGAAGGCACTGGAATTCAGGGTTAGGGAAGACTTCTTGCACAGTGTGAGTTTTAGTTAGGATTTAAAGGAAACCAGGGAGGTCAGTAGTCAGAGCAGAGGAGGGAGAGAGTTCTAGGGGGTGGGGAACACCAGAGAAAATGCCCAGAGCCGAGAGATGGAGGGTCTTGTTGGCCAGGAGGCCAGTGTCACTGGATTGAAGTGTATGTGTTCAGTAGTAAGTTGTCAAAAGACCAGAAATGGTAGGAGGAGGCTAGGGTATGAAAGGCTTTGAATGCCTAACGCGCATTTCATATTTGCTTCTGGAGGAAATAGGGAGGCACTGGATTTCACTAAGTAGAGGGTGACATGATCACACTTGTACTTTGACAAAATCACTTTAGTATCTAAATGAAGGGTGAATTGGACTGGGGCGAGACTTGAGGCAGGCAGATACACCAGCAGGCTACTGTAGTAGTTCAGGCTTGAGCTTATGCTACTAGAGCAGGGGCAGGGGCAGGGACAGAAGGAGAGAAGGGAGCACACTTGAGAGATGGTGAAAAGGTGAAATTGACAGGCCCGGGCTACAGCTTGGATATGGGCGCGGTGGAGTGAGAGACAAGGAGGACTGAGGATAGCTCCAGTGTCGCAGGCCTGAGGAACTGAGAGGAAAGCATTAATTTCTACAGTAAGTAATAGGGAAGATAGGAAAGGAGAGTCTGGAGGGTAAGAAAATGAGTTCAGTTTTGGACAAATTGAGTTTAAGATGTCTACTGAACACCTAGTTTGAAATGTCTGAAAGGCAGTTGGAAATGTAATATTGAAGGTCTGCTGAGAGTCAGAGGTGGGAAAAGTAGATCTGAGAATCGTTGGCATAGAGATGGTAATGAAATCCATGGGAGCTGATGAGATCACTCAGTGAAATTGTATGGAGGAAACAGAGAACTCACTATAGGACTCAGGAATATCTGTGGTTAGAGAAACCAGGAGAGCAGAGAGTTACCAAGGAAGAAAGGGTGAAAAAGTGTCAGAAGCTACAGAGAGGTCAGGGAAAATGAGGAATGCTTGCTTCACTCAAGAAAGCACTTTTGAATCAGGTGAGGAAATTATCTTATTTCTGGCAAATTTTTTTTAGTTATCAGAGATATTTTATTTATACTAACTCACTCAGTGAGGAGCAAGTAAAGTGCCAGTCTACATTGGTAGAGGGAACTTCTTCACAGGAGAGGGCACTAAACCAATGGAATTACAGGTCTAATAGCCCCTGTCCTTGTGTGGAAAACAGTTCCTATGTGTGTCAGCCAAGAAGATCCACTGTCTTCAGGCTTCCTTCTGTCTTAAGCTGAGGAAACAGATAGTACCATTAACTATCATAGTATAGCTACTTTTTTGACAGTAGGCAAAACCAGAAGTGATGGGGATCAGGAAAATCTATGATAAAACATTTAAGTTGTTACTTAAAGGAAAAAAGAAGTTGTACAGGTCTATGTTACTCTAGGCCTAAGAAAGCATTTGCGTGGAGCTAGGTAACTTTTTTTTAATAGAGTTTAGGATAAATTCCATAAGCCAGTCAATTAAGAACCATTAAGTGCCTGTTATGCACCAGGTACAGTGCTAAGTACTGGTACACAAAAGGGAGAAAAAGACAGTCCCTGCCCTTAAGGAGCTCCTAATCTAAAATCAGAGCACATTTTCAGGTATTTCATAGTGGAAGAACTCTATTAGAAAATTTTCCATGCTCAAATTTATAAAATGAGATAATAATAATTGAAGAGGCTGCATGGTATAATGGGTTTAGAGCAGGCCTTGGACCCAGGAAAACCTGGGTTCAAGTCCAACAGTAAAACCATGGGCAAATCACTTAATGTCTTAGTGCTCCAGGAAAGCTGTAAGTTTCTGAATAGTTCCTTATCTACACCTGTGGGTAGACTTTCCATGCTGATAAGACACAAGTGGCCTGCCTTCCACACCCCAAAAAATCACATTGATATTGTACCATGTGACTTACAAAGCACTTTTCATTTTAACAGCCCTGTGATAGGTAAGGCAAATATTATCATTCCCATTTTACAGATGAGGAAGTTGAAAATGGTATGGGATTGAGCCAAATCTTGAACCCCAGGTTTCCAACTCCAAGCCTGGTTTTCTTTGCTTATATGATGTGGTGTGTGATACTTTAAAAATTTTGGTTATGCTGTTTACAGGTTTCTTTCATTTTCTGGTCATTTTTCAGGTACAGGCATGTTTGAATTTAAAATGACCCCCAGAGTAGTAGTTGGAGTGTTTTATCTTTCTCCAAATTTGTTAAAATATGCTGAATGTTATAGAGAAGATTCTAATTTGGGGCTCTTGCTACGTAAAAGTAGCCTGTGTATGTACACATTTGGGAATTATCTGAATTTAGGCGAGAGTTATCATCTCTATGTCTTTACTCCCAAGTATTAGATAGTTGCCTGCAGTCCTGGTTTTCACGATCACGGGACAAATACTGGAACACTTATCTCTACTTTCCTGAAATCTCAGGAGGGGATGCATAAGTAGAGAAAGGAAAGGAATGAATGACTTTAATGAGGGGAAATTTTAGTTGTCCTGTCCCTAGATGGACCTATATTATAGTACTTGTAATATAGGCTGGACAAAAACTGATGATGGAAGCCTCAAAGAGAAGGAGTCCTGGGAAAGATGGGATAGAAAGGAAACTCATTTATTCTTTTCTCTCTTCCATCTAGGCCAGAAAAAAAGAGGTAGCAAAATAGCTTCATAAATATTCTGAGATTATAATGATAGTTCACCTCAAACCTAAGTACAAAATCTGGTCTTGTCAGTACTATGTATGCTAATTTAAAGAGCCTAAATTTTGTTGAATTGTAAATAATGATAAAGAAGATATACTGAGCTTTCATCTTAACTATTTTTTTGCCAAAGAGAATGAATAATTGAATGTATGCTATAAGATTAAAAAGTATTTCTATTTACTTATATTTAAAGGAGAAAATTACCTTTTTACTAGGGGAACACTATAGTATAGTGTAAAGAGCTTTGGACTAGAATAATTTCTAGGTTTGAGTCATGGATCTGAATTCTCTTTTGTGCAATAAAAGAAGTCAATTAATGCCATGGACTAGAAATCAGCATCTTGAACTTTTCTTCCTTGCTACTTGTTAATGACAGCCAAGTGTAAACTACACTCAAGTTAACTCTCAGTAGAATTCACCAAAGTGCACGATCTTAGAGGTCTCTGGGCCAAGCCACACGAATAAGAATTTCTTTTATGATGTGTCTAACAATTCTAGCTAACTTAACTTTGCCTACCTAATCTAGCCTTTGCTTCAAGACTTCTGCCGTCTCCAGAGACAGGGTATTTGACTTTTTCATATTGCTTTTAGGAAATTTTTCTTTAGTCAAGCCAAAACTCTTAACTCTTATCATCCTGTTGTTCCCTCATGGGCCAAGTAGGCCAAGTTGAATCCTCCAGGTGAAAAGTCTTCAAATTGAAGACAGCTAACAAATTTCAACTCATATTCTTTTAGTTGGATATATCCCCTTTCTGATGTGCTATGATCTCAAGGCTCTTCACCATCTTGGACTTCCTCTGTTTTAACAATGTCTTTCCTCAGATGTGGCATTCAAAGCAGAACACAGTATTTCAGATGTGATCTGACTATGCCTGGGTACTCTCCAATAGTATTAGTAACTGGACTGTCATTTCCTTTGTCCTGGAAAGTTGTGCCTATCTTAATTTGACCTGAGATTGCATCATCCTATTGGCCCTATCACATCTCCCTTGATTTAAACTGAATTTGTGTATCATTAAATCTTCCAGATCTTTTTTCAGATTGATTGCTACCCAGTGTCACATCCCTCATTTTGCACTGGTGAAGTTGATTTTTTTTGGTCCTGAATTCTTCTTCTTATTTTTTTATTTTTGTTAGGTCTAGGAACTCCAGATGAGGAAAGTTCCTCTGATCTTGTTCAGTCATTTCAGCTGTGTCTGACACTTTGTGATTCCACGTGAGGTTTTCTTGGCAAAGACACTGGAGTGGTTTGCCATTTCCTCTCTAGCTCATTTTACAGAGGAGGAAACTGAGGCAAGCAGGGTTAAGTGACTTACCCAAGGTCACACAGCTAGTAAGTATTTGAGACTGGATTTGAACTCAGAAAGAAAAGTCTTCTTGACTGCAGGCTGTCTTTACTGTGCCATCCAACTTGCCCTGCCTTTAATGTTACAAAACTGTAACACTTTTTCATTTTTGGTTTAGGTTTGTGTTTCTGGGTTGTATTTTTTTTTTCTTTTTCAGTTTATAGTCTCAGGTGGTTGCCTGGGGCATTAATGTCAGAGATAGGACTTGAATTCAGGAATTACCTCCTGAAGTTTGTTCGAAATTTAATGGAAATATAGTTAAATGTCATGTGTCACCCAGTGTTCTAACCCATCAACATCTTTTATTGTGGCTGTCATTCATTATGTTAATTAACTCTCTTAGCATCGTGTCATTGCCATATTGAATAAGTTCATCATCGCCTTTACCCAAGTCATGGTTTAAAAAAATATGAACAGCAAAATTCCAGGGATAGATTCTGGGGATCTTCTACATGACCATTCGATGCAGCGAGCCATTCATATTATTCTCTCTTCTTTGTCCCTTCAGTTAGGTCCCAGTTTACCTAACTACTATCATTTTAGACCAGATCTTTTATTCTTGCCTGAAAGAATAGCATGAAAGGATTAGCAAGAAGACTTTCTAGGATACATATGAGGTCAAATGTACTGCTAAAATCCAAATAAATTTTAGTATTCTTCTGTTTTACTAATTATAGTAATTCTATAAAAAATGAAATGAGGTTAAATTTGTCACTGTTTATAGGTCATAATGGCTCTTTGTATTTATTACTTCCTTTTAAAACTGTTTGTAAACCATTTCTTTGACTATATGCCATAACATTTCTTTCTAGGAACTACAGTCATGTTCACAGGTCTGGTTTTTTTTTTTTTAAGGCTTCTTCTCACTTAAATTCTCACTTAAAAAACAAAACCAAAAAAACCTCAGAGATATTTGTTTCTTCTCTAACCCTGTGGTACCCACCTCTTTTATTCTTCACCATCTTTAAAGATCACTGTGTCTCGAGATGTTCTTTTGAGTTTAGTGATTTAAATTTATCAAAGGCAACCTAGTACTCTTATCTTCTGTCTTATCTTGAGTTTCACTGCCCTACTAGGCATTTGCTTGGTCTACTCTGGCACAAGAGTTGTTGTTCCCCACCGAAAAAAATTGAACAACAAAAGCAAAATAAAATTTGAGTAGTTTTGCATTCTCTCTTTGATCTGTTATCATCCTTTCTACCTCCAATTTAAGGCCATATCTCTTTTTTCCAATCCTTTTCTTTTCCTGCATATAGCCAGTCAAAAGAGGCACCTTGATAGAAGTTGATAGAACTATTGGCATTAGTTATGTGTCCTCCAACAAGTCACTTAACTCCTTAGTGCCCCAGGCATCTTCACCGGGTTATTGATGAGTTGCTGATCTGCTTCAGTGGAAGGAGTTTCCACACTGGAAATTCCCTAGACCGGTCTAGTAACAAGTCTAGATGAACTCTCCTTTCCCTCTTTGGTTACATTTGTCATGACTTTCTATCCTCAGCTCATTTTTAATTTTAGCTCTCCACACTGTGCCATACCTTTGTATTCTTTCTACGTTGCCTTCCCTTGACTCTATCTTTTACATCTATCTTGCAAAAATCTAAATTGACCAGTCTGTTGCTTATGTATTCATATAAGTCTCTTGACCCTCAAACTTGCTCTTGGAGTATTTTTTTGAACTGTTTCTCTTCGTGTCTTCAGGGTTTCAGTACTGAGCTCTTCTTGTCCCTTCTGTGTTCATGTTTTCTGAAGCCTTTGGAATCTCTTCTCCCAATGTCTAGAATTCATGTCAGACTAATGTTAGCATTCCTGCTTATGTTTGTCACAGATTGTAAGGTGGAATCTTCTCTACAATCTCCCAAGGTTCCTTTTGTTTCTACCTTAACAGCTGATTCCTCTGTATTGGGGAGGATCAGTTCTAGAATATAATTTCCCTTTTGTGCTTCCTTTACTTTTTGAAGGATAAAAATTTAAGGCAAGTCAAGATGTTATTAGCTGCTCAACTTTGGGTGGATAAGAAGAGAGCTCTAGGAGGTGTCTGTCACTGCTGTCCCTACTGCATGCAGATAAAAACAGTCCCTACTTCTCAGGGTTGTGGTGAGGATAAAATGGGATGTGATATGCTTTGCAGACTTCCACAAGCTCCATAAATACTAGCGGTTTTTATTATCTTGGTCATTTTTATATTCTACTGTATCATGACACTGTGTCAGGCTTGTGACATATTTCCTAAACTCATCTATTTCCTCTTTTTTCAGGTACCCTTATAGTATCCTTTGATGACTATACAGTTAATCTTTATCCAGAAGCTGTTGTTGCCCTTGCCACCTTCCCAGATCTCACCCAAATGTCTGTTTCTTGCCAATATAGCCCTCCTTCCTGTTTCCATTTTCCAAGAGAAAGCCAGTCTCCCACACCACACCTGCTGGAAGGAGCCCAGAGTGTTAGCTCTACTCCAACCCTGCAGTCTGCAGCCCCTCCCCTCACTGGGACGAGGCAGATCTGGCTGCCCATGTTGTTTCAGTGAACAGGGAATTAACCACCTTTGATTCTTCAAGCATATGGAGGACCACCAGGTGACCAGTGCTCTTTAAGGACCACCAGGCCTTACCGTCTTTCTTCCTCCTTCCATACTCCTGACAATTACCCATCTGCCTTCCTGTTGTATCTTCTAAACAGCGTCCTTCAGATTACTGGTTCTTTACCATGTACCCTGTAACTGAATGCTAAGGACCGTGGCATCTTGCTTTTTGCTCTGGGTCTGAACCCTAATGAACCTTCCTATAATGTCTTGTCACCCTAAATACATTGTGATCTTCTTGAAAGAGCAGGGATTTAACTCCATTTTCTGTCTATATCCCTGTACTTTAGTGCTGTGCTTGGTACATACTTGGCACATTTTGACTACTTTTTTTTCCATTCCTTCATACTTCTCTCCCTTCCACTCCCACTTCCTCTGCCTTTGTTCCTAGAATTCCTTACTTGAATGAGGGTAGATTAAAGTTGCTTTACAGTAATTCATCCTGTTGATCATGTATTTTGTGCATTTGTTTACAAACAATGCAAGATGATGAGCTTCATTTCTGACTTTGCTTGAATGTTGAGTCTTTTGAATTTCCAGCATAATTTCTGTTTTCTTCTTTCCATTATTTCATGTGGCCTCTAGCTTGACAGATACATGTGAACAGTCTTTTCCCTTTCTGTTTGACAAAACTTTAGTTGAATACATTTTCATAGAGTTATAGATTTAGAACCAGAAGGTGCTACTTTTCTCAGTGACCCCTCCTGAATTTTCCCGACTACCCTTTCCTCCTTGGTTGTACTTTCATTCCTTCTCCCTGATGGTTGAGGTAAGGGAGTTGGAATACTCTTTGCTCCCCATTGCCACTTCCAAGGTCAGCACTACCACCATTCCTCAGTAATCTTTCCTCCTTTGAGATTCCCTAAATCTGTATCTACCATTCAGTCAAAACTCTGGCAGTTCTTGTTTCCCTTCCTCCAGGACATTCAGAACATTTTCCTTCTCTTAATGAGTCCAGTGCTGGGCTCATTCATTTTCTCCTCCCTAACACCTCCTAGGGGACTTCAGCATGCATATAAATATTCCCTCAAAAACCCCTATTTTCCTGTTATTCACACTAATTTCACATGACCTACCCTTCTACCCCACCTCAGCCATATATAAAGACAGTCTTACCCTTCATCTTACCATCATCCACAAATGTAACACTTCTATGTTCACATTAACTCAGGAATTCTACGATCTGATCACAGTCTGTTGTTCGACCTCCATACTGGGTCCTCTTCTCTTGTCATCAGCTCTCATGGATTCAATTAATTATCATTTCTCTGTGGGTGTTTCCAACGTCTGTTTGTCCAGCCATAACTTCTCTCCTGATCTCCATTCTGACATCTCCAAACTGGATTATTTGCGTGTATCTTACACTTACCTATTCAAGATGGAATTCATAATCTTTTTCCTCAAGCCCTCTTCTCCTCTGAATATCCCTGCTACTGGCCTAGGGTACTGCCATTGTCCCAGTCACCTGGCTTCACACCTAGGTGCCTTTCTCCTCTCCTCATTCTTGCCCCCTGTATCCAGTTTGTGGCCAGGTCTTGTTGATTTTGCCTTCGAAAGGTTTTTTGCATAAGCTTCCTTCTCTCTTCCATACTTCCATCCCGCCTGATACAGGCCCTCACCGCCTCATGCCTGGACTATTATGCTATCCTGCTCTTGGATTCCTAGATGGAAGCCTTTCCCATATTCTAGCTCCTTCTCCATTCAGCTGCCAAACTGATCTTCCTAAAGCTTGGGTCTGACACTTCCTCCCTTCAGTAAATTCCAGTGGCTTTCTATCACCTCCAGAATCAAATGCAAAATGCTCTGTTCTAAAGCCCTTCGTAGTCTGACCTTTCCCCCTTCCAATCTTATACCTTACCTTCTTCCCTTCTCTCTCCCTCTCCACCCCCAACACAGGCCCAGTGATTCCTACCTCCTTGTTGTTCCTCAAAACAAGACATTCCTTATCTTAACTTGGGGGCATTTTCACTGCCTGTCCCATGCCTGGAATGCTCTTCCCATACCTAGAATGTTCTCCCTCCTCATTTCTGCCTCCTGGCTTTCTTAAAGTCTCTACTTAATCTCACCTTCTACATCTTCTTTACCTTTCCTCATCTCCCTGTGCCTTTCCTTTTGTCAGTCATTTCCAATTTATCCTGTATGTAGTTCGTTTGTAGTTATTTGGATAGCGTATCTCCCATTAGATGGTGAACTCTGAGAACAGTGAATTATCTTGCTTTTCTTTGTACATCCCATCCCTTGTGCTTAGCACAGTGCTGCCTGGCAGACTACTGTAAAGGCTTATTGACTGTCTTACTAAAAGGGAACGTTGTTAGAAAAGTTAGAATAAGAATAGTTTGTAGGCTGATAACATCGGAGCTAAATTGTTCGTTGCTTTTAAAATGTTCTTTTAGTTTTTCTTCTGTAAAATTAGAATTAATCATTGTCAATTCTTATTTTCTAAAAGGATTTATTCTTTTTTGATTTTAGCTTGGTGATCCTGCTATTTTCCCGGCTGTCATTGTGGAACATGTTCCTGGAGCAGATATCCTCAATGGGTATGCTGGTCTAGCCTGTGTGGATGAGCCTAGTGATATGATTACTGAGAGTTCATTGGATGTTGCTGAAGAAGAAATTATTGATGATGATGATATCACTCTCACAGGTGAGTGACCATAATGTCCCAGACCTTGTGGTTTTGGAAGGTTGGGTTCCACTATTGTGATTTGTGATCAAAAAAGCTTGGAGAACACTGAGGTAGAGGTCTCATTACAACAAAAGGCTTAAGCTAAACAGGAATAAAATATATTTCTTTATAGAGATAAGAAATATAAGAAATAAGCATCCTATAACATTTCATAAGGTAAGAATGGTCTGAAGCCAGTTTCACCTGGTTTCTTTATCTGTCTTGCAGTTGAAGCTTCCTGCCATAATGGAGACGAAACAATTGAAACAATTGAAGCTGCTGAGGCCCTCCTCAATATGGACTCCCCAGGCCCTATGCTGGATGAAAAAAGAATGTGTAAGTTTTTAGGTCTTATAAGAGTTTATGTGTAGGTAAATTACATCCTTACTAAAAAGTATTTGTCTCCAGCAGAATTTGAAGTTATTTGAGTGTATTAATTTCCCTATACATATCATGTGCTTGATAAATACCTGTTTTATTTTTAAATAAGGGCAGAAATGTTCACTGTTTTCTTGTTAATGACTTATCCCTGCTTCCCTTCCTCCTCTAAATATTCCACTTTGGTGACGCTTCCTAGAGCAATGCAGCGTTAATTGTGGTGCCCCTTTTAACGTACATTAAATTTATCTAGTACAGTGTTTTGCATGTACAATGTTTTTGTTGAGAAGGTTGTATCCTGTTTTTGAAATGAAGGTTCCAAAATAAAAATGGTGTAGAATTCCTGTTAGTTGAATTTTTAAAAAATATAGGTTTATATGGACATAATTCTTGTAGGTGTGGTAGTAATTTGTATAAACAGCCATCATTGTGTAGGCCATATATGAAGATATATCCAAATTCTACTTATAACATTCCATTTTCACTTTACTGCATTTTTTTTTGCCATGCTTTATTATGTACTTCAGGATTCCTGCAAGGATGTTAGTGAAGCTTGGAAAGTTAAGTTGGTAATTATAGTTTTTTTTTCACCCTAGATAGTTTCTCCTATGGAAATAAAAATTACTGGGCTTTATTTTCTCTAGGTAATTATAACTTTGTTTCCCTTAGCTAATATATTTGCTTCATCTGAGGATGAGATTGTTGTTGCACCCATTACCCATGTCTCTGTCACGTTGGATGGGATTCCTGAAGTGATGGAATCACATCAAATTCAAGATACCTACGTAGAATCCCCAGAAACTACGATACCAGAACAACCTAAGAGAAAGAAAGGTGAGGTTGAATGACCATTGTGACAAATCGTTTTCCTTGTTACATACTTCATTACTTAGCTTTAAATTCTTCCTTGCTCAGAAATCAGATTCCAGAAATGAAAAGAAGTGTGGTTTTTTGGTTTGTTTTATTCATTAGTCTTGTCCTGGTACAAACATATTAGGGTAACTCAGTTCGTATTTGACTGTAATCCAGCAACGTCACTTCTTGGTTTTTGAGTGTTCTCTCAAATAGGCTACACACAGTTGGTTGTTATCTTTTTCTTTTTTTGGAAATGGCTTTAATATAACTCTTTGATTCCATTGATTTTCATTCTTAACTTCATGAGCTTTTTTTCATAGGAGAATAATTATGAGACTTGGTAATACATTTTCTGCCACTCTGGATCATTTAAAAAATATTTATTTAAAAATATTTTTAAGGTTTCTTGTATTCTTAAGAGTGTCTAATTGTTGACTTGGGCCTTATTATCACATCATTTCAAGTGTTGTACTGATGGTACATCTTAATTTTAAAAAGACATTATAACAAAATGCTTCTCAATAATTGAAAAACAATTTAAATCAAAGTTTTAATGGACGAATTATAACTAGGCTGTTGTTTATCATAAGGAAAATTAGAAAATTTTTTTCACTCACTGCTAGTTGAGGCATGCTGTTAAATAAGATTTTACATGCCAATGGCACTTTTTTTTCAAAGCACACCACAGGTTAAAGTCATATCAAGCTACTTGAGTAGGCTTTTCCCATACTTTATTAAGTCACACTAAAATCTTATGGAGGTAGAGATGACTACCTTCATTTAAAAAAGTTGTACCTGACCAATTGAATGCCAAACTTAAATCTTTTAAAAGAAAAAGAAAGGTACGTTTTGGCTGAAATTATGACTGAAATCACAGGAACTATAAGTATATTGACATAAACATAAGACTACTTAATCGACATAAAGAGAAACTGAAAGATTGGGTAGAGGTATGGTGCATGTGCATTTTTTTAAAGCATACCTTATAAGAGACATCTTTTTGTAATAAGGCAGCGGACAAGGGTTATTCATTGTTAGCCTTTTCTGTGATAGCACAATCAAGTTTGCCCTTCTCAATGCTAGCAAAGATTATTTTGAAATAGTTCTTGTGGTTTTCGAACTATCCCGTTATTGCATCCTCTCCCTTAGATGATGCCTTTCCTTTCATTGGCATCTGTGTAAGAGTCTTTCATCAAAAGACTCCACTCAGTTTAGGTCCATTCTGCTGCTTATCCCCTTTTTCAGTTGTGTGGCATGACACACTTCTGAACAAAATGTCTTCTTGCTCAGTAACCCCATGTCTTTCTACTTTATCCCTCTGGTGTTGGCTGTTTCAAAGTCTCCTAGAACTGAGACATAACAAATTTTCATTCATTCTGTAAGCCAACTTAAAAAAAAAAAAAGCAATGGTTGGAGGAATAGCTACTAAATTCCTTTATTATTACTGGCTTCTCTTCATGTTTTATAAAAATCAAAGGAAAAATAATATGACTTTAATAAATGTTACTTTTAGTGAAGGGCAGGGGGGTGGCACCCTTCTCCATAAGGGTTGATGATATTTGGGCTGCAAATAGGACCAGTGACCAGGGAGGTACTATACTTTCCTGGGCTCTTAGACTCTGAAGTCTGAGCTGTTTTAGGGTCCAGGGGGAAAGTGACTGTAGAGTTCATGACATTGGTTTGATTCTCCTCGCACATGCAGTTCACCTCTTATTGATCATTCAGGATATCTCGCTGTTTCAGTAAGGCTGGCTTGCCTGCCACAATCATGATAGTTGGCTGTCAGTCGATCAGTTATGGAGATTGAGTACCTTTTCTGTACAGTTTACTCCCCCGAATGATGGCTGCAGGGTTGCAGTATTGGGAGAAAGGTTGGTGGTCTGGGGGCACTGCTGTTCCTGGGCTCTTGGAGTTCTTTCTGGAGTCCCTGCCCACTGGTGATAGTTGTTGGTGGGGTAATAGTGTGCCCTTTCTTCACAAGTGTTGACCCCCTGGATGATGGCTGGAAGCAGGGACAGGTGGTGATGGTGGGGAGGGTGTGTGGGACTACATTCCCTAGGATTGTTAGGTTCTGGGTCCTGGGATGCTGCCACCAGGATTTGAGGGGAGGTGGAAGTTGAGATAGTGAGGATAATTTGATCCTCTTGCCACATTCTTTTTCCTTTACTTCCCTCTGACAAAACCCGTAGTGTCGGAGGCAGGAGATGATCCAAAGTCTTCCTGATCCCAAGTCTAGTGCTTAATCAACTACATCATGCTTACCAGAAAACAAAATGTTTGAATTAACTGTTTAACACTATCACAGTGACAATGACAGTGTTAACTTCCTTCCCTCACTAATAACCACTGTTATCTTTACTATTAGAAAATGACTGTCACTTCTAATTGTTGACCTCTAGAATGATAGAAGCAATGGAGTCGATGGCAGAATGATTGTCAGCATTTTTACCTAGCTTTCCCATCACACTTCCTCCATAATAACTTAGAAAACGTGCCAGATTGAATTGTGATTAGGAAAGCCAAGAAAAAGTCAGGTAATCATTTTTTTCCAACTCAGGGCAGCTTAGGAAGATAGATAGAGAGGTCTGCTGGGAAGGGAGCTGGCTGGGAGTGTAATGGTGGCAGCCACAATGGCAACAACAGCAGCAAGATAGAAGCAAGGAGCCCCTGAACTAGTAAACAGGTACCATCGGCAGCTGCCACCCATCACCCACTGTCACCAATCTTGTAGAGAGAGGCCTGTAGGGTTCTAGCTGAGTTCTGAGCACAAAACAAGTTCCAATAATGTAGCCATGTGGCTCTGAGTCTAGGAGCAGAGCAGTGATTCAGTTCTAACTTTTGTCCCAGCACTAAGCCTGCATCAGAATAACTGAGGGCAAGAAACCAAAGGGGAGCCAGCATTTCAGTCTTTCTGAACCTGCAGAACTTCCCATTGGGCTAACAGTGGCTAAGTCCAGCAGCATTCTACTGAAACTCAATCACACACAGTCAACAGACCTAGACCTGGGTCAGGACCTTGTAGAGCTCTCCTGGGAATCACACAGCTTTGGAAGCACCAAAAATTATAGGCCTGCAGACTGAGTTGTGAAAGTAGCAGAAGCTTAGACCAGACAACCCTCTACAATTCAACCCCCTATCCCCACCCCCTTCAAAAGTAAACAGAGATCATCTCAAACATAAAATCCAAAATCAAAAAGTGGGCTGGGAGGATGAATAAACATAACTCCCTGAATATAGAGTTACTATGGTGACAGAGGAAGCTTAAAACACAAACTTAGAAAAAGAGAATGACTTCAGAACATCTACAAGTAAAACTTCAAAGAAAAATGCAGATTTTGTACAAGCTTAATAAGAATTCTAATTCAAGAGCTAAAGCAAGAGATTAAAAAGAGAGCTAAAAAATTATTTAAAAAAAAGTGGTAGAGGAAACAAAAGACCAGAAAAAAGAAAATATTAAATATCTGATAGAATGATGGAAGTATTGAAACCTGACAAACACACAGATGTATATACACATGTATACACATACATATACACACATAGTTTCTTAAACAACACCTTCAGGATTATTTAAATTGTTCCCTTTATATTATAAGTATGCACCGTGATATGTACCTAATATACCTTTTTTTTTGCCTTGTTTACTTAGTGATGTTTAAATGTTTAATAATCCTTAGTTTCATTGCCATGAAACAGTCCCCATATTTTTCCCATGCAACCACTTCATTGGGACATCTAAGGAAAAGTAAAGAGATAATAAGAAGGAACTTCTCAGAGGGAGGAAAGGTAATCTCTGTTCTCTGTTTCATACAGTTAATTTCCTTCTCTCTTCCCAGGAAGTCAGCCACATATTCCTCACTAGGCAGGAGGCTTATGCCCCAGAACTAGAGAAATTGGCTCACAAGGCTATATCCTAGGTCCCTGGAGCAGCAAAATGAGCTATGAGGTTTTTCTTCCACCTGAGCTCTTGGTAACTCTCTTGAGGTTTCCTGAAAAAGATTGCTCTGATCTCTGGCAAGATGGGAAGTATTCAAACAGAAGTTGAAGGATCCCAGTCCTTGAGGTGTTATAGAAAGAGCTCATCCTTTAGGTATAGTTGAGCTAGGTGATCTCTCAGGCCCCATCCAACTAGGAATTCTGTGGTTTTAGGTAAAATTGTGAAGTGGGTAAGCATATCTTCGACTCTGATTTAATGAGGTATATTCAAGGAATATCCTCTAAAGTCTAATTAATGCCTCTTGAGCGCTGTCTGGAATTTGGGTAGCTGACATAATGTGAACATTAGATTTTTTCCTCAGGAATGGGTAGTTAAGGCTTAATATTTATTTGGCATATAGTTCAATCTTTGTTACTTCCTTGTTAAAGGACTTTATTGAGATAAATCTAAATATTTAATTTTTTCATTATAATTACTATATAAAGCCCAAGAGAAAATAAATTAGCAAGATTTAAGAAAATTAAATATCCAGGGAGTATACAGAGTGTCTGTCATTAGACCCAGCTGTTACCAATCCCTGCTTATAACCAAATCTTAGCTTTTCTTCCTATTCTTTGGAAACTTCTGTTTTCTTTCACATACAACACTCTTAGAGTTTAAAAAGGCTGGCTTAGCCCTTGTAGTTTTGTCACTTAGAAATGCCCTTATGGCACTTCCTTTTATGCCTGCACTGAATCCTTTGCTCACAAATCCTGACCGTGCTCGGCCTTTACTAATGAGTTTCTCCGTGGTATTCTCCATTGTGTTCTCGCCAGATCATAACTGTTTGGTTATATTCCAGTGCATACAGCCCTTATTACTTTTTTGTCTTCTAGTTACCACAGAATGTGCCTTGCCTCTCCTCTCCTGGGCAGATTTGCTCCCGTGGGGCTTTTCTTGGAAGCTTAGACATGGTGAATGAGCAGTTTGCCTTGGATACTTTGGGTTCTCTGAGTTCCTTTGTTGTTACATCTGATATTCTATTGAAACAGCTTTTGTCTTTAAAGGAGTCAATTGAGTTTTCATAACTTCTTCACACAGTTTGAGTGTAGCATCAGTGTAAGCCCAGTGAAGCAGTGGGTTCTTTACAGTCCTCTCACTGCCCTTTTTGTATCTTTTACTTCCTGGTGCTCCTCACTCTTGCCTAGTACTCATGCTCTAAAATTACTGCTTCCTTCAGGAATGCCTTTTTCTTTTAGGGGGGTGGAGGTGTTCTCAGCTAGTTATTAATTATAATCTGATTAACTCAACTGACACCAGTGTTTGAATCATTATTTTCTTTCTTCTTCCCACCATCTACCCAAGGAGAAAATAAACAAATCAAACTCTGCTGGGTGGTTGCATTTTTATACCCTAGTCTGTGTTATGGTTGTTTATTGTTTTTCAATCATGTCCGACTCTGACTCTTCATGACTCTCATTTTTGTTGTTGAGTCATTTTCAGTTATGTCCAACTCTTTGTAACCCCATTTGGGGTTTTCTTGGCAAAGATGCTGGAGTGGTTTGCCATTTCCTTCTCTAGCTCATTTTACAGATGAGGGAACTGAAGCAAACAGGGTAAAGTGATTTGCTCAAGGTTCACAGATAGTAAGTATCTGAGGTCAGATTTGAACTCAGGAAGTCGTCTTCCTGACTCCAGGCCCAGCAATCTATTCAGTGGGCCACCTAGCTGCCTCATTATAGTTTATAGATCATAGGAATTATAAATGGAAAGAATTTTAGAGGTTATCTAATCTCTCATTTTGCAGATAAGAAAACTTAAATACTGATTGCCTGTGTGACTTTGGGCAATGACTTAAGTGAATAGGGGTTTAATGTACAAATCAATTTGTTTTTATTTTTCTTCCCTTAGTATAATGCCAGCCTTAGTTTCTTTACTTTTTAAAGTGAAAGGGCTGAGCTAGTTGACCTCTGAAGTCTTTCCTGTTCTAAAACTATGATCCTGTGATCATATAGGATGTGAAATTTTATGATTCAGGTGTAGTAAATAAATACTCTAAGGCAGGATTTGAACTGAGATGCTCAGATTTTAGAGCTAGCATTCTTTCTAATGCACCACGATTGAACCCTTCATCTGACCCTTGGGCAAGGAAATACATTTTGGGGAGGGGGTGTCCACTGGCCTTGATGCCTGAAAGAGGGATTGGTTAGCAAGTTTTATTTTCACCTTTTTGCCTAATCCACCAGTGTTGTTCCCAGGTTACCTGAGGTGGAGCTATATTTTTTGAAAGAGGAAGTAATATTTATTTACCCCATGGTGAGGATAATTTCCAAATATTTAGATATTCTTAGAGCCTCGTATCTGTCAGAGAACAAAAAGGTGGGAGATAGTATTTGCTGAAAAACCCGAGAGACATCATTTCCTGGAGCACTTTATAAAAGGAAAGATTCTTTAGAAGGGGCCACAGAGATATTTCCTGTCCTGCTTATTTCTTTCATCCGCCCTTCCCCCTACCCAGAAAACCTTTTGTTATCCTGGTTTCTACAACCCATCTGCTCCTTCCTCTGGCCTAACCTCTACTCTTTTCTGTTACTTGGATGATATGATTATTACTTAAATGACCTTTGTCCATACTGTTGTCCAATTAGAACCACACTCGCCCTTGTAAAAACATACCATGGTAGAAATATCTCAAGTCCCAGTCTTACTTAGGTGGATCTTACCATATTCTTTTTAGGAATATTCCTTCAGATTTCCTTAAACATTTGCTTGTGTTTGTGAAAGTCCAAGGGAATTCACACATGCGTGTATATGTTTGTATATATGTATATATATTATTTATATGTGTGTATGTATGTATATTGTAAGACAAGATCTTAAACAGAGGCCTGAAACAGAACTAGTTTACCAGCCACTAAAACAGTACTTTTAACAGTACAAGTTTGGTTGTCAGGATATTCTACAAGTTGTTGCCTATGAATTGAAAGATGAGAGGAAAAAATGTTGTGGATTGGTAAATACATATGGAATGCTAGGAGTCTCAGTCAGTCAACAGCAGTTTATAAGTTTCTGCTAAACTAATGTAGGTGACAGTATTAGGTACTTATTAGGACAGAGAAAATTGAAACTGACATCTCTCTGCCATTGAGGAACTTCCATAAGCAGTAGATAGAGTAAACTGGTATGTTGAAATCGGAAGTGAATTGGTTCATTTTTGAGTCCAAACTGATCCAAAGTACAAAAAGAGACAGAAACATCAATGTGTCAGGAAACTGGCACATCTGCTTTTACATGTACAGTATAGAAATTTTAGCAGTGTTCTGAAGGAAAAACATAAATCTTGCCAATTTTGCAGGAGGTAAAACTTGAGATTGAGTTCACTTTTGCCTAAGATCCTTTCCTTAGTTCATTAGCTGTTTCTACTCTGTAGAATGTTCATATGTTTAGTTTTGTGAAAATACATTTCTTTTTAGTAAGTGAATGTCATTTTTTTGTTTGGTGACAAAAACAGATGAACTATTTAGAGAGAAATTGATGACCCTGAGATTTTAAGCAATATACCACAAGATGAGATGAAAATGATCTGTCCTTTTTTCTTGGAATATTGAAAAGGGATTTATGTATAATTGGCTTGATTTCAGGGAGAAAAACTAAACCACCTCGACCAGATTCCCCCGCTACTACACCAAATATATCTTTGAAGAAGAAAAACAAAGATGGGAAGGGTAAGTACCACAGGCTACTTATAATATGTACTTGTCAAACAGCACTCAGAATTGAAAAGCTTTGGGGATAACAGAAGGAGTAAGTCCAACACCTTTCCTAACATGACGCAATGAGTTCCACTACTGCCACATTGCTATTGATAAGATTGCCACTTCCCATCAAGGAAAACAAAACCAAAAAAATCCCTTTTTTGTCTGACTTTCTTTGTTATCAAAATAATCTATTTTTCAGCCTAGTGATGGGGTTCTTGGAAGAACTACACAACTAATTGCATTTTGAAATATCATCATTGCTGGTACTGCTTTTGCAAATATCTTCTCATCCGACCATTTCTACTGTAACAAACTTGAAGATGAGCCTGATTGGTGAGGCTGGTTACCAGGCAGGCTATAACTGTAAGAGTAGTTTCCATAGTTTAGATGTAAATATTTGCAGCAATTATATTCAGTATTTTGTAAAGGATACTTTTTTCCCGTTAAACAGAAAAGTAAAACCAGCAAATAAGGCTGTATTCTGAGGTTATCACTCCAAGACTGATCTGTCAGAATCTTAAAATTTAACTGCAATTATATTGGATACTAAGCCAATTAACTTTGAGTCACTAATGAAAAAAGTCACCGTAGGAGTGTAACTTTCAAGTGCAATTTGGTAAACTTACAGAATTTTTTGAGCTGGGTGAGATCTAGAAATTTCTTAGTCCATGAAATGATCATAGCCCAGGTCAAATGCCCAAGAAATACTGAACTGGGACTAGAATCCTAGACTTTTTCAAGAAAAAATTATGCCATTGTCTTATTCTAAAAGATTTTTTAGTTTTTGGTTGATGCTAGAGGAAAAAAAGAAAAAAAAATTAAAAAACTCAAACCTTTGTTTCAGGAAATACAATTTATCTCTGGGAGTTCTTATTAGCACTTCTTCAGGACAAGACTACCTGTCCCAAATACATCAAATGGACTCAGAGAGAAAAAGGAATATTTAAACTAGTAGATTCTAAAGCTGTGTCCAAGCTATGGGGAAAACACAAAAACAAACCTGATATGAATTATGAAACTATGGGAAGAGCTCTCAGGTATGTTAAGTTTTAATAGTTTGTTGTATCTATTTACTGCAAGCTAAAAGTGGGTACGTTTCAGAATAGTAAAGTATTAATATAAGTCAAGTCATGTTTAAGTATTAAAAATAATAATAACTGTAGAAAGCAGTATATGCTTAAATTGAAATATTAAGATTTTTATTCTGGGGGAAGGAAGTGACGCTTTCATAATAACATTCTTATGTCCTATGAGATGCACTTAATCAGTTTTAGGTCCTTGTTCTGTTTTTCTCCTTAAAAACAAAAAATAATGTGCAGTGAAATAAGTTGTGGTTGACATTTTGTTTGTATAGGGATAGAAAATTCTGAACTGTGGTCCTTATAGGAATTATGAATTGGCCACAGTGTTTTAAAATCTTACACCATTAAGCTGTATCAGCACAAAGGACAAATGAAATGGCATACTGAATAAGATGTGAATACCTAGGGGTAATTTGATTTTCAAAGAACAACATTTATATTACTGTATTTGAAAAACTATGTATTAGATGCGAAGTTTAATATGGTAGCAATGAAAATTTTTTAATCAAAATTACCATTTTACTGTGGAAACTTACTTTTCATTTGAGTGTTGTTAAAGTCAGATCATTTTGACTAGGGCTGCAATGATTTTATATTTGAAGGAGATAAAATGACGGTGGGTTATAATAGTCTTTTAATCTTTTTAAACTGTATTAAAACTGTTACAGAATTATCTTTTTTTTTTTTTTAAAGAACTTAGTTTACCTGAAAAGTCTTGCATCACTTCTACTGGAGTTTTAAAAATAATAGAATGTCAAATTAGTAAAAAAAAAAAAAGTTTTTTTTTTCCTGAAACTCACATTTTTTGGATTTGAATGGATTTAATTGTCCTTTAAGAAAGCTAATGGCAGACATTACTGCCAATCACACTGCTTGCTATGTAACTATATATTTATGAGTTAATGCCATTTATATAGGAAACAATTTTAAGCCTGAAAATGAACATTTGTTGTGATATTTCTGGGTTTACCTAACAACAGAATCTAGCCAATTCTGCCAATAATAGAGCCATGGGAAAGTTCAGAAAATCCAAATTTACCTGTATTCCTCATGGTTTTGTGTGTGTGTGTGTGTGTGTGTGTGTTCATGTTCTTTTTGATTTCTTTCTGTATGAATGCTTATATTGTAATTGTTAGTCATAGTCAAGTTGACAATCTTGAGATTATTCTGTTCTTACCATAGTCTTTTGGAATTTAGTATAAGCTGTGAAATAGCAAAAAGGCAGGGCAACAAGGAGGTGGAGAGGCATGAAGCTAGAGATTGATATAATTTACATCCTGCATTCATTCCCTCAATCAGAAATCAGTTTTAGGTTGGTAATCATTTCTGTGTGCATCTAGAGAGAGATATAAAGTTCCCAGAAAACAAATTTTTAAAAAATGTGCTGAAGTTCTTGCGGTGTGAATAATGTTTTAATAACTCTTTACTCAATTGGACTTCTGTATGTGTTGAAATAGGTACTACTACCAAAGGGGTATTTTGGCTAAAGTGGAAGGTCAGCGCTTGGTATATCAATTTAAGGAAATGCCAAAAGACCTTATTTACATAGATGATGAAGATCCAAGTTCCAGTCTAGAATCTTCAGATCCATCATTGTTATCTTCAACAACCACTTCTAGTAGAAACCAACCCAGCAAATCCAGAGTGTCTTCAAATCCAGGGATAAAGGGAGGATCCACCACTGTTCTGAAACCAGGAAATTCTAAATCTGCAAAACCCAAAGAGCCTGGTGAAGCCACACAGAGGCACACGTCTGGTCTGTCACCCGAGGTTGTGAGGACAGTTCAGTCATCACAGGCTCCACATCCTGTCCAGCTCTTTCGGACTGTTCACCTTATGCAGCCGATACAAGCTGTTCCAGAAGGTCAGGGAGCTGTAACCAGTAATATGCAAGATGAAACATTAAATTCTTCTCTTCAAAATATTAGGTAATAGGTTAATTAATTGTAGACTTTTGAATAGTAGATTATTAGGCCATATTTCTATGTGGCAGGGGGGTGGTCTGTATTCTGAAATGAAATTATATATATATCTCAACCCAGATTTTAGAGGCCACAAATCTTTTATAATTGTTATGACTAGCTCAAGTGGCGTGGGGTGGGGAGTGAAGGGAAGGGGGTAGGCTGGGCAGGATTTAGGATGTTGTACTTACCACAAGTATGAATTTGGTATAATTACATGATTTTCGTTTTTTAATTTATTATCTATCCTTCTTAGTATAGCTTAACATACCTGGATTGAACCAGATTAGGTATGATACAAATACATAAAAATCCATATACAAAGTTTAGGAGATTTTCTGTGTCAGATAGAACTGGTAAGGATCAAGCAGAACAGGCATAGCCTTACAGGCAGCTTGGCATAGGTTCAGTGGATAGAGCGCTGGCCTTGGAGTCAAGTCTAGCCTAGACACTTAGCAGCTGTGTGACCCTGGGTAAGTTGCTTATCTTTGGGCAGTGGATAGAGTTCCTGGGCTGCAGTCAGGAAGGACTCATCTCACTGAGTTCAAATTGGCTTTAGACATTCACTGGCTGTAAAGTCACTTGACCCTGTTTGCCTAGCTCTTCGTCTGTTAAAATGAGCTGGAGATGGAAATGGCAAGTCACCCTACTATCTTTGTCAAGAAAACCCCAGATGGGGTCATGAAGAGCTGGATATGACCAAGAAAGACTGAATAACAATATATCCTTATAAATCATCCTTGTTGGCAGTTTTTTCAGTTTATAGTTAATTCCAAATTGATACTCTTTCTTGGTGGAGAGATACCATAATAGCATTGCCAGATGATCCAGATAAACTAGATGGTCATATAACTAGTGGATGGCAACTGAAGTTGCATTATATTCCATTCATTTAAAAAAGAATCTTTAATTATTCAGTAGGAGTTGAAATGATGGTGACTGTGAAGAACCATAGTCAGGGGCAGCCCAGTATGAGAAAGCCCTCTAATAGCTGTACTTCCGCTGATTCATACTGATTGCCACCAACCCAGGGTTTCTTCTCCAAAGGCTTCCCCTGGTCTCTAGTTGTCCAGTTTCTCCAGCATTGTTGGTTTTCCCCCCACCATTTCCATTTGGTTCAGTATACCCAGGCATTTCAAGTTCAACAACTCTTTCCCTACAACTAATGAAATCTCAGGTTACTCTCTATGGTTATATCTTAACTGTCCAGATGGACAACTTCAGCTGTCTGAAATAGCCAGCTAGGAAAGAATGGTGGGGATGGGAAGGTACAAGAGTGGAATTGAAGAGAGCACCTCATTTTTAATCAGGGAGTGGTTTGACCTCCACTTTTGCCAGTTAATCCTACGACCAAACCACTTAACAGTGTTGAACCTCAGTTTCCATCTCTAAAATGAACTTTGTAAACCCTCAGGTTCTATGGAAATGTGAGGCTTTTTGTTGACATTTTTGTACTATTCTTGAGGATAAGGGATTGTTAGAATTGTTATTTTTCTTTTTTGCTCCCAGCTCTCATTAGAGACTCCTGCACATATAGGGCTTAAAAGTTGATTGAATTGTGTGAGGGGAAAAAGAAAGTCTGTTTAATTTTTTTTTAAAAAAGTATATATATTAAAGTTCATAAACTTTAATTATAGGATAGTTCTTTGAGTTTTTACACTTTTTTGCAATGCCCAAAGCAGTGGTTTTTGGTTTTTCAAACCACAGAATATGGGTGGTGAACTAGGAGGAAGGACCTGGTTATTGCAGAGGAGTCAATTCAGCTTTAGGAACCTGATAAAATAGTAGCATAAAAGTGACAGCTCTACAATTGTGGCTCCCAGAACATTTTTAGAAAAGTAGATCCAAAAACTCTCATTACTGCTATCAGGACCACTTAGTTTAGGGGTACATTTGTAAAGTAACCACAGCTGGTGAGGGTGGTATAACTACTTGGAATAATAATGGGTGTCCAAAAGTAGTCATTCCAGTTCCATGATGTATACTTTCTACTGTTAGTATACTTTTTATAGCTAGCAATGTGCTAATTTTTTATCCTTCTACTTAGAGGCACTTGTACAAAGGTCAACACATTTTTTTTGATGTAAAGACCAACAGAAAAGGATAGAATAGATAAGATGAAGGAGGAAAATCAAAAGAGAAGAGCCTTGTGCAAAACAGGGGAGGCAAATATATCCAGAAGCTGGGGAGATGTCAGTAATGTCAAGCTGTGGAGAAACCAAGGATGAAGGATGAGAACAGGTCTATAGATTTGGAAATAATGACGTAATCAATGCCTTGAGAAAGCATTTCAAGTAGAAGCATTGTTAGGGAACCATACTATAAGAGATTTGAGAAGGAAAGTGGTTGGTGGGTTAGATTGTTTTTAAAAATGTTTTATGCATTTTTATAATAACTACTTTCCAATAAATAATTCCTTGTAGTTTTTTCTTTTCTCCCTTCTTATCTCTGCTCTTCTCAGCAACCTCGTTAAGGAAGTGGACAAAATTCTCTACTTTATGTACCACTGCTCTTCAGAGTGCAGGAAGAATGTTCTTTCGTTAGTCATCTAGAAGACCCATCGATCATTGTATTTGGTCAGAATTGTTTTGTATTTCAGTGTTATCCTCATTTATTTGTAAATATTATTAGTTATTGTGAATATAGTCTCCTAAGTTTTCTTTTTTTCTTCTATTTGCCCATATAGATCTTCTCATGTTTCTGTGAGTTCCGTATATTGGTCATTCTTCAGGGCACAATATTTTATTGTGTTCATATCCTGCAATTTTTTTCAGCTATTCCCTATCTGTTATTCAGCCATTTTTTCATTCCTTTCTGACTCTTAGTGACCTCATTTGGGGTTTTCTTGGCAGAGATACTGGAGTGGTTTGGTATTTCCTTCTCCAGCTCATTTTATAAATGAGGAAGCTGAGGCAGACAGGGTTAAGTGACTTTGCCCACGATCATACAGCTAGTAAGTATTTGAGGCAAGGATTTGAATTTGGGAAGAGTCATCCTGATTCCAGGTCTGGTACTCTATCTACTATACCCTCCACCTGCTTCATTTTCTAATGGACAGGCATATAACTTGTACTTTTTTTGCAACTGCAAAAAGCATTTCTATGAATATTTATTATAATCTGCTTTAGCAAGAAGTTTGATAAGAAGGAACCTAAACATAACATGGTAGCTTGATGGAATAGGAGAGTCAAAGGGAGGCTTTTACAAAATTGAGGAAATGTAAAGATTTTTTTGTGAACTAGAAGGAACCAGTGCAGAATTAACTTTCAAATACATGAAAATGTTGCCATGTCAAAAGATAAATCAGAGTTGTTCTGCTTGGCCCAAGAGGTCAGAACTAGGATTAATGGTAGAAGCTATGGAGTGGTAATTCCAGTCTATGAAAGTAAAACAGAAGATTTTGTGAGAAAAGGGAGTAACTTGTCATTGGAGGTTGCTAAGCAGAGGCTAACTGGCCTCTTGTCAGGGCTGTTGTAGAAGACATAGATGATTTGGGTAGGGGTTTGACTAGATGAGCCTCTGTGGGTCCTTTCTGTCTCTGTTGAGTAGAGTTGAGGCTGCGGCTACTTAGGTGGAAGTTATCCCTTTCATCATCTTATTTTGTTTTAATATACAATATTTTAATATACAAATATTTAATATAATAATAATAACCTGTTTAGCAGTCTCTTCTTTATATTTCTCTCTTAAAATTGCTGGCTCCAAATCAGTTTTCTTACTTTGCATAAGAATGAGGCTTTTTGACTTGGAGGATCCCACATTTCTTGCTTTTCTTCTAGTTTATTTTCCCCCCTTTCTTCTCCTGCTTTGAGGGACACCAGAGAAAATGCAAAGATGGTGGCATTCTGGTGCATCTTTGAAGCCCTATGGTTGGATCCAACTTCTGGCTATTCCTTTCCTCTAACCTAAGAAGCCTCCCTTTCCTCAGGATTTTTTTTTGCCCATAAATCGTAATCTGTATCTCTTGACGATTGTTTTTTGAGTCTCCTCTGATAACCAATGTTTCAGATGAACCCATCCAGATTTTTGGAGATACACTTTTTTTCTCCCTCTACTTCAACTTGTCATTCATTTCCCTTTTATTATTCCTATGCTTGTTCCTTTTTATGCTTTTTCCATTCCAAAATAAATCCATGTCATAGAATCACATATGTAGCCCCAAGAAGATTGAATCCAGGCACTCTAAAGAGGTACACAGATTTCCGAAGGCCTTTGAACTTGGAAGGGTAAAAAAGTTACAGCTTTATTTTTATTAACCTCTTAACTGAAATTTAGCATTTTTCTCCATTTAATTAAAAAATTATTCAGATAACAGGGTCATAGGTTTCACTAGATTGCCAAAGGGGGGGGGGGTGTCCATGACACAAAAGAGTTAAACACCCCTCATCTGCTCCAATCTCCTCTTTAAGCAGTAGAGAAAACTGAGGACTCCAGACTAATTTGCCCAAAGTCACCAATAAGTGACAGAGCTGGTATAGGATTGCAGGTTCACAACTTTCACTTTAATTAACATAAACAGAACCCATTTAAAATTGTTTAGAGCAGTAAATAATTTAAAAGAAATCCATCTTAACTGCCCATAATAATGGACATAGAATTGCTGTTAATTCAAACCAAATACAAGTTTTATTTGGTTTTTCAATACATAAAATTTACTTTGCTCATCTTCATAGGCTCATACAGCAGGCACTGAAATTTAGTACAATGTCCCTTGGGGGACAAAAAGACACCAACAAGCGATTTGGGGAAGTGTCCTTGAAACACTGGCGATGATACACTGGTCCAATGGATAGAGTTTGAGGCCTGGAGTAACACTCCTGTGTTCAAATCCTGCCTCTGCACTTGGTAGCTGTGTGACCTTGGGCAATTACTCACTTTCTGTTTTCTCAGTTTCCTTATTTGTAAAGTGGGCATAATAGCACCTGTATCCCAGGGTTGTTGTGAGGATCAAATGGGATAATAATTGTAAAGTCCTTGGCAAAGTACCTGGCACATAATAAATGCTATTATATAAGTATTCATTAATTAACTATTACAGTTATTATTAAGTAATAAGGGGAAGTCAGCCAGGGATTAGAATCTTCTTAAAATCATTTGCTATAATATAGAAAAGTGTCATATTGCCAGAGCATAAGAGGATGCCCCTCTTCCTTTTCTGCTTCTATCAGAAAGGATAGCTAATACCTGTAATTTCTGAAAATTTGAAATTTTCCCTATACCCACATATACAAAACTTGTAATCTTAATACAGTTTAATGTATTTATTTATAAGAGTAGCTTAGCTGTTAGCTGTCTGAATTAACAATCATAACACCTTCTTAAGTGACTTAGAATAACTCGTCTTTGCAGAAAACTTAACCTTACATCCGACTTAATGACGTTTGAGGAACCTCTAGTAGAGTTTCAGATTTTCACCTTTTATCTGTTACATTTGTATCTTCCATTATAAAATGCCAGTTTCACAATTTTGATTCTCTATATTACATTCTTGTGAATAATACTGTTAGGTTTTTTGATGGTAAAGGTTTTCTGATCCATTGTATGAATCTCTGATGAAGATAGTGGAATTAAATACATTTAATGTAACTGAAAAGCAGATAAAACAAATTCTGCCTCCAAATGTGATCTTAAACAAAATCATGGTGATTGGTTGCTCTGCAGAGGCGAAGGAAAGATGATAAGATTGGAGCAAGCGAGGAGAGAACGTTCTAGGGATGGAGAGAGTAGCCAGGAAAAAGGCCATTGAATGGAGAGGAGGGAGTATTTTTTGCAAGTAATAGTAAAGAGGCTGGTCGTTTCACTGGATCAGAGAGTAAGTGGTGGTTAGTAAGTTGTAAGACTAGAAAGGTAGGAAGCAACCATGCTGTGAAGGACTTTAAATTCCAAAGGGCTTTACATTTGCTCTGAGAGGTAATTGGAGTTTACTGAATTGGGGTGAGGTTGGGGAGGTGATGGTGGAGGGTGGACTCTAGAGGGAAGAGATGTCAGACAAGGAGACCAACAAGAAGGCTTATTGCAGTAATCTGGGCATTGGATGATGAGAAACTGGGATGAGTGACCATGTGAGTGGAAAGGATAACATAAAGAAATATAGGAATTACAAAGTTAAATGTTTTTAATGAGAACAATCACCACTTGAGTTTTCTCAGGTTTTCTATACTTTATAGTCTTAATGGGTGTCTCCCTCAATGTTCATATGGGGGTGTGGGGCACAGTGCTCATACAACTTACTCTAGTCAAAGAATGACATTTAAAAAGAATCTTGTCTAGTAAGCATAATTTTTCATTTTAAAAGACATTAACTATGTCTGGATGTGGTTTCATTTTTCTTGCTTGTGTTCTGGAATTTCAACAGGGCTCTTCAGACTCCTACCCAAGTTCCTGTGGTGGTTTCTCCTGGGAATCAGCAGTTGCATACAGTCACACTCCAGACGGTGCCACTCACAACAGTCATAGCCAGCACAGATCCAGCATCAGGAACTGGGTCTCAGAAATTTATTTTACAAGCCATTCCATCATCACAGCCTATGACTGTCCTGAAAGAAAATGTCATGCTGCAGTCCCCAAAGCCAGGATCTCCTCCTTCCTCTATTGTTTTCAGTCCTGCCCACGTACAGCAGGTTCTTACTAGCAATGTCCAGACCATTTGCAACGGGACACTCAGTCCAACGTCATCTCCGTCCTTTAGTGCTACTACTCCTGTGGTGACCTTTTCCCCTCGAAATTCCCAGCTGGTTGCTCATCCACCAGGCACTGTGATCACTTCAGTAATCAAAGCACAGGACACAAAGGAAATTGTTATACAAGAAATGATGAAACAGGAGGTGGAAGAGAACAGGATACAAGACCTTGAACAAGCAGAGCAGAATATTGAGCTGCAGACACAGCCCATTGTGGTGATGGTGTCAAGTTCCAATGGATTCTCACCCCAGGTGGCTGTGAAAAGAGACAGTGAACAGTTGGAAACGCCTTCTTACTAATATACCAAACGAATTATGGATGATTTATTTTTTTAAATTACTGCAATATTTTTGGTTGTATATAAAGGATTTGATTCAGAAGCAAACATTAGAGCCCCATAATTTTGGCAATTATTAGTCATAACTTAGTTGTGCTTTTCTCTTAAATGTTAAAAAGAAACAAAAAATGCTGCACCTGCTGCATGGACATATTTTAGAATTAAAGCATGAAGGAACATGCATTTTATATTATGAAGGCTTTCTTTTGAGATCTTTGTCTTAATTGCTACACTTTTATCTTTTTTTTAAAATCCCCTTTCTGATTCCATGTTATGATAGTTTTTATTTCCTATGTAAATATGTTAGTTAAATGTAAGGCAGCAGTGAGTTTATATAGAAACTATGTTCATTCCACTTGTATAAAGTCTATCTCATGAATTTTTAAAATTGATTTCAGTTGCTCATCTGCTTCCCACTGTTAACATTGTGTGCCACAAAGAATTGGTATGTAAAATGTAAAGAAAAAAAGAGAAACTCAGTCTTCAATCTGGGCTGCTTTGCAAGTAGTACCTGCAGGGGCATTCCAGGGCTCCGCTAGAGTGCTTTAGTCTGGACTTCAACTCTGTGTGACCTTGGGCACATCAATTAACCATTCTTTGTTTCAATTTCTTCATCTGGGGAATTAGGTGTTCTTTAAAGCTGTGGCCGGTTGGCAAATGATGTAATTTCCACACTCCCATAGGACGAAAAAATTGCTATTATCTGTTAACATGTTTTCAAGTTGAACTCTAGCTCTAAATATTCTGATTTCAATAGTCTCATGCTAAACATTTTTATTACACCATTTAAAACGTCAAGTTACTGTAAATAAATTATGCCTGAGGAAAAAATCCAATGTCACAGTAGTTCTTGATCAGCATTTTTTGCCAAATATGTATGTTTTACCTGGAGATTTCTTTAACTCCTTAGACTACTGAGTGGCATTTAGTAAATGATGGCCATGGTTTACTAAATGATATATACTAGTGGTCTGAATAAACAGGGATACCGTTCCTAAGTGCCTACTTAATTTTTATTGAAAAAATTTAGTTTTGGGTCAATCTGGCTCACTTGTCAATAGCTTATAAAAACTTTTCTGTTCCTGATTTTTATGTAATGGGAATGGGGGGTGGGGGGTGGGAATTTTATACATATATATGTGTATATACATACACGTGCACATGCTGACACACATAAATGCATACATATCCAGGCTTTTGATGGAGTAGTTTTAGAATACTTTTTCAGCTGTAAATATTGTACATTTAATTTCACAAGAAAAAAATAAAGTTTTCAGCAAATTTATTTCCTAGTATAGAGATTTTTATAGATGAAAAATCATTGGTTAGAGGCCTAATGTTATGTATTCATATTATTACAGAGTGAATTTGTATTTAAAGACAAATTTTTGAAATTCCTAAATCTTTTGTATTTTAATTGGTTTATTATTGAATAAATAATGTGAAAAGTTCAAGTATTCTTGTTTGTTTTTAGGGCAGGATATATAGTTTTTAATTTACATTGGAGAATGTTTCTAATATAAAATTTATACCCAGTAAGTTATTAAGCAGAGTACCTTGTTAACATACCAAATAAAAAGGATTACATATCTCATACAATGATTACAATAGGTACTGAAATCAATGATTCTGGATAGTGAAATACAAGTGTCTTTTATAATGATGCAAAATACCTTTTTACCTAACAGTAAGTAGTCTGCTGTTTAAGGCCATCTGTTTGCCAGTCTGCTTGCTCATCTTCATCTCCATTATTTCTTTCAGCAAAATAATATTCCATCACATCCATAATTTTTTTTAGCCATTTCCCAACTGGACACTCTCTCAGATTCCAACTCTTGAGCATCCATAGGTTAAAATGTATTTTTTTTCTTGTTTAGTTACTGGTTTTATTTCAGAATTGTCTGATTAACACTACGATAAACATCAGGCACGTTGAAGGATTAGTAGAAGAACCATTAGATTTACTAAAAGATGGACTGCTTTGACAGGCAGCCTGAGCATGCGGGGTAAAAAGACCTAGCAATTATGAAGGTTTTTAAGAATAACTCTTTGCTCCTACGGGCCTGCCTTGCAGCCAAAATGAAATAAAACTGGGCACTAGTGCTGCGAGCACAGGACCGAGAGACAAACAGGGCTAAGGAGAGCGGAATCTCCCTTGGGATTCACACCTTACCCCAAATACACAGTGAAACGGACCCAACCGAAAACAATGTGCATTTACTTCTGTTGACAATTCCTTGGGAAGTCTGGGCTCACGTGATCGCTAAGGCTCCACGTGAAACTCAGCAGGCGGCTGACGGTCGTTTCCACCCCACGTCCCCAAAAGTTCTGGGCAAGTTTAATCGCGTCGTAAGGCGCCCTCCAAACGGCCTCGTTCATTTTGGGCAATTAAAGATTAAACTCTCACTTGGACTCTGGAGATCCCCTGTACCTCCACGCCACCAGTAACGGGGTGTGTGCCCGCGGTGGGGGATGGGGAGAAAAGACCACGCAAGCCCACGCTTCTCGCCACCCTCCAGGCACACCGGCCCATCTTAGGATCGACTCGGAGCGGGAAGGGATCGTAAAACTGTCCCCCCGATTTAGGGATAAAATCCAGCCAAGGAAGAAACAGAAACGGGCCTCGACCCGAGGATCTCTGCCTCCCAAGCAAGATTCAGATCGCCCTCCCCTGCTGCTTTACTTTTTTTTTGTTTCCTTTGCCCCCATTAAAATGCGAAGGATCGGCCATCGGCCAATCGCTGCTCCGACGTCTCTGGAAAGTCGGAGACAGAAGAAAGCCGGGGTAAGAAACGGAAACTGGACCTCGGAGAAGACTAGCAGGGAAAGGGCGCAGAGGAAACCGGAAGCTTCGTGCTTAATACCCGGAAGTCAAAACTCCCACCGCCCTCTACTCCGCCAGGTCCCGGAGGTACAGTCGTTCTCGGGCCTGTTGCTCGGGAAAACGCGAGATCGTGGAATGGTGACGCGACACGCCAGACGACGTCCTGGCGCGTTCTATGCGCCATGACGTAAGGATGGCGGCTGTGAGGCCGGAAGTAGCGCGTGTCCTCTGATAACAGCACGTTGTGCTGAAGGCTGCACTTCACGTGTGTGCATGTGTGCAGGTACCTGCCTTCCTGCCTGCTACTTTGACTGCTTGTGTTTGTGTCCGCCAGTCAGCCTGCTTCTCTGTCTAAGGGTTTGCCGGCTTGTCTATTTCTCTGCCTCCTTGCCCATCCACCGTTTGTATCTCTGTCTCTATTCCCCCCTCCGCCCCTCCCTCCCTCCCGAGCCCCTCCCTCCCTCCCGAGCCCCTCCCTCCCCTCGCGAGCCCCTCCCTCCCCTCGCGAGCCCCTCCCTCCCTCACGAGCCCCTCCCTCCCTCCCTCACGAGCCCCTCCCTCCCCTCACGGGCCCCTCCCTCCCCTTACGAGCCAGCAGCGTGACCCTCGGCAAACCCGCGTCTGTGTCAGTTTCCTCAGTTGTTAAATAGGAGTCATAAAAACACCTACCTTCCAGGGTTGTTGTGAGGATCAAATGAGATGTTTGTAAAGCGCTTGTCACAGAACGACTACGAAATAAATGCTTGTTCCCTCCTTCCCTTTGGTCTTTCTGTTGAGCTTTAGGGGTGCTGGGACCCCCGTGATTTCCACACCCAGTCCTCAAAGCCTCGCCTCCATCCTCTCCACGTCTGTCTCTTAGAATTATTTCCCTTCAAGGCTTAGCTAAGTCCCCGTCCATAAAAGGCCTTTTCCGAACCCCGGTAGCCACTCAACTGGTATTGGTCACTTTCCTGCAAGGGTCTGCTTGCTCCACTCCTCCAAAATACTCATTTGTGCATATTTTACATTTGCTCCTGCTGTGTGCTATTTCCTCAGAGAACATATAAGGAAGGTCCTTGTAGGCAACGAGCACAAAGTTTGGCACATAGTAGGTTTCAAATGTCTACTGATTAACTTGTCTTGCCCAAAGTAGGATACAGACCTATGTCTTCCTGACTCCACGCCCACACTCTTCACAGTATACCATCAGTTCTTACAGGCACAATAAAATGGCATCACAGCTTTTCAGCCTTTCCCATTCTTCAGGAACTCAATATTAACAGGGTTTTTTGTTTTGTTTTGTTTTTGCCAGCACGAAAAGTATCGCTACCGATATTTTGGTGCCTTTTTCCTGTCTGACCTCCTGGCGTAGCGGGATCAAAGGATGTGTGTACTTTCGCCCTTATTTAAGCATCAATTCAAGTTACTACCGATTGCGCCAATCCACAGCGGCCACAATCACGGATTAGTGTGGCTGTTTTGTCTCCTCCCCCTCCCTGCATCTCGCGTCTGCCGAAACTTGGAAGTTTTAATCTTCAGCTCTCCTCCTAAGAGTAATAATTTGGAATGTTTTTTTCATACGGCTGTTGATTTATTCCGGCTACGGTTTATAGCCTTTGACTTCTGATCTATGGGAGAGGCCTACTAGACTTGTATACTCACCACAGTTAAAGGAGGGACTTTCCGAAAATCGCGGGGGAGGGGAGAGAGCTAGGCTGCCGTAGCGGAGCGGAGGGGGCGGAGCTAGGAGGGAGGCGGGGCGGTGCCGGGGAGAGGAGGAGGCCGCCGCGTGGGTAGCCCCGGGGGTTGCCTTGGTAACACGGCGGGAGGCGGGGCTCCCGCGGGGCCAGTCCTCCGGCTTCCCGTCAGTCCCCGCGCCTGCTCCTCCGTTCCCCTCTTCCCCTCACGCTAGCTCGGCTCCTCCGGACGGAAGCTCGCAGGGTGTTTCTCCAGAAGTTTCCCCCCTGGGCGGCGGCGGAGACAGCGCGAATTATGGCGGCGGCGGGACCCGCAACGGCGTCGGGGTGAGTGGCTCCCGGCCCCGGGGGGTGGTTCTGGTCCCCTTCCCCCTCTTCTCCTGTGCTCTCCACTCCGCTCACCGCCGCTGACGTGATTGTCTCCCCGGCAGGTTGTTCCCGCCCCTGTCGGACGGGCAGATCGACGAGGACCCCCAGGCGGCCGCCGAGGTGAGAGAAGCCCCCTCCGGCCCTCCCCGCGGGGGGCTTCAGACCCCCCCCCCCCGCTGACAGGTGTCAGGAGAAAGTCCTGTCCCACGGCGGAGTCGGGGGGCCCCCGGCCCCTGCCCTGCGCCCTGGACCCCGCGATTGTATCTTGTGCGGTGCTCGTCCGCTTTGTGAGAGTCCTCCCCTACCTTTCTAATGGAGCGGAGTCCCCACCGACGGGACAGCCGGGGTTCCCGTTTGTGGTTCAGATAACCTGTAGGTGGGATCTCTGCCAAGTGTCCTGGCGTGGGGAGGACGTGGGTTGGTGTGAAGTCTGCGCTCTGTGCGAGTCACCGGCGGGCTCCGAGTGTCACGTTTCCTCCCAGGTTACTGTTGCTCAGGGATCCAGACCTCCCGTTGCTAGTGTTGGGGCTTGTGTAAATCGCTTTTCTGGGACGTTGCCTTCCTCTGTAAAACTGGGAGGAAAGAACTTTGTGAAGCTGCAAGTACTCAGGGAATTATGGGTTATGATATCTTTTTCGGTGGAAAACGTTATATTTTTTCCCATTTCATGTAAAAATAATTTTTAACATTTTTTTTTTAATTTTAGTTTTCAATTCTCTCCTTCCCTTTTCCATTCCTTGAGAAAGCAAGTAATTTCTTATAGATTATACGTGTGTTAGGCAGGCAAAACATTTTTCCATGTTAGCTATGTTGTGAAACAGATCACACCAAAAAACCCAAGAAAAATAAAGTAAAAAAAGGATGCTTTGATCTACATTCAGATTCCATAGGTTCTTTGTGGAGGTGGATTGTCTAGGATCATTATGGTGCTGAGAATAGTTAAGTCATTCACAGTGGATCATCGCATAATATTGCTGTTACTGTGTGCAATGTTCTTTTGGTTCTCACTTTACTTTTCATCAGTTCATGTACGTCTCAGGTTTTTCACAACCGTGCTGCTCCTCATTTCTGAGAGCATAATAGTATTCCATCACAATCATGTATTACAACTTGTTCAGCCATTCCCCAGTCGATGGGCACCTTTTCAATTTCCAGTTCTTTGCCACCACAAAAAGAGCTGCTGTAAATATTTTTGTACCTATAGGTTCTTTCTCCCCTCTTTTTCTTTTAATCTCAATGGGATATAGACCTAGTAATGCTGTTGCTGGGTCAAAAGGTATGTATGCTATTTCTCAGCCAATACCAGAATGTTTTAAATGATTACTACTTTGTAATCCAATTTGAGATCTGCTACTGCTAGGCTACCTTCACTTATTTTTTCATTGATTCCCTTGATAATATTTAATCTTTTGTTCTCCCAGATAAATTTTGTCATTTTTTTATCTCTGTAAAGTAATTTTTTTGTAGGTTGATTGGTATGGCACTTTAATTGGTATGGCAAATTAATTTAGGCAGGATTGCTATTTTTATCATATTCACTTGGTCTACCCATGAGCAATTAATATTTCTCCAATTTTTGAGATCTGACTTTATTTGTGTGTTTTGTAGGTTATTATTTTTAGTATTAAGTTGTACATAAATGAAGGCTTTATGTTACTATAAGTAATTACTGTGATTACAGTTTTGTAGTGCTTCAAGGTTTATGATAAAGTACTTTTTGCGGTAATGGTTTTACAAGAAAATAGAGTAAGTTTGATTAAATATTAGATTCAACATTTGTCTGTTTAAAAAAATTTGACTAGATGTGAATATTGTGCACTGAAATCCCTGATATATGTATGTGCTTGATTTTTTCAGTGGTTGATATTCAGTGGAATAAACTGAAAGTACTTTATGAAACCAACTCTTTATGCAGTAAGTTTTTAATTTTTGTTCTGAAAAGCCTGGAAGATTTCATAGGAAGTATGCTTTTATACTGTCATAAACACTAGAAATTCCTTTAGATACAGTAGCTCATTTTATGTTTGGTGATTGAGGTAAAATTCTTATGAATGTTTACCATAGAATAGTCTGCAAATGTAAATCTAAATCACAGAATCTCAGATGTAGAAAGGAGCTCAGAGGTTGTCTAGTCCCTCTGGTCCCTGAACATACTTGACTGCATCCTATAATAGTGAAGTATTTTTTTTCTCTTGGAAGATCTCTGGTCCTGAAGCACTCACTGTCTTCTAAAGCAGCTTATTCTACTCTTGTTCAGCTTTAAATGTTAAGAAGTTTTCCCTTACATCTAGCCAAATCTCTCTTTGTAACTTCGTGTTGCTCCTGGTTTTTTTCCTTTTGGGGCCATACTGAACAAGTCTGAATGCTCTTCCATGAGAAAGACATGCAGCTATTAATATGGCTCCATAAGTCTTCATTTTTAACTGACAAAGTTTCTGGACCTTTCACCAGTTGGTATGTCTTTCCCTGTTATGTCTTTAAAATGTGACATTGAATACTGATTTCAGTATTCCAGTTATACTTCTTATCAGACCAAGATATAGCAAGATGTAATTTGCTTTATTTAGGACATTGTGCTAATATTAATGGAATCTAAGATTTTTTTGTTTTTTTTTGGCAGCCAAGTCACATTCTTGACACATAAAATGTAAGCCCTTAGAGAGCATGGATTGTTTAGTTTTTTTCCTATGTATCACCAACTCCTACCATGATTCCTGGCACTTAGTAGGAGCTTAATACATTTTTATTGAATGAATGAATTGACAGTGTCCACAGAAAAGTAAAAGTTTTTACACATAAACTATTGCTTTAACTATGCCTTATTTTTGTTAAAGCAGTTAATTATTTGAACCTAAGTGTAAGATTTTACGTTTTTCCATATAAAATTTTTTCTTGCTTCTTTGAAGAAAGTTTCTTCGTTGGTGTTTCAACTTTTTCTTGAGTAGTGACATTGTCATACTGTATGTTATTTATGCGTACCAAATTTGTGTCATCTGAAGATTGATAAGAAGCCTACATTGTTTTTGCCCATGTCTGATAAAAATAACAGATGGGACAGAATCATGGAGAGATTCCTGAGAGAACTACTTTAGTAGAGACTTATCTCTAGATGTATATTGATCCTATTACTATTCTTTGTGTCCATTCCATCAGTCAGTTCCAAATCCTTTTGTAATTAATGTGTGTCTTGTACTGGTATATGACCCTTTAGCTAGGTTGTAGCAAATCAAATATTCAATAGTTATGTAAAATGATTTGTGAATATTAAGTGAAGTGCTATGTAAGTGAAAGGTTTGACCTGAGGGGTGGCATTTTAAAATTTTAATTAGCTTTTGCTACTTTTGGCTTTACCTCTTGCAGATGAGTATAGGAGATTCTGTAGGAGGAAATCTGCAAAATGCCTTTGTCACTTGGAGGAATTACAGGAATTGGAAAATGAGATAAATCTCAGGCTAAACTGGAATTACCTCTCTGTAGCATTCTCAGCTTTATTATGTTTCTAAGTGAAATGCATTATAGTAGAACATAGCTACTATTTTAATGTTAAGATTTTTTGCAGTCTTTTAAAAATTGGAAGGGATGAAAGGTAGATGGCATGGGTTAGTAGGTGCAGAATTTAAAAATTTTTATCTTAAGATCGTTGTATAAGACCACTCAGCTTTAAGTCCAAGTCCAAGAGAGTTCTTACGTGGTAACTAAGGATTAATTGATTATAGCACATAATGGCAGAAGCTCATTTGTGCCATCTGTTCTTTATGCAAAATTCCCCATGATCTGCATTTAAACATTGTTGAAACAACATCTTATTTCTCTCAAAGCCCTCGAAAGATGTGCATTTGTGGTACTATACATTTTAGGTTTGCAAGAAGCAGGTTAAATTGAAAACTGTATACATTGCTGTCATTGTAAGGTTTTAATTCTGTTGATTGAAATTTTAGTTCCAAAGTACTTCTTGTCCTTAGATGTGTTTCAGTGTATGTTTATAGTGTAGGTAATAGCAACTATTGTCATTGAAACATTGAAATTCTGAACATTTCCCTTAGATAAAATCCTAATAGGACAGACTCCTAGAATTTGTATGAATTACTTGTATTGGAATTTTAGTATATTGCTTGCTTTAGATTCATGATTTCTTCGTCTAGATTATTACATTGCTAACAATGAATTCAGCATGTGTTCAAGTATTCTAATAAATTCTTTTTACTTAAAAAATTAAGCTATTTCATTTACTTTCCTAAAAGGCCATTTAGACAGTACACAACTTAATGTACTCAAATCACCAAAGAAAATTAAATTATGTTCCATATATTATACTCACTAAGGCAAGGGTAGATATGTTGTAATGGAGAAAGTTTTAGACTGAGTCAGGAGGCTTATGTTTCATTCCAAGGTCCTAATCTATAAGATGAAAGGAGTTGGAGTAGATGAATAATAAAATCTTTTCTGGCTCTAATTCTATGATTTTGGGGAAAGATTTGCAGCATTCTTGAGCTAAGAACATCATATCCTCTGAACTTTCTGATTTACTGAGATTTTACGCCACATACTTTTAATCTCGAAGAAACTTAGGGTTCTTACCTTCTTGTTTTGTTATTACCTTAAAACATGATAGAAGAGATTGTGAATAAGTTGTCAATGTGCAATGATTTCTCTTCATTTTATTTAAAGAATAATTATTCTGCATACCAGTTTTGTAATTAAAGAGTATACATGATACCTGAGAGTGGCCTTGTGTACTGAAAGGAGGTGTTTTACTCATGCTACGTAGTATTATTGTTCTCTTATATTATTGTATCAGAGAGTAGTGTGGATGATAGAAAGGAAACTGTACTTGGAGTCAGAAGATCTGTGTTTGAAACCCAACTCTTTTCTTTACTAGCTTTGGGTGAGTCACTTTGTTCCTGTTTACCCTCATTTTTCTAATTTGTAAAATAGGAATCTTGGTAATCTTACAGAGCTATTGAGAGGATCATGTGAAATAATGCGATTTGTAAGCCTTGAAAAGGGATTGGAAATAATTTTGTAGTCATATTGGTGCTTGTCCTATTCATAAAAAAGTATAATGGAGACTTTTAAATGCAAAAGGCTTTTGGGTAGTGTGTCATAAATTTGTATGAGGGTAAGAGTATGAATTATTTTCCACGTAATTGAAAGATAATGTTTATGTTTAGTAGGACTTTTTTTCCTTTTTAGTTTTCATTTTTGGATTTTAGTACCTCTGGTTCAAAACTATAAAGGTTAGTCAGCTACTTAAAAAACTTTTATTGTATCTTGTTGTGTTGTCAGGTGTGCATTGGAGCCAACCGTACTTTGAATTGAAAGTTCAGGGAAGGTGGGAAAAAATATTAAAATACCATACATTTGTACCCTCCTCCAGATTCTCCCTTATTCCAGAAATATCAAGTTTATAGTATATAGTATCAAGTTTATAGTATATAGTATCATTAAATTAATCAATTTTTTGTCCTGTCATGATTTAAAGAATAAATTTTGTCTAGTGGAAAATGAGAATATAGTAATATACTTTGGACAAGATTAAGAAAGTAATTGCTATATAGTATTTATCTGTCTGGCTCTAATTTAGTGCAACAAACATTTATTGAGCAGTTACTCACTGCAGTGGCCTGTGTGCTTGCTTGGAGGTACCAAACAAGATAGATCCTGCCCTGAAAGAGCTTACATTTTTATTACAATCTGCTTGTGAACTAATATTCTTTTTTTTAAAAAAATATTTTTTCAGTCCGCAAAAATCTACTATATTTCACTTTCTACCCTCCCTCCCCCCATTGAGAACAAAAATACATTTAGTTATGCAAAACAAATTTCTGTGTTGGCCAGGTCCAAAAAACTATTTGTTGCATTTTGCATTGTGACATCTTCTCCTCTCTGTGAAGAGGTGGTAGCATGTTTTATCATTAGTCCTCTGGAATCATGGTCATTACACTGATCAGAGTTTCAAATTTATTTCACATTTGTTTGTCTTGATCATTTTGTTGTTCTAGTTCTGTTTACTTCACTCTGCATCAGGTCATAAAAGTCTTCTTGGGTTTTTCTGAAACTATAACCTGAAGTCATTTCTTACATTGATAGTAATATTCCATCATATTTACATGTCATAGCTTGTTCAGCCATGATGTTCTCATTAAAATAAGTTTTAATTGATATATTTTGTTTTTAACATCACCATAGTTTTCCCCAGTTTCCATTCCCTTCTCAGAGAGCCATCACATGTAACAGTTATAATTTTTTTAAAGAAAGAAAAAGAAAAAAAAATCCCAGCATAGCTTTTCAACATATTGAAAAAGTTTGAAAATAAGGGAAGAAAATGAACCTTCTGCACACGTTCCATGTCTGTAAAGGCTTGAGTTGGGAGTAGCTGCTGATATTTCTTCTTTTGAGCCATACTTTTTAAAAAGTAATTTTGAAATACTCAGCTTTTATTTGTGTGTGTTGTTTTTTTCTATTTACATTGTTGTCGTTGTTGATAATGATTTCTTGGCTCTGCTTACCTTACTCTGAATCAGTTCATGCAGATCTTTCATGCTTCTCTGTATTCATCACATGCATCATTTCTTATAGCCAGTAGTTTATTACATGTATCACGGTTTGTTTAGCCATTTCCCAGTGGATGGGCATGTACTTTTGTTTCCAATTCTGTACTATCACAAAAAGTGCTAATATAAGTATTTTGATGTATAATGGGGATTTTCTTGTGCCTTCTTGGAGTAGAAGCCTAGTAATGGAATCTCTAGTCTAGATCAAAGAGTATTTTATTTAGTCACTTGCTTAATTCCAAAATGATTTCCAAAATGGTTCTACTGTTTCATAACTCTGTAAGCAGTGTTTTTAACATGTCTGTCTTCCCAGAATCCCTCCAGCAATGACTGTTGTCACTAACTGATATTCTTTTTTTTGAAAATTTATTTTTAGCTTTTTTGATAAAATTTTGAATTTATAAGTGTTGAATTTATAAGATTTTGAGTTCTAAATTTCTCCACCTTCCCCTCCCCAAGATGGCATGATATAAACTATACATGTACAATATTAAACATATTTCCACATTAGTCATGTTGTAAAAGAAGAATCAGAACAAAAGGGGAAAATCACAAGAAAGAAAAAACACACACAAAAAAAGAATGCTTCTGACTGCATTCAGACTCCATAGTTCTTTCTCTGAATCTGCATAGCATTTTTCATCACGAGTCTTTTGGAATTGACTTACATCATTGCATTGCTGAGAAGAGCTAAGTCTGTCATGGTCAGTCATTGCACATTGTTGCTTTTACTACGTACAGTGTTCTGGTTGTACTCAGTTTGCTCAGCATCAGTTCATGCAAGTCTTTCCAGGTTTTTCTGAAATCTGCCTGCTTATCGTTTCTTACAGAACAATAGTATTCCATTACTTTCATCTATCACAGCTTGTTTAGCCATTCTCCAATTGATAAGCAGCCCCTCAGTTTCCAATTCTTTGCCTCCACAAAAAGAGCTACTATAAATATTTTTGTCCTTGTAGGTCCTTTTCTCTTTTTTATGATCTCTTTGGAATACAGATGTAGTAATGGTATTGCTGGGTCAAAGAGTATGCAGTTTTATAGCTCTTTGGGCATAGTTTTAAATTGCTCTCCAGAACGACTGAATTACTTCATAGCTCCAACAACAATATAGTAGTGTTCCAATTTTCTCGCATCTTCTCTGTCATTTTTTATTTTCCTGTTTTGTCATGATTAACTGATATTCTTAAAGATACTTTTTCTCCCGCTAATCCCTGCTTTTAGCAGTGTTTAATCAGAGAAAGTAGGGGGGGCAGGAGTAGGGAAGTTGAGGGAAATTGTGAGGAAAATTATTTTAAATTATTTTTCATTGTTGGAGAGAAAAGAGATTGTGTCATTAGACTTCTCTTTTGCAGGAAAGATATATATAAGCATAAAAATGTGGCTCTTTCTATGCAGTGGAAATTCTTAAAGAAAATTTGTGCTCTTTTTTTGTATTTTTTAAAAAATAGTGTCTTTTGTTTTTAAGGTGTTTACTGAAGCATTCTTCATATTTTTATTTGAATTTATAGGCACTGACAAGAGCACTGGAAGAGAAACCAGATGATGCAGACTATTACTGCCAAAGAGCTTATGCCCACATTCTTCTGAAGAATTACTATGGTAACTTCCTTATGTAAGATAATGTGATTAGATAAAAGATAAAATCTTTATAACATGTTATGAATCAGATAAGTATTTGTGATTATTCTTAAGGATTAAAAAATGTTTTTTCTTCGTTTGTAAAGTAACAGATGAATTGTTATCAAACATTTTTATAAAGAGTTGCATTTCATTTAAATTTATGTTATTGAACAGCTGTTTTCTCTGTTGGGTTACGGTCTCCCCTACTGTAGATCAGGCGCTGTGCTAGGCTCTGTAGGTAGACAAAAGTGAACCCCTTCCTATACACAAGGCACTTATTGGTGGAGGCAGTATGTTCATAAATTAGTACATACCACATGAATACAAGGTAAGATTTTGGGGAGGTTTCCCCTCATTGCTGGGGGAGAAGGAGTGAAGATCAGGAACAGCTTCACGTAGAAAGTGGTGCTTGGGCAGTTTTGGAGATAATAAGAGGTGATATGGGAGTACATTTCAGGCATGGTGTATGGTCACTGCAGTGGTGCGGAGGCTGGAGTTTGAAGGTTGTGTGCGAGGAACACTGAAAAGGTCAGTTTGGCTTGTAGGATGTGGAAAGGGGAGTAATGTACAGTGTTGGAAAGGTAGGTTTGGGACTAGGTTGTGAAGGGTCTGGAAGCTTACTTTTAATACAAGGGGCAGTTGACAATTGGTTGCTATGTAGTTTCTTTTCATAGAGTCTCAATATACTGAATAGAAAGCACTTTTATGCTTTCATTTTAATTCTTTGTCAGGTAGTATTTTTTAAATGAAAATATTTACAAGCCCCACTCTTGTTACAAAAAATATTGTTGTTCTGTAGGTAAAAATTTCTAATAGTAAGAAGGCAGATGATTGAAGCCAAAGATCCATAACTTACAGGATAGTTGAAAATTTGAATTGAATTCTTTTAACTCTTACCTTACCATTTAGACATTTTATTGGAAGCAGCTCTGTGGAGGAGGCCACAGACATGTTTCAAAAGATAGAGACCTAAAACCTTGAGTTGGAAGGCATCTAAGAGGTCAGCTAGCCCAGCTACCTACCTACTTGATATGTGAATCCTTCTTTCAATTTCCCTGGCGAATGATCATCCAACCACTACTTGGATACTTCCCAGAAACAGGGAACTCATTGCTTCATGAAATAGTCTGTTTAAAACAATTTGTAGACATTATTGATTATTAGGAAGTTTTTCCTTATATTGAACTGAAGGCTTTCAAATAAATGTAGAATAAGTTCTTGCAAAAGTCTTTTTAAAAAATAACAACCTTCCAACAGAGGCTTTTGCACTGTTATTGCAGCTATGTCTTTTGTGCCAAAAACCAGCATCTGAAAACTGCTTTTTTGATCACTACTATGAAGAGCATAAATTGAAAATATGCTCATGCAGGAATCAGAGATTGACCTCATCAAGAGAACTAGGGACTAACTGATGATTAAGTTAAATCTGTGATTTTTGTCTTGCATTAGGAGGTTATAAAAGATTGTAACTTATAACTTGGTCCTGGCCTATCGTTTGGATAACAAAAAACATGAGACTATAAAATGGCTTATGATTCAGTTACATTGGGGACTTTTGTATCATCATTAATTTGATTCTAGAAGGGACCTTAGTAATCAACTAATCCAGCCTCTTATTTTACAAGTGAGATAAATGAAAAATTAAATGATTTACCCAAGGTTGCATAGGTATTAAATGCCAGAGCTGAGATTCCAACCAAATCTTTTGGTTCTAAATCTAGGACTTGTTAGTGAATATTGAGGAGTCCTCTGAACTTGTCTTTTTGAATTGCCATATTTCCCAGAAGCACTAGACCCAGAGTATTCTGGAGGTCCCGAATGTGTTAAGGATGAACACCCTCTTTTTCTCCTCTCCTTGAAATAATTGTTGTTTGCATTTCAAGCTGGTTTCCTTGTGTGTCTTTGGTAGTCAAGATAGGGGCAAGTCAGTCTGCACTAGGCTGAGAAACTGCTTGTGCCACTGGGACTCTTGTAGTTAAGTAGAACATCACTGTTTTTTCCATCACCTTGCTTCTCCACTTCAGGAGGGGTTTCGTCCTTTTTCCAGCTTTACTATATCTTTTTCCCTCCTACGCCACACCCTTTTAGGTGGAGATTTTTGTTTCTTCCTTCTTCCTTTGTTACACTATTATAAATATGCAAACTTCTGTATGGATTTTGAACTCTTTGGGTTCCATGTGCTTGGTAATTCCTCTTGTAATAAACTCAGTTTTCACTTAAATTTCATGAAGCTGTGACTCTCTGTTGACATACTCTTTACACTGCATCTTACTATCTCCATTTAGGTCTAATACCTTAGGAGGGTTGAGATGATCATAGGGCACTGGGATTTTACTGAGCTTTGCCAAGACCTATCGCTGTTTTGTTTTGTTTGGTGAATATATCTGTTAAGTCCCTAATAAAACATAGAGCAGAAAATAAGAAAACTTAGTTTAGTGCCAAATAACATTTCCATCAGCTCTGAGGTAACAGGTAATTCTACCCTATAGAGTGAAATGGAATAAGATTATTACCTCTTCTGCGTGAGAAATTTATAGATATTTGAAGATAACTCTGTTATTGTCTCTAAATTCTCTTTTCTCCAAATGGAAAATTATTTAGATCTCAGTTGTCCATTTCATTCAAGCCATGTTCTATAGGAATTCCTCCATAATATACCCAACAAGTGGTTGTCCAGTTTGAAGACCTCCACTGGGGATATGAGTTCTTTTGGACATCTGGATATTATGAAACAAAGCTTCCAAGAAGAGATGATAGGCTTTCTGTATGCTGCCCTAATCAGACCTTAACTAGGATGTTGCGTTCAGTTTTGGACACCAGTGCTTAAGAACGACACTGAGAAGCTTGAGAGTGTCCAGAAGAGGGGCACATAGAATGGGGAAGGGACTTGAATCCAAGTCAAATAAAGCTCCGTAGAAAAAAACACAGGATAAACAAAGACTTAAAGGAGGACATTATAGTAGTTTAATAGTATTTGAAAGGCTTTAATATTTCAGAGGGATTATACTTCTCTTGTTAGCCCTAGAGGGAAGAACTGGGGCATTGGGTTAAAGTTGTAGAGACATAGTTGATTTTAATTGATATCAAGGAAAACTTTGAAGTTGCTGATAAAAATGTTAAACAGCATAGGAATTTGGTACAGCTCCACTGGAGACAGGCCCCATTGACACTGATTCTTTTCATTTATTTATTTATTTATTTATTTAACTTTTAACATTCATTTTCACAAAATTTTGGGTTCCAAATTTTCTCCCCTTTTGTCCCCTCCCCCACCCCAAAACATCAAGCATTCTAATTGCCCCTATTACCAATCTGCCCTCTCTTCTATCATCCCTCTCTGCCCTTGTCTCCATCTTCTCTTTTGTCCTGTAGGGCCAGATAACTTTCTGTACCGCTTTACCTGTATTTCTTGTTTCCTAGTAGCAAGAACAGTACTCGACAGTTGTTCCTAAAACTTTGAGTTCCAACTTCTCTTCCTCCCTCCCTCCCTACCCCTTGCCTTTGGAAGGCAAGCAATTCAATATAGGCCATATCTGTGTAGTTTTGCAAATGACTTCCATAATAGTTGTGTTGTATAAGACTAACTATATTTCCCTCCATCCTATCCTGTCCCCCATTACTTCTATTCTCTCTTTTGATCCTGTCCCTCCCCATGAGTGTTGACCTCAAATTGCTCCCTCTTCCCCATGCCCTCCCTTCCAACGTCCCCCCCACCCTGCTTATCCCCTTATCCCCCACTTTCCTGTATTGTAAGATAGGTTTTCATACCAAAATGAGTGTGCATTTTATTCCTTTCTTTAGTTGATTTTGATGAGAGTAAACTTCATGTTTTTCTGTCACCTCCCCTCTTTTTCCCTCCACTAAAAAGTCTTTTGCTTGCCTCTTTTATGAGAGATAATTTGCCCCATTTCATTTCTCCCTTTCTCCTCCCAATATATTTCTCTTTCACTGCTTGATTTCATTTTTTAAAGATATGATCCCTTCCTCTTTAATTCATTCTGTGCACTCTGTCTCTATGTGTGTGTGTGTGTGCGTGTGCGTGTGTGTGTGTGTAATCCCACCCAGTACCCAGATACTGAAAAGTTTCAAGAGTTACAAATATTGTCTTTCCATGTAGGAATGTAAACAGTTCAACTTTAGTAAGTCCCTTATGACTTCTCTTTGCTGTTTACCTTTTCATGCTTCTCTTGATTCTTGTGTTTGAAAGTCAAATTTTCTTTTCAGCTCTGGTCTTTTCATCAAGAATGCTTGAAAGTCCCCAATTTCGTGGAAAGACCATTTTTTTCCCCTGAAGTATTATACTCAGTTTTGCTGGGTAGGTGATTCTTGGTTTTAGTCCTAGTTCCTTTGACTTCTGGAATATCCTATTCCATGCCCTTCGATCCCTTAATGTAGAAGCTGCTAGATCTTGTGTTATCCTGATTGTATTTCCACAATACTTGAATTGTTTCTTTCTAGCTGCTTGCAATATTTTCTCCTTGACCTGGGAACTCTGGAATTTGGCCACAATGTTCCTAGGAGTTTCTCTTTTTGGATCTCTTTCAGGCGGTGATCTGTGGATTCCTTGAATACTTATTTTGCCCTCTGGTTCTAAAATTTCAGGGCAGTTTTCCTTGATGATTCCTCATGAAAGATGATGTCTAGGCTCTTTTTCTTATCATGGCTTTCAGGTAGGCCCATAATTTTTAAATTGTCTCTCCTGGATCTATTTTCCAGGTCAGTTGTTTTTCCAGTGAGATATTTCACATGATCTTCCATTTTTTTCATTCTTTTGGTTTTGTTTTGTGATTTCTTGGTTTCTCATAAAGTCATTGGCCTCCATCTGTTCCATTCTAATTTTGAAAGAACTATTTTCTTCAGTGAGCTTTTGAACCTCCTTTTCCATTTGGCTAATTCTGCTTTTGAAAGCATTCTTCTCCTCATTGGCTTTTTGAACCTGTTTTGCCACTTGAGTTAGCCTATTTTTCAAGGTGTTATTTTCTTCAGCATTTTTTTGGGTCTCCTTTAGCAGGGTGTGGACCTGCTTTTCATGCTTTTCTTTCATCTCTCTCATTTCTCTTCCCAGTTTTTCCTCCACCTCTCTTACTTGATTTTCAAAATCCTTTTTGAGCTCTTCCATGGCCTGAGCCCATGGGGTGGGCTAGGATACAGAAGCCTTGACTTCTGTGTCTTTCCCTGATGGTAAGCATTGTTCTTCCTCATCAGAAAGGAAGGGAGGAAATACCTGTTCCCCAAGAAAGTAACCTTCTATAATCTTATTTTTTTTCCCTTTTCTGGGCATTTTCCCAGCCAGTGACTTGACTTCTGAGTATTCTCTTCACACCCACTTTGCCTCCAGATCCTCCCAGCCAGCGCTTGGGGTCTGAGATTCAAATGCTGCTTCCCAGCCTCAGGGCTTTGGATGGGGACAGGGCTGCTATTAAGTGTGAGATTAAGTTCTGGTGCTCAGGTGGGGGCAGGGCCACCTCACGGGACTCAGTTCCCTCAAGGGGTTTATGCAGAGACCTTCAACAATGGATCCGGGCTCCTGCCAGCTTGGGGAGCCCAGGTCTGCTGCCACCTCCGTTGCTGCCTCCTGAGGGGGCCTGAGTTATGGGGGGACCCCACTCCCCTCTTGGCAAGCCGAGAAGACCCTCTCACCAACCTTTGGGGCCCATGGGTGGAGGCACCTGCGCAGCTGCTGGAGATTCCGTCCCTGAAGCCTGCTCAGATCCGCTCCTCTCGGTGCCGCGCAGCCAAGGCAGGGCTGGGCTCTGCTCCGGGTCCAGGCCCCGACCGACCTTTTGTGAGAGGTTTTCAGGGCTCTCTGGAACAGAAATCTCCTCCACTCCATTGTTCTATGGCTTCTGCTGTTCCAGAATTTGTTGGGAGTTCTTCTTTACAGATATTTTATGGACTGTGTGTTCGGAGTTAGCGTATGTGTGTCTTTTTACTCCGCCATCTTGGCTCTGCCCCCAGCACTGATTCTTTAATTACAACTCTCTGGTATGGCCATTCATCCAGTTTCAAATGTATATGATTGTATTGCTGTCTGGTCCTTACATCTCTTATCTTTGCACAATTATCATATAACTATCGTTATTTTGTCAAATGTGCTAAAATCTAGGTAAACTATTTCTGTGACACTTAATTGATACCGGCATCTTGGAAATGTCTGTTTCTGGGTTCTTCCATTGAATTGCCTTGTTATCTTGGTTTGCTTCTTGGGAAATCTCTAGTTTTTTGATATTCTAATTAAAGGGAAGAAATAGTTTTGATGTACATCAGAAATATGACTTTTTGTTTTGCAAAATTTGTTCTAATAGTTGTTTCAAAGAAGTTTTCCAAGACAAAAAGCCATAGTTTAAAATCAGAATTTAAGAATGATGGGTTCCCCCTACCCCCTTACCTGGTTTCTTTCTGGGCCTCCTTGCTCCTTTGTTAGTACTTTCTTGACCCTTACTCCATGTTTCTTGAGTTCCTTTTGTGTTTTTTTAAACCACGGATTAGCCCTTTTACTGGAATTAGCTTATTATTTTCTGTTTTTATGAATATGTTTAAATTTACAAGGAAAAAAGTAACTTAAAAAGTCATAATTTCAAACCATGTAATATTTCTGCCAAATCTGAGGTAAGAGATATTTTTTGTGGGATGGACACACACACGCACACACACACACACACGCACACACACGCACACACACACGCTCACACGCACACACGCACACACACACGCTCACACACACTCTCACACACATGCATGCACACACACACGGGCTAGAACAGATTTGATTTGACTCACTATCAATGGTAGTGGGTTTGCCTAAAGATTAATGGGCCTTCTGATTTGGTACCATAACAGTAAGGTGATTTAACTTCAGCCTACTTTTTTTTGTAGAAGCTGTTATGGATGCAAAGAAGTCTCTTGGACTCAACCCAAATAATTCCACAGCTCTGTTGAGAAAAGGGTATGTATGCATTATACATTATAGTAATGGTTTTTCTTGTTTCAGTTGGAACAGTTTTTACAGATTTATAGCGAGTTTGTAATAGTCATGGTATGTGTATCAGTAAGTACTCCAACATGCACAGGGCCAGGACCTGTTATCGGAGGTTCTTAGATCTGCTTTCATAAAAGAAAAGCAACTTCCAAGGGGTTAACAAACACTTTAGTCAAGCACATGTATCATTCCTTTAACCAAGTACATATTCAGTTAGTTCAGGGAGTCAGCACCGTGGATTTCAAAGAAAAATCCAGAGAAATCCAAAAGATCAACAGATATGGCTTCCTCTGCCTGAATTCAACAGACAATTTATCCCTAGCTGCCTGACCGTAATTACCACAGAGGGAAACATGACGTATGGGTTCTGAAAGCCGAGGAGGTGGGGGGTAGTGGGTGGGTGGGAGTGGCCTCCTTTGTCAGATTCCCAGAGCCTTCCTCTGGCCAAACAAACACTTCCAATCAGTAAGCCCTAAAGCAATCAACAGACATGGCTTCCTCTGCCTGACCATAATTCAATGGACAGGTACAGCTGTCTGACCAGTTACCAGAGAGGGAAGCATGACATCTGGGTTCTCACAGGGGGTGGGTGGGGAGACACACAGACACCGACACACACACACACACACACACACACACACACACACACACACACACACACACACACACACACACACACACACCCTCAGAACTTAGAAATTGTTAAATGAATTTATCCCTTTTTGGGTCAATATCCACTTTGGCTCACTCTGTCCTTAAATGTTTCTGCTGCTCTTCTACCATGAACAGTTAAAAAAAAAACATATTTGGGAAGAGCCATTTGGCATAGTGGATAGAGTGCAAGACTTTTTGTTAGGAATCTCAGATCTAATCTCAGATCACTTCACCTGTCTCTGATCCTCAGTTTCCTCATCTGCCAAACAAGGGTGATAATGCTTGAATACCTACTTCACAGGGTAATTGTGGGGCTCATTAATATGAGCACTTTGATGACTTTGCAGCGCTAAAGAAATTAAATGTTTTGTTATCAGGGAATTCCTTTCATGATTAGGTCATACTTGAAAGCTAATGAGTTCCCTTCTAACTTTAGATCCTGTCATTCTGGGATTCTGTCATTTAATGTGACTCATTAAAAAGGGATCAGATTATATCTCTTTGCTTATATTCAGTCAGTTTTAAAAAATAATTCCTGTGGATTGAGTAATCACTATTCTGTTATTTAAAAATATTTTGAAAACTATATTTCAATATAATTTGTTTCTTTTGTAAACTTCTATTTTTATGCATGTAAAACATTCTGAGTAGGGATTAATAAGTATCCTCAGACTGCTAAAAAGGTCCCAGATACCAAGAAAATGAACATGTCTTGCCTGAGGTGCTCACCACACAGCCCTATGCTGTATGTTTAAAAAATTCTTAGTTCTTTGGTGGTGTTGAGAAGAGTGAGAAAGAAATTTCTGGTTGTAAGTGCCCCAGTGGATTGAGGTCCTTAGCCAGAACATTCTTACTTTGTGACCATGCTATGGAACAAAGTGCAGTGCCATAGAACACACAAAATATATACTTTGACATTAAATTCTCTGAAGACACACATCTCACCTCATGCCTCACATTGTTGTCAAAAATGTAAACCACTTCCTCTAGGCAATGTATTGTAGTAAAAGGAGAGCTGGATCTGAGTCAGGAAGGAAGGTTGTTTGGTATGTGTCATCTTCCCCTTCCCCTGAGTTTTATGCAGCTTCCAAGGTTGTGGATAAAGCACTTTGTAAATGTTAAAATACTAAGTAGATTTGAACCTGAATTGCCCAGCATGGAACGGGAAACGTTACAAACTTCTTTTTGAAACCTTTTTTCCCCCAAAAAAGTGACATTTAATTTTTTTATAAATGTGTTTAGAATTGTCATCAGGTACTGGTCTTATTTATTTTGGTCTTACTAAGATATTTTGGGGAAAAAATTTTGTATAAACTTGCTGGAAAAAATTGTTTTATCATTTGAACTGAAGAAAAACATCTAACTCTTATTGTCTTTCATTTGTTTTGTTTTCATATACTGATGCCAGGATAGGTGAATACCATGAAAAAAACTATGCTGAGGCTCTAGAGAGTTTCAGAGAAGGACATAAGTTAGACGGTAAGTAACAGAACTAAATTCATTCAATATTTCAGATGTTTGAATTAGCTGTGACTATAAGTGTTTACATCTAGATTTATTTAGTGCAATTTTAAATTAATTGCAAAGTAGGGCTTTTTTTTCTTCTTCATGGCATTTCATGGTGATTATAAAACTTGAGTTAATTTTAAAAATAATTAGCTGGGGTCTTTAGCATTTAAAGCATAGTGTGAACTTTCCAACTTCAGAAAACAAAGCTATAAAAATTCAAGAAATGTTTTCTCCTGTTTCAGACTGATCATGTCATTAGTAATGCAGAATGGTTTAGCTTGTGCTTGTTTTGTTTAGCATAAATTCATTATCAGTTTTTGCTCTGACTTAGTGAAATGGAGAATATTTCAGTAAGGGCTTTTCCAGAGAAGCAAATTGTGGGTTCAGGCAATTGTTATGGTAAAGGATAAGTAGGTGAGAGGACCCAGTAAATTAGAATAGAATTGCATTATTCATCCCAACTTAAAACTCTTTTAAGTTGGGATGCATGTGTAGAATTGATTACAGAGGTTTTACTGTTCAGGTATACATATAGAAATGATTTTGTAAAAGTAAAGATCATAACACTTAAAGGCTGTGTTAACCGTTAGAAAACCAATTGAAAGCATTTAATAGTAACTCAGGTTATATTCATACCAAGCCCAACACATTATTATTATTTACCTTGAATTACTTACACTAATACTATTTTTGAATTGGGCTATAGAAAATTCCAAAATATGAAGCCCTAACTTTGTGGCACTGTAATGTATTTTTATCAAAATTACCAAAAATTCCATAGTATGTATTGTATTTGCTCTTTTAGAGTGTTTAAACAGTAGTGTGTCTTTTGTGCATGCCCTACAAAATGGCTTAAATTCAATTTAATAGGCAGGTGTTTTTTTGTTGAATATGAGGGAAGTATATCCGAGTCTTTACGTCTGAACCAGGCTTATATGAAATAACTTTGGAAATCATTATTTAGGAATAATGATGAAGTGTTGATACTTCTGTTAATAGTGAATTGTGTTGTCTATTGTAAGTGTGTGACTATTTTAAATACTGGAGAGATTATTCAGTTTTAGAGTCTACTCTTCTTTCCTGTGAGCATGCTACCTTTTTAGGCAGTATAGGTGCTCATGCATTATGTTGTTCTGACCCTTTTTTTAAATGTATGCACATATACCGGTATTATTAATGTACATTTGCTATTTCTATATCCCTGGGCAGCTCTGCTGCCACCATTTCTTTTATGTAGTTGTAGTCAAAGCTGCTTCTCACAGTTGGCAATGGTGGCAAAGCCAAATTGGTTTAAAGTGCAGGTAAAGCCAGTAAGAGAGTTATTGGAAGGAGAGGCAAGAGGAAATAACTGCACACTAAAAAATTAAAAAACTTTGGGCCACAGAAGTTCCCTAAGACTCAGTCAGAAAATGAGGAACCCTGCTACTAGCTGTCAAGTCCCCTTGCTGATCAAAATGAATGGCAGAGAACCCTGATGTAGGGAGCAGAATTATATTTGTGTTGTAGTTGGGTGGTAGGAAGTTTTTATGAAATTAGATGGTCAGGAGAAAACATGTAGGTTTTCTTTATCTAGTGAAATAATGGAAATTTGTAGTTTAGAATAAATTATGCTGCTAAAGCAAATTCTTTACAAATACTTAGAAATTAAATTGATTTTTCTATTTAGCTATAACCAAACTGCAGCAGTTGCTGAAAGGACAGATGCTTGTATTTTTTTAAGTTGGTGAGATATAGTGTATTTAAATGAATTCATTACTTTTCAGACAGAGATGATACTTTCAACATCTGGATTAAAAGATGTCAAGAAACTAAAAATAGTAAGTATAGCTTTATGTATTTAGTAATTATTAAGCTAGTTATATTTCTGAAAGTACTTAATTGATTTTGTCTCCCTGGAGTGATTTTTAGTAATTCCTCTCTCCTTTGAACTTAATGTTTTAAAAAATTTGATGCCCTCAGACTTTTTAAACAATATGATCATAATGCTCAAAGTTGCCCCAATGAAAATAATTTTGCAGTAGGATTATTAATGGTTTATTTTTTTAAAAAGTTCTGTAAAATTAATTTTTCATGAGTAAACTCCACTATAAAGTTGTGAACATGTTATAATCCTATGTGGCTGATATTCCTTTTCTAATATTATTTCTGTGAGATTAAATTTTTCCTCTAATATTATTTCATCTAACATAGTTTTTAGAAGCATGTTGTATATATTAAAGATATTAAGTGAGATTAACATACCCTTAAGGTAGTCATGGAAATAGGCTTGCTAGTTTCAGATCTGTATATTGTATTATACTGGCAATAGAATAGAGATTAGTAATTACTTGACTTGGAGCGGTATAGTACATCAATGAACTAAAGATAACCCTAGTGTTGAAACAACTTTCTCTCCCAATTAAAAATGCATAGAAGATAAGCGTAAACTATTTGGATGATATATAATTGTTATCTTGACCCATAAAAGAAATGTATATACAGTTAATTTTAAGCATGCCGATTGTGCCTGAAAATATGTCATTTTATATTTTAGAAGTGGTATCAGAACCTGCAGTGGTAAGCCCTACATTTTTATTTTTATCATATTTCTTTTAGTTTTATTTTAAGTGCTAAATATGTATGTGACAAAATTCAGAATGAACAGTTTCTTTGTTAAATAGGTCAGTACTTAACAGTATAATCATTGTTCATTGTTTAAAAATTGAAATTAAATTTTGTTCTTGGCTGATATTTTTATATAGAAACTTTCACTTGTGAAAATTGTCTAGGAATGTTTTAAAATAAATTGATTTAATGTTTTGATGTTTTCAAATATACCTTCTTTTCTCTTTTTTCCCCGCTTATATTAGTAAGGTATTTAAACAAATTGTTTCCTGAGAAGCACTTGGTGGATTAATTCACATTTTAAAATGTCTATGTCTACTGCTTAACACCTTACCATGTATGTCATAGATATTCAGTTGGTGTTCAGGGAAATTGGACATGCCCAAAGTTTTGGCTTAGATTTCTCTTGTCCTTATTGAATTTAGCTAATGTTAAGAGTTGAGTAAAATCTTCAGTCTCTACCAACTTTATCAAGTGGGGCTGTTATTCTGTTGTTGTGTTTGTCCTTCGTTCTCGAAGAGGACCATGACATCAAGATGATGACATGACTTGCAGTTGGCTTTGATTAGAGTGAAGGAGGACTGGGCAAGGTCACCAGCCTCATCTTCTCCTCCAGAGCCATCTGGGTCCAGTGGCCTGATATTCATCCAAGTTTGGACTTTAATCTTAGCATTTATTTATATTAATAAAAGTTAGTAATGCAAATATGACTAAAAAATCAATGTTATAGTTGCTTTTGAGAGTAAATATTCACATTTTCTAAAGTCTAGGCAATACTTTCATTACTGAATATGTTAAAATTGAGATTTGTGATTCTTGTTTTACTTTATATTGAAAATATAAATATATTTTACTTTATATTATATTTATATATATTTTATTTATATATAAAGTAAAATACATTTTACTTTATATTGAAATTTTTTTGTTATGCAATCCTGTCTTTGTTCTGCCTTAAATGAGGCAGTTTGATATAATGAAGAGATCATAGTACAGAGATTAGAACTAGATGCTCAAAATGTAGCATATTCTTAGCCTTGGTTTTTTTTTTCTGGGACTGTCATTTTTTCCATCATATTTATGTGCTTCCTCTTTAACCCTCTTCTACTTTTACTCTTTTAAAAAAAATCACTTCATTTTTCTCAACAAGCATTTAATTTTTCTTCCTCCGCTCCTGCCACCCCTGGAAGATGAGGGTGAGGGAATAGGGCCAAAATCTTTTTAATGCTATTGCCATTTATTAATCCATCCTGTTCTTTCTGAACTCATATTTAACCATAGTTCCCCATTTAGATTCATTAATTCTTAATTTCCCCTTGGTAGTTGTTGGATAGTGACAAGATTTTTGTTGGCCCTAGGAGATTTGTACACCCAGCAAAATTTAGTGTTATAAGTACTTATGCTTTTGAGTTCTAGCCCACATTCTCTTCATACCACCAGAGATGTTTGTCAGCTACCAAGTAACTCAATTTATTCTCTAGACAATGGTTCTAGGACGATTCATATTCTCAGTTTAGTTCTGGATTCTTCATCCCTTACCTAAAACAACACCAAAGTACTACTTGATTTTAGCATTGGTCCAGGACTTACTATAACTGATCTTTAATTTCATCCCATCATGACTGACAGGCATGTCTTTGGGAGCTTGGTGAATAGCCATATTCTATTCTCTGACTAGTGTTCAATGCATAGGATAGAGAGCATTTAGTAGAGTAAGATATCATCAGGGATACAATGGAAATATGTCTGTCTGTGCTCATAGCAACTTTTCAATATTATACACGTATGTGACTTTTCAATTTCAGTTCAGGAAGTTAGTGTATCTTTCTTAGAATTAACATTTTCTGTTTGTTGCTTTTCTTGTGCCTTTTCCATTTTTTCACATGCCCAATTTTGTATTGATCGGAGGAAAAACAGTCTTTTATGAAAGTGAAAGATACTTATAAAGTCATAAAAATGTCCAAAGCTTTCCTGGTTTCTTTTGAAGAATGGTAATGTTTCCTTGAAACTGAGGATGCATATTTATGTAGAAAAGAATGAGTGTCACATTTTAAAAGTCCTGGAATACCTAACTTCCTTTAAAAAAAATTTTTATAGAGGTTTTCTTTTTTTCAAAAATGATTTATTGGTGCTTTGTACTGCTGTTACATCCTCATAATTTCCCCTACCATTAGAGCCCCACTTTATAACAAGGAAAAGCTGTTGAAGAAGAACCATGTAGCAGTTTCATATTATAGTGTATGCAAAATACTACACTTGTAGTTCATCTCTGCCAAGAGGAAAGAAATATATACATTATTAGAAACCTTTGGAACTAAGGCTGATCACTGTATTAACTCTGACTTAAGGTATCTTTTAGTGTTGCTTTTATTTCCATTATTATGGTCTTAGTATATATTTCTCTCTTGATTCTCTACTTTATCATTTCATGTAAATTTTCCTGTTTCCCTCAGTTCCTCACTTTCCACATTATGTATTCCATTAGATTCGTAAGCCATAGTTTGTTAGCCATTTTTCATTCAGTCAGCCAGCTTGCATTTATCACTCAACTGTTAGGGGATATGGCAATAAAGACAAGATGAACCCTATTTTTAAGAAAATTACTCAAGGGATTCCACATATTTATGTATAAATAGATACAAGATATTTGCAAAATAATCAGTGTTTATAGTTGTTTTCTAAAACCAGAGATCTTTTATTTTTGAGTCAAATTTTTATTTAGCTTTTCCTTTATCAATGTAGTTAACAAACTGTTAAATATAAGTTTGAAAGGAAATTTATTTTAATGTACAATTGCCAGTCTAACTTGTAATTTCTTTTTAATTCAACATGTCACAATCATATTGTACAACAGCAAACCCAGCAATCAAAAATTAAGTAAGTATTTTATTTTTTAAAAAAGTGTTAAGTTGTTCAATAAAGTGTGCTCTTATTGAAGTGAGGTCTCATTTTATGATTTTTAAATAACCTTGTGCCATGGTATTTAAGTAACCTTTCACCATGGTATTGCTAAAGTTGATTTCAAGGATGTTTGGTGGTTAGTATTGGTATTTCAGTTTCGTTCGGATAGCCCTATTCTTAATTTACTTTAATCTTGAAGTTATTTCACATGATTTCATATTTGTTACTTCATCATCTTTTCATAAATTAGGTGCAGTCATCTTCCTTCTCTTAAAGTCTTATAGTTAATAGTAGCTAAGCAAATTAGTAATGCCAAAGTAAGTAAACTGACAGTAAGTCCTGTGGAAATTTAATAGATTATGCCTTTCATTTCACTTTCTTCACTCTGAAATTTTCATAGCAACACTTTCAGTGAAATAATGGTGGCAGCTACTCAGGGCCATCTCTGACAGAAGACTGACTGTGGTATAAAGATTAGCAATATGGGGATGATAAACTGCTTGTGAGCTAGTCCGCCCCCTGACAGTTAGAGATTGCTGTTCTGGGTCCATTATGTTTCCCACGCCTCTGCTGATGATAAACCAGTTAGATACATTCTTTTCTCACCTTTGGAAGAGCAAGGAAGATGGGAATAGGAAAGTAAACACCACCTTAGTTATTACAGGTACCCAACTTTTCCAATAATTTTGGATTTTCATAAAATTTTTTTTGTTTGGGCAAGCTTATGTCTATTTTCTAGTTTGTAGAATAAGGAGAATAGAAAATATGGAAGCTGCATTGATAATAAAAATTTAAAGGTGAAAAACTAGTAGGTGATAATGGAAGATTACCAAATTTTTTTTATTAAAATAGTAGACCCTCTCTCTGTATTTTGAACTGGGAAGAATATAACGAGTCTGTTTTAGATCTTTTCTGTGTTTTTAAGGGAAGATTTGGATCTGGTATAATCCATTTAATGATGGTACATTTCAACATAAGTAAAGCAGGTTGAAAATTTTAACACAGTATTCTATTTTTGTCATGTTCTTAGCAGAAAAGAAAAGACCTGGAGTGAGGTGGCCAACCTAAGAGGATAGAGACATGGGCCTGTGGGCTTGACGCACCAGCACTATAATCACCACGTGTATATGCATGACACTGTTTAACCATAAAGTAATGCAGAAGGGAAACAGTCTTTTAGTACTGACAACTTTGATGCTAAAACTGGACAGAATTAGAACCCTGTTTTGACAGCTGTGGTATGAAAACAGTGAGGAAGCACTCAGTGACATTCCTTGTAGTTGTGAGTGTTGTAACTGATTAGCTCTACCTATAGATTAGTAAATAACATTTAGTTGTTTCTAGGATGGTTTCCTTAAATCATTTTAACATTCTTTGAACTTGTATCTGTCATCATTTGGCATGTGTTGAGGAAATAAAAGAAAGTAATTTAATATTAGCTTAAGTAAAACAAGATTAGGAGTGCCACTTAATAAATCGCATTAATTTCACCAGCAACTGGACAGGGTATTTTGGATTGTCTGTGCCACTCTTTCCTGGTGTTACCTAAAATAGCCAGAAACTTGCTTTGCTGTTTTGTCCCTCAAGGTGGAGCCCTTGCTATTTTTAAGACTACAGTTTTTTTTGTGATAAAATGTCAAAGAGAAGCAGTGATTTTTGTGTGTAAATTAATTGGTAACTGGCCTTCCTTGTTTTGGAAGCAAATATTTTCCAGTGATCCTATATGGGGGTAAGACAGAAAACTAAAATTTAACATTTATTTCTGTATTAATTTTTTTTTTTGCCAATTAGGACTACATAAATGAATTGTTTTTATTTACTTTTTTATCCTTTTAAAACTTGAAGTGTTTTCTTAAAAACAATATTGAGTATCAGCACAGCTAACCAAAATTACTTAGTATCTACTTACATTTAACTTAATTTCAATGTACAGAGTTGCATAGTATTTTTTTTTCCAGTTACTCCTTTGGATTCTGTGCATTCTCATTTACTTTCCTTAGGTTTGTAGTTAGTACGTACTCTATTCCTCTCCTTTTGATCTTTTTACTTTGTGATACTGCCTGTGTCTTACTAGTTTTTTTGTCTTCCTCATAACTTTGTAGTCTGAACTGCATTAAAGTGTCCCTTTTTATTTGGTTCCCTTTAATTTATTTATCCTCTATTATTAGATATTTGGGTTATTTCTAGTCTTTTTGCAGCGATATGTAAAATTGCTATAAGCATCTTTCGGCATATTACCATTTACTTTATTTTTGATAAGCCTTTCACAGTATATCTCCCACCTTGGAATTATTGGGTAAAAGAATACACTTTCACTGTGTATTACCTAAAAAGATTATGCAAGTTTTAATTTCTCCAAGCAATGAAATGAGTATCCATATTTCTTTACAACCCTGCTAGGATGAAATTACTTTAAATTTAGTTATTTTCCCAATTTGGTGGGTATGAGGTAGAACCTCTGAGTTGTTTTAATCTGATTATTAGTGAAGTAAAGCATTTTTAAGTGCTTATTAATAATTCATGTTTCTTTTGAAAATTGTTCATATCTTTTTACCATTTACCTTTTGTGAATTTGGAGTAATCACTGTGACCTTTTTTTTTTAACATCATGTTATATTTTAGATGAATTTTTGCTATGAATATATTACCAGTCTTTTTTCCTTTTGTGTGTGTTATATTGAATTTTGTTGCACGTATATTTTGACTTTCAGGTGGTTAAATGCATCTATCTTGTTCCTAATGATTCCTTCTATTTATTACAATCATCTCTCCTCCACAATTGTTACAATTACCTTATTCCATTCTATCTTTTCTGCAGTTCGGTTTTATTTTAAGTCTCTCATCTGGTTGGAATTCTTTGTGCTTACTTTTAAAGGTATGACTGGTACCAAACAGAATCTCAAGTAATCATTACACTTATGATCAAGAATGTTCAGAAGAATGACATAAATGTGGTGTTTTCAGAAAATGAGGTGATTACTTTCTTTGAACCTTATTTACAATTGCTCATTAATCTTAAATAATATCGACTGCAAATATAACGTGCACATTATTCTTATTTTTTACCTGAACTAATATAAAAAAATCTAGACTGATCATTTAAGGATTGTTTTTTAGTTTAAAAATACCATAGGCTCAGTGATTTACCATAGGTGTAGATATGCTTTTAAAAACAATTTTTAAAATTTTTTCTAGCTTTGAAATTTAGTGCAGAATCAATTTATCAGTGTTGAGAGATGTGTTAAGTTATTCTTTTGTGTATTACGTTGATGTAAAATGGTTCTGGTTTTTATTTTTGAAATCTAAAGATTTTAAATATCAGTCTGTCCTTAGTGAGTATGTAGTGACTTGGTAATTTGCATATTAGAAGTTTATGACAGCTAAATTGGGTAGTGGATAATGTGAGGTATAGAATTAAATGAAATAGTGAGAATATGTCTGTTTTTGGTAAGATTTCTTGAAATTCAAAAGTAAAACATAGGTAGTTACTTTTTAATCATTCCTTTCTATTCATAGTAACTGAGGAAAATTACAGTGAAAGAATGTTAGTATGGTGGAAAAAATTTTTTTTATATTAATTTTATTTGCTTTCAGTGTTCTACAGTCACTACCATATAACTTAGATTATTTTTTTCCCCTACCTCCCCAAGATGGCATACAATTTTGTTTATATATATTCGTTCCTGTTAAATACATTTTCACTATAGTTACGTTGTGTAGAAGAATTAAAATGAATGAGAGAAATCATGTAACAAACCAAAGTGTAATACAAAAGAAAATGATCTGCTACATTCTGTGATTGAATTCTAAAGTTCTTTCTCTGGGTATGGAAGGCATTTTGCCTTAAAAGACCATTGGGAATTTTTTTAAGTCCTTGCATTGTAGTGAAGTTCCAAGTCTACCAGAAAAAACTCTCATACACTGTGGTTATTGCTGTGTACAAAGTTCTCCTGGTTCTGTTCCTTTTGCTCAGCATCAGATCATATAAGTCTTTCCAGGCCTCTCTGAAGTCTTCCTATTCATCATTTCTTATAGCACAATAGTATTCCATTACATTCATATACCATAATTTATTCAGTCATTCCCCAATTGATGGGCATCCCCTTGATTTCCAGTTTTTGGCCACCACAAAGAGTGCTGCTATAAATATTTTTGTACATGTGGGACCCTTTCCCATTTTTATGATCTCTTGGGGATACGGTGTTGCTGGGTCAAAGGGTATGCACATTTTTGTAGCTCTTTGGGCATAGTTCTAAATTGTTCTCCAGAATGGTTGGATCAGCTCACAGCTCCACCAACAATGAATTATGTTCCAACTCTGCCACATCTTCTCCAACATGTATCATCTTCCTGTTCTGTCATGTTAGACAATCTGATAGGTATAATGTGGTATCTCAGAGTTGTTTTGATTTGCATCTCTCTAATCAATAGTGATTTAGAGCATTTTTTCATACAATTATCTTTAATTTCTTCCTTTGAAAACTGTCTGTTCATATCCTTTGACCATTTATCAGTTGGGGAATGGAAAAACATTTTTACTTTGAAATATCTTCTATTTTTTTGTTTTCTAGTTCACATTTGAATGCATATGTCTAATACCAATTGAAACATAAAATACTTGAATATTTCTGCCTTAAATCTCACATTTCATTTGAATAATATACATTATCCCTAGGAATGTTCAATTTCTTAGAGCTAAATTTAATATGACTATCAACACTAAAGTTTAATAATATTTTTATTCACTAGTTGTCTGCAGTGGTGAAACTTCCATCTGGAGAGGACTATAGTTTAAAGCTTTCACTTATTCATCCTATAGTACCTGAACAGAGCACCTTTAAAACACTTTCAACAAAGGTAAACAATTTTGAAGGGTTAATTGTTTATAATAATTCTCTAAAAAGATAAAAACTATCCATGCAAATTTTCTTATTTTTAAATTAGATTTTAATTCTAAAAAGTGGTATTACTATTCTTTTTTTAAAGACATGAACTCAGAAATAGCCTAGTTTGAATATCAAAAACTTTGGCTAAACTCTGTTACCAAATAAGATGTGGTTTTTAATTGTCGTTACTGCATGTGTTGACTTTTGTGTAACTGTGGTGAATGTATTAAAGTGCTATTTGTTCCTTTAAACTATTAAGGATTGAGGATGGCAATGTGTATTTAACAAATTGGATTCAGCAAATATTAAATATCCACTGTTATAAAGCACTGCACTATATGTGGTACAGAGGAAAACAAGTCCTGTTCCTCAGGAGGCATGTGTGAAAGATCTAGTACACATGCACCTAAGAAAACTGCATTTATATTCAGCTTTATCTTGGAGAGGTACAACCAAATCCATGAGAATTCAGAAGTGGGAAGAATCTTTTCTAGCTCAGGGTATCACAGAAGACCTTGTGAATTATATAGTCTTTGAAACTCAGCCAGTCAGCAGGTACCTGAAACAGAGAATAGAGGTGGTAAAGGGAGGGCAGCATAGCCAGTAGGGAATGGTATGAGCAAAGACATGAAGGTGGGAAGGATCAGAACGTGTTTCTGGATTGGTAAGCAGTTCATTTTGGGTGGAACATATTTTGGTTTCAATTGTATGTCAGGTTAAGAAGTCTGGTTTTTATTTGTTACCTTCACTAAAAAGCTTTCTTCCCATTAATACATAAATCTGCTTGTTTTCATGTTATCTTGTCATAACATGGTAATATTAGGTCAGTGTTATTCCTGTTTATTTTTAATAATAATGGTGATGTTGATAGCACTTTACGGTTTGGAAAGGACTTTGCAAATTTTATTTATTTAAAAAAATTACTGTAGTTGAAACTTAAAATTTTTTACCTTAGTTTAAATGAGGGAATAGCAAATCATTTAAATTACAGTTTCAGTGCACATTACAATGCACACTTGGGGGTGGCAGTTGGCATCAAGTGATCTGCCCGGGGTCACACAGGCTGGTAAATGTCTGAGACCGAATTTAAACTCAGGTCTTCCTGATTCTAGGACCAGTGCTCTATTCACTGCGCCATCTAGCTGCCCCTGCATGTTACTTTAGTTGACTCTTTGTTAACTTATACAGATTTTTGCATAAACATGTTCAAATAATTGTCATCATCCAAAATTGGAATGCAAATCAGATGACAGTCAAAACATGGAGACTGTGATATTCTGGGAAGAGCATGAATTGGAAGTCAGTCGACCTGGAATCGAGTCCTTGCTCAACTAAAAATTAACTGTGCAGACCAGGGGAAGTCATAAAATTGTTGGCCTCAATTTTCTTTCCTTATAGTAAAGAAGTTGAACTTGATCCATTAATAAGCCTATATTAAGTCCCCATGATGGGCCAGGTGGGCCCTGGGGATGAGAACACGAAGATGAAACATCCTGTGCTCCCAACCATACGTCATGCAGTTTACATTGGGTTAGGGGAACATTGTGTATACATCAGAGTCTATACCTGTATATGTATTTGTGTGTATATACAGACACATGCATGTGCACACAATTGTTTGCATGTATATTTGTAGGTGTATATGTAGACATACAGATACACACACACACACACACACACACACACAGAAAATACAAGATAATTTTTTAAAGTGGAGAGGAACTAGCACCTAGGGGTTGGACTGATTAAGAAAAGCCTCATGGAGAAGATGGTGCTTGAACTAAGCTTTGAAGGCATTTAGGGATTTTTAAGAGCCAGAGGTACGGAGGAAGTGGTGAATGGATAGTCTGTGCAAAAGGATGAAGGCAGGAGATGGAATGTCTTGAACAAGGAAGAGCAGGTTAGGTTAGTGTGCAGTGGAAAGAGTGAGTGAAGAAGAGTGTTGAAAAGTAGGCAGGGGCAATATTGTGAAAGGCTTGAAATGATAAACTGATACAAGGGTTGGTAGAGAGCCACCGCAGATTATTTATGAACAGGAGAGGGACATAATTAGATGTTTGCTATGTAAGCATCACTAGTTCTGTGGAGAATGGATTGGAGATCTGGCATGGAGATCACTTAGGGGCCTATTTCAGTAGCCTAGTCAAAAGGTGATAAAGATGTAAACTAGGCTTTGGGCTTTCTTACCTGTTTTTATATTGATTGGTGGATGAAAGGTGCTGAGGAGGTAGAATTGATAATACTTGGCTGATTGGCTGCAGAAGTAGGTGAGGGAGAATGAGTAGTTGAGGATTTCTACCAGACTGTGAACCTACTTTACTAAAAGGATAGATAAAGCCCCTTCTAGCTTTGAAATCCTTTTTTTTTTTTTTATTTTAAACAAGAAGTTTATTTAAACAACAAGATGTTTGACTTAAAGGGAAAACTATCTAGGATCAATTTTTTTATAGTAATTTATCCCTACTGAGAGACAGAGATTGCCCTACATGTAACAGCTACGTACAAAAAAGTTATAAAATCATCCTTGGTTTTACAATGATGAAAGAAAAACATTGAAATTATCCAATCAAACAAGGTGTGGAAGGATTTTTTTGTAGGTTTTTTTTGTTGTTGTTGTTAAACAGTGAGAGCAAAATAACTTACTGGAATATAAAGATAAAAGTTGAATGTACATGCCACTAATGGAGAAAAGGGATATTTTCACAGAACCAGTTTGTTTTCTCCCTTCCCCATCTCCATTTGATGTTGATCAAAACATACCATTGGCCATTTAGTTAAAAAAAAAAAATATGCATTATGCCTGTGCACATATACCAGTTACTTTATGTACAATAAAGGAATGGGGGAAGGGAATGAAAGAAGAGAGAAAACTATACTGCGGTAGTCAGGATGTGGATGAACCAAATCTTGGTTTTCTAATTGTGAATGTATTGTTTTCCTTGGGAGCACAGTTCTGGAGTACAGTTGTAGATTTTCTTTTTAGTAAACGCCTCCTGTCTGTTGCTGGAATACATCAATTGTATCTTCATCCTCCCTTTCCAGCTGTGCAGGTGTGTCTGTTTCATTGATTGGTTGCCCATCAAATCGGAATCTGATCTGCCTCATTGACAAACCCTGTCGTTCACAATAGGCTTTCATTAGTTTACCAAGTGGTGTGTGCCTCTTAATTTTAAATTGCACCACCGAATCATCTTGCCCTGCCACCTTCAAATTAACGTGGTCGTCATTTTCAGTCTTGACTCCTTCCTTCGGTTTCTCGTTGGCCATGGCGAGTCTGGAGGTCTCCTCAGCCGCCGCTTCACAAAAGAGGCACCAGGACGGTCCGCTCCAAGGGAACTGGGCGGGGGGGGGGTGAAGCACCAGGAGGAGGAGGAAGAGGATGGTGGTGATGGTGAGGAGGAGGAAGAGGAGAAAAAGGAGGAGGAGGAAGAAACTAGCTTTGAAATTCTTTTATAAAGTCTGACAAATAGGAATGAGTAGCTCATTCTTTTCAACAATAATATTTTTTAAATGTTTTCAGATAGCTTCCTAATGAGAGGACAGTTGAAATTACATATAACGTTGTGGTGTCATGGAAAGGTGTTTGAATTTGGTATAGAATAAATATATACATTGTGCTGACAATTTTTTTTTTAAATATTTATTTTTGGTTTTCACCATTCAGTTCCTTAATATCTTGAATTTTAAATTTTTTCCCTTTCCCTTCCCTCCACCCTGCCCAAATGGCATGCAATCTGACATAGGTTCTACATATACATTCATATTAAACTTATTTTCACGTTAGTCTTGTTGTAAAGAAGAATTAGAACAAATGGGAGCAACCACAAAAAAGAAGAAACAAAACAATAACAACAAAAAAAGAGCAGATAATATGCTTCAATCTGCATTCAGACTCCATAGTTCTTTCTCTGAATGTGAACGGCATTTTTCATCCTGAGTCTTTGGGAGTTGTCTTAGATCCTTGCGTTGCTGAGAAGATCTAAGTCTATCAAAGTTAGTCATTGTACGATGTGACTGTTATACTGTATAGTGTTCTCCTGATTCTGTTCACTTAAGTCCTGTGCTGACAATTCTTGATAAACCTAGCTTGGTCCATTTCCATTGTGTGCTCTTTGAGTTGAGATAAGCTTTTTGAGCTTATCTTATGGCCATTTTTCATTTGAATCCACTGAGGAATGGAAAGATTTTACTTCTGTTTCTTTAAGAGAAACCTCTTGGTTCTGAAAGTCTTGTGGGAGGACATGATGTCAATACCTTGCTTCTACCATAATGTTAGGATGAGCAAAAAAGGGATACATACTGTTATTCCTGTTTTGTGGATGAGGAATCTAAGACAGAGGTTATGACCTATCCAGAGTCACACAACTGGTAAGTGCCTGAGGAGAGATTTAGCTTCTGGTCTTACTGACTCCAAATATACTGCTCTATCCACCATACACCACGCTCTCATTTCTTTAGTGCCGGACTCTGCCTCTTTAAATACAGCCTGAGTACATTAATTTTCTTGGCTACCATTTCATAATATGGATTCCTGTTGAGCTTTCAGTCCTTTAAAACCCTCAGATCTTTTCCCCATGGATTTCTGTCTAACCGCACCTCTTCTGTCTTATACTTAGGAAGGTGATTTTTTTTTTTCAAGCTAAGAGTAAAGCTTTTTACAGGTAAACTTCATCTTATTAGATTTACCAAGATCTTTTTCAGTTCTGACTTGGAATCCATTGTGTTAGCTTTCCTTCTTAGCTTTGTGTCACCTTTTTATAAGTATTTCCTTTGTACTTTTCTCAAGATCACTGATAGAAAAATTAAATAGCACAAGGCCTAGCACAAATCCCTGGGGTACTGGATAAAAAATGAATAAAAAGACATTTATTAAGTGCTTACTATGTGCCATGCACTGTGCTAAACACTGGCTGTATAAATATATATACATATATAAATACAAAACACAGTATAGTCCCTATCCTTAAGGAACTTACGTTATAATAGGAAAAAATGACACATAAAGGAAAATGATGGCTTGGGATAGATACTTTGTTTTGGAAAGTCATAGGAATGGTGAGTGGAGTAATAGGGTAATTGATTGTCTTGTCCTTTCCAGAAATAATAGCATTGATTGGAAATATTATTCCTATAATGAGAGGTGTAGGAAAGGTAGGGTGAGGAGGAGTGAAAGGAGGGTGCATGTACTAGACAATGTCATGAAGTTGGAGGGAGAGTAGTCTGGTGGGTCTGAGTCAAACTAGAGATGTGATAAATTCTCATAAGTCAGAAACACAGAGGTCTAGGGTAGAAGCTGGAGTGCTGTTTTGGAGGCTAAAGGGAGAGCTGGGGGACATAGTATGAAACTGTCCAGAAACGTGTGGGAGTTTGACTATGACTAGATATGGTTTAGGAGCACAATCCCCAAGGGTAGGAGCTGGAGTGTTGAGTTGAAGGTTGGTAAACCTGGCAGTCAGGAATATGAGACTTTTTTGTTCTTTATGACTCCTTTTTTTGAGGAAGGGTAGTGTTAAGTGATAGCACCTGTGGTGATGGCAGTACGCCCTACTGAGTCCTGAGAGGGAATGGGGTGACATTGGAGACATTTTTTTGAAGTTGTCATCAAATCACTAATGGCTACTTTTTGGATCTGGATATTCAGCCAGTTTTGAATCCAACTCATCATTTAGCTTGGATGCCTCTGCCTTTTTTTTTTTAACCCCTTTAGACTTCAGTTTTTCTACTTTTAAAGTGAAGGCTTTGGATTTGATCATCTTTAAAGTCTTTTCTGGTTACAAGATTCTGTGATTCTGAAATTTCAGGTTAATTAAACTTGACTTTTGTTCAGTTTAAAGATATACACAAACATGTGACTCTGGGATTTTAAATGTTTAACCAGTTGAACATATGTCTCATAGCTTTCACTTTAATGCTACTTAAGATTTCTTTGAAATAGAATGTTAGGTACTTAATAATAAAGGTTTTTGAATGAATGAATGAAAGGAATTAAGGGTGAAGAAAATTTTTTATTGCAAGTTATAGAACTTGATTCTCAAAAATTATAATTCCATGAGTGTGTTAATCTACCTGGTATTCCTGTTAAAATTTAGTTTTAGAAAAATAAACCTTTGGGGATGAATTTTTATATCTCCTTGTATTAGAAAATAAAAATTATTTGATGAACTTTTTTCTTTGTATTTTGGCTACCAGGAATCTTGGAGCAGTTGAAACAATTCAGCTTTTCTCATGTGCTTGCTTTAGCTAGTTCCTTCCTGTTTTTTGTTTTTTTTTAATTTGATTGTTCTGCTTTGCATTATATTTAATTTGTACCCTGACTAATCTCATAAAAATAATAAGAGCATGCATCTTCAGAGATGTACTGGAGTGTGGCTGACAGAACACTAGATTGGAGAATGGGAGTTTGGACCCTGGCTCTGTCTCTCACTACCTGGGTGTCTTTGGGCAGGTCATGTAATTTCTGTGGACTTTTAAAATGAAGAGGTTAGACTTAGTGTTTCATATGGATCATTTAACCTGTGAATCTTACATAGATTTAAATTAATATGGGCAGTGGAGTCTAGTGGAGAGAGCAGTGGAGTCTAGTGGAGAGAACACTGGACTTCCCTGAGACATGTGTTCAGACCTCTGATTCAAGTCACTTAACCTCTCTGAGTTTTAGTCTCCTTGTCTGTAAAATAAGGAAAATCATACCTGTGGGAAATCTTCATGCTCATTTCTGATGGTACTGTCATCTATCACAATTTTCTAGCCATTCCCCAATTGGTGGACGTTCATTTTGCTTCCAGTTCATTGCTGCTATAAATATTTTTATACATATGAGCCCTTTCCTTTTGCCTTTGATATCCTTGAGGTATATGCTTAATAGTGGCATTTCTGAGAAAAAGATATGTCCAGTGTGATGATTTTTCTAGTATAATTCAAACTTATTTTCCAGTATAGTTGCATGAATGTATAGTTCTACCAGTAGTGTATTTTGCTTTTCCAACATTGATGATTTGTTGTGTGTGAGGTGTTAACTTAGTGATTTGGATAATTTTTCATATGACTGTTGATAGATTGCATTTCTTCTTTGTAAAACTTTTGTTTAAGCCTTTGTTAAGTAGTCCAGTTTGGTTAAAGTTTTTAGGAGAAGTAGTTGGAAATTATTTCCCAGGGTTACTCACTGCTGGGTCCTAGTTTCCTGTAAAATGAGGGGATTAGCCTACATCTGTAAGTTATTTCAAGCTCTAAATTCCAAGAAAGGACTGGGACAGGAATATAAAGGCCCTTACTGCCACAGTAGGCTATAGAATTTGGATCTTGTTTTTAGAGAGTTCTTAAAGACCATTATAGATTTTTGAACAGAGCTGTGTGGGTACTGTAGCTACTAAGTATGATAAGAGACTCTCTGCTTATTGCTGGCTTTGGTGGGGAAGATACCTTGACTGTTTCTAGAGACATCCATTCATGTGTTTTGGGGTTGTGGTTTTTTTTTTTTTTTTGCTAATAATTGAGCCATTTTCACACGGGTACAAGGACTTTGTGAATTATAAAAAAAAAATAAGCCTAGTTTTTAGTTGGAGAGGGCAGTCAGGATACTGTGAATTTAAGGAAGCAAATGTATTATTTTATATGGATTTTGTGTTTCAGATCTAGTATAGTTTTGGTTTATTTAGGTTGTTTAAAATCACAAGTCTCTTGGGTTCATCAGATTTTTAGGAAGCAGAAGAATTCCTAAACATTTATGCAGAGCAGCAGTACTTAACTTGGGGTCCATTTCAGGGGAGCTATGAACTTGGAAGGGGAAAAAATTTCTTCTTTATTTTCATTAAACTTTGGTTCCTTTGAAATTCTGTGTATTTTATTTTATTCATTTAAAAAGATTATTCCGAAAGGGGTCCATAGGAGTCACCAGACTGCCAAAGAAGTCCATGACAAAAGAAACTTAAGATTCCCTGATGTAGAACTAACTTTGTAAGCCTTTTCTGCTCATGTGTTTTTTTTTTTTTTTGCATCAAGGACTATCTTTTTTTTTTTTTGACACATTTTGTCCTCCTCTAATTAGAAAAGGAGCCAAATGTTCCTCTGATTGAACTCTAGCCTAGTGGACCTTGATCCTTCCATCACCTGCTGGGTGCAGTGTGCCCTCTGAGGGAAGATGACAAGGGGCAGGGAAGCTTCCCTCTGCCCCAAAAGACTCCTCCCTGTGCAGAGATCCTCCCTGCATCTTTCACTTCAGATGCTGTCTCATCTCCAGGCTTCTCAAATGAGAAGAGGAGACAAATATTCCTGTGATTGCATGCTTCATCCTCTATCTCCTGCTGACACAGCATGTCTCCTGAAGGAAGGCAAGGAGCTGGCCAAGTAGCTTCCATTTGCCCCCAAACAATGGCTTTCATCTGTGCCAGCACAGGGCAACTTCTGCCTCATATTGTCAACTCCATTTCTGGCAGGGATATGAAGACCTTCTGGTGCGAAGAGGAGTGACCTTCCATCATCTGCTGTGCTTTTCCCTTAGGGAAGAGGAAGAGGAAAGTGGTTGGGGAACAGGACTTCTTTCTGCTTTTGTGAAGGAAGTAGACTTCCATCTACTGCTGTTCCCTTTTCCTGCCTCATCTTCACCTTTCAGAGGGAAAAAGGGTAGTGAGCAGGGCCTCTCATCTCAAACTGGACTCAAATTGCCTCCAATCCAATCTCCAACCTCTTTATAGGAAGAGGAGTGGTGCCTTCCACTCAGTGATGAACATTCTCACCTGGATATTCTTCACATCCTAGTGATTCTGAACTCCTGTAAATCATCCAAACATCATTCCCCACCCACTATAATCCAGTTCCTTATTCCCATCCTCCTCAATCCTTTCACTCCAAAGTTTAAACCAAATACCACCCAGTCTTTCCCCTGTGACTTGTGAAATTCCTGTTCCATAGGCAAAAAGCTTCTTTTCTTTTATCCTAAATCCTTTCCTCTCTCTCTTTCCATCTACTAGCTATTATTGAAGCCTATGACACAACCTCCTTGACCGCTCTTTTCACTTCCTGGTCTGATTGTTTCTTCATTCATTCTCCTCAAGGCAGGAGAATTGGAATACTTGCTCCCCATTGCCACTTCAAAGTTCTCTACCTACTTCTATTGTTCAGTAACCTCTCCTCCTTTGAGTTTCATGTTATTCCTATTGCTCAATCAAAATCATAGTAGCTGTTGTCTCTAGAACAAAGATCATTCCTCTTTCTCAGTGAGTTCAGAACATGGATCATAATTTGTCTCTCCTCAACTCCTGCTGTCTTACTAGGTGACTTCAACAGACAAGCTGACCCTCCCTCAAACCACTCAGTTCCTCAGCCTACTCACTTTGTGGGAATCACATGTAAAGATAACCCTTGATCTTGCCATTACCCACAAATGGTACCAGCTTGATGTTCAAGAATTGTGAAATGCCCTTATCTGACCATAGTCTATTGACTTTTCATCTACTCTTTGATCTTCCCTTAGGAAAAACCCTGAACTCCTTCCCACACAAGTGCTGCTGAATAAAAGGGGAACCATTTTGGAATGAATCATGCAACCATTCTTACTGGGTCTACTCCAAATTTATGTTACACACTGTGCCTCAAGGGCTATAAAACTGTGCATACCCTTTCATACCCTTTGATCCAGCAATACTACTACAAGGTCTGAATCCCAAAGAGATAAAAAAAATTAGAAAAGGACCCAAATGTACAAGCATATTTATAGCAGCTCTTATTGTGCTCGCCAAGAATTGGAAATTGAGGGGATGCCCATCAATTTGGGAGTGACTGAATAAGTTGTGGTATATGAATGTATTGGAATACTATTGTGCTATTAGAAATGATGAGCAGGCAGATTTCAGAAAAACCTGGAAAGAATTACATGAACTGATGCTGAGTGAAGTGTGCAGAACCAGAACATTATACACAGTAACAGCAACCTTGTATGATGATCAACTTTGATAGACTTAGCTCTTTTCAGCAATACAATGATCTAAGACAGTTCTAAAAGACTCATGATGGAAAATACTATCTACATACAGAAAAAGAACTATAGAGCCTTAATGCATATTGAGCATACTATTTTTTCTCTCTTTTTCCCTTGTGGTTTTTCCCTTTGGTTCTGATTTTTCCTTCACAACATGACTAATGTGGAAGTATGTATAATATGATTGTAGGTGTATAACCTGTATCAGGTTGCTTTCTATCTTTGGGATGGGAGGGAGAAAGAGGGAAGGAGAAAAAAAATTGGAACTCAAAATCTTATAAAAGTCAATGTAGAAAACAATCTTTGCATGTAATTGGAAAAAGTAAACCTTTTAAACCTGCCGTAAGTCACTATACCACTCTCCACAGCAGGTTCCCAACTTTTCATCCTTCCTCAAACCCCTCCCCACCATGGCTTCCCTTTTACTCCACACTCTCAGCTGAGCATGTTGTCTCATATTTTGCAGAATAATTGAGGCGATGTGTCATGAGCTCCTTCTTTTCCCCTCTTCCTTATCTCCTATCATTCAGGTGTCTTCTGCCACTATCTCTTCCATCCCTCTCCCACATTATGAAATGACTTTCCTCTTTACCAAGGCTAACCTGTCTACCTGATCAAGTGATGATCACATTCATCCACTCCAACAGATTGCCCTTTCTGTCATCTTCATTCTTAACACTTATTTTCAATTTCTCCCTAGTTAGTAACTCCTTTTCTACTGCTTACAAACATGCTCATATCTCACCCCATCCTGAAAAAAACTTTGACTTGATCTTTCTATCTCTGCTAACTGTTGTCTTATGTCTCTGCCCTTTGTGACTAAAATCCTCAAAAAGGTCATTTACAGAGTTGCCTCCACTTTCCTCTCACTCTCTTTTTAACCCCTTACAATCTGGCTTCCAGCCTTAAGCCAACAAAACTGCTCTCTTCAGTTACTGATGATCTCTTAGTTGTCAAATCTTTTCCTAGTCCTTGACCTCTCTTCAGCCTTTTAAACTGTTAAAACATTCTCTTCTTGATACTCTGTTCTCTCTAGGTTTTCAGGACACCATTCTCTCTTGTTTCTCCTCTTTTCTGATTGCTCCTTCTCAGTCTTCTTTGCTGGATTCTTATCTAGATCACACCCTCACAGTTCTGTCTTGAGCCCTTTTCTGACTCTATACTATTTCACTTAGTAATCTCACCAACTCCCATGGATTTAATTACCTCTTCTATGCTGACAATTCTCAAATCTACCTATTCTGTCCTAACCTCTTTGTTAATCTTTAGTTTTACATCTCCATCTGCCCTTCAGTCTCACGTATCCAGCTGCCTTTCACTCATCTCTTATTGGATATCCAATAGACAGATTACACGTATCTAATTCATTATCTTTCCCTCCAAAGCCTCACGTGTCTCCTACCTTTTCTGTTACTGTAGAAGGCAAAACCATCCTCCCAGTTCCTCAGTCTCACTCTCTAGGAGTCATCTTCAACTCCTCATTATCTCTTATCCTCCCATATTCAATCAGTTGCCAAAGCTTGTTGATTTCACCTTTGCAACATCTCTCCTATATGGCCCCTTCTTGTCTTCTGACACTACCACCACCACTCAAGTACAGGGTCTTATCACTTCATGCCTTGATTATTGCAATAGCCTTCTGTGGAAAGGTAGTGTCTGCTAGTCTCAAGTCTTCCCCACTCCAGTCCATTCTTTATTGAACCACTAAAGTGATTTTCCTGTAGCAAAGGTCCAACCATGTTACCCCCTACTCAGTAAACTTCAGTAGCTCTGTTACCTCCAGGATTAAATACAAAAGACTCTGGCATTCAAAGTCCTTCATAACCTAGCATTCTCTTAACTCTCTAGTCTTTTCCCACCTTCTTCCTTGACACTAGCCTCCTGGCTGTTCCATACACAAGGCACTCTATCTCTTCCTCTGGATGTTTTCTCTGGATGTCCCCCGTGCCTTGGAATGCTCTCCTTCCTCAACTCACCTCCTGACTTCCCTGACTTCCTTTAAGTCCCAAGTAAAATTCTGTCATTTATAGGAAGCCCTTTTCAAAAACACCTCTTTTTAATTTTGCCTTCCCTGTTAATTATTTACTATTTATTTTGTTTATAGCTAGTTTACATGTATTTTATATGTTTATATATTTACATGTTGTCTCCCCTGTTAGATTATAAACTTCTTGAGGTCAGGGACTGTCTTTTGCTTTTTTTTGTCTTCAGCACCTCATAAGTATAAATGTATAAATTGAATCATTTTTTAATGACAGCGCCACATACTTTGGATTTATGAGAAGAATATGAATTTGGAGACTATTGTGTATTTACCTTTTTCTTTGTGTAAGAAAAATTGCCCACTGTACAAAAAAATTTTCTGTTATTAAAGTGGACATGGGCTATTATTCTTTGCCTCAGAAATTATGTCATAATTAGTGTTTGGTTTATGTTTGCTATTATGAGTTAACTTGAAGTAACATTTTATTCAAGGTTAGTTATAATGCACAGCCTTCCCTTAGAATGTAATTTGAAAATGTCACACTGCATGTGTCAATTTGAGTTTAACCATGTAGTTATATAATTAAATTGAATTGGGTAAGTGATTATGCTGTAGAATTAAGGATGAGCCTCCTTCTTAGGGGCTTTCATTTCAGTGAGGTGAGTGTAGATGTTAAGTGACAGCCCTGAATAGGGATGTTCACTAGTAAGGGACATAATTTAAGCCGATATTTAGTAGACTATATGAATTTTAGAAATAGAAGTGACTTTGAGGTCCTAGGTGCTCACTCACTGTCTTCTTGCTTAATCCACAGCTCTGTGAAGATCTAGTCCTGGGACACAGATCCTGTTAATATTGGTTTATTTTCCTGGGCACCAGTTCTCTTTCTAACCAATCATGGAGATTTTTTCTTTGGCCTCAGAACTTTCAGTAAATCTTAAACTTTTCTTATGACTGAACTCTTGACTATGAATGCCTGTGAATTTCTGGTCTCTAGATCAATCCCAATCCATGGTTACCATTTCTCTTTCTCCTGCTGATACCACCACCATATTTCCCTCCTTTTTCTTCCTTTTTTCCTCTTGTTGCCATATACTCAGGACTATAGAAGGGCTGTGTATGTCTGGGGTTTATTTAAAAGGAAAAAGAGGAGAAAAGAGAGTTTTGTGAAAATTCAGAAATTACACTGTAGGTTGAGATAATTAGAAACATAAAAATGAAAGTTACCTACTGTCTAACTGGATGGATGTAAGCTTTGTAACCTAACTATTAAACAGGATCATAGGATTTAGAGTTGTAAGAGACTTTAGAGATATTCTCCCCTCACCTCTTCATGGAACTGAAGAAGTTCCAAGCATGAAAGTAAAGGAACTTGGTTAAGGACACACAGGTCAGTGAGGAGCTATCGTATAGCCTTTACTCATCACAACTCAATCTTTTGTATTCCTTGCTCCACTGTCTTAACTAAAGACCTCAGACCCATAATGGGACCTGAAATCAAACAGAATCCGAGGCACCAGTTAAAAACATTTATTGCTGGAGAAAAGGCTTGTAGGGGAGAGAAGCTTCTGTAAGGGGAGAGCGTTGTCAGTTGTTCAGAGGGAAGTGGAAAAAGTGTGAGATACTATATTTATATTATTATATTTTCTAGAGGCTTTCAGGTGTGGAGTGGGGTTAAGGGAGAGGACATCTGTAGACACAAGTTAAAGGACAGGATGTCTGTAGATAAGCCAGGCAGCAGGAAGTTTTGAAAGTCCTGAGCAAGATCTCGTTATTTGTAGCTTCTGCTTAAGCTTACCCTTGAGCTGATCAAGGCTGGTTCTGTTGTTTTTGGCAACTACAGGTATCTACAAATTTGGCTGGGGTTTACTTGCATGTTCACTGGCATGTCAAACCAGATACCTTTCTGATGAATTGGTTGTTGTGTAGTTGCATTGTCCTACTCCCCTGTGAAGAAGGAATTCTAACATATAGTGTTCCCATTAGAGCTCATGTTAACAACTGTCTTGGACTCAGTCCCCTCTCTTCTGCTTGGTTGGCTTCTCTTCCTCTTACCTTGTAGGGGCCCTAATGCAAGTGTCTCCTTTTCCCTATTTCATGATTCCTTTTGGGTTTGGGAGCTTCTGACTCTTTCTTTCTCCCCAGGGAGTAATGTCTTCTAAGAATTCTTCCTGGTGATTTTGGTTTCCCTTTCTTTGGTGCCCTGGATAAAACACATTAGCCCATTCTATATTATTAGGCAAACGGGAAGCCTCCTGAAAGAATGAATGAATAAAAAAAATTTGCTAAATGCTTGCTGTGTGCTAAGTACTGGGCATAAAAATACAAAAAACAAAGCCAGTCTCTGCCCTCAAGTAGCTTGCCTTCTTATAGAGACAACAGCCACTTCCACTGGGGAGTGGTGACTATGGAGGGATATTTTGATTTGAAAAATTATTGGCTTGTTGAGCCTTAGGGGAATATATGAGTGCATCAATACACATTTTATTCAAGAGCAGGAGTCCAGTGAAGTGTGACTGGAACCAGGCCCTGATGTAATTAGTGTCAGGTTTGGGAATATTCTGTCTCTCTTACTATGTAATCACAGCACTACCTTCCTTTCCTCGTTCTACCCAAAGAGGGACAGGATAAAGAGAATTGTTACCTGAAATTCATTTTTCTCCATCACCTCAGAAATGACATACAGCAGTACTCCCAAAACACACGAAGTTGAACTGATCTGTTACTGACTTCAGTTCCATGTTACCCATGTAGTCTGAAGATCATTCTTTTTGTAAGAAAAGGTGGAAGTAAACTAGCAGCTGAATAAGTCTGGCTTCTCTGTTACATATTAACACCCTAACTATCCTAAACCTTCCTTATTTCACTTTTTCAGAGCACCTCAACCTCATCGCCTGTCTTCTCTTCCTTAGCTCCAATTTCAGAGGTTGAGGTGGCCCTTCTTTTTAATAGTAGCCCTTCTTGTACCATTGTACTATTTCCTTCTTACTTTTTTTTCATTAATTCTCAGCTTCTCCTTGTCCACCTTGTCCTCTGCTACCTATAGATCTGTACTCATTACTTCTATTTTTTTTTTTTATTAAATTTATTTATTTAACTTTTAACATTCATTTTCACAAAATTTTGGGTTACAAATTTTCTCCCCTTTTATCCCCTCCCCCCCCAAACACCAAGCATTCTAATTGCCCCTATGACCAATCTGCTCTCTCTTCTATCATCCCTCTCTGCCCTTGTCTCCATCTTCTCTTTTGTCCTATAGGGGCAGATAGCTTTCTATACCCCTTTACCTGTTTTTCTTATTTCCTAGTGGCAAGAACATTACTCGACAGTTGATCCTAACACTTTGAGTTCCAACTTCTCTTCCTCCCTCCCTCCCCACCCCTTCCCTTTGGAAGGCAAGCAATTCAATATAGGCCATATCTGTGTAGTTTTGCAAATGACTTCCATAATAGTTGTGTTGTATAGGACTAACTATATTTCCCTCCATCCTATCCTGTCCCCCATTACTTCTATTCTCTTTTGATCCTATCCCTCCCCATGAGTGTCGACCTCGAATTGCACTCTCCTCCTCATGCCCTGCCTTCTATCATCCCCCCCACCCTGCTTGTCCCCTTATCCCCCACTTTCCTGTATTGTGAGATAGGTTTTCCTACCAAAATGAGTGTGCACTTTATTCTTTTCTTTAGTGGAATGTGATGAGAGTAGACTTCATGTTTTTCTCTCACCTCCCCTCTTTATCCCTCCACTAATGAGTCTTTTGATTGCCTCTTTTATGAGAGATAATTTGCCCCATTCAATTTCTCCCTTTCTCTTCCCAATATATTTCTCTCTCACTGCTTGATTTCATTTTGTTTTAAAGATATGATCCCAACCTATTCAATTCACTCTGTGCACTCTGTCTCTATGTAAGTGAGCGTGTGTGCATGTGTAATCCCACCCAGTACCCAGATACTGAAATGTTTCAAGAGTTACAAATATTGTCTTTCCATGTAGGAATGTAAACAGTTCAGCTTTGGTAAGTCCCTTATGACTTCACTTTGCTGTTCACCTTTTCATGGTTCTCTTCATTCTTGTGTTTGAAAGTCAAATTTTCTTTTCAGCTCTGGTCTTTTCATCAAGAATACTTGAAAATCCTCTATTTCATTGAAAGACCATTTTTTCCCCTGAAGTATTATAGTCAGTTTTGCTGGGTAGGTGATTCTTGGTTTTAGTCCTAGTTCCTTTGACTTCTGGAATATACTGTTCCATGCCCTTCGATCCCTTAATGTAGAGGCTGCTAGATCTTGTGTTATCCTGATTGTATTTCCACAATACTTGAATTGTTTCTTTCTAGCTGCCTGCAGTATTTTCTCCTTGACCTGGGAACTCTGGAATTTGGCCACAATGTTCCTAGGAGTTTCTCTTTTTGGATCTCTTTCATGCGGTGTTCTGTGGATTCCTTGAATATTTATTTTGCCCTCTGGTTCTAGAATCTCAGGGCAGTTTTCCTTGATAATTTCATGAAGGATGATGTCTAGGCTCTTCTTTTGATCATGGCTTTCAGGTAGTCCCATAATTTTTAAATTGTCTCTCCTGGATCTATTTTCCAGGTCTGTTGTTTTTCCAATGAGATATTTCACATTATCTTCCATTTTTCCATTCTTCTCTCTTTGTTCTGTGATTTCTTGGTTTTGCATAAAGTCATTAGCCTCCATCTGTGCCATTCTAATTTTGAAAGAACTATTTTCTTCAGTGAGCTTTTGAATCTCCTTTTCCATTTGGCTAATTCTGCTTTTGAAAGCATTCTTCTCCTCATTGGCTTTTTGAACCTCTTTTGCCAATTGAGTTAGGCTAGTTTTCAAGGTGTTAATTTCTTCAACATTTTTTTGGGTCTCCCTTAGCAGGGAGCTGATCTGCTGTTCATGCTTTGACTTCATGTCTCTCATTTCTCTTCCCAGCTTTTCCTCCACCTCTCTAACTTGATTTTCAAAATTCTTTTTGAGCTCTTCCATGGCCTGAGCCCATTGGGTGGGCTGGGACACAGAAGCCTTGATTTCTGTGTCTTTGCCTGATGGTAAGCATTGTTCTTCCTCATCAGAAAGGAAGGGAGGAAATGCCTGTTCGCCAAGAAAGTAACCTTCTATAGTCTTATTTCTTTTCCCTTTTCTGGGCATTTTCCCAGCCAGTGACTTGACCTCTGAATATTTTCCTCACACCCACCTCACCTCCTGATCCTCCCAGCCCGTGTTTGTGGTCTGAGATTCAAATGCTGCTTCCAGCCTCAGGGCTTTTGGCGGGGGCAGGGCTGCTATTCAGTATGAGATTATGATCTGGTGCTGAGATCGGGGCAGGGCCACCTCTCAGGCTCAGTTCCCTCAGGGGGTTTATGCGCAGACCTTCCGCAATGGATTCAAGCTCCCGCCCGCTTGGGGAGCCCCTGTCTGCAGCCGCCTCTCAGCTTCTACCTCCCGGGGGGGGGCCTGAATTATGGGGGCACCCCACTCCCCTCTCGACCCGCCAAAGAGACTCTCTCACCCACCCCTGTCACCTGTGGGTGGAGGGACTTGTGTGGCCGCTGGAGATCCCGTCCCTGAAGCCTGCTCGGATCTGTTTCTCTCGGTGCCGCAGCCGTGGCCGCAGCAGGTCTGGGCTGGGCTTTGTGTCTGCAGCGCGACGGACCTTTTGCGAGAGGTTTGCAGATCCCTCTGTGGGTGGAGGGACCCGCGTGGCCGCTGGAGATCCTGTCTGTGAAGCCTGCTCGGATCTTTTCCTCTTGGTGCCGCGGCCGCGGCAGGGCTGCACTCAGCTCCCAGTCCCGGCGCCCAGTCCGCAGCGCGAAGGACCCCCCCGCGAGAGGTTTGCAGGTCCCTCTGGAACAGAAATCTCCCTCGCTCCAATGTTCTGTGGCCTCTGGGTGCGGAATTCGCCGTGAGTTACTTCCCTGTAGCCATTCTATGGGTTGTGGGTTCAGAGCTATGTGTATGTGCGTCTTTCTACTCCGCCATCTTGGCTCCGCCCCCATTACTTCTATTTTTTACATGCCATTCTCTTCTCAGTTTGTTTCAGTCTGGCTTCTTTTCCTACTCCTCAAGTGAATCTTCATTTTCCAAGTTCACCATTGACTTTTTTACTATTAAATGTAATGGCTTTCCTTCAGTTCTCATCCTTCTTTATGTCTGCAGTATTTGACCTTTTTCTTTTGGATACTTTGCCTTTCTTGAGTTTTTGTGGCATTGCTTTGTCATAGTTTTCTTCTCTGTTTAATTCTTTCTTTTCAGTTCTCTTTTCAAGTTCATCTTCTGTGCTCATTATAGCACAGTTCTGTACTAGGCTTTCTCCCTTTTTTTGATCTATGTACTCCCTTGTGCTGATTTCAGTTCACCTTGATTTTTTTTTATTGGTGAATCCTCTCCAGTTTTATGCAGATGACTTTATATCCAGCTCTAATGTCTCTTCTGAGTGTCAGTCCCACATCTCCAGCTACTTGCTTGAAATCTCTACCTGGATATCTTACAGGTATCAGAAATATAACATTGCCCAAACAATTTCCTCTAAACCATGTACTCTTCCTTCACTTCCCTATTCCCTATTTCTGTAGAGGAAACCACTGTTCTTCCAGTCATAATCTAAGAGTTATTCTTGACTCTGAACTCTGCTTCACCTCATTAACACCATTTAGTTGCCAAGTCTTGTTGATTGCTTCCTCTTGACATTTCTTGAATCTCCCCCCTTCTCTTTGCTTGTACCGTGGCCACTCTTAGAGTGCAAGCTGTCATAACCTGATCTGTTTCCAAGTCTCATAATTGGTCTTCTTGCCTCTCTTCTCTTTTAAATCCATCACTCACATAGTAGTCAAATTTATATTCCTAAAGTGTAAGTCTTAACAGCTTCATTGCTTTAGCTTCAGGGACTCCCCATTACCCTTCGGTCAAGCATGTAGGGGAAGGCAGTTGATTGTGTGGTGGTAGTGAAGTTGTTAATGGACTTAGATAGGAGCTGGGGTCAGTGCTTGGCTTGTAGGCTGGAATGAAGCTGATTACAGCAAGAACCACTTTAGGAAAAGGGTAGAGAACATGGAGACTGGAAGAGACAGTGTGAAGAACCAGGCTTACACTTCTTGTTCACAGTAGTCCCACTGGACCCTTGGTGCAGGTAGACTATGTCTGTTTTTTGTCCTGTTTTGAATCTGAGTTAATCAGAGAACCATCTTATGAAGCCATATCAGTCTCTTTAATGGTTTCTACCTTTTCTTCCTACAAAGGCACCATTATTGATTGTATCATTAGTTTCATTGTTCAGCCTTCCCACCATATTTTTCTAGCCATTTTCTTAGTATATATACTAGTATTGTAGTATTTTTAATATTGTATTTAGTATATATACACTAGTATTGTAATTGTAGTATTTTTACTATTGTATCACTTTCAAAGGTCCTGCTACATTTCTGTTTTACCAACTAGTTTAGCATTGTCTAGACTATTAGTTTTTCTTCATTACTCTTATGTTCTGAGAAATGAAATTTTCACGTGCTTAAGGATCAATATCCCTAATTGATCCCACTGTATGGTGTCACACTCACATAATGATACCAAGTAGGCATTAATTTAAAAATTAACTTAAATCATTTTGTCTGTATGTGCAGCAGGGGGAGCCAAAATGCAATATAAAATTGCATATAAAAACTTTGTCCAAACTCTGTGTTTGAGTCTCCCTATTCCTTAAGTAAAACTGCATTAAATTTATGTTACAAGAAACATAAAAATAATTTGCTTACAGTATTCTTATTAGTATTTTTGAACATTTATTATGGCAGGTGAATCTATTTTTACTTAACAGATTAAGTGAAATCTGTGACTTCATTAGTTTGTTTTATCAAGCTGCATTTCCTTTTTTTTCTGTACAGTATTTTTAATCCTGTTTACTTCCATCTTCAAGGCTGAATGAAGTTTGCTTTTTTCTTTCATTTTATGTCTATCCAGTGGTTGATTTGAATGAAAAATTTTCAGGTAACCAGGAAAAGCTAGAATAGATTAATAAAATTATTTGGTTAGTGAAACAATTTAATTGAAGTATTTCACTGTTTAATGGCAGGCTAAAATTAAGTTATTTTACTAAATGCCAGATTACAAAAATATCTTCCTACTAATTCATTTTGTTTTTTTAAATAAATTTGATTGGTATCTTTTTCACATCACCTACATTTCATATGGGACTCCCGTTCATTAGGTACTTAGTGTACACAAGGCATTATACTTGAGGTGTAAAGAATACACTTTCTTCATAGTACAGTACACTTTCCTTATTCCTGAGGAGTTTGTATGTTAATTTCTTGCCAAAAACTACAAATCATAATAATTCTTTTCCTTATTTGTAGTACTCAATGAAAGTTGAATTTGTGAATTTCCTTTAGTTTGGTGGCATAAGAAATCTGTTAGTGTAGGGCACTATAATTTAAGGCTGGATAACTGAATTTTTGCATTCTTCCTTTAGCTGTGGAGTGATAGCAGAATCTCTCCCCCTGCAGTCTTTAGCATCATTTTTAGCAAACTAATAGATTAGAGATTATTATACATAAAAGCTTAAACTCAAGTTAATTAAAGAATTCTTATTATAAGCTTTGTTTTAAATGTTAATTTGAATATGTTTAGGGTATGTACTCATTTCTTAATATTTTGCCATATAGGTGAGAAAATACAGATGTGACCACCAAACTAGAAGTTTAGGGTTAACTTTTGACTTAAATTTGAAACAATCTAGTTTACTAATGGTTTTTAATAGGATTGTGTGAAATAATTAGCATAAATTTCTTGTACTTTTCCTTTGAGAGAGGGAGATTGAAATTAGGTTGGTGATAATTCTAGGAATGTTCTGCCAAAATCATTTAAGGTTTAAAGCCATAGAATTTTCAAATATGCAAAATGTCAAAAGTGAAGTGTAGGCATAGAAAAGGATTCATGGAAATTTAGGTTTTTTCTTATTCCTCACACTTTCAAAAAGCTTCTTAAATTGATAGTTACCTACAGCTGTTTTAATGAATAGATTAACTGTAATTTGAAGTTCAGGTCAGTACATTGCAGTTTAAACAGCTTGTTGCTAGGAGCTTTGACTTGGGATTTACAAAGGTCTTTTTGTTCTTAGGTCTGTATGGTTCCCCAGGTTTTAGTGGCTTTAGGTAATACTGTGACTATTTTCCTCTTTAACTATTTAGATAAAATGAGAAACTTTTAAATGTATGATTCAGAAATAAGAATACGATGTAAAGTGGATGTATGAGGAAAAAATGGATCATGGAGAAGAAATAAAGTGAGCTAGCTATCCTTTGATACTAATTTCCAATATGCTGTTGCCCTTTATATCCAACTTCATATTTCCACTGGAACAGGAAACTGGGGGGTCAGGATGTATTTCTAGATTTCAGAGTAGAAATGAAAGTATGAGTAGACTCTTCAGCATCTGTAATTGTTGTCACAGTCATGTATTCTCCCATATTAGTTAGTAAATAGCAGCTGTGTTTTTAATGAAAGAAGCTATAGTCCTAGATTTTAAGGAGATCTGCTAGATGTTAGAGCCTGTGATTTTTAGCATATCTAGGTCAGTATGGTATACACAGCTTTTTATTACATAATATATGTGTCTCACTATTGTAATGATAGATGATTTTAATTCTTTACAAAAGAATTCAAGATTGTTTAAAAGTGCAACTAAGGGTAGATTTATTTAAAAAGTGTATTTTTATACAATTTCAAAAATGTATTGCATGAAACAAGATATGTCTTTATCATTAATATCACCATAGATGGGTTGATATGTGGGAACTCAGAGCATTGTTGTAATAGAGCTCATGGTTCAGGCAGGCAGTTGTATTTTTTCTTATAGTTGATGCCTATGTGTGATGTGGTTGTTCAGGTATGCTATCACAAAATGCTTTTTGGAAAGGGAGAGAGCCAAGATACTTAAAATGGTGGTGTTAAGAGGGAAGCAGAGGTGATAAAATTACTTTAAATTTGGTTATAATTCTGGTGAAGTTTGGCTGCCCTAAGGTAACTTTGTTCTGTAACTTTTAGAGAGCAAGTTTTGAAGAGCTATGAAAATAAATTGTAAAAAGACAGGCTGAAAGGATTGGCAAATAGGTTGTGTGTGTGTATTGGTTTTTCTTTTTCTTTAAAAGAAAAAAGCATTGATACCTTTTATTTTGACACAGTGGATAACACTTTTGAACATCTCTTCTCTCCAGTTAAACAGAATTGACTTATAGGTTGATTTTGATTGTTCTCACATGTCACTTTACACTTTTGTAGTTTACTGATTAACAGAAAGGATGTATGTGTCTTTTAACTTTGACAGTATAGTAGTAATTATTATGTTTTTACCTTCATGCCAACTCTAAGTATTACAGTTGTTATCCCCATTTTACAGTATTTATGAAAATGATAAACAACATGGTTCCTTCCTACTTTCAAAAAGCCTACAGTTGCATGGGTGTGGAAGGATATATGTTGAAATGTCTAAATGAAGTTTATGTTAGAATGCTGCTGAGTGTGAAGTAGGTTAGAGTAGCACATAGTTAGAATCATCTTATTTACTAGGCTTTGTTAACTTTGGGTTCTGTTTTCAGCATACATTTGACTAGTAGTTTGTCTTAAAGTTCACAGCTCTTCACAGTGAAGCTCTGAACATCTAACTAAAGAGGATGAAAACTTTTTAGCTTTTGTATCCTACCTCCTTTATTTTCTACTCCCTACTTAAGTTGAACATTATTTCTTCTTAGAATAATGCACGAAAACAACTTAAGCTAGTTTATGCCTTCCCAGGGGGTGATTAAGTCAACTGGTTGAAAAAAGTCTCATTCCCCCTTTGGTAGTAGTAAAGAGATAATATTTTATTATTGAGGAAAGCAAAAAAGTTTAAAGTTGCTAAAATGATACTTATTACTCCTTATCATTAAGTTCCTGTAATGTGCTATGCTTGACAGAGTAATATGCTTATCACTCAAAATATAGAATAGGGAGATTTTGTCTAATCTGTGCTTAAGAAGTATTACTTTGATAGTAGCGTGTAGGGTGGCTGGAATGGTGATAAGATTTGAAGCAAGGAGAACAGTTAGGAGGCTGTTGTAAATTTAGAAGAGAGGTGGTGAGGACCTGTACTAAATTGGTAGTATATGAGAGGACTGAAAGAGTCGGGATTTGGAGATGTTGAGAAGGTAGAAACAAAGATTTGGCTGTTTGGATACATGAGTTGAAGGAGTTCAGGATAATATTTATGAACTTGGACGCTGGAAGGAGAGAAGGCTTTGGAGAGAAAGATAATTAGTTGTATTTTTATGATAATCTCTTGGACATCTATCTTGAATTGTTCAGTAGTCAGTTAGATGTGGAACTGAATCTTGGCAAGGAGACTAGGCCTGGATACATTGTCCTGGAAGCTATTTGCTTAGAGATGATTGCGTTCGTCCTTCATTTTCAAAGAAGACCATGACATCAGAGAAATGATGATATGACTTGCACTTGGCTTTGTGTTGAGTGAGGGAGGGCTATACAAGTTCACCATCCTCACTTTCTCCTCCTGATCCACAGATATTCATCAGGATGACTGGAGACAGCCCAGGATGCAATGGGAGACCTTGACCTTTTTCACCTAAGGCCTATTCAGGTGCTCACTTAAAGTGAGGTGATGCCCATTCAGTGAATAGGCCTCTTTAAGAAGGAATCAGGGAATGGCCCCTTTAATGAGCAAAAGAAAAAAAATAAGTAAATTAAGCTGGGAGGGAAAGAGCAACAGTTATTATTGATTATCACTCTGAAGCCAGGAAGGTCCAGAAAACAGCCATTAAATGGAGTTTGGGCAGGGACCTATTGTTGTCCAATCTATGCGCTTTAGAGTGCACTGGTTTTAAGGTTGTGGGAAAGACCAGAAAGAAAGAAAGCAATAAAGGGGGGGGAAGAGAAAGAAGGAAAGAAAGAAAGGAAGGAAAGAAGAAAGAAAAAGAGAAAGAAATCTAGCCAGTAAACCCCAAGTTAACTGGGCATCCTCTGGCCATCCAAATTTACCTTCCTTTGGAGAGAAGGAAAGGGGGTCAGGAACAGAAAGGAGAGGATGAGCTGAGTTACCCAGCAAGCTGGGTCCCCATTGAGGCAACTCCGTCTACTCACAGGTTATGTTTGTCCTTTGTTTTCAAAGAAGACCATGACATCAGAGAAATGATGACATCTATTGCACTTGACTTTGTTTTGAGTGAGGGAGGGCTATGCAAGGTCCCCAGCCTCACTTTTTCTTCCTCAGCCATTTGGATCCAGTGACCAGATATTCATCAAGATGAATGGAGATGGCTGAGGATGCAATGGCCTTTTTTGCCTAAGGTCTATTCAGGTCCTCACTTAGAGTGAGGTGAAATCCATTCAGTGAATAGGCCTCTTTAAGAAGGAATCAGGGAATGGGCCTAGGAAGAGAATAGAACAGGGCCCGGGACAACCTTGGAGAACACCCATAGTTAGGAGGAATGATGTGAATGATGAGTAAGCAAAGGACAATGAGAAGGAGCAAACTAGAGAGTAGGAGGCAAACCTGAATATTGTTATAAAAACCCAGAGAAGGGAGAGTATTCAGGAGGAAAGAAGTGGTCAATAGCTAGGTCTGGATTCATACAAACCTTGAAGTGATTATATTCATACAAACCATGAAGTGGTTATATAAATTCAAATTTGCATGATTTGAAGTTATAATTATCTATGGCACCTGGTTCCAGCCAAATGGAAATTTGTAATATGAATTTGAATAAAGTTGACATACAGGATTTATTATTTAGACTAATTGGGACTTACCTGTTTGTGCAAAGTACCCCACTTGTAGACCTCTGCAAAAGGGTGAGATGGAGTTGTTATGTCTCTTCTTTTGGAGACATGCTTGTTTTTAAAAATTTTACATCATTTACTTTTTTTTTTTTGGTAGCTCTTTCCATTTATATTATTATAGTTATTGTATCTTGTCTTCTTAGCTCTGCTTCCTTCACTCCTCAGTTATATAGGTCTTTCTATGCTTTATCCCATTTATCATTTCTTAGAGTATAGTAATATATCACAATTTGTTTAGCTGTTCCCCAGTTGATGATTTATCTACAAGTTTTGTGCCATCACAAAAGTGCTGCTATAAATATTTTGTCATATATGGGAACTTTCTTCTTATTGATAACTTCTTTGGTATGTAAAATACTGGGGTTCAGTGAAGGAGGAGTATGGACATTTAGTTACTTTATTTGCATTATACTTTCCAAATTGCTTTCCGAAATGGCTATGCTGATTCATAGCTCCAGTAACAGTGCACTAATAATGTTCCTGTCTAACCATAACTTCTCTAACACTTATAATTCCCATCTTTTGTTAACTTTGCCATTTTGTAGAATGTGAGTAATGTAAAACATCACGGTTCTCTTATTATTAGTGATTCAGAGCATTCTTTCTTGTTAAATAATATTTACTGGTACCATGAATAATTAATAATTATTAATATTAGAACAATAATGATGATTATGGTAAAGTAGTTGCATTATTTGGATTTGCACAGCGTATTTCCATTGGTATGAAATCAGTGACCATATTGTACAAAATTATAATTTTAGTGTGAATTCCAATAGGGTTCCATTATTTGCACTAATCAGAATCTAGCTGTATAATATAACAGGGATGAGTGAAATAATTTACATAAATCATTTTGTAAGACTGAAGGTGCTATAGAAGGGTTTAACAGTAAAAATATTATTGTTATGATAACAGGCACCGTGGATAGAGAGTTGTCTTCAGAGTCAAGAAGACTTAGGTTCAAGTCCTACTTCTTTTTTTATTACACTTTCTTTTTAAATTTTTTATTATTAAATTTATTTATTTCCAGTTTTCAACATTCATTTCCACAAAATTTTGAATTTCAAATTTTCTTTCCATCTTCCCCCTTCACCTACCTTAGAACAGCAAGTATTCTGATTACCCTCTCCTTTAATCTGCCCTCCCTTCTTTCTACCACCCCTCTCCCCTTATTCCTTTCCCTTTAGTTTTTCTGTAGGGGAAGATAGATTTCTATAGCCCATTATCTGTATATCTTATTTCCTAGTTGCATGCAAAAACAATTTTTAACATTCATTTTTAAAGCTATGAGTTCCACATTCTCTCCCTTCCCTCCCTCCCCACCCACCCTCATTGAGAAGGCAAGCAATTCAATATAGGTTATGTATGTGTAGTCATGCAAAGCACTTCCGTAGCGGTCATGCTGTGAAACACTATATTTCCCTCTATCTTGACCCACCCTCCATTTGTTCTCTTCTCACCTTTGACCTGTCCCTCTACAAAACTGTTTGCTTCTGATTACCCTTTCCCTCAATCTGACGTCCTTTCTATTGTCCCCCCCTCTTATCCTCTTGCCCTCTGCTTTCCTGTAGGGTTAGGCAAACTTCCAAACCCAATTGAGTGTGTATGTTATTCCCTCCTGAAGCCAAATCCCATGTAAGTAAGGCTCACTTATTCCCTCTCACTTTCCCCCTCTTCCCCTCCATTGTAAAAGCTCTTTCAATTTACTACATTCTACCTCTCCCTTTCCCTTTCTCCTAATACATTCTTCTCAGCATTTAATTTTATTTTTTAGATATCATCCCTTCATCTTCAGGTCATCCTGTGCATTCTCCCTCTCTCTCTGTATGTGTGTGTATATACGTATGTATCTATACACATATACACACACCTATACCTACATACACCTATACCTACATACACACATATACATATACCTACACACACAAATATATATGTATACCTTCCAACTATCCTAATACTTAAAAGTCTCATGAGTTACAAATAACATATTTCCATGTAAGAATGTAAACAGTTCAACTTTAATAAGTCCCTTGTGGTTTCACTTTCCTGTCTTGATTCCTGTATTTGAAAGTCTAATTTTCTAGTCATCTCTCGTCTTTTCAAGAAGAATGCCTTAAAGTCCTCTATTTCATTGAAATTCCATTTTTTCCCCTGAAGTATTATACTCAGTTTTGCTGGATAGGTGACTCTTGGTTTTAATCCTGCCTCCTTTGACCTCTGGAATATCATATTCTGAGGCCTCCTATCCCTCAGTGTAGAAGCGGCTAAATCTTGTGTTATCCTGATTATCTTTCCACAATACTTGAATTGTTTCTTTCTGGCTGCTTGTAATATTTTCTCCTTGACCTGGGAATTCGGGAATTTGACTACAATATTCCTAGGAGTTTTCCTTTTGGGATCTCTTTCAGGAAGTGATTGGTGGATCTTTCCATTTTTATTTTACCCTTTGTATCTAGAATTTCAGGGCAATTTTCTTTGATAATTTCTTGAAAGATGATGTCTAGGCTCTTTTTATGATTATGGCTTATAGGTAGTCCAATAATTTTAAAATTATATCTCCGGCATCTCTCCCGTTTCCTGGGTCAGTTCTTTTTCCAGTGAGATACTTTATATTGTCTTCTATTTTTTCATTCTTTTGGTTTTATAATTTCTTGATTTTTCATAGAGTCTCATTAGCTTCCATCTGTTCCATTCTAATTTTCAAGGAATCATTTTTTTCGATGAGCTTTTGGACCTCTTTTTCTATTTGAACCATAATGCTTTTTAAGGCATTCTTCTCCTAATTTACATTTTGGACCTGTTTTGCCATTTAGGTTAGTCTGATTTTTTTTTTTAATTTCACTTTTAACATTCATTTTCTTTTTCTTTTTTTTTTTTATAATTAAATTTATTTATTTAAATTTAACATTCATTTTCACAAAATTTTGGGTTACAAATTTTCTCCCCTTTTATCCCCTCCCCGCCCCAAACACCAAGCATTCTAATTGCCCCTGTGACCAATCTGCTCTCTCTTCTATCATCCCTCTTTGCCTTTGTCTCCGTCTTCTCTTTTGTCCTCTAGGGCCAGATAGCTTTCTGTACCCCTTTACCTGTATTTCTTATTTCCTAGTGGTAAGAACATTACAGTTGATCCTAACACTTTGAGTTCCAACTTCTTTACCTCCCTCCCTCTCCACCCCTTCCCTTTGGAAGGCAAGCAATTCAATATAGGCCAAATCTGTGTAGTTTTGCAAATGATTTCCATAATAGTTGTGTTGTATAGGACTAACTATATTTCCCTCCATCCTATCCTGTCCCTCATTACTTCTATTCTCTTATGATCCTTTCCCTCCCCATGAGTGTCGACCTCGGATTGCATTCTCCTCCCCATGCCCTCCCTTCTATCATCCCCCCCACCCTGCTTGTCCCCTTGTCCCCCACTTTCCTGTATTGTGAGATAGGTTTTCCTACCAAAATGAGTGTGCATTTTATTCTTTCCTTTAGTGGAATGTGATGAGAGTAGACTTCATGTTTTTCTCTCACCTCCCCTCTTTATCCCTCCACTAATGAGTCTTTTGCTTACCTCTTTTATGAGAGAGAATTTGCCCCATTCAATTTCTCCCTTTCTCCTCCCAACATATTTCTCTCTCACTGCTTGATTTCATTTTTTAAGATATGATCCCATCCTCTTCAGTTCACTCTGTGCACTCTGTCTCCATGTATGTGTGCGTGTGTGCATGTGTATGTGTAATCCCACCCATTACCCAGATACTGAAATGTTTCGAGAGTTACAAATATTGTCTTTCCATGTAGGAATGTAAACAGTTCAACTTTAGTAAGTCCCTTATGACTTCTCTTTGCTGTTCACCGTTTCATGGTTTTCTTCATTCTTGTGTTTGAAAGCCAAATTTTCTTTTCAGCTCTGGTCTTTTCATCAAGAATGCTTGAAAATCCTCTATTTCATTGAAAGACCAATTTTTCCCCTGAAGTATTATACTCAGTTTTGCTGGGTAGGTGATTCTTGGTTTTAGTCCTAGTTCCTTTGACTTCTGGAATATCCTATTCCATTGCTTGCAATATTTTCTCCTTGACCTGGGAACTCTGGAATTTGACCACAATGTTCCGAGGAGTTTCTCTTTTTGGATCTCTTTCAGGCGGTGTTCTGTGGATTCCTTGAATATTTATTTTGCCCTCTGGTTCTAGAATCTCAGGGCAGTTTTCCTTGATAATTTCATGAAAGATGATGTCTAGGCTCTTCTTTTGATCATGGCTTTCAGGTAGTCCCAAAATTTTTACATTGTCTCTCCTGAATCTATTTTCCAGGTCAGTTGTTTTTCCAGTGAGATATTTCACATTATCTTCCATTTTTCCATTCTTCTCTCTTTGTTCTGTGATATCATGCTTTCTCACAAAGTCCTTAGCCTCCATCTGTTCCATTCTAATTTTGAAAGAACTATTTTCTTCAGTGAGCTTTTGAATCTCCTTTTCCATTTGGCTAATTCTGCTTTTGAAAGCATTCTTCTCCTCCTTGGCTTCTTGAACCTCCTTTGCCAATTGAGTTAGCCTATTTTTCAGGGTGTTATTTTCTTCCACATTTTTTTGGGTCTCCTTTAGCAGCATGCTGATTTGTTGTTCATACTTTGCTTGCAAATCTTTTATTACTCTTCCCAGTTTTTCCTCCACCTCTCTATCATGATTTTGAAAATTGTTTGGGCTCTTTAAGACCTTTTCCCAGAACTGATCCCATTGAGTGGGCTGGGATGTAGAAGCACTGACTTCCGTGTCTTCCCCTGATGGTGAGCACTGCTCTTCCTCATCAGAAGGGAGGGGAGGAGAAACCTGCTCACCAAGAAAGTAACCCTCAATAGTCTTGGTTTTTTTCCCTTTTCTGGGCATTTTCCCAGCCAGTGACTTGAGCTCTGAATATTCTCCTCACACCCACCTCGCCTCCAGATCCTCCCAGCCCGCGCTTGGGGTCTGAGAATCAAATGCTGCTTCCCAGCCTCAGTGCTTTGGGCTGGGGCAGGGCTGCTATTCAGTGTGAGATTAAGTTCAGGTGCTCAGGTGGAGGCAGGGCCGCCTCACGGGCTCAGTTCCCTCAGGGGGTTTATGCAGAGACCTTCAACAATGGATCCAGGCTCCTGCCTGCTTGGGGAGCCCGGGTCTGCTCCCACCTTGGCTGTTGCCTTCCGAGGGGGCCTGAGTATGGGGGCACCCCACTCCCCTCTCGACCCACCAAAGAGACCTTCTCACCGACCCCCGTCACCTGTGGGTGGAGGGACCCGCGTGGCCGCTGGAGATCCCATCCCTGAAGTCCGCTCGGATCTGTTCCTCTCGTTGCTGGGGCCGGTGCAGGGCTGGGCTGGGCACCGCGTCTGCAGCGCAATGGACCTTTTGCAAGAGGTTTGCAGGTCCCTCTGGAACAGAAATCTTATCCGCTCCACTATTATGTGGCTTCTCCTGCTCCCGAATTTATTGGCGGCTCTTTACTACGGATATTTCATGGGCTGTGGGTTCGGAGCTAGCGTATTTGTGTGTTTCTACTCCGCCATCTTGGCTCCGCCCCTAGTCTGATTTTTAAGGTGTTATTTTCCTCATCAGTTTTTTGGATTTCCTTTAGCAAGCTTGTTGACTCATTTTTCATGATTTTCTTGCATCACTCTCATTTCCCTTCCTAATTTTTCCTCTACTTCTCTTACTTGATTTTCAAAATCCTTTTTGAGTTCTTCCATGACCTGAGACCAATTCATGTTTTCCTTGGAGGCTTTGAATGCAGGAGCTTTGACTTTGTTGTTGTATGTTTTGATCTTCCTCATCACCAGTGACATAAGAAAATACCTCTTTATTGAGAAAGTAAGAATCTATAGTCTGTTTCATTTTCCCCCATTTGTTCATTTACTTAATTACTTGAGCTCTTTATTGAGTGGAGGACTCCAGAAGCAGCTGCCACTTCTACAGTGGCTGCTGTGGCCCTTGGTCTGGGGTTGGACCACACTCCCCTCTCAGCCATGTGAGAAACCCTTCCCACTGACCTTTGAAGCTGTCTTTGGTGTTTGTGGGTTGAGAAATGTGGAAACCACAGCAACTGATAGCAATTCAGTGCCCAAAGGTCTGCTCCAGCTCAGTCTGTGCTGGGGTGACTGGCTGCCGAACTATATTCCACTCCCACCCCAGTGCAGTGGACCCTTCCTGTTGACCTTCCATGTTGCCTTGGGCTGGAAATTTGCTTCAATCTGCTCTAGAATTTGTTTAGAGTCATTTTTTATAGGTTTTTTGAGGGGCTTAGAGGGAGAGCTCTAGCAGGTTCCTGTTTCTATTCTGCTATCTTGGCTCTGTTCCCCTGGAGCATTCTTTTTTAATGGTTGTTAGTTGTTTATAATGCTTCTTTTGAGAGCTGTTCGTTAATATCCTTTGACCACTTATCTTTTAGTGGGTTTTGGTCTTAAATTAATAAACATGTTAATTTTTTATTCATTTAGCTACCAAACTTTTTTCAGAGAAATTTGATAGAGATTTCCCCCATTTGCTTCCCTTTCTTATCCTGTTTGCATTTTGTTTGAGCAGAAGTTTTTCTGTTTTATGTGATCTGTTACCTTTTGTAATTGCTTCTATCCCTTGTTTGATTAATATATCTCCTATCTATAGCTGTGACAGGTATATGATCTGTGTTGCTTCTATTTTTTTAATAATATGATCTTTAATGTTAAGGTCATATCCATTTAGAATGTATTATAAATTTAGTCTAAACTTGATTTCTACCAGACTGCTTTCTAGTTTTCCTAGCAACTTTTTTATAAAGAATTTCTTCCTAAGCAACTTCAGATGTTGAGGTTTGTAGGATGCTGGGTTATTGAGTTATTTTATTTCTGATTCTCCCTTGTCTAGTTTGTTCCATTGATCTACCTCTATTTTTTAACCAGTAGCAAATGGTTTTGATGACTGCTGCTTTATAATATAGTTGAAGTGTGGAAGTGCCATTACTCTCTTTTCATTATTTTCCTTGATATTCTAAACCTTTTTTAAAAAATGAATTTTATTATTATCTTACCAAGTCCTGCAAAACATCCTATTGAAAATTAACTTAGTAGTATAGTGATTTTTATTATGTTGACACAGCCCAGCCTTGAGCCTTCGATATTCCTCCAGCTGTGCTAAATTGTTCTTTGTTTAAGGAGCACTTTGTAATTGAATCTATAGAAGCATGTGTTACATGCTTTGGTAAATTGATCACCAGATATTTTATGCATTTTGTGGTTGTTTGGGATGGATTTTCCTTTTTATTATTGCCATTTGGATTTTATTCTAATGTAGAATGCTATTGATATTTTAATATTTATTATGTGACTTAGAACTTTGCTGAAGTTACTACCTCAGTTGGTATCTTTGCTAATTTCTCAAGTTTTTCTAAGTAAACTCATATCATCAAGTAGGGATAGTTTTATCTCCTCTTTATTAATCTCTATGCTATTAGTTTCTTTCTCTTACTAGATAACCTTTTTTCAAGAAGTTTGACTGAGAAAGGGAGGAGAGATATAAGACAATAGCTTGAGGAGACTATAAGGTCTAGTAAAGCTTTTTGAAGAATAGTACAAAATAATCCTCAATGTTTTATGACTCTCCTTTGATGCTGCAGTGATTCTGGAAGCAAAGTATACTAAAAATCAGTTTTTAGGCAGTGAACATTAACTTAACTTTTGATAAATTGGTAGTGTCAGTATGAGACTGTTGTCTAGTATCTAACTGCACATAACATGGGGGAAATGAAATACTATCTTAGCATTTTTGCTACAAATTAGAAGACAAAAGGAAGTTGCATCTAAGTGGAAAGATGGTTCTCACCGTAAACTCTTCTCGAAGAGTTAAAAAAAAAGATAGCAAGTATCATCATTTCATGGAATACGTGTTTATCTCCTGTTGTACTGCTCTTGATTAAGTATTTGCAAAAAGATTATGAAGTTAATCACAGCTTATAAGAAATTCTTCAGAGGACTTGGTAGAAACCTCTAAATTATATTAGCCTTATTTTAGTACTGGGTAATTTTAATGCAAAGGTGTCCTTGGGATGCTAGCTAAAATATATTAGAAAATGTGGTTCTGGAGTAAAAAGTAGAAAATTCAGTATTTTATAGATTATATGGAAGGTTTATGCCTATTATTTTAAAAGAAAATAAAGGTTGTGAATAATGAATATTATTATAAATTGTACATTCCAGACATGGGGAATAACTTGTGCCAGTGCAGGTAGATGTGAGATAGAATGACAAGTTCAGAGAACAGCTAGTGAGAAATTCATTGTGGCTGACAATATGTAGTATATTAAGTGGAATTGTATGTAATGACTATTTATTCCACCTATCTCATCTTCATTCTCTTCATATCTACTGGCTTCTTTGCTGCCTACACATATGACCAGATTTCTTCTATCCTTAAAAAACTTTCATTTGATTATATATGCCATCTCTTTAGTCTGTTGTCCTATTTTCTTTTTTCATCAGTAACCTTATTCCTAGATAAAAAGGTAACTAGGCCCATTGCTGTAAATTCCCCTCTTCTCATTTACTGGCGTTCTGAATTCTGAGCTGACCAGGGTTTGAAATTTCACTATCTTAGGTTACTAGCTATCTCTTAATTGCTAGAATTATAATCTTTTTTAGTTTTTACCCTTTTTAACTTCTCTTCAGCTTTTTATGCTGTCAATCCTCCTTAATACTCTCTCATCCCTCTACTTCCATGACATTATTTTTCCACACACATAACTGCTGTCCTAATTCAGACTCTCCTCACTTCTGACATAGATGATTGAAAGTTTCCTAATTGAGTTCTCTATTTTCATTCTTTATTCTCTAATTCATTTTCTGCACAGTTGCCAAAATAATCCTCCTGAAACTCAGGTCTGCCCATATACACCTTGATGATCAAGAACCTTCAGTGGTTCCCTGTTGCATTCTTTTTTTAAATGCAAACTTTTCATTAACAGTTATGCCTCGACATAATTTGCATTCTGCCTATCTTTTCAGATTTGTTTATTTTTCTCACACTTTGTATTCCAGCTAAAATGACCTATTTTCAGTTCCCAAACTCTAATAGTTTTTCTCCGGTGTCTTTGCCTCGTATATCTTTCTGTGGCTGGGATGCACTTCCTCTTCCACATGTGTCTCTTAGAGCCCTCATTTTCCTTCAGCTCTGGAAACCTCAAGAGCACTATATAAACAAATTCAGCAATTACTGTTGTTAACAACTGATTGCAGATGACAGTAATTCCAAGATTATGAACCTCTTTGAGAGAATGAAGAGGACTGTCAACTGAAGAAAAGAGAAGTTTATTTATGAAAAATGTAAGCATATTTGATCTCATAGAAATAATGACATATTAGTGGATTAGTTGCTTAAGGAAGGACCTATTTCTACCCTACTTTTAACAGGAATTATGAAATACTTATTTAATTAGGTTTAAGTGGTACAATATTTAGACTTTCTCATGTATTTATAAATTGCTTAAACAGTAACTTGGTAACCAATCACACATGTATTTTATGACATTGTTGCATCAAATATGCATTTATATTAATATCTACTGTTTTTAAAAATTCCTTCATGTTTTTTGCCCTATTTTTACTGCAACAATTAGAATGCATAGAAACAACTTGGTTAGCATTATATGATTCAGAAGGAATTATCTTATGCAGAGAGATATCTTTGAGACTTTTGGGAAGATTTAGACTTCCTTGATTATCACTTTTAGAAATGTATCCAGAGATACATGTTTTGCTGCTTTGCTTTTCTCATTCCTGTAGGAAGAATAGACATTAAAAATCTAGTTATTGGTGATCTTGCATCCTTTGAAACAAAATCTTCTAGTTCTTTTATGCTGCAGTCTCTTCAGTCAGTTAAGCATTTATTATCTGGTATGTGCTAGGCACTGTGCTTGGCACTGGAGATTAAAAAACAGAAATAAAATAGTCCCTGTTTACAATGAACTTACTTGTAATGGAGGAAATAACATACATATATACATACATGTGCATATATACATATATGTTGTGTATATATACATATATGTGTATGTATATATACATATATACACATGTATATATATGGAAGACACATACAACAGAGAAACAAGGTAACCATCAAGGGGAAGGCACCAGTAGCTGGAGGGATAGGAAAGACTTCATGCAGAAGGAAGTGTTTTGAGTTAAGTCTTGAAGGAAACAGGTTCTCCACGAAGTGGTGAGGAGGGAGAACATTCCAAGCAGGGGGCACCACCAGTGCAAATGCAAGAAAATAGGAGCTCTGGAGTATTGTGGATGAGTAACTGCAAGTAGTCAGGTGTGACCAGATCATAACATACATGGGGAGGGGGCAGTAAGGAGTAAGATGGGCAGAAAGGCAGGTTGGGGTCAGATTTTTAAGAGATTTTAATGTCAGAGTTCTTTATATTTGATCAAAGAGGAGATAGGGATCTAATGGAGTTTACTGATTTAGAGGGGTGACATGATTAGTTTTATATTTTAGGGAAATCACTTGGGTGGGCATCTGGAGGATGGATTTGAGTGGACACACTTGAGTCAGGGAAACCAATTAGGAGGCTATTGTAGTAGTTTTGAGAGATGAGAGGTCCCTGAACCAGGGTTGTGCCTTTGTGAAAAGACAGAATGGGAAATATATGTAAGGGATGTTGTGGAGAGAAAGGAAAGAAATTGGCATCTAATTAGATATATTCAAGTGAGGAAACAAAGATGATACTGAGGTGGGGAACCTTCCTCACTGGAAGAATGAGGACATCCTTGATAGAAATATAAGGTAGCTTGGTAGACGAGAATAGACTTGGGGAAGAAAGATAATGAGCTCTGTTTTGGATCTCTTGAGTTTGAGATACCTCTTAGACTTGGAATTTAAAGTGTCTAATAATTGGTAGATTGTTAAGGGAGTACAGGAGAGATATTTGGGTTAGATATGTCTTTCTCAGAGTCATTTTCATGAAGATGATAATTGAACTCTTTGGAACTGATGAGATCATTATGAGAGACAGTTATAAAGAGAAATGAGCCCAGGAGAGAGCCTGGGAATACACTCAGTTTGTCTTTGCTATAAGGATGTTGATACAACAGAGGAGACAAAGAAGGAGTGGTTGCATAGAAAGAGAACTCATGGAGAGAGATCTTTGTCACATGTCTTATGCAACATTGTTTCCCAAAGAAGAGAGCCTGTTCAGGAGTACAGAGTAGTCAATTTCCAAAGCTGCAGAGAGGTCAAGAAGGATGAACACCTATTATAGCTTCATATTAAGCTTGTCTACCTTTAAAATGTGTAAACCAACTCTTAATTGGATAGAATTTTTTCACCCTTTTATCCTTTACCATATTTTTGCTTTTGCTTCACAATGTTAAAAAGCCTCAAAATTTGACTTGAATTGTGATTGATCTCAAAGGCACACAGTGCTGAATTTGATCAACTATTTTAAAGGTTTGAATATAATATATTACTATAAAGTGATAAGTTTAACATTTTTACACAAATGTAGTTGAACTTACACATCAGAGTGAGCATAGTTTCTAGAATAATCTTTAGACATTAAGATATTCAAATGACGTAGGAAGAGCTCTGAAACTGGAGACAAAGGACCTGGGGTTCACATCTGACTCTTTGGCTTACTTCCTATGTGATATTGGTCAAGTGACTTAACCTTGGTGGGTCTCTAGTTTCCTTGTCTATAAAATAAGGGAATTGAACTAGATGACTTCTGAGGTCCTTTCCAGCTCTTAAGTTTTTTGAAATGTCTAATTTGAATTGCCTTCAGAGATAGGTTATTAGTTATATCATAATGTCAAGCTCATTATAGGACATTCTCCTTGGTCCACTACCTTTTTTCCCCTCCCTCTTTCCTTTTCACACTTTACAGACCCTGGGGATATGGGGCTATTTTAGGCCAGAGGACTGGCCTAGACTGAAGCAGGGAGCTTGAGAGACAAGCTAACACAGAGTATTTCAGGAAGCACACTGACTAACTTCAGTCCCTCTATATTCTCTGTGGCGAGTCAGTCAGGAGCAAGTGCTTTCCCTGTGCTGAGTATTGCTTGAAGTGCTGGTGATCCAAACAAAGGCCAAAAACCCAGTTTCTACCCTCAAGGAATGTACATTCTATTGGAAGAGACATTGTAAATTATTCGTTACTAACAAATTACATACAGAATAGTAAATTGAAGTTAATTTGAAAGGGGCAACTTATAAGTAGCTAGAGGTATCAGGAGATGCCTTCTGTAGAAGACTTTGAATTGGTTCTTGTAAGAAGTTAGGGAAACTAAGGAGTGGAGGTGAGGGGGAAAAGCATTTCTAGGAATGGGATGATATGTAGCCTGTGAAAATGCACAGAGTTGGGAGACCATTTATATATCCTACAATGAAAGGTGATAAGGGCCTTACCTGTAGTAAGGAGTGGAGAGAAAGGGTTGTACGTGAGAGATGTTGTAAAGGTAGAAATGAGGAGTTTAGTGTGATGCCAAGTCTGGGGCCTGGATGCCTGAGAGAGTGGTGGTCCCCACAGCAGGAATAGAGAAGTTTGAAAAGAGGTAGAATTATTGGAGGAGAGATAATAAATTCTGTTTTATTTAAGGACATGTTTCATTTAAGATGTCTAAAGGACTTTTAGTTTGACATGTTGAACAGCCAATGGAATTGTGTGACCAGCTCAGGAGAGAGACAAGGATTAGATATTTTGATCTAGCAGTTATCTGCTTAGTGATGGTAGTTGAACCCATGGGAACGGATGAGATCACCAAGTTAAATGGCATATGGATGGTATAGAAAAGCATACTATATTGCATAATATTGCCTTGGTCAAGCCTCTAAAATGGTGGGGGATAGTAGCATTGTACAGTGATGGAGATTTGGAATTTGAAATTGGAATTTGAGAATGTGGGTCAGCGCTTCTTAAACATGTGGGTCATGAGATTGTGACCCTTCCAGCTCTATTTCTATGACCCTATGATCCTAATACTTAAACCTTACCTGTTGTGAGAATCATATGAGATATTAAAAATACTTTGTAACTCTAAGTTTATAAATAGAAGCTAATTTTAGTGTATATTATATAAAAATGATGGTAGAGATGTGAATTGACAAAGCATAGGCAGTTGAATCATTGCAAATCAAGGACTGTCTATATCACAGCTTTAATCATAACTTTTCATACTGTCTTATTAGGCAAATAAATAATTCCAGAAAAGTGGCAATTCTCTATTCCAGTACACTGTTTATCAAGAAGAACATTCATTCTTCTTGTATAAAAATGTGAAAACTCTAGTAATCTTTTCTTCTCAGGTTATAAGGAAATGATTGTTAATGCCAAATGATTTCTTGAAGTTTTCCCTCCATTTTCTCAAATCCATTATATCTAAAATAGATTTTATCTTTTTCTAAATCAGTTTTAACTGCTTTTCTCCACCCTTCCCCTAAATCTCTCCCTATTTCTATCAATGGCAACATCAAACAAAATATTGAGTTTTTCATCCAAACTTGAAATTTCAGATTCATTTTGAGTCTCTTTCCTTATCTTTATTTAGTAAATCATAGTGGAAATTCTCCCACTTAAATGTTTCACAACTTAGAAAATGCACAACTCTTCATTTTTTACCCTCCCTAGTTCTCATTGTTACTGATTTAGTTTAGGCCCTTGTCACTTCATAGTTGAATTCCTACAGGAACTTTAGATTGCATATGACCTGAATTTTGGGGGGAGGAGCAAACACCTTACAGATTTCCTAGTTCTGCATTTGAGTTAGCTAGGTGGCCCAGTGGATAGCTAGGCCTGGAGTCAGGAAGGTTCATCTGTGTGAGTTCAAATCCAATCTCAGACTAGCTGCGTGACTCTGGGCAAGTCACTAGAAGAAAAATTATTTTATGTCTAAGTGCAGAGTGAAACAAGCTATTTTTTTTTTCTTTCTCATGGTTCTTCCCATTTGTTCTAACTCTTCTATACAACATGACTAATGTGAAAATATATTTAATAGGAATGCATATGTAGAGCCTGTATCAGATTGCATGCTGTCTTGGGGAGGGGGAAGGAAGAGAAGGGGAGAAAATTTAAAACTTATGGAAATGAATTTGGGAAAGTAAAAACAAATAAATTAACTTTAAAATTTTATTTTTTAGTTTTCCACATTCACTTCCATGAAATTTAAGTTATAGATTTTGTCCCCCTCCCTACCCTCCATTTACTCCAAAACAACATGCAGTCTGATAGTTTCTACATATATATTCATATTAAATATATTTTCATATTGGTCATGTTGTAAAGAAGAATTAGAACCAGGCTTTTATGAAGTCCTCCTGTTCATCATTTCTTACAGCACAATAGTATTCCGTTGCATTCATATACCACACCTTGTTCAGCCATTCCCCAACTGATGGGCATTCCCTTGATTTCCAGTTCTTGGCCAGCACAAAAAGAGCTGCTATAAATATTTTTCTACATGTGGGTCTTTTTCCCATTTTTATGATCTCTTTGAAATACAGACCTGGAAATGGCATTGCTGAGTCAAAGGGTATGCACATTTTTATAACTCTTTGGGCATGGTTCCAAATTTCTCTCCAGAATGGTTGTATCATTTCACAGCTCCACCAACAATGCATTAGTGTTCCATTTGTGGGGGGAGGCAAGTCACTTGACACTGTTTGCCTCAGTTCTTCATTTGTACAATGATCTGGAAAAGAAAATGGTAAACCACTCCAGTATCTTTGCCAAGAAAACTCCAAATGGAATCACAAAAGAGTTGGACTCGACTGAACAGCAGTAAAATTTCTGTACCTGTATGGTACTAAGTTGTTCAAGGTCATAGTTAGAAGGTGATAGAGGGAAAACAATAGACACTTGTCTCCTTTTCCTAATAAAGTGCTCTATTTCATATGTGGCATGTTCAGTTTCTTTTCCTACCTTGTGTCTCCCTCCTTATTTTTTCTTCTGTATGTGACCAGAGATCAACTAAGTTTTCTTGAAAACGCTTGAAAAACTTTTGTCAGCTTATTTCCTTGTTTAAAATTTTCATTGATTACCCATTGGTTATTTAGAGGAGAGTGCTATATTTTGATATAAGAACAATTGAGTTTCGAATGCTAGCTTTGCCTCTTATATGCTTTATGACTGTGGGCAAAAAATCTAATTTTTTTTTGCATCTCATTTTCTTCATTGGTAAAGCAAAGAGGTTAGAGTAGATGAACTCAAATGTCCTTTCCATCTTTAAGTGTATATGAGCTAAGTCTAAATGCCTTTCAAAAATCCTTTGTAATTTGATTTTATCTAGTTTATATAGTTTAAATACCACTAGTCTTTCTACTTTTAATCCATTCCATACCATCACTTTGAGCTTGTGAAGCTCAAGTTCAGAAGTCTACAAATGGCATCCTATTGCCATATGTGTAAAATTCATACTCCTTTGCCTGTTTCTTATTTTTTGTTTACTGGTTCTGATCTTCACAAACAAAAGCCATTTACATAATGCAAAGTAAAAAAGAAAGAGGATTGCATGTGAAAACCATGAATATATTATGTACAGTTTACTTTTTAGAAATAAAGTATATAATAAATTTAATATGTTGCTTTGAAAGCTGTCCTGATTGTTTCTTTCTGAACTTCCTTCTGTTCTTTTCTATGAATTAAAAAAAAAATACTTCAGCAACACACTTTTCTTTTGGAAAACACTATTCCTACCTTCTTTGTCCTCCCCAATTCTTATCTCTCCCTAACCCCTATAAAAAAAGAATAACACAGTCTTTATAACAAATAAGCATAGTCAAGCAAAATAAATTCACATATTTAGTATGTCCAAAAATTTCTCATTTTGCATCTTGTCTTTCTCCTTTCTATCAGGAGTTAGCATAATACATCATTGCTGCCTTTGAGTTGTGTTTGGTTGCTTACAGTAATCAGAGTTCTTAGCCTTTCAAAATTGTTTTCTTTACAGTGTTGTTATTGTATGAATTGTTCCCCTGGTTCTTCTCACTTTGCTTTGCATCAATTCATACAAGTATTCCCAGGTTTCTCTCACACACCTTTTCATAATTTCTTGTGGCAGGAGAATGCTCCATTAAGGTTCCTATACCATGATTTGTTCAGACATCCCCCAATTGATGGGCATTCTTTCTTTGCTGGTCTCTCAAGCATAATCCTACTTGTTTAAGCTTGTTTATTACTTTCCAGTATTATTGTTTTTGTCCTTTGTTCTTAAAGAGGACCATGACATCAGGAAGGTGATGCCATGACTTGCAGGTGAGTTGGATTTAAACGAGAGAGGTCTGTGCAGAGTCACCAGCCTCACTCTCCTCTGGAGCCATCTGAATCCAGTTGCAAGATTTAGATCAGGATGAGTGGTCACCAGCCTCACTCTCCTCTGGAGCCATCTGGATCCAGTTGCAAGATATAGATCAGGATGAGTGGAGATGGCCTCGGATGACAATATAGAAACTTTGCTCGAGGTCAGTCTCATACATCAAACTGATTAAAACTTCTGTGCTCTAACTTCACTCTTCATGAAATGTTTTTCTCTCTTCTGCTTATCTAAATCCTTTCTACCTTTTCTATAAAATTTAGCTCAGATCCAGCCCTTCCTTATCTAACCCAACCCATAGTGATCTCTTCCTTCTCTGATCTGTTGACTTATTGTCAATACCACGGTTTTGTAGTTAATTGCTTACCAATTATTTCACAAAATTTAGTTTCCTTTTCCAAATAGATTGTAAATCCTTTAGGACAGGAACTGTATCTTATACTTCTTTTGCGTTTACCATAGTGCTGGACACATAGCTGGCATCCAGATTCTTGGATGGGTGGTTTGACTGGATTGAGTCACTATTGGCAGTCAGCTAAGAACTAAGGTTGGTGTGATTAAAGCACAAGGTTGTGTTGGCATTCATTTTATTTCATTGTCTTTGCAAATCTAATAACTATACTTGACATTTCCTTTATGAAATTTTTATGAAGACTTCATGTTGACCTTTTTTAAAAAAAAATTTGTCTTTGCTTCAGTACACATTAGTTCAAACAAATGGGTTAAATTCCAGAAGATATTAGTGAGCCACACATGCATTATTATGTACTTGACCAGTACTCTTATACTTTTCTATTGCAAATTTGTCATTGACTACCTTGACTAATAACTCTTTGTATTTTTGCCATTTACTTATAGAAAAAGCGAGTGACCTGGAAAAGTAATAATGAAGATGGGATACTATAGACATTTAGTTCCAAGCTTGCTTTAGGAATAAGAAGGTAGTTATATTACAAATTCTCATCCATCAACTATGGGTTATGGAGATCTAAATTTTTCTGTCACTGGGATTTATACTAAACTAGCATAGTAAAAGCTTCCACAGTATGTTACAGTGTTGGAATAAGCAGCGTCAAACTATTTTTAAATAGATTCAGTTCAAATGCGCAATGCTGCAGTGTTTATTTTGATACGTTCGTTGAAATTGTAGTAGTATACTTCATTTCTAATGTACTATTATGTACTCATAATAGCTATGTGTATTGGTGTGAGCTTCCCAGGCAAGTTCTTTGTTCCAACACTCCATTTTTATACTCAGAGCAGTCTGAATCCTGTATTATAATTTTATCATTAAGATCTGAATTTTAGTATAGAATCAGAATTTAATACTGCCAAGGAAATTTGGCAGTATTACAATCACTGTTCTAAGAGTAAAGAAGTGCAGGTTCTAGTTATAGATCAGAGTATCATTGATGTAAAGTTGCAAGTGACCACAGAGGTCATTTGTACCTCTGAGGCCATTAGTACATCCTCTTCTTTTACAGATTAGGAAACTGAGATCTCCTAAGGTGTTCAGAGCCTTGCCAAAGCTTATACAGGTAGAAAGTAGTAGGAGAGCTGGGATTTGGACACAGATTCTCTTATTCAAAATCCAGTCTTGTTTTCTACTTTGTCTCTTTTTATTTAATTCCTGAGCCCTTTGCAGTTGGACTTCTTTATCACTAACCTGAAATTTAATTGTCTTTTAATTGCTGAAATGTAATTGCTAAATTGCTTGAAAGTTTCTTAGTATTCTTTGTTTTTGAATTCTGCGATATTTGACACTAGTGACTGGCTGCTTGTCCTGGATCCTCTCTCTTTGGGTTTTTGTTCTCTTCCAATTTTCTTCTTATCTGTTTGAGTGTTTCTTCTTAGGCTCCTTTGCTGTATCGTCATCCAACGTCTGCCTCTTAAACATGGTTATTCTCTTAACTAAACCATCTTCTTATCCTTAAAAAAATAACACAATCTATATATTCAAAATGATCCTGTTTGTCTGGAGTTTATTTTGAACCTTCTGTTTTTTTGGTGCGTTTAAAAACAGTATCACTTTTTTTAAAAAATCACTTTGACTTCACTTTGTTTTCTAAGCTATTTATTCTCTTTGCAATTATTTCCTCCAGAGCTTTTATTTTGATTTTTATCTCTTGCTTTGTTTCTCTTCTAAGTATTCATGTGTCTTTGTGAAGAATTCATTTTTTTCATTTTGAGTCTCTACTTGTTGTTTTATTCTTTTTTGGGGGTAACTCTAGATTTGTAATAATTTTTGATAATGGTTGGTTTTCTTTGACTTATCTCTCCAGCTTTCGTTCCTGAATGACAGCTTTGTCCAAGATCCGGATATTCTCCTTTGCTCTGCTTTTGAATAAGATGCTTGACCCTTTTTTATACTTGCCTTGAGTCCTTTGGATACCTGTATTGAGCTCCCCTCTAACTCCTGGGATTAGTTCCTCCTAGATTTTTGAGATTCAGAGTGATGTGGATCTTTAGGGTCTTCTTTCATGGTTTCATGACATAATAATAGGAGTCTTGGAGACCCTGAACCTGGGTTATTAGTATCGGAATATTGCAGTTGCAGTGCTGGTTGCTTCCTGATGCTGGTGTTCAGGGCTTCCAAGGTCCCTGCCCTGGAGAATTCTGTCCTTCCTGGAGCTTTCTCAGGGGAGCCCTCCATTCCTGCCTGCAGACACAGAACCTTACTTACAGGCTATATTAGGTCTTTTGCCACCCTGCTACTTATTTGCTAAAGAAACCTTTTTCCTATGGTCCCTTGATTTTAGGCTGACTTTTTGTACAATTCTGGAGGAGAAATTCCTGTAGTTTCTTTCTGAATTTATTTATCTTTATTCAGTCTGATGTGGACTTCCAAGGTTTTGCTGGAATAGATATGTGGGAGTTGAGCAGTCTGTTTTTGTTCAGGTAGCCATCTTGGCTAGAAGTTTTCAGTATCCTGTTAATTGGCCTCCATTCCTGTAGTTACTCCCACTTCTAATCTATCCTCTAAAAGCTACCAAAGTGACATTCTTGAGGTACAGGTATGACCATGTCATTCTTGCTCAGTAAGCCTTAGTGACCCTAGGATTAAATACAAACTCCTCTGCTTGACATTTTAAGCACTTGATAGTCCAGCTTCAACGTTTAACATTCTAGGTTTATTATACCTTGTTCTCCTAAAAACATACTGCACTTCAGCCACCTTTAGCTACTTGTTCCTCACCAGCCTCCATCTTCCATTTCAGTGCCTTTATGCAAGCTGTCCATGGAGTACAAGGAATGTATTCTCTCTTCATAAAATCCCTAGTTCCCTTCAGAGCTCAGCTCAAGTACCATCTCCTTCTGCATGGTGCCTTTCTGACCTCTCACTCTGTAGCTATGAGTACCCACCCCAAGTTACTTTATATTTACATATTTCATTATATGTTTTTTACTACTGTAGAATGTGAACTCCTTGATTCAGGGTTTTGTATCCCAGTGCCTAATACGGTCCCTGGCACATGGCACTTGCTTAATAATGTCTTGTTGATTTATAGATTGATTTTTAACACATAGGTTTTGCTGCTTATTAACCAGGATGTTGTAAGCACACCATCCACATTTCTGAGTCTCTATTTGCAAAATTTGTAGATTGGACTAGATGACCTCTAAACTCTTTTTAGCTCCAAAATGCCATACTTCTGTCTGGAAATCTAATTTAGTAAGGCAGGTACTCTTAAGAATTTTGATTGACATATTCTGATATTTGATATGTGTCAATGAAAAAAGAATCAGGGATTTTTGTTTATTTAATTACAGCTTTGTGCTTTTGTGAATTTTATGTGATCCATCAGTTATGATAGTGCAGATTTAAGTGAGGTTTTTTTGTTAGTATTTCATTAGCATCTATCTGATGTCTCAGTTAAATATAGTTTCACAGTAACTTGTGATTTTGCAGTATACTCTGAGACGCAAATAAATTTGTTTTAATTTTACTAAAATATGTGAGTTCTGGCTCTCCTCCAAAATATGGTGTTAAATATGTTTCTCTAAAGATGTTGCATCAGATAACACCATCTGTCATTGGAGAATAGGCAACTGGTTTAAAAATTTTATTGATATATTTTGTTTTTGTATATCATGGGGTTTTTTTTTTGTAATCTTAAGTTGTGTGTATATTTTGTGTACCAGCCTTCATTTAAATAGTATTTTAAAATCTTTCATTGGGTTTGGCATAAACAAGGTGTTGAAAACATTTTCTCTTCATTTGAAACTGAAAATGCAATACTGGATACTGGCCATTTTCACCAAGATCATAAGGATATCTTTTTCTGTAATATACTCTAATAGAATGTTTAATGTTTTTAAAGTGGAACTGCATTGTAGAGGGAGCTTACTATTCCAATTAACATAAAACCAATGATTGAACAGATGTTACTCCATAGGATCACAATCTTATTCTTAGATTTTGTTTTAAAATGTCAAAAGGAATTACTTCAATATTAATCTAATACTAATTGTGTTGAGTTTTTAAAATGGAAGGCTGTTGAATAGCTAGAGCTTGTTTCTTCTGTAGGTAACTTTTAAAGTTAAAAGTATTTATTCATTCACTTCGTTTTATCAGTAATCTTTAAAGATCCCTTATTTCAAGTATGTAGGTGTTATCTTGTAGGGCCCCACTCCTTAATAGATGATTAATGACTTGCTATGGCAAAAAAAACAAACTCATGATTTGGTGACTGCTATTTTGATTATAAATTTTTACAAGCTTAGGATTGTCCTCAGGTAACGTAGTAAGTTGCCTGACCCATATGGGAGCTTTTTAAGTTTTATAGGCTCTTCCAGAGCATGTACTCTATTAGCATTGCCTTTAAACACATAAGATTAGGAAGGGGAGAAAAAAAGAAAATTAAAAAATGGAAACATGTTGGAAGGGCTATGAGAATACAGTTACACTAGTATATTGTTGATAGAGCTGTGATTTGGTCCAGCTGTTTCTGGCAAACAATTCAGAAATATGCAAGAAAAAAATCACTATTCATACTCTTTGGTGAACCCCCTCCCAGTTAGATATACAAACCAAAAGTACAAAAAATGGAAAGGAATAAATAAGTAGAAAAATATACATAGCTGTGCTTTTTGTGCTTTTTTGCAAAGTAGTGGAAACAAAATGAGCACCTGTTGATAAAAAATAGCTGAACCTACACATGAATGTATTGGAATATTATTGTCCAGGAAGAAATGTCAGATATAATGAATTCAGTGAAACAGAAGATTTGTATTAATATAGTAAGAGAAGCAGAACCACAGCAGTGTACACAATAACTGTGTAAATCACTAAGAGGAATCTGAACTAAATCACTGAAAAATGGCAAATGACCTCAGAAAGGTAGAATTGATTATGAAGGAAGAATATTGCACGTTATTAATAGTGGGTCACTCACTTCTTGTTTTTTTCACTTCACTGCCTTACTTTGATATGAGTTATAGGCAGTTGAAGATGCAAGATTGGAGGTTAGCAGAGAGATTGGGGCAGGATAGGTAGATGTGAGGATCATCAGCATAGACCTCTGGTGATTAAATTCATGGGAACTGATAGATCACCAAATGAAATAGTGTAGAGGGAGAAGACAAGAGCAGAACCCTGAGGGACCCCTGTGGTGACACAGTTCCTCTTCAGGTGCCCTCCTTATTTAGATGCTTTAGTTACTATGTTTACATGGTATCTGTTCTAAAGAAAAATTATTTTCTAAAGGAGAATGGTTAGTTTAGTTTCATCTCAGTAAGTATGTTTTCAGCATAAGCTCATAGATTATTGAGCATTCTTTGGAGGCAGAATATGAATGGCTGAATTCTTCTATACTGTGTATTATATTCAGTTTACTGTTTCCCACTTAAGCCTCATATATAGATTAGCATATATTGCTACCTTTACTTTTGGAATAAATTATGCAACTGTACTGTTTAGTCTACTATTATAGGCTAAGTAGCACTTAGCACAGTGCCTGGCATATAGTAAATGCTTGGTTCCTTATGCCTACTATTCTAATATACATAGCTTTTATGATTTAAAGAACTGACAGTATGCAATAGTGATGAGCCATTACATGAGAGATACAGAGCTAGACAGTGAAGAAAATGATTAGGTAGAGCCCAGATGGAGAGCAAAAGGAAACAATTTGTAATTGCCTTATTGTGGGACCAACTTGAAGTCCAAATTTCCTTATTCTAGCAGGTAAGATGCTCCACAATCTGACCTATATCATCCTTTCTAAGTTTTAACTCTATTCACAACAGTTCAACAATTACTTTAAAAAATTAAGCACCTAGCGTGTGTTTCGTGTTAGGACAAAATAAAACAGTTTGTACCCTCAAAGAAGTTGTATTCGAATTGGGAGGAAATATTTTTACCAGTAAATCAATATCAAGTAATATGGGGGGGGGGAAAGAGGATCTAAAAATTTCTTCCATTTTAGTTTTTTCTTCTTTGCTTCACTCTACTCCACTCCATTCAAACTAGCCTAATTGCTTTACCTAAAATATGTCTTGCCCTTTTCCACCTTGACATATTTATTCATGCCATTCCCTCTTCTTGGAATGCCCTTTCTCTCTATCTTTACCTATTAAATCCTGGCCATCTTTAAGACCCAGTTGAAATACCACTTCCTCATTGAAACAGCATCACCCCCAACTACCCAGCTGCATTTCTCTTCTGATCGCGACTTACTGTCTGTACCACTCATTTGGCATTTGTCATATACTTAGCTTGTAATTATTTCTGTACCTGTCCTGTCTTCTCTCTTAGATTATAGACTTATAGAGGGTAAGGATCATGTGTTACATATTTTTTGTATCCCTTGCAGTTCTTAGCCTAATGCCTTGCCAATGATAGGGATTTGACAGATATTTATTGAATGCATGCATGAATCAAGTGAACTTTTTATTAAAAGGCACCAAAAGTGATTTTGACTTTTATACAGTGAAAAAGTTTCTAAAATCATGCTGTGACCATTGTCACATTGACCTGTGTCAGGAAGTAAGCATAAATAAATGCATGTGAAAAAAATGAATATTGCTTGTAAGACCCATTTTATTGGTAATCTGGTATACATTGTTCTGAATTCTACATTTTTGAAAGATGAATTTTAGTCTGAAAACAAAAAGATGAATAGGATGTCAGTATTTCCTAATATTTTATTTAAGGAAAAGTTGCCAAAACCATGTAATTTATGTTATAAAAATTTATGACATTTAAGGAAACTCTTAAGTCTTTGTGGACTGCTGTCTGTGATTTGAACATGGAATTTTTTTGTTTTGTTTTTGTATTTTCTCTAGATTGAAATAAAAATGAAAAAGTCAGAAGCTGTAAGATGGGAGAAGCTGGAGGGACAAAGAGATGTATCCAACCCCAAACAATTCACACCAGGTTTGTTTTTGACCTTGATGAGCTTTGAAATTCAAACACTGTACCATTGACATTAAACAGTAATGAGCATTCTTTCCACTTTCATTATTTATATCCTCAAGATGAAATACATTGAGGATAATAAGGTTATTCTGGAAATGAATACAAAATTGTAATTCTTGTAAAGGTCCTAACTTTATAAGCTATAAAAACTCAGAAATAATTTAGAATGAATGTTGAGTGAATGACAGCAGATGTCCAGAGAGATGTTCAAGTTTGTATATTGTCTTAAATTGTCACCTTTGGCTTATTTCTGTGAATTAGTTGCTTACCTTATCTTTTTTGGTTTGTTTTCCACCTCTCTTCTTTATCACTGTTTCTTTGTTGAGGTAGTCAACAAAGTCGATTTAAATTTCCTGGAATTTCAGGATACTTAGTACATTTTACTACAGTGCTAATTTCCACCTTACAAGTTTTAGGGAAGTCCATCATATTTTAAGGGGCTTTTAATTTAACAAGTAGATTTTAAGGTATCTGCTTTGCAGAGTTAAAAGTCAGCAGGATGAAGAGGTGCACAGTTCTAGTAAGGGAGATAAAAACTATAGTTGTTCAAGACACACTTTAATTGTTTCAGTCGTGTCTGACTCTTTATGTCCCCATTTAGAGTTTTCTTGGCAAAGATGCTGAAGTGATTTGCACTCATTTTATAGACGAAGAAACTAAGAAAAACAGGGTTAAGTGGCATGCTCAGAGTCTTACAGCTAGTGAGAGTCTGAGGTCAGATTTGAACTCCGAAAGAGTAGTCTTCCTGATTCCAGGCCTGGCACTCTCCACTGTGCCACCTAACTGCCCTTTAAGGTATAACATGCAGGTGTAATAAGTATAAAATGCTTTGTCATTTCAAAAGAGGGGAGAGATTATTATGTGATTATGGTGAAATCAGAGCTCATGCAATAGCCCATATTTCTATACTTGAGGAAGTAAAATTCTGTCATTTTGTAAGCATCGACTCTTGCATTCTCAAACTAAAGTTACTAACTAAAATAATAAGGTTTCACATGGCATGAGAATAGTTTGAACTGGTGCTATTATCACTTAATTTGAAATACCCAGACAAAAGAGATTGGATTTGTTACTTGCAGGTTACATGATAGTTTTCATGTGTATTAGGAGGAGCATATTTTTCAGGTACAGCTTGATATTATTTTGGAAAACATTTTGCTGAACTCTCATGGTGAAAAATGCCTTATACAGCCTTATATTAGCTTTTCCAGTAAACTAGTAGTAGTTATTTATTAGTGAAATAGTTCTTAATATTAATAAACCTTATCAATCCCCTTTTTCATATTCCAATCATCAGAATCCTCTTTATGACCCAATCTCTCTTGGTGTTGCTTCCTTGTTGGGGCTCACTTTTATGTTTTTCCTTTAGTAATATAATTTTTGTGAGGTTGATTTTCTTAAATTTTTAATATAAATAAAATTGTATTTTATTTTAATATAGATGAAATGTAATTTAAAATTCATTGATTTTATTTCAATATAAATAAAATGTAATCTGAAATTCGGTGATTTCCAGATTTTTCTTGTGGTCAAATTTTTATCTCTTTTTAACTGGTTTCATTAAAGTCAGTCATGATTTCCACACAATGGTGCACAGTCTAGTACATTATTTTAAATGTGTACTTTAAAATAATCTTTATTGTTTACATTCCAAAGAATGAAATTGGAGGTAACGTTAGGCTTACCATTTTTCTTGCAAATAAAGCTTTACCAGTTCATCTGTTGTAACAGATGTTTAAGGCCACTTAAAAAATATTTTCAGAGACATAATTATGATATTAAAATTTATTTTTAAAAATTACCTAGTCAGATAATTCATATATAGGATACTTTCTCTCTTGCTTTGTTTCCTTTTGTCCTAAATTAGTATGCTTGTCAGATTCTTGTGTACTGCAGGCTGGAAGCTATAGATAAGTGCAGATCACTTAACCTGTCTCAGTTAGCTGGACCAATTTCTTTATCAGTAAAATGGAGATTGTAACCTTTGCTCAAACTGATGTTAGTATTAATTAGGTTTGCATTTCCTAGTCTTTTTCCCATCATATTTGTAATTTACTAAGCCCAGTGATGAAAATTGGACAAGGAATGGGGATTAGATGCTAGTGGAATGAGCAGAAGTTTGAAAAGAATATACTTAATGTAAATAAAAATATACATTGGGGTAAGAAGAAGGGCAGAAAGAATCCAGCAACAAGAGTGGTTCCCATATTTGAAGTGAGAGGAAGGAAATGGGAAAACAAGGGCTCATGTTAGGATAAGTTTGTGCACTATTGATACTTACCTAAAATTCCTTTTGAACATTCAGAATTGCTTACTTATTATTGGCTTAAAAGTTGAAGTAACTGCCTCAATGAGCATTTAAACACCATAGCCCAGGAGGTAACACTTAACTATTTATTGGCACTTAAGAGAAATGTGTATCTCACATTGAAAGCAGAATTTTCTGTTTTGGTGGAACAGAGAGGATGGGCTGTTAACTTCTGCTTTTAAATAGTGTGGATAATTATTTATGATTCATTTATTCTTGGTCCTCAGAGTTATTTAAGAACCTCAGACAAAGGCATTAACATTTAATGTTTATAAAAATCCTGATAAATTCCTTAATGGAGCATCTATTTTAAATTGATTTTTTAAATAAAATGCTATAAGTTTGCTATTATTAAGTGCTATTTTACTGTGTGATAAAATTCTCAGGATTCTGATTTTGTCAATTGGTTGAAAATTTTTAGATAATTTAGATAGATTTGCTTATTTAGATGATAGAGAAAAAGCAAAATACTATTAAAAATATGAAATTCAACTGCTAAGATAGTTTGATAAAATTTTTATTCAGCAACATTTAAATATTCTTGATGTGATCAAAATCTGTTGTTAATCTCTTATTTCACAGATTCACAGCACATGTATCCATCATCCTCTCATTATACAAGGAATTGGGACAAATTAGTTGGTGAGATCAAGGAAGAAGAAAAGAATGAAAAGTTAGAAGGAGATGCAGCTTTAAACAAATTATTTCAACAGATCTATTCAGATGGTTCTGATGAAGTGAAACGTGCCATGAACAAGTCATTTGTAAGATCATATACATTTAAAAAAAAAGAATTTAAATTAAAAAAAGAATAATCAGAGAATTTTGGAAGAGTTACTAAATATATTCTTTTTTAAAGGTTAGATTTTTCTGTCCTGTCACCTGAGACCTTTTGCGTAGACTTTCTTCTTACAAAGCCTGAAACAATTCCTCTAAAGCAGATGCGGTTACAAGCCAGCTTCCCTGTGGAGGGTTTCATAAGAAAATCGATTAGATACCTTAAATGTAGTTTATTTAGGTTTGGAAAAACCTGCAAGAAATAATTGTGCCTAAATATTACAAAAAATTGTTGCCTACCTAGTTTTTAATGTCTTTAGTAATCTTATTTGGGAACCAATTTCATCATCTAAACTGATAAACATATTTGCTTTATATGAAAGTTTATGTTAGAATCTATTTGAATTCTGTTATTCCTCATAACAAGTGGATGGCACATTCAAGTGACAGTTCAGATCACTCGATTACTTCCAAGCTGTCAAGTCTACCAAAAATAGTAGGCCATCTTAAGTTACATAGGGTATTGTCTTTGTATATTTAGAACTTTATTATTGCTCTTGTTCAGGAATGTGTATATTCACTGATTTTAAATAATGGGATATTTTTAGAAAGACAAATAGAATTATTCTGATCCTTGGCTCTAACATAGTGTAACTTTATTTCTTATTGCAGATGGAGTCTGGAGGCACAGTTCTGAGTACCAACTGGTCTGATGTAGGTAAAAGGAAAGTTGATGTTAATCCTCCTGATGACATGGAATGGAAAAAGTTCTAAATAAATCCGTTTGCTATCAATGTATCGAGTATACTCACCTAATGTCCATTCTGTCTATATAAATTGCATTCTGAATTTGAGAACAGACTATTTCTTTAAAAAATGATACCTCCTTCCTTCTTTTCTCCTTTAGAAATTGCTTTTCCTACAGTTATTCTACGTGTCTGATCAAGTATGAAGTTCACATTTTATCACTTCTCTCACTAAGGGTTTCTGATGTACTGAAATTCATTTGTCCTGTTTTCTGCTAGTTAGTTTAATTCTGTACTTCTGTAGGGAGGAGAATTAATTCTTTGGATATCTAGGACTCTTGCCTTATTTTTGATGCACAGTATTCACTTAATTTATTAGATTTGGCAAGCTTGGGTGAACATAGGTTTTTTCCAACTGAAATGTTACATTGTGTTTGCTTTTTTTAACTGCACTTCTGAATGAAGATGTAAATATACTTTTTCTATGAAGAAGTTTGGTCTATTTTATTTTTGAAGAGTTTTTAAATGAGAACTTGTTATTTATTAGAGACAAATCAAATAGGAAGTTATTATTTGGTTTCTTTATGAAATAGTATGAATAATTGAGCTGGGATTTTAGTTCTTGGTTTCCACATTATGCTGCATGGTATAAAAGATAGGACATTAAGATTCATCATATTGCTGATTTTACCAAGCTGCAAAATTAAGCTATTTGTGTCTCACTTGGAGCTGAGATAAGGACCCCCAAATTAGCTTAAATTTCACTTCTTGCTGCTTTTGACACATCATGACTCCTGAGAACATGGCAGCAATGGATTCTGTATGCCCCATTCATAGTCTCTAGAGATTGGGGTAGTTGTATTTTCAGTTAAATTAACAAGTATTTGTGTAGTGTCATCTGTATGCCCAATCCTGTGCAAGCTTAACAACCCAAGGAGACATAATTCATACATGAGATGGAGAGCAATGAATTCTGAAATTGTGGTGCTCAATATGATTGAAGTTCAGAGAAGGGAAAATTGTTTCCTAAATGAATATCTTAAAGCTCAGCAAGCTTCCTAGAACTTTGGTCCAGACTTTGAAGTCTGAGATAATGGGGATTCCTCAATTAGGGAAGATCATGGTAAATCTGTGGGTGCTGTGAGAAGCCACTTCATTTCTTACCCAAAATCTAAATGTTAGCTCTATTTCTTTCTCTTGGGGTGGAAAGAACACTGGCCTTAAGATCTAGGTTCCAGTTATTCTCTTCCACTTAATCGCTTTGTAACCTTGGGCAAGTCATGTGCCTTGATTTCCTTGTCTGAAAAATGATAGTTGAGCTACATTGTTAACAAATTTTAACCATTTGACATAATCTCAAAATACATGCTTTTTAGACTTTTCTTTTTGATTTGTAGGTCATTCCATTTTTTTCATACAGAGCTCATCTTTTTTGATTTCTAATTTTTTTTTTTAAATCAGTTTGCTATTTAAAAAGGGGCACACAAGGTATGTAATATCTAACACTAGATATTACTTCTTAAAAATAATATCTGCTTTTAGAAAGCTTCTGTTAGCTACTGGTAAATAATGAATTCTTTATGTTTCTGAAAGCAATATAAAAAAAAATTTGCTTATCAATTAATCCACCTGTGTTTATTTAGGTCCTGCTCTAAACCAGGCCCCATGGTAGGAATGGGAGGTGCATAAGTAGCAAATGAAGCAGGAGATTAGACTCCAAACTAGAAGGGATAGTAATCGATCATTAGTATCACTTTAAAAATAATACCTTTCCATCCCCATTCTACATAATGAAAGTTTATTTGCCTTAACAAAGGATCAACAATTTTGTTTTAGTCAAGGATCTCTTATTTCTTCCCTGTCCTTCTCCACTACTGAGTTAATAATCGCTTTCTGGGATACCCTTTGGTACCTTATTTCATGTAGCACTTTGAATTTTGATTTTCTTATCACTTCTTTTGATGACTCTTTGCCCTTTGAAAATGAACCTTTCCTCCAGGTATAACTCTGTTCTCTTTATACTTGATGTTGGAGAATTCATATAATGTCATGGTTTCCCTTACATGTACATGAATCAGCTTTTTCTTTTTTAGTATACCTCTTATCTATTTTCATTTAGTTCTAAGACTGTCACTATCTTCATATTATCTTTAAGGGCCTATCTTGTTTCTTGAACTCAGTTATAGAACATTGGGATCTGGCAGTGTTTTCATATTCATTGTCCAGAAGTCTCTCCTTGTGAAATTATCTTTTTCCTTTTTCACAAAATTAACTACACTTTTCTGTTCCCACTGTCAAGTATGGGCTTTGGCTATCTTTAGCTTAGACTCTCTGTTTTTATTTTATTTTATTAATCTGCAAAATGAATGGAATATTTTGGGGAGGACAGCATTTTTATCAGCAGTCATATAATTTCTGTAACATTTGTATTTCTTACATTGGAAGGAATAACTAAATGAAAAGCAATTCATTCTTACCATCCTCCTAGGTTACTGGAGAGTATATTGTATTTCTTTGGAAAGGCTAAATTGGCAGCAGAAATGGAGATATAGGTGCAGTAAAAAGTGAAAATTTATATTATTTTGACTTTTGGATGTATTTTATAAGAGAAAGAATGGTTACTGGATTTTGTCACAAAGTGATATTACTTTAGTAATATCCATATTACTGGGGCAATTTAGATAGGATGTTCATTTGTTTTGAAACTCAAATAAAATTTTTCTTAAATACTGGCTAAAGTTTCTCAGTCAGATTTTCTAGCTTGCTTCTGGTGTGTATCATCTCCTAAAAACTGAGCTCTTTTGAATTGTTTAGCTGTAATCATTTAAATGTTCCAGCTTGCCATTGAAAGGTAGGTGACCCTGATCATTTTCTTTACTTTTAGTACCTAACCTTTTCTTTATGATTATGGCAGTTTCCATGACTGCAGCCACATAGTTGGATTTCATTTTGTTCTTGAGTCTTAGAAAAGGGAGGTATGAGAATAAAGAAATGGACGTACCATTGTTTTCCTTGCAAAAATAATCTGTAAAAGAGCAAGAAAGTTTTAGAAAGTCACTGTGACAACATTAATATAGCCTTTTCTGTGTTTTCAAGTGTTACATTCTATTTTACTCTATTACGTTGCAAACAGATTTTATTCCACCTAGTTTGTTCTGGTTCAGTCATTTTCCAATCATGTCTGGTTCTTGTGGTCCCATTTGGGATTCTCTTGTAAAAGATACTGGAGTGCTTTGCCATTTCCTTCTCCAGCTCATTTTACAGATGAAGAAACTGAGGAAAACAGGATTAAATGACTTGCCCAAGGTCACACAGAATAAGTGTCTGAGGCCAGATTCAAACTCATGAAGGTGAATCTTCCTGACTCCAGACCTGATGCTGTATTCATGGTGACACCTAGCTACTTTTGTGTAGTGCCTAGTACATTACGAACACTTAATAAATGCTTATAAAATGACTGTTTTGATTATGCCTAAAAAATCTAGGGATGTAACAGCAGCATTAATTTACTGGCAGGTAGATTTCTCAACTTGACTTCATCACAGTCATCACATTCTGGCTCCCTATTGGAGCGAATGCTCAGCTGTAACTCCAAGGCAATACCCATAGCAGCCGCTGTGAATATGCACAAAATATAATAAACTCTCTTCCTCAAAGGCAAAACCAAAATATTTATTTGGGACATCGTTACAATACCAGGAAGTAAGATTTAACAGAGTACTTGTCACTAATCCGGGGACCACCGAAATCTTAAAACTTCTTTTCTGTCAGGCCTCCCCACAAAAACAAGTTCCCCTAGACAAAACTCCTCCCTCTACCCACTCACAACTTGCTTCTCTCTCTCTCTCTCTGTCTCTCTCTGTCTTTCTGTCTCAACTCTGCTTGGTCTCACTCCCTGCTACTCATGCATTCTCTCTCTGTCTCTCTCTGCCTCTAGCTGTCTGTCTGTCTGTCTGACTGTCTCTCTCTTTGTCTCTCTGTCTCTCTCTTCCTCCTTTCCTCCCTCCCTCCCTCTCCCTCTCCGTCTTCTCCTTGGGCAGATTTCTCCCAGTCTGAGCTCCATGTGACTACAGGCTCCATGTGTTAGGCCTATTAATGGGCAGGGAAGATCTTCCTATTCTGTTAACATTACATCAGCCTTCTTTCCTGTTTCAGTGAACGAACCACCATAAGGTTAAAAAAGAAATCATTATAATGGTACGCATTGAACTCCTTTCCAAATAGTCAAGATGGCTTTGTAGTGTGATAATTATATAAGTTTGAACACAAAGTGTATTGTCTTGAAATTACTAGCATCTTTGAAAAATATTCATTAAAATTATTATTCAGTTTTGTTAAATACAAACCTTGTATCAGTCTGTACCTTAAGATCAAAATGTAAGTCTTAAGTGTCCTCAGTAGGAAAGGTTAGAAGGAATGTGAATCTCTTGCTTCTTACAGAGAATAACATTTTAAAAATCCCTTTTGTTAATGTAAAAGTTAACATTTCACCATGTTAAGTAGGTAAAAAAGAAATAACTTAATTTCCCCTCCAAATGGGACTATAAAAGTACTGATTTTTAAAGTTGCTCAGAATGCTTGTAAATCAGTTCCTTCAACTAATAAAAGCAGTTTATTCAATTAAATTCATCACATGCTTAATAGTTTTTTGGCTTTTCTCTGAGACTTTTTTAATATTATCTTTGTTTTTGTTTTTACCTTTTAATGTGAAAAGTCCAGTTCTTCTGTTAATGAACGTAATTTCCATTGATTTTCAAAGAGAATATTAATTATATGTTTGAATAAATTACATCATAATGTTTCTTAGAAGGGTGTTAAAGAATAACAGTTATCAGTGCCTGATTAGTTTTAAAAATACACTCTATACAAAAAGCTGAAGATGATTTCCATTATTTGTTATGCAGTTTTAGGTCTGAGGGTTTTTAAGTTCCAGCATAAAAGAGATGTTTGAAATTTTTGGGGTTCAGGAGAAGTTGTTTCAAATTCATCCTACTTCTTTTTTTTTTTTTTATGGGAAAGAGGCAAATGATTCTCCTTGATGAACTTTAATTAAAAAATTGGTTGACAATATTTTGTGCTAAACTTAAAGTTGATGTCTGATCAGCTCATGTAAGACAGAAATTCAGAAGTATTTTTTTCATTATAAATTAGTTTTTCTCCAGCTTCTGACACTATTACCACTACTGCATGATAATGGAAATTCTAAATTCATATCTAAGTGTTTGTATGTGTATGGGAGAAGGGGCCGGTCTTAGGGTATTCAGGGGAATAAGTTCATTTATTGTCAATTAGTTTTTAAGAGGGCAGGAAGAGTCAATAACACAGGTGAAATGGAGGCAGGGAAATTAAACTTATATATTTTCTGTTAGTCATAGAATGTGAGTATTTCCCTGTTCCCTTCCCTGACTACTGCTTATTTGTTATATTTTTTTTATTATGAGTTTTTTTATACACAGTAACAGTTTCAGATACACAGAAATGATCAAAGCATTATTATCTATAATATTTACTTCCCCCATTTGTAAATTTAACAGCCATTTGTTCTGTTTCTCCTTTAGATTTCTTTGTACTTATAAAATTTTGCTGTTTTTCTACTGTTATTAATGCTGTCTATGCTCTTATAAGTCTTCATTCTTTATTTCAATCACTTTGTATTAATTTTGTATTTTTATGTCTTTCATATTCATCGTATTTTAAATGGCTCTGTGGTATTTTATTACATTTATGTTACACAGTTTGTTAAGCTGTTTCTTTAGTCATTTAATAAATGGGTCTCTTTATGTTTTTCCCTTTTACAAATGAAAGGAACTGGTAATAGTTCTGTAAAAACAGGTTTCTTTTCCAGGAAATAGCAAGATATAGTCTTGTTAGTGGGTAATCACTGAATCAAAGGTTATAATCAATTTTGTAACTTTTATCATACATTGCCAAATTATTCTTCAAATTTATAGTTCTACCAGAAGTATAATAGCATGCTATTTGCCCTCCCCCCCATTGAATTTTATAGTTTTAAAATATTTGTGCCAATTTGATGGCTGTGAAAGTAGTCTCAGAATTGTTTAATTTTCATTTCTCTGAATGTTAAAGATTTGAATAGTCTTTTAAATATTTTCTGCTTTTTTTTTTTTAACTGTCTTTATATTTCCTTGAGTTTTGTTCACTAGGGACTATTACATAGTTAAATAATAAAATTTTAATGAAAATTGGCAGTTGGTAGAAGAATAATAACTGACATAAAGTGCTTTAAATTTTGCAAAAATTTACACATCTCAATTGAGCCTCAACAACCCTGTGAATTAGGGAACTACAGGTTAACATTATTGCCCCCATTTTCAAATGGGGAAATTGAGGATAAGAGAAATTAAGTGACTTGCCCATGGTCACATTAATAGTAACTATTATGGGTGGGATTTAAATGAGCTCAACTTCCTGACTGGAGGAAAGCTGGGCATGCACAGTCAACTAATGTTAATAACCTTAAATTCTCTATGATGGAAAGAGTACTATATGATGATTTAACCCTGGTTAGATGTGTACCAGTGAGTAGCTGGGATTGTTAGAGTATTCTTTGCATTTTTGTTCTTAAGATTTAAGGATTTATTGCTTATTTGTGCCAGCGGTAAAGACTGTATCACATATAAAAAAAGTGACTTACCTATAGTTACTGCTTTTGAGGATTTTTTTCCTCTTGATAGTGATGATGGATTTATCCATCCATTTTCTTGATGAGGCCCTTTTGTAAGAAGATGGTATATGATGGTATATATGTTCATTGGCTCATAAAGGGTAATCATTTGGTTATGTTGGCTTTGTCCGCACTGGCTTCTTTGAAATTCCCAATCTGAATTCAATCCTGAACTGAATTCATTCATTAGTCAAAGGTTGAATTTCCTAACAATCAGTGCTTTTGCCGGAGGTGTCGGTTAATATCAAAATGACTGACCTGAATATCTTTGCCTTTTCTTCCTAAAAGTGATGTTGAACAGTGAAATTCCTCAAAAGGGTAAAAAAGAGTAAGGAGTTATGGATCATCCCCAAATTGTATAATAAGTACCTGGATGACAGAAATTCACTGCCTTTGTATTATTCTAGTCTTTAAGTTTACTTGAACAGAATCTAATTATGACCAGTTCTTAATTAGCTGTGCAAATGGAGAGGAGTTATAGTGTGGATAATTGAAAAGAGGTAACCAGGAAAAAAAATAACCTTACATTTAACTCATTCATTATAGAGGATTTCTTTTACTTGCAAGATTTACATTCCTAATTGTGTTATAAATTAGGATAATACAATATTACTGTTAGCATACATTTCTTACCTAAAATAGGGGGAGATAGCACAGGTAAAAGGGCTTGGTAAAAATTAAGCTGTCTGTTAATAATTAAAAAGTAACAATGTATTTGTACATAAATGGGATACTGCATGGAATGTTTTCTCTTTTTTACTGTCTACTCTTTTTTTTCCTCCAAGTGATTCTTATGAAGGACTGGGAGCAGGGAACCACCAGTGATTGAGACCATTTAACATATGTAGGCACTAATTTCTAGGAGGGAGAAATCCAAGTAGAAACACTTCCATTTAAGGATATAACCTGTTTTTACCTTTTACCTTTACCTTTTGTTTGAAAACAAAACACTAAAGAACTGTTGTGCAGAGTTTTCAGGTACAGAGAACTAATTGTGTCTCTTTGGTGGTAGTTCTTTGTCACGATATTTAGTCTTCTCTACCAAAAAGAGAGATGAGAAGGTGTTTCCTTTGTTTGGTAATAGAAAAATGTAAGAGAAAAAAATAATAGCAAGTCTTAGTTCACAATTCAACAAATGTTTGCTTACCCAGCGTAATATGACATCTCATTCATTTGTTCTTTATGGCATTTATTGTCGTTCTAGTGCTTCCTTGCAAAACACATTTCAACATAGAACACAAGGTGAATATATGTGAATGTGAGTATTTCAGATACGTAGTTGTCATCTTTTGCCTGTTCAATTAATAAAGTTTAATTCAAAAGAACTATTTGGGACTGTACTGGGGTACACAGAAATGCCATTTCTTACCCTTGAGGAGCTTACCAGGAGCAGAACAGCTGCAAAAGACTAAAAACATAAGCAACCTAAATACACTATGGTGGTAATAGCCCTGATATCAGAAATAAAGCATAAATCAACTTTAGAAAATATATATAGTGATTATCCTTCAAGGGATTGGATAGATAGGATGATATTCTTGAATATCAGACTTTTTCTGTTGAATTCTGTTAAATTACTAAATTACTTGGTATTACAATGTTCTTTAACTTACCACACACCCAGTTTCCATTCATTTTCTTTTCATATGTTCATTTACATGCAATGGTCCATTTTAATGTAGGGCTGTATTTTATGAAACTAGTTCTGTCTTAGAATGCCAGCATATTTTAAATACAGAACCTAAACAACATTTTGATTGAATAAAGTGCCAATATATGGGTGGAGACTTGGGAACATTTATTTTACAGGGTTTTTTGTTTGGCAGAATTTTTGAAATTAAAGCAAGAAGGCTGGGTTTTAGAACTAAGAACTTAGTTCTAACAAAGAACTTTCTTTGTTAGATAGAACTGGGCTGAGAAGGTGTTTTTGTAACTTCATCTACTTTAGGAGAATAGAGAGAGAAAGAATCATAGAATTTGAGAGCTGAAAGTCACCTTTTAGATCATTTTACCCAATCCCTTCATTTTACAGATGAGGAAAGTGGTTCAGAGAGATTTGTTTCAGATGACAGCTAGTCCTTTACATCTGTTTAGAACTTTTACATTTTCAAGGTACTCTCACATCTTAAGTTGTCATTTGGTTTCCTTTGGGCAGAAAAAGCAAGTTTTTTTTTTTAATCATTGTACAGTTGAAATTGATACTATGGTATTTCATCATTGTTGACAGCACTGATTAGCAACAAAACTAGAATTAGAATACTCTCTAATACTTGGGAAAATGTTTTCCTAGTCTGATGGTGATGTTTTAATAGGTCAGAATTTTGATATAATTAAATTATATTGACTGTAATATCAGTGATCATAAACTAAGTGTAGTAAATAAAATCATAGTTACTAACCACCATCTAAGGGGGTAAAAACTCACTTGCCTCCGTTTTGCGTGCCAGTGAGTGCACTGCCTGGGTAGTTCATTTCTTCCCACCTTTACCCCATGTCAGCTCATTACTGATTTATATTGTTGCCACTTCCTTCACTTAACTTTTTCTTTCTACACCTCTGTATTTGTCATAATTGTCTATTTATCTTCACAGCAATCACGAGAGGTAGGTGTGATTATTATTATCCCCATTTTACTGATACAGGCAGAGATTAAGTGACTTGCCCAGGATCTCATAGCTAGTTAAGTGTTTGAAATTGAATTTGAACTCAGGTCTTTTCCAGTCTAGGTCCAGTACTCTATGCCTCATCTGTATAGTAGATCAGTAGATCATAAAGTTGTGAAGAAAGAACTAAGGTCCAGAAATGATTAAAAGGAATATATATTTTATATGTGGTTGACCAGAATATACAAAAGGATCCAAAAGTCTAAGTGCCATTTTGAAGTTTTGAACACTGTGTACTTACTTGCATATGCATGAATCCTTTACTTCAAGCAATGGCAGTTCTTGTTGGTTCATACTTAAATTGCATTCTAATTTTACTAAGGGACCTGGCTATTTAAAAAAAATTGTAGTGAATATTTTTTGAAAGTAAATAATGAACTACTGATTAACCTATTTTATATACCATGTTTCCTTAATGTGAGGCCCATGTTGTATATGTGACCTTGGCTAAAAGTCACCTCAGCCACCTGTGCCTGTTTGCTGATAAAATAAAAACATCGGATTAGTCTTGTTTTGTTTTTTTAAGAACTCTTCTATGGAAGTACTTGAATAGAATTTGATGTGTTTTCAGACTTCGCGTGTGAATATTTCTGCATAAGTGTGATTTCCAGGGAGCATTAAGGCGCTGCATATCAATGCTTTGAGGCAGGAGCTTTAAACCTTGTGCCTTCAGAGAATCAGGAGAGAACTTAGGATGTTTGAAGTTAGAACTTAGGAACTATATCTGTGTGGTTTTGACTGCACAAAGACATAAGAATTAATTTTTTAAAAAAGTAGCCATTTGTAAATGTGTGCATAAAACATGTCTCTAATCATATATACAAGTAAGCACATAAAATTAAGTATTAAGCTTTGCACAGGAGAAACATTGTCTTTGGTAAGAAATATAGCTTGTATTTTTCAGTGTGTAATAAAATCTAATGGTGAAAATAAAGCTTTGAATGGCATAAATAGTTATTCTGAATATATTTACTTTTTTAATGTCCAGACTGTTGTATGGAACTAAATCAGGGGTCTGAACAAGGATTTCTTTACATTAGCAATAAAAGAATTTTAGTGTGGCATTTTAAAGTGAATCACATGGAGAGAGCATCTTTTATGCACAGTACACACCCTGCAGCAGCATTTATTTTTTCTCTTGTACAGGTCAGCTGTATCTTTTAGGAATAGATAGCAGCTCTCTTATAACAAGAGTCAAGTAGCCAAATTATTAATAGCCATGGACCTTTTTTAAAACTCCAATCAGGATTTGTTTAACTTGTGAAATGACAGTAGTTGGGAGTATCTTTGTGGTGGTCTTTTAATTTTTATTGGATTAACACCCTAGGCACTATTGCATACTAGACACTAAAATACCACATGATATTCATGTTCAGTATAAATAAGAACTTAGCAGTAGCTAAATCAGTCGTTAGACATTTATTAAGAACTCTTATGCACCAACAACTTGTTAGGCTCTTGTAAGACAACAATAAAAGGCCGAAAAGAGCTTTTGTGGAGGGCAGAATGTGTATATATTAGCATTTTCAAAATAGATACAAAGTAATTTCACGGGAGAGGCACTAGCAACTGGGGAATTTGAAAAGACCTGGTGTGGGAGGGAGCTGGAGTCTATAAGATGAGTTTGAAAATATGCAGCATTTTGAGGTAGAGGTGAGTAGGGAAATCCAGTTTGACTATCACAGAGTGTATTGTGAATGCGTTGGTTATAGTGATAAGCCTAGAAAAGCAATTGGGTGATAAAGGACTTTAGGTAATAGCTTATTGAGCACCGACTTACTTTTGGGGAATGTCAGTTTGGTAACTGAGAGTAGGATGGATTGAAGAGGAAGGAGACTGGAGGCACAGAAACCAATTAGGAGACTTTCAATAGCCCAGGTAAGAGGTGAGTATCTGATACCTTGTCAGCAATACTGTGGAGGGGAAGTTGGACTAGGTGAGCTCTAAGCTTAAAATTCTATTATTCTAATGCAGATATCCCAACAAAGTGTGTATCATCTAATAGTAACTTTTGTATGTGTTGTTTAACATTCCTTAGAACTTTATCAACTAAGTTACAAAAAAAAAAAAGGAATGCCTCCATTTGTCCCTTTTTGTAGCCCAAGTAAAGAGAAACAGGGCAAAGATGTAAATATCTTGAAGTTAGTCTTATGTCCACAGCCTTCTCTTTTTGTACCTTTCTGTTCACCTTGGTAGCAGTGAACTGCCACTTCTGTCCCTGTTCTATGTCTTCCTGTTCTCACCCTACTATAAAAGACTCTTAAACTATAACACTATAATCTCGTTCAGAATAACCCACTGCTCTCCTCTTCCCTTTATCACATATTCTTTCTAAGCCCTCCTGGGATCTTCTCCTATCTTGACAAAAGCCTGCCTTTCTCTGAACCTCATTCCCCTCAACACAGGTAGATTACCATCTATCTTTTCTGACATGAACCCAACTCCAGCTCCCTTTCACTTCTTTCTCTTCCAGTACTCCCGGATATGTAGTTAGTTTTCTGACACAGGTGATGTTCTTTTAGTTTGTATTTAATGATTTTTCAACCACTTAGAATGTTCCATCCTATGTTATTGTTATCAGTTTATGAAGTTTGTGACAAAGTATATCATTTGAGAATGTCTTCTGCAGTAGAATGACAACCATTTAGAAGAGTATGTTTCATATTTTTAATTGTCCATTAGTATTCCTTAAAGATTCTCTATTGCCTGCGAATATGCTAACTGTACAGATTTTATTTCTGCCTTAAACTTCCTCTTTGCTTCCTCTGTAGACTCAGCTTGCTGCAGTGCTGCATGCCCCATCTCACTGAATGCAAGTGTGTGAATAAGGACCCAATACCAAGTTAGAAAGAAAAGGGTTAAAATATTTTGGCATTTTTATGTACTTTCATTGGTAGCAATGTGTAATTTATTAAAAAGAATTTTCACATCAACATGTAAGTATGGTGCATTCAAAATTATGTTGTTGAGAGATTAGTGATGTTTCAAGGGCATGAAACCCTTTTGCCCTTCCTCAGCTCATATTTATGAATCTTCCCCAAAGCAACTTTTAATTTTTTCTTTAGAAAAGTGCTTTTATGACTCTAAAATTGTGGCACTCAGAAGTCAAAAAATGTAAAATTTCTTCATGCTCTTGTTAGAGAAATCTTTTAATTTCAAAAGATATTTGTTATTCCTCTTGGGCCATATCTTCTAAGCAACAGCATCAGCCCCATTACCAGGAGAGGAATTTATTAATAATTGGACTACTCCAGTAGCCAGATTAGTACTACAAAGGTAGAAATCATTATCCCCTTTTATTCCTAGTGACCCTTTATTGGAAGCAGGTTGAAAAAGCTGTAGTTATCTGTTTTTCTAAATTTTGATAATAAAATTCTCTCTGTCTTCCCTCCCCACCCTCAGGAAGATTTGCCTTTGGTTAAATTTGACCATGTTCATCCTAAAGATAGTTTTCTGGAATTGATGGTGTTTAAGGATTATGGCATTGTGTGTCATACTCTGTAGATAAGGAACTTCCCATATTGCTACCACTTTGAATTGCATAGATAGCATTTATGTTAGCACATTCCATTATGTAGCTTATTCTTTCAACTTCTTTTGGTTCTTATCTGACTTATATTTTTGTAGCCTCTGGAGCATATTTGCTGGAATTGGATGAGTTATGACTATCTTATACAAAAGGACCTTGGAACTTAGTATGAATAATAACGGGACAACTTGACCTGTGATATATTTTCATCAGTGACTTGGTGTGAAAGGTACTTCAAATGGAGAAGTTGAGTTTTAGACTAGACTGGGCACTACTTTTCACACGTATCTCAGAACAAAGGGATGGTGATATTTATAAACAAACGGTACTATTGACAAATCAAATTCCACAGCAAAAAAGGAGATTAATTTTGTGTTTCTAGTGTCACATTGCCCTTTTGGTGAATTTTTCCCACACTGGGAGAAAATGTATTTTGCATCATTGAAAATTTAAAGGAGTAGAAAATAATAAAGGCATCTAGAATGACCTACTTATGACACGACTATATACTTTAGTGTCCTCAACTCCAAGAATCTCTGTACTTTAGCTATAGTCTCATCAATTCATCAATTTTTTTCTTGCCCTAGTTATTGTAGCTAGGATAGGAAACCATCTCACACCATGCCCAAGATACGGGCCACCCACCAGCTACAGGGCATGACCACTCTGCAAGCTGAGCGACAACCTTGGTAGTTATAAGGCCAGGGAAAGTATCCACCAAGAGGCTCACAGATCCTCTGGCAGTGAGTGTAACTTCGCCGGCATTCAATACAGCAGATGCCTTCATGATCTAGTCTGGGGTCAAATGTCATGCCTTCACCTTCTTCTAGTTGCTGTAAGAGAAAAGAATTATTTGTATTTTCTTAGGATGTAAAGTTCACTTCGTGTACATGGTTTTAGAATTAGGTCCTGAATGTCTCATTGCCACAAGAATCAATACAGGCTTATGTGAAGGGTCTTTAATATCTTTTAAAAGCTTGAAAGTTACATACAGTTCCTTCTGATTTCATGGAACCTCCACCCACCAAAACTGCCACTGACAAGGTAAAGTGCTACATTGCAGTTTTCTACCATAAAAAGATGATTATCAGACATGTTAAGCCCACAGACACAGAACAGAAAAAGAATCTGCTGCTGCCGATTTTGTTTCTGTGGGACACCTAGTGATCTCCTGTTGGGATGGATAGCTCCAGACCTCAAGGTGGCACAGTTTGGAGTCCAGTGATCTAATGGTGGGATACTGGGGAGCTAATTCTAATCATTCAAGCTCTAACTCTCAGGGATCCTAGAGAAGTGATGCAGTGTCTTCCTCCTGCCTTCATTTCAACATCAGGGATCAAAAGTACTCCTTGAACCTCAATTCACTGAGGAAAAGATTCTGTACAAGTGAATCCAAATGCAAGATTTTAAATGTAAATGTAGGCTTTGAAGTGCTAGAATTAATGCAATCCAAATAAAGGAACAAAAATCAGAGAAGATGCTTTTTTGGTGGAAAAGATCGGCCAGAATCTGTTTTGAACCCTCAGTGTGTTTGGTTTCTAAAACAAAAAAATTTGAATTTTTAGATTTGTCTCTTTCCCTTTTAAGTGCTATTGGAAAAAAATGTAGGTTAATTGAAAGTTCCAGTTGGGTCCAACCATGGGCAAGGCTTGCATGGGGGTAGGGTAGGGGGTTGGGGGTGAGGTGTGTACATTATCACAGGCTTGTTTTTAAAAGTGATTACTGAATAAGAAAGAAGTTTCCCTTGAATGTTAAATTTTTTTTTCCAAAATACATATTCTGGAACATTTTAAGTGCTATATTAATCTGAACATAATTACTTACATGGTAAGGATTATCTGGATTGAAGGGTTCTGTATCCTCCTGAATACTGGGCCTTGTTTCATTAACTGGCCTTCCAGAACCTGGATTACCTCCTGGCCCATTGTTTGCTCTTCTCGTGGTAACTTGACGAGTTTTTCTCACAATTTCTCTTCGTTCTCTTTGGTTTGCTGCAAAAAGAGACATTTATTACTGTTCAAATTTTTTTGCTTCTGCATGAAAATGAAGCAGAAGACCACAGGCCACAGTTCAGGTAGGTATTTTAAAAATTTGCTCCTTCTTTGATGATTTTGAAAATGGCATTTAATTGTGTTTCAAAAATTTTTTTCCATTTTATCCTTTAGAGAGAATGTCAGCTTCCTACTATGTATGATGGTGAGTATCATCAATATGGTTTTTAAAAAGGATATTAATGCATGATAGCACTCCTTCCATAAGAAATTAATTTTTAAGCATCAAGGCACTTATTTTAATTACTCATCATAATTAAAGGTGAATTTAAAAATATTAAAATGCTGGTTAACATTGATATGCTCTGGCCATCTGCTAAACCCTAGAGAAAAGGAAAGCAGATTAATAGTTCATGGAATAACCTAAGTGAATATTAAAATATAGAAAATTTGTTACCACTTAATATGGATATGAGGAGAATTTTCAAAGTTAATGGATAGTTATCCCAGAATCTGGCATAGTATTTTAACATTTGTATAGAGCTTTATTGTTTGAAAGGGCACTTTCACATCTTTTATCTCACGTAACTCAAATATCTGAGTTTAAAAACATCTCACAACTCATTGTAAGAGACAGTAACTATTCTCATTTTATTAATGAGAAAACAGATTCTAAGAATTTCAGTGATTTGTCCAAGGTTGCACGCTATTACTTAGCCATCTGAAATGAGAACTCAGATCTCTCAGCTTCTAGGCCAGCATTTTCTTCTATTGCAACATAATTGTTCTCTGGTATTGTAGAATGACATGTAGATACTGAGCATAAAAAATGCCGAAAAATGTGAAATCTTAACAGCTCAAACATGCTAATGCAGTTTTTAAGTGGTAGCCAACTCCCCACTAAGACTGTATGGCCCATGAGGAGTTTGTTGGGTCTCTGTTTACTCAGACATTTTAAGCTAGAAAATGTAGGATTGAGGAAGTGTGTACTACTGAACTTCAGAGATTTGTTGGGATATTATTAATAAAAATGATAATAGCTGATATACATATATATGAACTTGAAAGTTCACAAAGTTCTTTTATATACATTATCTTCAGCTTAATTTCCATTTCCTCCAATTCTTCTTGTTCTCCTAATCCATTGCTCTGACCTCACTTTCCTCTCTTCACAATCTTGATTCCATATTTAACCAATCCAACTCCACCTTTGACTTCCTTGGCCCTTTGTCCTACCACTTACACCCTGTGCGTCCTCCACTCTGGATTATTCTCACCTTGTGCCTTCTCAGTCTCTCATCTGCTTATCCTGTGCCCAAATTTCTGATTGCTAGGGGAAATCATAACACTCTACTGATTAGATAACATGAATTTACAGTGAACCTAGTCTCAGTTAGGCCTTTACTGAAGCACCTCAATTATAGATTTAGAGTCAGAAGGTCCTTTCAGCAGGGGTTCCAAATCTCTGTAGCCTTCAATACCACCTTCACCACCATCCCTTTCAAAAGATGTCCTCATTTTCATTTACTCTGATATTTTACTATCACAATACTTTGAGATAAAATTAATAGCACTAGACACTACCACTCATTGCAAACCACCTGGGCCTGAAATGCCAAACCTGCTTCAACATATGCCTGGTTTTACTTGTTTGAAGATACTTAGGGAGTGAAAAGGGAGATTAATGAGGCATAGGGAGAACTTTTTGGTCACTGAGACTTAATGAGGTCCATATGTTTGCTTTGCTCCCTGTTGGATCCTTTCAAGATGATCATTCTCTAAGATGTTTGGTGACTGGAATTTGAATCTTGACCAAGATGGCAACATATTGCCTCTTTTTCGTTGCCTTTTGATATTTTAAATCTGTGTGTGCATAGATAAACATATATATTTTGAGGTTGGCTTTTAAATGAAAAAAAAAACAAAACAATTTGATGCTGAAATAAGATCCTTACCATGTTTAGTTGTATATTGATGAAATGAAGCATGTTATATATAGGTCTGAAATGAAGCATAGCAGAGTAGAGTCTTGGTCTTTGAGTTAGGAATACCTGGATGTAAGTCTTGCTTCCAACACTGTTACCATCGGGCAAAGAAATCACTTTACCACTCAGTTCTCCCTGGCAACTCCCCTAAGCCTAAGTTACTGAGAAGTTGTAAGGAACTTCCCACACTGGTAAAATCACAGGTTTACTCCTAACCCCCAAAATAGATTTGTTGGACTCAGTAATGCTATTATGGTGTGTTATACTTAACAAAGAAATAAAATTACTAGACTGCAATATTTTTGCCAGGAGTAGAGATGAGCCAAGTGTAGCGTCAGAGGTAGGAACCTTAGGATGGGTATTGTAGAGCTTTTCACCTGCCTAACTGGAACCTTTTTTTTTTTTTTTAATGAAATTTGAGAACCAGTGCTTAAAGGTGGAATTGTGTGATGAGTCCTTGCATGTGCTTTCAGCATCTCGAGGCTTTCCCACAATTCTGTGCATGAACAAGGATTTTATGCTTCACTGGCAGAAGATCAAAGTCTAAATTAACAAACAGCGGACATTCAGAGGGCAAAGCTAAAGAAAAAAATGAACTTATTAAATGAAAATCATAGGTAATGAATATAGTTCTATCTTCCTTCATTCTCTTTTCCCTACCATTAATGCTCAATTGCAGTTGTCTTTATTTCCTCTCTTAGCTAGCCTGCTAATTATTAAGGTCTGTCCATACATCTTGATTTATCTTTCTAATTGGCCCAGTTTTTGTATGCTTAGTGTGGAGTGACTTATAGGATCCTGATACAAAGCAGGGAATTTTAAGTAGCGTTCATCTGAAAATTAAAATGTTACCTTTTGGATGTGTTGGTTTAAGCCAGAAAATGGGAAGATCTCCACAAAGTTCTAAGATTTTGGGACTCAGAAAGCTGTTGTCCTTAACAGGCTGGTCTGCAGCTACCCAGATTAGAGAATTTTCTTCAAATTTAACTGGCATGATCTTGCCTTCCTGTGAGCAGTTAAAAACAAAATGCAGTGGTAGTTTTGAATAGGACAGTGGATCATTTTACATATACATGGATATATTAAGATTCATTTGTTCCAGTAAGATTATTAAATTTTATACAAGCTTTATGAGAAATGAAAGATTGGCTTCTTTTTTGTAGTCATTTACATAATCTTCAGAGGTGTGTCATTCAGAGGTGTTTCTTTGAATTTTAGACTGTTGTGATTGTTCCCACAAAGAAAAGCGAGTGTCCTGAGCTGAAAGTGATATTTATCTGCTTTTTAGTTTTAGGCTAATTGGGTGCTAGTAATTCAAGCTCTTTAAGAGGAAAAGCAATTGAATGGACCCCCAAATTCTAATAAAGATACAGGAAGCAACCTTTTCCCTATTCCCCATTTGAAGACAGGAACAACTCTGCAGATTTTTTTTGTTTTGTTTTGTTGTTTCAAAGAGCTTGAGGAGGGAGATGCAAATGATTGGTTCTTTAATGTTTTTAGTTCAAAGTATTATTTAACATAAACCATTTTGACATTTTCTAGCTGTAGCAAAACATATTTCAGATGTCTGTGGCATCAAGCACACCAGTGAGATTTCAAAGTTAAACTCTAGATTTTCTTATATAGCAGGTTCCTTAGAGTGGTTTGGTAACATAGGAGACAAATTTATTTTGCGAAGTTGTTCCTTTCGTGTATTTATTCATCTGCAGTAGGTTGGGGATATCAATACACTTTTTCCATTTTTTTAATCTGACACAACACTTCATTTACACTTTTCCCCTTGAGCTTATGGCAGAATTAAAATAACTTAATGTTGCTGTGGAAAACTACTGCTCAGTTAATTCATTTGTTCAACTTAGGTTACCCCACTCAGTGTTTATTATTAATGTCATTACTTTCTACATCATATTGTTTTCCTAATGTCTCTATCTCCCTTCTCCTCTAAGTTCAGTTATCTTTTAAAAGTTATGCAAAGTTTATAGAAAATCTCCTAAAACAGATTGCATAAAAATCTGCTACATTTTTATCCAAATTGTGTGCCATATAAAATACTGGTGGGAGGTGAGGTGAGGTATGTTAAAATAGCTAAAACTAATTGTTTTGAAGTTTATGCTTAACAGTGCGGCCCATGGATGAGCCTGGAACAGCTCATGAAGAAGTTGTCAAACTGTCATTGTTACCCAAAGGGAAGCCAACATACACAGTAAAGAGTCCTAAACAACAGGCTTTTTCATTGTCTCATGTTTGGGCTTAGCTAGCTAGGTTTCAGCAGAAGAACAGGTCCTCACAAATGTAGGACAGGAGAAACTGGTTATATGGAAAAGATCTTGGAGTTTAGTTTACTGTAATCTCAGCATCAACAACATGGCGTAGCTGTCAGTTCCCCTCTCCCTCTGGGCCCTTCCACCCTCCAATACATCCTTTTCTTCCCCTCTAATAGCAGTTTTGGTTTAATAGAATTATCATGTCCAGAACAAGAGGGATAATATGGTCATACTGTGATATGCTGGTCAGGCCAACATCTGTAATATTTTGTTCAATTACTGGGTATTACATCTTAATAGGGACATTGACAGACCACATCATATCTACAGGACAGTGACTGTACTGGTAAAGGATCACAAAACATTCTTAAAGGATGAATAGTTAAATAAACTGAGATTTTTTCATAGAAAAAGGTTTAGGGGAAAATAACTTTTTAAATACCTGAATGGCTGTCATGTGGGAGACATATTTTACATAGACCTAGAGGACAAACTGGGTCCAGTAAAGACATTTATGGAGAGAGGCCAGTTTAGGTGCCCTTTGGTCATAGCTTCTGAGAGCCAGGAATCATCATGTATTTTACAATCTCCCCCACACCCCATTCACCCTGTCCCTAGCATGATCACCTGAAAAGATTTTATTATGAAAGGAATTTTTGGGAAGTAAGAGTTTCTCAGCCATAGAAACAAAAACAGTAATTTCCTTAAAGAGAGAAGAAGTGGAAATTTGACCTCTGTTCCAGTCTTCTAAGATCAGGAGATTGAAGATGAAGGATTTTTTTATCACAGATTATTTGGAACTAGGCTTCTTTCTGCTTGATCAGCAAGTTGCTACTTACCAGTTCTGAGCTGATGCTTTGTTTAGTCTTGGCATCCACCTGAGGTATGTGAGCTTTCATTTGGACTTTAATATAACATTTTTCTCCTCCAGCAAAACGAATTCCAGTGATGCCCTAACAACAACAACAACAATAAAAATCTTTGGTGGCTGGTTACCTATAATTAGGTACCTCTTAGCATGCCATTGATCCTCTATCTTCTTCAACTCTGAGTTCAGATACCACCTCCATGAAGCCTTTCTAGAACCCCATTAGCTGGGAGTTCTCCTTCCCCTTTTGAATCCTATAGCACATTGTATCATTAATTTTGCATTTATGACATATAACTGGTTTACTGTTTATTATGTGTGTCATCTCTTTAACCTCTGAGGAGCAAGGCCCATGTCTCAGACTTGCATCCCACATGAGGACTAAAGAACAAAGAAGTCAACATAATTGAAGACTGGTTTGTTAACTGTCTTTATAGATCTTTCCAAAGGGCTTTGAGATAAAAGAGTAAATAAATTATTAGTAATGATCTAAGACCAGGGAGCTAACGCTTTCCCAAGAGCTTTGATGTCTTGTCTCCGCATCCTCTTGTCCCAGTGACTTGACTTGGTCTGTTTCCTAACTTCAGGAATTACATCAGTAACAAAGCTCACAGCTCCAGAGTCCATAGCAGTGGTTAAGTCACTGTAACTGCCCTTTCAAGTTCAGTGGGTTAGTCTGTATACTTAGTTGAAGGTGGTGGATTACAGCACTTTAGGTTTATTGTGATGTTTTGTTTTCATGGCTAAAAACAAGTTTCCTAGCTTAGAACAGAATTAAAAAATTCCAAGTGGTTAAGGAAAGCTAAAATGAGATTATTCCCTACGTCACAGGTTATGAGCAAGGTACTTTTCAGACTTTAAGTTCAAGAATGTGACCTTCTTTTGTCTTTTTGAATAAATGAATGAAAAGCATTTGTTAAGCAATTACCTTGTACCAAATGCTGGGGCTACAGATACAAAATCCGTATGGTTCCTGCCCTTAAGGAATTTAAAATTTCTAAGGCAGACAGTTTAATACCTATAGGGGAGAGATGAACTAGGAGAGATGCATTGATTTGGGAAGTAATAGGAACAGTGAATAGAAAGCTGGTAGAGCTAAAAGACTTTCCAGTAGCAAGAACAGTATTTATTTCGTTATATTTCCAGAGAAAGTGATTTCAAGAAAGGGTTGAAAGCTGAGGAGCAAATCCTGCTCCATAACCTCAGGAAGTCTCATAAACTTTCCAGGCCTCCATTCATTGTCAAAATGAGGGGTTAAACCAGCTAGCCTCTGAGACCCCTTGATGCCCTGTGATTTTGAAGATGGTCCAGGTAGAAGAGACCAATGAGAGTGACTTTATACTCACTCTTCCTGTCCTTTCTCTCTTCCTTTTGATCAAAGAGAAAGGTCCTGGGAACCCCAAAAAGGTATACTTTCTAGGACCTTGAGGTCTAAGATGATGGAGCCCAGACTACAACCATGTTGTTTTATTACTTCAAGGAAGGTGTGGGTTACTCCCTCCACTGATGACTCTTGAAACCCCTTTATCACTTACTTGGTCTTTGAGAATGTAGCTCAAAAAATTGATCAACCTGACACCTTCCTGGTGATGAGTGTTTTCCACTTAGCCAGGCTCATCTTTTAGACCACAGCTCATAGCCATTAAAGCCCTTTGGTCTGGTAAGACCTCAAGAGCTTTGTTCTGTTAGCATAGTCTTTGAAGACCTAGAATCACAGCCATAATAAAGTGGTCTGTGTTTAGGGAACTCACTACAGGGTGAAGGAACCCCTAAGTCTAAATTGTGGGCCACATTTAATAAACTAGGAAAGTTATGAATTATTTATATAGGACCTGTGAAGATGATGCCAGTCTGTAACATGAACAACATTATGAAGAATGATTTTTTGCTTTCTGTAGAGTAGGGAAAGTATACTTCCACTATAGTTCATCTAGAATAGAGATTTTATGTTGCTCCCCCAGTTTCAAGTCTCAGTGGCCTTTGTGTACAGAGAGGAGAGAGATAAAGCACTAGGTATATAACCAGTGATGGGGGAAACCAAGGGTGGATACTATGAGTTAGGTCTTGTGGTCTACACTGTGTAGAAAGTACTGAAAGAAAACAATCCATAGAGGATGCCTATGGAAAAGAAAGGTTTTCTTCCCTCTTGTACCTCTCCTCTTCTCTCTCTTTTCTCACTTCTCTGTACTATTCCTACCTCCCCTTCAATCCATGCAGAGATTTTAAGCAAGCAGGAATATTAAGGTGGTAAAACAAAGGGAGCTAGAAGAAGCAAAATTACATCAATCACTCCTCCAGTTTATCAGACAAGTGCCTGGAAACAGAATGAAGAGAAAATAAAAAGCTGCTTTTAGTTGCATTACATGATGACTCCACTGAGCTAATTCTTTGATAATTGGAGAAGTCAGCCAGGTAACAGCATCAGCGGTGGAAGGCTTAAAAAAAAAAAGGAACCACACCATCTGATTCATGCTTTTTTAAAGACCTAGGCTTATGGCCTAAGCCGATGACAGATTCTCTCCATAAAAATATATCTACTGCTTGGATTGTGTATATGGAATGCTGCTTCTGCCTGAACTGGAAGAATCCAAAAGGAGTGTATCATTAAATCTTTGAAATGAGTCAAATCTACTCACATTCTGGAAATCATTAACTTCAATTGCTTCTTCAGCTCCGCTTCCTATTTTAAAGGTCTCCAGGTTGTTCCCAGCATCTATTTCCATTGATCCCTCCTGTATTTTTCCGTTAATACTCATGGTATAATGGACATTATAAATCTGGAATTGAACATAAGGAGTTAGCGTCTTTATTTTTTTTTTTAAAGCAATCAATGGCTCTTTAGCCCTTCAATATACAATATGACTCATTTTTTCCAAGGCCCCTAACATCTGTCATTAATAGTTATACATATATTTATGATAGGACCTCATCCACATTAATCCCTCAATCAGTTCTTTAAAAACCTAGAATGTCTTTTGTTCTGTCCCCTTCCAGCTGAATGGAAAGTGGTATTGGCAGGATGCCCAGGGGGAATGTGCTGTATTGGGGAAAACCAGTGTATATTAGCAGTAGTGGCTTAATCAAGAATAGGTTTTAATTAAGTAATACAGAGACAGGGTTAACAAATGTTGCTTGTTGAGGTGTTTTATAGAATCACAATCCTATATAGCTTGTTATACAGAATACATAGAATTTTACAGAGGCTTAGAGCTTGTTAAATAGCCACATTTGTTTTAAGCAAGGTCAATCTTCATGTCTGTATTAGACCGGTACAGAGAATATCTCATTATAATGAACTCCCAAGGCATTCAGATTGTGTTATGTGTCATTTTGTTACAATAGAACTAGCAATCACATTCATCCCATTTTTGCAGACAAAATTGGTGCCCAGACTCTTCTTTGATGAATTAGGAAGTATCATAAAGAAAATGTTCCTGGGTCTTCTTGTGTGTTTAATTTTTTTTTTTTTTTTACTTAGTGATTTGAAGCAGCATGCTGTATCAGAGCAAGTATTAAATTAGGAGTCAGATGCACCTAGGATCAAATCCCAGCTCTGCCATTTGATACCCATGTGACCTTGGGCACTGTGCTCTGGACCCACATTTATTAATATGGTTTATGTCAATGGCTTGGATTTTAAAGGAGGCTAGAGCAAGAAGGGAGAAGACAACCACCCTGACCACCTCCACAGGTGAATTAAGTGCCTATTATGTAAAAGGTATTGGGGAATACAAAGGCAAAAATGAAACAATCCTTGCCCTTAACGACCCTACGTTATTCATTATCTGGAGCGCTAAAGGTATAGTAAGGGAATTCATTGAGACTTTAATCCCAGTGCTCTTGACCTGGGGTGCATGAATTTATTAGAGTCCTTATATTTCAATAGCATGGTCTCTTTTGTAATCCCATGTATTTTATGTACTTAAATACATTATTCTGAGAAGGGGTCCATAGGCTTCACCAGGCTACTAAAGGAGGGTAATCCCTGTTTTAATCGGTAATCTACTTTGGTTTAACTAAAATTTGAATGGGTGAGTGCAGGGTACCTTTTTTTTTTTTTGGTCTGGGTGGTCTCAACACAAACATTTCTCATTCCCACTCCACTGTTGGTCCCCCACACACTCCTCACTTCTCCAGGTGAGCTTTGGCTCTTTTCATTTGCTGAGTGAACACTTACTGGTGCTTGGATAAATAACAACATGAGAATGAGATGAGAGGTATTAGTAATCATTATAAAAACACAGGATGACAAGGAGGCACAGTATGGCTTAATGGATAGAGAGCTGGCCTCTGAGTGTAGCAGCCCTGGGTTATAGTCCTGCTTTCGACATATACTGGGTTGAGTGATGCTGGGGCCCCTAGAAACTCAAATTGCTGAACAGTTCTGCTTATCTGCTTTGATAGCAAAAGTTTCTCCATGTGGGGTTCTCTACACTAAAATAACAATTAGAGATCAGATCAGTGAAAATGATAGAACATCTGAATAGCTTTAGAGTTTGCATACATTATCTTGTTTGAGCTATGCTGTTTTAGAGACAAACTGCTGAGTCCAGTATGAATAGCAGTTGTTAATGGAGCACGATGGGTTGGGCTATAAAAACATAGTATTGGGCTCCAGTGGGGTCCCTGGACTCCAGAACAGCTCTGCAAAAACTATTCACATTGTTAGAAACTAAAGACCATTGCTACTTAAGGTCAATGAATTGTCTTGTTTGCCTCAATACTAGTGTCTTTCAAAATGCAAATAGGTGCTTTTAGCAAAGCATATACAATACAGCATTGATTTGATTGCTGTAACCAAGGAGATCACTTAAAAAAAATCAGACTGTGAAGAAAGGACCTAAACATATTATCTGTTGCTACTATTGTTACATGGGGTAGAGTAGCCTGATGTTTCATATCCAGAGGATTGCCACTTTTTCAGTTTTGCCCACTTTTTATAGCTTATTTCAGGATGCACAAGTCCATATTTGAGACCAATCACTGGTTATTTAGCACCCAAAGCACCATTTAATCCAAACTAAAATGACATAAGCCTAGGAAACATCCATATGAAATGGACCCTAGCTGAATTATACTCAACTTTGATTTATCCATGCCATTAGAAGGGAGCAGTGGCATGGATAATCTTTTAAATTTTAGAATGTCTTTTAAAACAGTAAATGTACCTTCCCAATTAAGCTTTGTTCCCAATTAAGACTGTCAAAATTAATTTATGTTAATAGGAAACAAACTTGAAACTAAAAAATTTTTGTGAATAGACATAGTAGACAGTTGTCTCTCTATACATATAAATCATTCAACAAGTTGTCATAAAGTGCCTACTATGTGCCAGACATTGGAGATACAAAGACAAAAAAAATTAGGAGTCCTGACCTGCCAAGAATTTACGTTTCATGAGGAAATGGGGAGCTCCCTCCTCCAACAAGTACAGATAAGCAATACAAAGCACAAAGTAATTGGGTGGAACTTCGAGAGTGAGCGATGGAGGGATCTGGAAAGACCTTGTTTGTGTAAGTGACCAGAGCTGAGTCTTGAAGGGACCAGGGAATTCCAAGAGGCAGGAATGAAGAAGGGGAGAGCACTTGAGGCTGGAGGGATAGCTTATGCAGTGGCCAAAACATGGGAAAGGGAATATAGGGAGCATCAGGGAGGCCAGTTTAACTTGAATGTGGAGTGGACAGTGAGATCCTGGAAAGATGAATTGGAGTCAGATTGTGCAGGGCTTCAAAGGCCAAAGTAGAGAGTTAGTGTCATGTCCTAGAAACAGTAAGAGAGCTTGGAGAACCTCGTAAACATGAGTATGATATTTCAGGCCTGTGCTTTAGGAATATCAATTTGGCAGCAGTATGGAGGGTGGATTGGAAAGGGTAGAGAAACTAGATACAGGGAACCAAGTAGGAAGCTATTGCAGTTGTCCAAGAATAAGGTAGTGAGGGTTCGATTTAGGATGATAGCTTCGTGAGTAGAGAGAAAGGGGTGAATCCAAGGATTGTGGAGATTGAAAATGGGCATTTGCCTCTACTCGATATTTTGTTCAAAATCTTTCATATCTATATAATGTACATTTGCAAGTATTTAAGATTCCAGTGAGCATTTTGCAGAAATAACATAAGAATACACAATAATTCTCTTTATGATTCTGCTGGTCTGGAAAACGCTAAAAGTAGCTTTTATTGTTGTCAGTTGTGTGCTTCACTATTCCTGGATATTGTTAGCATTCTCTTCGTGAAACAAAACCAATCAACTTGTGATGAAACAAGACATGAATAGGCTTTGCTTATTGCATATGATCCTTTATCCTCTCCTTTTAGAATCTTGTGAATTAGAAATGTTTTTCTTAAATAATTAAGCATTGAGTGGCATAATTAGTTTTAATACATAGCACAGCCCAACTACATAAAATTCAGTTATTTTTATCATGATATGACAATGAGACTTGGGATATTTATTTCTTTACTCTTTTCATCTAAAAGTATGAATTTGTAGTCAAATACCATAAAGCTTTCCAAAGGGGAGACAATCTAAACACTCAGTGTTTGGTAGAGATTTAAGCATTACAATTCATTCCTTTGTCCAAAAGTGGTGCTTTAAAATGGGAGCATATGGCCCAGTTTTTACATTTAAAATATAAATACACACTAAAAACTACCATTCTCATCTTACAGAATAATGCTTTTGAATTTAATGTGGCCCCTATAACAGATTCGATGATATCTAGCATGCTTGCTTATCTGCATTAGGCCATGGAGTTAAGAATATAAATCGTTCAATGTCTGTAGAAAATGATATGAGGTGCAAAATGGCTGGATTGCTTTCCACACCGTTTTCTCTGAGTACTGGAATTAGCTCATGTTTTGAAATCCCCTGAGAAGGAGAGGAAGAAAAAGGAAATAGAGAGGGATCAAGAGAAGAGGAGGGTATGAAAGAGGGGAATAGAGGGCTGAAAAATCTGTGTGGAGAATGAGTAAGAAACAGTCCTTTGTGTGCGTTGGGGATGGGGATGGATTCTCTCTCCCTCTCCCCCCCCCCACTAGAAATAAGCTCACCTTAAACTTTGTCCAGTAGTCATCGAGATAAAATACTCTTTTTACATGGGCAAACAAAATTCTTGCCCTTTATAATACACATTGGAACTCTTCCAAGCAAAGTTTGAAATTATTTTGTTTCTTGGACTCTTGCGAAAATAAATATTTGTATACAAATTAAGTAGGGAGGCAGTTCAGTGGAACATTTATTATAAGACCAAAGGAAGAATTGATTTTTAAATATTATTTAATATCTTTAAGGACCCTCCGTTTTCTTCCTGCACTTCTGTTGAGGGGGAAGGGGAAGTTGCTGTAGAGGTCAAATGGAACTGCCTTGAAATGTTAAGTTCATTCCAGCACCTGATTCTGGCTGACTCCCTTCAAAGACACTTGGAGCAGTCAGCCAATATTTGGAACGTTCATTTCTTCACAGTAGACTTACCCCCCTTAGCATCACAATCCTTCAGAGCTAGGAAAGTCAGAACCCTTTAGAACTCAGAGATCTGGTCCCAAACCCATCATTTTTACAGATAAGCAAAGAGCCCCAGAGCAAACAGGTCACTTGCAGAAGGTCATACAGCTGATGAATCTGAGAGCCTAGATCTTAGGGCAGCCCTCTTTCCATCACATTAATTTCTTCTGCACTTCTTTTAATATTCATGAATTTCCCCTAAGACCATAAAACTCTTCTCCATCGGAATCTGACTAAGTCGGGGAGCTGTGACCGTCGTGCGAACCCCTCCTCCTGGGGCGGTCTGGGGGCGTGGCTGAGCCAGGGTCCGGACCTCCCCCGTCCCCTGCCCGCTGCTCACCACCTCCAGCTCCCTGGGATCCCGGCCCACCTGGCGCACCTGGCGCACCAGGGGGACCTGGAGCAAGAAAGAGTCGGCGCCCCACTTTCCGCCGCACCCCGGAACTCACATGTTTATCATTCACCTTCCAGAAGTAAAAGGCGCCGATAGCCCCGAACAGCAGCAGCAGCGCCCCCGAGACGAGGACCACGGCTCCGACCTTGAGCAGCCGCCCGGGGCTGGAGGGTCTCCCTGCCACCGCTGTGTACGCCTGCGGAGGGGGGACAGGGACGGGCAGGGCCCAAGGGGCAGCTTCCATACTGTGCCTCGCCTGCCGGGGCTCAGCTACAGGGTCCCCACCCCACCTTTACCCCACAGGGGCTCCTCCTCCCCTTCCGTCCCCTCCCTGAGGAGGGAGATGTGGGGAAAGTTTGAGATTATCCAGGAACACGCGAGCCTCGGGAACACGCAAACTTTCCACTTGGATCTTTTGGAACCTGCGCTCCCACGCATAAAGTGTGTACACGAGTCCCGCCCCCCCCCCCCCCCCCCCATGCTCTTGTGCTATGGGTTTCGTCCGATGGCTTTCCTGTGCACCCACAGGATTCAGGGGGCCCCCTGCACATTCGACTACAGAGAGTCACAGCTCTACAGCAAGCTCCCTGCCGTCCCACACCGTGGCGTGGCTGCGTGCTCCTCTCTCAGCGCCCCGGGGCGCAGTACTCACGGGTGGGCGGCACTGCTCCACGTCCTCTGGGCCTGCTAGGGCGATGGGCACTTTGTCTGAGCTCTCTGCCATGACTGGTCAGGGACGCGTGAGGTTCCACCAGGAGTAGAGTGGAAGTGCTACTTTCCTACGGGCCCCACAGTGATGGGCATTTCAGCTCCCACCCCTCCACCACCTCCACACTTTCACACCCACTGGGCAGCCCCTCCTGGCCCAGCCCAGTTTCCCATCCCCTCCCACTGCCTTCCCTTCCTGTAACTTCCTTCCTTTTCTTGCAGCCTGAGCACTATTCCCCATACCGACGTTCAGTGGACAGTGACCCTACCGTTTGTTTCCTCTGCTTCTTCAGGGCAAGAAAGACGGTGTTCCTCCCTCTCTGCTTTGTCCAGGACTCAGAAACAGTCTTCCCCCATCTGTTTAACCCCGGTGCCTAAAACTAATTGGTGTGTGAGAGATCTGGTTATACAGAACAGCGAGGAAAGAGGGGAGAACTCGTTTCTTGGTATTTGCCCTCCTTCCAACTTCAGGAAAAGCAATTCTAGGTCTGGATTCTTTAGACAAAGAGGGCATTTTCCAAAGGGTCAGTTGTGGGTATGGACCTCGGGGGAGAGAATGAAAGATGCTTTGCTATAAGTAGAAAGAAAGCCAATGGGGAGTAGTTTTGTCCGGGTCTTTCTCTTTCATCCCTAAGAAGTCACGCCACCTGAAATCTTTAGACTACTTCTCTGAACAGATGTGTGAAGCAACATCCAAAATCGTCTCTATGATCCTTCTCCTTTGAGAGAACTTCGTGAAGGACATATATCAAAAAGTAACTGGAGCAAATAAAAAGCTTGCAATTACAGATGAGGGAGAGGTGTGCATACGCATTCCTCAGAGACACAAATGTGATGAAAAAATATGAGTCAACAAAGACCACGAAATCTACAAAATATGTCCAGAAACTAGTAAGACCTCCCCCAAAACCACCCCAACCCCTGAAACAAAGTTGGAAAAGGTAACGTTTTGTATTTTTTGAAAATACCTAATCTGACTTGGAATGCCTCAGAACAGAGGTCAACAATTGTAACTGTACATTCAATACGCCTTTATTGAACATTTTTGCTCTTCACCCTCTCCAGCAACTCCTCCTGTCTTTCCTGCCTCCTTCACGTCCCATCTAAAATCACACTTACAGTTATGGACGGAGCACTATGCTAGGTGGTGAGAGGACTACTAGGCAAATAGGACGCAACTCTAAAGGAACATAATTTGGTAGAGGAGATAAAACTCTTAGCAAAGGACAAATAATGACATCACCCATTACGTGGAAAGGTTGAGGAGGGGGTCATCATTTTCAGCAGGGAAAACTTCATACTGGGAAGGAACATTTGAACTGAACCTTGAAAGACAGATTGATTTTAATAGGATGAGAAATAGAGGTGAGGAGATTCCAGAGAGAGGGACAACAAGATCAAAGAAAGACACAGGCAGGCCATGTGTGTTTGAAAACTAAGTCATATCTTCAACTCAACATATCCAAAACTGAATTCTCCCCCACCCCCATCCCCATCTACCCCTCTTACTGACTTCTCTATTACTTTTCAGGGCAACACCATCTTTCTAGTCACTGGCTTGCATTCTCTTCCCCTCACAGTCTCTCACCCCTGTAGCCAATGTGTTTCCAAGTTCAGAATATTCTACTTCTCAACGTATCTTTTATACACACCCTTCTCTCCTATGATACTTATACCACCCTCTTTCAGACCCTCATTATATAGATTGTTACAATAACCTTCTGGTCCGTCTCTCTAATTCAAGGCTCTCCCCACTGCAGTCTCTTTTCCTTTCAGCTGTCAAAGTGATCATAAAAGTACAGGTGTAACCATGTTACATACACCTTTCCTCCCATTCAATAAACTCCAGCGGCTGTCTGTTACCTCCAGAATCAAATATAATATTCTCTGTTTAGCTTTTAAAATCTTTCATAACCAGCATCTTTCCAACCTGGCCAGTCTTCTTACACTTTCCTGTCCTCCAAGTGCGATGTAATCCAATGATGCTGGCCTCCCGCCAGTCTTTGAACAAGACACAACTCTTGCGTATTTTCACTGGTTAACCCCCCTGCCTGGAATGCTTACCTTCCTAAGCTCCTCCTTTTGTCTTCTCTGGCTTCCTTCAAGTCCCATCTAAATAAAATCTTACCTGCAAAAAAAAACCTTTCTCAGTTCCCTTTAATGCTATGCCTTTCCTCTGATATTATCTCCAATGTACCAGTATATATCTTGGATGTACATAGTTGTTTGCCTGTTCTCTCCCCCATTACATTTTGAGCAAGGGATTATTTTTGCCTTTCTTTGTGCCTCCAATGCTTAGAATAGAAAGGATGGGTCCCTAGTATGTAGTAAGGGCTTAATAAATGGTTGTTGACCACCTCCAGATAGAGGTGAGAAACTCAGACTTCATTTTAAAGCCTTTTGTGTGTGTGTGTGTGTGTGTGTGTGTGTGTGTGTGTAGGTGGTAGTGAGGGGGGAATATGGCCAATTGGGGTATTTGTTTTCCTATACATGTTTGTAAAAGGTTTTGTTTTTCTTGTTTTCTCAAGTGTGTGTGTGTGGGGGGGGGGGGGGGGGAAGAAGTGGAATTGAGAGAATATGGACCTAAAAATAAAATAGATTTTTTTTAAAAAACAAAATAAATGCTTTGGTTGACTTGAATTGACTTGAGTCATCAGGACTAGCTGCAAAACAGGAGTCACATAGTGGAGTTGTGGGAAATAAGCCTGGAAAGCAGACAATGTCTAGATTGTAGGAGGTCCTTGAATACCAGGCTGAGGAGTTTGGGTTATGTTTGGTAAGCAATGGGGAACCTGCCAGGCCTAGAGGCCTGTGTGGGCTACCTGAGTCTTCTTACCTCACCTCCGAGGTCTTCGGTTGGCCAAAACTGGATGCTCATATGAGAGAAAGGACGTTCCAGAGTCGAACAAGGGTTGAGCTTTATTTCAGGGTCTAGTTACAAGTGCAGGGGGGTCTTCCTTAGGAGGAAGAGGGGGAGATTTCCTAAGGAGGCTAAGATCTTAAGGGATTGGAAGTAGAAGTACAAGCGGGGAGAGAGGGGTAGGGGAGAGAGGAAAGAAGAAAGCGGAGCCTACTGTCCTCTTGGCTCCTCATGTGCTAAGAGAGCTTTCAGGCTTCCTCAATCCTACTTAACCTTCAGCCACACAGTTTGCATCTCAATACCGTGCTGTTAGATAACAATAGTGTGCCCAGATCCGGGACCATCTCGAGGGCGGGGAGATCTCTCTCCCATCACGTTTCTCACGGGAAGAGGTGGAATTACTCGAGATAGCTCGGTTCACCTCTATTCCCTGCCGTTTCCTGGGAGGGTCTCGTGAGAGCTCTAAGATTTAGAAGCTCCCACCTTTACCCGCCTGAGACTGTCCACACGGAATTGAGCTTCCAATCCCAACAGGAACCATTCAAGGTTTCCGAGCAGGGTAGTGATATCAAAGGGGATAACATGTAAAATGCTTTCCAAACTTTAAAAAACTATATAAATGCTAGCTATTATTGTTGTTATCACAACCAAGAGGCACTTTAGGAAGATTAGGTTGGAGGTATTATGGCATAATGGAAAGTGCCCAGGATAGAGGTAAGAAGACTGGACTCCCCTCCCACCCCAGCTCTGCTTCCTTTATTAGTCAGTTGACCTTGGGCAAGTCACTTCTTAATATCTCAGTTTCTCTAATTGTAAAAGGTGTGTGTGTATGTGTGCACACGCGTGAGTGTGCCAGATGAATTGTGAATTGGAATGGATGAATGGGTAAAGACAGAATCAGGTGGCTACTACAATAAACCAGGCATGACATGAAAAAGTGGTAATAGTCAATTAGTCAGCCAGTCAGCAAGCATTTATAAATAATCTACTATGTGCTAAGAGGATGCAAAGAACTGATGATACAAAGAAAAGCAAAAGCACCATCCTTTTCCTCAAGTAGCTGACCTCTTAATGGTAGAGACAACAATGCAATTAATTAATAATATTTTCTTTGTGGTTGTTCAATCATTCGGTCATGTCCAACTCTTCATGGACTATAGCATGCTAGGTCCTCTGATCCTTCATTCTCTAAGTCTGTCCAGTCTCATGTTTGTTGCTTCCTTGACACTATCTATCCATCTCATCCTCTACTGTCCCTTTTTCCTTTTGCCTTCAATCTTTCCCAGCGTCAGGCTCTTTTCCTATCTGTGGCCAAAATATTTAATGATGATAGGTAACATTTATATAGTGCTTACCATGTTCCAGACATTGTGCTAAGCCTTTCACAATTATGATTTCATTTGATCCTCACAACCAGCCTGGAAAATAAGTGCCATTATTATCCTCATTTCATGGATGAGGAAACTTAGGCAAACAGAAGTTAAGTGATTTGCCTAGTAAATTTCTGAGGTCAAGTTTGAACTCAGGTTTTCCTGACTCCAGGCCTATTAGCTTCCCCTACAAGCTATATGCAGATAAATGTAAGCCAATCTTATACAGAAGGTGTTAAAGAGGTGAACAAAAGAAGGACTCCTGAAAAAGTGGAGATTTGAGCTGACTCTTGAAGATAATTAGGGAAAACTATAAAGCTGAGGTGAGAAAGTCAAATATTCTAGCCAGGGTAAATAAACAGGGTCTCCAGGTGGAATGTCATGTGAGACTCAAAGCAAGTAGACAAGTGTGCCTTCACTGCAAAAAGGAATAAAGCACAAGAATACAGTCCAGGGAAGAAGGGACCAGGGGGTAAAAGGTTTTAATTGTCAAGCAGATGATTTCATATTTGATCTTGAGGTAATAGGGAACCAGCCACTGAAGTTTATTGAGTGGAGCCTGTGACACATTCAAGACCTTCATTTTAGGAAAATTATTTGGGCACCTCAGTGGTAGATAGTCAGGATGGAATGGAAGGGATGAGCCAGATGAAAGAGGAAGCAAGAAAGGATGAATGAAATTTGAGGATGGATTGGATTTGGGTGTATGTTACAGTGTGGTGGTCAGGAGGGGAGGGACTTACAGTGAGAGGAATGGAAGGAGGAGCTCAAGACCATTCTAAAGTCTAGAGCCTGCAAGACAAGAAGAATCATGATGGTGTCCAAAGAAATAAAGAAATTGGGAGGTAGAATTGATTTTAAAGGGAAGATGATTTAATCCCAGAGTTGTAACTGAACAGAACTTATGGCCATCTGTGTAGTCCGGCTCATACAAGAATTCTCTCTTTATTGCACAAGTGGCTGTCCAGCTTTTGCTTGAAGACTTCCAATGAGGGGGAACTCATCAGGTCCCAAGGCAACCTATTCCACTTTTGGATAGATTCAATTGCTAGAAAATTTTCCTTTTCACCAAGCCTAATTTTGAGACAGCTAGCCCAATAGAGTGCTGGGCCTGGAGTCAGGGAAGATCTGACCTACTTTTGTGACTCTGGAGAAGTCACTTGACCTCTGTTTGCCTCAGTTTTATCATCTATAAAATGGGGATAATAAAAGCATCTACCTCCCAGGGTTGTAAAGGTCAAATGAGATAGTCATTGTAAAGGGCTTAGCACAGTGCCAGGCACATAGCACTCTATACATATTTGCTGTTTCGTAACTTCCACCCAGAAACGAAGCAGAACAAGTATCCCTTCTCCAACTGACAGCCATTCAAATACTTGAAGATGGCTAGGAGATTCTCCCTAAATCTTTCATTCTCCCAGCTAAAAACTCCAAGTCCTTCTGTGGATCTTTGGAGGACATGCTCTTAAGCTTCCCATGGTATCTTAATCTTCTCCTAATTTGTGGTGCCTGGAATAAAGCATAATTCTCCACATTGAAGCTGGCCAGTGCAACTTATTTCTATCAAGCCAACATTTATTTTGTAGAGTGTGGATGGGTGTAAGGGGTGATGTGTGTGTGTGTGTGTGTGTGTGTATGTGTGTGTGTATGTGTGTATGGAGTGTTTAGTCAAAACTACACTTTCATCCACTTAGGCAACTCTTCCTGGTGTGGAAATTCCTTCTACCATTACAGAGGGGCAACCACTCCAATTTCTAGTCTGAGAATTACCTGGAATACTGAGATTAATTGACTTGCCCTGGTTCCCTCAGTCAGCATGTACTGGGTCTTCTTGACCCCAGGATTGGCTCTCCAGGCACTACAGTATGACTGCCTCTTTTGAGACAGAGATAAATATGTCCATGCCTTCTTGGTGCTTGACAACCAATCATGGACATTTTGTTGAGGTACAGGGATGAGGATGTCTACAGAAGAAAAGCGTGATACAGTCAAGTGTTGAAGAAAATGAAATTCTGATTCTGGAAGGGTTAGGAAATGCCACTGGTCCTTGAAGCCTACCCAAATAATTTTCAGACTAGTATCCTGGCTTGATTGGCAGGGTTTAAGGGGTGAAATGGAACAGGAACTTGGGCTTTTTATCTGGTAGACTGTGTTACTCAAGCAAATATAAGGCTGGACTAGTTAAATTGATAAAAGACATCTGTGTTTTGGAAAAGTAATTTGTTTTTATTTTTTCATGTGTTTTATTTTCTTCTTAGTTTCCCAGTTACTTTTTGGGAAAAAAAAATCCTGAAAAAGTTCCTTCTGAAAAATTTCTCTGTTGTTTTGGCTGACCTAAGAGGGCAAAGGGATTTGTCCAAGTATGGCATAGTCTAAAGCTAAGAGAACTAGGCAGAGTTCCCAGACGCCAACCCTGGGTACTGTGGGGGAAGCTGAGACAGATAAAGAGGTAAAAATGCAGAAATGGGGAGACAACTATGTTTTTTAACATAGTAGATGCTTGATAAAAAAATTTTTTGAATTGCCAAATGGATGAATGCAAAATCTGCTATTTATCCACAGTTTAATAATCCAGGGCATTGGGAAAGATTATTCAGGAGTGTCTAGAGGTTGTTTATGTCAGAATAATCGTGATCTGAACCCATGTATTGCAATTCGGACTGGGTTTTCATTAGCGTAGCTCATCTGGTTAATTGTGTAACCCGTTCAAATGTAACCTTCATCATTTCTAATCACTATGATCTCCAGGGAAAGAGGGCCAGTCTGATAATTTTCATGCCCTTGTAAGAATGCTGCCAGGTTTTCTTTGTCCAAGTTCACCCTGACACTGCTGTCTGTCAACTGCAGCATGCTTCCTCCTCTGAGAAATACTACGTTAGCTCCTATCAGTTCTAGTGTAAGTGGAGTGGGAACGGTACCTGCAGCTGACTAGCCTGCTTCTTCTCCTTCTTTTTTTACTGGAAAGAATAAAAATAGGAGTAGAGAAATATGAGGATAGAGAATCATTATAAGGGGCTATTAGACCTTTCTCCTCTTTATTATTACTGAATATTTATTGAGTGCCAACCCACAGGGTACTAAGCAAGGAGATAGGATGCCTGCATAGTAAGTTAATCCATATGCATACACAATGGCCCCAATTGCCTTGCCATAGAGAGCTGCATGGACTGTGCCCTTAAAATACATCATTTGGGCAGCTGCCAAAAGGCTGATTTATCCCAGCTGGCTAGAAACAATCCCGAGATCATCAACGCTCTTGTTAATTGGAAGAGGAGGGCAGAGGAATCAAGACATTCCTGGGCACCAAGTATTCATTAGCCACCTGGTCTTCCTAAATTACGGTCCTGGTATCATTTTCTCAGTGCTTAGACAAAAATTTTAATATTTGGAATGTATTAATAACGCTGAACATGTCATTTTCAAAATAAGCAATGCCCTTCTGGACTCATTTGAGAACACAGCCCAGAGAGGGGGTGAATTCTGCAGAGATTTTGGAGGGCCAGGGGAAATTGGCAGTTTGTAGTAACCCCTGTAAATTTATTCCCAACAGGAAACACAAACAGATGCAATTTATCTGAATATGTTTTTGGTGCTTAGTGATTCTAGTCAACAAGCTTCAGGCTCCATTAAAATGTAATCTCCTTGTAGGTAGGTATTGTTCCATTGTACTTGTATCCCCAGTGTCTAATGCAGTGCCTGGTATGTGGCAGTTACTTAATAAATGTTGATAGCTGAATTGGCCTAGCATTTGTTCCCCTTCCCCACCCCACTCTCAATAAAATGTGAGCACCTTGTGTTCCATTGACTCAGAAGTCTTCTCTGTCTTTCAAGGAGAGATAGTAAGTTATTTCTGCATTGAAGGATTAAGGTCTAATAGTATCCTGATATGTTTTCCTCACTGAGTACTTGAATTTTAATAAGGATTCTGTCCTCAAGATATACTACTTTGACTAGAAGCGATGAATCTATCATGCTAGAATTATAGGTACCATGTTAGGTTAAGGGAGGTGGTATTCTAGGGCACCTTGAAATTATACAGAGACCCTTGCATAACCCTTGAACATACAAGACCTCAGTTCAATCTTGCCTTATATACTTACTAGCTATATGACGCTGGGTGGTTCACATAACCTCTTATATCTCAATTCCATCTGTAAAATGGGTATAATAATAGCACCTATCTCCCAGGGTTATTGTTTGGATAAATTAAAATAATATTTGTAAGTGTTGTTCTTCAGTCATTTTCAGTCATGTCTGACTCTTTGTGACCCCTTTCTTGGGATTTTCTTGGCAGAGATATTAGAGTGGTATGCCATTTTCTTTTCCAGTTCATTTTACAGATAAGGCAAATAGGATAAATGACTTGCCTAGGGTCATACAGCTTGTAAGTGTCTGAGGTTGGATTTACACTTAGGTCTTCCTGTCTCCATGCCTGGCTCTCTATCTGCCTAGCATCCCTTTTTTTGTCCACTATTTGTAAAATACTTTACAAATCTTATGACAAACTTTAAAGTGCTACATAAATGCTAATTATGATGATGATGGAGTGACTTTCTCACGGCCACATTGTGTTCGGCTTTTGTTGCCAAAGAAGACCACGCCATCAGAGAAATGATGACGTGACTTGCACTTGACTTTGTTTTGAGTGAGGGAGGGCTGTGCAGGTCACCAGCCTCACTTCTCCTCCAGAGCCATCATGATTACATAGCTGGCAAATGTCAGAGGCATGAACTGAATCTGGGTCTTCTAGTCCAAGTCTGGTGTTCCATCTACTACACCATCTTGATGATGTAATAGGAGGATGTAGGTCCTGTACTAGATAATAATAACTGACATGTCTATAGCACTTACTATGTGCCAGTCACTATACTAAGCACTTCAGAATTACTATCTCATTTGATCTAAAAGTCCTAGAATTTTATGAAGATTTTCATGACTCTTGACCAGAGCTTGACCTAGGGCATGATGATGGGACCTTTGCTCCAGGGTAGAAAACTTGACAAGTCATCACTGTTAGCCTGTTAAGGAAAAAGAGGGGCTGGAGCTAGAGAAAGGATGATGAGAGTCTGGTCAGAATTGGCCTCTCCCACATGGAGAACAGAGCATTGACTTTGGCATTGGTACTATTTGGTAGGGTGGAAGGGAGGCTCCGTCTTGACCAAGAAGTCTGTCCTTTGTTGCAAACTTCAGTGTCTTTAAAGGCTGAGGATACAGAGGAAAGAGTGCTGGACTTGGAACAGCACCCAGGAAGGGAGACAGCATCTCTGGGAAAGGCCCTGTCTCCCTCATCCAGGAGAACTCTTCATTGTATGGAAATTTTGCCCTATAATATCAAAACTCCAAATTATGACTTTATTTTGGAACAATTTCCTTACTTAACAGCCTACTGTCTTCCCTGGCTTCTGTTGAGTCCCAATTAAAATCCTCCTGTCTTTTACAAGAAGTCTGTCCCTAGATTGCCCTAGGAACTCTAATGCCTTCCGTCTGTTGATTATTTCCTTACATTTCAGTTGTTTTTCAGTCTTGTCCAAACTCTTTGTGATCCCATTTGGTATTTTCTTGGAAAAGATACCGGAGTGGTTTGCCATTTCCTTCTCCAGCTTATTTTTACAGATGAGAAAACTGAGGCAAACAGGGTTAAGTGACTTGCCCAAGGTCACACAGCTACTAAGTATCTGAGGCTAGATTTTAGGTCACAAAGATAACTGTTCCTGACTTCAAGCCTGACACTCTACCCACTGTGCCACTTAGCTGCTCCATAGCTTATTTGGATTTATTTGTTTGCATATCGTCTCCTCCATTAGACTAAGCTCCCTGAGAATAGGGATTTTTTTTGTCTCTTTTTTAATCTCTAGTGCTTACCACAATGTCTGTCACATAGTAAGCACTTAATAAATGTTTATTAATTGACTGATTGGTCAGAGTATTCTGATCAAAGTCAATGTTCACAAGAAGAAAAATAATTAGTAACTGCCTCTCCTGGCCCGGAACTTCAGGAAAGCTCCAACATGTTTCACTTCACTCTTAGGACATCTCCACCACAACCTCACAAGCTATTTTGTCCCTATGCTTTTCCTTTCCCTTCTCCTCCTCATAACCCTCTCCCCTTCCCAGTTCTGTAACTAGGAACAAATTAACTCTGACACTGTTCCTGGATGGGAAGTGTCAACCTATTCCTCTAGAGGTCCATCAGATGGACCTTCAGCTATCAGGACCAAAATGCCCCTTTCTGGTCTCCATTCTCCAATTATGTGTTATCACTTCCTATTAGAAGATAAACTCTTCTTTTTGTTGTTGTTTAATTGTTTTTCAGCTGTATCCAACTCTTCCTGACCCCATTTAGAGTTTTCTTGGCAAAGATACTGAAGTGGTTTGTCATTTCCTTCTCCAGCTCAGATTGCAGATGAGAAAACTGAGGCAAACAGGATGAAGTGACTTGCCCAGGGTCACACAGCTAGTAAGTGTCTGAGGCCAGATTTGAACTCAGGAAGATGTCTTCCTGACTCCAGGTCCAGCACTCTATCCACTGCGCCATCTAGCTGCCCCATAAACTCTTCGGGGCAGGGACTGTCTTTGCTTTTGTATTTGTATTCTCAGTGCTTAGTACAGTGGTTGGAACATAACAAGCATATAGCAAATGATTTATTATTCATTTCTAAAGAAAATATTTCTTTAGACAGTACACTACTGGATAAACAAGATTTCCATATTATGGTCATATTAATATTCAGCCCTCCCATTTCTTCTTCTTCTTTTTTTTTTTTTTTTTTATTAATTTTTTTATTTTTTTAATGTTTAACAATCACTGCCATACAATTGCGATTTTATCCCTCCCCACCCACCCCCCACTACCTCCCTCCCTCCCCACGACTGCATACAATTCTGTATAGATTCTACATATACTTTCCTATTGAGTATATTTTCACTATAGTCATGCTGTGTAGTCAGACTAAGATAAATGAAAGAATCCGTATAACAAATCAGAACATGATACACAAACAGATACACATACACAAACATGATCTGCTACATTATGTGAGTGACTTCCATATTTCTCTCTCTGAGTGTGGAAGGCATTTTGCCTTGAGGTCCACCATTGGGATTTTTTTTTTTTTTCAGAAGTTCTTGTGTTATTACAAAAATCTAAGTCTACCAGAAAAAACTCTCACACACTGTGGTTGTTGCTGTGCATAAAGTTCTCCTGGTTCTGCTCCTTTCACTCAGCATCAGGTCATATAAGTCCTTCCAGGCCTCTCTGAAGTCTTCTTGTTCATCATTTCTTATGGCACAATAGTACTCCATTACATTCATATACCATAATTTATTCAGCCATTCCCCAGTTGATGGACATCCCCTTGACTTCCAGTTTTTGGCAACTACATAGAGTGCTGCTATAAATATTTTTGTACATGTGGGACCCTTTCCCATTTTTATGATCTCTTGGGGATATAGTCCTAGTAGTGATATTGCTGGGTCAAAGGGTATGCACATTTTTGTAGCCCTTTGGGCATAGTTCCAAATTGCTCTCCAGAATGGTTGGATGCGCTCACAGCTCCACCAACAATGAATTAGTGTTCCAACTCTCCCACATCCTCTCCAGCATTTATCATTTTCTTGTTCTGTCATGTTTGCCAATCTTATAGGTGTGATGTGGTACCTCAGAGTTGTTTTGATTTGCATCTCTCTAACCAATAGTGATTTAGAGCATTTTTTCATATGATTATAGATAGCTTTAATTTCTTCCTCTGAAAATTGCCTGTTCATATCCTTTGACCATTTATCAATTGCCTCCCATTTCTTCTTTAAAACTGTTTACAAACAACTAATCACCCATGGCAGCAGTATTATCCATTAAGTGCCATGATAAGGCTACATTGCTCTTTCCCTGTCCTGAACAGGTGTGTGAAGGAGCGATAAAATGACACACCCGTACCAGATTAAAGAGAGTTGATGGGATTAGTGTAAGCACATGAAAGTCTGTGCAGAAGAAGTGAGTTTTAAATAGGAATTTAAAGGAGGGTATCAAGTGCATGAGAAATGGAAAACTGCTGACAACATATGCCCAGACAGAGCACAAAGCTGCAAGTTGCTGCCAATGTACAGATGGCAAAAAATACCATTTCTCCTGGGAGCAGCTGTAACAAAAACAAATAGAGCAACTCAGATTCCTAACTTCTTTTATTTAATTGGCAAAAATACACCCCTCCTCAAACATCTAAAATTTAAAAAAAAATAAATTCAGAATCTGAAAATTACCACAAATAATCCCATGTTACTCTTTCTGGCTGAATCAGACTCTTTCTGCATCTAACAGATAGCAAGCTGGCTTCCCATATCAGTGTCTACTAGATAAGGGGTTTTTTCTTAGTCAAAATACAGGCAATATTTCCTTTGACATTAGGATTCAGTATTTTTTTGGATCATGTTCTCAAAATTATTCAAATGGTAACATGGACTCTTCAACATTTTGTAACGAACCTTTTCATGGTCCTTCAGGTCAGACCACAGAGTCATAGATTTAAACCTGAGAGTTATCTAGTCCAATCCCTTCATTTTATAGAAGAAATAGCTTCAGTTTCTTCTTTTTCATTTGTCTTTAATTTTTTATAAGAGAAACTATATTGAGTCAGCACCGGTGCTTATTATTTTTTTTAAGCCAACCCTCTAAAGGTAATAAATCATTTCATTTTTCTCAAGAGTGCTATGAACATACCCAAAAATGTGGCACTCAGTAATGTGAAAATTGAACTGTGTCTTGTGAAATGCTTAAATACTGCATATGATATTTTCAGGGTCCATACTAAACCCACCAGACATTTATGGTGTCTGAAAGTTGGTTTTAAGAACTCCACCGGGCCAAGTTTTGTGGTGAAATTGGATCCCTGAAGTAAATGGGACAGAGGCTCCATTCACTGCTTTGGGGAATTTGTGTGGTAGCTGCTTACAGATTTTCTGAAAACATGGTCTCTCATTTTGAGATGAATGAAGCACTATTGTTTGGTCATAAGGAATTTTATTAGGAAAGCTGCCCTTGAAGCTGTTTTTCACTGGGCATGTGTATGGGGGTGAGGGATGCCAGGAGGTGAGCAGTCTCAGATTGTCTTGAAAAAATGAAATGATATTGGACCCCTAAATCAGTGCATACCAACGTAGAACTAACTCTGAATTACAAAATAAGAGAATGAAAATTGAGTGCCTATGGGGAGGAAGGCAATCTTTAGTGGGTGCATCTTTGTCTTTCAGATACTCATCTAGAACCCCAAGGATCTTCAAATGAAAAAGTCTGGTGCACAGCAGTCCTCAAGTGTATGAAAAAACCCCACACATTGATGGTTATAGTGTTAGTGTTTGACTCTAATATATTTATTGAGACAGGTGGTACACTGGGCTTGAAGGAAGACCTGAGTTCAAATCCTGTCTCAGAAACTTACTAACTATGGGACCTTGGATAAGTCATTTGATCTTTGCCTCAGTGTCCTCAGCTGGAATAATAAATAGCACATACCTTTCAGGGCTACTATGAGAATCAAATGAGGTAATATTTGTCCAGTGCCTGGTCCACAGTACGTGCTATGCAAATGATGATGGCCGTCTTTATTATTATGATGTCATTCCAATGTAGGCTTAGCAGGATTGTGATATGATATGGTATGTCTGAGTTGATGTGATATGTCTTAAGGCTAGGAATTGTTTAGTAGAATTAAAATTTTTAGTGTAGTAGGCAGTGACTAGGTAGACACACTAATATGCTTTGGGTGATGATGTGAATTGACCTAACCCTTTTGGAAAACCATTTGGAATCATTCGTTCATTTGACATGCATTTTTTCACTTAATTTTTTTCCAGGGAGTGTGGTAAGCACTGGTGATTGATACAAAGACAAAAACCGAAGATTTCTGACCCTCAAGGAGCCTACCTTGTGTTAGAGGAAATGTGTGTACAGATAAATAAATAAAAACATATCAAAATTTGGGGGAGCCCCTGGAGTGGATGGGATACTCGACTGAGTAAGCAGTAAACCGTTGTCTAGAACTTTGAACACATCTATCTATAAAGTAGGAACATATCCATCGGTACCTTGTTGAGAAGACAAAGATGATTCCTGATTAGATCTGAGACTAAGACTACTCCAGGACGAATTGGCTGTTTGGAAGTTGCCCCTTGGTACATCTTAGTGGATGGTGTTTAGCAACTGGGACTGCCCCCTAAAGAATTTGACTAGCTATGACTCTAAGGAAGATAGACTCTTCTTGGAGGAGTTGCTTTTTTTTGCCAGCCTATAAAACAGAGACAAATAACTCTTTGTGGGTCCCCCCCTTTCTTTTGCCTTTCCTCTTGTACCTTTCTTCCAAGGTGGAAAGGGAATTTTGTCCCATACCTTCATGGGAACCATTAATGACTATCTTAGGGCACAAGCACTTGTGCTAACCCAGAGCTGTATTCATACAACTCAGAGATGAGAGAGAGAGAGAGACATAGACAGACAGACAGACAGACAGACAGACAGATGACAGACAGACAGAGAGACAGACAGAGACAGAGAGAGACAGAGAGACAGAGAGAGATGGAGAGACAGAGTGAGAGAGACAGAAAGAGATAGAGACAGAGAGACAGAGAGAGATGGAGAGACAGAGTGAGAGAGAGAGACAGAGAGAGATAGAGACAGAGAGACAGATAGAGACAGAGAGACACAGAGACAGAGAGAGACAGCAACAGAGAGACAGAGAGAAAGAGAAAGAGACAGAGGGGCAGGGAGAACATGAAGGGAGAATATGAAGATGGCAGAAGCAGGCATGTGCTTACCTAGATGGTTCAAGAGGAGAGTTTATGGAAAATCTTGCTGAACATGGTCCCAGAATCTAGTCTTCTTTCAAAGAAGTGAGATCTCCTTCAAAATGCTAACCTTGGGGGTTTCCTGGTAATAACTGCAAATTTGGGAGTTCTTGGGCCAAGTCCACTGGAGAAAGAAGAGGAGCTCCTGAGCAACATGCTTCTAAAAGAAAGCAGAATATCACTTGCACAGATCCTATAACTGGAAGAGGTGAATTTCTGAACTGAACACTTCTTTGAAGATAGGAATCACCCATGCATATAGACCTGCAACTGGAGGAACCAGTCTCTTTATTGAAAGAGGTTAAAGGTATAAGAACTCACAATTTGACAAAAACTGCTGGGTAAACTGGAAAACAGTATAGCAGAAACTAGCCTAGATTATTTTACACTATATACCAAGATAAGGTCAAAATGGGTGCACGATTTAGACATAAAGGGTGATACTATAAGCAAATTAGGAGAGCAAGGAATAGTTTACCTGTCAAATCTATGGAGAACAGAGGAATTTATGACCAAACAATAGATAGAGAACATTATGAAATGCAAATGGATAATTTTAATTACATTAAATTAAAAAGTTTTCACAAACAAAGTCAATGCAACTACTGGGCAGCAGAAGACTGGGAAACAATTTTTATCAGAGCCACTGTCTCTGATAAAGTTCTCATTTCTAAAATATATAGAGAACTGGGTCAAGTTACAAGAATACAAGTCACAGTTTTTGGATGAAGAAACTAAAGCTATCTATAGTCATATGAAAAAATGCTTCAAATCACTATTGATTAGAGAAATGCAAATTAAAACAACTCTGAGGTACCATATCATACCTATCAGATTGGCTAACATGATAAAACAGGAAAATGATAACTGTTGGAGAGGATGTGGGAAAATTGGAACACCAGTGCGTTGTTGGTGGAGTTGTGAATTGATCCACCTATTCTGGAGAGCAATTTGAAACTATCCCCAAAGGGCTATTAAACTGTGCATACCCTTTGATCCAGCATTACCACTACTACTCTGTATCCCAAAGAGATCATAAGAAAGGAAAAAGGACCCACATGTACAAAAATATTTATAGCAGCTCTTTTTGTGGTGGCAAAGAATTGGAAATTGAGGGGATGCCCATCAATTGTGAAATAACTAAACAAGTTGTGGTATATGAACGTAATGGAATACTATTGCTCCATAAGAAATGTTGAGCAGGCGGACTTCAGAAAAACATGGAAAGGCTTACATGAACTGATGCTGAGTGAAATGAGCAGAACCAGGAGAACATTGTACACAGTAACAACAGTGTGCAGTGACAAAGTTTGATAGACTTATCTCTTCTAATTAATGCAGTGATCTAAGACAATCCCAAAAGACCTATGATAGAAAATGCTATCCACATAAGTACTATGGAGTCTGAATGCAGATCAAATACTATTTTCCTTTTTTTTTTTTTACCTCGTGGTTTTTCTCTATTTTTCTGATTCTTCTTTTACAACATGACTAATGCGGAAATATGTTTAATATGATTGCACATGTATAGCCTATATCAGATTGTATACTGTCTTGGGGAGGGTGGGGGGAAAATTTAGAACTCAGAATCATAAAAGCAAATGTCGAAAGCTTAAAATCAATGAATGAATAAATAAGTAAATAAATAGGAAAGAGGCTCAAGGCTGGTAAGAAGAGTGAGAGATCAGGACATCTCCCTTTTCCATTATTTCAGAGAATTGTTTGGACAGTGTTAAGTCTAATGGGAAGCAAGTTACCTGTCCAGTAGTCCCAAAATGTGTTTACCTTCTAGGGAGTGTACTGAAAAAAGCTCAAACCACAGCATGGCACAATGTATGGATAGAGCACTTCAGGAAAGAAGAATTTCCCTAGAATGTCAGATTGTTATGCTGATAGCAATCCAAAGTTCAGGTCCCTTCTAAGGGATATTTGTGAACTATTTATTGTGAGCACTTTGTGTGTTTTCTGTATCTGTTTATGAGTTCCTGTAAATCTTTTGTGCCTTTTGTATCTTATGTGAGAGAAATCAAGGCTATTTTTTACCTGATAGACAATTTTTTCCTTGAGTGCTTATATGGGAGCTGGGTACCCTGTTTTCCACATTTGTGAATTAGGCAAAGTAATATTTCGAGGTTACTCAATAATAGAGAGACTATGATTTTGGCGGGGGTGGGGGCTTTCCTAGGCTCAGACACAGTTTGATCCAAAAGCTTGAGTAGTTTGGAGACTTTGGTTCATGGGTTTCAATAAATAGAAAGTAATTTCTGAGATGAAGGAAACTATTAATCGGGAAGAATAAGAAGAGGCTTCCATTCAGAGGTGACACATAAGATCAGTCCTGAAAAGATTCTAAGAGGCAGAGGAGAGGACAGAGTGTGTTCCAGAGATGGAGAAAAACTTGGACAAAGGCACCAAGATAGGAGGAGAAATATCATCTATTGCAATTGAGCCAGTAGGCTAGTTTGGTGAGAATTTAGAGTATGTAAAGAAGAGTACTATATAATAATCCTGGAAGGGAAACTTGGAGCTACATGGTGAAGGACTATGAATGCCAAAGAAAGGAATGTGACTTCGTCCTAGAGGTAATGTTACTTCTTGAGAATGGAAGTTACAAGCTTAGACTTGTGCTTTAAGAATATCATTTTGGCAGTTGTGTGGAGGTCATATTGGAGTGCGGAGAGACTTAGTGAGATGGGAACAATTTTTCAATTGTTCAATAACCTTCTAGTTATTGAAATAGTTCAGGTATGATGAGGGTCTGAACTTGAGTGGCGGTCAGCTGAGAGGAGAGGGGATAAATGTGGGAGATGCTGTAGAAAGTGAATCAACAAGACTTGACAACTGATTGGATATGGGATATGAGGGAGAATGTTGAATCAAGCATCAGCCAGTCAATTAACAAGTATTTTATTAAGTACCTACTATGAGTCAGACACTTGGGACACAAGTCCAAAGAATGACACAATTTCTGTTTGAAAGGAGATTATATTCCAATGGGGAGACAGATATACATATAAAATATAGAAACCATAAATATAAATTGAATAATTACAAATATATTCAAAGAACCTGGGTGACTGGAAAGATGGTGGTACCCTTAATAGAAATAAGGAAGTTAGGAAGAGGTCAGGGTTTGGGGAGAAATATAATGAGGTCTGTTTTGAGATTCCTATGGAACATCCAGTTGGAAATGTCCCATATGCATCTGATACAGAATAAATAGATAAGGGAATCATCTGTAGAGAGATGATAGTTGAACTCATGGAAGCTGATGAGATCACCAAGATAGAAAATGTAGAGATGAAAAGAGGACCCAGAAGACAATATTGACCCACAAATAAGAGACAGGACATGGAGGATGATCCAGAACAGCAAATTGAAAAGGAGTGACCAGATAGATAGGAGGAAAACCAAGAGAGACAAGTGTCATGAAAACCAAGGGAGAAGAGTCATAACATCCAGGAAAAAGTGGGGTAATCAATGGAATTAAATGCTATTGAGAGATCAAGAAAGATGAGTAAAGAGAAAAGACTATTAGATTTTGCAGTTAAGGGATCATTGATAATTTTGGTGAGAGAAATTTTGGTTGAGTAAAAAGAGGGTTGAAGCCATATTGCAACATATTGACAAGCGAATGAGAAGAGAGGAAGTTGTTGCAATGCAACTTTTTCTGAAGTTTGAGAAAGGGAGGAGAGATATAGGACACCAACTTGAGGGAATGGTAGTCATCCATTCAGTGAGCCAACAAGCATTTATTATGGGTTTGCTATGTGCCAGGCACTATACTAAACAATGGCAATGCAAAGAAAGGCAAAAGAGTACAGTCAACCAAAGGTTTATAAGAATGTAGGAGACTTGGACATGATAGTAGCAGGAGGGTAACTTTTAGGTAGGGAGGGTTTGAAAATGAGGAGAGAAAGGGGAGAGAGGGAAGAGAGAGGGGGGAGAAGCGGGGGAAGGGAGAGAGAGAGACAGAGAGAGAGAGAGAGAGAGAGAGAGAAAGAGAAATGGGGACAAGCTGCCAGAAAAGATGAGGGGATGGAATCAAGGTCATAAGTTTATGAGAGACTGGAGTATCAGAGGAGAAAATGTAGGATGGTGTTAAGGGATTTTAGGATGCAAAACAGGGGAAAAAAGGGAGCTGAAAGTGAATGACCTCTTTTCATGGTAAAGTATTAGTTCAGAAACTCTATTGAGAGGGAAAGGGGAGAAGAAAAGGTTGGAAAAAAAGAGAGTTACTAACTGTACTATACCATTTGATCCAAGAATCTAAGTACTGGGGCCATATCCCTCTTTTTTGTGGTAGTAAAGAACAGGTTCAAGGTTGAATGAGATTATAGTTGAACAAATTGTGCTATATGATGGAATACCATTATGCTACAAGAAATGACAAATATGAGGAATTCAGAAAGTCATGGGAAAATCTTTATGAACTGATATAGAGGGAAATAAGTAGAACCAGAGAACAATATACAGTCACTATACAGTCACTATAATAATGTAAATGAAAACCAAACTGAAAAAAAGCTGAACTCTGATAAATTGTAATGACCAATTTTGGCCTAAGAGATAAAGGGTGGTTTTTCATTCTCTTTATCAAGAAGAGGATTATAGATGGGCAATGATACTAACACAGATACTGTAGCTGTGTTGGTTGTTTCAATAGGTAGATAGATGATAGATATATATGACAGACAGATAGATGATAAAGACAGATTATAGGTAGATGATAGATGATAGATAGATGATCGATAGAGATAGTGAGAGAGAGCATTTATTATACATGAATTACGTACCAGGAATTGTGCAAAACATTGGAAATTTTAAAAAAAGAAAGACAGTCCTTCAAGGAACTTTCATCCTAAGGTGGAAGGACAACAATGCATAAAAGGGATGTGAAAAGCTGGGCAAGGGCAGGAGCAGGCAGGTGGAGAAGTGGCCTGGGGAGTAAAAGTTTGAGCCAGGTTTGAAGTGAACATGGCTGATGTGGGTATTTTCTTAAACTGAGGTTCTGGAGGAGGAATTTACCAATCAGAGGAAAAGTTGTAGTGAAGGAGATGTGTTGCCGGCTTGAAGAGGCTGCTTTTCTCCTGGCAGTCATGGGTTAAGCTGGATGGATTAGTTTCTACTTAATGGTTGTTTCCTACATTTTTAAAGAAAGCTTCAGTTCATTTGTGTGTGTGTGTGTGTGTGTGTGTGTGTGTGTGTGTGTGTTTTGTTGGGTAGGCAGAGGTGGAGGCAAGTATTTGAGAAAGCAATGTGAATATAAAATATGAATAGTCCATAAAGTTTTAAAAATAAAATAAAATACCCAGCATGGTTCTCTATGCCTGTTTGTCTGGCCAGATTCCCTCAGTGGTTAGCCTACTTTCTGTTTGCAAATGATGCTACATTAACTTTTTTCATTAAAGTTATTGCTAGAGTAGCTAATGACTAGGGTTGTAACCACTGTGGGCCATTGCCCCATTTGGCCCCCAGATGGAAGTTCTTTTGTGATTTGTCTTTTTACATGTCCCAACTTATTTTTGAGACCCATTGGAACAAAATTCCTAGTTACCTATAAATTCAAAGTCAGCAACTAAATGTGCCTACTATGTCCAGAATGATGAAATAGTGAAAAGAACCTGAATTAGGAGTCAGGGGACCTTGGTTCAAATTCCAGATCAGTATCTGTATAATGATGAGCAAATTATTTCCCCTCTCTCAGCCTCATATTTATCATCTGTGAAATGAAAGGGTTAGATAAGACTAGCTCTAAATACTTTTAGTTCTAAATCTATGATGCTATGAACTTTGATTAAACATTACCTCTGCCTTCATGAAGTTTACAATCTGGTGGAAAGATAAGAACCCAACACATACATTATAATAGACAGTATTATGAACAGTGTATTAAAGAAAGACAAAACAAGGTGCTATGAGAGACCTGAAGGGAAAGTTCATTATCCTAGGCATTATTAAAAGTTCACTATCCTAGGGGGAAAAGGAGGAGGATCTCAATGAAGGTTTGGTAGAAAAGTTGGTATCTGAGTTGAACTTTAAAGGATGACTAGGAATTCAGCAAGTGAAGAGAGGGAGGGAGGACACTCCAGTAAGAGAAGTGTGTAAGAAAAGGCACAAGGAAAAGTGTTTAAGGGCAGAGTGGGGACATGCAATATGAAGTAAGACTGAAAAGGTAGGCTGAGGTCAATATAAAGTGTATGTGTTACCCATGTAGGTTATGTATGTATTTTTAGAGGTTATCAAAATGTGGCTCAAGGGGAGGGGTGAGTAGATATCTCTGGAATCTTCCCCACTCCTCTACAAGTGAAACTGATTTTTGTCTGAAGGGGAATACAAGAGTGGGACTATGAGGCTGGCTATTCTGCTCTCTTCAGAGAGAAGGTTCTAGATTGGAAGTATATCTCTCTGTCCCCCGTTCCCAAATATTCTTAGGTAAGGGAAATAATTTTAGGTTTTTTGGTTCAAGTTGATTTCCTGGTCTCTGTCACTTAAAGGGAAAAGAATAGCTCAAGCTTATATCCTACCAAATGGTAATTCCACAAAAGACCATCAGAAATAGTGAATAGGGGACAGAACCATTTATCCAAGTAGATAGCAAATGGAAACCAGAGAAGTTCTTATAGATTAGAAAATATCAGAAAATATACCAAGTGAATTTACTCATCTACTGAAGGCATGATAACAGAGAGAGAGAGAGAGAGAGAGAGAGAGAGAGAGAGAGAGAGAGAGAGAGAATATCTTAGGTAGACAAGATGTCTAGGGAGACAAGTTGGAAATCAGGGACATGTTTGGAGACTGGCTTTTCCCCACATATCTGCCTTCCAAAGTATATTCTCTTTATTTCTGGTTTTCTGTCTGAAGAGAATCTGGAATCACGTATATCCTCTCTTGAAGTAGAAACAAAGAGCAAAGGGCTTTCTTCTCCCAAGGTCTCATGCCAACTGTGTCCTTCATGCATTCAACACAGCATCCTCTCCACTGAAGACAAGAATCTTATGCAAATACACCAGGCTTGAACCCTAAGTACATCAGACTGCCGAGAGGCTTAAACGTTAGTCAGAAGCACTTCACAGGCAAAAGTGTTGAAGATTTTTGAGAAGAGGAAGGACATGACTAGAACAACTTGTGGTATGATAAAGATGCTAGGAGGGCCTTGCTCAGTGGTGCTGGAGATGATGGCCGATTTTCCTTCCATGAATTTTAAAGGATTTTAGGTGAAATGTATTGGACAGTACATAGCTAGAGATACCAGGAACATAGAGGTATAGTTCTGTAAGAGGTCACAGAGGTTCTTTGGTTTAACCTGTTCCCCCTGTACAATATCATCATAAATGGTCATCTAGTCTCTATCTATAGACCTCCAATCAGGGGGAACTTGCTGTTTCCCAATTTTATTATTTGTTAAGAAGTTTTTTCTTACATCAAACTTCAATCTCCTTCCATGCAGTTTTCACTTATGGCTCTCTCCTCTGGGGCCAGGTGGAATAAGTGTAATCTTTTTTCCACATGACAGCCCTTTTAGTATTGTTGGGACTGGAAGCTCAATTCCGTGTGGACAGTCTCGGGCAGGTAAAAGTGGGACTTCTAAATCTTAGAGTCTTACGAGGCCCTCCATGAACAGCGGGGGTTCGAGAAGGTCAGACTGAGCTAGCTCGGCTAGCTCGGGTATTTCCGCCTCTCCCCCGGAGATACCTGATGGGTGGAGTCTCCCTGCCCTCGAGGTCGTCCCGGATTGGAGCACACCTAGTTACCTAACAGCATGGTATTGAGATGCAAACTGTGTGGCTGAAGATTAAGTAGGATTAAGGAAGCCAGAAAGCTCTCTCTTAGCACGTGTGGAGCCAAAGAGAAAAGTAGGGCTCCGCTTCTTTTCTTTACTCTCTCCCCTCCCCCTCTCTCCCCGTTTGTACTTCTACTTCCAATCCCTTAAGCTTAGCCTCCTTAGGAAATCTCCCCCTCTTCCTCCTAAGGAAGACCCTCCCCTGCACTTGTAACCGATTCCCTGGAATAAAGCTCAACCCCTGTTCGACTCTGGAACGTCCTTTCTCTCATATGTGCATCCGGCGTGGCCAGCCGAAGACCTGGGACAGGTAGGAAAGACTCGGGTAGCCCAATACAGGCCTCTAGGCTTGGCATAGTATGAAGATAGTTATCACATCATATCTGCCCTAAGTCTTTCCTGCTCCAGGATAAATACTTACAGTTCCTCTAATAAATTCTCTTCTCATGGTATTGTCATCAGCCTGTCACCACAGACAGATGCCACCAGGAAGCTGCTTTAAAGAGAGACACAGCTTTATCCTTACTTAACCCATCTAGGTCTAATACTAGCTTCGTCATTTTTTAAGGAAAATCTAGCCTAATTCATGATACAGGGAAGAGGAAAACTTTGGTAGATATTGCTCCTATCACATACTTACTCAAATAAGCTAAAACCTGACTTTCCCTTGAGGATGCTACATCTTTAGTTTCCTTGTCGAATGCTAGGCTCCTTCCCTATAACTTTATTTAGACATGGCATGAAATACAGTATGCCTACTTCTTGTGTCTCAATTCCATTTTCTGACTTGTTCTGTCATCGCCCTGTCTTCCCTTTGAAGTTCATGACATTCAGCTAGACACACCTTGTCCTGAATCATCTTCTTGTCAATTCAGGTGTCATACCTAACCTTCCTTCCTTATTTAGATATCTCTATAGCTTTGGTGTCCCATGAACTTCATGATGGGGAATCTATACTCACATCAGCCTTCCCTGGCTGGTGGTATAAGCTTAATACACAGTTGTTTAGTACTATTACCCATTTCTGGCAATTTTTAACTTGGCACAGACAAGAAATATGTCAATGGATTGTTGTCAGTCCAAGAACTCTAATTTGCAGATGGGGTTAAAAATCCTTTTTAAAATTAATTAAATTAAAATTAAATTAATCTTAAAAATTAATTTTGATTTAATTTTCCATTAAGTCTTCTACTAGCAAATGCAATTAGTTTCTGGTGAGCAGTGCTTTCTCTATGTAGGACTCCTTTCACATCCTTCAAGGTATGTATGTTTGTATTATATATCTATATCTATATCTATCTATCTATCATTTACATCTATCTGTCTATCTATCTATCTATCTATCTATCTGGGAGGATATGAGTTAGAGTTCTTGGCTTTGAAGTGGACTATCATTGGGAAGTTCAAAGAAATGTAAAGTTTCAAGTGCAGATGGACAATAATCCACTGACATATCATATATATTATGTATATATGTCTATATATTATATATGTCTATATATAATACATATGTGTGTATACATATTAGCTAATCTCTTTTCTACCCTATCTATCTATCTATCTATCTATCTATCTATCTATCTATCTATCATCTATCTATCTATCTATCTATCTATCTATCTATCTATCTATTTATCTATCTATCTATCAAAAGGTTATTTGGGTCTGAATAGACCAGTACTCATATATACTGATGCAGTTGATTGAGTCTTAGAGAAGGTCTCCATGTCTATCCACCCATTGATCTCCAAAGGGCTTTGTCACATTTGAGACAAGTTGACTTTTCTTGCCCTTCTGTTTTTAGTTCTTTTTAATCATACAGACATAGGTAAGGTCATTCAGTAGTTTGGCAACAGAAATATAGTTCTTAACAAATTCCCAATTTTCCCCAAATCCACCAAATCTTGAATGTGCTCTTAGAAATTGAAGGTTCTGTGACCATGGCCAACTCAGAAGCACTTTTTTCTTCTTTGGGCACTGCACACCTCACTGAGAGTCATACTTGCAAACATGGAACTTGTTACTTGGTATTTTCAGACCATTTTCTTCTAGCTTACTGAAGTATCTTGATCTTGGCAAGGCCAAGACATTGTGAAACTATTAATACACTCAAAGAGTGCATTCTCAGTCTTTGACCATTTCAATTCCTTGTGTCAACCCTACTCCTCCCATCTCCAGCAGCATATAAAGTAAATCCCAGAAGCTTAGTTACTTGTCACTTGCTTTTTTATTTCTTTGCTTTTGTAGTGATTTCATCTTGTTCACTTGCTATTTTGTGGGGTTTTTTTGCCCTCTTTTTAATCAGGTTGGCTAAGGTTTTGTCAGTCTTTTTCAAAGAACTAGTTTTTAGATTTATTTCTTATTTCTATATTCTTTTGGGGTTCATATTTATCACTTTGTCCTCTAGTTTTCTATATCTCCTCTTTTGTGCTTATTTTAAGTTTCTAATTTTTTAAAAAATGATTACATGGTTCATTAATCCTTTCCTTTTTTTATTTTGTTAATGTATATTTTAGGGATACATTTTTTCCTCTTAGGAAGAATGCTTTAGTTGTATCTAAGAAATGTTGGTATATTATTTCATCACCATCATCCTCTTTTACATAATTATTACCTATCACTTTCAAATGGGAGTTAACAAAGGCATTTTAAAGATGAGGAAACTGAGACTGAGAGAAAGAGCCCCTGATCTGCCCAGTATCCAATAGTTTCCAAACACCTGAAATGCCATTCAAATGCTGGTCTTCCTAACTCCCATTTCAGCCTTCTATCCACCACTGAGTGCTGCTCTTTAATCAGATACCTGTGTCACAGAGTATAAAAATATAAAATTCCTACCATTGCTACTCTTTTTTTCTAATGCAGTTGAATAGACTTTCCTGCTAAGATGATCACCTCAACTGAAGCTCCACTGTTCTTGTGAGTTCCTTATGACAAACACATTATAACATCTTGATAGAAGGATGTGGCTATCCCACTGTTAAATTTCCACTTATTTTCAACTATTCTGGACATACTTCCTCAGGTCCCTATGGTCCCCAGCTCTACCCTTCCATTGTACTTGGAAAAGAGGCACATTGTTGAAAGAGCCATGTTTTCCTTTCCCAATGACACTGAAGGATTCTTAGCATTTTTGAGAGCTTCAGAACGCCAGCATAAAATGGTGCTAGCTTCTGCGTCCATGGGCTGAAATGTAAGACTTGTCACTCTCATTTTCCAAGTTACTTAGTTCACCTGAACACACATACTCAATTTAGAGATAGTCCCTTGGACAGATGCTAAGTCCAAGTACAGACATTATAGTCATTATCCCTTCCACTTGACATGAAATATTTCTTAGGGGCAGCAAATCATGTTCCTGCCCTGTGGTCTTAGCAAAAGACTATCAAGAATGGTTTTGCATTCCACAGGAAGTGTTAAGACCAGGAAGCTACCAAGCTTTTCTGTACTATTTGTCACCTGACCAAACAGGAGTTAGAATACTGCTTCTTTCTTCCAGAGCTTTTTGATTTCCAAAGAACAAATGGGAAGGCAAAGGGTGTTAATACCTGGAACATTAATTCAAGGACTGTCCTTGGTGTGTGTGTGTGTGTGTGTGTGTTGATTTTTTGGTTTGTTTTTGGTGTTGTTTCAATTTACAAAGCTCTGAAGTGAAAGGTACAAAACAGGCAGCTTTGCATAAAATTAGGACAACAAAAAGACGGAAAGACTGGACCTTGCTGAAAAGAATATAAGCAAAACACTTTAGCAAATGTTTAAGCAGTGAGGGCTAATTCCAAAGGCATGTCAACAAGGTGTCCAGTTTTCTAGTTAAGGAAACTGAGGCTCAGTGAGTTAATGACTTGCCAATGGCAAAACCAAGTCTTCTGACTCCAAGTTCAATGTTCATTCCATCATGCCAAACAAGGAAAACTGAATGATAACAGCTATGACTCAGTTTCTTATCCTATGTAACTTCTTGGGAGAATATGTACCTCTAAGTAAAATTGAACTGAGTCATATAGAACCCCAACATTAGCCAGTTTAGGGTTGTGGTATATGAGACTGGGCATGATGGTGCATTCTTTTAATTCCTGCAACTGTTGGGGCTGAGACTGTTTGATCCCTTGAGCTTGGGAGTTTTAAACTGCAGTAGGACTGAAGCTGGTTGCATGTCCACACTGTCACAAGTAGGATAGCAACCATATCTTCCTATGAAGTGTTGAATCATCCCAGGTTGAAAAGGGAGCAGATCAAAGCTTTCCTGCCAATCAGAAGTGGGATCAGGTCTTTCATTGTTCAACCTGAGTGAGTTAGGAAGATACAGTTTTTAAAAATATACACCATTAGGCATTTAACATGTTATCAGAAATCCTAAAATAGTATTTTCTTTCATCATCATAAAAGAGGAGATGTATATAAACATATTCAGTATTTCAGGAAATTTTATTTTTTTCCACTTAACAAAAATCTATTGTTCATACTTCCAACTCCCTATTCCTATTTTAAAAAATCCAAGCAACAAATATTCATAGTCAAGCAAAGCCAGTTCTTACATTAACCATGTGCAAAAAAATCACATTTAATATTCCTTGTAAATCTGTTAGTCAACTAGTATTGATTGAGTGTCTATTATATTCTAGGGATTGTGTTAAGTGCTGGAGATATAGAGAAAAGCGAAAAACAGTCCTTATTTTCAAGGAACTCACAATCTAATGATGAAGACATTATATGAACAACTGTAAGAAGAGACGGCACTAGTATTAATCTGGAGCAGGGAAAACTTCATGCAAAAAATGGGATTTTAGCTGAGACTTGAAGGAAGCCATGAGACAGAGATGAGGAGGGAGAACAGCCTACACATGGGGTACAAATGTTGAAAATGCAAGGAGTCAGGAGATGGAGTCCAGAGAACAGCAGGGATGCTAGTGCCACTGGGTCATAGAGTATTTGGAGGAGAGTAAGTCTAAGCGTAAGACGATTGGGAAGGTAAGAAGGAACCAAGTTAGGAAGGATTTTAAAAGCTAAAGGCTTTTAAAAGAAGATTTTATGTTTTATCCTGGGCACAATGGGGGAAGGGAAGGAGAAGGCAACAGGTATTTGTTAAGTGCCTAATATGTGCCCAAGTGGCACCATAGTGCATAGAATGCTAGGTCTGAAGTCAGGAAGACTTATAATCCTGAGTTCAAATCTGGCCTCAGATACTTGCTAGCTGTGGGACCCTGGGCAAGTCAGTTAACCCTGTTTGTCTCAGTTTCCCCATCTGTAAAATGAACGGGAGAAGAAAATGGCAAACCACTTTCTCTGCCAAGAAAACTCCCAATGGGGTCATAAAGAGTTGAATACTACCGAACACTGTGCTAAGTGCTTTGCAAATATGATCTCATTTGAGCTCCCACTTGGGAGGTAGGTGCTATTATTATCCTATTTTAAAGTTGAACAAACTAAGGCAGGCAAAGCTGTTAAGTGAGTTGCTCAGGGACACAGCTAGTAAGTGTCTGAGGTCAGAATCCTACTCACATCTTCCTGACTTGTGGCCCAGCACTCTATCTACTATGTCACCAAACTGCCTCATTAGGGAGCTACTGTATGTAGTTTATTGAATAAGGTAGAGTGTATGTGTGTGTGTGTATGTGCATAAGTGTGTGTGTGCATGTGTATGTGTGTGTGTTTGTGTGTCTGTGCGACATAGTCAGACCTGTGCTTTGGGCTAAGAAAGGGGATATAGATATAGAGTGACAGCTGACAAGTATAGTAGAATCTGGTGAAGATCTTTTTTGTAGGATGGGAGAGGTTTGAGTGTATCTGAAAACAGCAGGGAAGGAATGAGTAGGGAGGGAGACATCGAAGATGAAGATGAGAGACAAGAGAAATGGTAATGGAGATAATCTGGTGGAGAGGACAGGAGGGGATGGAATGACTCCTATTATACTCCCATGGGACATAAAGACACCATTGTTGGACTTCAGAACAGATGTGTTCATTTCTTCTCTGAGCTGTGCTATCTGTACAACTCACAAGTATATAACCGTGGCATGCTAGGATGTGGCATAGGCTTTCTGAGTCCTTTCAGATTCTGGGTCTTCTTAGGCTGCCAAGGTTGCCAGTATTCATCTTTTAGCATTGTTGTATTAGTTATTAGTTTTCAGGAAAAAAATACGAAACAGAAAAGGGAGCCAGGACCTTGGAGTGCAGTCTCAGGGTAGCCTGGGCAAGCACAGGTTTTCGAAATCCCGTAGACAGCTACCACAGCTTTCTTCACTGGAAGTCCAAGGGAGAGCTGTGTTCCAAAGAGGCAGAATTCAGTCATTTTAAAATGATCTTTCCTTGACCTGTTTCCTAGATCAATTGTTTTTTTTTTTTAAAATCAGGAATCTTATATTTTCTTCTTTTTAATCTTTTGATTTTGTTCTAATATTTCTTACTGTCTCATAGGGACATTGATTTCTGTTTGGTCCAATTTTTAGAGAGTCTTTTATCTGAGTAAGGTCCTTGTGCTTAGGGAAAAAAATTGAAAACAGGAAACACAGTTAGAAACTTGAAGTCTAGTCTCCCTGCCATGGGTGTAGAAGCTGCCATAAGTGCTAAGCGGTGGGTGGAGAGGGGGCGCAGAATAAGAAGGAAAAGCATATAAATTCCATATAAAGTGCAAAGGGAGAGCTGTGTACCCAGTCAGGATCTAAAGAGTTTGGAAGCTGTTTCTGCTCATTTTTATAACCCACACCAGTCTTCTTTGACTTGACCTCTCATCATGGGGATGTGGGCAGCTAGGTGGCACAGTGGAGAGAGCACCAGGTCTGGAGTCAGGAAGACTCATCTTCCTGGGTTCAAATCTCACCTCAGATATGTACTAGCTGTGTGATCCTGGGCAAGTCACTTCACCCTGTTTGCCTCAGTTTCCTTATCTGTAAAATGAACTGGGAGAAGGCAATGGCAAACCACTCTGGTATCTTTGTTAAGAAAATCCCAGCTCGGTCACAAAGAGTCAGACATGACTGTAAAGGGCCGACATAGGGACAAACAAGGACCAACCAGGAGCTTTAGGTTCACACATTCTTTGTTGTTGGTCATATATATTGTCTAACAGGGGACTAGAGTAATGCAGCTCATTGAAAGTGACTAAACTCATGTTCAGCTTCATGGGAAGAATTCCCCAGTCCAGAAGATCAGGGAGGCCCCCTTGATTTTCCCTATTGCAAACAATTTTCATCCTGACCTCTAGATTCATCTACCCACATGACAATAAGACCACTTTTGCACTTGGATGCAATGTTGTTTAAAGCTGACCCTGGGAAAAAATTGTGAATGTCCTTAGTGCTTTAAGGTTTACAAAACACTTCCTTCACACCTACACTTTGGTGTGGGTATTGGAAGTATTATTTCCATTTTACAAAGGAGAAAACTGAATGTTATTAAAGGACTTGCCCACTGCTATATAGGTTATACAGGTCAAAACCCCCAAGTTTCCTGATTCCAATTCAGGGGTCTTTTTGCTTTAACATGCTACTTACTCAAGTAGGTGTGTTTTTAGGCTCTAGGTTAGGTCAATTATAGAAAAATGTTTTACCAAAGGGGCCATTTGACATAGTGCAAATTATCTATCCATTCCTTGAATTTGTTTACTAAACATTTTTTTAAAATGAGGATTTGGGTTTATATCTATTCAAATTAGTGTTCTGAGATCTCATGAGTTTTTTTTTTCTCTCTGAATCTCTTCCCAATGCTAGGTACCATTACAAGATAGACATTCTAAGGCAGTATGGTATGAACTGGCTTTGCCTGGGAATCAAGAACATCTGGGGACAACTTCCATCTCTAGTACATACTGACTGTGTGACCTTGGACAGGTTACTTAACCTCTCAATACCTTAGGCAATTTTCTAAGATTATAAATTATAGATGTTATTGATCTGCATCAGTAAAGGGAGTGTCCACACTGGGAGTTTCCCACACTTTTGAAACAATAAATCTGCATTTCTCCCCATGAAAGAATAAAAATGGTAATGGTAAAAAAAAAAAAATTCAATTTACTTAAAATAGAAAAACAAAGGGAATAGCAGGAAAAAAAAACCAGTAAACACTTCCAACTTCCATTTCCCCAACCAATCCATCACTCGGTCTTGGAGATGAGAGGGAGTACAGCGTAGAAGTATTAGTTTCTGATCCATGGCTCCATCCCCACTCTGCTGTTACCATTCCGACAGTCAACTTAGGGGCTGGAGACTTGCCACTGCTCCTCATCACAGGAACACTCAGTCTTTAGGAATCTATAGATGCTGCTCTAGTCCAGAAGAGAACCAGTAGGGTGTGAACATATTGAATCCAAAGCAAGGGTGATCAAACTTCTCCACTATGAATGCCTTAAAATCTGGTGTTACAGAAAGAAAGATTTGCCTCAAAGTTGGCAAACTCTGCCAATGTTAGTGGGGCCATGAGGGAGTTTTGTCCTATGGGTAGAAAATTTCCTTTTCCTAGTATTGCTGTCATTCTTCATTTCTCCTTTAAACTCTGAACTTCTTAATACAACTTTCTAAATAACTTTCTTGGGGAGGCTTTCTCCAGATGCTCACACACAGAATTCTGGGCAATGTAGTTTCAGATAATAGAACTTGGCATTTACTCAATCACGAACAAACCCACTCCCTTAGACAAGATTAAAATATGAGATCATATGGGACATTAAAGATAGATCCTTCCAGTTAATAAGAGATAAGAAGGTTTTGGTATTAGAAATAATTAGGCTACTTGAAAAGGCAGTAAGGAATCATCAAAGAGGGAAGTAATAAGAAATACATAGGTTCTTGATAATATAAAATATCCACTTACTGGAGTAACCTGAATATTTAACTTTGTGAATCTATAAATATTTAACTACGTTCAAATATTTAGCTACTTAAATTGCCTCTCTGAAAAATGAGGTTTTCTGAACACAGAGCCATTTTTCCTGAGGGAAAATGTAGTCTAAGTAATTCATTAATTAAAAAAAAACCCCATATTTCAACAAGCTACTATACATTACTGTATGTAGCATGTCATTTGGTAACCCTCTCTGATATACTGATGTAGTAAAGAATGTGATATGGATTTTTCTCCCTTATACTCAGCTTGTCAGTAACAGCCTGCCTCCCCTCTCCTTATCTTCCCCCTTCCCTTGGTTTTAACACCTATAAAATCTATCCTTTCCTCTTTATCCTCACAGATAAAACACAGACAAACCATCTAGCGAGGTTCTTTCCTGTATCTAAGTTCTTCTCTAATAGCAAGAAAGACAATGGAAGGAAGCACGTTAAATCTTTTTAGACGATTAGCTCTAATTTGCTTATTTTCTCTTAACCTCTGATTTTGTTGTTCTTCATTTGTATTTGACTCTTTGTGACCCAATGGGCTATAGCATGCCAGGCCCTTCTAGCCTTCACTATTTCTTAAAGTGTGTCCAAGTTCATGTTCATCATTTCTATGACACCATCTATCCATCTCACCCTCTGCTATTTCATTTTCTTTTTGTCTTCAATCTTTCCCAATGTCAGCTTATTTTCCAGTGAGTACCATCTTCTCATTATATGGTCAAAGTATTTAAGCTTTAGCTTCAGTATTTGACCTCCCAGGGAAAAACCTGAATTGATTAATTTAATTATTGACTGATTTAATCTCCCTGCTGTCCAAGGGACTCTCAAAAGTTCTCCAGCGCTGAAAATTGAACACATTAACTCTGTTGTGCTCAGCTGTCCTTATAATTCAGCTCTTACAGCCATACATTGCTACTATAAAAATCAGTTTTGACTATATGGACTTTTGCTGGCAAGGTGATGTCTCTGCTTCTTGGTGTGCTGTTCAGATTTGCCATAGCTTTCCTTCCAAGGAGCACCCATCCTTTAATTGCATGTTTGCAGTGAACTTTGATCTTTGACACTGTTTCTATTTCTTCTCCGTCTATTTGTTAAGAAGTGATTCCAGGAAGTTGCCAAGATCTTAATTTTTTTTTTTGATGTTAAGCTTCAAGCCAGCTTCTATATTTTCTTCTTTCACCCTCATCAAGAAGCTTCTTAATTTCTCTTCAATTTCTGCCATCAGAGTGGTATCATTTGCATATCTGAGATTCTTAATATTTCTCCTGGCAATCTTAATTCCAGTTTTTGGTTCATCTAGCCTGACATTTCATGTGATGTACTATACATATAAGTGAAATAAATAAGGTGACAATATACAGCCTTGTTGTTCTCCTTTTTCAGTCTTAAGCCAATCAATTGTTCCATGTTTGATTCTAACTATTGCTTCTTGGACCTAATACAGGTTCCTTAGGAAACAAGTAAGATGATCTGGTACTCCCATCTCTTTAAGGACTTAGCACATTTTGTTGTGATCCACACAGCTGAAGACTTTAATGGACTCAATGAAGCAGAAGTAGATATTTTTCTAGAACTCCTTTGCTTTTTTAATAATCCAGTGAATGTTGCCAATTTGGTCTCTAGTTCCTCTGCTTCCTTAAAAACCAGCCTGCTTTTCTGGTTATTTTTAGTTTACGTATTGCAGAAGCTGAGCTTGCAGAATTTTAGACATAAGGTTGTTGTTGTGTGAAATGAGTACAATTGTTTGGTAATTTGAATATTCCACAGCATTGCCCTTCTTTAGGATTGGTACATAAATGGATCCTTTCCAATCTAGTGGTCACTATTGTGTTTTCCAAATTTGTTGGCATATTGAGTGCAGCACTTTAGCAACATCATTTTTTAGGGTTCTAAATAGCTCAGCTGGAATTCTATCACCTCTACTAGCCTTATTGTTAGCAAATACTTCCTAAGGCTCACTTGACTTAATTCTCCAGGATGTCTGGTTTTAGATCAGTAACCATGCCATCATGCTTTCCCTAATGTTAAGAGCTTTCTTGTATAGTTCTTTTGTGTATTCCTGCTACCTTTTCTGAATCTCTTCTGTTTCTCTTAAATCCCTACCATTTTTGTCTTTTCTCATCCTTATTTTTGGAGGAAGCTTTCCCTTGATATCTCTAATTTTCTAGAAGAGGTCTCTTGTCTTTCCCAATATATTGTTTTTTTAATCTCCATTCTATTGTTTTCTTCTATTTTTTTTTTTTTGCCTTGCTAATTTAAGAATACCTTATCCCACCTTACTATTCTCTGGAATTCTACATTTAATTGGATATATCTTTCCCTTTCCCTTTCCTTCCTCAGCTATATGTAAAGCTTCATCAGGCATCATTTTACTTTCTTGCGCTTTTTTCCTTTGGAATCTCTCTCTCTCTCTCTCGTTGTTGTGTCTTGTACACTGTTGTGAACGTCTCTTCATAGTTCTTCAAACACTCTCTCTACTGGACGTAATCTATTAAATCTATTCATCACCTCCACTTCCTATTCATAAGGGATATTATTCCTATGTAGTCTGACGGTTTCCCCATTTTCTTCCATTTAAATCTGAACTTTGCAATAAAGAAGCTTGTGGTCTCAGATACAGTCAGCTCCAAGCCTTGTTTTAACTGACTAAAGAGCTTCTCTACCTTTGGCTGCAAAGTATATAACAATCTGATTTCTATATTGACTTTCTGATGATGTGCATGTCTTTTGGGTTGTTGAAAAAGAGTGTTATGATACCTACTGGCTTTGCGACCCAGGGCAGATCATTAAACCTTGTAGTTTTCTGGGCAATTTTCTAAGACTGTAAATTGCAGGGAATGTGTTACTAGAATAAGTTGTCTCATCTCAGAGTTTTCTATCTCAATAAAATCACATTCCTACCCTTGACTTTCAGCTCAATCTATAGGTAATACAGGTCAGTTACTATTTATTGCACTCCAACAGTGACTCCATATCTACTATTTCCACTTCAATTCTTACCATTGCCTCATTGATCGTTACTCTATCATTAGCCACTACCACCAACCCCTTGTGTACCAGGGAACATCAGGAGTCCACAAAATTAATGGCCAAGGGACAGGTCTTTGGTTGTGATCTGTTGTATCAGAAAACTGCTCTCCTATGATAAAGTGGCTTTAGTCTTGCTTCATAGGAACAACTTACTGACTGGAAGGGGGCCAGAGATGGCCTTATTGGATAGGTAAAATCCTTTAGTTCCTTGGAATAAGTGGTCTGGATGTCATTGGAGATATTGGAAATAGTGTCCCTCAGGGAGTGATGTAGTTACTAAATGTAGCAGCAGCAAAAGCAGGGCTGCTGCTGCCAACAGCCGCTGACGTTCTCACCACAATTTTTCAGTTGTACACAAAAATCCTGGGTGAGGAAAAAAAAACAAAAAAAAAAATAAGGAGGTAGAAGGCAGTACACTACACTGGAAAAACAACTAGCTTGGACATCAGAGAACCAGGTTCACATTTCTCTTCTGATGCTTGCTACTGGAAAGATTTAAAGGAAACCCCTCTCTCTGCCCCAATTTTGTCAGCTGCAAAATAAGGAGGGGACAGAGATGAACTGCTCTGGTAGCCTCTGAAGTATCTTATAAACTTTACATCTAAAATCCCATGGAAATAAAATCGCAAAGGGGTTTCAAGTGGGGTCAAGTTCATTCACACATGGGTGTAACAGAGAGAAATTGGAAGTTAATATTTTGAAATAAGTAGATCTGATGCCCTATATAGCTGCCCTTGAATTTTTTCTCATTCAGGTTAATGGAATTCACAACCTGAATCGCATATGCTTACATTTGGTAGGTAGATACAGTTCGACTCTGGCTATAAGTGGACAATTGTAGCTATGTTCAAAGAGAGAGAAGTCAGCTTTGGAAATGTGACTTCAGAGCAAGCTATTGGAGGCAGTGAAGGAGCCTTGGAATGCTAGGGAAAAAAGGTAAATGTCTCATATTTTCTGGTTATTGAGCTATTTTTTTCTTTTAGATTCAATAGCTAAGGGGTAGAAAGGCTTGAACTCAAGCCTAGGCAATTTTTGTTCTCTTGAAGCAAATTTTCAGGCTGTTTGGATGTGAGAAAGCACATGAACAGCAGGTCTGGACAGAAATGGAATATACTTTGGGATACTGTTTCTTTAATGACAGTCCATTTGTCTTGGAGGGACTGATCAGTTTGCTTGGTTAAGGACTTTTCTTTTAGTATTTTCTTCTCTCCCTCTGTGTGTGTGTGTGTGTATGTATATATAATAATAAATATACATAAATACACATGTTATATATGTGTATATATGTATATATGTGTGTGTGCCACATCAGAAAGAGCGCTGTACTCTATGAACAAAGTAGAATTGAGACAGCACAAAGGAAATGTAGGATGTGCAAATTTGGAGTATTTTCCCCAAGTATTCACACGGACTATCTGTGCCCAACCTGTGGGCACAGATCATATTGGTCTAATCAGCCACACTGAAACTTCACTTTACCATGGTGATGTCATTTTGGTCCTCTTTCAAAACGGACAACCACCACCAATGTATACATATGCATGTGTGTGTGTGTCTATGTATGTATGTATGTATGTATGTAGATATCTTTGACACTAAACTTAGGAAAATGGATACTTTAGATTAAAATTTTTCCAGAGGCTCTCACAAGTCTTCTCTTTTTGAAAACAAATCTTGGCTAAATTGCTATAATAAGTTCTTGTAGGATTCCTTTTGTACACCACTGGGTCCCTAAACACAACCAAAATGATGACAATAATGATTATAGTAGTTCTCATTAATATACCACTTTATTTAGAAAGCTCTTTATGTCCATTGTCCCTTTGGATCCTCACAATGACCCAGTGAAGTGGATGCTATTGATAACTGTTTTTCAGATGAGGAAACTGCGATTGCCCAAGGTTACTCAGTTAAGTGAGAGTTTAAGGCTGGGGTCAAACCTAGGTCTTCCTAGCTCCAAGTTCAGAGCTGGAAAAAAATGACTATGTCCCCTCCCCAGTCTTCCTTTTTCAAGGAAGGAACACCAACTTCCTCAAAGATGGTAGAGAGACTTTCTGTCGTATAGTAGATAGATAGATAGATGATAGGGAAATAGATTGATTGAATATTTATTAAGCACTTATTATATACCTGGCATTGTGCAAAATAGTGAGGATTCAAATACAATCACTTACCATGGGTGGAGCTGGAACGAGCTCAGACAAGCTCTATGGAGTTGTTTATTAAATTTTCAGTTTAAGCATTTACCTTCGTTAATTTTTTTTTTTTGGTCTAGATTTAGGAAAGTGATGGAGAAAAAAATAATGCTGATTAAATATTTTAAACTTAAAATTTAAACTTTCATTCCACTCTCTGCCCACTCCCCCAGCTGGTTGTTAAACATTTACCAGCACAGCCCTGGTCCCTGCCCTCTGGGACTTACATTCTAATGAGGGAAGAAAATGTCTATGGGGAGCAGGAAAAGGGAGGAGTATTTAATAAATTTTTGTTTATTGATTGATTGATTTTCTCTGTCTTGCTACTTGCTACATGTCTTGCTACATGTAAAGCATATTATAAAATGCAGATTCTTTTTTATTTTCAAAGAAAGAGCAAACACCCATCATAGCTAAAGCAAGGAGAAGACAGAAGGGAGGATAAAGAACCAAGATGATCCAGTCACTTGGGTCAGATGGGATTGCCAGGCCCTTGGCACTAGCCCTTGGTGGAAGCCCTTACTTGGCTCATAAAAAGGAGGTAGGGTCAGGGTTGGAAACTGAGATATTAGCTCAGCTTTAAATGGATAATTTAAGATGTATTTTATTTTAGAGTATCAGATCTAGAAGGAAGCACAGGGATCATCTAATCTAGCTCCCGCATTTTATGGAGGAGGATGCCTAGCGGTTTAATCCACAGTTAGAAATCCAGGCCTCCTGCTCTATCCACCCTCTTCTCCTTAGCCCTTCTAAATTCAATGCCATTCCACTGGAGACATTTGCAAAGTGGCTTGGATATGGGTCAAACTGTGTCCCCAGGAATGTAATTATTCCCTAAATTACTCTCCACTTTCTTTGCTGAGTGGGTGGGACTATGAGTTCCAAATGTGTGCACCAGACAGACGATATTCATGTGTTAGTTTTTCTTAACTCTCTCTCTGTCTCTCTGTTTCTCTCTCTGTGTCTCTGTGTCTCTCTCTCTCTTTCTCTCTCTGTCTGTCTCTCTGTCTCTCTCTCTCTCTCTGTCTGTCTTTCTGTCTCTCTATCTCTGTTTCTCTCTTTTTCTGTCCGTCTCTCTGTGTTTTATAATTTGTTACAGGAGTTGGCCTCTTGCCAACGGAATGTGGGAAGGGTATATTTGGAAATAAAGGTGATGTAAAAAGATATCAAGAAATTGAGTTTTTTTTAAAGGAAAAATCCACCCTCACTGCATTCCACAAACACATACTTGATCATAAATTGTCCAGAACACAGCTCAGCCCTAGGGCTGTCTGCCAGCATTACAAAATGTGTGCTTAACTGGACAATGTACCTTTCCAATTAATTGTTGTAGGATGAGTGCAAATTAGCTTATTTGCTCTTTTCTTATTTCAAACAATCACCACCACACCTCCAAAACAAGCAATACTGATAAATCTGAGTAGCCCTTCTGGGATAGAACATGAGCATATGGCCCTTCTTAACCCTGACATACTGAGATTGATGTGTTTTTCTCCAAGGTTGACTCAGATGAATCCATATGTCTCCATCTTATTTTTTTCCATCCTCCTAACTCCTGCCTTTCCCCCCACCTCCACTACCCCCTCTCCCTTGAGTTCCCTAAAATATAGCTAGTAGCTCTGCCTTCTGCTTTCTCTCTCTCTCTGGGAAGGAAAAAGGAACTGATGCACACTGCTAGCTCTCAGTGCCCCATCTGACATTGTGTTTTATTTCTTAGCTGCTTGGTGTAAATTGCTTGTAGGCAATTCCCTCCTTAACCTCCAACTGGGGTTTTGTGTTTCTGAGGTAGTTATTATCTCAGCAAGTTAGTGACATCAATCTACTCCTGCCCCTTTGGGATCTCATGCTTTTAATGAGAACTCTTCTTAAGTGTCCACTTCCTAGGCTCAGAAGCAGCAGTCAAGACCAAGACAGAATTTCTTTCTCTCCCTCCTCCCTTCCATGAACTTTTGAATCAATTAGTTTCCCCTCTGACATGTCGCTTCTATCCACCTAATTATCATTAGTTTGGAAAAAAAAATCTCTTTGGTCCAGGTGGACTTTTAAAAAAGGATAATAATGAACCAAATGCTAATACTAATAAGTGTATACATTCAACTTGAACATGGGCAGGATGGTTAGTATTGTACTGATATGATTGTTTCTGATAAATAACTGGTTTCCAGGGCTTATTGAAATTAGAGTCACTATATACTCTGCTTAATTATACCCATTTTGTTTAGTATTATTTCCCATGTGTAGCAGGTGCTAGAAACTAGAATACATAATTAAGTTCCTTCTTCCTCCCAAGGGAAGATGTGAGTCATATTCAGAATGAGTTTAGTGAGAGGGAAGCTTTTCTTAAATTGCTATCCTTGGCCACAAAGAGAGGTACTAACTTTGTGTGAGTCTGTTATGGGATGCTATTGGTTCCTAGCATGGAATGATCATGAATGGAATTTTATTAGAGTTAAATATGAAGGATAGGAGTCATTGAATTGGTCAATCAATTATGCCATCTTACTTAAAAAAAGATGATGCCATTCTGTGCCATGATACTTTTACCAGGTGAGAACGAATTTCAACCAGTCAATTAATGACTCAGTGAAAGATTGGATTAAGTACAAAACATCCTCAATGGATGGAATGGGGTAACAATGCATAGGAGACTGAGAGAGCTTTACTGTTTGAGAACTACTCATGAGTTCCACAAATTGCAATGTTTTCCAGTGTAGGGAGTATGGAAAATCTGGAAAACACATCCCTAGTGGATGAATATGTGTGTGTAACCTGAGGGAATACAGGTGTGGTGGCAGAAAGTAAGGCAATTAGAGACTAAGGTCTGAAACAGACAATAGGATGAGGGTGGTTGGGGAAGAGAACAGGAGAAGCTGGTTTTGGGAAGCTGGCCAAAAGGAACAGTTATAAGGAGCAGTCATGAGGAACCAGACATAGAAAGCGTGAAGTGCTGAGACTAGGTGTGGGATGGTGCCTATGGGAAATAACCAAAAAGATCAGCTGTGGCATTATTCAATTGATACTCATTAACACTCATTAGCCCTCAGTGAGGATCCCTAACATCTGCTATGAGTGTCAGATCTGTTTCTCTATTGCTAAATTAGACTTGGGGTTAATTAAAGGTGAAACTTATGTACCGCAGGAGACATGTCAGGAGTGGACAGAACCTATTTTGGTAACAGGTTCTGGGAGAGTTTAATACCTAATTTATTTAATTTCATTAAATGTTTTTGCTTTGAATTTGTGGCCATCCAGTTTGGTTTTAGTAAAAGGTACACTAATGGGGGCTCATAGGGTTTAAATAGATGACTATCACAATTGTATCAGGCACATAGATAAGATTAGATCACATTAAAAGGTTAAATAATTTATCTATGATAATAAGATCATAGGTTTAGAAACTGGACAGAATCTTATAGGTCATCCAATCCAACCCCTTGATTGAAAAATGAGGAAACTGAGTCCCAGAGAGGTTGGCTTCATAAGGCCACAGAATTAAACAAGTGACAAAATCAGGATTCAAAGCCAGGGATCATGAAGATGGTGTCTCAGGTAGAATTCCAACCCAGGCCTTCTTACTCCAAGTTCAGTACTCTTTTTCCCTGAGCCTTTCAGTGTCTCGTACTCTTATTGCTAGAATGCTGAATGATTCTGGAAGAAATCAGTCATCTCTACTGATTGGATTCACTAGAAATTCACACTACCTAACCTTAGCAAAGGGCCTTACTGCAGCATGCTCATCTTATTATTCTGTCCTACTCTGTCTTTTTTTGGGCAGCTAGGTGGTGAAGTTAATAGTGCACTGGGCTTGGAATCTGGAAGACTCATCTTCCTGAGTTCAAATCTGGCCTCAGGTACTTACTAGCTGTATGACCCTGGGTAAGTCACTTAACCCTGTTTGCCTCAGCTTCCTCATGTGTAAAACGAGCTGGAGAAGGAAATGGCAAATTAATACATTTGCTAAGAAAACCCCAAATGGGATCAAGAAGAATTGAACATGACTGAAAAATTACTCAGAAACAAAAAATATCTTTTTATTTCTCATCATTCTCTGCACTGGATTGTGTAAAATTTTTTGTCCTTTTTCATATCTTCTATATCTCTTTGAGTAAATGTCCTTACCTTTTATTTTATTGAGAAAAATCAAAGCCATCTGTCATGAGTTCCTTCATTTTCCCTACTCTCCTCCTCAAAACCCCTCTCCAGTTTCACCCACTTTCTTTTCCATTGTTCTAGTTTCTGAGGAAGACATATCCTTTTGAAAATGACTCTTGTCCAATGTGTTAGTGATCCCTCCTAAATTGGAGTCATCTGGATATTTCCTAAGCACACATCTATGCTCTATCTTTGTAACTAATTTTTTAAAAAGTTGAATAGCCAGCCAGGAATAGACTCACACTCTACTCTACTAGCTAGAGACCCTCCTCCTGTTCGAAGTTAACTTACACTTTGATTAATCATTCTGTGATCTCCTTACTGAGGGTTCTCTGTCCATGAGTGCAGATTCAACTCTCTCCATTTCTTTTCATCTTGTGTGACCCTTGTTCAAGGTGTTTTCATATATCATCTATAGAAGATATACTCCATGCACTGGAAGCCTTTTTCAAATCTTTTAATATTTTGTGGATACTACGGTGACCTCATGGCTTCCTGTTATACCTTACTATCACTATCTGACAGTTTTGCCTCCTAATCTAGTCCTCCATCTCTTTTCCGGGAATTCTTAACCTGGAGTCTATGAGCTTTGAAAAACTGTTTGATAATTGTATTTTAATGTAATTGATTTCCTCTTTCATTCTACGTATTTTATGCATTCAAAAAGTGTTATTCTGAGAAGGGGTCCATGGGCTTCACCAGCTTGCCAAAGGAATCTATAACATAAGAAGATTAAGAGCCTGGTTTTATGCTATTTCTTGTGAGTAAGTTGTCATTGATGATTTATATACTACATCTTGTTTACACCTACGGTCTGACTTTCCATTGTCCCTTAGGTCCTCTGCAGTTTTAATTCTTCTGAGTTTGTAGTGTTCCATGACACATAACCATATAGAATGCTGGGAAAAAATTATGTTAAAAAGATGTACTCTGGTGCAGGTAAAAGCTTGGAATAATCGAAAACACTGTGTAATTCCCAGATGCGATCAGCCTTCTCTCCTCCTACTCAGTTCTGGGCTCACTTATTGTCTGTCCAAGATACATGTATTTGCAGTAGTACCCCTCTCATTCCATTGTGCTTCTCCCCCTACTCCCAAAACTGAGGGAAGAAGTGAGGCTTTTGCCATAGTGCTAGAATAGTGGCAAGAACTGGAGCATCTGCAGACAGGTGCCCAGCAGCAAGTCAGGAAGACATCAGGGTGGTATGTTGGTGGCACTAGTCCTGTCTGGGACTGGCTACTGAACTCACTTATGCTGTTTTTCAATAGGTTAGCTGAGGTTCAAAGTGGTCAGAAGTCCCTGTCAGAAATAGAACATATGAGATTGGGAAAAGCACTGACCCCCTTACTTCTCGCCTTGAGCTGAGCCAAGATCCCAAGTCTCAAGTTTTCGTAGCTTTGGCTAAAGACTAGTCCTATTGGAATAATGAATTAAGCATTAGATGGACATTCCTCAGGACAGTGACAATGACAAAGTCACCACTATGCAATTACAAGCCCTATCTTTCCTACAACTTCTGGGTTTAAAGCAATTCTGTGTCTGAGGACTACCAGACACTGGGAAAAACTGAACCTGAGGCTGTTTGGTTGCTGTTTTATTGTGTACTGTTCATTGATTTTATTAGCTCTACACTTAGAGAAAAATCTTCATAAGTGTCTAAGGATGCCTGTCAGTTTTTGTGGAAAATCAGCTTCATGATACCAAGGTCACATGATTAAAGTTCACTGAAATATAGCAAGTTCAGAAAGAGATGGAATTTACCAGAAGAATGAGTCTCAGAGAAGATTTCTGAAAAGGAAAACCCACAAAATCTATGTGTTGCTTGATAATGAGTTGGTGTTGCCTATAGAGAAAGACCCGAGGGATATAATATTGACTTTTGAGAATCCTCATCACCATTTGCTTGTATTGTTGCAATAGTCTCTTAATTGGTCTCTCTGCCTCAAGTCTTTCCCTACTTGAATCCATTCTCCACAAAACAGCCAAAGTAATTTTTCTCAAGTGTCTGACCATGTGACTCCCCTACTCAATAAACTCTAGCTGATCCCTACTACCTAGAGAAGCATCTATAAAATCCTCTCTTTGCAATATAGAACCTTTCATAATCTGGTGCCAACCTACCTTTCTAGCCTTATTACATAATATCCCTTCAAGCATCCCTATGTTATAGAAAACCTACCCCCCCCATCCCATACATACACTTTTTAACTCTTCACATCCGTTTTTCATCTCTGTGCCTTGTACAGGCTGCATCCCCATCCCATTCCTAAAATATGCTCTCCCCACTCTTCTACTTTTTGCAACCCTACATGAAGTTTTTCTGATCCCTGCTACCTGCTGCTGTCCATGCCTTCAATCCCCTTATATCTATTTTAGGTATACCTATGTAATTCAAGTTCCAAATGCCCTTGGTAAGAGACTCTTTCCTTATTGCTGAAAATCAATGCCCTGTACTAGTGTGAGGGGTAAGGAGGTGAGAGTGGATGAGAAAAGAGGTTTACTCCCTTTATGTTCTTCTGTCTCTTCAGTCTCTTTGGGTTCTGTGGTCATTTCAGGCACTTCTGTTTTCCACCTTCAAGACAAGAGATGGAGGATGCCAACATCACTTCAGGTTGTTGAAGGAAAAGACTCTGAGGAGGCGCTGACATGAAAGGAGCTGGCCATTTCCATCATCTTCCTATCCCCTGCTTGCTATACTAGAGACTTCAAGGAGCTCCTTCACTCTGTATTGTCTGGCATAGATTCTCCTATGTAAACTTTCTCTGAGTTCTGTTTTGTTTTCCACTTAGATAAATGAATTTCTTTGCTACTTACTATCGGTGGAAAGGGGTCAAACCTTGAATACAAAGCTTGGGTTCTCCTTTCTTCATTAATGAATAGCACCATCTCCAGTCATCCTCTTTATATCTCGGCACTGGACCTAGTTGACTCTGGAGGAGAAAGTGAGGCTGGTGACTTTTCACAGACCTCCCTCACTTAAATCCAATTCACTCTCAAATCATGGCATCACCTTCTTGATGTCAAGGTCATCTTTGAGAATGAAGAACGAACAACAATGATGAATAGTAAGGAATGAGAAATTTAGCGTAAACCTGAAAACCACATCCCCTAGACTAATAATATTCAAGGGAGCAGATAGAATTCTAGCCCCTTGTCCCTTCTCTCTGAAGAAAGCTCAGGGTCTAAGCTTCTGGACCCAACATCCTGTTTCCTCTTTCGGCAGGAATTAAAGCTTCCCTTGCAGAAGGGTGGAGGAAGAAGAGGTTAGAGATATCTGTTCTGCCTCGATTGGAGCCACAAAACACCTTCATGTTACATGTAGAGGAGAGTCCTTGCTCTTCATGGATGGAATGTAAGCTTCTTGAGGTCAGAGACCTTTCACTTTGTCTTTGTGGCACTAGTGCCTGCCTTACTACCAGGTGTATAGTAGGTACTTAACAAATGCTTGCTGATGAATTGTTTTAGTGCCTAGCACTATGGCTTACAATAACAACACTTAATAAATTCTTGTTGAATTATTGAATTGAATTGCTAACACTGATTCATCATTGAACTGGTCATTCAACTAGTTCTACATCCTCTTTACTGTAGATCATCTAGCCCTTGTCCATGAAGATGTCAGGAAAGATTTTATCAGATGTCTTGCTGAAATTAAGTTGTGATATAATTAATAGCAATCCCTTAATTTAGTCTAGTGACTGTTGTAAAAAGGAGATAAGTTGCATTGGTTATTATTTGTTCTTAAATCCATGCTAGTTCTTAGTGATCACCATTTTCCTTTTAAAGTCCTCACAAATCTCCCCTTTATTAATGTGCTATAGAATTTTGCCAAGAATCAAAGTCAAATTCTTCAGAGTTTGAAGACTCCACTATTTTTCTTTTTTGTGAAAATCAAGATCACCTATTCTCTCTACCCATTTCCAATTTTCCATGATTTTGAAAAGATCACTAAAAGGGGCTTATCAATTATATTTGCTTTTTATTTTTTTCAGTGTTCTGAAAGGAAATTGTGGAGCAGATGTGTCTTGAACTTAGTCCCTGGAGACCTGAGTTGTATCTGGGCTCTGCCATGGTAGCTGTCAAGTACCTAAACCTCTCTTAAATCTCAGTTTTCTCATCTTCAAACTGGGCTGCCCACTTCATAGATTTGTTACCAGTAAGGTGCTTTGTAAACCTCAGGGTGCTGTGTATAGTTTACAGTGAACTAATATCATTATTATCCTGGGAAACAATTGATCTGGGCCTAGTGATTTGAACTAATTGAAAGCATCTAGTTATCCTCTCACTGTATTCTCATTTCTTTTGTGTTTGATAATTTTCTTTCATGAGACAAAACAGAAGCAGTTCTGCTATTCCTCTGTTTTCTGTCCTATCCATTGTCCTATTCACCCTGAGTAGTGAGCCTATCCCACCTTTGATCTCCCCTTTTGTTCATTACAAAAAATTCATTTTGCCTGTTTTTACAATTATCATCAGCACAAAATGCCTCTGAGTTACAGTGCATCTAACATTATACCTAGAGTACTGTACTTTCTTTTTTTGGTATTCATGCCCAGTTACCAGCTCTTGCTTCCATCTTGAAACTCATTTTAAAAAATCACATGAAGGAACAGTGGATGTTTAACTTGGAAAGCAGAAGACGTAGGGAACACATATTAGCTGTTAGTCTTTAACTAGCTGAAAGGCTGTCAGGTAGAAGAAAGATTAGGTTTATTCTATTTGATTCCAAAAGATAGAATTAGGAGCAATGCGTGGAAGTTGTAGGTTCAGATTTGATCTAGACACTACATGCAGTATAGTCAGACCAAAAATTTGATAGAGAAAAAATGAAAATCAGCAGATTAGAGAAAAGAATAAAAAGGGAATGTGACATAAAATTAAGATAATCTCATGCTGATGTATTTAAGCAAGTTATTGATCATCCCAAATAAGAAATGCATAAACAAATGGAATGTGACACTATCCCCATTTCCTTTAAAGTTTAATTGATATGAAGCAATTAGTCTCAAAACGAGTATAGGAGCCAAATCAGTCATCTCTCCTTGCTGAAAGAAAAGCTATAGCAAACAAATGTAAACTCACTTGTAAAGTCTTTGGAAGAAGACTAGTGGAAGATTATGAGTGTATGGGCCCTTAGGAGAGCAGGAATTTTTGGAAGGAATAAAAAGTTTGCAGGTCATCCCTAGAGCCTTTAAGAATGAAGCAGAGAGGACAAACATGAAAAATAAAAAAGATTAGTCAAGATTTCTCTAACAAAGTTTTTCTGCATCAATGGCAATAGATCCATATTTGAACTATAATATTACAGAGTCCTATCTTCAATGGGAGGAAGTAGAAATGAATGACACTAAAGGAAAAAAAAAGATAGTCATTGGAATAGACCAAAAGGCACAAAAGAGGTACTTGCCAAAGGTGACACAATTTTGAGGGTGTTGAGGGACCAATTTACCAAGATATTTCAAGAGGGAAGGATGCCAAATGTTTTGAAAAGAGATAGCAAGCGCTATTACTACCCAAAAAGTAAGCAAGATCTTGACAACTTTCCGACTATAGAAGGCTTTTCTCATCTTCACAAAATATATAGTCTAGCTCAGAGGTGTCAGACATGGAGTCTGGGCTACATGAAGCTCTCAGCACTTCTGACTGTGGTATGAACCAGAATAAAATGTATTTGGGAAATACTTAACAAAATAAATAAAATAAAATAAACACAGACAATGTTACATTTTAAAACTAAGTCAATATGAGGCCTATAGGGTTTAGTGGCCCCTGTTTCTATTAAGAGTTTGATGCTGCTGATCAACGTTCATATTGGAGACCCACTTGATGAAGGCAGGAGAAGGGAACAGGATGATTTTTGGAAGTAATGTACCACGATAAACTACATCTTTGTGATCATGTGTTGAAAGAAAGACATAGGGAATACAAAGCCCCACTCTTATTTATTGACTATCAAAAAGTAGATTTAGTAGAGCAAACTGCAGTCTTACAGTTTCTCTTCCAGCAAAATGTTTCTCATTCATATAGAGAATATCCCCAAATTTTAGGGCAATTTTATACTTTAATAACTTAAAATATCACCAAGACTTTTGGGACACCCTGAATTATGATCAATAGAAGATTTTTTGAAAAATGCAATAGCAGAAGTAACTTTTCAATGGTCCTCTATTAACTTCAAATGAAGCACAAAATAGAGTGATTTATGCTTGTTAAAGGTGCTCTCTATTGTCCAACACATAGTCCAAATGGAAGATGGATTTCCTGTGGGTGGTGGGATGATCCTATGTTGCCATTTGTAGATGACATCATACAGATTGTATTAAGCACTGGAGTGCTCCATAGCCCCCTAAATGAGATCCATAATCACTCAAGAAAGGTCTATCTGTATATTAAAAACCCAAGGTCGCTCAAAGGACATGATCATTATAAAGAGGCTGTAACATATTGATGACCAATGATCAATAATGCAGAGGGAGAAGCATAAAAAGACATCATCGAAAAGATATTTGATTAGGAAAGGAGATGGTCCAGGTGTGTGGTGAGAGTGAGAGGTAACCGATGAACAACCCATGTGCTGTACTGATATCCACTTACAACACCAAGAGACTGAGGAGAACAGCATATTAGACCAACTTCCTGCAAAAGATTTTCAAGAGCACATGAACATGAATTGTATAGGGCAAGAGAGCGTGGATGGATGGTTGGTTACTCTGTGCCACGGGAGGGAATGCACACATCAATTATTTCACATATCCATTTAAATACTGAAGCAAGGATAAACGTCCTAGCTATGAGAGCTCTCCATTAGTGGCACGAGGTCCCTCAGAAAATAGTGGGTTTCCCAACAGTGTGTCCTTCTAGTGGAAACTGGATGATCCCAGTGGAAAGAAGGCAGAGATGATTCCTCTAATTAGGGGCTCCTTCCCAGTTCTGAGATTTTGCGCTTCTATATTTATCTTTAGCACATATGAGATAGATCAACAACTTCTCTGTACATTCACATCAATCTCTTTTTGATAACTTATTCTTTTCTTCCTCATCAGAATAATTTGTGATTGTGCCATTCAAATTTCATTCTTAAAATTTTCCCATTTCTCTTGGGCCAACTACCCTGTAGGATATTAAGCCAGGAGAGTCTATGTATCCTTGAATTCTTTGAAATTCATTCTCTTCACATCTTGGGTGAGGGTCACTAGCCCAACTTTCCATCCTTATCTATCTCTAGATCCAAGAGTGAATATTTATTCCCCAGATACTCTCTGCTGTGGCTTACCTCTGAGATCACATTTAATCTACTCTGTATATAGCTTGTATGTATATAGATTTTTACATCTTGTCTCTTCCATTAGAAAGTGAACTGTTGAGGATAAGGCTTGGTTTCGCTTTTCTTTGTATCCACAGTGCTTCTATAATACTGGCACAAAATAAATGCTTATTTAATGCTTGTTGTCTTGAATTGATTTCTACTTCTGTTCTTTATTGGTCAGAATTAAGTCTAGAAAAGCACTTTCCCATATGACTTTCTCTGCTTTTAGAAAGATGCTGGATGAATGAATGAGTTTTGGGTCCCGGCTATGAGCCTAAATGACTACAAAATGAAGGAATCATCTTTTGAAATGGATTCCAAAAGAATTATAATGAGGCAAATATATTTTGATGCTGAGCTGTGGGTAGAAACTACCTAGAAGGCTGAGCTATACAGTACCCAAAGTCATTACAGATCTTAGCTGAGTGAAGGTTTTTCCCTGTCTTGTCAGAGAAAAGTTGGTATTATAAGCACTAAATCTTATGTTGTAGAGAGGCAACACACTCTGAAATGTGGATCTTGTCAGAAATGCATGCTTTATTTATTGTTAGTTTCCCTGGTAAATCCATGGTAGGCTCCTTCTGGTACATTGTCTGGTATGAAAGAACATTTCCAGTAACCTTCTGGATGCTGCTTTTCATTGAGGCCCTCAGGTGGCTCATGGCCAGGTTCATAGATTGCCATTTGAGTATGGCCAAAGTCTCTATGGATACTTTGGGGAGTCTGTTCTGACAGAAAGATTGTCTTTCCAGAGAACTCCACTCCTCTGAATTGGAAAGGGAGGGGGAACCCAAACAAACCAACCAATTATTGCTCTAACCCTGTGGGAAAGAGCCAAATGTGAGTCTTATATAACATCCCTACCTCCTTCAGCTTCCTGGGGACTTCAGATCCTCCTTGGAGCCAGTCCTAGGGGACCCTGACCTTGGTCCTAATGTTTTACCTTCCACTTTTTTTTCTAAAAGTCATTTATTGGGAAACTCCAGATGGAAGGAACTGAGCCTCCAGATCTTTGTTTCTCAGACTGCATTTTCCCCTGGGGTTAGAGACCTATTGTACCCTGATTGTTGTCTACCTATCTAACCTACTTCTGCTGTTGTCACCATTGCTGGTAGATCCATTTCTCACATATGCTCCTTCTCTCCCTTCTTTCTTTTCCTGCCAAATACTCCAGCCCTCTCAGGAACCACCAAGTGACCTCTTACTGTAGGTCAGCACCTTTTTTTTTTTTTTTTTTGCAACTTTACAGTTAGAGAATTTCCTAGAGCAAAAACACTCAGTACTTCAGAGTAAGGTTCAAACCATATTAAAATGTAATTGGGAAGTATTTAACAAAATAAAGAAAAATACAATAGAATATGGATAATGTCAGTATGTGGTTTTCTGAGTCAATATTGTGCTTGAGGGAATCCTTTTGTAAGGTTTAGTGGCATTTCTATTGGAGGTTGACACCACTGGCCTAGAGCACTAAGAGGTTAGGTGACTTGCCCACAGGGTTATATATCTAATAGATATTAAAGGTAGGACTTGAACTCAGGGTGTTCTAGTTCCAAGGCTAGCTCTTAATCCATTGCACCATGCTAACTCATTAAAATGACAAAAACCTCTTTTATATTCTTAGGTGTTTCATTGCGGCATAAAGGTAATACTGTGTTCTCTCTCTTTTTTCCAAAAATTCAGTTTTACTTTATTTTCAAATCTGTATTCCTTACCTTATAATCCCCTCTCTCTCATCTCACTCTATCCCTTTGAGAAAGTAAGAAAAGCAATGAAACCTGTGTTACAGTCACATACAGTCAAGCAAAACACACTCCTTTATTGGTAATGTCTAAAAAAAGTCTTTGTCTTCAATGAGTTTATCACCTCTCTCTCAGGAGATGGACAGCATGTTTTGTCGCAAGTCCTCTGGCATTGTGGTTGGTCGTTGCATTGATCAGGGTTCATAGTCTTTCAAAGTTGTCTTTATAATATTGTTGGTATCACAGAAAGTGTTCTCATGGTGCTGTCACTTTATTTTGCCTCAGTTCATTCCAGTCTTTCCGGGTTTTTCAGAAATCATCACCTTCCTTTCTCATAGCACAATAGTATGGCATCACAATCATATACCACAACTTGTTCAATCATTTCCCAATTGATACACATCCTCTCATAAGGAATTCATAATTCATAAGGAATGTCCAATTCCTTAGCACCATAAAAGGGCTGTTATAAATATTTTTGTTCATGTGGGGGACCCTGTGTTTTCAAAAGGTATGGCAGTGGAGGACAGGTTCTATCTGGTGCTACCAAGTAGGAAATGTTTTCATTATGGACTTGGGAATCGACTATGCACCTGTTGTTTGAAGATTAGCCTGGCTAACTTTAGAGAGGCTTAACTCATAAAATCAACAACCGATCTGTGGGGGCAGAACATGCACCAAGGTAATCACAAACCCTGGAGGTATTGAAATATTCCCAAAAGGAAAAAAGTACAAATACATCAGGTCAAAGCATGCACATTCAGAAAAAAACAGACAATGATGCTGAATCTCAGAGACTCACTGGTGTGACTGAATCAGGAGAGGTGCTGTGGGACTGTGCAAGCTTGTCATCTCAGAGTGAAGATAGAAAAATGTAAGAAGTCACTGTAAAAGATTGAAAGCCTTGGGGAGATGGGTTGAATCAGAAAAAATGTCAGCTTCTCTAACCCTTATCGCATCTTCTGGTCTGGTTCTGCTGCTTCTGGTCTAAATCTCTGCTTCTGCTCCTTGCCTAAGAATTTTGGATTCCATATTTCAAAGAAAACCAATGGAGCGGACTAGATAATAATAGTATAGGCTTTAAGGTTTAAAAATATTATTTCATTTGATCCTCACAACAATTATGGGAGGTAGGTTATTATTCCCATTATATACTTACTATTGTGGTTTACAGATGAGGAAATTGAGGCACAGAGTGGTTATATGACCTTCTCAAGGTCACACAGTTAATAAATGTCTAGGATCAGATTTGACCAGATTTGACCCTGACCAATCCTTTGCACCACCCAGCTGTCTAGACTTTGGGTCAGTAAGATTTTGATTCAAATCCTGTTTTAGAGATGGATAACATTTTTCATCATGAGGCTATTGGAATTATCATTGAATAGCTGAGAATAACTAGGTCATTCACAGTTGATCATACGATATTGCTGTTACTGTGTACAATGTTCTCCTGATTCTGCTCATTTCACCTTTCAAATCCTCTTTTAAATACTTGCTTAGTACAGTGCTTGGCATGTAGTAAGTGCTTAATAAATGCTTGTTGATGTTACTAGACTTTAAGGTCCCTTGTAGTTCTGATTCTATGACCCTTTGAGTCCCTGGATTGGCCTTTTGGTCTACAGTAACATGGCTTCTGATTTAGAGAAATCCAATTTCCTTGTATTATCCCTTTTCTCAGGAGAAGATTGCCCTTCTGAGCTGGTATCCCTCCTTGGGATGGTGAGATGACCATTTCCAAAAGGATGGGGAATATGACAAAAGCTGAGGTAATTAAAAGTGCCAATTATAGATTAAGTGGTACTTAAACTTTCTAATCTAATGTTTACCTGAAGTTCCTTCTGCTTTATTTGACCTTTATGATTTCTTCTGTTTGGGAAGCCTATCATATGGAGTCAGACTCATAGGATCATAGATTTAGAGCTAAAAGGGGCCTGAGAGGTCATCAAATCTACTCTTCTTCCCTGTCAATTATACAAATAAGGTAACCAAGTATAAGACAGGCAAGTGACTTGCCTAGGATCTCACAGCTAGTAAGTGTCTGAGGGAGAGTATGAACTCAGCAATTGAACAAATTGTTCTCATTCACCCATTCTACCTGGGAAAGTCTTAATGGGCTTGTGGTAGACATCCTCCTAACTCACCAATGGGTTTGATGCCTGTCAGTTACCCTCAAACTATTTTAGCTGTTTTGCCAGGGTGTTTCAAGTACACACGCTATAACTTCTTGGAGCCATAAGTCAGGGCTGAGTGGCAAGCAGACACCAAATGTGGATGAGCAGCCTTGTAAACGGCTCAACAAGCCCTTATAGCAGAGGTACCAGTCCTCTCTGAATACCCCACACACCTCTTTTTGGATGAAGGAGAAGAGGGAGGAGGGACCACTCAGCCGTGACTTGGATAAAGGAGAAGTGGGATAGAGCAGAGTCATGAAAACCTAGCTATAAGAGAGTGTGAAGGAGAAGAGGGTCAGTCATTGGTAGTGTGAAAGAGGGCAGAGGTCAAGAAGGATGGCCATTGAAAAAAGGCTTTGTCATTAAGAGATCACTGGTAACTTTGGAGAAACTCATTTTGGTTGAGTGATAAGGTTGGAAGCCAGACTATAGAAAGTTAAGAAAAGAGTGAAAAGAAAAGAAGTTAATGCATTGATTATAGATGATCTTCTCGAGGGGTTTCTTCTGTCTGTCTGTCTGTCTGTCTGTCTGTCTGTCTGTCTCCTTGTTCTCTCTTTTGGAACACCCAGTAGAGTTCAGAGCAGACCTGTGCTCTTGGAGTGGGGCATGGGGAACTTGTATTTTGATGCAATTTCTACTCAGCCAGAAATAGCTGAAAGTGGCTTGTGGCACAATACATGGCATAAGCTGACACGTGACCTTCGAGGAGAGATTGTGAGAATGAAATTTCCCACCAGGACACTGATAGATTTCCTGCAAAAGTCATGACAGAGGCATTGTACACCACTTGAGGCCAAGAAATCAATTTCTGGACGGCATTCATGTACTCTAACTCGTGGTTGAGAGGGGATTTTTCAGATCCCTAGGAAGGATTATCACAGAATTTAGCCTTTTAACCAGAGAAAGAATCTTTCCTGGATAGCACCATATTTGAAAGTTGCCTTATGGATAACCCTAAATTGAAGAGTTTAGGGATTAGAACTTTAAGAAAGAAAAAGGGACATCCTGGTGCTCTGTGCTCCTGAAAAAAAGAGAGAAAGAAAAGGATAGTCTACATGGTTCTTGCCTAGTGTCCTATTTGGAGAGTCAAGTCAGCAAATTATTCAGACAGTATAGGTCTGGTGGGAAGGGAATCGCTTATTTGGTAGCCCTCAAAGTATGTTAACTTCCAGAGAGAATCTGAAACCACAAGTCTTAGGGAGACTTTGCAGGACTCTTTGGGAAATAGAAGCTTGCAGAATTTCAAACGGTTTTCCCCGTAAGAATCTCAAGTTTGGTTACTTTGTAGGAGGAATTGATGGACTACTTGATCTCATTACGTATTTTTCTGTATTTCTATTTTTTTCAATGAATTCTTGGTATAATATGCATTTTTGGTGAGGTGAAATAAAGGCTATCTTTTAGCCAATATATATTTGATCATTTATATGGAAGCCTCAGACCACTTTGCTCTGCATTTAGGGGAACTAGGATATGAGTGTTGCCATGAATGTATTAGACAATTTAGAGGATCAGCTCTGGGTGTATCTATCAGGTCCCAAAGAGATACTGACCTTGGGATCAGTCACCAGGATTGGAACCTGGTCCCTGTGAGACTAGAGGATGTTTTTGGGGTGGGGGGAGAGAGGTGTGGTGTTACTGAAGACAGTGGTGTACCTAGGCACATGTTACACAAAAGAAATACAAATAGGTTAAAAAAAGTTTCATCTTAAAAATACAACTCCAACAGTGCTCCAAAGCAGTCATTCATCATAGACTGTGCCAATGGCTTTTGGTGGTCATGGCTCTCCCACTCATGGATTGGCCTCTCAGAGGGCAATCTTTGTCACACCTCATAGGAAAGCATCTAGGTGGGAGCAGAATAAGCAGTATGTGTGTGTGTGTGTGTGTGTGTGTGTGTGTGTGTGTGTGTGTGTGTGTGTGTGAACGGCTATGCCAGTGGCTACTGCTAAGGGTAGAGTAAAATTGATGCTCTTATGAGTATTACAAGTATTACTATCCCAATTATTGTTGCTACTGACATGTCCTGGGGCTCAACACAACCCCCTGTCCAGGGCCAGCCCTAAACAAAATTTCAGATTTGTTCAGATTAGGCAAGTTGGTTTTTAATAGCTTTTCTTCATACTTGAGAAACCCAGCACTTTCCTGTTGCTGCTTGGATACTCAGGGCTGCCCTTGAAGCATCCAACCCAACCTTGTCCTCCCCAATAATAATATAATATTTTTAAATATTTACTTAATGTTAATAAAATATTCAATAAAATAATACATATATTTAATAAGTAAAATATATTTTAACTTAATAAAAATTTTAAATAAAACAGTAATATATTTAATAAAAATATACCTGTTCTTTGTCCCATTCCCTTGGGACCTTGCTTTCTACTGTGGACAGAGAACCAGTCTAATAAGTGAATCTGTGCTGATCTATTAAGGCATTACTTCAACCTAGAGAACATATCTGTATTTTACCTCCTTGAGACAAAAATTTGATACACAAACATAACTTTAATGTGGGAATTTCAAACTCTGTGGTAGGCTCATGGGGGAGATGTTTTGGAGTAGATCAGCTTTTTGACAACCCTCAAATCATGCAACACAACCTGTCTAGGGCTGGGAATAGTGTAGAGTGGGGAAGCAAGGGGGTTCATAGCAATAAAGGCACCTGCAGCAAAGACAGTGGCAGGAGATGATGGGGCATGGGTTCGGGACTGGGTGCTGCAGTGGCCATATTCTTGGCTCAGCCCAGGGCTCATCTCAGTCTTTGTTCCTTGAAACTTTTCCATTATCTAGGAAAGTAGCAGCCACTGATGAATCATTGAAATCTCTCCTTGCTGCTCTCAGTTAGAGCTCCAGTTGCTTGCATGGAAGTGTGACATTTGCCACAGAGTGGAACAAAGCTCATCTGTAAAATGAGCTACTTTCCCAAACAGCTAAATGAAGTTTTCTTTCTTTCCTTTCCTGCATCTTGCTGTTTTCCATCAAAGAAACTTGTCTGGTAATGGCTAATGTGTTTACAACCTTCACACAGGAAACAAATGCTTGGTTTCTCTGCAAGGTGGAGGCATTCTGTGGGATGGAATGAATCAGCCCCTGGAAAAGTACAGAAAGGAACAAAGAAATGTAGAATATTGGATTTGAAAGAAGCCTTTAAGAAGCCATCAGTCTAATTCATTACTTTACAGACAAGGAAACTGAGGCTCAGGGAAAGTGCTTTAACCAAAGTAAGGTTATCAGCACAACTAGACTTAAGCTTTTTTCCCCCCATAGGCTGTTAGTTATATATAATCAGCAGGGTATTTTTTCTTTTCATTTATAGAAGAGGAAAAAGGCTAAAGCTATTTAACCACAAAATGTAATTACTCTTAGAATGCTTACCTACTTATCAGAAGCTGATCATGGCCTGAGCTCACAAAATAACCACAGAGAAGCATAACTTTTAAGGCTGGAATGAACTTAATAATTGATTTAGAGTCCAGGGGTTCTTAACTTGGGATCTGTGAACTTAAATTTTTTGTTAACTGTATTTCAGAGTGGAACCCCCAGAGTGATTTCCTTTGTAATTCTATTTATTTTACATATTTAAAATACTATTCTGAGAAGTGGTCCATTGGCTTCACCAGACTGTCAAAGGTCCATAACACACAAAAGGTTAAGAAACCTTGAATTAGACCATCCTTCTTATTTCATAGATAAGGAAACTGATGTTTGGAGATTTTAGTGATGTATCTGGGATAGGGATGCCATGCAAGCATAAGTGACAATTATAATGGGTAGATGGTGGTGGTGAGGATAATTCTGTGTCTGTCATTACCCTCTGGTCTCTTGTCAGATTTGGAAATTTAATTTTTCTGGAGGATGGGGTGGGGGTGGGAGTGTGATGCCAGTGACAGAGGGGACTTTGTATTTTCTCTTTGGTGTGTGCTATCAGAGAGGTTACTATGCCTTACTGCTTATAACTGACAACTGTGTGGGATACCTCAGGTCCCTACATAAATCAATTACTCAGAGGCCTCTCAAAGTGATGACAGAAAAGAGATTTATTTGATTCTCGAGAATCTGGACAATCCTACAGCAGTTCACCTGGAGTAGGAGAGCCGAAGACAAAGAAAGGGCAGTGATTTATATAGACTCTAACGCAAGTCCCTCGCCCCCCACTGACCATTATTCTCATTAGCTGAGAATATGATCTTACATTCTAGACACAAAATCTAACCAATCCCTTTTGAAATGAAGACATTGAAGAATTAGGTAAACTTTATCCAATCATTGAGACCCTAATGTACTACACAGTTTTATATCCTTATATGGAATTATTCTGTTCTAAAAATATAGTAACCTTGAGCCTCTCAGTCTTACCTCACCCCTGGGAGAAGAACTACAATCTGAGAAGTCTTCACTAAACCTATCCCACTCACAACTATTGGTCATGTTCACTGTCATCCCTTCACAAGTCCTTTACAGTTGGACCAATACTTCCAGGATTAGGAAATTAGAATGTTCAAGGGAAACTATCCCCTCCATTGTAATTATAACTCATATTTTTATAGTTGTTTTTGATTTTTAATACATTTTTTTCATAGCCCTTAAAGTAGTTAGCATATTTCTCCCATTTTACAGATGAGGAAACTTAGGTTCAGAGAGTTAAATATGCAGAGAGCTAATAGATGTTGAAAATGGGATTCAAATCCAGATCTCTCCACTTGAAATTTAATCCTTCAACTCTTTTTAAAAAAATGAATCTATGATTTTAGTGCTATTTCTTGTTCAATTGTAACTGATTCTTTGTGACCTTGTGTAATGGTAATTTAAATGGGAAGATCTTTCCCATTCATTAATAGGCCCATGTGACCTGGTCACATGAAAGCCAGAGTCACATGAATCTGTGGAGGGAGGAGTCTGCTGAAGGGGTGGAGCAGGAATGATGGAACAGGAAGAGGCAGAGCTAGAGAAGAGCTGAGAGGAAATTGGTGAGAGCAGTCAGAATTGAAGGATGCAGGCAAGCAGGCAGCTGGCTAGCATGAGTGACAGTGCTTGTTTGTGATTTGTCTAATGGAGCTGATCTGTGGAAAGCCTAGCAGGGAGAAGGCTTGGGGATGATGTTGTCTTCTGCATTATTATTGTGTATAGATGTCTTTGTTACTATGATGGATTTGGTTTTCTAGTGTCTGAATGGGTGTTTTGGTTCTGTCTTCCATGTGGAGAGTCTGTTGCATTTCATGATTCAGAATTCTGCCAAGCTATTCATGGCTGCTGTAGGTGAACATTGTGTTGGCGCTACACCCTGTGGATCATAGCATGCTGATGCTGTCCATGGGATTTTCTTGGCAAAGATATTGGAGTGATTTGCCTTTCCTTCTCCACTGGATTAAGGTAAACAGAGGTTAAGTGACTTACCTTTGGTGACACAGCTAGTAGGTGTCTGAGGCCAGATTTGAACTCACAAAGATGAGTCTTCCTGATTCCAGGTCCAGTACTCCATCTATTGAGCCATCTAGCTGCCTCTTCTAGAGATCTAGGGAACTCTTAATTATGACTCTCTCTCTAATAATGCAGATCAGCACCTGCCTAACACCTAAGAATCTTAACTATTATTATTTAATGAATCTTAACTATTATTATTTAATTTTGTTGATTTTTTAATATTCATTTTTTTAAAAAATTGAGTTCCAAATTTTCTCTCACCCACCACTTCTTCACCCTTTGAGAAGGGAAACAATATAATATTGAAGGTCTTACATTAGTGAGTTGTCTATGAATGAAACTTAAAATAAAAGGAGAGGCTGCCATAAGTTTCCACCCCTCTCTCAAATGGACTATGGCTAAGGTCCTCAATACAATGAATTCTATTTAACTAAGTGGGTAGCAAATAGGAATAAAAAAATAAAAAAGGGAAGTTTTCTTGTCCTTTCATGTAAGCAGGCAGGTAAAATGATACTGTACTGGGAATGTCAAGCCCCAGCAGGCTGGGAGTAAAAGTATGTGTGACAGTTCTAGTTCATTCTGCCACTGTAAAAACATGGGGTTTAGGCCAAAGTTTGATGGTTCTGGCAGTTGAGCCTCTGTGTAATTCCTGAAATTATGCAGGGAGTGACAGAAATAGTTTCAAGCTGCAAAGCTCTGCCACTATCTTACCTGTCCCAGGGGACAGTCATGAAATGTAGAAGGACAGAAGACAGTGTCCTGGGAGATCTTTAATAACAGCAAAGCTTTCCATCCTTTTGGACTGGTTTCAGGGATGGTGAGGGATGTGGAGTCAGAGAAGGGCTCTTCATGGAGCTGGATTCTCTCCAGAATAGGAGGGATCTGTTGTTTGTGTACCTCCTGAGGTTGAAACTGTGGTCCAGATAATCTTGGAGCTCTTGTGTGTATGTGTGTGTGTGTGTGTGTGTGTGTGTGTGTGTGTGTGTGTGTGTGTGTGTGGTGGAGGTGGGGATGGATGTTTTATGATAGAAGGTGGTGGATGTGTTAAATTGGTATTTACTCCTTCCACTTTACTGCCTGTTCCCATCATGAAACAGGAGGAGGTTTTGAAAGGGTGAAGAAGAAAGAAGCATTTTAGACAGAGTTGGTGGTATAGTGGAGAGAGCTCTAGACTTTCTATCCCTCTGCCCTAGACTCTATCCCTCTGCTTCTGACATTTTCTCTGACTGCCTGGAAAACCTGAGTTTTAAAAACCCTACTCACTATCCGCATGACTCTAGGCAAGTCACACTCTTTCAGGATCAGTTTCCTCATCCGTAAAATAGGGGTAGTAGTTGCACCTACCTCACAGGGTTATAATTAGGACCAAACAAGATAACATATTTGCAAACCTTAAAGTGTTATGTAAGTGCTAGTTATTATTATCATCATCATCAAAAAATTTTAACCAGATAGGTCTCATATTTTCATGCTGGGTGAGGAAACTTGCGCTATACATCTTTCTTTATATGATCTGTGGCTTTGGGAAAGTCATTAGCTGGCTTTGTGCTCCCTCAGTGCTCTCCCATAGCTCTAGCTTTGGGCTAGCTAGGTGGTGGAGTAGATAGAATGCTGGATGCCTGGGGTCAAGAAGTCTCATCTTCCTGAGTTCAAATCTGACCTCACATACTTACTAACTGTGGGACACTGGTCAAGTCGCTGAACACAGTTTGCCTCAGTTTTCTCATTTGAAAAATGAGCTGGAGAAGAAAATGGCAAATCATTCCATTATCTTTGCCAGGAAAACCCTAAATGGGTTCACAAAGAGTCAGGCGACTTAATAATAGTTTTCCCATAAGGAATAGTCCAGCTTCACAAAGCTAATCACTGGGGAAATGAGTACGCACTTTGAAATTCTTACATAAAGCTTGGTTGTTGGGAATGGGGGTGTAGCCTTAAAGGTCATCTGATCTAGCTTTATACTTTGCTCACTTACTTGCAACTCTTCAGTACACTTATTTTCCTAGTCTAGATATCTTCCTACCTTATAAACAATTTGTGTTTTGAAAAACCTCTTCTTGTAGGGTGAACCCTCAGAAAAAAAGGTAATTACTATTAATTCCAATGGGGTAAATTTTTATTCTTTTATAAATCCAAAACTTAACACCCATTGATACCTAATTTTTATGTAATTGAACTTTAATGCACAAAACCCAAAACAAATAAATGAAAATGTAAATGATAACTCCTCACACAAGTTAACATCCTATTGAAAGATGAAGTGGTTGAAACCATAGAAAGTGTCATTCTTGAACACTTTCTTCATTTGAGAGGGATGATGCATGAAATTACCATTTCTGTAACCTAGAAAACTTCAGTTCTCCGAAAGGAGAGATTAATAGCAATTCAATTATACAACTACAAATATGACTGCATGGTAGCTCTTGTTTCAGGAACATTGTAAATGCAAAGAAACTCATAAACTGAAGAAGGGATAGTCAATGTAATTTCTTATAGTATGATGCTTACAACCCAAATAGCCTCTCTTAGGACATTAATGTTTGCACCTTTCCTCCACTGTATTGTAAGCCTCTTTTGGGTATGAGAATGTCTCCCTTAGCTCCTACCATGATGCTCTACACACAGGTGCCAAATAAATGTTCATTTGTAGTTTCTCAGGTATTATAATAAAAAAAGATACATTCATTGACACTGATGAACCAGAAATACACTTATAAGTAATTGAATAATAGATACTGAACCCACAAATATAGTTTTAATATTGATAATCTTGTATGCAGAATTTCAGCAATTTCAGTCATGCTAAACATAGTAGCCAACTCAACAGTAAGCAAAGAAGGTCTCTGAGCTTTAAAGAATACATTGTCATAAAAGCCATACACTTTACTTTGAGGGAGAATAGGGAAGTAACTCTTAGATAAAGCCTGTTGAAAAAGAATTGTGGGAAAAATTGAAGTTACTGATATATTCAGACTGATTATCTGATTTGCCCTGGTAATCAATTAATTCTTTCTTAATTTATAAAAGTCAACAATATAGAAACAGGAATAGTGTGTGTGTGTGTGTGTGTGTGTGTGTGTGTGTGTGAAACCAACTCAATGGTAGAAGTGAACTGTGACAGCTCAAAGAGAGGGGGAAATGAGAGGAAACACTGACATTTACTGTAGGAGTAAACAGTCCTGTGTGGCTCAGTGATCCTCAGGGATTTGCTGGTTACAATTCAATATAATAACTGATGTTCATAATGATGACCTTGAGTCACAAAGTAAAAGTCAAATTATGCTCAGTAAGCTGATTATTAAGACAGAAAAGCACTGAAGACTTTTGGGAAGCATTTTCATTAAAACTGGTTAAAATAAAGGAACAAAAATAGCTTCCCTATAGTTTCAAAGTTCAAATACAAAATCCTCTTTTTGTTGTTTTTTAAACTTATTCCCTTCCTGCTCCTTACTTTTCCAGTCTTCTCAAACCTTCCTTGAACCCTCCCCACTTGGAATCAGTGCACTGAACCAGGAACACTGGTCTCTTTGCTGTTCCACAACCTTGACACTCCATCCCTCTGCTTCTGGCATTTTCTCTGGCTGTTCCCTATGCCTAGGAGAAATCTTCTCTCCTTATCTCCCCTCCTGGCTTCTCTGGTTTCCTTCAAGTCCCAGCTAAAATCTCATGTTTTATAGGAAGCCTTTCAATTCCTCATAGTGCTTTCCCTCTGTTAATTATTTCCTACTTATCCTGTATATAACTTGTTTGTACCTATTTGTTTACTTGCTGCCTCTCCCATTAGATTGTGATATCTTGGAAGGCAGGGACTGTCTTTTATCTCTTTGTATCCCTAGAGCTTAGTACAGTGCCTGGCACATAGTAGGCATTTAATAAATACTTATTGGCTGATTGATTTTAAGGAGTAAATTTCAGGTATCTGGAAAATACATTCGTCTAGAATATTACATTCCCTGCTGATGCTGAACAAGTAAGATGCTACTGAAAGTTATCATTAGATACATATGTACAAGTCAAGGGCAATTGTAATTATGGGTTTTGGGTGAGGAAATATTTCTAAATCTCACTTTAAGACAGGGTACAGCTGAACAAAGTGATCGTGAGGCACCTAGGGAACACAATGTATAGAAAGCTGGACCTACAGTCAAAAAGATTTGAATTCAAATCCATATTCAGACATTTACTAGCTGTGTGACCCTGTGCAAGTCATTTGACCAATGTCTGTCTGAGTTTTCTCATCTATAAAAAATCAAGAGATAATTATAGTACCCACCTTCCAGGGTTGTGAGAATGAGAAGAGAATATTCTGATTCTGACCTGTTTTCCCCTTCTCAAAGTCACCCTTGGGGAAGGGTGGGAGGAGAAAGTGCTAGTGAAGGCTAGCCTGCCTCCCTTTGAGCCATACCTAGGTAGATCTACGTAGACGCAAAACAAGCAGTGGACCCCACACACTCACCTTATGTGTATGGAAGACATTGTCTCCTGTTATAGAATTGAGGAGCAGAAACACTGCTCCTCTGCCTCTGTATCCCTGAGGCCTAGCACTGTGCCTGGCACACATAATAATAAAAAAACTTGATTGATTGTATCCCAAAATTTGCCCTGATCCACTTTTGGGAATAGACTTCTCCTTCATCTGAATTTATAATATCCTCTTTGCACTTTTTGTGCATTTGACATATTCTAAGTTTTATCGTAGCTGTCTGCGACCCTGGAGCATCTCCTCTACAGCACAGAAACTCCTTAAGAGCTGGTTTGCATCTTATCTCCTCTAGGGATTGACATAGGACCTTACATTTGGAAGGTGATTAATAAATGTTTGTTGGATAAATGAAAGACCTATCTCTTTTTCATCTGGTGTTAGGGGAAGGCCTGCTGCAGATACTTTGTTCAGGTTTGATGTTGGATGAAATGAGGCACTCATAAGTCAACAAAAGAAGGTTTATTTAGTCCTACTAGAGCAAGGATATGACAAAGGATACAATGACCCTGAAACATGTCTGGTCAGGAGGGCAGGGTGTGGTGACTTGGTGGTCTTCAGATATCCACCAGATCTAAGTGCCTAGGCCTCATGTGGGTGGGACCCTTTATCCCCAAAGGCAAGCAAGAAACCAGCCAGCCTAGGTAGAGGCCCCCAGGAAGTGGGGTCAAAGAAGGCACAGCTTGAGCCTTGCTCCACCTTCTGGGTCAATCCTGGCTTAATTATCTTTTCCTAATGTGTATATATGTGCATGTGTATGTATCTCTATGTGGACATTGCTTGTATGAGTGTGTGAGGACTCTGGTAGATATTGGTCCTATCACATCTGGAATAACTGGCAGCTAAGTAGACAGCGATGTGACGTTTGGCCCATAGTACAGTTTTGGAGTATGAGGTTGTAACAGTAAGCACTGACATACACAGGGAGGCCTGCTATTACAGGTTCTTTGTTCTGCTTTTCTAAAAGAAAAGGCAACTTTTGAGGGGTCAACAATCTCCTTTAATCAAGCATATATATCATTCACCATTAGAGAAAAATACAAGAAGAAAAATAAAGACCAACAGACAGGCTTCCAACTGTCTAATCACGAGCAATACATGTATCACAGATCAACAGACAGGTCCAACTGTACCAGGGAGGGAAACACCAACATCTGGGTTTTCAAAGAGGGGTGGAGGGGCTCCCAGAGTCTCCTCTGGCCAAACAAATACTTTCAATCAGTAAGCCCCAAAGTAAAACCTCACCCTCAGAGTATTTATACGTTTTTTAGAGGTAGAGGGTATCACAACCCTTGAGAACCAATGCCTCATTAGAAACTTAACAAAAGGCGGGGGCCTTCCTACAAATCTTCCCAGGCCCATTAATGGGTGGGGATGAACTTCTTTAATCACGTTATTCAATCAGAGGCATCTGATCAGAGGCAAAAGATCCTACTTTGCCATGACAAAGGTACAAGATGAGGATGGTGTGGTTATTTCTATCTTGCTTTAACATAATTTTAATTGATTCATTCCCATTTATGCTGCTAACTTGCTTCAAAGAGGCAGCTGGGTGATGCAATGGATAGAACACTGGGTCTGAAGTCAGGAAAACCTAAATTCAAATGTGGCCTCAAACACTCACTAATGGTATAATCCTGGACAAGTGGATTAATCTCTCTCAGCTTAGGGTACCTTGTTTTCTCATCTATAAAATGGGGTTGTTTGGAGGATGAGATAAGATAATAATTCTAATGCACTTAGGAGAGTGCCTGGCATGTAGTAAGCACTAATTAAATGTCCACTATCATAATTATTATTACCACCATTAATATTTGCAGAACACTTAGCACCTGGCTCATAGCAGGCATTTAATAACTGTTTCCTTCCTTCCTTTTTTGGCCATGTACACTGATAGTGGTATTAAAGCAAGACAAAACAAACCAACTCTCCCCTGTGGTTCCCAGAAGTCGTGGCATGTGCTGTGGCCACACCCTGGTAAAACTGTTTTGGCCGATGGGCTAACTCAGGTTTGAGGGTAACTGACAGAACTCAAACCCATTGGTGAGTTAGGAGGATGTCTAAGCATGTGAAGACTGGGTGGATGAGAACAATTTGTTCCAGAGTAGCAGCTGCCCCCTTGGGACTCCTTCAATTCCAATTGTACAATGCTGCTATTTCTCCTTCTTTCTCCTCCTTCACCCTCTTCTTCCTCCTCCTTCACCCTCCTTCTCCACCCTCCTCTTCCTTCTTCTCTTCTCCCTCAGTCCTCATGGGGAGTCACACTCAAAGGAATATACATTTTGAGCACTTACTGCAAGGTATCTTGGGAGCTGGGCTATTTTTCTTCCCTATTTATTTATTCATTCTATCATTTTTTTCCCCCAAAATACTGAGACAATTAAATCTTTTGTCTCATGTGGTTTTTATTTTCGATTTCTAGAAATATAGCTCTGAAAAACTAGACTTTGATAAAACCTGTTGTCATTCAAATGGAGCTACTTGACTATGCCTTTAAACCCAAATCCCTCTGGCTTTCACTGATTGACCAATAATAGGCCCTAGCCCAAACCTCACTTTCTCATTGTTTGGATTTTGATGGCTCTGAGTGAGTGTAAATAGCAATTGTTTCTGTTCTGGCCTGGAACTCCAGAGGGTCTTCCTCCTCCTAGACTGATTATTTGGTGATGGCAAACTAGGCCCACTTTTGCCTCATTTACCTCGCCTTTCATTACTGAATGGGCATTACTTCAGACAAACTGAGATTTGGGAAAGACCTGTATCGTGGCCATTGCCAGTTGCCCTGACCTATGTCCTGCCACTGGACCCCGTTTACTCTGGAGGAGAAAGTGAGGCTGACGACTTTGCACAGCTCTGCCTCACTTAAACCCAATTCATTTGCAATCAAAACATCACCCTAGTGATGTCACTGGTCCTCTTCCAGAAGGAAGGACAGACTACAACCACAATCCAGAGGCTGTGAAAGCAGTTGAAGCAGGGCTGTGGAGCTTGGTCCTGCCATTGGACTTCAGTGACTCTGGAAGAGAAAGTGAGGATGGCAACTTTGTACAACTCTGCCTCATTCCATGCAGTTCTCAAGTAAGTCAAGACACCCCCCATCACAGCGTGATGTCATTGGTCCTCTGACAACAAAGGACAAATGACAGCACTTATAGTTTAGTTATCCTTGTTGGGTCTGTTTAAAGGGATAGGATGCTGGAAGTCTGCTGGCACCTTTTACTGCGTCACTCCAAAAGAGTTAAGTATACCCACCGAGTCCAATTTTCTTTCTTTCTTTTTTTTAAAATTAATTTATTTAACTTTTAACATTCATTTTCACAAAATTTTGGGTTCCAAATTTTCTCCCCATTGGTCCCCTCCTCCCACCCCAGAACACCGAACATTCTAATTGCCCCTATTACCAATCTGCCCTCTCTTCTATCATCCTTCCCTTCCCTTGTCCCCATCTTCTCTTTTGTCCTTTAGGGCCAGGTAACTTTCTCTACCCCATTGCCTGTATTTCTTATTTCCTAGTTGTATGCAAGAACAATACTCAACAGTTGTTCTTAAAACTTTGAGTTCCAACTTCTCTTCATCCTTCCCTCCCCACCCATTCCCTTTGGAAGGCAAGCAATTCAATATAGGGAGTCCAATTTACTTAAGAAAAAAAATAATTCACTGCCATGTTCTGAGTCCCTTCTTAAGTAAGGGGAATGATCTCTCAGAGACAATTCAGTGAAATACTAATAGTAATAATGGAACTCAAGGAGCATCCTGTACTTACATCACACCTTCCTCTCAGAGGTCTCCAGTCCATTCTCATGAATTCTCTTCTGAGTCCTCTTGGAGAGGAAGGTGTGTTTCTCTCCCTCTTGAACTCTCAGGCTTGTTCTCTGTTGCTGAAGGAAGCTGAATAGCAATTAGCCTGAAAGGATGACTTCTTCCCAAAATCATACAATACCCTGTGAGCATGAAAATGGACTTTTTGATGATGTGCGTCAGCGGGGTTTTTTAGATTGAGGAGTGAGGTTGATGGGCTTATAATTTTGAGGGCTGCCCCTTTTCTCATTTTAAAGAGAGACTCTTTTCTAATCATCAGCCACCTGAACAGTCCTCCAGGAGTTCTGAAAAATGATGGCTAATGCCTCCACTGTGACTCAGTCTATTCCTTAAGTGCCTTTGGATATATTATTGCTTTCTTTCACAATGAATAGATAACGTCTCCAAGTCTTTGGATGTGAAGGGACCATTATGTCTATTTTTGAAGGAAAGCTGCTTTTTCCTTCTGCTCCCTGGCTCTCTTAAACCACAACTGTTGCACCTTTTCTACCTCTTCATAATAAACACAGTGGGGCATTCAATTACAGCTAAAAGCCCTCAATTTAGGAGACAGCTTAAGACTCTGTGTGTTACTGCTAAAATGTTCATTTCACCTTATCCAGTTGTTTTTCTAACCCTTGGGGAAGGAACCATTAGGGATGCAGGGATGCATTTAGGGTAGCCAAGACTTTCCCAATAGGTTTTCATCATAGATCTTTGTGAATATGTCTTTATAGAAGTTGTCCAGAGGAGCTCAATTATTGGGCATTACCAACTTTCCCCTCACATCTCTGGACCTAGATTAGAAGTCATCAGTAATACAGAATCACACATGTTTTTATGGAAGAAGCAGCTTACCTCAGAACAATGAGCTAGCAACTATTTTTTTGCTCGTGAATCCATCAGAGGGGAAAAGGAGCCTCTGGAAAACATTGCGTTACCTATTTCATGTCTTGTAGGTCATGTAGTGAAAGGAATTGTCTTTTGTGGACTTTAAGGCTAAACCATCTTTGTTATCTTTACTTGTTTATATTTAGATACTTGATGATTATGTAGGAATGTAGGTGGAACACCCTAAAGCCACCAGTGGCCAGGAGGCTTCTTGATTGGCTGGGAGGGGGAACTTGGGATAAGAGGATGTGTGAATGACTCCATTATAATCCTCCAAATACATAAATCTCAAATTTTTGCTGTTGTTGAGTTGTTTCAGTTCTACCTGCCTCTTCGTGACCCCATTTGGGATTTTCTTGACAGAGATGCTGGAGTGATTTGCCATTTCCTTCTCTAGCTCATTGTACAGATGATGAGAAGCAAAAGATGCAAATTTTGGGGTAGTCTAGAGAAGAGAGCAAGGAACTTTGACATGACCCTTGGCCTATGAAGAATCATGAGGGCACAATTATATACAGAGTTTAGTTACAGATGAGATTTTAAAATAATAGGGACTACTCTTTGTGGAACTGAGTGGATTTCTCCCATAGGCACTTCTTTTTACCTTATCCTGATGTGTTGTTTATGAATTAATGGTCTCTTTTTCCCTTAACATAATTTTCATTGCTTAAATCCACAAGGAAACAGGTCCTATAATTAATCTGTGACTGAATAAAAGGGATAGATAATTAAAGATTTGTATTTAGTTATGAGCACTATACTTTAGGTAGATTAAAGACAAACTGGAGTATGTCCTAAGGAGTTTGACCAGGAAACTGAGGCATGAAAGTCATTTTCTTAGGGTATCAGTTGAGGGAATGATGGACATTTGATCTGGAAAAGATGAAACTTAAAAGAAGCATGGAATCTGTTTTCAAGTATTTAAATGGTTGTCATATGATAGAGGGCAGTACAAAGAGCAATAAATAAAAGTTGTAAAATGGCTGATTTAAGAAAAAAATTAATGATATCTAAAAGTGCAATATAGGCTGCCTTAGGATTTAGTGAATTCCCCTTTACCTACTAAAGGTCTTTAAGAAAAGGTCAGGTGATCATTTGTCAAGAATATCATAGAGAAGATTCCTTTTCATGTATGTTTTAGGCTAATTAATCCTCAAATTCCCTTCTACCTTTGAAAGTGTTTGTGATTCTGTTTATGTGGGTACAACATATCTCTGAACCCAGAGAACCATGATGATTCTGAGATCAAAAAGGTCACTCCTAATTTTCAGCCATGGGTTAGAGATCAAGCGAAGGGATAGAAATGAACAGATGAGAAAGTATGGAGCTGAGAACAAAGGCTCTTGGATTGTTTCTGCATTTTCTTTGGGGAATTAGTACAGGAACTGATGAAACTGAGCTCAAGGTTGGATCCTTTATTAAGCTATTTATTTTAAAAATTTGAATTTTGTGCTTTTACGTGTGAAACAAAATAGACACATCTTTTTATGACTTCTATTTTGGACCAACCTGCAGTTTCACTCCGTGGTCCATAGACTGCCGTAATTGTGAAGTAGAGAAATTTGTCTTTGGTGCCCCCCTACTTTTTCCTTTGGCTCTCCTGTTAATACTAGTACTCACTCCCCTTTCTTAGACCCAGTACCATTTATCATGCATTCCATTTTCACATTCTCTCAGGGTGGTTATCAACTAATCCCCATCATTTGTTGATAACTACTTAAGATGTTAGTCTTTCCATGAGTATATGCATTTTATTAGGGGTGGTGGATGTGTTAGCCTAGAATTGACTCTTGTAAAATCTTCAAGAAACAAATGAATCTGTAATGGTAAAATTTCAAGCATTATGATCATTGATATTTAGATACTGCTGTTGAGGTCAGAGTTGGGAGAGCTGGTTCATATGTGAAAGAATTCATTTAGACCTTCTTTGTAGCCATTGGGAGCTTTACTGATGCAAAAGCACATGCACCTGAGATTTAGCAAGGATCTAAACAAAGGCACTGATATAGGAAAAGAACCAGATTTACATAGACAGAAAGCTATACAGCTTGTAGGATGATGAAGTAGTTTTTTAGGGTTTCTAATGGAGGTTGGAGATTTAGCGACAGGATAAATACAAACAAGGTGAGGAAGGTGGTTGCTTGCAAGATAAGGAAAAGTTGTCATGACACAGGATGAGGAAGATGAATGACAGGATAGGGAACAGAGGACAAGGGGGACAAAAGCAATGCTTTTGGTCCAGGTTGCAAGGTATTTCAAGATAAGGGGGAAAGGGCATTAGGATACCCTCAAGTTACAGGGTGGACTATACAATGAGCCTCAATCCCCCTCAGGGAGCCTGGTAAAGTGACCCTTACTGATCCTTAGGCACTGTTTGTATCCATATCATTGCCATGTGTTATAGATCGAGTTGGTCTCCAATTGAGGAATCCCAGATCCCACTTCTGACTCACTGTGGGTGGGTTATCTAGGCAAGTTACTTAACTTCTTCTTAGTGCCCTAGGTGACTCTACAAATTGCAGAATAGGCACTTCTCTCCATTTGTAGATGGGGTTTCCTTGCTGAGAGTTCCCTATAAAGAGCAAATTAGAAGTCTAGGCAAAAAAAAAAATTACATTTGATAGAGATATTTTAAGGACAAGAAGACATCTGCCACCCTTCTGGTATCAATCTTTCAGACTGGCAGGGGGCAAATTGCATGTGGAAGAATTGAAAATGATCCCTAGGAGTTGTGGTGGAAGCTATAGGTAGAGCATCAAAAATCTTGCTCCTTAATACAATGAAGCAATATTTAGGTTGGGCTGCAATCACTATTGGTCAGGGGGCTCCTTGTCCTCTAAGTGATGAGCAAGCTGGTTGCTTAATGATGACTTCCATGGGCAGTATCTAACTGTGAGGGGTCTCCCTGTCCAGGGTATAGGTAGAGAGAGAAGCAAACTCCCCAGTTATATAGGCTAGCCTGCCTAACTGGCCTCTTTACACCTAACAGACTGTTTTTTGTTCAGTTTGTGTGATAACAGGGTCAAGGTCCTCTGAATGGGCCAGAAGGTAGCAAACTTCCCAGTCATAGACCCCACTCATTCATTCTCTCCCTGTTATCTCTTCCCCTAAGCTGTCCTGAATGTGAAATGTCAGATATTGGGGAGGTTTTTTCCCCCCTCTGCCAAGAGTTTTTTCCAGAAAAAAGAGATGTTTCCAAGAGGAGATTCCTATATTGCCACAGACACATGGATGTTCTTTTCTGGGATGTGGACGTTGTACATCTTAATCTCTTTGAAACTATAGTGATTCAGAGGATATTGGCGTGCTAGTGAGAGAGCCAGGGAAATGAAAAGAAAGCACATTATGGTATCCAGGCAGCTGGGTTTGAAATTGTGAGTTGTTTGTTTATGCACCAAGGACAGTAGAGCATGAACCTTCAGTTTTCCCATTCCTTAGTTGTGCTTTGCAATTCCTGGCAAGGAGAAGAGAGAAAAGATGGGATTTTATATGATTTAGGACTTACTGGAGTCCAGCTCTTTAGACCTATCTAAGATTATTTTGTGATTTTGATTTCTTCTGGCTTTTCTGGGAGTCCTAAAATAACACTCTTTAAGTAAATACCATGTGATTTTCTGAATCAACATAGGCTTTGAGCAACATGTGGCTGGAATAGACAGAGCTCTCCATTGATCCCAGGCTTTCCAGCCCTGGATCCCTCCCTTCCCCTTCCCTTGAGCCTTCAAGGGCACCTTATATGCTTAGGGCACAGTTTAGCCTTTGTGGCTAATTTCAGCCCTGATCTTTTTTCCTTAAAGTTTCCATTTGAAGGTCATTTCCTAGTATGTATCTCAACCAATTTGGAGCTCTAATTCCTCTGGAGCTGACTTATCTGTTCCACATAATTAACATCATCCTGCTATACACAGCCTTATTCTTTGTCTGAACTGCATAGTTTAGCACATTAATACCCATGAAATGGTCCCTGATCAACGTAGTATGGAATAACCACATCTCCCCACTCTGTGGCAAGCTTCTGGAATGTGTGAATCATGTCTCTGTGTTGGAATATTTTGTGCCAAATCTTCCTTTGGGTTGGCACCTGGAAGTGTGTCAGGTATCTAGTGAATATTCTAATACTCATTCCTAGGGGAGACCTCCATAACTCACGCTGTCACCCCCTCAGAAGTTTTCTGGGTAGAAGCTAGACTGGGGAGAGTTGAGATGGAGAGTCAAAGTAGGACAAAGTTTGGTCAAAGGCTCGGTGTCAAAATGTGAGAGCAAAACTAGGGTTGGTGGTTCTGGGGATGTATGTGTAAATGTATGAATTTGAAAGTGGGTCCTATGTGACGATGTCAACCCACAGGGGAATACATAAAGCAGAAGGATATTTGAACCATTAGCTAAATCCAAGATTGAAGGTATCTATCCAAACCAGGGCAGGTCAGGCAATCAACAGAAGTCCACATAGTATATGGACAGTTTTGAGGAAGTCTGGTGGCAGATGGTGAGGAGATTGGAAGTTAGGAAGAGGGCATTCAGTCTTTTGGGGATATAGGTTACTAGGAAGGGAACTGATCATAAAAAAGTAGGGTGGAATTAAGTTACTAGATTGCCAATGTCAGAGCATGATCAACAATGATACTAATTTGACATAGGTTCAATGAGCTACTGGCTGAAGGCTTCTAAGGATAGCTAGGTGGAACAGTAGACAGAGTGTTGGACCCAGGGTCAAGAAGGCCTGAGTTCAAATCCTGCCCAAGACACTTTATAACTGAATGACCCTGGGCAAGTCACTTAACCTCTGCCTGCCTCATATATAAAATGGGAATGTAATAGTATCCACCTCCTATGGTCTAGGATGCAGTGGGAGATCCCGACCTCTTTAGGCTAAGGTCTTTTCAAGTTCTCACTTCGAGTGAGATAATACCCATTCAGTGAATAGACCTCTTTAAGAACTGAGTCAAGAGATGGCCCCCTTTAATAATAATAATTAAAAAATCAGACTGGGAGGGGAAGACCCTCAAGGTTGCTGGCCAAAAGAGAAACAATTATTGTCTTCTAATTGTTCCACTTACTTTTTCTTTCTTAATTTGCCTTGTCTTGCCAACGACCTTCTCTTTATCTTCTTAAGATTCTACTCCCCCACTTTCCTAGAGATTCCTCAGTCCTTTCATAGCCTCCTTAATTGACCTGAGAGATCATATAATCTATTCCTCTCATTTTACAGGTATGGAACATGAGACCTAGGAAGATGAAGTGACTTTATGGACTCATAGTGCTAGATTTGGGAGGTCCCTTGCAGGGTATTTTTATTTATAGATGAAGAAAGAGAGTTCCTGGGAAGATGAAAAGAGTAGGTCCAAGGGTCAAGACTGCAATCTAAATTCTCTGCCTCCAGTTTCTTTAACCTATATTACATTGCTTATCCAAATCCATCCCATCCTTCAAGGCCCAGCTAGCAAGGCCCACCTCCTCTATGGAATGTTCCAAAATGGAGCTTCCTTTCTTCTGAACTCCTAGACATTACCTAGAGTATCTGCCATACAAGTTAGCATTTGGTTGTATGCTGTCTTATATTGTATCTCTGTTTTCTAAACTATATTGTAACCTTCTGAAATAGAGAAAACTTTTTCTTGTCATTCTATAGTTGAAGAATGGTGGATTGAGCACCTAGAGTTAGAGAAGCCTGGATTTGAATTCCTTCTCAAAAATGTACCAGCTGGGTGTCCTAGTGCAATTAACTACTTCTTATTCAATTTCTTCATCTGTAAAATGGGGCTAAAAATAGTACCAATCCTACAGGGTTGTTATGAGACTCCAAGGAGGTCAGTTGTGTAAAGTATTTTGTCAGCCTTAAAATGTTATGTAAATGTCTGCTATTATGACCATGATTACCAATGTTTTTATTGTGTACTCTCCCTAGCACCGAGGGGAGTCTGTTGCAGGTATTTGATAATGCTTGTTGATTAAGTGATTGATAGATGAAAACACTTAGAATGTCAGGAGCATCCCCCTCTTTCTGCATTTATAGGCCCAAGTCCAAAGTGCTTACTGAGTAACAAGAAGGAGTTTTCTTTTTTGGCAAATAGTCGTGGCAAATTATAAGGTCTATTTTTATATTCCTCCAACATCAGTTAGAACATACTAGTCTCATTCAATTCAATAGCAGGTATTTATTAATCCCCTGCTATCTGCTAGATGTAGGAATTCAAAGAGAAAAACAGTACTCAGACTTGACTGTCAGGGATCATATCTTCTAGTTAGGTGAACAAAATGTTTGTACAAGTATGGATGATATAAAGTAGAGTGTTATAAGGGCAAAGAAAAAAAATCCAGGCCAATATTTATGAGTGCTTTTGAAGAAAGAGAACTTACTTGCAATTGGAGGTATCTTTATAAGAAGAAAACATTTCTAGCAGGCAGAGATGGAGATGAGGGGAGCTGAGAACATTCTAGGCATGGACAGTAATACCTGCGAATTTATGGAGATTGGGAGAAATCAGGATGAAATTAGGGGACAGATATCAGTCCAGTTTGACTAGAAAATTGAAAAAGTGATTGAAAGAATGAAATGAGACTTGAAGGACAGTTTGAAGCCAGATTGTGAAGGATTTAAAATACCAGGTTAAGGAGTTTGTACTTCATCTTAAATTCAATAGGAAGCCACTGATGCTTTTTGAATGGGGGAGTGATATAGTGTAATGATAATTTAAATGGGAAGATCTTTCCCATTCATTAACAGGCCCATGTGACCTATTGGGTCATATGGAAGCCTGAGTCACATGAGTCTGTGGTGGGAGGTGTTTGCTGAATGGGAGGAACAGGAAGAGGTAGAGCTGAGAGGAAATTGGTCAGAGTAGTTGGAATTGAAGTGAATAGAGAAAGCAGGCAGCTGGCTACTGTGAGAGGGGGAGCTTGTTTGTGATTTTGTTTAATGGAGTTGGTTTGTGAGAAGCCTGACAGATGGAAGACTTGGGGCTGGGGTTGTTCTCTGCATTGTTATTGTGTATAGACTTTTGTTACTATGATGGATTTGGCTTTCTGGTGTCTGAATGGGTGTTTTGGTTCTGTCTTCCATGTGGAGAGTCTGTTGTATTTTGCAATTCAGAATTGCATTGGGATATCTATGGCCACTGTAGGAGCTGTGAATTTTCCATTAGTGCTACATATAGTCAGTCTATGCCTTGGCAAGATGATCATGGCAGCTCACAGAAAGATGGAGTAGAGAAGGGTGAGACTAAGAACTGAGGAAATAAGTGAACAGACTATGGGACAATTATTATTAGATGTTATTAGTATGAAGGACTCCACTCTTCCCAAATATGTAGTTTGAATGTGGTTCATATCAAGTGAGGGTGGAGAGGGGATGGATAGAGAAAGGAAGGAGGTAGCTTGTGGCTTAATGCCGGCAGCTGGGGTTGCTGTCAGCAGCTATTAGAGATGAGGAGGAAAGTCATGAATGATGCTTTGACACTTCATGGGTAACTGATCTTCCTAGTTCCACTCAAACTCCAAGTGATACTGCAGGCATTTTCCATGAATTAATATCCCTTACCTCTTGGAAGAGGATGGAGAGTCTAAGTCCAGTGAGTCTACTGGAGATAAAGAGTCTAGCAGAGTAACAATCTGGCCTCTCTCTGGCTGTTTCTATGAATCCTATGACCCAGAGGACAGACCCTAATTAGTTACCTAGTAACCTAGTAGTTATCTAACTTAAAGTTGTGAGAGCATCTCCTACTTCAATTCTTCTCTCCCTTCCCTCCCTTCCTTTGCCATTTTGTTAGAGTTCAAGATTGTTTTTCTCTAAACAGTAAATAGATTCCCTATGGCTAGTTACAGTTTAGTCTTAGGTGGTAAACCTGAGCCCTAGAGGCACTGGGAAGGTTGAATCAGAGTAGAGGGGGAGAAAAGGAGCAGATGCTTCTGATAGATAAAAAGGTAACATTAATAATAATAACCTAACTTTGGACAGTGCTTTATATTTAACAAAGCACTTTTGCACATTTTTCTTATTTTATCCTCACACTGACTCTTGTAGGTAGGTAAGGCAGGAATCCCCTCATATTTGCAGAAGAGGAAGCTAGGGTTGCCATGCTGTTAGTAACTGGCAATAGTGGGACATGCTGAATCTGGATCTTCTATCTCCAATTCCTGGGCTATCTTTTTGGAGTAAAAGTAGAGGACACAGCTCTATGGGTAGTTTGATGCCTTTCAAGCAGTATAAACTGTAATTCCCAAGCTGGAATATCCCAAGTTCCATGGAGAATTCTACATGATAAACACACACCAGTGTTTTGCTACCATGGAGATTAGTTAGAGTGATAGCTCCCTCTCTTTGGAACTGTGATGGGAGTTGAATGTGTAACATAACATTCATTGACATTATTTTAATAAGACTCAGACATTGCCACGGGAGCCTCTAGAGCCTTGAACTCAAATAGTTTTGCTGTCAAAAGCTTGAGATTATAATGACACTGCAGAAGGGAGTTGATGGGAAATCATTGTTGATTTCTTTGGGGGCAATAAATTTCCCCATAGAAGCTGGCCCTGGGGCTCTGCTCAGAGGCGGAACTTATATTTTTTTTGGGGGGGAGGTACAGTTTTACTCAAGTCAATTTTACAGCTGAGTGGACAGAAGTCCTAAGAAGGCAAAGGACTGAAGTTAAAAAATATATAGACAGAGTAAATGACTCATTAAGATTTGAACCAAGGACCCTTGTTGAACTTCTCACCCTTTGTTGATCATTACATTCAACCTAAGAATGCCTAATTTGACTCAAATTCTAATTCAAGACCAGGGTGAGAAAGGTGAAAAAGTCAGGAAATGTATTTCATAGATTCTTTTTTCTTTTAACAGTACCACCAAAGGAACAAGTACATAGGAATGGTCTGTCTGACCAATACTCTGCTGCTTCACTCTCCTTTAATGCCAACCCAACCTACTCCTTTAATAACACTCTTCCTTGGGTTCCTCACCAGTCAGGCAGAGTGCTTGGAGTATGTTTTCTTCTCTATTTCATCTGTGCTATCAGATTTTGTGACTTCTGCATCTATGCCAACCTATGACTTCATGGCTCATTATCCTTCTTGACTCTCACAACCATTATTATCAATCCTTTAATTCTCTTGTTGTAGTCTAAACCACCTTCTTCACTCAACCAAGCCCTCAGTCATTGGTCCATTTCTTGGCATTCGATTCCACTACTTTCTTTTCTGAGAACATCAAGGCCAGTATTATGAACTTTTTCCTCTAAGTCATACTTTCTGCTTCAGTGTATGTGTTTCTAGACCCACACCTTCATCTTTTCCTAGGTCTCAGAGGAAAAGGGAATAATAGCTTGCATTTATTCAGGTCTTTAAGGTTTGTGAAGCATATTCTTTGTAGTAAGTTTATGAGGTAGGCATTATTTTAATTTTAGTGATGAGAAAACAGAGATTCATAGACTAAGTGACTTGGCCAAGGTCATATAACTTAGTAAATGGAAGAGCTCAGATTTGAACACTTATGGCTCTGATTTGAGAGTCTTTATATTTACTATATTATAGTGAATCCTATTAAATTAATTTATTCTTCAAGATGAGTCATTCTATTCATGATCCTTCCCCCTTCCACTTCTAAGACCTTGCCTTCTTACCCTCTCTTGCATTACCTGTCTTTAGCATTTCTGGTTTCTTCCTCTCCATCAACACAAGTGTTTCTACCATCTTATAAAAAAAGCAAACCTTAACTTTATTATTACTCCTTCTATCTCTTCTAGTTTCTCTCCCAGTTCTAGATTTCCTTTCACCGATTAACTTCTTAACTGAACCAATACCTGCCTGTTGTATTATTTTCTTTGCAACTCATTTCCTCCTTGCTGCCTTGTGGTATGACAACTGGTTCCACCATTCTAAATCACTTCCGTTCTTTATGGGTATGCCTACTGTCATGGCAGGGAGCACCCTTATACCCAGTGCTGAAAAGGTAAGCATTCAGGGAGGTCAAGAAAAAGATAATTTGAAAATTGCATTCTGCATTTGGAGATAAGCAGCATAATGGTGCCTAGTAGACTTGACTTAGCATTGGGAAGCTGAGGGTTCAAATCTCACTTCTGATACTTTCTTATCTGAGTGATCAGTGGGTGAGTAACAACCTTTCTTAGCCTCTGGAAGCTCTCTGAAACTTATCTCCCAAGTTACAGTAGATCTCTAAGTTTTTGCACCAATAAAAACACAGGTCATTGACCTATTTTTTTCTTTTCAAAGAGATCCCATTTTAGATAGATAAATAGAGCAGTTATTAAGTGCTTACCAGAAGTGCTAAACTCTTGGTGTACAATTATAAATAAGCAAGACAGTTTTTGCATGCGAGGAGTTTATATTCTGATGGGGAATATAAAACATGCTTTAGGTATAACAATAACAAATTTTTAAAGTTTGCAAAATACTTTATATACATCATCTTAATGAAGTTAAGAGCAAGCTTGTGAGGTAGATAATTTAAGATGTGGCTCATTTTTGAATACCTGTGGCCAATATTGTGACCTCTATAGTAAATATGGCATCAGAGTTATTATTGATGGTAGTCTGAATTAATAATAGTTCCTGTTTTACTTATTGTTTTAAGAAAATCAAATGAGATAATATATGTGAAACACTTAGCATAGTACCTGGCATGTGGTAGGTATTTAATAAATGCATATTCTCCTTCCCCTTATGGGGATTTTGTAGGTTACCTGGGAAGTCAGTCTTGACAAATGTCTAATGCCCAATTTCCAGCTGGAACAGAATTATATTGTTTTTAAAAAAAGACTGACCTGGATTTAAATCAGAATGTCAATGATTTCACCAAAGTGATGTTTCATTTGGTTGAAGGCCCAGCTCTCCAGACAATTCTGTGAAATCCATACTGCCCTCTCAGGGACTTCCAAAGTTGCTTTTTTCTCTCATCCAGTTTTTGAAGGAAATACCTGGTAATAATGGAACTGAAAGGGCAAAAAACCAAAACAGCCCAACCTGCCACCAAACACTGAATAACTGTACTAAAACACTGAGTTCTTTCTTTTTAAAAAGACCTCTGAAGACAATAACTGGATCACAGAAAGTACAGATTTTGACTGTTGAGTTGTGTAAGAAGAATTAGTGGCCTCAGGTCACATTAATCAGTTTGTGCACCAGCTTGTAGAATGCCCAAATGAGTCTTTGCTTGGGGAGATCAAGATGTTTTCCTTTCCTGAAGAATAAAAACAGATTGTTGTGACTATTCTCAGTCATGACAAATAAGATCTACATTTTATGGGTGAGTCAAGAAGTAGAAGTAAAATTTAAATTATCTTGGCTGATTTCTGTTGAGATTTGAGCACCTTCCAGTGTGTTGTACAGAGACAGCTTGTGTCGTGTGCATCCTTCATTTTCAAAGAGGACCATGACATCAGAAAAATGATGACTTGACTTGCACTTGACTTTGTTTTGAGTGAGAGAAGGCTGTGCCTAAAAGGCCAAGATCTCTTATTGCATCTTGAGCTGTCTCCAGTCATCCTGATGAATATCTGGTCACTGAATCCAGATGGCTTAGGAGGAGAAAGTGAGGCTGATGACCTTGTACTCCCTCACTCAAAACAAAGTCAAGTGCAAGTCATGTCAGAGAGGCAGCTGTAGTACAGTGGAAAGGGGATTGGATTTGGAGTGAAAAATAACAAATCTGCATTCCAATTACAGCTGTATCTATCTCTTACTGGCTGTGTGTCCTCAGGCAATTGCTTACCCTATCAGAGTCTCTGGTTTCTTATTTATAAAATGGATTAATAATACTTGTACTATCTATCTCAAGAGGTTGTTGTGGGAATCAAATGAAACAATCTATGTAAAATATTTTATATCCCATTGAGGACTACTTAAATATCAGCTGTTACTGTCAGTAATGCTGAAAGAATCCACAAAATTCTTTCTGACTCTGAGATATAAATACAAAGAGACTGGTCATATTGGGAAGAATCTCTTTGGAGGCAAACAGTCTTAGGTCCTCGTTTTACTTGAGTTCTCTGTAGCCACTGACAATGTTGACCACTCTCTTTTCTCCTCTAGGTGTTCATGATATTGTTCCCTCCTGGTTTTCCTTCTATTAATTTGATCACTCCTCAGCGTCAGACTCTACACTCATGTTCCTTCTTAGTGGATGGCCATGGGTGTCCCTCAGGCATGTATATGTATATCTATCTCTCTCTCTTCTCTCTCTATTCACATAACCACTATTCTGGTTCATGCCCTTATTACTTCTTGCCTGCTATTATAACAGACTTCTATTTGATCTCTCTGCCTCTAGTCTCTCCTCACTCTCATCCAGTCTCCACAGAGGAGCCAAGGTGATTTTTCTAAATCATAGGTCTCCTCCTGTCATCCCCTACTCAATAAACTTCACTGGCTCCCTATCATTTCCAGGATACAATGAACTGTCCTCCACTTGTTATATTCTTTAAATTCAAAGATTTTAAATTTGTTTTTATTTTTTTAATCAAGAAAAATCTATTTTGTTCTTTCTCTTACCTTACTCTCCCCATTGAAAAAGAGAGTTCTTCTTGTAGCAAAGAGGAAGTCAAGCAAACAAATTCTCACATTGTCCACATGCAAAAAGTATATGTCTCATTTTGGATCCTGAGTCTATCACTTCTCTGTCAGAAGTCTGGATAGCATGTTTTATTATGAGTCATCCGAAATAGGTTGATTATTGCATTGATCAGCATGCTTAATTCTTTAAAAGTTATTTGTTTTCATAGGGTTATTGTTACTGTAAGAATAATTCTGGTACTGCTTGCTCCATCCTGTATCAGTCCATGCAAATCTTTCCAGTTTTCTCTAAAATGTTTTTTTTTTTACTTCTAATGCATTGTAATATTACATTATATTCACATACTTTAATTTATTTATTTATCCTCCCCCAATTAACAGTCACCCCTTAGTTTCTAGTTCTTTACTTTTTCGGCATAGTTCCAAACTATTTTCCAGAATGGTTGGATCAGTTCATAGTTCCACCACTGATACCCATTTCCCCATACTTCTATTTTTGTCAACTTTGCCAATTGGATGGGTATGATGTGGAACCTCAGAGTTTCTTTAATTTATATTTATCTAATGATTAGTGATTTGGAAAATTTTTTCATGTGATTGTGGATGGACTGGATTTCTTCCACTAAAAACTACCTTTTCATTTCATTTGACCATTTATCTGTTGGGGGAATGGCTCTTATTTGTATGAATCTGGATCAATGTCCTATGTATCTTGGAAAGATTCCATTTTGGCATTTAAGGCTCTTCATATCTTTGGTATCTACTAGGAAGGAAGAAAAATGAAAGAAGAATTAAGAGTTTACTATGTACCAGGCACTGTGCTAAGTACAGTACAAATATCATCTCTTTTGATCCTCAATAACCTTGGAAGCTAAGTGCTGTTATTATCTCCACTTTACAGTTGAGAAAACTGGGGCAAATGGGTTAAGTGACTTGCCCTGGGTCACATAGCTAGCTAGTGTCTGAAACTGGACTTGAACTCAGGTCTTTTTGACTCTAGGTCCAGAGCTCTATCTAATGAGCCACCTAGCTCCATCTTATGTGTCAGGGGAACAGAATTCTATTCCAATTTCTGTTATTAAGTAACTCTGTGATTTTAGGCAAGTCATCAACCTCTCTGAGCCTCAGTTTCCTACTGAAGGAAGTGAAAGGACTCAAGGAATGCCTCTCCACTTTCAAAGTTGTTAGGAAACATTGGGGCTTCTAAAGGATCAATGCAATGGGGAAAGGGTTCTGAGGTGGAGAGGAGACTTGACCCTTGCACAATTCACAATTAGAAACTGCAAGCAAAAGGTGAATTATCTCTGAGATTTATTAACAACTGGTCTAAAATCTAAAGGTTCTAGGTAGTGCAGGCTGAAATAAGTTAACTAGGACCTGGAGTAAGGTAAGTACTATGGACCCTGGAGCATTTTGGCTCTGTTTTCCCCAGGCTGGTAATCATTCTCCTGCATAAAGGTAACAGAAACAAAACAAGGGTGAGAACTGCTGCCATTCTGCCATCCCCCTCCTGTCTCTTACAATAGCTCTCTCCACCCCAGATACTGGGCTATTACTTCTTTGATTTTTCTCCCGTTTGTGTCAGTTGGCAAAAACCTAAATTTTTGTCACGATTCTTGAGGCCTGGGAAGGCACAGCAGTAATTTGCCCGTCTTGAAAACTGTCTAGTATATTGCCATCATGGGAACATAATATTTGTTTTTAACTATGTCTTTAGACAGAAGGATTAGATTTGTGTTGCTTGGTCCTACAGCGCAGAAGTAGGAGGGATGGAAAGAAAAAGGGTATACTTAGGTTTGATGTGAGGAAAACTTCAGTTGTGGATTCTCCCACATTGGAGGTCTTTTGGGGAAAGTTGAATGACCTTTCGTTGGATAACCTTTCGAAGGGTTTCTTTTTTGGGTATGGATTGGGCTGTGTTGTCTTCCTAAAGAGCTGAAAGGCAGGATAACAGAGATTTATTTTAAGAAACTGTCCATCAGGATTTCATTTAAAATAAAAACATACAATTATATTATATATTTAAAATAGTTATACTACAAAATTATATTTTATTATTAATTTCATTATAATGTAATATGTATAATATACTGCAGATATTATGTATATAGTGTGACTTATTACCTTTAGATAATGCATGTTCTGGCCCTATTAGCCTAAATCATAGAAAATTGGCCATGTGTGCCCTTTGATAAATGACATTTCATTGCTTTGGCTATTAATTTTCTTGATGGTCTCTCACTGAAAGGGTTTATGGTGGGGTGTGTGCCCCCTGGAAGGTTCTGTCCTCCAAGATACCACAGGTAAAATTGCTAATCTCTTCTTTTCCAAATTAAATCACTAGCATCCTTTTCTGCTCTCCCTATTACTGCACCTTTTCAGCCTCCCTGATAGACTGCTGGTGTTTCTTAAAGCAGATCCCTGTTAACCTCCCTTTCAGTTCCTCAGTCTCCTGTTGTAAACATTTGTCCCCAGGCTTGAAGAGTATTTGATTGATGACATTGTCTTCTGATAGCCTTTCTATTTGTTTTACCCTCACACGAAACTGTTTTCCCCCCCTTCTTTTCTTAAAACAATAATAGCAGTGACAAAAAACAGTCTCTTCCCCATGGGGGTAAAGAGTTTGGATGCATTTTATGAATATGTTTGTCACATTTTAATTTCTTAGCTGCTAAAATTTTTACCATAAATTGTGTAGCAGTGCATTCTGGGAGCATTCAGTCCCTAAAAGGCTTTTTAGCTATATTTCAAATACATATTTTGTCAGAGTCTCGATGCTCTCTGCTGAGCTGTTTCTAACAAGTGCTCTCACTAAACAAATCTCTTTGAAAATGCATTAGATAACACCCTCCCCTCAATTCCCTATCTTCTTTTCTGTCTAAACTGAAAAAGCTTGTTCTTGTTATTAATGACAAGTCATTTTGCAGAGGGCCTGGGTTAATAGAACTGATAACTGGCAAAATATAAATGTGTAATACTAGGATGCCGAAGATAAAATTGGAGTCTAATACTGAATATGTAATGTGCAGGATGAAAAGAAAAACTCATGATTGTTTTGGAATTTTCTAAAATCATCTAGGGAAGTTAGTCACTGCAAGTCAGGTGATTTATATTCCTGTTCATCACTGCTGCAGGTTCATTCTTCTACTGCTTTATCCCCCCTGGTACTGATACTGCCAGGTCCCTCCTGGTCTTCTGACCTCCTGCTTCCTTCCTCTCTTCCATATTCAGTACCAAAGAGCTGGGATCTGACCTGCAGAGAGCCCAGCTTTCCACAGTCATCATTCATTATTATTTTCAACTTTTGTTTCCTTCCTGTATATTTTATCTTCAGTATTGTACTCTAGTTTTAGCTTTAGCATCCTGGTGCTATGTATTTGTGTTTTTTCCAGTTATCAACTTTATTAACTGGAGCTTTCTCCAAAATGACCAGCATGAGATCTTAGTGTGATGGTGACTTCTTTTAGGCCAGGTATGTCACAATTCACCCCTCTCTCGGGGTATCTTTAATCTCTGCCATTATCTCGAGCCCCCATAGATTGTGTTTCCTCGATTTTAGGGGATCTGCAGTACCTCAATTTCATTTAACTATTTAACAGATTAGATTTTATACAAAGGAATATTTGTTGCTGTTTGTCCTTCATTTTTAAAGAGGACCGATGACATCACTAGGATGTCTTCCCTCACGCATGAATTGGATTTCATTGAGGCGGAGCTGCACAGAATTGTTAGCCTCACTCTTTCTTCCTGAATCATCCAAATCCAGTGCCAAGACACAAAGTCAGGACACCTGCTGAAGGTCTTGGGTACAGTAGATGCCTTGGTGTCGTCTGATGTCTGACATACAAACATTTACCCCAAACCTGGGGGTGGGGGGTGGGGGAGCATAAACTTTCTTACACCACCTCATTCTTTGTGGAGGGGAGGAGAATTAGGCACACAGTTTAAAAAGTCTGTTCCTATGTTGCTCCACCAAGTTCCAAGTGTAAAGTCCTCTCTCTCTTCTCCCCTCCTCCCTCTCCTACCCCCAGGCTTGCATCCCAGTGCTCTGGCTTCTAAGCTGGCAGCACCATCTAACCTGGAATCCTGCCTGCACTAAAAAGGACAAATTTAAAAGAATCAAACCATTAACCTTATTCTTGGAGCCAAAGGGCTTTCCTCGTCGAGAGAGAGAGAGGGAGAGAGAGAGAGAGAGAGAGAGAGAGAGAGAGAGAGAGAGAGAGAGAGAGAGAGAGAGAGAGAGAGAGGGAAGGAGAGAGAGAGAAAGAGAGGGAGGGGGAGGGAAGGAGAGGGAGAGAGAGAGAGAGAGAGAGAGAGAGAGAGAGAGAGAGAGAGAGAGAGAGAGAGAGAGAGAGAGAGAGAGAGAATGTTAGAATCCCAGTATAACAGATTTAAAGATGCAGCCTGTTCCAGCAATACAGTCGCTGGAAAGAGACTGTTCCCACCCATGTGGCAGGGGGAACAAAGGATGCCTTCTCCCAGCTGTCCCTAACATGGATTTTTCCATCTTAGACGATTCAGGCATGTGCAAACCCAGTTCCATATACAGTAGAAAAGCTTTTCCTCCGTTAAGATTTAAAACAGAGGTTTGTAGCCTGAGGTCCCAAGAGGTCTGTGGATAGATTTCAGAAAGGGGGAGATTTATGAATTTAGTTTTTTAATGTTGTGAGAACTTTCGATATAATTAGTTTCCTTTGTAATCCTGTGTATTTTATTTAATGGATTTAAAAAAGATTGTTCTGAGAAGCTATCCACAGGCTTCACCACACTGTTAAAAGGGTCCATGGTATAAAGAAGGTTAAAAACACTTGATTTAAAAGAATAGAGTAGGCACCCATCTCATTTAAAGCTAGTCTCCAAAGGAGGTAGAGGGATGGATTAGGTGAGTCTCTGTAAATCTATTTGTTTAAAGTTTTTCCATTATTCATTGTAACATAGATTTCATTTCTATTGACCTGGCATCATTTCAGGAGCATTAAGTTCATTTAAGACCCAGGTTTCCATTAAAAAAAGCTTTCCCCTAAGATCATGGGAAAACCCAAAGCTATCAGAGCTGTAGACATATACAGATGGTAAAGCTTTAATTTTTAAAAATAGTTGCTTAATGAGACAACAAATACTTCTTTTAATTATAACATAGACATTAGAAACACTGAAAAACTCCTTAGAGTAGAGATTCAGTAGGAAAGAATTTTATGTCTTTTTATTTCTTAATTAACCCTCCTGGTTGATAAAAACTAAATGCCGACAAAGGGGAGGAATTCATTGCACTCAGTAGAAATGCTTTGAATGAATAAGGAAACAAGTGAGAAGCAGTAAGACATAGGTTTTGAATTCTGACTCTTCACTTTTACCACCTGTGTGACCTTGGGGACATTACTACCCCAGTTCCTTAATCTGCAAAATGAAGGATCTGATCTAGGACAGAGGTTTTGTGTGTGTGTGTGTGTGTGTGTGTGTGTGTGTGTGTGTGTGTGTGTGTGTGTGTGTGTGTGTGTGTGTATGATGGACACCTTTGACAATCTGGTGAAGCCTGTGGACCCCTTTACAGAATAATATTTTCAAATACATAAAAATAAAATGCACAGAATTACAAAGGACTTCATTTACAATGAAATTTTGTTGTTGTTCAGTCTTTTCAATGGTGTCTGACTCTTCATGTCCCCATCTGGGATTTTCTTTGCAGATCTGGAGTGGCTGGCCATTTCCTTCTCCAGCTTATTATGCAGGCAAAACAACTGAGACACAGAACTAAATGACTTGCTTAGGGTCACACAGCTAGTGTCTGAAACCGGATTAGAGTTCACAAAGATGAGTCTTCCTGATTCAATACAATTTTCAAAATATAAAAGCCCTCAAAATTAGGCCCCAAATTAAAAATCCGGGGTCTAGAATAAGATCTTTAAGCTCCGTCCAACTCTATAAAGATATGATCGTAATGAAACCATCTGGCCATCTCCACAAGTAGTGAACCAAATACAATTACAGACGGATGTAACTCAGCGCAGAGAACTAAGACTCAAAGAGACTACTTCTGGCTCCTTTGGGTTCTCACCCAGTGTGGACCTGGATCCCCTCTGCCTTCTGTATAGAAACTCATCAATAGTTGTCCTGTTTGTCCTCTCACAACTCACCTTGCTTTCATGTAAGACATTTTAGAAACATTTTCTAGCTTTGTATGATTCATAATGAAATTAAAAGGTGTGTTTATTGAAGCAAACACACACACACACACACACACACACGCACACACAGACACACTTGCTCTTTGGATTTGGACGTATCCATTTGTTCCACCCCCTCACTGTGGGGCAAAGGGGCCAAAGTATTAAAGAACTGGCCTGCCACCTTGTGGCCTCCTGTGACCTTGGAAGGTCAATGCCTGGAACATCAACAACCAGTCTTTCATCCATCCACTCATCTAATATCTGCATCCTTGCTGTCTGCATGGCTGAACTGAACTTTTGTACTACCTTTTCTTTTCTTTTTTTCCAGGGTATTCTTGTTTTTGATTAACCCCTGAGAAAGTGGCAGTTATTGAGAATTAGCAAACGGTAAACTCTAAAAGATTGCCCTAGGGAAAAAGAGTTCAAAGTAGAAGGAAGAGAGTTCCTTAAAAGAAATGTTCAAGAAGCATGTCAGATGATTGTTTCATCTCCCTGGGCAACCTCTCAAAGACAGCACAGCTTTCTGGAGCAAAGGTCAAACACAGAACTGGTACCTGCCACTATCATCACCTAGCCAATTGAGGAAGTCAGGACAGATGAGGATTCTTTTATTATCTCATTTATCATCCTTGCTTGCAATCCAAATTAGTTTCCACCTCACATTCTGATCGTCTTGGATTAAATATTGTCAGATGAAATACTAATAGCTTTTCTCCGTGCCAAAAAAAATGACTTTCAAGGCATGTATTATGTAAAGGATTATAATAAATTAAATACCTAAACTGGCAGAGTGCAAACAATTTTGACTTAGATCTAAATGTTTGTATTGGCTGTTTAAACATTTAATTTGTTGGAATGGGAAATATCATTGCGGCATACGCATGTTAATTAAACTTGGGCCTTAGCAACGTGAGTCATCCCACGTACACAGAGCATGACAAATATGGACAGTAAGAGTCAATGTATGCTGATTTCTCATTCCCCAAATGAACACTTTACATCTTTAAACCCTGCAGCCATTAGTGATTTTTAATGAATTGTGCTGTCTTCTCTGAGGTGACTTTTAGATGATGACATCAGATATTGCTAGTCTGGGGAACAACTTTGCTAATTAAGTTCTGGGGAAGTTATCAACCACAGATAATTGATTAAAGTGCTTACATGGATAATCACTTCCATAGATTTAAATTCATTAAATAAATAGATGGAAAGAATATAAGATAAATAATATCCTCTAAAAATCAGGTCAACTCCAACAAAGTCTGGAGTACCTTCTCATTGTCATCACCTTTACCACCACCACCACCATCACCATCATCATCATTCCTCACATTTGGGTGGGTTTTGTAGTTTACAAAATTCTTTTACATTCATTAGCTCAATTGATTGTCGTAACAACTCTGTATGGCAGGGATTTCTTATCTCATATTATAGATGAGAAATCCAAGGTAGAGAGAGATAAAGTGAGTTCCAAGGTCACAAAGCTATAATGTCAGGTACCACTATAGTGCACCAAACAAAAAGCTGGGGATGTAGAGCGTGTTGAATATTCTGAATATATAAATGATAGGCATTTGTGGCACATATGTAGTTAATCAAAATGTCATTACTTGACTGCTATTATGCCTCAGATTTAGTCTGGTTTGTCCTGGCCCAAACTCTGTTAGTTTCTTCTGGAATTTGATCTCTTTATCAACCTAATTTTTTGCTTTTGGATTTTATCCTGAATAAGTTAACCATGAGTCACTGGCCTTCACCCATTATGAATCTCAAAACTCTTCCACATGTAACACATAGGACTTTTACTTTGACCTCTCTCTGGGCACCTGACTTTGATTTGTTTTTCCCTGACCTCCACAAAAGTTCTCATAAGGGTGTGGGGAGGGGGTGACCCTATGTTTTCTAAAGCTATTTTTTCCAAGCTAGTATAATGGGGGCCTCATCTAGAGGGGCCTAATCATTCACAATAGAAGATCTTCAAGTACTATTCCAGGAACAGACAGTGTCTATACTCTGAAGACCAAGCAAGCTAACCATATTGAGGTTTAGCACCAGCAGGCTGGCCACTAGTGATGAATTTGTTGGCCATGGCAACTTGAGGAAATAGACAAAAGTACAAAATCACCTTCAGTCCTATGCAACCCTTTTAAAAAACTTCTTTATAGATGGTAATGGAATGATAGAAAGTAGAGAAGACTAGAAAGTACATAGTTTTTTATTCCATCTAACAAACATAAAATTCCACTTCTTACACATACTAATTGTGTGATCCTGGACAAATAACTTAACCTTAAAGTGGAGGCAACTTTTTAAGATTATAATTTGCAAAGGAGGTGCTGACTGACATTTGAGGAGGGAGTGTCTTTATCTGGGAGTTCCCTACATTAATGAAATTACAGGGCCAGTCTCTAATCGTTGTACCCTACAAACATGAACTTAATTGTTGGTAATCTCAATGTGAAATTTTTGTCCAGTGCCCAAAGAGTTGATGTACTCCTGGAGAACTGGGATTTTATCAGTTTGGACAATATAGTTATAAATGAAACCAGAAGACATAAAGAAGTAAGTAGTAAAATGGAAGGATGGCTTACAGTTTCTCCTTGAAGAAGATGAATGAATGAGTTGATAAAGTTGGTTTAATTGTTCGTTTCTGTTCCCATGATCTCCATATTCTTTCTTTCTCAGCCATACACAAGGATGGCCATATTCTTTATCATCACCTGTAACAGTTCTACCTCCATGATCTTGAACTTTGAAATTCTTATCCATAATCATAAACTCCCTATCTGTTCATCTGTCACTGAGCCTCAATCCTTCTAAATCTTTTATCTTTATTGTATTTCTTGTTCCTTTCCACCTTCCTGTTCTCTTAGTCCACCCTGCTTTGGTCTCATTTTTTTACTTCATGGTCTTACCCCCATGGTTGACTAGTTCAACCATGTACCATCCTCTACCCTTGATTTCTTTATCAGTCATTTCCTAGCAAACCCCAGTCTTCAGCTGCCCTTACTATCTGCTGTCTCTTCTACTATTCAATCATAATTGAGTCCTAACTACTCCATGCCAATTTTTTTATCTCCCCCCACCATGACTTTCTATTACTAAATAACTCTCCTTAGTGGCTGCTCAAAACCTTCTCTAATCTACTTCAGCCTCCTATGTTACCTTCTCTACTTTCTCACGCAGAGAAGGACCTTGCCTCATACTTGGTGGAGAAAAATAGAAGCCAAACTATTGTGAACAACCTTTTTCTCTCCTACTCTATACCTCAAAACCTACCTTTGTACTTTTCTGTTCTCTTTTCTTTCATATTTGATGAAGAGGTGTTCCTTCTTCTTTTCAAGGCTGACCCCTATATTTATGCCTTTGATCTCATAACCTCCTATTTTTTCTTGCACCTTGGACCCCTTGACCCCCAGAGACCTTACCTGTTTCCCAATTCCTCCCCAGTAGGGTTCCTTCTCAATTCCATCTTTAGCTCAAGTACACTCTGTAGGACACGACATCTCTTGTCCCTCTCCACGACCCCAAGGCATTTTTTTTCTGGACAAGTAAGGCAATTTACCCTCTTGACCAGCTCCTGATACTCCTACCATTCCTGCCTCCTTTGAAGCAGGTCTCCTTCACTCTTAGAAGATATAACATCTCTATCTAAACGTCAAGGGAGAACTTCAGCATTCTACTCTCATACCTCCCTCAACAAACTTCTCTACAACCACTGATACTTTGCCTCAACTCACTACTCAATGCTTAACATACTCCTATCCCCTTATATCGACAATATGCCAGTTATACAATATATAAATCTTGCTTCTTATCCTCAACTGGTTATTCCCTCAGGACTTTCTACCTAAATGCCCTCCCTCCCATCTCAATGGTTTACTAAAGATCTGATTGCCACTTCCACTGTGACTTCTAGAATGCCTGCTCCATAATTAATGCACTTCTTTTTATCTAAAACATCTTTCCTCCCTCCATTCCTCCCTCCCTCCCTCCCTCCTTCCCTCCCTCCCTCCCTCCCTCCCTTCCTTCCTTCCTTCCTTCCTTCCTTCCTTCCTTCCTTCCTTCCTTCCTTCCTTCCTTCCTTCCTTCCTTTCTTCCTTCCTCAGTATAATCAATTTCCATGACCTTTTCCTCCACTCTACTTCAACTAGTCACACCTTAGACTCTATGTCTATAAACTATGAAATTCTTTTATTGGATCATAATCTTTATCATTCTATTTTCTCTATGTATTGTGATCTCCAATTCAGTCCTTCATCTTGCCATCTTCATTCTCTCCATCCCTCACTTCTTTCTTAGACCATCACCCCTGCATGGGTTTTATTCTTTTTGCTCCCCTCTCTCAACCACTTGGTGAACTAATTCAACACTACATTATCCTTCCCTCTTGATTCCTTTGCTCCCTGGTCACAATAATCACTCCTTAACAAATACTGCTGTCTGTCTTTTTATTTCCTATTCATGTACTGCTATACAGAACTGGAGGAAATCACAAAATCATGCCAATTGGACCCATTATCAATTAATGTTATCTAATCTCAACTGAGTCCTTACTGCACCTTGGCAAACATGCTTTGGCATCCCATTCTCCGTGGCTATTCCTTCTGGTGTCCCCTCTAGCCTCCTAAGGCATTACTTTTCTCACACTCTCAGACAAAGATCTTAACTCATATTTCACAGAAAAAATTGCAGCCTGAGTTCCTTATTATTCCTCATCTCACCTCACTCAGCCATCTTATTCCACTATCTCCTCCTTCATTCCAATCTCACATGAAGAAGTGGTCTTCTCCTTGCCAAGGCAAATCCCTCTACATGCACCCTTTATCCCATCCCCTCCTGACTTCTTTAACAAATAGGTCCAATATCATTCACCGTCTTTCTTTTATCCTCACTCTCTCCCTACCCACCGGCTCATTCTTTACTACCTACTGACATGCCTATGGTTCATTCATCCTTAAAAAAAATTCTCACCTGATCCTTTCATCTTTAATAGCTATAATCACATATATTTTATCTACCTTGTAGGTAACCTCTTTTAGAAAACAGTCAACAAGAGATACCTTGATTGTTTCTCCTGCCACTTTTTTCTATACCTTAAATTTTTCTAAACACTGCAATCTGTCTTCCAACCTCATCATTCAACTGAAATTCCCCTCTCCAAAGTTAGCAAAGATCTTGTAATTGCCAGATCTAATGGCCATTTCTCAGTCCTGAACCTCCTTTATCTTTCTGCAGAATTCAGCACTATTGATCACTATCTTCTCCTGGATACTCTAGGTTTTCATGATACTAATGTTTCCTGTGCTCTCCCCATATACCCATCTACTCCTTAACTTCTTTTGTTGGTTTTTCATCCATGTCAGGAATCTAGCTGTGGGAGTCCCCAAAGTTCTGTCCTGAGCCCTCTGTCCTATCTTAGTTTTCTCATTGGCACCCATGGTTTCAAGGATCAATTTTATGCAGCTGATTCCCACATCTATATATCCATTCCTAATCTCTCTGCTGATCTCCAGCCACACATCTTTAATTGCCTCTTGGACATCTCAAACTAGATGTCCTGTAGGAATCTCAAACTCAACACATTCAAAACAGAACTCATCTTTCCCTTCAAACCCTCCCTGCTTCCAAACTTCTCTATTACTATCCAGGGCAAAGCCATGCTCCCAGTTAACTCAGGACCTAAAACCTCATTGTCTTCATCAACTCCTTATTCTTACTCACTTTGCATATCTAATCCGTTGCAAAATCTACCAATTTCTACCTTCTATATGTCCCCTTCTCTCCACTCCATCAGTCACCATCCTAGTTTAGACTTTTCTCACCTCTTGTCTTCATTTTTGCACTACCCTTCTAACTAGTTTCCTAGACTCAAGTTTCTTCCCATTCTAATCCATCTTCTTCTTAAGCTGACAAGATAAATTTTCTAAAGTGTAGGTGTGGCCATGAAATACTCCCATCTCAATGAGCTCCAGTGGCTCCTTATATTTGATTCAAGATCAAATATAAAGTGCTCTATTCAACATTTAAGTCCCTTCCTACCTTTCCACTGTCTTATCCCCCTTCTATGCACTCTACTATCCAGCAATGCTAGCCCACCTGCACTTCGCTGAACATGACACTCTACAGCCATCTCCCATCTCTTTACTTTTGAACTGACTACCCCCGTGTCTGGAATGTTCTATACTTTCACATATGCCCTGGCTTCCTTCAATGATTTGCTCAAATCTCAACCCCTGCAGGTGACTTTTCCTCACATTATCCAGCTGTGAATACCCTCCCATTTCAGAGTATATTAACTATATGCATGTTTTCTTTCCCATTAGAATGTATGCTCTTTGAGGGTAGAGCCTAATTTTTATCTTTTTTTGTATCCTCAGAACTTAGCACAATGCCAAGCACACTGTAAGTGCTTAATCTGACTGATGGCTGTCATCACTGTTCCACTAAATCACTGACACAATCTGATAGTTTGACCTTTGATGCCTACACCACTGATCAGGCTGAGTCAAGGCGCACCTTGCCCAATGTGACTGAAACCCAAGCTTCTTTCCTTATTATTGTTCTCAGCAATTCACCTATTGCTGGTTCAACTTTCTCTTACTGTTGGTTCAATCTTTTCCTTTCCACTCAACTTCATAGAATTTTAAAGGGATCACCCAGATCTAGGATATTTCCAATCTATCCATCAGTCACTCAATCTATAAACATTTATCAGTGTTTATTATGGAACAGACACTGGACTTTTTGCAGTGTGGTTGGACTAACTTACCTCCCTTCCCAGAAATTCAGTCTGTGTTGTCAAATATAGATAATACAACCCTTTCTACTGCCCAGAGGTGTTTGTGGGGATGATGACAGTTAATTATCTGAGCACTTTAAAAAGACTTGCATTGAAATCTGATGGGTATTATTGAGAAGAGCATCTTCAGGCTTCTGAGAATAGTTATTAAATTCATGCATTTGGTTACTCCAGCCATCTAGTGCACAGCCATCAGTCCTTTAGTTGTACTGATTGCATTTTGCTTTTTTTTTTCTGAGGAAAGAAATTAAAATGTTAAAAAAAATGTAAAAACACAACCACTATCTACCCTGGTTGAAATGAATTTCAAATAATAATTTAGATAATGTCAGGATAGAAATAAAATTTATGAAAGTGAACAAAGGAGGGAAAGAAAGAGGGAGAGGGAAGATTTCTAGACAATCTCACCTTTCCATTTGGCAGTGTTCATTAGGCTGCTTTTTTTTCTTCTCTGTCCTTCAAGTCTCTCTCACACACCTCTCTGCTCTTTTTTATTTTAACATGTACAACCAGGTGACTTTAATGTTTGTGAAGAGAACTGGAAACTATGAAGGTAAACTGGAGAGTACCTTTCAGTTCAAAATTTTCTATCTCTTTCCTAAAATCACACCACAAATGTCCTAGGGACCTCAAAGTTGTAAATAATTCCCTAATGATATCTTACTTATGTATGGCACTTTCTTGTTTGATCTTCACAACATTTCTGTGAGTTTAGCAGGGCAGGGATTATTAACTTCATTTGGTAGACAAGGAAGTAGAGACTATGAGAGAGTAAGTGATTTATTCAAGGTCATATTCATGGTAAATAGGAAGTTGAAACAAGAAACCAAGTTTCCTGGCTCTGTCCAGTGATGGTCTGTTGTTGATGTTATATCAAGTCTGGGAGTTATCAGAATTTCTCTTTGTGGGAAACACTACAGCTTGAGTAATCAGGAAAGACATCTTATAAGAGATGACACTAGAGGTCAACGTTGAGGAGATGTGTGGGTTCTAAGACCTACGGGTGAGGGACAAACTGCGTGAAAGAATGGCAATGGGTGATGGAATGTCCTGTATGGGTAATAGCAAAGAGATCAAGCTGGCTGTAGTGTGTGTGTGTGTGTGTGTGTGTGTGTGTGTGTGTGTGTGTGTGTGTATTTATGAAGGGGAGATGTATGTGTTCAGAAGATAGACTGGAGCCAGTTTGTGAAAGGTCTTAAATGCCACACAAAGGAATTTTTATTTTATCCTAGAAGAGACAGAGAACTACGGAAACTTCTTGAGCAGAGAGTGATATGTGCTATAGGAATATCAATTTGACAGGTATGTGTTGGATGGATTGGAGAGGCAGAGACTAGAAGCAGGGAAACCAGTTAATGTGGGAGGCTATTGAGGAAATCCAGGCAAGAGATAACAAAGAAGTTCAGACAGTTTGCTCCACAGTAGGGTTGAGGAATAATGACTGTTTTGGTTCTAATTCCAGAGTATCTAAGGGCTGATTATCCAGTCTGAGGGCTATCCATGTCCTTTGATTCTCTTTCTCTCTCCCTTTACCTGATTTTAGACAATATCACTCGCTCATTGACATTTTTGTCAGAATGCCAACTCATACTGTTTTAGTTTGTTCTTTGTTGGTGAAGAAGATTGAAACTAATGATTAAAAGTGAAGTTTGAAGGTTACATGTGGATTTCAACTGTCCCTGGGCAGGCATGTAGCATTGTCAGAATACTTCAGTCAAAGTCTTTTCTCTGACAACAAGACACCTCCACAGACCTATTGGTCACAAATATTCAACAGTAGTTCTAGGAGTAAACTGAGAAGAGAAAAACACATAAAAAATCTTGACAGGTAGAGGGAGAATTGCTCTGGGGAATATCATAGGAGGGCGCAAGTGTCATATAGAGAGAATTTTACCAACTGGCTGCCAGATGTGCATCTGCCCTACGTTGAGATGCTGTACCAGGCACAGCTGTTCTCCCCTTTAGTAAATCAGATGTGGAATGCAAGATGCCATCTGGAACATAAACTTGGCAAAGACTGGTAAAGCTAAGTGAATCCATGTGTGAAGTTTTTAAAAAAGCTTATCATTACAGTTTAACATGTATTGGATGCCAACAATTGGAACAAGGATGAACTGCTTCTGCTCCCCCTTGACGACCCCCTCACCCCACTCCCTGCTGCCACTACTTATCAAGGATAGGGGGCTTCATCTCCTTTCATCAAAGGGATGAAGGAAAGATATATGCTCTTGAAGAAGCAATAGGAAAGGAGAGATGCTGGTGGATAGTGGGAAGTTACTAGGACTAGATTTTAAAGGACTTGAGTTTAAATTTTGACTCTGTCTATTATGATCTGGGACACCCTGGGCAAGGAACTTCATCTTTGTGGGCATCTAAGTGGAGCAGTACCTAGAACCACTGAAATCAAGGTCAGCATGATCTGAATTCAAATTTGGTTTCAGACAGTCATTAGCTGTGTGACAAGTCACTTAATCTCTGCCTGCCTCAATTTACCTCAATGTGAAATGGGGATAATAATAGCACTTGCCTCCCTGGGTGATCGTGGAGATCAAGTGAGATAATATTTGTAAAGTGCTTGGCAAATCACTTAACATCTGTTTGCCTTGGTTTCCTCATCTGTAAAATGGGAACAATAAATAGCACCTATCTTTTGTTGCGGAGTGGTTTTGAAGATCAAACGAGATAAACTTTCTAAAGTTCTCTACAAACCTTAAAGGGGCATAGAAACATTATTGTTGTTATCCCTTACACCCTGTAATTTCATCAAATGGATTGAAAACACTCAATCAGGAGGATTTTAAAAAAATAATATTTTATTTTTTCCAATTACATATGAAGGCAATTTTTAACATTCATTTAAAGAATTTTTTGAGTTCCAAAATTTCCCCCTCTCTCCTTCCTCTCCCCCTCCCAAAATGGCAAGCAATTTGATATAGTTATACATGTGCAAACACGTGAAACATTTTCATATTAGTCATGTTATGAGAGGAGAAACAGACCAAAAGGAAAAATAAACCATGAAAAAAATAAAGTGATAGTAGTAGGCTTCAATCTGCATTCAGATTACATCAATACTTTCTTTGGATGTGGATAGCATTTTCCATCATGAATCCTTTGGAATTGTCTTGGATTGTATTGCTGAGAAGAGCTGAGTTATTCATAGTTTATCATCACACAATATTCCTGTTTCTCTGTACAGTATTCTCCTGGTTCTACTTACTTAGCTTTGTGTCTGTTCATGTAAGTCTTTCCAGGTTTTCTGATTAGGAGGCCCCTGAGCATTTTTCTACTCCTCCCTCCCCTGCTCATAACCAGGTTGAACTAGATAGTCTCTATGATCTCTTCCAGCTCATGGGATCATAGTTGATGTTATGGTAGGCCATTGCCCTCACTGCCTTTTGTGCAAATTCCCAGCAAATTTATCTAAAAACCAAGATAAAATGTGCATATTCATGTACATTTCAGAGATTCCAGCCAGGGTTTTTTTTTTTTTTTAAATTCAGGGTTCCATATTTTAGTAAGCTCATTGATAATCAGATGTGGATCCAGAGGTAGGGGAACAGGGATAATGTTAAAGGGATTGGAGACCATGTCACATAAGGGTCATTTGAAGGAAATAGGAAGGTTTTATCAAGAGGCTAGAAGACTTAGCAGAACATTCTATCTGTCTTCAAGCAATTGACAGGCCATCATGACAAAGATAAATTAGACTTGGTCTCCTTGGCTCCAGAGAAGAGATTGAAGAACAACCACTGGAACTTGAAGAGAGGTAGATTTTGTCTTAATATGAGAAAACAAACAAATGAACAACTTGCTAATAATTATGGCTGTGATTACGTTTCTCTGGAAGTCTTCAAGCAGAGATTGGATGTCCCCTTGTTGGAGATCATAGGATTATAGATGAACAACTGGAAGGGACTTCAGAATCTGTCAAGTCTAAATCCCTTATTTTGTGGATAAGGAACTGAAGCCCAGAGAGGTTGAAATAACTTGTCTACGGTTACATGGTGTCTGAGGCAGGACTTGAGCCCAGGTTTTCTTGACTCTAAGTCTGGCACCCTATTTACTACTATAGGCTGAAGATACCTGTTCAGATGGCATCCCTTCCTGTTCTGAGAGTCTATGAATCATAGCATTGTAATCTCTGTGACTTAACCTTCCATTGACCAGGCCACCTCTATTCCTACAGATCTATGATCCAATGATAGTTATTATTTTGTACTGCTAACTGCAGCTTGAAGAGCTGAAATGCTTTCTGTACCAGCAAAAAAAAACAAAATTAGGTTATGTTTTTGTATTAACTTAGCACTTGTAGCCTGTCTTGTATTTTTTTGGGGGGGAATCACTTTTTGGTAGTATTCCTAACTTCCATGCGAGGCTATGACTTCTTCTAGGGCACTGAATTTCTCTTCTCTCCCCACAGAGCCTGAGTTAAATAGATAGGACTCATCCTACCTGATGTTTGTCAGCTCTGCTCCTGAAGGTAGTGAGCTGCCTTCAACTGTCAGTTCAGTAGAAGACTATTCCCCAGTGGGTCCCCTCTCCTATTCTTTCCTTCATTCTTAGTTGGAAGGCATCTAAACTTTAGCGTGGTATAGGGGGAACACTTTGGATATGGACTCAGGGGAGTCCAGGAGAATCTTGTCCCTGATCCTTGTAAGTTGTCTGACCTTGGACAAGTCACTAAAACTGTTTCATTAAAAATTTAAATAAATTAAATTTTAATTAATTAAGGAATGAATTAGAATGAATTAATTTTAATAAAAATGAATTAAAAATCAGAATAATAGTATTTATATTACCTGTCTCATAGGGTTGTTGTGAGGATCAAATTAAGATAATGTTAAGGACCTGGCAAACTTTAAAGCACCATATCAGTGGTGTCAAACTCAAATAGACAAGGAGAGCCACTAATCCATAAAAAGATCCTTGCTGACTTCTTCGAGGCAGTTCAAAAAATATATTCTGTGTTTTGTTGTATTTTTATTTATTTTAAAAACATTTCCCAATTATGTTTTGATCTGGTTCAACTGCATGGGATATTGGGAGGGAGGAGGTATTGAGAGACACAGAACCCAGGGCAGCATGTTTAACACCTCTGCATTTGTTTTTAGCAATTATAATAATTTTTTTCAAGACCACTGTATCTTCATCCTATCATTGGGCCAGGAACATGCAAGTTCTGATCCAGAACACTGGGGAAAGGCATTAGGGCTTAGAAATATATGAGGAGAGCAGAATCAAAGATGCCTGAAATATTTGATGAAGCTGATGACTGCAGCCAGCCTGCTCAGCTTCATGGCTGTTGGAATCTTCAAAGCACTAGTTTCTGTTGTTCATAAGTCTTCAGAAGCAAACCAGATCTCTGTGCTTTCATGGTTTTATCTGTTTCCATTTTCTGTCTGTAGAACCAGCCTGCCTCCTCTGAACCTGGTGGAATGGAGGGAGTCAGCCAAAATACCAACATAGCAATTCAACTGGTAAATGATTTAAAAATGAATATGAGTCAAAATAATTGTCCTGGCCAAATATCTCTATTTAATCAATGCCAAAGACAGAGAGGATGCTATGGCTAGGAAAAAGTCAAGCTGGCATTTCTTCTGGAAAATGGCTCAGTGGTTTGCTGGCAATAATTATGACCTATCTCCTGAGCTGGTGTGAGGAATGATGGATAAAAATGATTCAAATGGCTTGGAAAATGAGGTGCCATCTAGGCCATCACAAAAAAGTAGGAGCTCCATAGATTTGATTCATACAATGTGACAGACAACAAAAAGCGCGATTATTTATCCTTTCAACAGAACTTATCAAGTAACTACCATGGAAACAGTGTGTTACAATGGAAAGATCACTAACTGGGGAGTGAGAAGATCTGAGTTCAAGCCCCACTTCTGAAATTTACTACCCATGCCACTCTGGACTTCACTTCTTTGGGCCTCAGTTTCCTCATCTGTAAAATGAGAAAGTTGAACATATGTCATCTAGATCTAGAATCTTATGTACAAGGCAGGTTCTGTGCTAGGTTCTGGGGATACAAAGAGAAATTGCACAGAACCTGCTTCTGAGGAACTCTCCTTGGACAGGGTGTATATAGGTAATATAGCTAAATAAATATAAGGGAAGTAATGGAGGCAAAAGAAGGATCTAGAAAAAATCCTCCTGAAGAATTTACAGGAGAGAATGTTTTCAGCTTGAGAAATCTCATGGAGAAGGTGGCGTTGATCTGAACCCTCCAGAAAGGGATCCTCACAGTGCTTCCTTCATAGTGCCTTGTTGCTTGGCAACCAACAGAATGTAGAGTAGTGGTGAGGGACTATGGAGGTGATAGAGAGGGAATATTTAAAGAGACTGCTGAGTTTTTGAACATGGGTGTTTGGGAGAACAGTGGTATCTATAGAAAAGGAAAAGGCAACATTTCAAAAGGGGAAACAATGAATTTAATTTCGGAATGTTGAATTTGAGGTGCAGAGGGGACATTCAGATGGAGTTATCCATTATAAAGGTAAAAATGTAGGACTACAGTTCAAGGAAAAGATTAGGTCAGAATATAGAGGTTTAGAAGTCATTTGCAAAAGAAGTAAGAATTGAATTCCTGATAGTAAGTAGGATCACAAAAAAAGAATATAGTAAAGAAAACCCCACACTGCAATATTTTCCTCACTCCATGAGGTTATTTTTTCCATTTGGAGGAAAGGAATTGATTCTTAGCAAAATTGGCAAATCAGTGTACAAGTTAAGAGGCTTGTACCCTTTGCCAAATTAGAATGTGGAGCTAGAGGATGGAATTTCAGCCAAACATGGAAAAGTGGAAAGAATTGAGCATTGAGAATTCTGACTCCAGGAATCTCTTTCCTTTTTCCTTCACAATCTCATCTCAGACTCATTATTGGAGATATGGAACATCAGTAATGCTCTGGGAACACAGAACAATGCACACTGGAGGACCCTTGTACCATAATCTTCATCTTCCCTTACCCTGTTCCTCAATGCAATTACCTGGAATGTCTACTGTGTTCCTGATGAAAATTTAAATGTTTTGGGGGTCTTAAGTCTCAGTATGGCTAGGGGAAATTCATGGAGGAAGGAAGGAAGAAAGGAAGGAAAGAAGGAAGGAAGGAAGGAAGAAAGAGAACAGATATTTGTTAAGCACCTAGTATGTGCGAGGCACTCTGCTAAGCACTTTACAAAGTGTTATTTCACTTGATCCTCTCAGCACCCGACAGGTAGGTGCTATTATTATCCATATTTTACAGTTTGGGGAAACTGAGGTAGACAGAGGTTAAGTGACTTGCCCAGGTTAAATAGCTAATAAGTGTCTGAGGCTGCATTTGAACTTAGGTTTTTCTGATTTAATGACCAGTTCTCTATGCACTGCTAATCTGAGAGAACCAAAAAAGCAAGTCATGAAGCACGGTAACACCTGTGAACATTGTGTCCAAGGATGTGTATACCTTTGGGCTTTCATTCTCTTCTCTTCTGCATTGTGAATATTGGGTATTGTTACTTGCATATCTCATGTCTCTCTTGACCCTTTGCATTTGTCTGATTCTAACTTGCACGAGAGTTATTTATGTACATTTATTCCTCTAGTAGATTGTAAACCCCTAAAGACAGGAACTATATTGTTTTCCCTTTGTGTCTCCTGGCCTAGCATGATATCTCATATTGTATTGATATATACATATTATATTATTTAATACATATGCATCTAAGTTCTTAAGATATTTAATACAAGTTATTGTATGAATCAATGAAAGTGGAGAGCTGAAAAAATGATTTAGATAATTGAAAGCTTTATATCTTCACTTCAAATAGTCAGAATATAGATTTAGAGCTGGAAGGCATTTTAGAACCATTTAGTTCAATTCGTTTACTTTTATTGATGAAGAAACTGAGGTAGAGTGACTTGTCCAAGGTCACACAACTGGTAAATGGTATTCAAACCTAGGTCTCTTGCCTCCAAATCCATTGTTCTTGTCCCTGCAACATACTGACTATTGAGACAAAAATAACTCATTTTGAACTAGAAGAATGCCTCAGTTTTCTCCTTGATTTTGTGTGAAAGCTAACTTGAGAGAAAGTTCACAATGCAAAAGTAGAAGAAAGACTGAAAATGAGCACTAACCATAATTTGTGTAAAGCATGTGCACGGTGAGCAGAGAACCATTGCAGATTCTTGGGATTCTTGTAGTTATCACCATTTGGTCATCCACTAAGACTTCCAGTGAAACAGATAATTAAGAATATTTGACAGAAAAGGAGAATAAAGCACCAAAGGTTAACTTATGGTTGTAAGTCATCTACTGAATAGCTGTGAGCAGTTATTTCTTTGCACAGCCCATCCTTGACCTTTCTGAAATTGTAGTAGGATACTATCATCATGCTGAAAACTTGCCCTGAGTCTGTTTCCTACAGAGAACACTGCCAACCCACCTTCTGAGAATTATGTCTGATAGAAAAATGGACTAATTAGCCAAGGTCCCAAGAAGAGGCCCTTAAAAATGAAAATGAACATGGAAAATAATTATACAGACAGAATGTAATTTGATACTTTAATCAACAACATACCTGCTGTTTCTAAACGATACCAAGTAAAGAGTTAGTGTAATATAACGATGTGGAAAGGGCCCTGGCCTGGGAATGAGTACATCTGGATATGAGTTCTAACCCTGCCATCAATAAATTCTAGGATCTTAAGTAGTCACAACTTATCTCAACCTCAGTTTCTTAATTTGTTAAGTGAGAGTGATGGGCAAGGTCTTTCCTAATACAAAATATTTTATGATTCAGTGAAGTGAGATTTTTGCAATAATTAGGTTCATTCAGTGCATGTAGATGGTGAATCTAGAGAATTTAGCTCCTCAAGTGAGCCTGAAAAGGAACATAACCCTCCTTGTGGAGATTTTTAAAAAAGAGCAGACAAGCACATAATCACTTTTACTCCATTCCAAAGAAAGTACAGAAATCACATACTAGTTCATAGCAACCCACAGAAATCTCCTCTGAGAATCCTATCTTCCATTTAGGACCCAACATAGTTTCACTCTATGGTTCATACTTTCTTCAGAAGGGAAATAGTTGGGGTTGCTAGAGAGGCAGGACTCTACACTTTACAATGTAGTGAGTTCCATTTTTTATCCCCAAGCTATGGAAAGGCATCTAGTCTACCTTCACAACATTTGTCATATATGCCCCCATCTCTCCACTTACACAATCACCTCTCTAGATTGGGCTCTTATCATTTCTTGCCTGGACTGTTACAAAAGGCTTCTGGGGTCTCCCTTCCTCAAATCTCTCCCTGTTCCAATCCATCCCACTCCAAAATAACCTTTCTAAACCCAGATGTGACCATGTTACCTCCTCACCACCCCCACACTATCTTCAGGATCAAATTAAAAATCTTGATTATCTTTTATACTTACTTTTTTTCCCCCCAATATAAGAATCCAATTTCTCTCCCTCCAACCTCCCCTACCCCTGCATCGGGGAAAAGAAATATGCACATTTAAACAAAATTCCTATATTGTCCATGTCAAAAAAAAAAATCTGCTCAATCCTGCTCTCTGAGTCAATCACTCCTCTATTAGTAGGTGGGTAGCATACTTCATTATGAGTCTTCTGGAATCATGGTTGCCTGTTGTGTTGATCAAGAGCTCTTGAGTCTTCAAAGTCATTTGTTCTTACAATGCTGTTTGTTGTTAGCATTAGGAATTATTTTTCTGCTGTGTGAGTTTCACATCTGCACTAGTTCTTCATCAAACCATTCCAGGTTTCTCCAGAAATCAGTCATTCAACATAAATTAAATGCCTATTATGTTCCAGGCATTGTGCTAAAACACTGGGGATAGAAAGGCAAGACAGTCCCTACCCTCAAGAAGCTTACAATCTAATGAGAGAAGACAATGTATAGAAAAAAGCTGAAAGGGGGATGATGCAGGAGAGGGTACCAGGATTGGGGAATGATTAAGTTGAAGTCCCTTTCATCCTTTCTTATAGCATAATAATATTCCATTATATCCATATACCTTTTATTCAGTCATTCCCTAATTAAAGGGCACCACCTTGATTTCCAGTTTTTGCCAGGGTTTTATAGAGTTGCTATAAAAAAAATAAATTGTTTTTCTTGTTCTTCAACATCTTTGGAGTATAGACTTAGTAGTGGCATCACTGGATCAAAGAGTTTAGTAATGTTTTGCATCTAGTTAAAAATTGATTTTCCGAATATTAAGTCACAGCTCCACCAAACACGCCTTAATGTATTTGTTTTCTTGTAGCCCCTTCAATGATTAGTCATTTTCTGTTTTTGTCAGCTTTGGCCATCTCATGGGACCTGGAACTTAAATGCTACTTTAATTTGCATTTCTCTAATTATTATTTGAAGCATTTTTTCATATAGTTATTGATAGCTTGGATTTCTTCCTCAGAAGAAACTGCCTATTCATGTCCTCCGACCATTTATCAATTCTTTTTACAAATTTGAATCAGTTCCTTATATATCTTAGATATGAGAACCTTCTCAGAGAAACTTCCTGCAAAGATATCCTGCCTCCCCTGCCCTGTTATCTGCTTGTCTTCTAAGTTTAGCTCTATTGGTTTTATTTACACAAAAGTTCCCAGACTTTTAAAACCTTTTACAATCTGACCCCTTCCTGTCTTTCTAGTATTGCCCTTCAGACCTCTGCATGTACTCTGATTTGGAAGTGTTGGCCTTTTTGTGATTACTTGAAGTCCATTTCCTCACTCTGTTTTTTCACTGACTGTCCTCCATGCCTCTAATGCTCTCCCTCTTCACCTTCTCCTCTTGGCATCATCTCTGGATGTCTTCACCACACCTTCTACAGGAGACCTTTCTTAGTTCCTCTTTCTTTGCCCCCCACTGCAGATGCCTTCCCTCCAAGATTACCTTCAATTTTTACATTGTTCATTTCTTGTGTAGTTTTTGGCATGTTGCATCTCTCACTAGAATGTGAACTCCTTGAGGGCAGGGATCATGTTTTTTGCCTTCATTTGTATCCCCAAACCTTATTACAGAGCCTGGAACATAATAAGTGATCCTTTAATAAATGCTTAGTGACTGACTGACTCTAGTACTAGCCTAAGGGCTTGGACTCCTCCTGGAAGGAAATGAATTTGGGGTTGTTAGGGTCTTTCCAGTGAGAGCTACACAGTCTTAAGGTAATCACAAAAATCAAAGTCCACATCTTTTACACCGCCCCCCACTCCATGTTATGGTTTAGTCCTTGGGTGCTGTTCAAGCTCTTGAAGTCATGGGTATCCTCTTCTTTGAGAAATTGATGCTGCTCAGGAATTCCACCTCTCATTAGATGGTTTGGTCCCAGAACATCTGAACTTGGGACTGTTAGACTGTGAATCAGGTCCTAATCTGGAGCTTGACCACAAAGATTAATTTTTTCTTTGTTGGACTTCTTGCCAACATAGATTAATTCAGGAAAATCTCCAAAATGAAACTTAAGCATCTTCAAGTCTACGATGTCCCAAAGGTGGGTACAGGATTTCCAAATCCTGCATATGTACTCAACAAACAATATGGCTTTTGTATATGACACAGTTTTTATTTCACTCCGCACATAATGACTAAGATGCTAAGAATTCACTGGAGTCAATGAACAAATGTGGATGTACAAAGCATTCAAATATCCCATGTGGTCCCTCTGCTTCCAGAGAGTCACCAAAGTTGGGATTAGTGTTTGAGAAATTCCAGTGACTTCCTCTTTCCTGTGGGGTTCTATAAATTCTCCCTAATGCTGGAAGTACCAACTTGTAGTTTATATCTCCTCAGAAAAGTCAACTTGTTTTGGAGCTTGCTAGACAAGCAAAACCCTTTTATTTGGATCTGCATTGCCTGAATAACTCACTGAATTGCTTTCCAAGCAAAATGTTTCAGAAGAACCATGTGGACTTTCCTTTTATACTCCAAAGAATATGCTGTGTTGAAATTATCTCCTGAAGGTCAGATTGAAATCTCAAATTCTGGAACTCGTAAATCTCCCTTTCTCTGCTAGAAAGCTTATTCAAAAATCTTGCATCCTGGGGAATTCAAAATCCCTTCTCTTTCTACACAGGAGACTGGGATTCAGGGAAAAAAACTGGAAATCTTCTCTCAAGCTACCTGTAGGCATGTGGTCTTCCAATGGGTTTCTTCTCTTAGGCTGCTGTTACAGTTTTTTTGGGGGGTAAGGTGGGGGAAGTTCATGGGGCCAAGGGAGGGCAGTGTGTGCCCTAGATTCACTTCAGAAGAAGGCTCAAGTGAGAAAGAAAGGGAAGTTCTCAAGAACTGAGTCCCAGAGAGTGAGAGTAGCTTTCTTTTATGTACCATTATAAGAAGTGAGGTACCATTATAAGAATGGTCAAAAGATATGAACAGGCAATTTTCAGAGAAGAAATTAAAGATATCTATAATCACATGAAAAAAATGCTCTCAATCACTTTTGATTAGAGAGATGCAAATCAAAACAACTCTGAGGTACTACATCACACCTATAAGATTAGCAAACATGACAGAACAAGAAAATGATAAATGTTGGAGAGAATGTGGGAGAGTTGGAACACTAATTCATTGTTGGTGGAGCTGTGAGCTCATCCAACCATTCTGGAGAGCGGTTTGGAACTATGTCCAAAATGTGCATACCCTTTGACCCAGCAATATCACTACTAGGACTGTATCCCCAAGAGATCATAAAAATGGGAAAGGGTCCCACATGTACAAAAATATTTATAACAGCACTCTTTGTAGTTGCCAAAAACTGGAAGTCAAGGGGATGCCCATCAATTGGGGAATGGCTGAATAAATTATGGTATATGAATGTAATGGAGTACTATTGAGCCATAAGAAGTGATGAACAAGAAGACTTCAGGGAGGTCTGGAAGGACTTATATGATCTGATGCAGAGCGAAAGGAGCAGAACCAGGAAAACTTTGTGCACAGCAATGACCACAGTGTGTGAGTTTTTTCTAGTAGACTTGGAACTTCGAATTAATGCAAGAAGTTAAAAAAAAAATCCCAGTGGTTTTCTAAGGCAAAATGCCTTCCACACTCAGAGAAAGAACTATGGGATTCATTTGCAAAACGTAGCAGATCATGTTTGTGTGTGTGTTTGTGTATTATGTTTTGATTTGTTATATGATTTCTTCCATTTATTTTAGTTTGTCTACATAGCACGACTACAGTGAAAACGTATTCAATAGGAAAGTATATGTAGATCCTATATAGAATTATATGTCATCTTGGGGAGGGAGGGGGGTAGTGGGAGGTAGGTGTGGGGGGGTTAAAATCTAAATTTTATGGTAGTGATTGTAGAACATTAAAAAAATAAATAAAATAAAATTTAAGAACAAAAACAAAACAAAAAAAAAGTGAGGAATCCTCACTTAGTCAGCTGTTAGGAGGCACTATTTTCCTGATAGTTGCCTTCAGACCAAGACAATATCCTTGCCCTGTAATCCTATCAGTTTTATTAGAGAACTCTTCAATTCAATCTGACACTAACAATGAATTACATCAGATTATAATCTGATCAGGTTTGGGGAACTCTTTAATTTGAAGAGGGATTTCCTTGATCTACTCCTCACCTATTACAAAAAAATGGTATAGAGTCAGGAAGTGTTTTACATTGAGTCTACCGGAATGCAACCAAATTGGCTGTGACTGAATGAAAGATATTGGTTTACTCTTCTTAAGTCATGAAGATTTACTCTTAATTAGTATGAGCTGATTCTTCTGGATTCTCCAAAATTCATGGAGCCATGAAGACTTTGGCAAGCCTGACAGGTTGAATTTCTTTCCATCATATTTGATTCTGCTGCTTGTGTGTAAATGTGTCCTTAATAAAAATGCAGCATCTGGAAGAGGTTGCCTTTTGTGTTTGCCTTTTTGTTGGTTGGCAGACAGAATTTCCTTTTTTCCTCTCTCAGTTACTGGAAGTCCTGAAATTAAAAAAAAACAACAACTTGTTTCATAAAAGCACTTGCCTTTATGCCCACTTCTAATTATTATTTCCCCACTACTTTAAAGAAAGTCTTGAGATCTGAGGGTTAAAATGTTTGCTGTTAAAAGCAGTTGGGTTTCTGTATCTATCAGGTTGTTCAATTGGTATGAGACTCTGAGGCTGTCACCGATCCCACGGTATCTTGTCTCCTTTCCTAAGGAGGGGTTAATAGCTATTGTACTGAGTTATTATAGAGAGAAGTATTGAAAATGGATAGGGTGTTTGCAAAGACCTGGGAAATTCTGAGTTTCAGAGCTCTGTAGAGATTCCAAGCACTGTATTACTTTGATAGTGTTTGCTTTCAGACCTTTCAGTAGTTCAAAATACCCTTGTGGTAGTGAATGTAGTATCATGGTGAACATGTTTGTTCTTTCAAAATTAGTTTTAAAAAATGATCAAAGCTTTTATTTGCCAAGTAAAATTAGCTGAGGACCCTGCTAAAAATAACTGGGAAAAAAATCATGACAAGGAACTCATCCTGACTATAGATGAGTGTTTTTCTCTTTTTAAATATTGGTATTTGGAGAAATGTATCCTGTTTTCACTCTGTTTTAGAGTGCATTTTCTAATGTCTATTGCAACCGCTTACATTTTAATTTTCTTAAGTGGTTTCCTTGATGGATATTTTATTATAGGAAGTGTAGGACAGTCTTGCCATCAGGGTGAGCCTGAGACAAAATTGTGGAGTAGATATATTTTGTCTCTTTCTCACTGGTGTCACTTTTGGTCTCCTTGTATCTCTGTCCAGTCCTACAAACTAGGTTTGCTTATATTATCCTTTGATTTCTTAGAGCTGGGGCATTTAACTTTTTCTGACCTTCCATGGCAGTGTTGCATATTTCAGACTTCCAATCTCCTTCCTTCTCATTCAAAACTTTTCTGTGGTTCTGTTCCCTCAGGGTTCTATTTCTGTTCTCTGCAAGGACTAATCTAATAAATGAATTCATGCTAGTATTGATAACAGATAAGGACTTAAAATGTTATTCCTCTCAGAGAACATGCTTGCTTTTCCAAGGGATCTTTGATATATTAATCTGAGGGTAAGACTTTTAGGGACATCAGGCACTTTGGCTTCTGGGCAGGGGAAATATATTTGCACAGGGGTACTCTTGGGACCCCTCAAACCATAACAGGTAGGCAACTGTCTCTGCTGTCTCTGAATAATGATCTATCTGTCAGACATGTGGAAGAGTGATGCATGCTGGACATGTCACTAGATAGCTTTAGGGGTGCAGGGATCCCAAAACTATCAAGATACAAGGCAGAGTTATTTGGAAAGAATCTGTGGACTCAAGTAGTCTTCCAGTCAAATGGCAAAAAGTTTATTATAACCTTAATAAAGTGGTCAGAGCTTCTTAGGGAATTTGAAACCAAATGGGAGTGATGCTAAAACTTACATAGAAAAAGTTCAGTGAGTGGTATGCCAAGTATGCTAATTAAGTGGTGACATACAGTTTCTGTACCTTGGGCATAGGCATCATTCGCTACTAGCAACCCTGGGGGTTGATGTCTGCAGCTTGACCTCTGAATTGTAGGTGGTAACTGTGGGAATCAGTACATGATATTTTTGCTGGTACAAGATAGTCCTGTTCATACAAGAAAAATTCTACAGAGGCCAGATTGTTCTTGTAACACAGAGAGATAGTTTGCCTTACTGGGGCCCACTTATGAGTTGTTGCCAGAGATAGGGTCTTTGGGCTGGGGAGAGATAATAGTTCTAAGCTGAGATCCAAGCACCCCATCAGTAGTGGGCACTTTCCAGTCTTGTGAATGTACTGGAAGATCTTCCATCCCAAGTGACAAGACTTAGGGGTTGAGAGGTTGGAGAGAATCTGACAAACAAACTCAAAAGTCACAATACCAGTGGCTCCTCCATAACTACTCTGTTACTGTGTTAATTAAACAAGAGCTATTAGGAATACTCCAAGAGACTTTTAAGGCTCCACAAGATATTGTGTTTATATACAATACCTACTTTTACTAAACCCTTTAATCTTGCCTGGTTATCTAGCTAGGAAAAGATGACTAGAATCCACCTGGGGAAAGTGGAGAAAACAATGGAGATTCATTTAGGAGAGTCAAAGTAGTGGTAGATAGCCTGTACTTGCTACCTCCTTCTCTCTTCATAGGTGAAAATAAAAAAGGGGAAGAGAAAGCATTTAAACCTACTATGTGCCAGGCACTGTGGTAAACATAGCTTCTCAATTGAGTCTCACAATAACCCTATGAGATAGATGCTGTTATCCTTATTTAACAGTTGAGGAAACTGAGGCAGACAGAAGTTAAGGGACTTCTGTTTAAGGTTTGATTTGAACTCAAGTCTTCTGACTCCAGATCTAGTGCTTTGCCACCTAGCTGGCCTAAGGAACCTCTAAAGGGGTTTTAAGTATTTATGAAGTTTAAATTCTTCTTTAACTGTTTGAGCATTACAGTGATGGTGATGAAGATGGAGGTAGTTATTAATGAAAGGGAATGGCAAAACTCTTTGCATTTTTTTGCTTGAGGTTCCAAAATTGCGAGGTAAGATATAGCTTTTTAGGTTTTCTCATGGTACCTAACCTGGTTCCTAGAACGCTTGCTGGTAGTCACTGGAAGAAAAAGAACACTACTAACTCTGAAAAACAAATACCCGAACTGAATGTGGGGTTTAATTTGTGGGAAACCTTAAGCAGAAATAAGGTACTTTTGTCTCTTATGATTATTCCCAAAGGTGGTCATGGGAGATTATGCTATAATGTCCTCAGATTCTGAGAATGAATTTTCTCAGTGGAATATACTCTCCCCGCTTCTGTTCCTAGCAAATTGAAATACTTGTAAAAAAAATTAATTCTTTGTTTGATAAGCCTAGCAATATCTTTTCCCAGATTGGAGGATGTCAGATGTCAGTTTGAGAACATTCCTGCCTAGCTCTGCCTTTTTAAAGGAGCTTTTGCTATCTTCACTGGGCATTCTGAACCTGAATCGCCAAGACCTATTACCAGGGAAGAAAAGGAACAGGTCTCGAAGGAATATATTTTAGAGTTATAGCTCATCCTGTCCCTTAGTTTGGAAAATGCAGGTTCTCTCTTTAGCTGCCAGGTCATATTACAATTTTAGAATCTAGTTGGAACTTCCATCTTGCCCGATTTAGATATTTTACTTAGAGATGCCAGGACTGAGGACAAGCAAGGCTCTGTCTACCACCCATTTTCACATGAAGTTTAGTCACCTGTAGGAATAGCTGAACTTTTCAAATTCAGTGGGTAGCTAAGTGCTCTTGTGTGCCTGCCCTGCTGCTGGACTCAGGAGACAGCACTGATTTCAATAAGGATTTCTGCAGGAAGCCTCAAGTGTTAATCTCCACTTATACTGTTACTAGGCATAACTAATAATAAATGAGCACAAGACACTTTATCAAATGCTAAATAATATTACTTCATTAAATGCAATTTATCGGGATTTTCTTTTTTGGGTATATGTGTGTATATATCACTTTTTTTTCCCTTTCAAATATTCAGGGAAGATAGGCAAATGTTATATAGGACAAAGACGTGTCTTCCCCCAATATTTAGCAATTTTTGATTAGAAAAGAAATTGTAGAATTTCTAGGGAAAAATAAAGATATTTTTCTTTTAACCATGTCTTCTGAGTAGTTTTTCTTCTCCAGAACAAATTCTCTAGCTTTAATGGTAAGCTTCTTTAAGGCAGGGATTTTAGAGAGTTCTTGACATATATGTATAAGTATATAATATATATATATTATAATATAGGCACAAATGTATGTGCACATAATACATAGATATCATATAGATATCTAGATAATATAAATGTATGTACATATTTATATTAAAACAATGTGTTTTTACTGTAAGGAAGGGATTATTTAGTTTTTAAAATCAGGTTATTGAAAGATTGATATTAATCATAGCAAAATAACCAACACTTGAAAAAAGACCTGTACCAGGGTAGAGGAAATTGGGAGATGTTGTGGTAGTACCATGGAAAGTGTGCTGGATTTGGAGTCAAAAGAACCTGGGTTCAAGTTCTGACTCTGCTGCTTATTACTTGTATGACCTTGATGACATCACTTATCTGCTCTAGACTTCAGGTTACTCAACAGTAAAGATAATAGACTAGACTTCTGGGACTCTTTCCATTTCTGAATCTATGATCCTATGAACTTAAACCCAAATTCAACAGCAAAATTCTTAAACACATGACGAATCCTTTATTAGTGTGCTTATAAGTGACACCGGTTTACAGAAAACCAAATGTAATTAAATAACATTTAACTTGAAATCTACCACAGACTCAAGGTATACAAGTCACACTTGGCAAGGCAAACTTCACAAACACGAGGTTGTTTAAGGTGAAAGATAAAGTTCTAGTAAGTGATTCTAATATATTGAGTTTTTTTGTGTCTTACACACAGTTCCTTTGGCAATAACTTCCAGTTTTAGCTTTTATTATATAAAAATATAACAAAATTTCATTATGTACAAACATTACATTACACAATGTACAGGTTAAAAACACTAAGAAAATGACAAGCTGCAAGTGAACTAAAATCTAAAGCATGGTAAAAAAAATTAAATACTGCACATTTCATAAAAATTACATTAACTACATTTTTTTTGTTTGCAAATACCAAACAGTACTGACGTGATTGGAAATATTTTCCAACAACTTCATATTAAGGCACATCTTGCATATTTATATATACAACACTGAAACCAGCCAATAACTTAGGGGCTTTTGGAGTGACCTGTATATGTGTGAATACATGCAGTATAGGGTTAAACATTGTCATTGGTCCCTGACTGAGGGGGCAGGTACCTAGCAGGAGGGGGTTGGTAGAGGGGTACCCCAATTTCTTGCAGGTCTGGGAGTCTCCCTGGGCGAGGGGGGGAAAGCAAAGTGATTGTCCTGTCGTAGTCTCTGTGCAATACTTTTTCATAGACACTCTGCAGACCTACTGTCTTAGGAAGTTGAGCCTGGTAGTAGCTGTCCCTTCGAAGAGGATCCCTAGGCAGGGAGGTACTCTTACAGAAGGTTGATAGTGGAGCTGATGGGTGGGGGGAAGAGTGAGCATTGGTTCGACCACAGGATGGGCTCCAGCATCGGTCTGAGTGGCCTAGGATCTTACACTCAGCAGTACAAGCCCATAATCCTAAGGATAAAAATAAAAAAAAGAAAACATAAAGATTATGATTGCATGTAAACACCTATACTTTTTGACTCCTACACTCTGCTGCCAAAGAAATGTTATTTAAGCACAGATTTGAACATATGACTCCCCTACTCAAACCACTCCAGTGACTTCTTTTGCTTCTGGAATCAAATGTGAATTCTTTTGTTTCTATCTTCAAGCCCTACACAACCCGACTCCAACTCTTTCCAGACTAATTAGATATACATACTTCCCTTCTTGTACTTTGTCCTCCAGCCAAAATGGCCTCTCTCTTCTTCATTCAGGCTACTCCATCTGTGCCTTTTCATTGGTATTCCCCCATGCCTGGAATGCACTCCCTCCTCACTTCTACTTCAAAGAGTCCCTCTCTTCCTTTAAGATAATAGCTCAGACCCTGTTTTCTGAATGAAACCTTCCCTGATTCCCCCAACTGCTAGTGTCCTTTCACCTAAACTACATTGTGTTTAATGACTTTCTACATATTTGCATTCATTAATTTCATATTTTTCTGCATGTATTTTATACCTATTTATTGTCAGGGTCTTTCTTCATTCTTTGTAGTTGTACCCTGTCTAACAGTGCATGGTACACAGTGGGCATTTAAATACTTGCTGATTCATTTAGTTCTTGGGTATGTTTTAAAAATGTGGCTGGAAAAAATGTTGAGAGTGATTATAAATCTTTTCATGAAATAGCACTAATATTATGAATCTGCCCTGAACCTTTCAATGGATGCTTTAAAACTAGAGGTCATGAACAGATTCTCCCCAGACAGGAAGCTTTTAGCTTCTTATTAAAGAAATCTATTCTGAGAGATTAGCCTTAATTTTCTGCCTAAAAGAATGACTCCTTAATTTTTGAATACTCATTTCAAAAATTTATTTTAAAGTGATCATTTGTAACCAAGGCACGTGGGAAGTGCAAAAACATTGTATTTGTATTTAGAAGGTTTGGGTTCAAATCCTAGCTTGGCAATTTACTGTGTGACCTGCGAAGGTCACAACAGCTTATCCTCTGTAAATTGGGGATATTGGCCTAAATTGATGGTCTTCCTCTCAGCTCTCAAACTACGATCCTATGAACATTTTTTTTTTAAGAAAAAGGAGGAAAAGAAAGGAAAAAAAGAGAGGTTAAAAAATAGCATCCCCTATGAGTTTTGAGAAACTCACTGTGGCAACGAAAATCGCACAGAACCTTACCACTTTGCATGTGGTTGATGAGATCCTTTTTCAGGGCGTCTCCACTGATGTCAGAATCGCTGTCATTGAAATCACTATCCCCCTTGCCACTGTCTTTGCCACTGAATTTCTCGCCTTCCCGACCAGAGATGGTGTTAAAGGAATGACCTTTCCAAATGGCCACAGGAGGCGCCGGTTCCTTTCCATAACTCGGGGAGGAGCTGTAGGGCTGGAGGGGGAAAAATGGGTGAGAGGAATTAGAAAGAAATGAAAGGAGTTAGGCTTTTCCTGAGAGATACCAGCCACCCCATCCCTACTTCCTTTCACATATCCCTTCTCCCCTTCACCAATCCTAGAATCCCTAAGAGCAAGTACCCGAATGTGACGCCTAACCTCAGCATGTGCTCCCCGGAGCCGCTTCTGCCCTTCATAATGACAGGTATTTTCCCGGGCACCGCCGCTGCTCTCGGTCCCTGGCACTTCAGTGGCAGCGACGACAGTCTGGGAGCTCTCCGCGGTGGAACCTCCGAAGGGCGCTTTGCCGCTGCCGCTTCCAGTGGGGAAGGCGAGCACGTCGAACATGTTGGCCCGAGAACTGGGTCCCAGACTTCGGTCCTCGGGGGAGCTTGGAGACGAGGGTCCTCCGCTGGCGCTCCCAGGCCTCTCTTCCCGGCGTGGCCCGCCCTTGCGCACCTCCTTTTTGCGGCGGTTACAGGTGGTGGCGATAGTGATGATGGCAGCCAGCAGCAGTGTGCAGCTCCCAGCCAACACAATGATCACAATAAGGGGGGTGTCCCATTGCAGAGACCCGGTGCCACCGAGCCTGGATCCTGGGGGACGGGAGCGCTCGGGGCCTCCAGCTGCTGGTGGCAGGGACGACCCAGTGCCACCTCCCGCCGTCACCACGAAGCTAACAGTGGCGGTGGTGGAAAGCGGAGGGTGTCCTGAGTCCGATACTGTTAGCAGGCCTCGGAACACGCGGCCCGGGGGGTCCTGGGACAGGTCCCCAGTGAGCACGATCTCCCCAGACCTGCGGCTTATCGAGAAGGCCTCCCGCGGCTCCTGTTGCAGCAGGGCGAAGGTCAGCTCTCCGTTGGCCCCCTCGTCTGCGTCCCGGGCCTGCACTCGCGCCACAGCCGTGTCTCGTGCTGTGCGTCCTGGCACCGCTACCTCCAGGGAACCATTGGCCGGCGTGGGATGAACGAGAACCGGTGCGTGGTCATTCTGGTCCAGAACCCGCACCTGCACCAGCGTGGTGCTCGAGAGCTGTGGCGAGCCGCCGTCGCTGGCCTGGATACTCACGTCCAGCTGGCGCAACACCTCGTAGTCGAAGCTCCTCAGCGCGTAGATAGCTCCAGTGGATGGGTCCACTGAAACATAGGTGGATACTGCCTCCCCGCCTCGACCCACTTCGGCCTCTAATAACCGATAGGTCACTTTGCCATTGCGGCCTAGGTCCGGGTCTCGGGCTGCCACAGTGGCGAGGTAGGCGCCCGGGGGATTATTCTCTCTCACAGACACCTCATAGATAGGGCGGGCGAAAAGTGGAGCGTTGTCGTTCTCGTCTCCCACGCGCACCGTGTAGGGCTTCACAGTGCGCAGCGGAGGGGAGCCGCGGTCCTCGGCCACCAGGGTCAGGTTGTACTCGGCGATACGCTCGCGATCCAGGGGCGCCGCGGTCACCACTAGGTAGCTGCCAGCGTAGGCCGGCTGCAGTCGGAAGTGCTCGTGTCCATAGAGGGCGCAGCGCACTTGCCCATTAGCTCCTGAGTCCCTGTCCGAGGTGCTGACCAGCGCCACGAGGCTCTCTCGCGCCGTCCCCTCTGGGATAATCGAGGCCACCCCAGGCTCCGAGCCTCCAGACCCTGCAGAGGAGGCGGAGACAGGGGCGGCGAAGGAGGCGGCAGTGTGTGGGCCAGGGGGGTCATGGACCGCAGCCGTGGCTACCGCCAGAGGGGTGATGGAAATGTCGGGCGCGTTGTCGTTCACATCTCGGATGCGCACGATGACTTTGCAGGTGGCAGAGCGAGGCCCCGGGCCTCGGTCTTGAGCCCTCACGTCCAATTCGTAGGTCTCCTTCCGCTCATAATCCACAGGTCCAGCTAGAGTGAGGCGGCCTGAGCGCGGGTCCAAGCGGAAGAGACGCCGAGCCTCAGGTGGGGTCCGGCTACCGAAAGAGAACACTACATCACCGTTCGGACCCTCGTCCGGGTCTGCGGCGTCTAGGTCGAGTAGCAGGGAGCCCACGGGTGCGTCCTCCGCCAGCTCCACCTCAGTGACAGCGCCCTGTGGGAAGGCTGGGCTGTGGTCATTGGCATCCAGCACCCGAACGCTGAGGGCAGCTGTGGCGGAGCGTGGGGGGCGGCCCCCATCCTGGGCCACCAGCTCTAGGCTGTAGGTGGCCTGGCTCTCACGGTCCAGTTCTTGCAGCAGTACGAGGTCTGCGCATTTAGCGCCGTCCGCTCGCGTCTGCAGCTCCACACGAAAGGGGCTGTGTGGCTCGGCCAAGCGCAGGCTCTGAAGGGCATTGGAACCCACATCCTCGTCCACAGCTACCTCCAGGGGGATGCGGGTGCCCACAGCCGCACTCTCTGACACCTCCACGGGGATCTGGGAGCGGGGGAAGCGGGGAGAGTGGTCATTGATGTCTCTCACCTCTATCTCCACGTGCACCAGCCGGAACTGTTCCTGGGAGAAACTGACCACGTCGAAAGCCAGGATGCACTGCGGGGACTGCCGGCAGAGCTGCTCTCGGTCAATACCGCTCTCCCCGACGGTCAACTGTCCGTCCGCTTCTCTCACTCGGATCAGAGAGCTGTTGAACTGCTTCATCAGGCGGAAGCTCATTTCTCCGGTTGCTTTCATATGCATATCTTCAGCCAATGTACCTATAACCGTACCTGGGGCATCCTCCTCAAAAGTGCTGTATCTCACTGTTTTGCTCAGGGCTTCAGAGAATAGCAAGCAAAGACAGAAAAACTGCAAAGAAAAAAGGTAGGGGCTGCCCCCTTGCTTGACAGGAGTCATGCCACCTGCTCCGATTTGCTCTCTTGAGAGGCAAGTCCTCTTGCAGCTTTACTTCTCAATTTAAAGCCTTTCGATTGTCAGGCTCCTGTGAGCATGCTTTGCTCGGATTCTCTTCGGAAGAGGAGTGTGCGGTCTGCAGCTCGCGTCCGTTCTAGCTGTAGAGATGCGGATGGACCCTTCCTCCCTCCCTGCTCTCGCTTCTCAGGCTTGAGAGAAGAGCTGCCGACTCTTGCCTTTAGTAGACGCGGATATGCAAATTGACTGAGTCTTACAGCCAATGACAGGCGTCCCTTTCACACTGTTCTCCTGAATGCCTCTCAGAAAATCCCTTTAATGTGGAAAGGCTTAGAGAGGAAAACAAGAAAGGAAAATTAGGGAATCTTTTCTTTGTTTTCTTTAACTCTTTTTCATTTTTTTTTGAGAGCAATCCGCAGATGAGTTGGCACAGGCAGCGTGGAGTAAAATGCGCTGTGTTTTGTTAATTGTACCACTCAAGCACCCTGCTGCTGAACAGGTGTCTTAAAGTGCAAGTATCTGGGGATTTGAACTAGTCGCTCACAATTACCTAATCTTGTTCCCTCTCCCCCCCAACTCTGGTTTGTATATACTACTCTTCTTACATGTGCACACACCCACTGACCTCTCTCAATATATACTTTTCCTGGCTTTTGAGGATTTGGTTTCTTTTTTTTTTCTTGTTCAGTAGAGATCTGATTAGCCCATCCTACTTAAAAGAGAATCCGAAGGATAACTGGAAATTGATTTTATTCAAGTTTGCGTCCCTAATTTTGTTTTTCTCATGTGAAATCTAGCGATCAGAGCTGTGATTTGTCTTTCAGAAAATATTCCTGGGATGCTTTAGTATTCATGTCACTGTCCAAATGGCTTTCTTTAAGCCTTGGGCGCTTGCAGGCAAGAGAGGGGGCGGGGGGAAGGTCCAAATAGGATTTAGCATAAGCTTGTGGATATTTGGAAAGGTTTCAAAGATCAGACTGTATCAAAGGCTTATGAAGCTCTCGTTAGCTGTAGAAATATAATAGCATGGCAGGCTATCCCATTTGAGGCACCAATGTCTGTATTATTTCAGTATGAGAAGGGAAAGGGAAAGAAAGTTGAACAGTTTCCACAGCAGAGTTGGACTAAGTTGAATATAATGAGCAAACGCCACATGTATCCATTATGTATCTCTATTCATTCCCAATCACTGCCATAACTCTTTGACTAAACGATGATGGGCGCTGAATCACACACAATGCCCAGCTCCTATTAAAGTACATTTAGAGATCTATCCCTCCTGATGCCCTGTTACGCCTAGTTAGAGGATTTTCTTTTTATCCTAATAGCTCCTCTCTGGGAAGCAACACTAGTCTCGTTCCAAAAGAACAAAATAACAGCATGAGGTTGAAACCTGGCACGAACCTAGGGGGACTAAACCATCTGCCTACAAAAGTAAGAAGACAGAGCAGAGTGAATCACTAAGTTTTACTGCTCCTTGGTCCAGAGGGATACAGTAACATTATCAACATATGCACTACACTAGATACTTATCTTTTTTTCCCTTGAAAAAATTCCTGAAGTTCAGGGTGACTAGACTGAAGGTAACTATTGCCTGATTACAAATACATTCCTCTTGAGTCACACTAGTAAAATAAACAAAGCAAAGGAAAGGGAAATATTTATGGAGAACAAGCATAGTCTTACTAACATGTTAAAGAAATTCTGTTGAATAGCTGATATTCTGAAATAGCCAACTAATCATTCTTTATAAAGAATTTGAATTCCCTCTCAAACTGGAGTGTCTGAATGAATTTCCAGGCTTCCATAAATGCTTTTGCTTAGTTCTTGCCCACATAAGTGACTTATCTGGGGAGAGTGGAGGGGGATAAGGGAGAAAGAACAGAGTGGTAATGTTTTGAGCTGAAAAAGTCTCATGTTTAAAGAGAAAGAGAACCTTGAAAGGTATAAGTTGCATAACTTTTCTTCTGGTGCCCTGAGGCCTACCTATCCCTTCTCACCTTCCTCTTTGCTAAAAGAAATGAGATAAGTTATCTTCAATATTGGAAAACTGGGAAACAATGAAATGTGTAGAAAACTTCAGGGCAATAAGGCGATGCCTTTCCATAAATGTCACCTCCAATGATTATTTTCCACCTTTGCTGCCTCTCTCCTTCTTTCCCCCAGCTGCCCATTTCTCCATTAGGAAGGAATCCTATGTGCTGCTTAAGTAATTTTCCCTTTCTTCCAATCCTCTCTAGGTTCTGGAGAGAAACTTTCACTGACCCAGCTCCCGCCCGTTTTCTGGTCTTACGCTTGTCATCCACCACGGCTTCACAACCCACCCCTCCCCCTCTCCCGAAAGCCAGTGACTGCTACCAGTTCAGAACTCAAACCCTGCGGACAGCGAACTTGTCGCTAGAGGTGACATGGAAAATGTTAGGCACCTAAGAGATCTTTACAGTAAAGAGAAATCAAGAAAGATGTGCAAGCTAGACTGAATGCTCTGTGCCAAAATCTTATCTGTCATTGAATCAGGGAAAGGTGACTCCAGCTGCTACCCTGAGTAATAACATCTGCCCAAATCTCAGCTGCTAGCGGCACGCATTCTTGTGAGCAGTAAGAAGCATTTCTAGTGGCTCGGTTCTGCTCTCAGAAAATCTCCCCACGTTGTCAGTGTGTGTCCACGGGTCTTGGATGGGAAACAACCTATTATAGCAACCTATTACAACCTAAACATTAAAAGACCTGGGGGAAATTGTGTATCACTGTTTATTTTTGTGTTCTTTCTCTACCTTTGAGAATTGAAACATTCTGTTCCAAAGTCAAGCCAATTTCTCTTTGTGAGTCATGGGTCTCAGAGCTTGGGTTACGCTGTTTTTAAGTCTCTGTTTGCTTATGAGACGGAAGGTCAGGGTGACCATGAGAGAGAAGGAGAAAGAGATAAAGAAGGACTGATAGATGAAGGAGGAAATAGCTTGAGGGAAAGAGACGAGGGAGGAAATAATAAATGTGGGTAGCGGGTTTCCTCTTTCATTTTCTACACTGTCAGATCTTTCATCGCTATGGAAGCAGCAGCCACTAGAACAAGTGCCAAGAACCCTCAAGCCCAGGTCTGTAATGAGTGCTTATGATCCCTTTTAGAAGTAATTACCCCGAGAGGTGTGATGGCACGCGAGCGAAGTGAGCTCGGGTGCCTGCGGATCCCCGGTACTCAGCAGCCCTGCTGGCTGCTGCAGTCAGATTATGGAAATGGGATTTAAAATAGCGCATCAACGCCCAGATCAAATCCCCGAAGAGGAAGGAGTAGGGTTAAAAAAAAAAAAAGTTCGCCCAACGCAGATCTGGCCGAACAAAAGCTGCTCAAATCGCCTTGTTATCATACCAAAAGGCTTGGGGCGGCCTCAAAGGAGCCCCTTTCTCTTTATCTTAGCAACTTAGCAGACAACTGTCTCTGCAATCATGAGAACAAACATGGCCCACAATGGTTGGCATTTTCTCTGAATGCAAATGTTGTGGGCTCAGAAAAGCTGGATTTCTCTGACTCAGCCTAATACCAGCATTGTGAAACTCGCGTGCAGACAGCGAGATTGACATGGGTGTCACGTGATGGATTAGATCTATAGGAAACTTTTCAAAGACTCGACAATGGGTGGCTCAGCTTGATCTGATATCTCCCACAGTTTGGAGGGGGAAAGAATCAGGATATATTCTCATATGTAATAGGATTATCTTTTCCATTTCAAGTTCTATACAGCATGTAATTTATTTTTAATTAGGATTAGATCTACCAGGAAAGAGAAACTAGACTACTGGAAAGTGCAATTCTAAGGGTGGATGGAGAAAGAAGGGTTATTTTTTAACCTTTTAACTTTTTAAAGCCCAGGACCATGTTTTCCCCACACACACTCCCTTCATGGGATAAACCTTCCGGAGAAGTTTCTGTCAAATGTTCATTGAAGCAGGGATCAGAAGGTGCTTTTTAGATGCATCCAGTTCTGTCTTTGTGGGGGAAGCATGCTTTACAAAATAGCCTTTACAGGTTCTAAGACATTGGACTTTGCTTGAGTTAGCTTTCCAAAAGATGAACTCTTGTCTTTTCCACAGTCTGAATTCTCAGTAGTGGGTTCTTTTTTTTTTTTTTGATTGTGCCAAAAATATTTTTAAAAATTCATCTGTCAGTACTGGCTAGTCACTTTTTTTTTATTTAACTTTTAACATTTATTTTCACAAAATTTTGGGTTACAAATTTTCTCCCCTTTTATCTCCTCCCCCCCCAAACCCAAGCATTCTAATTGCCCCTGTGACCAATCTGCTCTCTCTTCTATCCTCCCTCTCTGCCCTTGTCTCCGTCTTCTCTTTTGTCCTGTAGGGCCAGATAGCTTTCTTTACCCCTTAACCTGTATTTCTTATTTCCTAGTGGTAAGAACATTACAGTTGATCCTAACACTTTGAGTTCCAACTTCTTTAGCTCCCTCCCTCTCCACTCCTTCCCTTTGGAAGGCAAGCAATTCAATATAGGCCAAATCTGTGTAGTTTCGCAAATGATTTCCATACTAGTTGTGTTGTATAGGACTAACTATATTTCCCTCCATCCTATCCTGTCCCCCATTACTTCTATTCTCTTATGATCCTTTCCTTCCCCATGAGTGTTGACCTTGGATTGCATTCTCCTCCCCATGCCCTCCCCTCTATCATCCCCCCCACCCTGCTTGTGCCCTTGTCCCCCACTCTCCTGTATTGTGAGATAGGTTTTCCTATCAAAATGAGTGTGCATTTTATTCTTTCCTTTAGTGGAATGTGATGAGAGTAGACCTCATGTTTTTCTCTCGCCTCCCCTCTTTATCCCCCCACTAATAAGTCTTTTGCTTGCCTCTTTTATGAGAGATAATTTGCCCCATTCAATTTCTCCCTTTCTCCTCCCAATATTTCTCTCTCACTGCTTGATTTCATTTTTTTTTTTAAGATATGATCCCATCCTCTTCAATTCACTCTGTGCATTCTGTCTCTATGTATGTGTGCGTGTGTGCATGTGTGTGTGTGTACTCCCACCCAGTACCCAGATACTGAAATGTTTCAAGAGTTACAAATATTGTCTTTCCATGTAGGAATGTAAACAGTTCAACTTTAGTAAGTCCCTTATGACTTCTCTTTGCTGTTCACCTTTTCATGGTTCTCTTCATTCTTGTGTTTGAAAGTCAAATTTTCTTTTCAGCTCTGGTCTTTTCATCAAGAAAATTTGAAAATCCTCTATTTCATTGAAAGACCATTTTTTCTCCTGAAGTATTATACTCAGTTTTGCTGGGTAGGTGATTCTTGGTTTTAGTCCTAGTTCCTTTGACTTCTGGAATATCCTATTCCATTCCCTTCGATCCCTTAATGTAGAGGGTGCTAGATCTTGTGTTATCCTGATTGTATTTCCACAATACTTGAATTGTTTCTTTCTAGCTGCTTGCAATATTTTCTCTTTCACCTGGGAATTCTGGAATTTGGCCACAATGTTCCTAGGAGTTTCTCTTTTTGGATCTCTTTCATGCAGTGTTCTGTGGATTCCTTGAATATTTATTTTGCCCTCTGGTTCTAGAATCTCAGGGCAGTTTTCCTTGATAATTTCATGGAAGATGATGTCTAGGCTCTTCTTTTGATCATGGTTTTCAGGTAGTCCCAGAATTTTTACATTGTCTCTCCTGAATCTATTTTCCAGGTCAGTTGTTTTTCCAATAAGATATTTCACATTATCTTCCATTTTTCCAATCTTCTCGCTATGTTCTGTGATATCTGTCTTTCTCACAAAGTCCTTAGCATCCATCTGTGCCATTCTAGTTTTGAAAGAACTATTTTCTTCAGTGAGCTTTTGAATCTCCTTTTCCATTTGGCTAATTCTGCTTTTGAAAGCATTCTTCTCCTCATTGGCTTTTTGAACCTCTTTTGCCAATTGAGTTAGGCTAGTTTTCAAGGTGTTAATTTCTTCAAGATCTTTTTGGTTCTCCTTTAGCAGGGAGCTGATCTGCTTTTCATGCTTCTCTTTCATCCCCTCATTTCTCTTCCCAGTTTTTCCTCCACCTCTCTAACTTGATTTTCAAAATTCTTTTTGAGCTCTTCCATGGCCTGAGCCCATTGGGTGGGCTGTCACACAGAATCCTTGATTTCTGTGTCTTTGCCTGATGGTAAGCATTGTTCTTCCTCATCAGAAAGGAAGGGAGGAAATGTCTGTTCTCCAAGAAAGTAGCCTTCAATAGTTTTATTTCTTTTCCCTTTTCTGGGCATTCTCCCCAGCCAGTGACTTGACCTCTGAATATTCTCCTCACACCCACCTCGCCTCCTGGTCCTCCCAGCCAGGGTTTGGGGACTGAGATTCAAATGCTGCTTCCAGCCTTAGGGCTTTTGGCGGGGGCAGGGCTGCTATTCAGTGTGAGAATTAAGTTCAGGTGGTCAGGTCAGGGCAGGGCCGCCTCTCAGGCTCAGTTCCCTCAGGGGGTTTATGTACAGACCTTCCACAATGGATCCAGGCTCCCGCCCGCTTGGGGAGCCCCTGTCTGCAGCCGCCTCTCAGCTTCTATCTCCCGGGGGGGCCTGAGCCATGGGGGCACCTCACTCCCCTCTCGACCCGCCTAAGAGACTCTCTCACTGACCCCCGTCATCTGTGGGTGGAGGGGCTTGTGCCGCTGCTGGAGATCCCGTCCCTGAAGCCTGCTCAGATCTGTACCTGTCAGAGCCGCGGCCACCACAGGTCTGGGCTGGGCTCCGTGTCTGCAGCGCGATGGACCTTTTGCGAGAGGTTTGCAGGTCTCTCTGTGGGTGGAGGGACCCGCGTGGCCACTGGAGATCCCGGCCCCCGTAGCCCGCTCGGATCTTTTCCTCACGGTGTCGCGGCCGCTGCAGGGCTGCCCTATGCTCCCAGTCCCGGCGCCCAGTCCGCAGCGCGAAGGACCCCCCCACGAGAGGTTTGCAGGTCTCTCTGGAACAGAAATCTCCCTCGCTCCAATATTCGGTGGCCTCTGGGTGCAGAATTCACCATGAGTTGGTCCCCTCTAGCCGTTCTGTGGGTTGTGGGTTCGGAACTATGTGTATGTGCGTCTTTCTACTCCGCCATCTTGGCTCCGCCCCCTAGTCACTTTTAAATGTAAAATCTGACCCCAAGTAATTTTAAAAAGGAAGATCTTTGATTTTCACAGTCCTAAATCAAGCTTCTAGAAAGTGGGTAATGTCTATTGGCATGAGGGTTCATACTATCATGAAAATATATTCTTTTAACTCAAATGATGAACTTTATTACATATTGACTTCCCCTATTTCCAGAGGAACAAAAATCCTTCATTACTTCTAGGCTTTAGTCCAAGACTCTCCCTTCCCCCCAGGTTCTATCACACAAAACCAATCAGGGTTCCCTTCCAACCTTCCCTTTAAACACTAATCATATAGAATCATACAACCTGAGACTTGGATGGAAAAACATATACTCAAATTCATTATTATTACAGATGAGAAATGTCACAAAAATGAAAACTTGAATATTCAACAAAGGCTGTTCACTACTACTTACTGTAACCTTTGGTAATTCATGTGAGATGCTGTAATGGAATAATACATTTTGGATAATTATCATTTTTCATGTCTGTTTGCCTCAGTAACATCTGTGCTCTGAATTGCTTTCTGGCGAAAGTCTAATCCCATTTATAGAAGTAAACATGGTGATAGGAACATGGATTATTACGTCTATGTTCTTGTTTTCAGGCCTTTACAAAATATATCAGTCATCTTCTTCACCTGGGTGCAACCAAATATGGACAGGAAGGAACTTCAATGACTTTTTCAGCTATTTCTGTAGAGGGTATATACCATAGCTCAAGCTAAATAAGGTAGAATTTGAAAAATTTGTTTTTGATTCAGGAGCCCAGCTCTGATTTTTAGAAAGCAGAAGGGCATTTCAGCTTTCAAAGAAACAAAACTTAAATGAAATAAAAAAAGCCACATTTGTCATTGGGCCCTGGTTCCCAAGCTCAGATAAAGATTTAAATTAGGATCATTGAAGAAAGTGTGCAAAAGGGTCTTTTGGAAAGGTTCAAAGAGAGATTTCAGTGCATCTGAGTAGGATAATTCCTGGACCTGCATGTGGTCAGGAAATGAAGAATCCCAAGGAACACCCAGATGAGTATCCACTGCTGCTGTCTAATGCCCGGGCCAGTGGAGGGAATCAAGGAGGGAAAAGAAGAGGGAAAAGCCATCCCAGTGAGATTAGACCTATCTACTTCATCCTGCAGTCCTGGCACTGGGACAGCTCCCACAGGAGGAGGAGTGAGGGAGAAGGGTGCCCGGAGCCTTTTGGTACTTATTTTCTTAGACTTCCTCTGCAGTTTTTGACACTATGGTCACTCCCTCCTGGGTATTCTCTCCTTTGAATTTTCTGACACTGTATTCTCTTGGCTCTTTTTATTTGCAGGTATACCCTTTGCCTCTTCAGCAGTCAAAGCTACTGAAGAACCAGAAAAGAAAGTTATCATCACTAATATCCTTAGTACTGTCAAATGGTTCAACAGATAATGTTTTATCAAAGGAAATAGCACTAAAGAAGATGTATCACTATGCTTCTCACTGCTGCATCCAAAGGGCCACTGGGCCTTTTTGTCTGAATTGCAGCTTCTTCTGTTACAATGTGAACTCCTTAAAATTAGAGACTATCTTAATTTTCTCTTTGTAACCCCAGTACTCATCACAGAGCTTTGTACATAATAAACAAATAATAAATGCTTTTTCATGCATTCATACATTTCCCCATCTCCTTGATTTCTCCTTTGCAGAAGGAAGAAGTCTTCGCTTCTTCCTATTATTCAACAAATGTGGACATCTCCTAAGGTTATGTCCTTGATTTTCTCTGTCTCCTCCCTCTCTTGGTTTGTATAATAGTACTAACATTTGCAAAGTGCTTTCGGAAGATGATTTCCTTTGATTTCCATGATAACTATTTGAGTAGGTACCACAAGTACTGTCCACATTTTGCAGACAGAAACCTGAGGCTTAAGGGTGTCAAGAGACTTGACTACAGTTACACAGCTAATAAGAGCCAGGATTCAAACTCATATCTTCCTGATTCAAGCCAAGCCCTCTATCTACTAGGTTCTCTATGGATGAATGTACAATCTATATCTCCACATCTGTGACTTATCTTTCTGTCTTCTTATTTGAGCTCCTAGTATTGTTTTTCCAACTGTTAACTGAACATCATCACCTCTGTGCCTTGTTCCCTCAAACTCAGTATACTTAAAATTGAATTTTAATTTTACCTCTAAAACTTGTTCCTTCTCTTATCTTCTGTATCTCGGTGGATGACACCATCTTTCTTTTAGTTAGTTACCAAGGCTTGAAACCTATGAATTATATTTAACTTCTTCCTTTCTCCCTCATTCATCAACACTGAGTCACTTGCCAACTTCTATTGATTCCACGTATTTGATATCTCTCTCACCTGTCCCCTCCTTTTTATCCTTGTTGATACCACCTAAGTTCAGGCCTTTATCACCTTTTTGTCTAGACTAGTGGTGTCATATTCAAATAGAACTAAATTATATGTAACGACTCCTACAGGGCACACACTGACTTAGTTTTTAAAATGAAACAATTATGTTTTACTTTATTAAATATTTTGTAATTCATTTTAATCTGATTCAGGCCATACTTGGGAGTGCTATGGGCCCCATATAGCCCTCTTGGGCTATTATCTGACACATCTGGCTTAGATTAGTGTTAGTCTCCTAGTTGGACTTTGAGCCTCTAAACTTTTTCCTGACTTCAATCCATCCTTTTCCTTAGCCTGGCATTCAAGACTCACTAGAGTCTGGTATCAATCTTCTTTTCCAGAATTATCAGATATCACTCCCCTTCATGCACTCTACATTCTAGCAAGATGAGACTATTCACTGTTTCCTGATCCCATTTTGTCTTTTTATACCTCTGTTCTCTGGCCCATGATCTTCCCTAGGCCTGGAATGATCTTCCCTGTATTAAATTCAATGCAAAATGTATTTATTAAGCACCTACTATATTCTAGGTAGTGCTCTAGGTGCTGGGGAATGGAAATAAAACAGTATGTTCCTTCAAGGAGCTTATATTCTACTTTGGGCCGAGGGGAACGATGATATGTATTCAGAAAAGAAATACCAAATGTATACAGAATAAGTACAAAGTAATTTTAAAGGGCACCAACAACTGGGAGAATGGCAAAGATCTGTTATAGGAAGTGACATTGAGCATAACCTTGAAAAGTGATAAGGCATTAAGAAATTCAGTATGGGAAAGGAGAACATATCAGACATAGTGAATAAATAGCTGGCCCAAAGACCCAGAGACAGGAGATGCACTGCTATGTATGGGAAGTGTCAAGTACTGTAGGCTAGCTTGGTTGGCAGAGTGAGGGGCATAATGTATGTATCCCCAACCATTGAAATGCCTTTTTCTTTCAAACTCTTCCTGTGTCTGTCACCTCTTCTGTGAAGCCCCTCTTCCTCTGATTTTTTCAGCTATAAATAATCTTTCCCCCTCAAACTTCTTATACAATTCTCCTTGTATCTCTCCTCAACATTTATCCTACTACAACAGGTATCATAGTTATTGATGTTGTTTCTCCTCCCTACTAGATTATGGAGTTCTTAAAGACAGGGATTGTATCATTTCTTTTAATCCATAGCATTTAACGTAGGTCATTTTGTTTGAGCAAATTTCATTTGAATGGATGTAAATCTATTTCCATTTTTAGTCCACTATAATGGTGGTCATGGGGGCAGGATAAAAGGAAAGAGGGAGAGGAATAGCTGCTTTCAATTCCTTTTTAAAAAAAATTTAATTATTTGTTTTTAGTTTTCAACAATCACTTCCATAAGTCTTAAATTTTCTCCTCCTCCCTCTCCCTTCTCTCCCCAAGATGGCTTTCAATTTTATATAGGTTCTACACATACATTCTTATTAAACACATTTTCACATTAGTCATGTTGCATAGAAGAATAAAAATGAATAGGAGAAACCATGAGAAAAACCAAACCAAACCAAACCAAAACATAACTCACAAGAAAATAGTCTGCTTCATTCCGTGTTCTGATCCCGCAGTTCTTTCTCTGGATATGGATGGTATTTTGCCTCAAGAGTCCTTTGGGAATGTTTTAGATCCTTGAATTGCTGTAAAGAACTTAGTCTATCAGAAACAATCCTCGCACACTGTGGCTGTTACTGTGTATAATGTTTTCCTGGTTCTGCTCATTTCACTCAGTACCAGTTCATATAAATCTTTTCAGGTTTTTCTGAAGTCTGACTGTTCATCATTTCTCATAGCACAATAGTATTCATTACATTCATATACCACAACTTGTTCATCCATTTCCCAATTGATAGGCATTCTCTCAGTTTCCAGGTTGCCTTCAATTCTTGAGTGAGCACATGGAATGTTCCAAAGGATTTGATGTTCCAGAAGCCAACAGAGCATTCAAGAAGAATTCTCCACTACTACCTGTGAGAATCAATATGTGATTCTGTACTTGTCATTCCTGATCAGTAGATTTGTTAGGAATAGTGGGGATTGGGAGAAGAGTGGTAAGGAAAGGGCAGTAAAAGGAGAACCATGTTTTAAACTGCTTCTCAAAATGGATCACAATTCACTTTTGATATGGAAATGAATCCTGCTGGAGGAGTGCTGAGCTCAAGACCAGTCACTGACTCAATCTAGTACAAGTTTATGTCTAGTGTTCTAAATAGATCTCATGAATCTAGAATCAAGATGGAGTAATTGGTTATATATTGTGGTAGCAGAGAATTTTAGATCTGGAAACAACCAAAACAAAACTTAGAAGAAGGCATGTGCTGGAGCCAGCTCATACTGACTTGAGAGCCAATTGTTAAAATTTCAGTCTGAGCATTTACACTATAGAAATCAGAAAATGCTATAAATTAAAACTTGATTTATTGCTTTGTTGATTTTCTAGACTTAATATAATGATAAAGAAAATGGTAACACTGCAGATCAAACTTAAAAGTGTCACATGCACACTCCTCCTCCCCCACCCCCCGTTAAAACCAGTTGTTAAACATTTGCCAGCATACTCCCCTCTTAGAAGTCCTCTACTTCAAGCTCCTCATTTTACAGACGAGGAAACCAAAGTGCAGTGGTCAGCTGTAGCATTGGTAACAAGCTGTTCTAAGAGTAATAGAATGCTATCATGTTTATATGTGGGTTGAATGAAAAGTGATTTGATTCTCCTTATAGATGAATATTTGGTACTGTACATTGGGGGTATGACTGGAGAAAATTTCAAAAATTTGATCAAAAGAAATTTAGAAAGTAATTTTCTATTAACCCTGGTGGATGCTGGCATTTACTGGGTAATTTTCTTCTTATATTGGGAAACATTTTTCACATCAACAAATATTTATTAAGTACCTTCTATGGGTCGGATACTATGGAAAGCATTGAGGATACAAAAGGGGCAAAAATCCCTTCCCCCAATTTCTCAATCTCAAGGAGCTCATAGTCTAATAAGAGAGACAGTAATGCAAACAATGATGCATATAGAAGATACATATTATATGCATTTGTATGTGTGTGTATATATATATATACCACACAGGACCAATTGGAAATCATCTCAGAGGACCTTAAGATTAAGGAGGACTGGAAAAGGCTTCTTGTAGATTCTGGGACAAAAGCCTGGCTTAATTGGAAGAAAATGGTAAAAGAGAGGGGAGGAGTTAGTTTGTCTTCTAAGAACAGGTAGCTAATATATACATGTATTAGAAGGCAGCACTGCCCAGTAGAATACTGTTCATTTTTGTCTCTGTATCCCCTGCTCTCAACGTAATACATAGTAGGTATTTAATAAGTGTTTATTGATTTAGATTGAATAGTGGTTTTTTGGACTCAGGAAAAATTTAAGTGATTTCTCTATATCTTGTTGGCTGCTCATCCCACATGTTTGGGAGTCTGGAATCCTGCAGTTTCTTCATTCCTGGGAAGCAGAGTCAAGATTTCTTTATAGTTCATGGGATTAGGGACAGAATGATCATCTCTTTGAAGTTGTAAGGTATGGAATAGTGAAGAAATGTAGCCCCTTGATCTGGACTTCAAGGATTTCATTTGTGGCTCATGGTAAATAGCTCTGTGGCAGTATGTTATGGGGTTAGGTTTTTTTTTTTTTTTACGGAAAATAGAGGCTGTAGTACTCCAAATGAATGAACAATGAAGAGAGATCATAATTTTCTATCAAAACCATGTAGTCAGTTAAATCTTGTTCTTATACTGAATGGTTGGGTGACTAGCTATTAAAAAATCCATATTCCTTTGTAAATGTAAAATCTTATTACTAATAAAACACATAGCCCAGGAGAAATGGAAATAGGAAGCTAGAGATTTTTCAACCTAGAAGAAAATTTGTAAATAATTTACTAGTCCTTTTGTACAAAGTCATTGTTCCCTAAGTTCAGAAAACTTTTTGATTTAGATCTTTCTCTATATCTGAAAGTTTGAACTTTGCTTCTCTAAATGATCACAATTCACTTTTGATATGGAAATGAAGCCTGCTCTGGCCTGTTAAGCCCAGGACTGCAGGACACTGGCTCTGTCCAGTGCAAGTTGAAGTCTAGTGTTATAAATTTCTTTATACATTCTGAAAGCATTTTTAGACATTTGATTTTGTGTTATTCAGAAACAAGATGGAGTGATGAATGACAAACTGCATGGAGACTAGCTACAGCCTTGGGTGCTTTTATTTTTTTTTAAGTTTCAGATGCATGAGAAGAAATGAGCTCGTTGGATTAGTTGTTGCAGTCTTGACACTTCTACCCCTGGATCCCTTTCATCACTGTTTTATAAGCAGCTATTCCCAGGTAATTAAGCAATTGTTTATGTGTCTTTCCCAGGCATCTTGATCTGTGAAACTATCCAGGGAATTCAGAGCCAATCTTCCCTATGCATATTATTTTGAAGTCCATTGAGGTGTCCCTGTTGCCTGGCTCTAAAGGCTAAGTCTTAAGAAGTTTTCTTTTTCTTCTCCCTATGCCTATGTGCCTATGTGTGCAGGGAGTTGTGGATACAAATAACCTTTCATCACATATTAGTCACATTGATGCCAAAGAATAATTTATCATTCCTAAACACAAGAATTGCCCTATCTCCAGTCTCACAATGCTTTATTTACTTTAATAGAGAAAATAAAGAATGGCGAATTGGAGGTTCATAATGGGAGATAAGGATTAGCTTTGCCGATATTTAAATTATATGTGTGTATGGATTTTTTTCCCATGGAAAAACAAAACTTCCTGAATTCCTTGTTGATTCTACTGCTTGTCCAAAGGGCAATGTGAATTACATGTTATTACCCTAAGGAGCCTCTGGGCTCATTTAGAAAGTTTTTGAGTTGGTGAGGTGAGAGGTCTGGAATTGGGGAGATTAGGGGAGTGTGGCAGATCATTTGTATTGGAAGAAGAATGAAGATTGAATTCTTATTGCCCTGGCTCCAGACTCTATGCTTTGGTGTCCAGTGTGGGAACCTGAGATCAGTAAGAATAAACCTCTTCGTGTATTGAACTGCAAGCCCTCCCGGGCACAGCAGTTTGTAGGGCATCAATCTTGCTTTGCTTTGCCTCGAGGCCCTTGTATAGGAGACCCTGGGTCTCAGGAGACTGAGTAGAGGGTTAGATGGAAGGATCAGAGCCCCCACAGGGAAAAATAATGTGACAAGCTGTCAGGACAGGGCGACTGGGTGACTCCTGTGTGCTCTGTGGCCAGGGGGCCCTGCCTGGCCCCATACCCTTCAGAACTGAGAGCTGAGAGGAGGAACAATATAGGATGTGTGATGGATTACACACCTTTCCATCAAACCCTAGTGGAGTCTATTGCTGGACTTTTGGAAAAGGAGGAGTGGAGCCTTTTTGCCAGGATGTGGAACCATCTGAATTGATTGCCTAGAAAAGAGGCTCTGGGGGAGTTTATGCAGGGGCAGAGTCCTTAATTCTATACTGCTGGAAAGGCCATCACTGACATTACCTGTGGTGATGAACTTCAACCAGTGAATTCTGAAAGAAATATTGTGTTTTTGTCAAAGGTTGTGTCTCCAGCTGTGATAACATTATATTCACCTGCATAACAATTTTGTTCTGTCATCACTGGGCTTGGTGGTAGAGAGGTTGTACAGAATCAGATGGCTCATAAACAAATCTGAAGTCCTAGTATCTCAGGCAACTAGATTATAAACTCCATGAGGTCAGGAACTGTATCTTATCTAAACTCTGCATCTCCCCCAGTGCCTGATAAAGTGCCCCACACCTGGTTGATACTTAGTCAAAGTTTATTTGTTTATTCTGGGATATGATTTTGACTTTGTGAGGTAGTAGAATATAAACTCCTTGAGGGTAGGTACTAATTTTATTTTTGCCTTTGTATTCCTAGAACCTTGCGCAATGTCTGACTCCCAGTAGGTATATAATAAATGTCTTTTTGTTTTAAAGTTGCATTGAACTGAAGTTTTGAACACATAATTTAATTTTTCTTTGCAGTAGGAAATGGCCATTGGAAAAAGCTCTGCTCAAAGGTATATATGCTGTCAAATCCAAAGAAGGTCAGAAGTAAATTAGAAATGTGCTTGTGTGATAAATTCCTTCACCTTGACTAGGTGAAGCTAGGAAACCCTCAGAAAGCAGAAGTCTGAGCAGTGATAATTGTCCTCACTAGCGCTTGGGGAGAACTCACAAAGGACATTTTCACTAATCAAAATCTTAATGCTTATTTTTTTATCATCATCACTATCATTCTATATATATATACATTTCGATAATGTAAATATATTTATATTTGTGAAACCTTCAGTTTTTTGGGGCAATACAGATTCAAAAGATGTCGTACCTGCTATGTACAAGTGTATCATCTGAGACATCATACATGTAGGTAGGTGACAAGAACTGAAGGCAACTAAACAAATACTGAAGAGGAACATTAAATTAAATGTTCTCTAAATTAAATGCTCTTTAAACAGAGCTCTATATACCTTTGCTGACTCTATTGTCTATAAGATATAATATAAACTCCAGTGTGACATTTAAAACTACACAACCTAGATCCAATCTACCATTCTAGCTTCATTTCAAATTATTTCCATCCCATTCTCTTTGCTCTCTATCCCCCAACTTCTCATCCCTCCTTCTCAGGAGTGGATCTTGCTTACAACTTTACTAAGAGAAAATTGTCATCTATGATCAGTTTCCTCTTTTTTTTCGATTCTGCAACTCAATCCCCCTCAACATTATTCCCAATTCTTTCTTTCTTTGCTCTAATCTTGAAGAAGGAGACGACCCTTTTTTCCAAGGTCAGTTCTTCTACTTGTGCCTCTGATCCCCCGTCTCCTCCTTAGAGCTTTCTTTTTAATCCTTAATCTCTATTTATCCACTGGTCCTGGGGCCCATAAACATGTTTGGGTCTCCCATACCCATAAAAAGTCCTTCGCCTCACCTTGCCATACCCTAAAGCTCTTGCCCAAGGTCTCTCCTTTCTTTTATCAGCCAAATTTCTGGAAAAGCCTGTCTATGCTTGTTGCTTCAACTTCATTTATCTTTGCAATATGTTTTCCAACTTGATCATTTGACTCTGCTCCTTCCAAGGTTATCAATCAGTTAATTGTTAAATCTGATGGCCTTTTTTCAGTTCTCATTTTTTTAAACCTCTCTGCAGCATTTGACTCGATTGACTATCCCTTCTTTCTGCATAGTCTTTGCTCTCTGAGTTTTTGCTACACGACTTCTCTTGACTTTTCTTCTACCTATATGACTGCTTGTACTTGATTTCCTTTGCTAGTCTATTCCCCACATGTGATCCCATTGCAAGATTCTGTCCATCCTATTTCTCTCAGGAATCTCATCAGTTCTCATGGGTTCAATGGTTGTCTCCATGAAGATGCTTCCCAGTTCTATATTTCGAGCCCTTATCTCACTCATCAGTGCCAGTCCCATATTGCTTGTTTGACTTTTCTACCCAGATGATTCAAAAACATTTCAAACACAATATGTTCCACATGGAACTCATCCTTTCCCCAAAATTGATCGCTGGGTTGGTATCTCTATTTATGTCAAAGACATTTCTATTTTTCCAGCCACCCAGGTTTGCCAAGTTTAAATTCCCTCTCTATTCTTCATTCTTCCTCATTCCCCTTATGAAATCTGCTGTTGAATCTCATTGAAATCTCCCTCTAAAACCTCTCTAGCATCTATCCCCTTCTTTCCATTTACATAGTCACCACCCTAGTTAAGACCCATTTGATGCCTATATAATTTCAATAGTCTCTTAATTGATTTTCTGGTCTCCAATCTCTGTCCTCTCCATTCCCATCCCTATATAGAGGCCAAATCATTGTTCCTATATGACCATGCCACCCTACCACTCAAAAGGCTTCGGTGGCTCCCTAGGACCTCTAGAATAAAATACAAATTTCTATGTTTGGCATTTAAATTCCTTTTCAATCTAGATCTGATATATCTTTTGAGACTATTTTCTTATTACTCCACCTTAAATACTCGGAATTCCAGTCATACTGGTCTACTTGCTGTTCCATGTGAACAGCATTCCTTCATCCCTTATCTTTATGTCTCTGTATAGGTTTTTTCTTATGCCTAGAATACTTTACTCGATGTCACCTTTTGGAACTCTTAGCTCCTTCAAGGTTCACCTTAAGTGCTACCTCCTGTACAAAACCTTTCCTCTTTCTCCGAATTGTTAGTCCTCTCCTCTTTCTAATTTACTTCATGTTTACTTATCTATGTACATGTTGTCCGTATCCCTTGAGAGCAGGGACTATTTAATTTTTGTCTTTGTGTTTCCAGTACCAAGCACAATGCCTGACATTGCGTAATAAATGATTTTGAGTTGAATTGATTTGAATTCCAACCAAACTAAGCTATTTGCTCCCCATTATATCCTACTGTCTTCCACCTTCATGTTTTTACACTGACCATCTCCTGTGCATAATATACTTTCTTTGGTCGTTTCTGCTCATTGAAATCCTTCAAGGGCCATTTCAGGTATTACTACCACCATGAGGCTTTCCCTGATCATTCCTCCCAGCTCGATTCAACTTGAAGTGATCTCTTCTTCTTCAAAGTTTTCGAGAATACTTGGAGCCTGTAATTTGCTGCACCACTACCTTGCATCATGTGTATTTTGTATATGTTGCACCTCTCTCTTCACCTGATCCCCAATAGAAGGTAAGTTCCTTGATAGCAAAAATGTGCCATTTTTGATGTTTGTGTGTACACTGTCTGATACATCACCTTATGCATGCGAGGGGCTTTAAAATAGTTGGTTGAATTTCAATGCATTTCATGGAGGATTGCATTTCTCTATTGGAATGTAAGCTCCTTGAGGGTAGGGACTTTTTAAAAAATTGTATCCTTAGTGCTTAGTACTATGCTCAGCATATAGTAAGTAGTTAATAAATGCCTGTTCATTCATTATTGCATGGGAAGATAGGATGGAACCATGGGGAGGAGACTGAATTTCAGTAGATCGTTGAAACAGAGGAAGTTTGGTGAACTAGGAATGTGGAAGAGGGGTGTTTCAAGGCATGAGATTTAACATAGGAAAAAGCTGAGGGCATAGGTACCGTTGGAAGATGTGTCAGGTCATAAGCCATTAGCCTTCAAAGCTGACACGTTGCCCCCTCAACCCTGCCCCCAACTAAGCTTTGGTCTCTTTTCCTGAACTTCAGTTATACATCATCAATTAACTATTGAACATTTCAGACTAGACCTCCCAGAGACATCACAAATTCAACATATCCAAAATTGAACTCATTATCTTTCCCCCAGCTCCACCCCCCACCCCCTTTCAAAATTTACTACTTCTAAGGCACTATTACCCTTCCAGACTCCTGGGTTTGTAACATTACTCTTCACTTTCCTTTACCCAACATATCTAATCAATTGCCTACTCTTATCATTTCTACCTCCATAACATCTTTTCCATCTCACCTTTTCTACTTAAAGAGGTACCACCTTCAGGTGTTTATAATTACTTCTCACCTAGCTTACTGCAATAGCTTTCTAATTGGTCTTCTTCCTTCAAGTCCCTCTCTACTTTAGACCATCATACTTACTGCTGCCAAAGTGATTTTCTCAGGTGCATCTCTGACCACATCTATTCAATCACCCCTCATGGCTCCCTACTCCAATCCATCCTCTACATAGGTGCCAAAATGATTTGACCACCCCACCCTCCTATGTCATAAACTCCAGTGGCTCTTCATTACCTCCAGGATTGAAGATAAAGCCCTCTGTTTGGCATTTAAGCTCTTCGTAACCTGGTCCCTTCCTATCTTTTAAGTCTTTGAACACATTACTCCCCACCATGTACTATAGGGTCCAGTTGTACTTACAACCCTCCATTTTTAGTTCCTGTGCCTTTGCAATGACTGTCCCCTATGCCTGGAATGCTTTCTCTCCTAACCTCTGCCTCATAGAATCCCTAGCTTACTTTCAGACTCAGCTCATATGCTACCCTCTGCAGGAGATCTATCCTGGTTCATCTAACTTAAAGCTTCCCTTTAAGACTATCTTCCATCTACTCCATATTTATCTTGTATGAACTGATTTATGTATATATTGTTTCCCCCCAACCTACCTTGGAATCAGTTCTTGGAGGGCGGGGATGGGTTTTGATTTTTCTTTGTATCACCAGCATTTAGTCTGTACGAGACACTTTAATAAATGCTTATTGATTGATAGACAGGCAACCAAAGTAAAAAGAAAACAAATTACAAAAAATATAGAAATGGATGAGTTTTCAGATCATTTCTTGGCAGTCTGGAATGATGATCTAAATCAAAGTAGAAAAATATCTGAAGCTGAAATTCCTGTGAAAAAGACCTGAGGTTTTAGTGGTCTGTAAGGGCAATATGTATGTACATGTGTTTATATATATATGTCTGTGTGTGTATATATGTGTAATATCTGTGCAAAATCTATATGTGTGTATATGTGTGTGCATAAAATCTATTTTTCCCCTTTTCCTACCACTCACCTATCATTCTCTGGTCTTCAGTCCTCTTGGTCAAAATTTGTCTTTTTAGCTAGAAAACAAGTACCAAAATGATCATCCCTCAAACCCCTGATCATATGATGTATTATGTCATATCCATAAAATAAGTTTACTATATGGCAAATTATTCAATCTTGTAAAGAATCTGTGATCTCATCAGTATGTCCACTCTTCCAGTGGAACTTGCAGCCCATCCAATGCCTTTTTATCCTGTGCTATTTTTTTCATGTCTTTCCATAAATACCTTTTGGGTGATCCAACACACTGCAAGTACCTCTAATATTTCCTGGGTACCTTGACCTGGGTCAAGTGGAACACTTGACCTATCCATTTGTTGTTACTCTTATTGTTAATACATGACTGTCCCACTTCCTTTCCCTTTCAAAAATATTCATGGTGATATCTTTTTAACTTCACTTCTTCCCAGTGATTGTGGGTAATATTTGGCAGCATCGTTCTCTCATGTCATTCACTTTTCTGTCCCACTTTGAGTCACCTTTAATTGTGATTCTTCTGAGATTGTGGTGCTCACTGATTTGCAGTGATATAGCATCCCTAAAAGAATACTGGTGTTAAAAGATGGATAAAGTGAATAGGTTGGGATCAGGAAACTCAGGCTGATTTCCCAGTGCTTTAAAGCCACATCTCTTCTTACTATTCTATTCTTGTCCCAATTTATTGTCCATCTGTAGCAATTTTAAAGATATATCTGTCAATAAATAAGCTTTTATACTAAACACTGTCCTGGGTACCATGTAAAGACAAGAACTACATCATTGTCCTCATGGAACTTGAATTCTGTCTGTTGAAACAACAGGTGCATGGATAAGTAAATATTGAATATATACAAAGTAAATATGAAATAATTTTTGTGAGAGGGAAGACTCTAGGGGTTTGAGGGCATCAGGTGAAGACCTGATGGGGGAACAGCCACTTGAATTGAGGTTTGAAGGAAACTAAAGAGTTCTAAGAGATAGAGATGAGAAGGGAGGACGTTCTAGGTTTTAAAGAAGACTGTACAAAGCCATCTCTCTCTGTATGTATATTATATGTATGTATATTACACTTATGTCTTTATTATACATACTGGTGGATAAACATAATGGGATGTCCATCTAGTTGTATATTGTAATCCAAACAATACATGTTTTTATCTGATTTTTTCTTAGTTGGATTGTTAGGGTGATTGCTTTTGAATGGATTTGGGTTTAATTGAGGAGGTTTTACAGTGTTTCAGAGTTCGATGAAGTTAGCATGGTTATCTGTGGTTCTATTAGGAACCTGGGATACTTCAGGGCTGATAGAGGGAGAGACACAGGCTTTTTAATGATTACCATATCCAATCTCTTATTCTCCCTTTTATTCTTCTGTGGGGCAGGTGCAAGGGAAACAAGTGGCTGAAAATTGTTAGAGGGTGTTTAGGAGCATTAAGGATTAGCCAGAGCATCAGTATAGGTTGCATTAAGCTCTTGGAAGCCAGTCTCCCTGACAACATCACGATTTGCTTGATTTTGATATTAAATATACTATTTGATATTAAATGTACTATTAATTACTATACTATGCTATTGATATTAAATATACTAACAACTATTAAGTATTGATGTTAAATATACTATTAACAAATATACTATTAAATATGCTAATAACTAATGACAAATATACTATTAATAAAATTATTTCTCTGGTTAAGGCAGAATGGTAGGATGGATAGAATGCTGGACTTAGAATTTGGAATAGGAGTTCAAATTTCATCTCAGACTTTCACTTAGCTGTGAGATCATGGATGAGATGCTTAACTTCTCTGGCAGATAGACCACTCTCTAAGATGCTCTATTAACTCACAAGGATGAGGTTAAATATTCTTGACCATTAGATGCACATGTTTCTGTGGTTGTATCTGCCAGGGAATTCCAAGGAATCATTTCAAAAAATTATTTCATATGAGTGGGAGACAGCTTTTTTGTAGTCATTTAGCCTTATATTTTGTCCTACAGTCAATTAAAAAATAGGTCATCAAAGCAGGGATATCTGACACTACATATATCTCTCAGTCACGTGTGACTATGAGGTTTGCTAGTTTCTTTCTTACATTTTAATCAAGCATGATTTTTATGTGCACAAAGATAATTTTTCATAAAGGTTTCATAGAGATAAGAAAGCAGGTTGATAGTTGCATTTTCTTTCCTTTTTTCATCTTTCTTTTTCTTTCCTTCCTTTTCATTTTTTTCTCTTCTTTCTTTCATTTCTTTTTGTAAAAGTGCATCTGTGCTTTCACCCTGTTCTTTTGTAATCTTCTGCTCTTTGTCTTGCTTTGAAAATTGATCTCTGAGTGACTTGAAAACTGTATCACTTCCTATATGGATTTTTTGCCTGTCCATTTTGGTCAGATTCAGCTACCCTTCATTGCTTCCTCATTTTAAGTGCCATTGTGACTTCTAGTAGATGGGTATTGAGTTAATAGAGTCAAAATGTGGCAGTTCCATTATTATTGGCAATGAGAATAGATTGTTATAGGACACGTGAGTCTGTTCCATGTTAAACATTAATTTTCCTTGCAATTTCATCTACAAATGCTCTCATTATGTTGTGGCTTGGTTAGGTTTCTTGTCAAGCTCTGGGCAACGTAATTTTCCATTCCCCCCTCCTTTTCTCAGGTAATACTCTTCATAATCTTCTGCAATTTTCCTCTGTAATGTTTCACAAAAAAAGCTTGGATTCTCAACTAATGTCACCTTTTAGATGCCATATCCCTGTTAGTATGGCAAAAATATCAAATGTTTTCTGACTAAAAGCAGTCTCTTCACTATGGTAACTGTTTTGGGTAAGTTAAACTTAAGAAATGGTGTTAGAGCCAATTTCTTTACTTTTATCCATTTTCCATTTTTCAGGGTGAATAGTTTGATTAAGCATGTTGAGTTGGAATTGCTCTGATGGCTCACAGTATTTTCTCATTTTTCTTTTTCTAATCTGATGCTGATTTTACTTTTGCTCTCACCAGTCAAGATCTGATCTCATGCAGTATAGAGTTAGTTTGATTTTCTGTGATGTCATTTGATTGCCTAGCGCCTTCCAATTCTTTGCAGAAATATTTTATTCAATAAGAATGCCACAATGTTAGACATGATGAACATTGAAAAACAACAACAAAAACATTAAATTGATTTCTTAACAGATAAAATATGATTTGATATGACAATCAACTATCTACATCAGAAAAATGTTAAAATTATAATACTTATAATTAGAGAGGGAATTGTTTATCATACTATTTCATTTCTCTTTCTTTCAGCAGTCCATCTTTCTCATTGTGCCCTTAACTGTGAACATTTCCCAAGGTTTAGTCCTTATCCTTCACCTTATATGTTGTTATCTTTTATTCACTAGAGGAATTTGGTTCAATGAGTTTTTTTCCCAAAAACAAGCATAACTTTTATTTATTTATTTTAAATTATTTTTTCAATTTATTTTAATTTTTTAGAATTTATTTTCTCTGACCACCTAAGATGAGCAAAGTTTTGTGCTAGAATCTAAGGAAAAATAAGATATAACACCTACCTTTAAGGAACTTATCACATACCAGTGGGGAATGATCCATGCACAAAAATAACTCTATTAGAAAACAGAGTGATTTGGAGCACAGAGTATGTGAACCTAGCATCACAGTCTTAGTTCATGGACTGGAAAGGCTGACACAAGGTAGATTGTGATGGATTTTGAATGATGAACTGAGACGATTGGCCTTCTTCATTGGCAGGCAGTGGAGTGCATTGGAAGGTTTTTTACTGATCAGATTTGAGCATCAGGAAGATCTGGCAGTATTGTATAGTGTACGTTGGGAGGGGGCAAACTATAGGAAGACTAGGTGGAAGGCTAGTTATTACAATATTTCAAGTGAGAAATGAATGTCTAAACAAAGGTGGTGGTAACAATCTAGGATGTGTCAGAGGTATTGTGGAATAAATAATTCTTATGGTTTCAATTGTCTCCTCTATGCAGATACCTCCCAAATGTGGCTCTGATTGATCACCTGAATCCCACACCCTTATCTCTAGCTACTTATTGGTTATATCTATTTGGTGGCTCTACTGTCATATCAAAGTAAACATATAAAGAACCAAACTGGAGTATTCGACCTGGAGTCAGGAAGACTTGAATTCAAATCAGGCTTCAGACACCAGCTATGTGACATAGGACAAGTCACTTTACTGCTATCTGTCTCAATTTCTTCATCTGTAAAATAGGGGTAATTATAGCACTCATCTTCCAGGGTTTCTGTGAGGATCAAATGAGATGTTTTTGAAAGTACTTGGCAGAGTGTGTGGCACGAGGTGGGTTCTATAGAACTCAGTTGTTGCTGCTGTGGTTTTCATTAACCTCCCAAACTGGGTTCCTTCCCTGATTTCCTGATTTCTTGCAGCAGATCTTGTCATGTGGACTCTAAATTTTGGTACTTCAAAGGCTGGATGTCCACTAGGGATATTTTAGAAGAAACTTCTGGTCTAGTAGAGGTTGGATTAGGTGACCTCTGAGGTTCTTTCCAATTCTGGGATGCTTAAATTCCTTGTTTCATTCCTCTTCCTTTTCTCCTATAGTTAATTAACCACTGTGACCTGTGTGTATTATTTCTCATTTAGTAAATACCGAAAAAAGAGATGAGCATTTCTATCCATTTCCTAAGTAGAATAGAAAAAAAGGGATCGCACATGAAACCACAAAACTCCATCATATGCAACTTGTCCTTTTAAAAAGTATTTCATAAATTCAACATGTTACTTTATAAACTGTCCTGTTGTCTGTGTTTTCCTCTGAATCTCCTCCTGTTCTCTCCTATGAATTTGCCTTTTTGTGTTCCCCCCAAAAGCTTTTGCATATTTTTAAAAAAATATAACTTTTATTGTATTTTAAAAACTAACGTGTATTATAGTCTATTTCTTCAACCTTCCCTTCCCCACTATGAAAAGAAAAAAGAAAAACAATCCTTTTGTAATGAATATATATAGCCAAACAAAACATATCCCACCTTGTCATTTCCTTGCCAAAAATGTACAACGCATTCTACATGTTGAATTCCTCACTTCTCTGTCAGGAGATCATCATTAGTCCTTTGGAATCATGGTTGGTCATTCATTGCTTAGAATTCTCAAGCCTTTCAAATTTATCTTTGGTTGTTGAGTCAGTTCAGTTGTGTCTGACTCTTCATGATCCCATTTGGGGTTTTCTTAGCAAAGATATTGGAGTGGCTTGTCATTCCCTTCTCCAGCTCATTTTATAGATGAGGAAACTGAGGCAAATGAGGTTAAGTGATTTGCTTAGGGACACACAGCTAATAAGTGTCTGAGGTCAAATTTGAACTCAGGTTCTCCTGATTCCAGGTCTAGTGTTCTATCCATTGTGCCACCTAACTGCCCTTTTTGTCCTTACAGCTTGTTCTTCTGGTTCTGTTCACTCTACATCAGATTTTTCTGAAGCTATCCCTTTCATCATTTCTCACATCACAATTATTTTCCATTCAGGTATTACCCAGTTGTTGAGTACCAACTCCCTGAAAGCAGTACTTATTGGTTTTTTTCCTTTGTACTCCCAGTACTTAGCATAGTACCTTGCATATAGTAGGCGCTTAGTAAATGCTTGTTGACTGGACTTTTCAGGCTTTTTTCTACTGCAAAAAGATGATTCCTTTTCTTCTTTCTTGAATCTCTTGAAGTACGTATGAGTCAAATAGTGGTTTCTCATCAAAGGGTATGCAGAGTTTAGTGATTTTTTGGAGGCTCCTCCTTTTCATCCCTCATTGTGATCAGCTTAGTTTTAGGTCCTCATCACTTTGTGTTTAGAAAATGACGTTACCCATGATGCTGGTATCCCTGCTTCTTCTCTGATTCTGGCCTCCGCCCCACTTCTATGACTACACAGAGCTCCCAGATTACTTCTCAACCAGCAATGAATGACTCAACACTATTCATCAGTAGTATTTAATACTCTTCCACATTTAATGATGAGCATTCCCAATAGGCTAAATACATTATATAGACCTTAAAATGAATTGTTGGCTTAGGATAAACTCAACCATAAACTCAGATGAGTGGAATCATCAGTGAGAGTAGATTCAGGACACAAGAACCTCAGGGTTAGTCTCTGTTTAATAAACAAGGTAGATGAGATGGTACAATGAAAACTAGGGAGTACAGTTACTTCTCTTGGGTCTGCTTGTAGCTTGCATGGTTGACAGAGCCTTTGGGATTGTCAGGTGGTTGAATTCAGCAGCAGGAGGGCTCATTCCTTCTTACTTCACACACTGGTACTCAGTGTGCATTTCTGACACATGCTAATGAGTTTTTTTGAGGTGTAAATGCAAGTGCACTGAATTTTAGCAACATTTTTTTTTCTTCCCTAGCAGTCTGAAGCTGTCCCTAGAGTCTGAGTCCTACCAGGAGATCCAGTGGAATCTCTGTTAATTTGATTTTATTGGGTTTGAAGTGTGGGGGGGTGGTCTTTTAACCTACTTTGTAGAAATCCTCATGGAAATCCTGATGTCCAGTCCTGTCATTTGGTGCTCTTATAACAACAGAGGAAGTGATGGGTTAAGTGTAAAATATGTAGATGTGGGAAGCCACTGGTTCTTTAGAAAGTGTGCTAGCCTGCATGGCTGCTAGAAAATTACAAGTGACTCCATTCTGGGAGTACTTTTACATTTTGCTTCAGATCTGTAACCACTGATGCTTCATTTGCTTTTGTGTATATAAATCTATGGGGGGCTTCATGTAAATGAAAGAACTGAGAATGTAGCATAACAATAATTTATAGGGATTTCCCCCAGGGCATCATACCAATGGCCCCTTTATGTGTAATGTCTTGTATGCTATGAGACAGGTTTAAGGAAATAGGGGCTTTGGAACTTGGAGAAGAGAAAGTCAAGTGGTGACTTGATAAATGTCTTCAATTACATAAGTTGCCACAGCCAGAGAATTCATCACCTAGGGACAGGTCCACTGATGATAAGTTTCTTCGTACTTAGACTAGCCCTTGGACAGGAGACCAGGACATATGGTTGCCAGGACATGTTGGGTATGACCCAAAGTCTTTCTAGCTTGTAGAATGTGCCAAACCACACACTCCCCTTTAATTTTCTGTGTAATAACCAAGGTAGGTGAAAGTAATATGTGAAAAACCAGAGAGCGCACTAAGTCTTCTTGGGTCTTCGTTGTCCTTGGCACACAGTAAGTGCCTAATAATAAATAATATTTATTAATAAATGCTATTTTCCTTCCTTCTTGCCTTTCTCTTTCTTTCTTCATTCATTTCACTTCCCTCCTTCTTCTCATCCCTCCGGCTCTGACAACTTTTGAGAAAAAATAGTTACCTCCATGCCATTATGAGGCATCAGAATAGGACTTTAGATGATTGATTGTTCTTTATGTCTAAAAAAGACCAAATCACTCAATTGTAAGGTACTTGAAAGCAGTGCCTGAGTCTTTGTTTCCCTTTCACCATGCCTGATACATAGAAGACACTAAAAAAAAAGACTTGAGCTGAGTTGAAATAGACTTACATTAAAACATTATTATTTTGTAAAGGGAAGAATATTTTTGACAATGGGCTGATACCACACTGGAACTGAATATCAAGGGAGGTTGTAGAATCCCTTATATTTAGTAGATATTAGAAAAGAAGATAGGTAGCTTATCTGTCCCAGAGAGTTCAGACTGCTTCACGTGGGACTTGGTAGTATTAGCATCGTGACTGGAAAGCTGGTGTCAGGAAAGCCAGGAAGACCTGGGTTTAAATCCCACCTCTGACACGTATTGGTTGTGTGATGCTGGGTCAGTGACTTGACCTTTGAATATCTATCAGACTATACACTGCATTGGTAGAGGAAGTGCCTCACGGTGAGCTCTCTATACAGTCCCTATCACTATCCCCATCTCTCTGCCCCACAGGGTTATGTAGGGGGAGATTACTTTGTAAACCTTTAAGGGATACATGAATGCAGGTTGTTGTAGTCTCTGTTAACATCATTATTCTGGAAGACATGGAAATGGATTACATGAACTTTTCCAGCTTCAAGATTCTGAGTCTCTTTCTGTATGGTTGAGCTGACTCACCAAGTGACAATGAGGTGTTCCACTATGAAAGGACCCCTTATTCACTCCTTGCAAAAGAATAATTTCATTGATTCAGGGTCTTTTCATCTTCTCAGTTAAACTCTCTGTGTGTATACATACACACACATGCATATATGTATGTATGTATATGTGTATGTGTATGTGTACATATATGTATTTATACATATACACATACATACATATGTGTGTGTGTGTGTGTGTGTGTATATATATATATATACATATATATATATATATATCGCTGTCTCTCTCTTTTCCTTGTATATACTCAATTCTTTCCTTTACTCCTAGGAAGTTACCAGAAGGACATCCTATTTGGTGCTAAAGGGACAAAATACTCCCTCAGCCCCTTTCACAGATTCTCCCTCCTTTGACTTCCAGAAGAGGGTTTCTCGTGTTGTATGACCATTACCATGGAAACCTCACTTCACCCTTTCACAAGCAGCAAAGTAATGAGGTGTGTAGCAGGGGATGTGTGGGTGGGTGTTCATTCCATAATGGTGGCAAGAGATGTGACTAGGACAGGGCAGTTAGAGTTTCCCCCCCAGGTGAACAGTTGCCCAAGGGTAGGAAATTTGTGAACAAGGTGTTGTATTGTATTAAAGAGGGAAGGAGTGAGAAGTGGTGATGAAAGAACTAGTTGGAGTGTGTGGAGCTATGATCAGGTAGAGGTGATAGGCTGCTCCTGATTGGAGAATAGCTCTTCTCCTCCCAGAGTTCCTTAAGTAGAATTTGAGGAAGAATGAACCTATACTCTAGATACACACTTTTTGGATTTCTAGTGGGCCTGTGCCCTCAGTGTTGATATGGGTATCTGGTTACTTGGCAACAAATCTCCCTGTCTGAAGAGAGGGACCAGCCTGGAAGCAGAGGCAGGATCAGAAAAGTCTCTTCCTCTGAGTGGTACTTGGGATGTGCAAGGGGAGCAAAAGAGATGACAGAGAAGGGAGAAAGTTCTCCACTCCTACCGGGTGACTGAATCTTGCTTGGTACATCTTTCTGTTATTCTGGGGACCTTGTATTTCCTTGTGTTTTGCCTTTCCTGCTACTCATAGGAGCCCTGATTTTGGGGAAGAGGGCTAGGTTGGAAATGTGGTAGGCCGCTTCGTGAGGGGAGGGGGGTGGGTCCTTCAGGTTGCTGGGTTAGGGGCTTCTCTAGAACTAGGAATTCTCTCCAACTCCAAGAGCATTTGTCCTAGAAGAGGTATGCTATGGGTGGGGTAAAGCAGAAGAGGAAGCCATCCGTTTAACCTTTTCTGGGAAATATAGAGTATCCCAAAAGTCTTAGTATAGTTATAAATTTTTGGAACACTCTATATATCTGTTTCTGACCTCCTCAGGATTTTTCTTTTCCTTGAAGCCTTTTCAAGCTACTTAATCTTTTTTCAAGGAGTATGAGTAGTGAAACCTGGAAGGCCAAGGTGGACTTAGGAAAACAAAAGGGACCTTGTACTCACTTAACAGTTTGTCCTGAACCATGAGACTGGAGACCTCTATTCCAGAAGGACTGATGCTCTTAATCCCGAGTCCCTGGGGGTAGCCAAATTTCAACAATCTGTTCGAAATTTTCCTGAGAGTCAGGAGAACTGTTTATATAGGAAGCTCTCAGATGGCTCAATTTCTTATGGGTGGGGCAACCTCTCCATCATTAACCATTTGGTATCCTCAAGTCTTTTTCTCTTACCCCCACCAAGCAGATGATATCATCCCTAACCCTCTTCTTCCACTCCAATAAGAACTAAATTTGTGCTACTTGACCTGGGCTTGGCATTCAGTGTTCGTCCCAGGTGTGACAGTTCCTAGCTACAGATCTGGTGGTGTCACATCTTCTACCAGGCACTCTTACAGGGCCTGGGGGTGAAGGGAGGTTGGGGAATATAATGAAATTGTTTAATCATCTGTGAACCCTGGCAAATATTGTAGCTAGGAAGATTTCTGACTTGGCAGTCTATATGATTACCAGAATCAGCAGTCCCCTGGTTAATCAGAATTTCAAAGGGCACTTTTAAAGATGAGAGGGTTATATGTGAGACAGCTATTAGTCAGGTGTTAAAGCCATTTATCCCCTAAGTGAGGAGTCTCAGAGTTTGGCAGAGAATCAAGGGTTTCACATTTTTCTTTCATTTCTACAGAAAATGGTAAAACCTAATTTCTCATAGGTAAGGGCAGAAGCCCACAGTCCACTTAGGAGCTAGAATGCCACACAAAGTTGAAATTTAAATGCCTAGATTTAGAGCTGAAAGGGACTTTAGGGATCATGTAATGCACCCCATCACACACATACTTTACAACCAAGAAATAAGAGGCAGCTGGGTGTGGTGTGATAATGTTTAATATAAAATTTTGGAATAATCTCTTTGTTCTCTCTGAAGCAAACTCAGAGAATGCCTCTTCCTATGTCAGCAAAAGCCAGCCAAAGCTGACTCTGCATTCCTTGGAGACCTTTAACCTATGACATATCTTGAATAATGGGTCTTTCCTTTGTATCTTATTATCTATAGACACATACTATGTTATGACATATCTTGAATAATGGTAAAGAAAATATAGACATCTCAGGTCATAATTTCTATTGAACATTGTTTGCCCTTTCCTGCATCAGTTATCTGTTTAGGACAGGAAGCCTGCCACTTGCTAGTGGTGGGATTTCCTTACCACCTGGGACATATGTTTACCCAGCTTGGAATCTCAAGACTTGACTGACATTGCTTTGTTAATTGTCCTGTCTTACTGAATTTATGATTTGTTCAACTAGGAGAGTTCCTTTCTCACGGCAAAATGTATATAAGCCAGAAGATTTCTGCACTGGGTAGCCAGAACATTTCTGGCTCCATAATGCATTATGTAACTGTTTTCTTTATGGGGAATTGATCAATTAATTAATTAAATCATAAAATGTATGCATTTAGCCATGTTGCCTTTTCTTCAACAAGTTTTCAGGTCAACAGGTGATACTGTAACTGATGCTACCAGGGAGCCTGAGCCTGGTGGATCTGTTGAGCTCACGTGTTCTGAGCTGCAGATGGCTAAGGTAATTGTGTCTGCTTGCTAAGCTCAGCACTGATATGATGAGCTCCCAGGAGGTGAGGGGGGTGCAACAGGTTGCTTAAGAAGGTGCAAATGCACCTGAATTGGAAATGGAGTAGGCCAAAGTTCCCATGCCAATCAGACTGTGAACAGACTCTTGTGAGGGTCCCTGTATTCTAGCCTGGGTAAGAGAGGGAGAGAAAGGAACGAAGGGAAAAAGGCAAGGAAGGAGGGAAAAAAGAAAGAAAAAAGAAAGGAAAAGAGAAAGTAAGGAAGGAACAGAGGAAGAAAGGAAGAGGAAGGAAGAGAAAGGAAGGAAGCAAGTAAGGAAGGGAAAGAAAAGCCTCAGAAGTGGAAGTAATTTGCTTAAGGTTCTGTAGTTGTAAATGAGAGAGGTGGGATTCAGACCCTGGACATCTGACTCCAAATTCACCTCTCTTTTCACGATACATTTTACAGTGTGGTGCAATGGAAAGAGCAGAGTTTGGAGTTAGTCAGAAGATCTGGATTCAAGTGCTGATTCTGTTACTTGATACCTGTGGAATCTTGGCAAATTTTATCAATCTCTTTGGGCCTCAGTTTCCTCATCTGTAAAGAGTGTGTGTGTGTGTGTGTGTGTGTGTGTGTGTGTGTGTGTGTGTCCATCCCTAAGGTCCTGCTCTGATCTATATTCCATGATCTTTTGTATTGGAACCATGCCTTTTCATTCCAGCTATTATGAAGGCTCATTGCTATTAGTTGCAAAAACCCTGTGAGGCAAAGATCTAGCTTTCTTCCCATATCCCAGAAGAAAAGCTTTAATATGGTAGAAGCAATAATTAACAACTTCTAAATAATACATATGCATAGACTTGGACAGGATTTTGTACATAAATATTAAATATACAACCCCAAGTTTATGACTACCATAGTGATTTCAGAGTTGGAGGTAAACTTGGAACTCATTTATTCCACCCCTTCCTTCAATTTAGAGATGAGAAAACTGAAGCCCGGAGAAAGAAAATTATTCCTCTAATGTGGGCAGAGAGTGCAATAGCAGAGCCAGACGTTAAACACTGGTCTTATGGTATCTTCACAAATTTAGAATTTCTACTCTTAATTTTTCTCAAATCTTAAAATTTTATAGAGAGTGGAAAGTGGGAAAGTAGTGGTGACATATACAAGGTGAAAATATTTGAGGAAAGAAGGTATTTGAAGAACACTGCACTGGATTTTCTTAGAGTAGATGGCAGACTCTTCAAGGAGATGTCTTCTTTCTGAAAACAGCCAGAAATAGATGAAGTATTTTATATTAGATTTTACTATTTCTGAGATTAGTGATTGTACTGACCATTGTTTCAGAACCTAGAATACCCTCTATATGCCTGCTACCTTTGGAAAATGAGGTTCTGACATTTAGTATGTGTTCCATATACCTAGGGAAAGATGGAGATAGCATGGAATTGCTCTAGGTGTATTGGCCATTACTATTTGCAGAATGCATTATGATCCCTTCTGTGAGTTTTCTTTTACAAGGTCCCCTAGACAGAAGAGGGACTTCTGGTTGCCTGTGGTCAATAGAAAAACAGACCAATGACAAAAAATTCATTCTTATGAAGGCATGGAACCATGTATTGATGGCACTGGTGTTCCTACACCCCACCTTGAAAAAGTTGATACATCTCTAAGAACTCCTAAGTGACTTGTGGTTGTGTGGTTTGTCCTTTGTTCTTGAAGAAGACCATGACATCAGGGAGATGATGATATGACTTGTAATTGATTTTGATTTGAGGGGGGAGGTCTGTGCAAAGTCACTAGCCTCACTTTCTCCTCCACATCCATCTGGGTCCAGTGGCCAGATAGATCAGGGCCATTGGAGATGGCTCAGGATGCAATGGGAAACCTTGGGCTTTTTAAGGTAAGGTCTTTTCAAGCTCTCACTTTGAGTGAGGCAACACCCATTCAGTGAATAGGCCTCTTTAAGAAGTGAATCAAGGGATGACCCCTTTAATAAAAAAATCAAACTGGGAGTGGAAGACCCTCAAGATTGTTGGCCAAAAGAGAAACAGTTACTATTTGCATTCACTCAGAGCAAGGAGGGCCCAAAAATAACCATTAAGTGGTGCTTGGGCCTATTGTTGTCTAATCGCTGAGATCCAGAGTGAATTGGATTTAAGGCTTAGTTTTTGAGAAAGAAATCTAGCCAGAAAACCCCAAGTTAACTAGGTAACTTTTGGCCATCAAATTTTCCCTCCCTTTAGGCAGAACACCCTCAGGTAAGAGGAGAAGAGAGTGGAAGGAAAGGGAGGGAGAAGAGGAGTTACCCAACTGGAACTGGTCAGCTGGGTCCCCATTTAGGCTGCTTGGGCTGCTTACAGGTTGTGGTTTATCCTTCCTTCTACAAGAGGAGTATGACATCAGGAAGATGATGACATGAGTTGCAATTGACTTTGAGTGAGGGAGGGCTGTTATGCAGGTCCTTCACCCCACCACTTCTTCCCTCTCTCTAAACCTGCAAGTCTTTGTTTTCTTTTTTGAAAACCAACATATTGGACCCAGTCATCAAAATTTAATAGCAAATCTGTAAAAGGAATGATGTATTTTTGGGCCCATTTGATGAGCATTGGAAAAAACTGTACCTGGGCATAATATCTGAGAAGTGGCATTTAGTTGCTCTCAGTGTGTATGAGCCCCAAATGGTGTGAATGATATTTAAAACCATTTAGTCCCCATGCTGTGCCTTCTGTTGAGTGCAATTGCATTATCTAATGAGTAATCAATGTGCAAGTGACACCTGAGGGTACAAATGGCTAATCCTGAACTAAATTTACCTAGTTGTCTATTTCCATAATTTCACCATTGTGTTTATTCTTCCATAATGATGAAGCGGTGTGTACCGCTGTTCTTTAGGAAACTACCACCCCCCAGTGCCCTCACCCTGAGCATTCACTCTCCCACCCCCTGTTCTTGCCTCTGCCTCATGCCTTGTCCCAGATGAATGGCATTTCTGCAGACAACAGGTTCTATGATTCAGCACAAGTTATGGTACAGTCTAGGTGGAGTTATCCTCCATAGAAATTCATGCTGGTTGCCTTGTTCTGGGTCAATTCAATTCAATTAAACACTTTTCATGGATACCACTATGACCATTCAGGCTTTCCATCTTTGATTGTTGGCTCTGCTTCTTGTGGGTGAGAATTCTACGAGACGATAGCATAGGTATGGTGGGTTGAGAATTGGCCTTGGTCAGGAAACACTGGGTTCAGATCCTGACCCTAATACATACTGACCAGGTGGTCTTATGTGGGTTGCTTAAATCTCTCAGGGTTACGAGCAACTATCTAAAACTGGAAGTTGCCAAATGTTGACTGATTTACACTAGCTAAATTACCGGAAATTGTTTATACAAATGAGATCCCAGCTCTAGTTAAAAAAAAAGATTGATGGGGAGGGATTTTTGGGTCAATAGTTCATTGTTTGTCAGGGTTCAGGTTGGAGAATGATCTGCGACCATTCAACATTCTAATAGAAGGGTGGATGGAGATGAGGGTGGTGGTGTACTTGCTGAAGATCAAAGATTCAATGGATTCTGGCTCAGGCTGCAATTATACCAAAAGTCCTGCTTCATAAAATGTGTGGGCAATGACATACTGTGTAACAGGAGGCCTTTAAACAGAGCCAATCAGACACAGAATAGGCAATAAAGGTTTTTGGCAGAAAAGAGAGACTATCACCCATCTTCTTGCACAGTCAAGTCTAGATCCTATTGTCTGAGAGACAGACCAAAAGATTTAAGCTTTCTGATGTGATCTACTCCCTCAATTACAAATCTTGAATTCCTTGATGTGTTGAATGAGAAAGTAGGCATATGGGAAAGGACAGGGGATGCTACCAGATGGTTAATTCAATTAGATAATTTACAGACCTTGAAGTGAATGAGTTGGGTTTGGTGATCAGTTAGAAACCCCATTAGAATTCAAGCTCCTTGAAAGTAGGGACTGTCCTGCTTTTTTCTATTTGCATCCCCAGGCCTTAGCAAAGTGCTTTGTACATAGGAAATGCTTCATTCATTCCATTGGCATGTTGTCTTACATTTAATCAGCTGCTAGGTCTTGTTGATTCTACCTACACAACATCTTCAGCATCTTTCACAGGGCTTAGCAACATGGTGCCATAGTGCACAGAGCATTGGGCCTGGAGTCAGGACGACCTGAGTTCAAATCCAGACTCAGACATTTATTAGTTGTGTGAAATTTGGGTAAGTCGCTTAATATGTCTGCCTTACTTTCTTTATCTATAAAATGGGGATAATAATAGCACCTACTTCTCATGTTTGTTGTAAGGATAAAATGAACTATTTGTAAAACACTTTGCAAACCTTAAAATAATATAAATTTGCTAGCTGTTTTTTTTCTTATTTTTTATCTTTCCCCTCATCTAAGCTCACATAGCTTCCACCTTACTTCTGGTCCGGATTATCTTTTATGAGGACCACTGTAATAGCTTCTGAACTGGTCTCCCTGCTCCTAGCCTCCTATCTTCCATCTTCTTAAGGTACAGCTCTGATCATAGGGCTACCCTCCTAAAAACTCCACAATAAAACTAAAACTCCTTGGCCTGGTATTTAGGACCCTCCACAATCTGACTCTAATTTATGATTTTAGCCTCATTTCATGTTTATTGACATTAGCTCTGCTATGGGGAAACATTTTCCTTCTGGGAGAATAACAAAACTCATACCGCCTACCTTGTGGTATTGTTGTGAGGACCATATGAGATAATGTGTATAAAGTGCTTGGTAAACCCTAAATGCTATCTAATAGTGAACTTTTATTATTATCTCAGACTCTGGCTCACTCGTAGCATTTGGGACAAACTGGAGGCTCATGAAGCCATTTTCCATGGAAGATCCATAATTTGCAGAGTGTTCATTTCTCACCTGGCCAATAATTATCCAGTCTATTGACTTTTAGAGGAAACTAAAAGGAGCAAAAGGACATAATTGCTAACTTAGTTTTTTTCAAATCAGACGAGCCCTAAGCCACTGATGATAAAGACAAGTTGCTGTCAGATATTTGTCCAAAGACTCCAACGATCTAGTCCAGCCAAACAGAACAATTAGCCCCCCTCCAAACCTGGCTTTCTATCCCTTACGTTGATACATTTTGTAGTCCCCTACATCTGGAATACAATTCTTTCTCATCTGAACTCCTCAGAATCCTTATTTTTTTAAAAACACAGGACAGTCAGTCAACAAACATTATTTTTATTATTGCCGTTATTTTTATTTATGTCATTATTATGCTTACTACGTACTAAGTACCGTGTAAATAATTGCTGGGGATACAAAGAAGGGCAAAAATAGTTCCTGTCCTCCAGGAGTTCATATTCTAATGATGGAGATAATATGTAAAATAAGCATATCTATCTGTTCACATATTACATTTATACCCATATATATGTATACACTCATACATACACATATATACATGCAGAACTGTTGGAAGGTAACTTTGGAAAGAAAGGCACTAGCAGCTAGTGGGAATGAGGAAGGTTTCTTATAGAAGATGGGAAGCTGAGTCAAAGTAAGTCAGGGAAAATAGGAGGTGAGGGTGAAGAGGGAAAACATTCCAGGCATAATCATCAGTTCAAATGTACAGAGACTAAAAATGTAGCATTATTTCCAAGGAAAAGCAAATAGCTTACTGTGGCCAGATGGCAGAGTTGCATGGAGGACTATGTTACGAAAAACCTTAAAAACCAAACAGATGACCTTATATCTGATCTTGGATGTAATATGGGACCACCAGAGGTGATCAGACATATGCTTTAGGAAAATCACTTTGATTGAGGGCAGGATGGATTGAAGTGGGGAGAAAATTGAAGCAGAAAGACCAATTAGAAGGCTATTGTAATGATTCAGGCAAGAAGTGAAGAGGGCCTGGACTAGGGTGGTGACTGGGATAAGATACAGGAGATGCTGTAAAAAAAAAAGAGAGATGACAAGATTTGGCAAATTATTTGATAATACAAGAGAGAAAAGGAGATAATGATACTGGGACTGTAAGCCTAGGTCACTCGGAAGATGGTGGTATCCTTGACAACATAGGGTAGTTCAAAAAAGGGCTGGATTTTGGGGGAGGGAAAGATAAGCTCTTTTTTTTAAGATGTGTTGAGTTTTAGATACCTACAGGAATCCATTTTGAAATATCCAAAAGGCAGTGTTTCAGTACTGGACACTTTGGGAATTACCTGCAGAGAAACAATAATTAAACCTATGGGAGTTGATGAGCTCAACATATGAGAGTATAGAGGAAATCTGTCCCAGGACAATGTCTCAGGGGAAGCCAAAAGTTAGTGGATTTAACTTGGATCCAGCAAAGGATACTGAGGAGAAGTCATAAGGGAAGAGGAGAACCAGGAGAGCAGCGCTGTGAAAACCTAAAGAAGAGAAAATAATCCAGGAGGAGACGATCAACCATGTAAAATGCTGCAGAGAAGTCGAGAAGGATCAAGATTGAGAAACAGACATTGATCCGACAATCAAGATGTCAATATTATCATTGGAGAAGTCAGTTGGCGTTGAACGATGAGGTTAGAAGTCAGACTGCAGAGGATGCTACCTCCTCGTTGAAATTAGTTGCTTTATCTTCATCAAAACATGTTTTAATAGAATGTAAGTTGACTTTAGGCACTATCTTATTTATTATGCCTTTTTATTCCTGGAACTTGATATAGTATCTTGTAATAGTAGGTACTCAATATGGAAAATGAAAAAAAACAAAACAGGGAAAGGGTTAGTATTTCTGTAAAGAAAGGGCATGTTCTCTCCTCTTTGTGTCTCTGTCTTCCTGTCTCATGTGTACATATAATATGGAGACGTGGGATGGACTAGCTTTCCCTCTTCTCTCCACCATCTTGAATTGTGTCTTGTTTGTACCCACTCTGAGTTTCTCCAGAGAATCTCAGAATATAGATTGTATTTAGGCTTCCACTTATTTTGGTAAGTGCCTCTCTAGTTACCATGTAAGCATTTAAGGGAACAATACTTATTTGGCGTAGGAAAACCTTACTGAGAGAATGGAGGAAGTATAAAAGACTCAGTAGCCCCTAAGGAACCAGTATACTCCTCCCACTCTGGTGATCCCTACCTCTACAATCTACCCAATTCTAAGCTCCACCCTCTGGTTGGGACTCTGTCCTTTGAGGGAAGTGAATTTGGGCTTTTTGGAGTAGTAACCCTCCCTCCATTTTGGTCTGTCCTATCAAGTTTCAGGGACCTATACAGACAGGCTTCTAGCTTTATGGAATTTTTCTAAAAGCTTGAATTCCTACAGTTGGAGACAAACTTGGGGTTGCCAGAGAGATATCACTGCAATAGCTTTTATTATGACTCACGCAGAACCTTGTTGATTCTCTAGCCCTGGGGCTATGTGTGCAATCTTTTTCTTTCCAAAGGTTGATGATGTCCAGTGACTCTTCTTTTTAACTCTAGAAAATTGGATTCTGAGATTCTTGACACCTTTCCAAAGGTTAAGATTTCCCCCAAACATTCAGGTACTGCCACCAGGATTCCCTTCTCCACAGCTACCATCTCTTGCCCTGAAATGTTGCTGCTGCTTCTCCATAGCTTGGGCCAGAAACTTGAAGTCCAAGAACTTTGCCCACATTTCTTTCTCTAGTTCATTTTACAGATGAGGAAACTGAGGCAAACAGGGTTAAGTGACTTGCCCAGGGTCACACAGCTAGTGTGTGTCTGAAGCTAGATTTAAATTCATATTCTCCCAAGTCCAGGGCTGGTACTCTATCCACTGCTCCAGCTAGCTGCACCCCTCTATAAATTCCCCTGATCGACCCTTTATATAAACACACAAGGAAAGGATACATAAAGAGAAATGTAAGTTTCTAAGTCAAAGGAAAATATAGAATAGAAAGAACATAATAATTGCTCCTTGGTTATTCAGTCAGACAAGGTGCTCATGAAGAAAAGTTGCTGGCAAATATTGTCACATATTGACTCCAATGATTTAGCAGAGACAGAATAGAGCTAGCTTCTGTTAGAAATCCGGCTTCTCCTCCAGGTGGTGCGATGGAGAAAGTACTGGGCCTGGACTCTGGAAAACTTGAGTTCAGATATTTTCTAGCTGTATGACCCTGGGCAAGTCACTTAACCTCTGTCTGCCTCAGTTTTCTCAGCTGTAAAGTGAGGATAATGATATAGCACCTACCTCCCAGGATTGTTGGGAAGATCAAGTGAAACGATATTTGTAAAATGCTTAGCATGGTGCCTGGTTTCTAACAGGTACTTAATAACCTCCCTCCAAACTTCAGGAAATTAGTCCTCCACTAGGGGCCTCAATTTCCTGATCTATAAAGTGATAAATTTGAGCTAGATCATCTTTCAGGTTCCTTCCACTTTTAGTTAGAGGCTGTAATAATTGAATTCTTTAATCATAAGAAGGTCAAGTAATATCACCACCAGCAGAAGTTTAAAAAAAAACCAAAACAGCCGAGGAGCGTAACTATCTGATTCATGTTTTTCCCAAGGCTTAAGTTTGTGTTCTAAACTGATAGCAAATTCCATCCATCTAAACTTTGTTCTCTGACATTCTGACTTTTGGAGAAATGAGGAAAGGAGGAAAGCAAAACGGTCTCTTTATTAAATGCAGCCACAGTTGGCCAATTAAAACAATAGTCAATTAAAAACAACTAAAACCATTGTTGGGGTGAGTAACTCAAATGTTACAGAATAGAAATGCATAGCATGATTTCAGAATTAAAATACTTTTTCTTCCAAGATTCATGAAATTATAATGTGGCATGCGCGTATGTGTGATTTATAAGTTTGTATTGGGGCAGATCCAATAAAATGATGTTTGGCACACGGCTAAGAACCTGGGGTACAAATTTACAAGGGGTCTAAAGAAATGATATTTGTACAGCATTGGGGTACACCAGGAAAGAGACTGGATGAGTTGGTGAAGTAAAGGATCGCTGAGGTGGGTGTGCAAAAGCATTTGGTATATAATCTTGAAAGTTTGGCCAAGGGACTTCATTGAAAAGTATTATAAGTGATTAATCAGTATCGGATTGTATTATAAGTTGGAAATGATAATTCATAATTATATAAATTATAAGTAATCAATCAGAGGGGCAAGAAGATGAAAATGATATTGGGGTGGGGGGTGATGATTGTAGCTTCTTTATCTAGGATGGACGTAAGTACAGAGTTCTCAGAGTTATACATACTAGAGAGGAGGCAGGTATAGATAAAACACTAAGCTATAAGAATTGGGATCCTCATCCTGTTTATGGAAATAGAAAGGAAGGGATGTATGTGAGGGGCATCATGGGAAAATAATCAGTAGGACTTAGAGATGGAGGTGAAGAAGTGAAATTACTCCAAGATGGCAAGCCTGAGGGACTGGCAGGATGGGACTAGAGTTAATGAGGAAATGGGGAAAGGTTGCTGGTTTGGAGGCAGAACAGTTAAAAACAACAATATAGTTGCAGGAACTTATGCTCAAGCCAGTTTTCTTCTGCAAACACTGCTCAGGAAGGTTTTTTCTGTTTATTTGGAGGTTTTGTAGAATGCTTTTTCTTAGAGATGTGACTGTACCACCCTGAACCAACGTTATAGGACTGATGGTGATTATCTAACTCAGCTCAACTGATACAGTTTATATTAGTTTGTAAAGTCCTGAATGGCTTAGATCCAGATTCTGTTAGAAAACACTTGGGTAAGCTTTGGTCCATGTATCCCTGAGCGAGACCTGAAACAATTTCTGCATTTCCTACTATCTGCATCTCCTACCAGCTGCACATGCCTGAAGCCTCCCTCAATCTTCCTTGAGCTCATCAGCTTCCTTCCAACCAACTGTGGAATTCATAATTGAGCCCAAGAGAGTATGACTTGTTCTCACAGCCTAAGGATTTAGTACCAGAGACAGCCTAATCTATCTGTAGTTTAAAATAAATCTAACATGTCTTCTTTGCATCCCTAGCACTTAGGGCACTTATCCCTGGCACATAGTAGGCACTTCTTAAAATGCTTTTTGATTGACTCTCTCTCTCCACTCCTTCTCTCTCCCTCTTTCCACTTGTCTGTTCTTTCTTACTTTCATTCTCTTTCCTCCCCCCTTGATTGTCTCTCTTTCTTTCTCCCTCTCTCCCTCCCTCTCTCTCTCTCTCCCTCAGTCCTGGAACTGGACTGAATCTCCTTATACTTCTCCATCTCCTGAAAACAGGTTGTAGCCTAATGCTCTGTCATTCTGCCCCAGCAACTGCTTTTGCTCCTTGCCTCCAAAGCTGTCATTTTTAATTTGATTTAAAAAAAATTTTTTTTAGACTCAAATGTCAGAACATAAATACAGAATAGAAAAAAAGAACCGAAAACACATCATAAACTTAAATATTGGAACTTAAATATAAAGTTAAAAGAAAAAAACATGTCATGTGTCACGTGTGTAACAGAGCATAAGAGGGGATTCAAATTTAGTAACAATAAATTTTCATTTCAAGAAAGCCTGTATGATAAATAATACTTGTTGTGTTATAAATAATACTTGTTAAATTGTCCATCCTTATGAGTTCTTTTGTTCTCTGCTGTGCACTTTTTACTTTGTTCTTTTTTTTCCTCCCCCACCCCCAGAAGGCTACGATAAAGTTTAGATATGTTTCTTTATAGTTATAGATATATACATACACATATACATACATACATATATAGACATATACTTTCCCAAACATATTCTATTCCTGATCTTTGTTTTTTATGTTTGTGCATATTTCTTGTTTCCTATCCCTCTTGCCTCTTCTTCTTTACTTCTACCCACTACCTTGTCCTCCTTTTACTTGTGTACTCCCCTCCAAGGATCCCTCCCCTATCCTCCCATTCCCATAAATCTAAACACCCTTCTATCCCCCCTTGTAACTATTCCTTATCCTCCCCTCTAAAGATCCCTTCCTTGTACTCTCCCCTTCTCTATGCCCCTACCATTTTATTTCTTCTGAATTTAGAAGATTTTTATACTTTTCTAAATATATATATATGTATATATATATATGTATTGTCCCCTCTTAAACCCATTCCCGATGAAAGTAGGTTACAAGAACTACCAGCCCTTCTTCCCATCTAATTTCTCTGTATCCATTCTTCCTCTTGCACCTCATTTGTATAAAATAGTTACTCCTTTTTAACAGTTCTTAAATGATTTTACTTTTAAAATTTATATCCTATTCAAGTTTTCCCCAATCTTACTTATGAGCTACCTAATTATTAATAATACATGCATTTTACATTATATATATGTGAAAAGTAGAAAGTAGTCTGTCCTTATGAATAATTTATAACCAGTCTTTGGTATATACCTTATATTTCTCTTGGTTCTTGTATGTCAGATTTTCTATTGAGTTCAGGATTTTTTTTTGATGAAATTTTTAAAGTCTGAGAGTTTATCAAATGTCCATTTTTTTCCATTCAGGATAATACTTAACCTTACAGGGTATGATATTTTTGGCCAGAGCTCCAGTTTTTTTGCTCTTAGATACATTATGTTCCAAGACCTGTGGTCCTTTAATGTCTCTGCTGCTAAATCTTGTGTGAGTCTAATTGTGGCACCACCATATTTAAATTGTTTTAATCTTGATGCTTTTAATATATTATCCTTGAGCTGGAGGTTTCGGAATTTGACTATGATACTTCTACTCATAGGATCTCTTTTAAGTGGTGATTGAGGGAATTTTTTTCTATTTTTACTTCCCCTCCTTGTTCTAATGCTTCAGGACAATTTTCTTTAATTATTTCTTGTATTATTGTATCAAGATTCTTTTCTTGATCATAACTTTCATTTAGTCCAATTATTTTTATATTTTCTCCTCTTGATCTAGTCTCAAAAATCTGTTTTCTTATAAGATGTTTCATTTTCTCTTCTATATTTTTCATTATTCGTATTTGGTTAATTATTTCACTGGCTTCACTTTGCCCAAGTCTAAGTTTTCAAGGTGTCATTATTTTCTTTCATAAGATTCTGGATTTCCCATTCTAATTGGTTGACTTTCCTTTCATAACCTTCTTGCTTTTCTTGGATTATTCTTATTTTTTTCTTTAGTTTTTCCAACATGTCTGTCATTTGGTTTTTAAACTCTTTTTAAAGATCTTCTATGAATTCTTTTTTGGCAGGTGATCATTTGACATTACTTTTGGGGGTTTCTTTACTTTGATTTGCTCCTCTGAAGATCCACTAGGGTCTTCTCTATTCCCACAATAGCTTTGTATGGTTGGATTCTTTCTCCTTTGACTGTGCATTTTTTGTGGTAATAGCTTAATATTTGTAATCACCTGTAGCCTTGGGTTATGGAAAATGGTGTCTCTTCCCCAGATTTTCAGTTCTCCCCTCCTGCCTGGAACCAAAGACAAACCTCCAACCTCCTCTATGTGCCCACAGCCAGAGGCTTTCTTCCCCACTGCTTCTGCACTCACCAGGAGTGTGCTGGTTCCTTCTCACTGCACTGGTCTTCACAGCACAGCTGGGTCTGGAATTCCTTATCAGTAGAGGTTCGGTCAGTCTTCTTGGGCTCCCATGCCCAACTCCCCTCACTATTCCGGGGTGGGAGGTGGGGTGGGGTGAAAGTTCCTGTGTCTGGAGGACTCAAACCAACTAACCTCAGGGCTGGCAGGTTATTGTTTGAAGGGACCCTAGCCTGGAGGTGTTTACTCTTCACAGGGACCAAACCTTGTTCTGGAATCTTCTCAAATTGTCCCTGGAAGTACCCGGTTGTGCCTCTAGTCTTATTTACCTCCACACTTTGTTCACCCTAATGTGCTATTTTAATTCTTTTGCGGGGGAAATATTGAAAGTTTGGGATTTTCTGACCTACTCCACCATCTTCCCAGAATCCTCTCTCCACAGGATTTTCTCTCTCATCTTTTGCTGGTGCTTCATCTTCATCAGGAGTTATTTTTTAAATGTGACACTGACCTGGCCAACATGCCAGGGGGCTCTTCAAGACATTTTTGTTAGCCGGACTCACTGTCACACTAGACTGGAACCCAAAGGGCAGCTAGGAGGCAAAGTGATTAAGCTCTCTGTGCTCGTTTAGGAAGATCTGAGTTCAAATTCACCATTCAGACACTATCCTTGTGACCCTGAGCAAGTCACATAACCTCTGCCTCAGTTTCTTCAATTATAAAATAAGGATAATAACAGCAGGTACATCTCATGGTTGTTGTGAGGATCAAATGAGATAATATTTATAAAGTGTTTTGCAAATCTTGAAGTGTTATATAATTCTAGAAGTTATCGTTATTGTTTTGGTTTAAAGATGACCCTCAAACATCTATTAAGACCCTTTTCAAGTTTGTTAAGGTTAGACTAGACGGAGAGAATTCCTTTTGACTCCTGTTGTGCCCATGATAGTCAGAGCTATGACAGTCACCTTGAAACTTTGATAAGCCTGAAAGAATTGCTTATTCCTCATTCCTGTTGCTATATGGAGTGTGTGTGGGGGGAAAGGAAGGGAGAATTCCCCTCGTGTTCTCCCTACACACGGATACCATATGCAAAATACTTTCTAAAATGAAATATAAAAGTAACCTTTTATTATTATATCAGATTCTGTTCTCTCTCACAGCTCTTAAGATAAGCCGGAGGCTCCTGAAACCATTTTCCATGAAGGATCCATAACCTGAGGAATTTTCATTTCTCACCTAGGTAATAATTATCCAGTCTACTGACTTTTAAAGAGCTGGGCCAGCTGTATCATTTAGTGTAATCTGTCAATGTAGGTACAATGCAACCCTTCTTTAAAAAGTTTATTTTTAAACAGTTTTACAATCTTCCTTAAATATTTAAATTGTCTCTGTTTGAACATTTTGTCAGTAAGTTCCAAAATCTATGGGTGGAGAATATAGTAATAATAAATTAAAAAAGCCCAAACAAATAACTGTCTCTATATAATACTCATCTCATTTCTGTCTTAAGGTATTAAATTTTTTTTTGAATGTGGCATGTATTTTCTTTTAAAAACTAAGGTGAATCATTGTCAGAAACGTTTAGTAAGCTTTACTTGTCTCCTTTGACTCATGATGGTTTTTTTCCCCTTAAATTGTTGTATGTGACAAAGGAGGAAGCAAGTATCTTTGTGTAAGTTTAGGAGTTGTAGGAAAACTTCCATGCTTTTTGATTCAAGGGCTCTTCTGGACCCCTTCCACTGTGAAAGACAAAAACGAAAAGCCGCTGTTTCCTTTGGTTGAGAATATTCATATTTTAATGGGTATGATGTCATGAATTATTAAACTAGCTTAACTTTAAAGCCTAGCAGAAAGAACACATAGTAAAGAATGACCTTCAGAATGTTGAAAAATGGCAATGTTGACTGTGTGCTAGCAGGCTCAAAGATGGATTTTTACTTTAGTTTATATTTATGCAACTGTGAAACTTGGTCCCCTGTTCCCTGAGAAATCCTTTGTGCAGCAGTGTGAAGAAAGTTATTACATTTTAGTACAGAAGAGCTGTAAAGTTTCCTTCCTCACGTCTCATGAAAACCATAGTACAAGCAATTTTTGTAGTAGAAGGTGAATGGACCTTAGAAGTAATATGTAGATTTATACCAAAGACAAAAGGAAACAGTCCCCTTTTTGCTTAAATGAGACCCACTGTCAAGCTTCTGCATTGGATTTATTCAATAACCTATTTTTTTAGTACAATAACAGTGCTTGTATTCTTCTGATTTAAGGTGAATCAAAGGGAAACTGTGTCGAGGAGGACAAAGATGTTCCACCAGAGTCACTCCAGCATGACCACATGACATGCCCAGAGGCAACTCTAGGTCTAGGAGTGCAGCTGCCTATGGAGACTGCCAGAGAGGCAGACAGATGATTCTGGGAGAATATCTTTTCTGACTCATTCTCTGGCTACTGGGCCTGTAATTTGTTGCTGAATAAAATCCTAGAAACCAAGAGGGGATGTGGTATAACTGATCAATTTCATACTGTGGGCTGGCTTGATGAGGACTCAGAGAAATAGAGTTCAAATCCTGACTTGCTGCCTATGGGACCTCAGGAGAGTCACTTAATACCTCAGTTTTTGGGAAGATGATGCCATGACTTGCAAGTGAAGGACTGCTGGGCAAGATTACCAGCTTTACTTTCTCCTCCAGAGCCATTTGGGTCCAGGGGCATCAGGATGACTGGAGATGGCCACCTTCATTTGTTTAAAAGAATTTGAACTGAATAAATTGAGCAAAAACCTAATTTTCCTAAATTTTCATATTTTTCAGTTAATTGTCTTGCCTATTAAAGGCATGGTTACCATGTTTTGGGGCAGCTGGGTGGCATAGTGCATATAGTGCTGGGCCTCAAGTCAGAAAGACTTATCCTCTTGAGTTCAAATCCAGCCTCAGATACTTGCTAGCTATGTTATCCTGGGCAAATCACTTCACCCTTTTGGCCTCAGTTTCCTCATTTGTAAAAAGAGCTAGAGAAGAAAACAGCAAAACACTCCACTGTCTTTGCCAAGAAAACCCAAATGAGGTCATGAAGAATCAGACACAACTGAAAAATGACTGAACACTTTTGTGTTTGGTTCAAGCACCACAGAATCATATCGTCTCACAGTTGGAAAAAATTTCAGAGGTCATTTAATATGAACCATAGTTGAACAAAATTTCTTTCTCTAATTTACCCTACAGATCCAGCTTTTACTTGAAGATCTCCAGTTGGAGAAAAAAATCCTCCCTTACTCCTTTTTGGGAGACAACAGGGTTAAGTAACTTGCCCAGGGTCACACAGCTAATAGATGTCTGAGGCTTGATTTGAACTTAGGCCTTCCTCATTTGAGGGTCAGTGCTTTATTTACTGTGCCACCTAGCTGCTCCAAATCCACTTACTCCTCATGAAGCCAATTCCACTTTTGTGTAGCTGTAATTGTTAGAAAGTTCTTCCTTGCTTTAAATCTGTACTTATTTCTACCCAGTTTCAATCCATTGTTTCTAAATCCTGGTTTCTGGGACCAAGCCCAACATCCCTCTTCTGTGTGACAGTTTTTCAAATGTTTGAAGGTTGCTCTTGGGCCTTCTCTGAGTTGAACATTCCTGTTTCCTTCAGTTGACTTTCCAAGGCACACCATGGGAAGCCCTTCACCATTCTGCTCCCTTTCCTTGAGATTCTCCTTCATTCAATTCATTTATTGTACCAGGCCCCATGCTAAGTGCTGCAGATCCAGAGACCAAAACAGAATATTCCTGCCCTCAAGAAGCTTGTATTCAGGGTTGGGGTGAAAGAAGAGGGAAGAGGAGAGAACAACATTTATACACATAAAGAAATTAAAAATACATACAGATTAATTTTGGGGAGGTAGGGGAATCAGTAGCAACAGAGGTACTTTGCCATATTTGAAGCCTTCCATGGAGTAAGGGTTTCCAAGAGGTAGAGGTGAGAAGGGAGAATATTCTAGGCTTGAGGGGACACAGCTTGTGAAAAGACACAGGGGCAGAAGGTGCAATTTTGTCTATGGGAAACAGCAGGTGAGCCAGTTTGTCTGGAGGGTATAGAATGGGAAGTGAGTAATGGTTAGTCAGGTCAGAAAGATAACCTGGAGCCAAGTGGTAAGGGCTTTTAATGTCCCAAAGAGGAATTTGTCTTTTATGTTAGAGGCCAGTGAAACTTTTTGGGCAGGGAGTGGCATGATAAGTATAAGTTTTACTTCAATACTTTGACAGCTCTGTGGAGTATGAGTGGAGATAGGAGTCATTAGGAGGCTATTGCAGTAGTTCAAGTGCAAAGGGACTAGAGCCAGAACCAGGGTTGTTGTTGATGAATTGAGAAAAGGGGGTGTAGGAGATCTTGAGGCAATAGAATCTACAAGGCTTGCCAACGTCTTAGATCAAGGGGCTGGTGACAAGTGAGAGCAAAGTTGGGGGAGCAACTTGTGAACCTGTGACTGGAAGAGTGGTGATGTCCTTGACAAAAATAAGGAAATTAGGAGAATGGGTTGATTTAGTGGAAAAAATAATGAGTTCTATTTTGGAAATGTGTCTCTTTTTCAGACAAACTGTTGTCTAACCCCACCTCCCCAACTTGTCCTTGAGCATTTTGAAGCCAAATGGAAGACTTTATGTCTATTCCCATTAAATCTCATCTTGGCCCAATGTTCCATCCTGTTAAAGATATTACTGCATCCTGACTCTGTCATGCAGTGCATTAGTAATAACTTACAGTCTTGTATCATCTGCAAATTTGCTAAGAAAGCCATCTATACTTTATCCAAGTCATTGATAAAAATATTAAACAGTGTAGGGTCACAGGCAGATTCCCTGTGGCACTCCATTGGAGACCTTTCAAATTGATTTTGAGCCATTAATGATTGTTCTTTGGGTTCCAGTTCTAAAGCTGTCTGATTGTACTCTTGTTTACCCCATATCACTAATGCTTGACTCTATTGGCAGGGAAATCTATCTTTCCTTTCTTTCTTTCTTTCCTTTTTTTCCTTCCTTCCTTCCTTCCTTCCTTCCTTCCTTCCTTCCTTCCTTCCTTCCTTCCTTCCTTCCTTCCTTCCTTCCTTCCTTCCTTCCTTCCTTCCTTTCTTTCTTTCTTTCTTTCTTTCTTTCTTTCTTTCTTTCTTTCTTTCTTTCTTTCTTTCTTTCTTTCTTTCTTTCTTTCTTCCTCTCTCTCTTCCTCTCTTTCTTTCCTCTGTCTCTCTCTTAAGAATTCCCCAACTGTGAGTTGTTGCTAGAGTGACCAAATAGTTGTATTTTCCTTTTGCCCTCCTTTTGCTTTGTCACTTCTCCTATTGCCTTATTTTTCGCACTAAGAGTCTGTAAGAGCTGAGAAAGCCAGCTTCCTTTGTGATTTTCAAAAATTGAGTTGCTTTGGTCTCTAGGGTAGAGAATATTTTTGTTCTAGCCTTTCTTTGCAAAATAGTATGTTTGATTGTCTTGAGAAAACAATACACATTTTCTAACCTTCTTGGAAATATCATTATTTCTTAGAAAAGGCAGTGAAATAACGAAAGTGTGTGCAGCAAGTCAAACTGGAGACACTAAAAGAGGAAAAGCAGGAGATTCAAAATCAAGGTCAGTCTCCTCTTTTGTTGGACTGCAGTAGGCATTTAGTGGTAATAAAACCTTTTTTCTGTAGAATACATTTTATATTAAAACTGCAGCAATTTAAATGAGGGATTTTATGCCTGCGCAGTCTTTATTGAGCATGAAGGATCCAAAAAAATGCTTTCGGGGTTCTTAGAAAATTCTTGAGATTTAAAAAAATGGCTGTGTATGAATCCAGAGTCCTTGCCAGCGAGCAAAACACGTTGGCTAGAGCTATGGCAGTGCTGGCAGGTGCAGGGCAAGCTTGCTCAAACAGCTCCTTGGTCTTGTCATTTAACCTCAGACCCCCCCCCCCCCACCCCGCAGTTATTCTAGTCCTCTGGGTCTCTTAAATAAACACTAAATCTTGTCTGATTGTGTGGCAGTTTTACTATGTGGATTCATGCCTATTTTCCAAGTAGCATGAAAGACTCTTTAATTGGTGACTTAAACTGGTTACTAAAAGACTAGTAGCCCACTTTATGCCCATCACTGTTCTATTATATCTTTTCATTTTGTGGAATGTACATGGGTAGACTAAGGACAAATGTCGGTCAGTCAATCCCTTGAAAAATACTAGAAAAAAAAGATGACACAGAATAGTATTGTTTTATAGATCACTTTGACATGGATTGATGATTGTGCCTTAGATTTATTGGCCCATATGTTCTTTTGGCCTGGGCACTCAAACCTCCTAACTTGCCATGAAACTTCCTCCCCCTTCCTCTCATCCTACACTGAAATTGATGTGTCTGAGAACCCCAGCTCTAGAAGGCCCTGCTTTTTTCCATTCTGCTGTCTTACAATGGGAAAATGGAGTCATGTAGCAGATTTGTGAAAATTTTGCTGTGTAGATGAAGAGAAGCAATTTAAAGGGATCTGAATTTAAAGATCTGAAGACTTGTTGAAATTAATACACCAAGAGGGAAGCTACTACAATTAGTCAGTCAGGAAGTATTAAGCACCTACTATGTGCCAGGTACCATGCTAAGTGCTGGCTTTATTTAGCAATTATATGCCTCTCCTCCCTTACCAAGTTCTATGGTGAACTGGTGAATTTGGTGTATTCTAAATAGTCGGAATGGTCGGAATGAATTTAGATTTGGTTATATGAACTTACTGCCATGGAAATGCTAGATTGTAAAGCCAAAGAATTGAAGTATACAATTTAGAAACAGTAACAGCTTAAGTTCCCAAAAGAAATTCTTTGTCCAATATGGGTGCAGTTGGAAAGGATGCTGAATTTGCAGTCACAGGACTGGGATTCGAATTCCAGCTCTGTTACTTATTATCTCCGTGACATAAGCAAATCACTTAATCCGCTGTGCCTCAGCTTCCTCATTTGTAAAAAGAAGGAATTGGCCTAGCTGACCTCCAGCTTTCTTCCAGTTCTCAATCTCCAGTCCTCAGAAAATGATTGATCAGATAGGTGACTGAATAATGGTGACAATCTCCCCTAGAGGAGGTGGTATTACAAAATCTATAAATATTTGATTTTTTAGTTAAGAATCCACATTTATTTTAGAGTACTAGGGGAACAGAAACAGTTGCATTTTTCTTCCCAGGTAGTTAACAATGCCATCCTCTATGTCCTCTCCAATTGAGTTTCTGTAACACATTGACCTGAAGGAGCTATTTGTATCTATGGCTACTGCTCTAAGCAACGATTTTTTTGTTTTGTTTTTCATTTATTTATTTATTTTAATATTTAAGGCTGCCCAGCTAAAGCACATGAACCTAAATGCCTATTTTTCTCTCTCATAATGTTATGTAGATCTTAGTCTTTTCTGCATCTTTTTATGACAATGGCAGCATATGGCCCATTGTTACTATCAGATTTAAGTAAGAGGGATGAATTAGTAGCTGAAAGGATGCCATTGCTTTTGGCTCAGCGTCTGCTCTGGGTTCTGAAGCTGGAGGGTTTTGCAGTTTTATTTTTCTTTAAGCTAAAAATCTTTGAAATTGTTGGTTATCTTTCATTTGGTAAACATTTTCTCATTTTTATTTCCACACTTCACAGACTAATGTTCACTTTGGACTTCTAGAAAATAAGTTAGAAGAGGTTTTTCTGTGTTGAGGATAAGGGGCCAGATATTGCTAGCTAACCTGATGCTGATGGCATTAGCTGGTAAAGGAGAGCTACAAAATATCCCCAGATGCCAAAGACATGGCTCTTGTGTTTTTGTGGTACACACCCGTGAAAATTTGGGGGAGAACCTGAAAGAAAGAGGAAATTTAGAGAAATGTGAACAGAAGCAATTGAATTGAAAACAACTCAAAGAATCAAATTTCAAGGCACAGAGGATGTTAGCTTTACCAGATGCAAAAGCTTTTATTTAAAAAAATTACTTCATGTTCCTTGGGAACAGAATAATGAAATATAATTTTATCAAACACATATACATATACAGGGAAGGAGAAATGCTGAAGCAGGAACATGTCGGTATGTTTTATAATTCTGGATTTGTTTTTCAGGCTTTGAATTAATTAGCCACCATGTTGAATTCTAAATGTGATAATTAGGCAAATTAATGCTGCAGTGAAGTTATTAATGAGGCAAAATATGCTAATATGCTTTTGATAAAGAGCTCTTCTCCTGCCTCACCAAGAAACTGGCAAACATCTTTTATTTGGGGCCAGACAGCTTATCTCAAGTGATTTAGTAAAAAGGTTCTCTGCCGTATGCTTCGAACAAATGCTGTAAATAGGGGTTAATGTCTAAATTTTTGATATGTATAAAACCTTGCCGTGGTGAAGCAATGGTGGTGAGGCTATTAGCATGGCTGGGGCAGGAGTAACACCACAGAAGTCCAAGGGCTCTTCAATGACCTTTATCTCCAATATAATAATGGTAAAATGCTGCAGAGTAATATTTTTCCTGTGGAAATGATTACTGACTTTTAAAAGGATGCCCAGAACAGAGTGCCAACCTGGCCCACATGTGCCTTTCTCTTCAGCAGACTTAGTGTCTCTTATGGTTTTCAGATACTCAAAACTCCTTAGCCCAGAATCATTAGGAAGTCTATTTAGTGGTTTGAAAGTAACATGGCAGAATTCCTCTTTCCGATCTTAATTCTGCCTTTTCAGCTCTGTTATGTATTTTGGAACGCCCCTTGATGCCAAAGGAGAGACACCATACATCCTGGGATATTAAAGATGAGATTTATGGTGATAAAAGAACTTTCCCTATGAACATAGCCATTTTCTTCTTTTTTCTTTGTTTGTCTGTTGAATACTTCACAAGAGATTTTTAATCTTTGTTAAGGAGTTTTGAGCAGTCTGAAACAATATGGTACCTGAAAAATGGTACATTTACTGATCCCTTTTAGGTAAGTGTACAGAGACCACATGGGCTGAGTGTCTCCAAGTGTGCTGGAACACCCTGAAATGAATGTTTCATTGGCCCTTTCCCTTCTCATCAAGGGTCAATGAGAATGCTCACCCTGGGGTGGGTCAGTAGATCCTGTTCATGCTGTATAAATGTCTAGGATTTCAGAATGATGACAATAGGCCAACAATTAATAAATTTTAAACCAATCCAGAGATTGACAATGATGCAGTGGTAATACTATGAAAGGAAAGATCATCAGGTCTTGATCAGGAGAGGAGACTTTCTCTTTGACCTCTAAATGAACAGAGTCCTGTGGCTAGAGCTCTCATTTGAACATTCTCCTATGTAATGGTATTTAGGAGGTGTAGTTTCTAGGGTTAATCTGTCATCCTTATCCCCATAAAAGAGAATTTTCATTCATTGGAAATCAATGAATAGAAAGGTCTTTTCTTGGTCATGGTGATAGTTAGGAGGGTAGCTGTGACAAAAGCTGGATAATTATCCAGAAGGGATAACTGTGATACACAACCATGGCTGCCTGAGGGAATTCAGTAGTCAGAGACAGGGACTCTTTAATCTTCTTTGTATCACCAGTGCCTAGCACATTTTATGGCTCATAGTAGGTACTTAATGGATGCTTGCTGATTGATGACTTGAGAAAGATCATTGCTATACTTTCTCAAAGTCCAAAGAGGAAAATCAAGTTTAAATTGTGCAAACTCTGGGCTAGAAGGTATATTGTAAGCATATATTACAATTAATTATTATTAATTAATAGTTAATATAAAATAATTGGTTAATTTCTATAGTGTTATGACCATATACACTTCACATATGTGAATGCACAAAACTGCCAGTTTTAATATTCACCATAAAGACTGGAGTATATTACTGTTAAATTGTCCTAGCTCTGGTTGTACTAGTTGGCTTCTACTTGACCTTGTCCCAAACTCCCCTTAAGAAAGTGAGTCCTAGATCTTCCCTGGTCACTATTTTCTTCTATCATTGATTTTTTTTTTTGTCCTCTGAAACCTCACGTTGTGGTGTAGTGGAAAAATCACTGAATTTAGAGTGAGGAGAGAAGAGCTTGAATACTGGTTCCATGATTTAAAATCTATTCCTTTCCCATTCCTTCCATCTTCTAATGTTCTCTGAAACCTAGTTTTCTCTCGAAGATGCCACATCTCTTGGCATTTATATCACACCCTCTGGTGTATAGGATCAATAGGAGAAACTGACATCTCTTTCCTCTCCACTGCTACTTCTAGACTCTCCCTCTGCCATTTTCTTGGTCATCATCTCTCCTTTAAAGTTCTCTTTATCCTGTACTGATCTTTGTCACTATCTTCTAAGGTATCTAGGTCACCTCTTTCCTCCCTGGATTTCAGTGCTATCCTCATAGTCTTTTACACTTCAGCCCTGAATCTACTTTCTGTGTAGAATAATAGCCTATCCTCAACCTACTCAGCTCCAGTGACCTTTGTTTCCAGTCTACCTCTACCACACAGAGTGCTCATGCCTTACAACCACCCCACCTTAAGCCCCTCAAACTCTCCAGTCACAGATCAACTGGTTATGTTCTAGATGTCAGAATTCTTAGTAATGACTCTTTTAACAATTTTTTTTTATATTCAGAAACATGACAGGAAAGACAGAATGTCATACAAATGTAACAGTTCAGGTAAATAAAATACCAATTGAAATACTGCTAGATCTTCAAACTGTGGCATTGTATTTCTTTCCTTAGGTGGATAGAATACCTGGCTTGGAGTCAAAAAGACCCAAGTTCAAATCAGGCCTCAGACGCTTATTATAGCTGTGTGACCCTGGGCAAGTTACTTTGCCCTTGCTTGCCTCAGTTTTCTCTTCTGTCAAGTGAGCTGGAGAAGGAAATGGCAAACCACTCCAGTATCTCTGCCTAGAAAACCCCCAAAAGGGGTCATGAAGAGTCAGATATGACTGAAATGACTCAACAATAACAACAAAATTCTCAGACTGAAAATTTATCACTTGGTTTTGAGTTTGAGATGACTCTAACATGCGCCCGATATATCCAACTTCTCACCCTAACAGAACCTTTGACTTTCCCTTGAAGATGATCACATTGCATGGTACCCATCTCAGTATTAGAGGCTCTTTCTCTTATTCCACCCTCGATTTCCCCGGCCCCCAACTCACAGGACTGGGAAGTGTTGTTAATGTATTCCTCGTTCTTCTGCTGCCATTTTCAGACCCTTGTTCTGCCCCATTACTCAATAGCTTCTCCTCCTTTGAAATTCAAACATGTGATTATGTTACCCTTTTCCAGTCCTTGTTGATGTCATCTACCAGTCTTGAGGTAGGACACTCTTCTACCTTTTCAATCACTTCAGTACTTGGCCTTTTTCTGTTAAAATTTTTTTTCTTATACTTATTGTTTATTTATTTTTTGGATGGGGAAAGGCAAGGAAATTGGGGTTAAGTGACTTGCCCAAGGTCACATTGCTAGTAAGTGTTAACTGTCTGAGGCTGGATTCAAATTGAGGTCCTCCTGACTCCAGGGCCAGTACTCCATTCACCAAGCCACCTAGCTGCCCCAGTACTTGGCTTTTTACCTCATAAATGCTTATATTCTCTGGGGTGTCGTCACTTCCTGGAGTCCTTCAAGATTTTTTCCTCCCATTTCATGGGGTCTAGTATAGCCCTTGAGCTAGGTCTGTTAAAGGGATAGCAATGACTTAGTTTCCTACAATGTGGTGATGAGAAAGCATCTTCTGGAGGGTTGTGAAAGAGGACTTTGATTGGAGAGGAGACCCTTCAAAGCCAGGGGTTTTAAAAAGTCCTGAGAGTCCTGAGTTGGGAGTGAAGGGGAGGAACAAATGAATGACAACTGTAGTCAGGCTGAAGAGTGAGGTAGCCTGGGTCAGGGGTGACAGTCACAGTATCCTGAATCATAGCATCCTGCCTGGACCACGATGGTGACTATAGAGCTAAGATGAGAGCTACTCTCCAGCCTGCCTGGGGAACTCCAGGGAAAGGTTCCAAGAAGCAGCTCCTACTGGGTTCATGGACCATGACTTTCAAAGTGACAGTCTCCTCCCACTATGCTGAAACATCAGAGGAATCGAAGCGGAATTATATTGTAATTCCCCTGGAGGTGTAGGAGATTTGCATTCCTTTGTATATGGATGCAGAGAATATTTTATTATTTAATTATCTTCCTTTTAATTTACATTCTTTTTCATTTTAATTAAATGTTTTGCTTATGGATTTATTGATAATAACTGATATATTTATATTACTTTAAAGTTTGCCGAGCACTTTGCATACATTATCTTGTTTGCAATGACAAGATAAAAAGACTCCTGTGAGGAAGGTACTACAGGCATTTGCATCTTAATTTTACAGATGAGGAAACTGAGGCAAAGAGAGATGAAGGCCAGGATTACACAGCTAGTAAGTTTCAAAGTTGGGATTAGAACCCAGGCCTTTCAAAGCATGCCACACTGCCATTTATGTGTCTCTAGTTTGCCTAATAATAAAATATCACACTGGGTGGGAACTTAGGCCATGGGTCGTCACATCTAACACAGCCCCTACTTAAAACAGGAAAGACTAAGGTGTCCATGTATGTTGGGGGGGCCAGAGAGAGGATGAGATATCCCATTGTTCTCAATATATGCCCATCTCCCTTCCCTTTCTGATCATACATATTCTTGAAAATCTTAATTTCTTGTCATTCTTTGAGATTTGTTGCAGCTTACTTGTACCTACCACATATCTCTCTATTGCCTTTAGGTGACCTGTGACTATCATTCTTTGATGTGTTCCAAGATATGCAACACTTGGAGAATAATTGTGTGAAAAAGAGATTTTTTAAAATTTTTCTATGTGTGTGATTGGGAGCTGTTTGGGGGTCATTAAAAATACTGGAAATTTTTTGAAATGCAATCTAGTCCTCCTTTTCATTCTCCTCTTGAAGTTTGTGATCAATTTATTCTCCTTATACACTACTCCAGATATATTTACTGATGGACAGATCTGATAGAATGGCCTTCCAAAAGCATATCATAGCTTAGAGAGTAAGCAGTTTTCATCCATTTTGTTTTCTCTATATGGATTGCTAGACCAGTTTCTTTTGTGTATTCATAGAACTCAGTGAGGAGGATTTGTTATGTTCAAGATTGATGCAATCCACATTCTATTAATGGAGACTTCTGGAAGACTGTGTTATGTACGGGGAATCCCTTTCCTATGAGCACTCTGGGCATGACATCCTCTCTTCCATAAAAATGTTAAACATCTCTGCCTCACTTGACATTAATAATCAAAGGGTTGTTCAGATTAATTCAACAAATATTTATAAAGTGACTACTCTGTGCTAAGCACTACGCTAAATATTGGGAATGTAACAAAGCAGTTCCAGACCTCATGGAGTTCATACTATATTGAAAAATGACTATATTTTATTACATTCTATTGTTGAACACAGTTTTATCTGTGTTCTCATTTATCAATGCATCTTATATGATCTTACATTATTGGGATGGAGCCATTAAGGTCACATTTTGCTCTACTGTGACAAATGTAGGAGCTCTTTTTTTGGGTTTGTTTTTTAATCAACAAACAATGGAATTGTATACTCTTTACATTTTTTTAGTCAACAGTAGGATTGTAAATACATGGTTTCTAGTGGAAAATAATTTGTGAAAACCTACTTGTTCTTTTCTCATAGTTTTATAAAGGATACCCTTGATACCTGTAATAAATTATTCACGTAAAGATTTTTCAGAGATGAGAAAGTAAGGATATGAATAAGTTCATGTACTCTCAGTCTCCTTTTTCCAGTATTAATATAATTCATTTTTTTCTTTTTTTTCTTTTTCCTCCCCTGAGATATATTTTCAAGCAACTATTCAATACAATCATGTCTGTGTAGTCTGATCCTATCTGTCTTTCCAACCTCGTTTTCCTCAATGTCTTTTCTATTTCCTTGTTTTGAATTCTGAGGATGAAGATGTTGGTTACAAATGTGGTGACACCGATGATGAAAGTAGGTTGCCATGGGCAAACCCATTCTATTTTACATCTATGTGTTCGTGCTAACAGTTTCATCTGTGCATACACTTGGGATGATGTGGCTTTGTTTGATTTCATCCAAGTGCTTTGCAGATGTTTTCGCCTCAACTGCCTTTTGCTGTTCTGTGAAGTCATACTGTTCATAATCTTATGTCATCTTTCTCTATAACGTTTTGCAAACAAATTTGTATTCCAAACTGGCATTTTCTCTAGATGATGTCTGATAAAGAGGTCAAATATTTGTTGGTCAAAATACTTTCTGGCCTTTTTTTGGGGCTCCTTGTTGTGGCAACCACTTTATGTCAGTTAAATTTTTACAGGAAATGGTGATAATTAAGATAAATAGCTTTGCCTTTTTCCATTTCTATTTTTTTATCAGCAGCTTGATTGAATAGGTTGGTTTAAAGCTGTTGAAATGGCACGCATATCTTTTCATCTTCGGTCTTTTTTTTCTAATTTGGTTGTAATTTTAAACTTTGTTCTAATTTTCTGTACATAGACAACTGGTTCTGACATTACTTCTGTATCAGGCACCAGTTGTTTCTTGTCTGCTAAAATATAAATTGATGTAATTTAATTTTTATGTGATTTTTAATGCTCCTTAGGACTAGCTATTTCTTCTTCCTCCTTTCCATCCTCCTGCTCCTTTCTTTCCTCCCTCCCCCCCTTCCTTCTCTTCTTTCACCTTTCCTCCCTAAGACTGATTTATTTTTGTGCATCAGTATACATTTAAAAATGATTAAAAGAATTATTTAGACTTACATACAAGCACTTCTTCCTCACCCTCAAAAAACAGTTAGCTTAATGATTATTAACAGAAAGAAGGGATATGTCATTTAACCATGTCAGTATGTTACAAGTATTCGACTGGAGGGGTTTTTTTTTTTTAGGCTTTATATGTTGAATTCACTAACATTGTTGTAGTCACTGCATATTTCTGTTTGGGTTCCACTTTCTTCACTTTATCACACTTCATGAGAGTCTTGTTATGTTTCTCTGAATCTTCATATTTGCCATTCCTTATGGTACAGTATGATTCAAGTACATTTGTATATCATAATTTATTCAGCCATTCTCCAATTCTTTGACACATACTTTGTTTCCAGCTTTTTTACTGCAAGTAATGCTGCTACTATAAATACATATGGGTCTTTTCTTACTGTCAATAACTTCCCTGAGGTCTCAGTAGTGGAATCTCTGGGTCAAAGTGTATGAACAACTTAGTAACTTTTCTTTCATAATTCCAAATTTTTTCCCAGGACAGTTGAACCAATTCACAGCTCTACAGCAGTGAATTTGTGCATTTGTCTTTCTATAGCTGTCCAGTAATGAGTTTTCTTATCCTTTACCATCTTTGCTAGATTGAGGGGTATGAGGTAATACCTCAAGGTTGTTTAAATTTTCACTTATCTGATTATTAGTAATTTTGCACTTGTTTTAAGATGACTTTTTATCTTCTGTATTTCTTTTGAAAACTCTTTTTATATCCTTTGATCATTTGTCAGTCCACCTCAAAGTCTTCATCCTTTTTGACCTCTGCACCTGTTGATATTGTAGACCAACTTTTCTTCCTCAATAATCTCTCCTTCAGTCACTTTCATAGTGCTTCCAAGTTCTGCCACTTCATGTATGATGGCTCTTTGTCAATATTCTTTGCTCGATCATTATCCATGTTTCTCCTTTAATTCTGGATGTGCTCACAGCTCTGTCCTGGCCCCCGTATCTCCTCTCTCATACATTCTAGTATCATGTCCAGGCAGATGATACCTAACTCTTTATATTAAGTATTTGTCTTTCTGTTGAGCTCTAGCTAGTTCTATGTTATTAACTACTTGCTGGAAATCAGCTCAATATACTATCTTAAACTCATTATGTTCAAAATGGAGCTAATTACCTTTGCCCTGAAACTGCCCCACTTCCAGACTTCCCCATTTCTGTTGAAGGCACTATTATCCTTCCTGTCACCCAATTTTGTAATGTCAGAGTCATTATTAACTCTGATAATCAACCCACTCCCCCAGTTTCCAAATACAATTAGCTGCCAAATCTTCTTAATTTTATATCCATAACATCTCTCACTTATGTCTTGTCTTCTTCCTTCATGCACCCACCATTCTAGTTCAAGACTTTATCACCTCTTACCTGGACTAATGCAATTGATCTCTCTTTTTCTAGTCTTTATCCTATCTAACCTATCTCATGCATAGCTATGAAAGTCATCTTCCCAAAACATATATGTCACTCATCTATTTGATAATTTTCAGTGGTTCCCTTTTGTCTCTTAAATATAAACTCCTTGACTTGGTATTTAAAGTTCTAAACAGTATGGCTGCAGTCCATCTTTCCAGACTTATTTTTCATTATTTCCCCTCATGTGTTCCAGTCAAATTTGCTTATTTACGATTTTTCTAACTCAGGCGGTATTCTATTTCATGCCCCTATACTTTTTTACAAGCTGCTTCCAGTGCCTGGAATGCATTCTCATTTCACTCATGCACTCAAGAGTCATTGAATCTTCAACTCAGATGCTGCCTTCTATGGGAAACCTTTCCTTATCCCCTTAATTGTTAGTGATCTGTCTTCAAATTATACTGTATTAATTTATTTGTTAGAGATCCAGAAGCCTTACACATCTATTTCACAAATTCTTCCAAAAAATAGATAAGCATTGGATAATGGTAAATACCAAATAAAGAATAAAATATATTATATTTTAACTGATAGGAAAGATGATGTAGAAATTATCCCTGAATATCCTATTTGTCTGTATTGTCAGAGCTGAGATCATAAATAGAAAAAAATGGAAGAAAGAATAATAATGAGAAAGAGCCATGGTATACAATTGAAATTACTTAGCTCTGGATTATTTTAACAAGGAATAAAAAAATAAAAAGTGGAAAATGGACAACAGAAGTGACATTGACACCGACTATAATAATTTCACCCAGAAATGTAACCAATGTGAAAAAGAGTCCAGAGATAATCTTGGCAAAAAAATCTGACTTACTTACCAAAGGAAGAGAGATGGTTGCCAATGGCAACCCTGAGTTAGAATATAAACTAATTTGTAAGTCTTAAAAAGGATGATGTATGATTATGAGTGGTACTGTCTTATTATAAAGCACAGAGAAGCAGTGGAAAGTAAAACTCATTTAAAGAAAATCTGGCAACATATCTACCTAATCAAAGCCATCCCAAGGGAATCATTCCAAGATGAAAATGGAAGGCTTACAAATAGAAGAAAAATAAGGAAAGAGATTTGCAAAAACCATTTTAACAAATTGATTTCTCCATCAAGGATTGCAGAATCACCACATTTGGCCTATAAAATCACAGTTCCATATGTGCTTATAGAAAAGGTAGAAATGGTAGTAAAAAGAACAAAAAGGGAAAAACAGCTAGATTGTACTAAGCATACATAGAGGAAATCCATGGCAGAGGAGACAGAGTTGTAAAAGCTTAGAGGAATCATTATACACAGTATCTAATAGTTATAATAACATTTATGTAGCACTTATCATGTGCCAGGCAGTGTACTAATATTATCTCATCTGATCCTCACAACACCACTGGGAGGTAGGTATAATTATTGTCATCTCCAGTTTACAGATGAGGAAATTGAGACAAACAGAAGTTAAGTGACTTGCTCAAGATCACGCAGCTACTAAGTGTCTGAGGCCAGATTTGAACTCAGGTCTTTCCTGACTTCAAGCTTGGTGCTCAATGCACCATGCCACCTAGATACTAAAGACATGAAAAAAAACTCAGACTTTATTCCTATCAGAAAAAGGTAACTGAGATAACATCAGTAACCACTAACTTATATGGCTACTCTCCCATCTATTCTGAAATTTTATGTGTCATTTACACAGGAATAAAGGGCATTAACAATGAGGGTATTAGTTGGGAACAAGAAAGCTTATATAAGTGATAGACAACAATAGACTACCCCTTTGTCATTTCACCATTAGTTGAAAGATGGAGAATGCAAGTTTCCATGGTACTTACTGTTTGCTGATTATGAGAAAAAATTGAGGACAAGATTTTGCCTAAAAGATCATTAAAGAATTCTTGGAAAATAGAACAGGAGAAACAACCCTATTCAGTGACCCTCTGGTAATGAACATCAGCTGAGGCTTAAAAGGAAGAGCATTGGGATGGAACAGATCCAGCATACAGTCTATATGTGATGTCCTCTAGATGTTCTATTTTGCTATGAGCAAGGTCTTCTTGGAAGAGATCTGCACTCTCAAAGGAATCTGGTCTGTCCATTCACATAGGAAAGACTAAGTGGATGAAGAATGTGTGTTTTTCAGATTTCAACATGCATTTGGACAGACATCCATACTGAACTTGCTCAACAGTATGCATATCCGGGACAGACAATGCCAATGGGCAAGAAGGAGGATGAGAGTTGATTGTATTACTTTTGAGAAATTGTAACTTCCCATGAAAGCAAAAGCTCACTTTTTCAATACTAACATTCTAATGGTACTTCTATATGGCAATGGGACATTGAAGAACACTCCCTCCAAGGAACAAAAAAATGAGTCTCATATGGAAGGGAATGGAGAGGTGGATGGTGGGGTGTGAGTGGGCTGCAACTCATGACCCATGAAGAAATGAGGAAGAACAGGAGTAAAGGGCCTTATCAATGAATTATATCATAGAAAGAGAAAATGGGTAGATAATGTGGCAAGAGTGAGGGGGTGACAAATGGATAGTCAGAGTTTTCGTTTGCCTTTAAGTATCTGTGAGTCAATGTTGTATAGTAGATGGAGAGCTGCCTCTCTGTTGTCTGACACATACTGGCTATGTGATCATAGGCAAGTCACTTATCCTGTTGAATCAACTCTTTAAGACCTTAGGTTTCAGAGAAGGGCATGACTAGTTGAGGGAGTTTTCTTACCTGCAAATTTCCTATATTACTGAAATCACAGGATCAATCCCTATTCGGTCTATAATTTTATTAGTATGGGTATTACCCCCACTCACACAAATAATGAATTATTTTTTGTACATAGCAAGTCTTGAAAATCAAGCCTACACTTTTTATAAGTCTTGTAATGATGTAGTTGTTTGCATTTTATCTCCTTCTTTAGAGTATGAACTCTCTGAGGATTCAATCATGTTTTTCCTTCCTTCCTTCCTTCCTTCCTTCCTTCCTTCCTTCCTTCCTTCCTTCCTTCCTTCCTTCCTTCCTTGGTGCATCCAGTATTTAGGATAGTGCCTGTCACATAATAAGTACTTGGAAAATATTTGACTGAGTGGCTGGTCTTCAAGAATTGCTATGGTCAAAAAACCAATGCATTATTGATGGCTAACCTTCTGGTAGTGAGGCTTTTTGAAGTACTCCTTGATAGTCCTGGGGTAACAAGTACACATTCTTTTGCCAGGTGTACATTTGAAGACTTTCCAGTCAATTAGTCAGTAAACTAGCATCTATTAAGTATACACAGTGTTCTAAGCACTGTACTAAGCATTGGGGATGTAAAGAAAGGCAAACCTAAAATAGGTCCTTGGCTCACAATTTGACTTGGTAGGATCATTCAGACTTTATCTATACGTCATTGGGCTACCTTCAAGAGCCCACCAACTCAATGAGTCATCAGAATAAAACTTCACTGTAGATTAGATTAATAGAGCCGAGTGAAAGCCATTATAAACATGGAGCTAGAGAGGCAAGAATCAAAAAGGGAGAATTGGATTGTTATACTGAAAGGACTGATGCTTGAAGGAAGGGTTTAGCTAGAGAACAGAGAGAGAGGGACACTTTGGGGATGTTGAGATGCAAAAAAAGTAATATGGATTTTTGAGATTTGGCAGGGGGAAGGAAGTAGGGAATAAAAATTACATTAAGGAACTGACCTTGGTATAGAGAGAAGATTTAATATAGAAAATAAGGATTACTTCTAGATGTGATAATGATTAAGCATCAACTATACATTGTTTAAGTTGCAGCCTTTAGAAGGCACTCTTAGATTCCTGTTAGAGAGGAAACCATCAGTTAACTGGAACATTGTTTCTTGTGGAAGGGAGAATGGGGACTAAGGGATTCAATGAGTACATATAAATGGCTGTGTTTAGAGCAAAATTCTCCCTTTAGCTCACATCTGTTACTTAAAGGATTATTTATTCAAGAGTTTGAAACAGTACTTTTCTTGCATCTGACAGGCCAGCACTATGATACTGTCATCAGTTTCTCCACACATAGATCTTGATACTTCTAGAACTAAGAGTAAAGTATCCAGGAAACCATTGGTATACTGAGAAAGTGAAAAATAAATCAACTGTATATATAAAATATACATTGAACGGGAATTTTATGTTCCTTTAATAATAAAAACAACTTTCATTATATAAATGTTTTGGGTTTTCTTCCTAGTGCCCAAGTCCCTCCACAGTAAGTTAGGAACTTAGGGAAATGCACTTATATCTTTCAGACTTACATTTGTTTAAATGGCTTATTCCCTTTGCTTAGGCAATGTTGCAAATGTTTTGACTGGTTCAAGGAGGACTAAGCAAGGGAAGGGAACTACTTCAATGAAAATCCTTCACTACTTGTAGAAAATAGAATTAAAAATATATAGCTTGTAATAGTAGATCAGAAATATCACCTTGACAGGTGAAGGATTAAATAATATATTTAAAGTGCTTTCAGAAACATTAAAGATCTTCCCTTCATTCCTCCTTCCCTTCCCTTCCCTTCCCTTCCCTTCCCTTCCCTTCCCTTCCCTTCCCTACCTTTCCCTTCCCTTCCCTACCTTTCCTTTCCCTTCCCTTCCCTACTTTTCCCTTCCCTACCTTTCCTTTCCCTTCCCTTCCCTTCCCTACCTTTCCCTTCCCTACCTTTCCTTTCCCTTCCCTTCCCTTCCCTTCCCTTCCTTTCCCTTCCCTTCCCTTTCCTCCCCTTCCCTTCCCTACCTTTCCCTTCCCTTCCCTACCTTTCCTTTCCCTTCCCTTCCCTACTTTTCCCTTCCCTACCTTTCCTTTCCCTTCCCTTCCCTTCCCCTTCCCTTCTCTTCCCTACCTTTCCCTTCCTTTCCCTTCCCTTCCCTTCCCCTTCCCTTCCCTTCCCTTCCCTACCTTTCCCTTCCTTTCCCTTCCCTTCCCTTCCCTTCCCTTCCCTACCTTTCCTTTCCCTTCCCTTCCCTACCTTTCCCTTCCCTTCCCTACCTTTCCTTTCCTTTCCCTTCCCTTCCCTTCCCTTCCTTGCCCTTCCCTTCCCTTCCTTTCCCATCCTCTGAAAGTACATTTACATGGAGTAAGGGTCAAAACTTGAATATTACTCAGATATGCTAATGATCCTATATTTCCTTTTTCTACTCTATTGCTTATAATTATCCATTGCCTTCAAAATAGAAGGCACATAATAAATCTCATCTGAATCAACTGGAATTATTTTAGGTCTTCTCAGCACATGGAAGCTTCTCTCACCCATTCTCCATGTGTCTAACTTGCAAAGAAATTATCCTTCTTTTGCCAGTGGTGATAATTATAGGTGGCCATGGTTCTGGTTCTCTAGGTCCTCACTCTGATGGTGATGTGACTCTGGCAGTATGTACCAGACCATTAACCAAAGGCTATGAGTACAGGCCTGGTGACAGTCTATCTGAGAAGAAGCCTTAACTTCTATGGAGAGGATAAGCACCAGCAGGTTGTTTGTCAAGGGATGATTTTTTTTAGGACAGAATAACTCTAAGAGATGAGTAGAGTTTGCAAGTACTTCAGCAGGTTATTAAAAATACCACCATATGGAGAGAGACAACATGGCATAGTAGACAGAGATCTAGATGGCACTGGAGTCCAGAAGGTCAGGGCTCAAGTTCTGCTTCTGACATATATTTACTATCAGAGAAGTGTCTACCTATATAAGGCAGCTAGGTGGTACAGTGGATGCTGGGTCTGGAGTCAGGGAGACCTGGGTTCAAATCTAACCCCAGACCTTGTGAGCTATGTGATCTTAGGCAAGTCACTTAACTGTTTGCCTCAGTTTCCTCATCTGTAAAATGAGCTAGAAAAGGAAATGACAAACCTCTTCAGCATCTCTGCCAAGAAGACCCCAAATGGGAACACATAAAGAGTTGGATGTGACTGAAAACAATTGAACAGTCCACCTAAATCAGATAATGGGTCTATATAGAAGGAATTTTGGGATTAAATGAGATGAAGCATATAAAATGTCTTGCAAATCTTAAAGCCCTATATGAATAATCAGCTGTTACTATTGCCTATTGGAGTCAGCTACATGGAGTTCGGATCCTATCTCAGAGACTTATTGTTAGATGTTTGATTCTGGACAAGCCATGTAACCTCTCACTTTCCATTTTCTCATCTGTAAAATGGGGATAATAGCCCCTGCCTCACAGGGTTGGTGTGAGGATCAAATTAGATAAAGTATGTAAAGTGTTTTGTAAACCATACAACATTATGTAAATTCTAGCTATTATTATTAAGTATGGCATTATAAACTTGTTTATATAATAAGTGTTATAAATTGTATAATTGTGTAAATCATTGTGTACATTACATACTGTTATAAATTGTTATATATAAACTTGTCGAATATTTCCCCAATAGCAGTAGCTAGCAGTTAACATTTTTATAGCACTTTAACATTTGCGAAGTACATTACATAATAAATCTGTGAGATAAAATTTGATGAGATGGCCCAGGAGGTTTGCTTGCTTTTGAAGGGAAGAACTTGGGATTTAAGATAGAGATATGGGCAGAAGCAGACACACACAAAGGATCATCTTCCCAAAGCAAGATGCGATGGCCAAATGGTAGTCAGGCCCAGATGCTACGTAGATGAAAGTGAGATTAATAGCCCCCAAACAATGTAGTCCAATGGGAAATGTTAGATATAGAGTTAAATGACTTAGGATCAAATCCTGGCTCTATGTATCCTATCTGTGTGACTTTGAGTAAATTACTTAGTTGCTACTGGTTTCAGGATTCTTATCTGTAGAATGAGGACTTGGTCTTAGAATCTAGCTCAGTTCTTAATTTGAGGTCCATGGATGGATTTCAGGGAGGGGTCTGTGAACCCGAATGGGAAAAAATGAGATTTCTATTTTTTTATATTTATTATCATTTTTTATTTTCACTTTAATTGAAATTTTGCATTCCTTTAATATGTGAATGAAGACACTAAATGTCATTCAGAGAAGGAGTCCATAGATTCCAACAGACTATCAAAGGGACACAAGATGCAAAACAGGCCAAGAGCCCCTGCTTGAGATTAATTCTAAGGTCCCATTTAGTCTCAGTTTTATAATCCTTTGACTGAAGAGTCTTGTCCTTTGTAACTTGATCATTGTGTACCTTTTAAGTTTATTTGATCTCGCTTTCTCCCCCCTTAAATAGTTGTGCAGTCATTTGGAAAACCCATCTTCTACCACGGGTGGGGAATCTGCAGGCTTGAGGCCACATATGGCCCTATAAGTCCTCGAGTATGGCCCTTTGCCTCAATCCAAACTTCACAGGACAAATCCTCTTAATAAAAGTCTATAAAACCTGGACTCAGTCAAAAGGCTGCACCCAAGGACCCAGAAGGCCACATGTGGCTTCACAATTGTGAGTTTCCCACCCCTGCATCTATCCCCAGGTGAGTTTAGATGAGAGGAGTGGTATTTGTGTTTGGAGAGCAGCCATCATGGGCTCCTTCTTACTCTATGGTGTGCAGAAATTTCTCCATATCTCAAAGATGCCAGGAACCTCCCCATCTTAATGGAAAGAGGAGAAAAAGCTGATGGTGCTAATGATGCCATCTCGCTGTATGCCACCTGGCTCATTGATCACTATGGCCTGAACTCACAACACTGTCAGTGGTTTGCTGCTAGAATCACAGTGGTAGGATGCAGTATGACAAAATGGGCATCAGTTTTGTTGTGTGGCAGACAGCAGAGGGAAAGATGCAGGGAACCGAATGAATCCATCTAGACAGTATTCACTGAGTGTATGAAAGTACAGTCTATAGAACTGGACTGTGGCTATTACAAAAGTTTCTCCACCCTGAGAAGTTCTCTGGGGGTCTTAGGTTTTTCCATGATAGTACATGTCAAACTGTGTTAGAGCGGATGACTCACTCTTTGACCCATTCGCCATCACGATGAAGCAAAGCAAGGCTGTGTAATTGGTCCAGTCTTTCTCAATCTATTTTATGCAGCTGTGCTTTGTAATGAAACAAGGCATTTGGAACCCACTGTTAGGATATGTTTCCATACTCTGGGAAGTTCTTTCAACTTAACAGGCTGCAAATATCATCAAAAACCCTTGAGACTACCACTTAGGAGCTGCTGCATACCTATTTTAGATCACAAAAAATTAAACATCTTTATAAACAAACGGCAAGAGGTGGTGAAATAAGCTGAAACACAAACTTGAGGATGCTTCCCTCTTCCTAAGGTAGAGACTGTCAGTAGACACAGATGAAAGGCACAGTTTAGCTTGATTAATGAATCTCCCCCTCCCCAATATGCCATTTTACACAACTTTAAAAGGCAGACCTGCTCATTATTGTCATTCTGCCACCCGCCTTCCCCCTCACTCAAGGCAATAAAGCCTTGGAAAAGTCTGATCTGTCTTCTCCTTTTCAGAATCTTTGTCAGGCGCCTGGCCAAAGGATCTGCTTTGCAAAGTCTCTCCCATACAGTAGAAGAGACCAGATGGCCCAGGAGGCTGGCTACAGGCCTATTGACTGAATCAGTGAGTTAAAAGTGCCATCCCCTTTGCCCTTACCAACACTCCTGCCCTGTTCCTGTTTGTATTTTCATACAGGTGCACCTGATCTGCCAGTTCTTTTGATTCCCATGGATTTTCTTGCTCCCCTTCCCCCCACCTCCCCATTCTGTAGTTTGCCCTCCTGCTTCTGAATCCATGACCAAATGGTCATACTTGTCTGCTCAAGGCTTCTGATATTCAAGTATATGTATTTGTGTCATGAATCCTCATGGACTGAGTGGGAAAAGCCTCCATTCCAAGATTACTGGCCAATTTGTAAAGAGAAAGGACTAGTTATTTGCAAAGGATAGAAAAATTCTTATAATGATTGACCACAAACCCAAAGAGCTTCAGCATTGAGATGTACCTTATTTTACTCTCTCCAGCCACAAGCAATCTTTCTATCTCAAATCATTCCCCTTCCCCCCAGACTTGTGCATAGCATGCTGATTCCTGAGCACAGTGTGAGCAAACAGCCTGGGCTGGTCTTTGGGAGGATTTCTTTAGTGCCATCTGCCACCTTTGCAGAGGTCATTTGGATAAACCGATTTGCTAAACAAAATGGTTAACAACTCATGAATAAAACTTTTTTTCTCTAAATTCCAAAAGGGGTTGGGGCCCAACTTTCCTGAGGCTGGGAGCTCTTACCTTCTCTCCCTCCCCCCTACCCACACAGCCCTACTTATCCATTATTCCATTCAAGCACTTTCCTCTTATTCCAGTGGGGGGCAGCTGTAACCTATGCTGGGGTAGCTGATGGGCACCTCTGCTCTGAGCTTCCTTGTGGTCCCTGGGGAAGAGTCTTTCTTCTCATCAATGGGTTCTTTTCTTCTTGGTCTTTGAGCAGGTCACACTGTGGAGTCACTCTTCTGAAGAGTGCCCCCATTCATTTTAATAGACTATATTTGGAGGACATTTCGAAAGAGGCAGTCCTAGTGTTTAGCATTTGCCCATGTTAACCCAGGGCAGATGGACAATTCTGGGAAGAGAAAAAGAGGGGCCGGTTTCACACTCACTTCCTTTACTTCTCCTCTTTCTCTGCACCATTAGGGATAATCTTGACATTTACCATAACATTTGGTGTCCTCTGGAGGGTTCTGGCTGCCTCTGAAATGGCATCTGTTGGCCACTACATAAAGCCACTTACTGTTCTGGAGTGGTTCTGGATGTTTGAGGTGAACTCTGAGGAAAACCCATTTACTACCTAATTCTCTTCCTTGATATAAAGGAAAACTCCAAATACTCACTTTAAAAAAGAAAAATTAATTGCTCTGAATGGTAAGTTTTTAATCTAAAGAGGCCTTCAAGATTTAGAATTTCCATTGAGTTTGCTTGCTTGTACTAAAATCCTGTCCTGGTGCCTTGGTGATGGGTCTGGGTTCGGAAGGGTTGTATTGGGGAAGTACAAGTTCTGACAAATCCTGCCAAGGGAGGAAAGGTATTGAGTGTTAAACAGCTGACTAAACACAAGCCATATGGTACAATGGGAACAGCAGGGTTTGGAATCAGGAGAAAACTTGGGTTCGAATCTTACTTCTCAGTATAAGCAAATTATTCAAATTATTTCAGCCTCAATTTCCTTATCTATAAAACAAGAGTAATGGTATCAATCTTTCCTAAGAATCAAAAGAATAGCACTGTGTGTGTGTGTGTGTGTGTGTGTGATAAATCTTCAAGTGTTATAGAAATGTCAGTTATTATTATTATCCTCTGAGATCCAGCCTAGATTGGCAGGCAGGCAGAGGCTCATCACCAGAAGGTGGGCCTCTGGGGAATGGGGTTTTTTTGGTCACAGAAACTAATGAAGAGCTTATAATCAGGCAAAGAGGGGTTGCCATCTGTGTTGGTAGAAGGAGTATCCATGCCAACAAAATCACAGATCATTGAAGTTTGAGAACAAAGTCAATACTCACATGGTACTTGCTTGAAGGTTTTTTTTTGCATTAATATATGATTTTAAGTTTTCTTGAGAACCCTGTGAGGTAGTACTGTTTTTCCTGTTTTATGAGAGGAGAAACTGAGGTCTAGAGAGATTAAATGGCTTATCTGAGGTCACATAGATTATAGTCAGGTCTTGGTTTCATGGCCTCTTGACTCCAAGTTCAACGAACTTGCTACAGAATTGGAAATTTGAATAGGGGACATTTGTTCAGTTGATGTCACACAAGTAAGGGGAGGTATCATAGAGGGATGGATTGAGAGCCTGACTGTAGGAAATATATGTACTATAGCCTTTTTAAAAAATTTATTTATTTATTATTAGTTTACAACAATTCAGTTCCCCAAGCTTTTGAGTTTTAAATTTTTTCCCCTCCCTCCCCTTGTCTCTTCCCAAGATGGTGTGCAATCTGATATAGGCTCTACATATACATTCATATTAAACATATTTTTCATATTAAACATATTTTCATATTATTCATGTTGTAAGGAAGAATTATAACCAATGAAATGAACCATGAAAAAGAAGAAACAAAAGAGAGAGAGAGAGCAAATATGGCATTCAGAGCCCATAATTCTTTCTCTGGATGTAGCTGGATTTTGCATCATGAGCCTTTCGGAATTGTCTTAGAACCTTGCATGGCTGAGAAGAGTTAAGTCTATCAAAGTTGGTCAAGACTGTGACTTATGCACTATAGTCTTAAGGAAGTATTGTAGCTTCAAACTTTATGAGATTACTTCCTCCTCCCCTTTTACATGGGAGAGGGATCATTTTGCACAATGAGGCAAAGAGTAAAGGGCTTATTCCTTATCCCCTTTAGAGTTCCAGTTAGTAATAGTTCTAGAGAAATTTGAAAGTGGGTCAAGATTATCTTTGTTGCTTAACTCCCTCTTTTTCTTCATGACTCTCTGTATTGATAATGCATTCTTTTTTGTTTTAGTATAATCAGTGCCTCTGATTGAATAACATGATTAAGGGAGATCTTTTCCACCCATTAATGGACTTGGGAAGATTTGTAGGGAGACCCATACCTTTTGTTAATGAAGCACTGGTTCTCAAGGGTTGTGATGTCTTCTGGCTCTAAAATGTATTTAAAGACTCTGAGGTGAGGTTTTACTTTGGGGCTTCTTTGGAAGTGTTTTGTTTGGCCAGATGAGACTCTGGGCAGCCGCTAAGGAGCCTACCCAGCTTTGAAAACCCAGATGTTGGTGGTTCTCTCTTTGGTAACGATGTACGTATTGCTTACGTCAGACAGTTGGAAGCCATGTCTGCTGAATCTCTGTGCTAATTTCTCTGCTTGTATTTTTTCCATACCCAGTTCTTTCTACTTATCTATAATTGAAGTAAGATTGTTGATCCCTTTAAAGCTTTCTTTCCTTTAGAAAAGCAGATCAAAGAACTTGTGCTAGCAACCCACCTTTTATGCTAGTGTGGTTGCTAATACACACTAATTCTCTCCAATGTTCCCTGCTTTGGTGGCCAAATCAGGATTATCTTTTCCTCTGGAGTGCCCCACATTCCAAATAAATCTCTCCTTCCCATCTCATTCTCTCCCCCACCCCAAACTTTCCCTTCAGAAGGGATGATGGCCTTTTCATATAGAGCTGTAAATTACTGGTAACTCATTATAGAGTATTTGTACAATGTATATTAATTCATTTAAATATATATTTAAGTATTTGCAATAACTGTTTTGGGGCTACAAATATGAGATAATCTCTTCCCTCAAGGATTTTATATTCTACTGGAGAACACAATTTGTCCACAGATAACTACAAAGCATATACAGAATAAGTTAGGAGGGAAAGAACACTAACAAAGGGATGAGTAATCAGGAAATGGCTCATGTAGGAGCTGATGCCTGGGTGAGGAGGGAGCAAGTACATTCTAGAAGTGGGGAGCCTGTTATGTATAGGCAAAGAGTCAGGAAAGGGAATGATGCATATTGGGAATAGTTTGGGCAAAATGAAGAGTGTGCAAAGGGGAGTAGTTTGAAATAAGACTTGAAAAGTTTACATGTTAGATTTTGTAAAGCTTAGGACTGCTTTGTATTTGATGCTATCAACAGTAGGGAGTTATTGAAGATTTTTTTTTTGAAACCAGGGGCATGAATGGTCAGATTTGTTTTAGAAATATCAATTTGGCAGCTATGGTGAAGGAGTTTTTAGAGAGGAGAGTTCCTGGAAGCTTGGAGACCAATTAGAAGGCTATTGAAATGGTCCCAGTGAGAGGTGATAAAGGCTGTTTGAGAAGAGAGAAGGGGATGGATGAAAGAGATGTTAGGGAAAGAAAAGAAATAAGACTTGGCAACTGAATTTCTAATTGGTAGACTTTTCAGGCAGTAGAATAAAGTAAAGAATTTTTGACAGTGTGCCTGGGAGTATTTTGCAGCAGGGAAGGCCTTCAATGAAACTCCCCACATCATACAGCTTAGGAGATCATCTAGCTGACCATGCATGTGTGACCTGGATTCAAGCATTTATCCAGGTTTATGCTCCTATGAGGGGGAGAATAAAGTTTAGGGACTGGGTGCTCAGAAAATGTTGTTTTCTTTACATAAAAAGGGACAGTGAAGTGACTAGCATGCCCCTGAACAGTGATCAGTCTTCTCACAGACTTTTCTTCACAAAATTTATGGTTTAGCTATACTAGTCTCCTCACCACTGCTCACTAATGACCCTGCATCTGCCATTTTCATGTCTTTTACACTGTCCCCTGTGCGTAGAATACTCTCCCTCCTTGGTCCCACCTCTTAGAATCTCTGACTTCCTTCTTGTGCTCTAATATTACCTTCTGCTTAAGGATGCTTTCAGATGCTAGTGTCTTCACTTCTAAGGTTACCTCTCACCTACTCTGTATGTATCTTGGGTAGACATATTGTCACCTGGACCAAACCAGCCTCTGACCAATGGATGGCCAGAGACAAACAGAGCAGGCTAGAGACAGGAGAGTCAGGAATCAAATAGAAGTTTATTTTCAAAGTGAGGGAAATGTCTTTCGAGCAAGAAAGCAAATTAGTAGGGGCCCTGCCTCAAGTGGGGGAACCTGAGGCAATGTGGGGAGATCTTAATACTCATACCAATGGCTACCCAGTGAGCTGTAGCCCTGACAATGAGGGATAGCAGCAACAATGAGACACGTTTGATTCATAGCAGGGCTTCATGACCGGAACACGGGCACTTGTCAGAGCTTACTTGTCCGGTGCCTGTTCTAGCTCAGAGAACGCTTGGTGCTGGTCAAAGCAATACAATAATTATGTGATTTTTGCCTGATGTTGAGATCATCCAGAGGGTCAGCACAAAGGATTGTTGTTATGCCAAGCTCAGGGCATAGTCGTTGCTACATCTTAGCTCTGGAAAACAGGGTGTCTCCTAATATCTTGACAGTATTTACGTATGTGTTGATTTCTCCAGTGGAAGGTGATAGGCTTGAGAGCAGGGACTTTTTGTTTTGCATCCCCAGAGTTTAACATGCTGCCTGGCACACAGGAAGCATAGTTCAGATTTCACTGAGATTGCGAACCATCCGATGAGGCAACTAATTTCCCCTACCAATACAGGTGGATACCTTCTCTGAAATGGGTCATCTAAGGGAGTTTCCCAGAACACCGAAAGGTTAAATAACCTTCCCAGCGTTATACTGTCAGAGGCAGACCAGAATGTCAAGAAGACCAGTTCTTTGTCCACCGTGTTATAACTTTCTCTCATTCAAGATATATACAAAGTAAGTACAGTGGATGAAAGGATGAGGAAAGAAGCAGGGTACCTGAGCAGAGTTTTGAAGGACATGAGGAATTTTGACAAGAGGAGGTAATTCAGGAATGCATTCAGATAGCCTGGTCAAAATAATGGAGTTCAGAGATGGAATGTCAAGGGTGAGGAACAGCTGGAAGGCCAGTTTGACTGGGTCATGGAATATGTGAAGAGAAGAGGTACATGATCATTGTGGAAAGGTAGACAGAAATCAAGTTGTCAAGGCTTTTAGCAGCCACACAGTAGATTCTAGAGGTGACAGGGAGTCTCCAGAGCTTTTTGAGCTGGAAGGTGATTATGTTCAGACCTATGCTTTGAGAATGTTCCATTGGCAGCTGTGAGGAGGAGGGGCAGAAATGAGAGACCCTGAATTAAAGTTTCACCAAGTCCTTGCTAAAGATGGTGACTGAGTCAGATGATCTCCTCAGAGGTGGTTATGTGTGTACCCAGGATGCCAGGCCATGCAGAAAAAGTTTATAGGCGTTTAAAGAAATATAGTTTATATAGAAACTATATAGTGGTCCTAGAGGCCACTGGGTAGATATCTGCTTTTTGCTTTTGGTAATCCAAATCTGTTTAGTGATATGACTATCCTCTTCTTTTTCTTTAATGCAATTTTTCAATTTTATTAGCATGTAAAATAGAGTTAACATTCCTCAGTTTACATAGGACATATACAATATGTATATACATACATATACATATATAGATGTAGTATATAAATATATTCATCATTTAACATGCAAAAATCAGGATGTTTGCAAATGAGTATTCATGGTAGTGTTTAATGTGCATCTTTAAATACCCATTATTGACTCCCCCCTTCTAAGTAAATGCACACTGGCATAGCCCCTGTGACTTTACAGCGACTTGCTTCCTTCTACAATAATTACAGACTAATATATATGAGCTGATTTTATTTTACTTTCAGAGCAACTTGGAACCTGGCTTATTTACTTTTGAAAATATAAAATTGGAAGGTAGCATAAAGAAAAGGAGGAGGAGGAAGAGGCTCTCAGCTTCTAAGAATGTGGTCAGGTCTCTTAATGTTTCTTCACTAGAGATTGCTTACCTATTTGGCAGAGAGCTGATTATGAGAAAGGGTTTGAAAAATTGCAGCTTTATCAAGGCAAAGACCCTGCAAATGAACCACCCCCTGGGGATAATGGTTTGGTTTTCATGTAAATATCTTAAGCCATAAAAACAAACAGCCAGAGAGATATAGAATATAGATGATCCTCCCTCCGAAGAGTCTATGGGTAGTGGTACTATTGATTTGTCTCCTGAGTTTCTGTTACATACAGTCTGAATGGCGTGAAATATACCATATTAGGCAAATGTAACAGAGGTAGAAATATTATGAGAATTTGTAAGAACATCCTACTTTGTATAATATCTTTTCTTTTTCCCATCCCAGATATGGTATATTGAAAAGTCAGCTGATGGATTGCCTATTTGATAATTATTACTCTTGTTTGAATGCTTATTCCCGTATCTCCCCTGTTATTAGAAAGGTCCAGAATTCTAGACTAGGGAAGGACCTTGCACCTCAGGAATGGGCCCTTTATTTTGAGGGAAAAGACCACAAAAGCTAAATTGTCTGATAGGGCATTTTATTGCTTTGATGGGCCCAGTCTAGTGCTTGATTTTCAGGCAGAAGCATCTTTGATTCCCAGTAGCTCTGTGTAAAGCTCTGTCTCTATGAAGCCAAAATAACCCAATGTTTAGATTTGAGAGGGAAAAATCAGTCACATATTTGTTTAGTGTTGTGGGCTCTGTGGCATAAATGTAGTGGGACTTCTTGTTACAGGAAAAAGAAAACAGATGGTGGCATTTGGATAAGCTCCTGGCCAGACCGTTATTGCCAATACCAAAGTTTTTCTGAAGCAAAGGGCAGGTTTCCACTTTTGCATTTAATTTTCTCCCATAAATGGAGCGGCACACCATGGCTGACTTGGACTTTCCTAGAGAAAGCTGATCTAGTGGAAAGGGAGCCAGGAGACCTGGATTCTAGGTCTTGTTCTGCCAGTAACTCTCTGCGTGACACTGGGTAATTTGCTTCCACTCTCCAGGTCTCTATTGCTTCTTCTGTAAAATGAAATGCTGGGACTAGGAGATCCCAGGGGGTGAGTTCCAGCACTAACATTCTGTAACTTCATGAATTGTGTATGGAACTAATATTGGAATATAAGTTAACTACTTCCAGAGAAATCTATGAAGACAGTAGGACATGGGACAAGGGAAAGGTAGAGAGGGCAGTATTGGCATTCCTTCTGTGCTGCTATGGGTGGTGCAAAGAATATTACATCTGCCAGAACTCCTTGTTTACCTGGAGGGCTCAGTCCCATGCCCATTTCTCAGTCAGAATAATGAAGAACAAGGCATTCTTATGTAAAGTCTTGGGAGGCAGAATTGCTACATGGAAACAATGTGCCTGTTTGAATCTGAAAGGAATGGACTACCTCCACAAAATATGCTGGAATCCCATGATTCCAGATTTTTCCAGGGGAGGCAGGCCACTTTGAGCATCTCTCTTCCCTGTTGATTTGATAGGGAGAGGAATACCTTGTAGGCAGAATAAAGTACAGGTGATGTTTCATCCTGGTATGGAACATTCCTTTGGGATGTTCTCCATGGAACCAGGGCTGTAGGAAACAGCTGAATTTAGTGGCAACTGATTTTATTTCCATTTCTGCTTGCATTTTTGGTGAAAAAGATCATATGTGGGTACTGGTCTATTCTTAAACAAGCCTATTTCTCTCTGGGTTACTTCTCCATGTTGCCTGTGATTGTGTCCCCTTATCACATCTCCCCTTTTTCATCTCTCTTTTATGCGTTGTCTTCTCCTGCAAGAATGTAAGTTTCTTGAGGGCAGGGGAAGTTTTTGCTTGTGTTTGTATTTCTAGCATTTAGCACAGTGGTAGGCACATAGTAAGCATTTAACAAATGATCTCTTTCATCGATCTATCCTTCCATTTGTCTATCATTTATCATTCATCTCTCTATCTGTTCATCATCTATTTATTTATCTATAATCTATATCTATCATTTATCTACTCATTATCTATCAACCATCTGTCATTCAGCTGTCTATTATTATCTGTCATCTATTTATTCATCTATCATCTAGCTATCCATTATCTATTGGTCATCCATCTATTCATCTATCTGTTTATCTGTCTGTCTATTTTTGGTGACAGAGTAAAGTGTGTTCTGAGGGTGATGGATGGAGAACAATGTGATGCGGCCATTTTGTCTTCAGTGTTGGGTTGTGGATCTCCTCTTCAAGGGTTGTTGTGAATGGGGGCAGTTGTGATTGTCTGTATCAGTCTGCATTTGGACTTCGTATGGCTCCAGGAGTCCCCGAGAGTGTTTATGAGAAAATAAATGATGATGAGATTTGTGGTCAGAGACAGCCTAGAGCTGCCTGGCTAATTTGTTCTGCTGAGCTTACTCTTAATTTCCAATCCCTACAGGAAGGTTAACTTGACCTTTCCATTCTCCCAAGTTATTGTTGTATATCTCTTCATCCTCTCACTGTTAAGCTTCAAGAAAGGGACCTCTCTATTCACAGCCTCCACTTCCTTAACACCAATTCACATTTTAGTCTCTTGCATGCTGGTTTCCATCCACACAACTCAAACGAAACTGTTGTCTCAAAAAGGATTTCTTGATGACTAAATCCAATGGCTTTTTTTTGTTGTTGTCTGCATCCTCTTTGACCCCTGTGTAGTTTTTTAATAGTGATGACTAAAGCACATGTCTGATCATGTTGCTTCCCTGCTCAAAAAACTTCAAAATGATTCCCTTTTGTCTCTAGAACAAAATACAGACTATCTTGTTTGGAATTTAAAGGCCCTTTCCAATATGACTCCAATCTATTTTTCTATGCTAATCATACATTACCCCTCCCCCCTCCCTGGGCTGGGTAGTTTGTGTTACAACCTGCCTGACTTACTTGCAATATTTAACATTCAGTCTTCTACCTCCTTGTCTTTGTACAGGAGAGCCAATGTTGAGAATGAGCTGAGGTTGGCAAGGAAAGCTAAGGACAATGGACAGTTCTTTCTTAGGTTGAACTAGGGAAAAAGAGATCAAAGAAGGGATAGGAATGCTTTTGGGCCAAATGAAATGATGATTAACAACCAATGAATGGAGAGTCAGGAAAGTTGAGCAATTATTACTCTGTTTCTGTTTCTTTGCCCAGAAGAATGATCTTAAGAGTGGAAAGGATAGAATGTCTGTTTGTCACTGAGGGATTCAAGTCATCATTCCTGGATGAACTCCATTCTTATATAAGGGAATGATTGTGGGTATGATTAGTTAGTCAATGTTAGTGATCTCTGAAAGACTGTGGAGGATAGGAGGGGTGCCAAAGTACTTGATGAGGGTAAATGTTATCTTGATTTTTAAAGAGGAAAAGAATATGGAATCTTTAAACTATAGATTATTGAACTTGACTTTGATTTCGGCAAAATTCTAGAACATAGTATAAAAGTGATGCTTAAGGAGTCTTTGGGCAGAGAAGTAACGATCTTGAGGAGACAGCATGACATCAACAAGAACAAGCCTTGTCAAAGCAATCTCATCTTTTTTTGACAGGGTTACTAAATTAATAGATCAGGAGTATGTTTTATAAGATTTTGGTAACGAATTTGACAAGGTCTCTCATCAAATGACTCTTAACAAGATGGAGAGTCACAAAAATGACAGAATTTGAAAATTTCAGAGTTGGAAGGGACCTTATCACCCAATCTATACTCCCCAAAGAATCCTCACTACAACAATGCTGACATGTAGCTCTTTGGTTTTTCTTTAAATATGTTCAGTGAGGGGGAACCCATGGCAACCCTAGGCAACCCTTTCCACTTTGGGACAGCTCTTATTGTTAAGAACTTTGGCAAAGAGTTAAATTTGATGGGAAAGACTGACTGACTCTACAGAAATACTGATGTAACCCTTACATATATCCCATACTTTTTGCTAGGTATGTTCAATTCAATTTCAATTTAAATTCAACACTTATTAAGCATCTACTTTGTACTAAATCCTGAGGATACAAAGGCAAAAATGAAACACTGTCTCTGCTTTCAAGGAATTTGCATTGTACTTGGATGGGGTAGGGACCAGTATACACAGAAATTAAGTATAGTATCAAAAAAATTGAGGAAAAAGAGAGTACTAGTAAATGGGAGATAATCACAGAGACAGAATTTCAGAGTTGAAAATGATCTCAGAGACCTTCCACTCTAACCATATAACTGCCAAATTGATCTTTCTAGGGCAGGGGAACCTACTATCTATGGATGGCTCATTAGACTTCAATAGCCTAATTAGACTTCTGGCTTCTCTTACATCAAATCTGACTACATCTCTCTCTCCCTCCCCTTTAATTAACTACAGTGGTTCCCTATTGCCTCTAGGATCAAATATAAAATCCTGTCTTTGGCTTTTAAAGTGCTTCATAACCTGGCCCTTCCCTAATTTTCCAGTCTTCTCACACCTTAACCCCCTTATTTCCTGTCCCACCCCCTATATATACTCTGTGTGATCCAGTAACATGTTAGGCTTCTTAGTGTTCTTTGCACATGCACATGAGCACACACACACACACACACACATACACACACACACACACACACACACACATGCTCTATCTTTCAACTCCAGGTGTTTTCACTGGCTCTCCTCCATGCCTGGAACTCTCTCCATCTTCATTTCTGGCTTCCTTCAAGTCTCATTTTCTAAAGGAACCATTTCCCAATTCCCTTGGTTGACCATATTCAATTTATCTTGTACATAGCTTGTTTTGTACAGTTGTTTGCATGTCATATCTCCCATTAGACTAGGAGCTCCTTGAGAACAGGAAATATTTTTTGCCTTTCTTTGTATCCCCAGTGTATGGCATGGTGCCTGACACATAATAGACATTTAATAAATGCTAATTGACTGACTGAGCTGGACTTGAACCTGTTATCAAATGAGCTAACATACACATGCATAGCACTTTGCAAACAGATGTTGTTATTATTATTGTTATCAACAATGACAAATGGTTATCCAGTCTTTGCTTGAAGACCTCTAGGGCAAGGGAGCTCACTACCTTCCAGGACAGGACATTAGACTTCTCTTACATCAGGATTGAATTTTCCTTTTTACACCTTCTGCACATTCCTCCTAGTTCTGGATTCACGCTGAACAAGTCTAATCTACTTTTCATCTGGATAGCCTTTCACATACTTGAAGGAAGTTTTCATGTTTCCTAAATCTTTGCTTCTCCAATCTGATCATCCCCAGTTCTCTCAACAAATATTCACATATATGGCTCCAATTTTTAATAAAATTTTAAAAACTTTATCTCCAAATTTTGTTTTCTAGAGGTGAAATTGTTGGAAGAGAAAAAATTTCAGGAGTTGTTAGCCTACCTTTTTTGGAGAAGCCTTAATGATACAAAGAGGAAGACTACTGTTGTGGTCTCCTTCTACAATCCAGTTCTCAGAGAGAAGGGCAGAGAATGAAAGAAAAAGAGGTTCATTGAAAGAAGATTCAAAGAATGCTAGACAGGGAAGCACCGAGACAAGCTATGAGGGCTTTTTCCTATGAAGATACACCTGCCTACCAGAAAACAGTTGATTAATAGCTACTCAGAGCACTTGGCAGGTACTAATTGGTTCTCCCCTATAGTGCATGGAAAGACACTGTTGTCCCTTCCCAGGTGAAGGAAGAGGGGCAAAGATGGGTCTTAGAGGGGGAATACTGTCAATACAGTAGGAAGAATAGGGCTGGAAACAGTGGGAGAAGAGAGCACAGGTGGCATTTTGTTCCATGCATGAGAGATTCCGTTGGGATGTTTCCCAAATGGGAAAGAGCAAAATAGAGTGGCAGTGGATTGTACTGGCACTTCTGCCAGGGTATTTAAGGGAGCCAAATGATGGTCATGGGGCTGTTGTATTCTCAGATTAAACAAGCCAACACTTGGCAATGAGACAACATTTGCTGACAGAGCATGAAACTGGGGTGTGACTAGTTGAGGCTGGAAGATATAATGTAGTGGCAGCATCCTGGGTGTACAGCCTTCCTCCTATTGCATATTCATTGTGATGATGAGTTGTAGGGGTGTTCACAGATGTCTGGGCTGGCTTGGTTCATACTTTTGATTCAGTCTTCACACAGCTGGATTGCAGAATTGGGACAATAGGTGGTAATTGATGAGGACTGTGTTCATATCCAGGTCAGTACTGGCTATCTGGATGGTATCAGCTGAGTCTACTCCCTCTTTCCAACATCGAAAGAGATAAGCCCAGTAGTAAGCATTGGGAGTACAAAGCACCTACTTCTAGTAGGGTATAAAATGTTAATAGTTTATAAACTATATGGCAAATGCTCAGTTGTACTCTATGGCTATCCTAACTTGGATTTTTGGTGCTCTGGTGCTTGAGGGAGGGCTACCATCTAGCTAGGTTACTTCTGTTATTTACCAACATCTTATCGAGTGGTAGTTCAAGGAACAGAACTACTTAGTTCAAGGTGACCATAGTACCCTTTCTCTCCCAGGGAATCTGAGTTCAGAGGAAGAAATGAGTTTATATTTTAAAAAATTTAAGATGGGTTTTTATTGATGTCATTTGATTTTTACATCATCATAGTTATTTCCAATTGAGGCAGCTAGGTAGTAAGTGGAGAGAGCTCCAGTTCTTGAGTCAGGAGGACTTAAGTTCAAATCTGATCTCAGATACTTACTAACTGTGACCTTGGGCAAGTCACTTAACCCTGTTTGCTTCAGTTTCCTCTTCTGTAAAATGAGTTGGAGAAGGAAATGGGAAGCCACTCTAGTATCTTTGCCAGGAAAACTACAAATGGGATCACAAAATGTTGGATATGACTGAAAAAAATGACTAGTAAAAATGACACAGTTCCAGTATTCCCCTCTCCCAAAGAGCCATCCCATGTGAAAAAATAACATTTTTGAAAAAAGAAAAGAAAAAAAGAGGAATAGATCACTACAACTGATCAAAATTTTGAAAAAGTTGAAAAATATGTGAAATATGTAACACTTTGCATTATTTCTCCACAGAGGGATGGGTTGGGGGTATCCTCTCATATTTGGAAGAGATGAGTTTAAACATGATTATAACCAATGCAAGAGGAATGGATTTTGCTTCAGTGCATCAGCATTGGTGGTGGGTGAACACTTCTTTAGGGGTGCACTTCCTTTCCAAAGGGAAGGCATGTGCTTCATCTCTACGGCAACTACCATCCAATACCTTTCTTACTTAATGGTCCTCTGTTGATCCATGTTGCCATATACCACAACTATGACTAGGGTTTCTTCACTGTGGTGCACCTCATCCATGGCCAGCTTTGTCTATCTTTTAAGAGTGACCCTCTGTGGTATGGGCCATCCTCTATCCCAATGGGATTTCCTTCTGTAGTCTGACAATTCCCTGAGCTGCCATCACATTGGCACCATCATTCCACTATGCTCCGTCTCCACTGCCAAATGAATTTATCACAGGATCAGGAATTCTTAGTTAAGGCTCTGAATGTAGAACTAGCCTAAACCTAAGCCAGAGTGGTGAGAATGAAGCTGACTGTTAAGGGGATTCCTGGTCTCTGAACACCAGCAACTTTATTTCCTAAGACTTAATAAAGAAGATTATGTGTCTTTTCTCATTTTCTCAAAGTATCACAAGAAAATAAAGTTTTAGTGGAAGTACACAGGCGTCACTTTGGACCAAACTCAAATAGTTGTACTGTTATTTGGTTATTTATGAATCCCTATATCAGCCTCTGCAGTCTCCTGCCATTTAGGCTATGAGAAGTCCCCCATCATTCACCTCCCCCTCAGAAAGAACAACCCTTTCATTGGAACTTCTGGCAATCCGTCATTTGTTCCCAAGTCTTTCTTGGATGATCTAGCCAACGTTGTGAGGCTTTTGGCTGCCTGGGGCACATCTAGGGGTTTAACCCTGCCACATCACTCTTCTTAGGAGAGATGATCGTCCTTGACTCCATCCATTTTGAGGAAGATAAAGAATCAGAGAGCCTTCAGGGATGTGACAAAGCACTCCAGATAAGTGTTTTCCCCCCTTCTGTATTATTTATTAAAGCCCATGAAGCATAACTAAAAGGAAGAAAAAAGGACCAAGGAAGTAGAGAATACAATGGCCTTCAGATTTTAATGGGTGATATGGCTGCAAGCGATTCCTAAATTATTAAATGTATCGATTTGATTCTCGAAGTCATCCTCTGAGGTGTATTTGTCAGTGTCATCATTGTCTTCAGAGGCACAAAAAAGCCATTAATAGAGAAACCTCCCCTTGCTTTTTTAAGAGTTGCAATTCATGGCCCCCATCTAATTAAACATGAACTTTACATAATGGGAGCGGTGCTCCTTCATTTTTATGGTGGTCTCTGCTTCCATTCCTGTTGTCTCCCAGGCTCTGAGATGAGAAGCGAGATTGGGTCAGCGGTCGGGCAGACAGATACTTTAGACAGCCTTGATCCCATTTCAATTATGGGACCTTTTGGTTACAGATGACTTCTGTTGTCATTTGTTCACACACCAGAGTCCTGTCATTTAGCTGTTTACCTAACAGAAAGCTACAAGTGTTAGAATAATAGATTGTGTTACCACAAGTGCTGAGATAACACGTTAACGCACTTAAGGAAATGGCAGATTTTATTTTTAGGGCTGGATGGAGGTGGAAGGCCTCTCACTCCCTCCTTATTTTTTTCCCTCTCTTCCTCTAAACACACACTGCCTCAAGCACCATGGTAAAAAATGCCTGAAATGTCTAAATTCTTTTTTTCTTAATTATCCTCTTGAGGAAAGCCAGCCCAGCACTGGGGTGCAAAAAAAATTTAAGCCATAAATAAAAAGCTGAAAGGAAATAAAAGAAATGACACTAGAATAAACTTGGCTATTAACTGAAGGCTCTACATCACATGCTCCTCCGGGACTGAAAAATCTCAGGGAAGGTGGTTAAGTATTTATTTTTCACAGAATGCTGTTGCAATCTATAGCAATTAAAAATGGAGAGGGGAGAGGTTTTCCCCATAGTTTTCAGCAGCCTCTGGCCCAACCCTTGCTTTTGGGCATTGAAGCATGAAAACAACATTGGGGAGCCAATTTACCATTAATTGGAAGGAGTACTGCCCTGGTCCAGGTAATCCTGAAATCTTCTGAACTCCTCTCTAGCTTGGATCTAGGATGGAGCAGAGGGGCAGCGAAAGGTCAGCAAATAAAATTCATAGATGGTGACTGAACACTTTCCAAGTGAAATAGAAGAATTTTCTCAGCTTCCCTATAAAATTGTTTCTTCTAGCTTATCATGTCTAGTGAAAGAAACTCTATCCACACCTGCAACTATCTCTGGCATCCAGCTTGGGTCTCAATTCCCCTGTCACTGGGAGGTCACATATCACATTTAGTGTGAGAGTGAGTTCTCTTCTGTTCTAGGTACACAGAGAGGAGAAATCCGCTCTTCTCATCCTGGATTCTCTGAGGTGGTCAAATCACTTAATTTTTCAAGGTCTTACTTGCTTTATCTGTAAAATGGTGGGGAGTGGGGTTGGTCATTCAGCATTAAATATCTAACTAGGGGAATTGCTTCATTATGGCCATAGTCATGCCTCCTAGCCTTGTGGTAGCCATGGAAGCCTTCTTCAGAGGCTGAAAATGAGGATATTGGAGTGTGGGGTCCATACATGGTCATTGTGTCCAGTCATGCTTTGACATGGGACTTTACACTGAGGGACCTTAAATAAGTGTTACTATGGTGGTATTGAACTTGATGTCAGGAAGATGTGGGTTTGAATCCTGCCTGAAGCACTTATTACCCATGTGACCTTGGGCAAGACATTTTTCTTTGAGTCTCACTCAGTTTCTTTATCTGAAAAATGAGGAAGTAGTCCCTTCTCGCTGTAAATCTATGATGCTATGATCCTATGAACATGAACCGTCTTTCTATATGATATAGGTGGAGGGCGATGAAAGAGAATGGGTAAATATTCCCTTTCTTCAATATGTCTTTGCTTGGAACCAGAAATGGGCTCATTGTGAAGTATTCCATGAAATATGTAACTTCCAATACAATTAAAGAATTTTATGCTAGAAGAATACTCTCTTGACAAGTTGATTTGGTCCTCAAAGGTCCTGCCCTGATTCCTCACCATGGTTTGCAAGTGATCCTAGGTTCTTGAAACTAGATAGAGTCTATTACTACGGTTGAAAAGCTTCAGGTATGTTCCTGGAGACAGACTATGTATGGAGTGACTCTTCATGAGTAGACTGACCACTGGGGAATGAAATCTTTGGCCATGGTAACTCATGAAACATACAAAGAAACAAAAAATATAAAATTGTTTTCAGCATGGTCTCTACCTACTGTTATAAGGATGGTGGCAGGAAAATAGGAAGAATCACCTGGCTTTCCCACTATCTGTAAAGATTAACTTAACTATTGGTACTTTGAATGCGACACTTTTGTCCCACTGTTTGACGAGTTGACGTATTATTGAAAGAATCCTGTTGATAATGACATTCTTACTATAGACAGAACCAGAAAACATAAGAAAGTTGTCACTGAATGGAAGGGTGCCTTACGGGTTTTTCTCAAAGAGAAAAATAAAGGAGTTGGATGAATTGTATAATCCAAAGGCCCTGAGTCAGCCCTGGTCCAGGTTACACTTCTCTAGTCTATTCATTCCAGATCTTTCCCTTGGAGTCTTGTGTCACTCCCCAATCTAGGCCACCTGCCTCCCAGCTTCTTTCTTCACCCCAGGGCCTCTTCTAGTGCTGCAGAGAATATTCTGAGACCAGCCCTGCTCGTCCAGCTTCCTGTCTGGACTCATTAAGGTCATCCTTTTGTTTGCTCCTGCCTGCTTTGAGGTTGGCTGGGCCTCAAAGTCTACTACATCCCCATTGCTATGATGTTGGGTCTCAAGGGAGTGCTTTGAACAGTCTAATCACTTCATTCCTTCCCTGCAGCCACTGATTCTCATTTCTCAGTGGTAAGCCAACTCCTACCCTCTGGTACTTACCCCATCCCATTGGGGTGTGTGAGGAAGTAGACACAGAATGAAGAGAAAAAACCATGACTAGGACAACTGAAACAAAAGATCACACAAAGGAAGATCATGTAGGAGACCACATGATTTTGAGGGAATTGAGGGATCAATTCTCAAGATATCTGAAAAAAGGGAAAATATCTAAAAACTGGAAAAAATTATGAATGTTCATACTACTTGAAAAAGAGGAGAAATCAATAACTATTGATCCATATGCCTACTTTCTCGGCTCTACAAATTCTTTGTGAGGAGAATCTACAGATGTACCAAGGGCATACTTGATGAAGACATGAGGAAGCAAGACAGATTTTGCAGGTGATATTCTACAGAAGATCACATCTTTACAGTCACAAGACTGACTAAAAAGTAAAAAAAGATACAAGCTCCCCCTGTATTTATTGTTTGTTTTTTTTATTTTTTTATTATTATTTTTAATGGTTTACAATCGCTGCCGTAAAATTAAGATTTTTATCCCCCCCACAACTACCCCCCACTACCCCCTGCCCCGCCCACGACCGCATAGAATTCTGTATAGGTTCTACATATACTTTCCTATTGAGTACATTTTCACTATAGTCATGTTATGTAGTCAAACTAAAATAAATGGAAGAAATCATATAACAAATCAAAACATGATACACAAAAACATGCATACACACAAACATGACCTGCTGCATTCTGCAAATGACTTCCATATTTCTTTCTCTGAGTGTGGAAGGCATTTTGCCTTAGAAATCCACCACTGGGATTTTTTTTTAAATAAGTTCTTGCATTATCATGAAATTCCAAGTCTACTAGAAAAAACTCTTGCACACTGTGGTTGTTGCTGTGCACAAAGTTCTCCTGGTTCTGCTCCTTTCACTCAGCATCAGGTCATATAAGTCCTTCCAGACCTCCCTGAAGTCTTCTTGTTCATCATTTCTTATGGCACAATAGTACTCCATTACATTCATATACCATAATTTATTCAGCCATTCCCTAGTTGATGGGCATCCCCTTGACTTCCAGTTTTTGGCAACTACAAAGAGTGCTGCTATAAATATTTTTGTATATTGTTTGTTGATTATCAAAAAAGCGTTAACTTCTGGGAGGCCAAAATACTTCCCTCCTCCAACCAGGTATCTTCTAAGAATAAGTTAAGATCATACAAGATCCCACCAAAGACACACAAAAAAAGAGAACTTAGTTCAATCATCCTCTGATTACTAATATCAAGTAAGGATGAAAGATGGAGAAGGATGCTTGAGGAAAATATTTGCCATGTTATGGAGCACATTCTACTCAGTCTAAATTAAAGAGGGAGTCTTTGTAAGGGGTGTTTTCCTACAATTAGTTTTGTTTGTGGTTTATACCTGCTGGGAGTGCTGATTGTCTCAATCGAAACCACCAAAGTGAGCTCAATTTGGGAAGAGTAGCCAACAGTGGGTGTTATAATGGTTTTGGTGGTTGGATCCCCAGAAAGTGGTTGCACCTGTGAGGCTGTACTTTTAATACTATATAGCTCACAAGTTCTTAAAATAATCAGCCAGTAAATACAATTAGCTCAGTAACAAGGGCATTTACTAAGTTTATATAGTAAAAATGGGCACTCTAGGTGATGTAGTAGGTAGAGTGCCAGGCCTGGAGTCAGGAAGACTCATCTTCCTGAGTTTAAATCTGACCTTAGAAACTTAGTAGCTGTGTGACTCTGGGCAAGTCACTTAACTCTATTTGCCTTAGTTTCTTCATCTGTAAAGTGAGTTGGAGAAGGAAATGGCAAATCACGCTAGTGTCTTTGTCAAGAAGACCCCCAATTGGGGTCACAAAGAGTTGGATATGACTGAAAATGACAGCAGCGATGAAACAAACATTCTTCCTTACACCCCAGCAATTCGAGATCCACTATTTCACAAAGTGAATGTGGGAAGGGTGGAAACAAATTTAGAGTATAATGCTAATGAGGGAAATGAAGAATGCATATGGCCAAGACAATTCAAGACTTCTGGCACTTCAGGGTCTGTAAGTCTTTTCTCTCCTCAAGCAGTCCTTTCTGCACCCTAGCTCTTGATTGCCAGGACTAGTTTTCTCTTGAGTCCATCGCTAGCTTTCTCTACTGCTGGCGGTCACACATATTCATTCTCTCTCTCTCTCTGTCTCTCACCTTCTTCTTCCTTCGTATGACCATATGGCTGTATCTATGTTTGTCTGTAATGTGTGTCTGTTTTCTTGATAGATGTGATATCTCCTGATTCAGTAATTTTTCTTCAAAAGAGAAATTCCCTCCTCCCCTTTGAGAGGTCTCCTCCCCAGGCAGCTCCTGCTTTGTATTTCTTTGAATCCCCAGAGCTTAACCAGGGTGTGTCTGCTAAGGTGTGTCTAATTTTTGCTCATCCAGTGAGGTTTCCTCCTTTAATTCAGAAAGACATTTGCATCTCATAAAGGTATGGTTAACTGTAGCCAGATTTTTGTAGTTAGTTCTAATATCTCATTAACACTTTGTGATTATATTATGGGCTCCCTGGTCTGGGAGTTAGGCCATAGATCAATTTTTCCATAGACGGCCTTCCAACTCTTTGTTTCTTTCCCCTCTCTCTTGACTCCTAGGGACATAAAGTAGGTATGGGACCTTCTTAAGACCTTGATCCAACTTGCAGCATTGGACTTTTTGCCTTGAATATGATACAGGATTTACAGGAAAGGTATTTCTGGTTTTATTACTTTGGCTTTCTGCTCAAGGGTTCAGGGTCAGCTGGTGTCTGCAGTGAGGATAGATATTTCATGGGAAACTGTAAATCCCCTCAAATGCCTTCCCACTGCATAGATTGCTTCCAGTTGTGCTTTTAGGGAATGGGTGGCTTCCTGGCAGAACCAGTCCAGGTCCAAGAGGTAGATGTTGGGGAAGAGCTTTGTGTCCTCTGTATGATACTGCAAGTGATATGTACTAGGGATCTTATTACCTCTTGGGAATACAGATGTGTCTGTAGCATGTATATACTTTACAGATTGAGTGTGAGGACCAAAGGGCATCATGAATGAAAAGTACTTTGTACACAAACATCTATGATGATTTTGTTTTCTTTGTATTTCAAATGTTGTTGTAACAATGGTCATCCAATAAATGTTGGGTGATGGGGTTGTGGATGATAATTGTGATACTTGTTCATGTCTTCAGAGGCAGTTTATAGTGCTTTGGGGTCCTTTGGTGAAGTTCTTTATCTGAATTCTTAATTAACACGTATAAAATTGTGATGGGAAACAAATGATGAATAAGTGATCCCTCTCTGAAATCAGAGTATGGAGCTTGATACACAGGTAGAGAATGCCACCTTTGATTTTTGACCTTTCTCAAGAACTTGAGTAGAATAAAAACTGTTCCTAGCTCTTTATCATTAAAACACATCCTCAGAAAAGCCTGGTAACAGTGGTACGCTCTAAATTAAGCAATAAGATATGCACTTTCCGTTTCCCTAATTACCCACCAATGAAAGTAGGTTGAAGCTAAAATAAACACACTGCCTTGAAATCTGAATTAAGATGTGCTAGTGCTTCTGGGGAAAGCCCTATTAAACAATTGGGTTGGGGAATATTTTGCTTTGTCAAAAAACCCAAAGGCATCCTTCCCCTTGGAATTGAATCTTCATTTAGTTTTTTCTTTAATTACTTCTTCCATGTGTTTTACAAAGTGCCTTTATCAAGCTATTATGACATTTTGTTCATTATGTATTGCACCTTGTCATAGTCCAATGAAGGGAATGTTGCCCTTTTCTACTTCTTTTTGAGAACTAAAAATGCAAATAATGGAGCCTGTCCCCTAGGGAAGAGCTATAGCAACTGGGCAGCTCTTGCTTTAAAAACCCTGGAGAAGGTGTTTTAGTTGTGGCTTAGTCAGAGCACAGTGGGATTGATAGAGAGAGAGGATAAGGCAGGGGTGGGAGTGTGGGGAAGGAGAGAGAGTTACCATGTGATGGGGATTGCTCAGTTTCATCTAGGATTGACTAGGTTAACTCCCAGAGTGTGGATGGCTGAGCTCAGGGGAGCGGGGTCAGGGCTAGAGAAATGAATGGTCTCTATTGGGAAGCAATGTCCTGTCCTAGAAGCATGAGTTGTGCAGAAGGAAGCCTTCTGGACAGCTGTGCTGGTAATTCCTGCTACAGGGGAAGTTGAGACCACTGGATTGCTTAAGCTTGGGAGTTAAACAGTAAGCTAAATCCAGTTGGATGTTTAAGTGTTTAAGTCAAGGCAAATCAACAAACATTTGTAATCTTAATCAAATGAGGAATAGAGGCAATTACAAAAGATAAAGTAGGTAATTTTGATGACTTAAAATGGAAAGGTTTCTGCATAATGTGTGTATCTAGGATAAGAAGGGAAAGAGTTGAAGTGGAAAAAATTTTTGTATTATATTTCTCAGATAAGGATTTTGTATATAAGATATATAGATGATTAATAGAACTATATCACAAAAGTGATTCCTCAATAGATGAGGTCAGATTATGATGAATATTTGTCAAAAGAAGAATTATTATTATCATCCAAATGAGGGAATACTCCAAATCACTAATAATAAGAAATATACAAATTAAAACAACCGTAAGGTTTCACTTCATACCCTGAAAACTGGCAAGGATGGAAAAAGCTGAGAATAGTCAATTTGGAAGGACTATGGGAAGATAGACACACTAATGTATTGTTGTATGGAAATGTGAATTAGTACAATTAATTAGGAATGCAATTCAGAATTATGCAAATAAAATGCTAACATGTCATACCCTTTGAATCAGAGATTCATATACCCCCCAAAGAGGTCATGGATTAAAAAAAAAAATTTATATCAGCACTTTTTTTGTAGATGTAAAGTAGATGCTCATCAATTTTAGATTGGCTAAGCAAATTATGGCACATGGATTTAATGGACTATTTTTTTACTGTAAGAAAAAAATGAATATGATGAAAATAGAGAAATATGTATAAGGAAATAACAACAATAATAACATCCCCATTAAGTCCAGCACCAACATGATGAGGCAGTGGGAATGGAGGACTGCCTAAGGAAGTAGATTAAGCTATTGAGCAAGTCAATGCTTCTTTGACAATATCAGTGAGGCCTGTCAGTGGTTTCTGTACTTCCACTTTGGACCCTATAGAGAGGATCCCCTATCCCCCAAAAAAGGTAAAAAAAAAAAAAAAAAAAGAAAAGGAAGCTTTTTTGATGAGTGTAGCCTTTTAATGGCAGCCTCAGATCTTCTTAGGCAGTCAGCTCTTGCAGGAGCTTATGGTGGGGGGAAAAGGGAGGGGCAGTCCATCTGGGTCTTAAGGGCTCTGTTCACCCAGAGCAAGATTGGCTCCTTCAGGGTTGTATCTCCTCTCCAGTCATCCATGTACAATTCATTGCTTTGGGTCTGTGCTGAGAGGCCAGTAAGGGGGCATTGGCTCAAGGCACTAATACAAGGATTTAAAACCAGATGTCACTGGAATTCCAAAATCCCTTTTGGCCAATTGGGTTTTACAGGGGGCTATTGATCCCAAATCATATGTTTTTCAAATTAAGGTTGGATCCTGGGTCTTTGTTTAAGAATGACATCCTTGAGTGAGAGTAGCCCAAAGAAAAGGATATTCTAAAGAGAGGAAGAGGTTGCTGAAATGAATGAATTTCTTAATACTTGCTCAAGTCTGGACTCAGGCAGAGTACAGTGTGAAAAAGGCAGTAAGAGAGCTTTGTTTGTGGAAATGCTTCACAAGACACTGTAAAACATCACCTTTTAAAGCTGAAATGTTAAACAACTTGTCCCTTACTCATACGGCAATACAGGCTATCTCTTTTCAAACAAATTAAAAGTAAAAACCCCTTCATATATTGCCTTGGGGCAAAGTGATAATGGGGCACTAGTGTCAAATTGAAATAGAAATAGGGACCACTAAACCATACATAAGGATTGCTGTGGGAATATGTTGACTTAGAAAAACCCATATTAACATTACCTATGTTTTATTGTATTTTTATTAAATATTTCCAAAAGACCTTTTAATGGTTTTGGCCTCTTGGGAGTGTGGGGGAATTCAGCCTGTAGGCAGTGTTTTTGATTCCTGGTGTCATGGATGGGGGGGTTGGATTTAGTATTGGGAAGATTGGAGTTCATAGCCTGCTTTTGGACATTTTCTAGCTGTGTGACTGTAGACAAGTCACTTAACCTTTCTGTGCCTCAGTTTCCTTATATGTAAAATGAGGGGGTTGGATGTGGTGTCCTTGAAGGCCCCTTGTAGCTTTACATCATAAGCCAATGAATCAAACCATTCAGTTTGCATTCAGTCTCTAGCATTGGGAATTATAAGGTGAAACTTATTGCCACTTAACATCATTATAAGGGACTTTTACTATACTATACAAAGATGGAGGATGAAAAAGACCTCCAGAGGCACTGATTCCACTCCTCTATTTTGGATAAAATATCCCTTGAAACAGTTTTTTTTTTTTTAATACTTCAAGGGTCTGTTCTTTTTGGGTACAGGTTGGAACCCATCTATAACTTGTTTATGGATCTTTTGAAAATTGTGGTGGCTGACCTGTATCTTGTATCTGACCTGATGATGAGTATCTCCAAGCTTACCCTAGTCAGATGACAGATTTATAGCCTAGTGCTGAGCTGATGCCCAAAGTCCTTCCAGTTTGGTATTACCCTCCAGAGTTTGGGTCCCATTGGCATAACCTCAGAGAACACAGGTTTGACTTCATACTACTGTGAGGTCTCAAAGGAGGATTTCAGTGACTGCTCCCTGAGCCACTGGTATCTATTATTCAAAATCTCACAAGAAAGATTGCTCATGTACAGTTTGACAGTTTTTGTAGACTATGGTGTAACCTAAATCTCTCTTGCTTCAGTGGAAGCCTAATGACCTCCGGGTACTTGTTGGAGATAGGGAATGGCTATACGTCAGATTCTGTGTAAAACTTCTTCTGGTTCTTGAAAGTGACTAGCTGAGTCCTACCTTCACTTTTGATTATGCACAGTTCAAAAAGCAAATGGCATTCAGGTCATTGAAACCACTTAGGTTTAATTGGTGCTCATGGGATAACAGGATTTAGACCTGGAGGATATAATTGAGTTAACCTAGTCCAGCCCCCTCATCACACTCATTCAACCCAGATGTGCCCATTGGAAATTAGGTTGGTTATTATTATACTCTGTGGGTGCGTTTAGATGACAGAAACATGGGAGAAGACTTAGGAATCATGTAGATCAAACTTTTTCCTTGGAAATAGGTGGTACATTGGATAGAATATGGGACTTGGAGTCAGTAAGACGTAAGTTTGAATCCTGTCTCAGACTCTTATTAGCTATGTGACTGGGTGGGGTCAGTCATCTCAGTTTCTCTATCTGTAAAATGGGGACAGTAATAGCTCCTACTTCCCAGAGTTAGTGTGAGGATTGAATGAGATAAAATATGTAAATCACTTTGTGGACTTTAAGAACATTATGAATATAGAGATGATGATGTTGAAAACCAGGAATGCAGAGGTGATTGTGTTAACCCATACCACTCAACCAACATGTTTTTATTGGTGGTTGATCTGAGCTAAATTCTTTCTCTTAGCGTAATAGTCACAGTAATAGCAAAACCTCAGTGACAATTATTTGGGCAGCCTGTTTCACCCCTTCTCACCTACATCACCAAAATGTCAGCTTTCTGGGTCTCTAAACCATATTTTCTTCCTGTGAACATGATTCTTTCACTCACCCAGAGGCAGGCAATAGAGTTGAGTGGGAAGTGCATCAGACTGGCAGCCTATGGACTAGGATCTTTTACTACTGTTGCTAATGAACTCTGCAAATTTTGGAAAGCTGAAAACTTCTATGGGACTCAGTTTCCTGATTCATGAAGTGAGGAAGATGAGTTAGAGGATCTCTAGGTTCCCTTTTAGCTTAAAAACTATGACTGATTCCATGATCTGTGCTCCTCTGAATTCCATAGTCGATCTATAGTTATGTAGGAAATTCTTATTTCCTCTGAAGGCTTTCTTCCTCCTCAGGTCCAGTTTCCTATGGAATTGATTAGAGAGGTTCCCACCCAGAGACCTGCTTGGCTCCAGATCATGGAGTTTAGAACTAGATGAGACTTTAGACACTATGCACTTTTGTATGTATCTTCCATGAATTTTTCCTCATATGTACTCATCTTAGATTTTTAGATTTTTAATTCTTACAAGAAAAAAATAACCTTAAGCACAATCCTTTTAATGCTGAATGATCAAGTGACACCTTTTACAAGAAGCCTTTCTAGTCTCCCGGTTTCTAGTTCCTCTGACTCCCAAATTATTGTGTGTATCTTTGTATGGATTTTATGTATATTTAAATGTTTGCATGTTGATTTCTTATAGAATGTAAGTTCTCCGAGGGCAGTGATCATTTCATTTTTGTCTTTGTATTGTCAGCATTTGGCGGAGTGACTGGCAAATAGTAGGCCCTTACTAAACATTTATGTATTGACTATTTCAAAGACTTGTGATGTTGTTATGGGAGCTCTTTCCATCCTTTCAGATTCATAATCCTGCCCATGTCTTAGTAGATGATCTTGATGAATATCTATGTCTTTAGCGCTCATTAGGGCTCTGTATCAGAATAGAATATTCAAAAACATATAGTGTGTAAAGGGGTAGAGTAAATCATGTGAATAACTTCTTTCTTCCTCCAAGGTAAAAACGTGCAAAGCTATGTAGGACAGGTAATGGAAGAAACAAGAACAGGAAAGGCAAGAATTGAAATTGTAAAGAAGCCAGAAGTCTGTGCAGCTAGGAGACAGTGAAAACAAGCTGTACATGATCAGGATGCCTGTTTGGGGACTCTTTTGCCAGGGAGCTGGTGCATGATGGTTGTGACTAACCTTGGTGTTTGTTCTTTGCTCTCGAAGAGGACCATGACATCAGGAAGATGATGCCATGACTTGGAAGTGAATTGGATTTAAGTGAGAGAGGGCTGTGCAAAGTTACCAGCTTCACTTTCTCCTTCAGAACCATCTGAGTCCCGTGGTAAGATATAGATCAGGATGACTGGAGATGGCCCCATGACTAACCTTGAGTAGGAAATTTAATTTCCAATTCTAGCTTTATCTGATAATCTGAATTAATATATTATATTTGAATTCTGATATTAGTTATTAATATCAGAATTCAGATATAATAAATGTTTGGTAACTTGTAGAATCTGAAAAGAATAAATCCTAGGAACAGTAGTGTTAGATTTCCCACTTTTTTTTAAAAATCATTTTAGGAAATAAAGGGATGACCAAGTCCTGAGACAGAAAGGGACCCTAGCACATTTTACGTTAAACATCACTGCCAGATTTTTCAAGATTTTACAAGAGACAATGTGGGAATTTGGCAAGAGCAAGGCCAGGTAGCACATCTTGCTCCCTGCCCCACCTCCTCCTGCCTGGAGGCTGACAGGAGCACAAAGGTGCCTTTGAAGTCAACAGAAAATCCATGCTTCCATCAGCCTTCGGAAACAGATCTTATATTCAAGGAAAGGTGCTATTTTTAAGTCAGGAGAGGAGGCATTGCTGTGGAGTAAAAGAAACCTTTTAAGGTTCCATTGCTGCCTCTTAGAAGGAAATACTTTCATGTTGAATCTAGTGATACAAATTCAGTGCCTAGGTTTAGAACTCTTTTTTTTTTTTTCCCCCCTGATAGAAAAGCCTTTTCAGTGTCTCCATTTTCTCCCATTCTTCATATACCACCAGCCTCTCAGGGAAAGTGACATGGAGGGTCAATAGCAGTCACTGGCCAGCTACTATGACAATCAACTGTCAGGTTGTCAATGCTCAATCAGGCCCATTTTCCCTCCCACTTGACCGCCTGATGCTAGGGAATGTGCTGATAGAGCATAGCTTTGTCATTTGGAAAAAAAAATGATGTTTCTTTCTGAGAGGCAGCATGATATAGGCCCCATCCCACAGGGGTGAGGAGCCTGCGGCCTTGAGGCCACATGTGACCCTCTAGATCCTCAAGTGTGGCTCTTCGACTGAATACAAACTCCACAGAACAAATCCCCTTACTTAAAGGATTTGTTCTGTAAAACTGGGACTCAGTCAAAATGCCACATCCAAGGACCTAGAAGGCCACCTGAGGCCTTGAGGCTGCAAGTTCTCCATCCCTATACCATAGGGCCTACAGAACCAGGCTTTAAGTCAGTAGAACATGAACTCAAGACCTAGATTTGGCTGACTCTGTTATCATGGACAAACTGCTTTAGCTCTCGGTTCCCCAGGTAAATTCTCTAAGACCTGAAGTTGCAGAGAAGGTGCTGATTTGCATCAATAGAAGCATTTCCCTCATTTCGGAGTTCCCTGTATTTATGAAATCCAATCCATGTCTCTGAGGATCTCAAAGCACTTCAAAGGAAACGGCTTATCACACACAGTCTCAGTACTGGCCTGGCAACGGGGATGTGTTAGTAACTGATTCTTGGGGGAAAAATACAAATGGCACATCTTAAAATTTAATGTGGAACATTAGCATTTTCTCATCACTTTCTAAAGTCTAGGCAATCAACAAACAATAAATCAAGCCTTGATTCACAGGGTTTGCTGATTTCTGAGGTGTAAATGCTCACACTAAAAATTTAACAACCAGCTGCTCATTGCCAGTAAGTAGGAGCTGGCTGTAGCACATTCCTGACTGACTCTAAGAATGGTTCTTTGTTATAGTCAAAGAAATCTACATACCATTAGGACTGCAGGACATCATGACAGTCATGGCAGCCAGAATGCACTTACCTCTTCCTGCCCTGCTTACCCACTGGACTGGGTAAAGCCCAAGAGCAAGTGTAGCGATATTGGAATGAAGTGTCTGGATTGCAGAGTGGGCCATGCAGTGACAGTTGGGGGCATGTTATTATACTTCTAGGTGAAAAGCAGAGGAATTTCCAATCCAAGCCAAGTCGTAGGATAGTTCTGAGAGGCAGGGTTAGACTAAAACATGACTCTACAAACTTTTTTGGTCACATGGCTCATCAGCCAAATTTTTTAAAGCATACCTGTCAATTTACTTAACAGTAATAATAACATTAATAGCTAACATTTATATAATGCCTTAAGGTTTGCAAAATACTTTACAAATATTTTCTTATTTTATCCTTACAGCAACCCTGAGAGGTAGGAGCTATTATTATTCCCATTTTACAGAGGAGAAAACCAAGGCAGAAAGAAGTTTAGTGACTTACCCAGCTAGTAAGTATCTGAAGCTGGATTTGAATTCACCTTCCTCATTTCGGGTCCAGAGTTCTATTCACTGAATAACCTGTCTGCCTTCTTGTTCATAAGTTATGTACACATAGTATTATGGTAATCATGATACACATCACAAAATACAAAAAAGTAGAAATTACAAAAGGAGATGAAGACATAATAGAGCCAATTAAGAAGTTGTTGGAATTTATTGAGTAAGGGAGTGGCATGGTTTGATCTGTAGGTTTGATTAGTCGCTTAGCAGCTGTCTGGAGGATGGATCGGAGAGAAGAGAGACTTCTGGCAGAGAGGTCAATAAGAAGGCTATTGCTCTGGTCCAGGTGAGAGGAGAAGAGGGTCTGAACTATGATGGTGGTGAGCTAGGTGAATGGAGAGAGGGGGACAGATCCAAAAGACAAGAAATGACAAGGTTGGATAATCAAAGTTGGGAACCTGGGGGACTCTATCCATGGTGCTATCACAGAGAGTAATAGGCATGTTTGGAAGAAAGATTACTTTTGGGGAAAGATTTAGAGGAAAGATTAAAAGGAAATCTGTGATGCAGTAAAAAACTTATCCATACCTGCTCATCCTATATGCCTCAATACTCTGTTCCTGGCAAAATAAGGAGGGGTACAAGATTATAGAGTTAGAGCTACAAGGGACTTTAGAAATCATTTAGTACAGGTACATCCTTTTATAAATGAGGAAACTGAGATTCAGAGAAGTGAAGAGATTTATCCAGGGTCACACAGATAAGAACTGATTGTGTGTGAGTGTGTTTGTTTCCAATGTTACCTGAGAAACCACAGTTATATTATGACTGCCCTGAGGCTTATGCAGTGGGGGTGTGTCCCTAGGGTGGAGGGTAAGGGCAGGTTCAGTTGTGCTGGAGTTAAACTTCATGATTAGTTATAGTGGGGAATGTTGTATGTGATGCATTTTCTCATTCTCTGATCACATGCATCTTTGGGGTAAGATCATGACATCAACCTTGGAGACCATTAGGCTAAAAGGGAAAATATAAGAATAATGATGGATTCGGGGAGTACACAAACTCCAGAGGGAAAGATGAGAGAGCACTAAAGTAGCTTCCCATCCTGGGACAGCAGGAATGCCCCATTCAATAATTTGCTACTATTTGAAATTGCAGACCTATGCCTTGTCTTGGGTAGCTCACCAAATAGATGCTATAACTATTTCCTTGCTAAAGAGACTCTGAGACATGTTCATTTTCAGTCCTTTATTGGTTTTTACATGGTTAATGTCTTCATTAGCTTCATTGCTTGCGGAGGTTCTGAGAGGTCACCAAAAAACAAGACATTCTCATGTTCTCTTGCATAACCCTGGGTAGGGCAATAGGAGTCATAGAGATTATTATCAGAGAGAGGGTCTTAAGATTGAGCCTGGTCTGTCTGTTAAAGTTTAGGGTCTGACACAAAGAAGTGATTCACTCATGGTTTGGAGTAGAGTGTGAGTGTTGGATCAGATCCCAGTCAGCACTATGGGTTCTATCTTCTAGAGCAAAGTAGTATCCTGACCATTAAAATATGCTGATACTTTTTGCAAGGTCAAAGCTAAAGAAAAGCCAGTATTTTGGAGGCAGGTTGCCCTAAGGATTTAGCCACAGATGGCAAATCAGGAAACCACATGTGATTTTTTTTTTTCCCCCAGATTTGCTACTACCATGTGACTTTGATCCAGTCAGTTATCTCTGGGAACCTCAGTTTCCCCCTTTGATGAGGAGGATAGGAAGGGCTTATATGTAAAGGGCATACACGTGGTCCTTTGGTGATAGTCGTCTTCTTAACAGATCCCTCCTCTACTCCCCACCCCTTCTAGAACCATGATTAAACTAATTCTGCCTTTGCCTCTGGAAGGTTATTGTACCAAATCCATTCGCCTGTGGCCCCAGTTACCATCTCTGTAATTTCCCTAGTGAAAGTATCCCTACCTTTGTATGCTTTCTCAATCTCTCTATTAGAATGAAAGCTTCTTGAAGGTAGGAACTATCTTTGCTTTTATATTTGTGTTTCCAGTAATTAGAAAAGTGCTTGGCACATAATAAGCACTTAATAAATGCTTTTTCATTCATTTATTCATCAGATTTACTCAAAACAAGTCAGCTAAACATTTGATGACACTACCGAGTCACAGATGTAAGGCTTTTACTCTATTGAAATAGAAACGTTATTTTGTTTTTCTGGGGATAAAGCATATATATTGAGAGGCCTCTCAAGTTTTGGACTTGGATCCAGAAGACCTGGGTGTGAATCCCGACTGCCACTTCCTACTCTTGTGACCTTAAGTAATTTAAATTGTATGAATCTCAGTTTCCTCTTTTGTAAAATGGATCTAATGAGCCATACACATCTTTTCTGTATTAAATGAGATAAGATGTGTGAAAATACATTTCCAACCATAAAGTCCCTTATGAATGTAAATTACATAAGGTTATTCAGGTAATAGAAGCTGGGATATTTCTTCCTTCTCTTTCCTACTCTCATTTCAGCGAGTTGGGAGAGAAAAACAAAGTAAGTGCCTGTAGGCATACATGGTGATCAGTGGGTTCTTAACAGCTGGAGGTTGGGGAAACAAAGAAAAAAGAAAGAGAGGGGAATGGGGAAGTCAGGACAGTTAGGGAGAGGACAAAGACAATGGAAGATTTCCCTTCCTTTTCCTTTATGGGAGATAGCACCAAATGATAGAACCTAGAGGCATATTCTTGTCTGACTGTGTGTATGCATGACAGAGCAGGTGAGAACGTTCTGCTGATGAGAACCTAGAAGGAAGTTGGAGAGAGTGAGGGAATTCTCTCTTCCTCCCCTTCTCCTCCCTTTCCATCCCCATTGGGTAGACACAGGATTTTTTGGTGGGGGGATAGGCCTTTCAATGATTCCAGGGTTTTATAAATATCTAATGGTGATGTGGTATAGGAGAGTCAGGAAGACTTGGGCTCTTGTTCCTTCTGTGCTGCATACTGGCTAAGTGTCCCTGAACAAGTAGCCCTGCATGGGTAGGGAGGCTGCCTCATTAGGAACCTTCTGCCCTGATGAGATAACAGGTCCCGACCCAAACAAAAGAGCTTTCTCTAACACAAACTTTGCCCTAAGTTTTGTTTCATTTTTTTTTTTTTTTGTAGGAACTGCGAGCCAAGAAAATCCTTCAAGGTGTTACTCACAACTAAGTGTCTCACACTCAGGAACACTTGAATGCTCCACTCAGCCTCAGTTTCTCCACCTGCAAAGTGAGGATAATAGCACCTACCTGGCAGGGTAGTGTAACAATAACATGAGATACAATATGTAAAGTGTTTTGCAAACCTAAAAACACTGTATTAATAACTTGGGGCAGTTAGGTGGTGCAGTAGATAGAGTACTGTCCCTGGAGTCAGGAAGAGTTCAAATCTGGCCTCAGGCAAGAACTAGCTATGTGAGCCTGGGCAAGTTACTTAACCCTGTTTGCCTTAGTTTCCTCATCTGTAAAATGAGTTGGAGAAGGAAATGGCAAACCACTCCAGTATCTTGGCCAAGAAAACCGCAAATGGGGTCACAAAGTTGGACAAGGCTGGAAAGGACAGAACAACAAGGAATGATCTGAATGAATATTATCATTCATATTATGATAGTCTGTCATACAAATGTTTTACTGGCATCTAGGTTGTTATCTACTTGAATTTTATCTCCATCTAATTTTAGTGGCTCAGCCTGCTCTATGAATCCTTATCTAATCAAGAGGGGTATTGTTGATGGAAAGGTCTTGTTTTCTACTCTCTCTTTTTGAAGGAAGTCTCCGAGGTATGATTTGAGGGTTGGTTATACAGAGTTTCAAATTCTTTTTCTTTCAGAATAACCTAAGAAAGGAGGATAGTGATTTTCATTTTAAGGTCTAACAAACAGACACAGAGAAATCAAGGAACTAACTTGGGGTCATGCTGGAAGTCCACAGGAGAGATGGGTTGGAAAGTCAGGTCTTCAAGCTTGACCCCAGAGAAGAGATTAAAAAGATGCATCTGCCTTCCTCCTTTGCAGAAGGCAGAGAGGACTATGGGCATGAAAAATTTCATTTACTCTTAGATTCGGGGGAAATGTTGGTTAGTTTTGCTGAACTGCTTGGTTTTTCTCTGTTCTTTTATAATCTTTGTTAGTAAAGATGACTTTCTGAGTAAGGGAGAAGAAAGGGACATATTCAGAAATCAAAGTTATGTAAAAACAAAAGGCATAATAAATGAAATTTTTTATAAAGAAAAAATGGATAAAAAACCCATGCCAGGTCTTGCTGTCTAGGCTGGTTCTCTGCAAAGCCATGGGATGCTCTGTCGGAGGTCTTCCTTCTTTAGGGGGCTAGGCTCTGAAAGGGAAGGAGAAGCAGTGGGAGGGAGAGTCAGAAGCAGCTGAAATGTATAAGAAGAAGGGGTGATGGCAATGGAGGAGAGCTGGCATCACTTCAAGCTGATCTCTATCAGTCACTCTGTGCCAACTCAGGTGAAGGCTCTGCCTTCTGCTGCTTGCCAGGCTACTTTTTCAGTGGGCAAGAATTCACTTGCAGCTGCAACAACCATTTTTTTTTTCTCTTCTGGAGTCTATCCTCATTAACCAAATCCCATAGACACAAGTGCAATACACCATCATTAGTTACTGTGGCAATCCAAGGGCCTTATTTATGCACAAGAGACTCTGAATGGGCACTTCTATCAGCCCCTTGGCTCCTAAAGTGCTTAGGGATCATAATCCCCGCAGAGCAGGTGTGGGTGACTGGGAAGGCTTCTTAGAATTTCTGTAGCTGAAGGGTGGGAGGGAAAATTTCCAGGTGTCTGGGCTATAGCAAGACAGGCATGGAAGAGGGGTGAGAAGGTGATAAGTAAACAACCTCAGGACATAGAGGTAAGTCAATGAGATTTTAAAAGTGGAAAATGATTCACTTCATGCAGCCTGAAATATGATTGCTGTGATGTTCCAAAAACGTGTATTTTGGTCAGAGTGTGCCCCTATGAGACAGCAATTCCAGCAGACCCTAGAGCTGCCTCTCTGAGCATTCCCCTCTGTTGTCACATGGTCCTGTGGCTTCTTTTTAATATTTAAGTTGGGGAATTGAGAAGAAGGAAATGGTTAAAATGGGGAGAAGCTATTAACTAACTTTAGGCCTAAAGGTGGTTGAAGAGAAGGGAGGATTCAAAGACAGCTTAGGTGAAAAGTTAGAGAAAAGTAGTTCATTGGCTTTGAGCAGATCTTTTCAACACATTTTCTGACACCTTTGGCCCAGAAGCTGCGCCTTTACCTCCTCTCTATGACTGGGGCTTTCAGCGTTATTAGCATGTCCCATTTCGTATCAAAGATGGCAGCCCTTCTCAGCATCCCCACAGACACCAAATTTGGAATAGCATAGCTTTGAATTCCCAGAACCACAGAATGTTAGAAATGGAAGAGACTAGAAAGACCATTTAGCCCAGCCTTTAGATTTTACTGATGAGGAAACTGAGGCACAGACAGATGATTTTTGCTTTTGTCCTAATCTGTCTCATCCTCTATTCCTCCCTTCACCTAAGGTCCATCTGGGACCTGAGGTCTGAGAGGTAGATTACTGATCTAACATTTCTGATTTTCTTTTACATTGGAACTGTTAAAAATACTCAAACTAAAAATGACTCCCTCTGTCCCTATTTTCCATACAAATTGGATACAGTAAATCCATAGAGATTAAAATCTTTATTTTAAAAGAAATCAATCAAGTTGGGGTGGGATGAGGTGGTAGAAGCCACTCAGATGAATGGACAGTCAGCCAGTGCTGCCCCAATATGGTAGCCCTGAAGCTGGAAGTTCTCAGAGGCCCAGCATTTTGTGTTGTGTTGTTCAAAGATGGATGAGCAGAATCTGGGACAGCAGCTGCAGGGCTGATCAGGTGATTCTGCTTTGAGTTGGCAGCCCTGAGTTTTGAGGAATGGGTGACAATGGCAATCACACACAATTGGAAAGGAAAACCCAAATGTGTTCGGAAATCTGCAGCTGGCGCTGGCTCAGCGGTGGCACAGCTTCCTTCATCAGGCAGTTCATCTGGAGGCTAATAGCCTAGGCCACAAGCGGGGGTGGGGTGGGAGGGGGGCGATGGGGGCGGGCCCCAGCCAGGGAAGTTGGTGTGTGATCTCCGCATGCTCCCCCTCTATCAAGAAGATGAGATTTCCCTTACAACCTCCTTCCTATCATTCCACTCAGCAGTCTTCTGGTGCAACTTTAACCTCTCTTTCTTCAAGTTATTTCTTCCCTGGTGCTTGGATTGGGACAGAAAAGCACTGTTGGCAGAAATAGGCATCTTGGTGACATATTGGATAGAATACTGAACTTGGAGTCAGAAAAATCATTTCACTTACTGACTACGTGGCCCTGGAAAAGTCACTTGACAATTCTCTCAGTCTCAATTTCCTCATTTGCAAAATGAGGATAAAAACAGTATGTACCTCTCAGGGTTGCTTTGAATCAGATGAGGTTACATCTGTAATGTACTTAATAATGATTATTAATAGGGCCAGTGGGCTCTTTGCTTCAGGGAGGCTCCTGGACAAGGACAGGAAAGCACCAACAATACAGATAATGCTATCCTATAGTCTTGGGTGTGATGGTAAATATTAACAACCGTATATTTTTAAAAAATAAACCCAGGATACACTTAAATTTAATTGACATTATTAGCAATTTTTCCCAACACTTTCTTAATTCTAGGTAATCAACAGAACAAAAAATGAAGCCCTGATTTGTAGCATTTGCCTATTTTGGAGGTATAAATGCTCCAAATAAATACCCAAATTATAAAAACTCTCTGTACTTACTTGCCATACTAATAGAATACAGTAAATCCATACAGATTAAAATATATTAAAAGAAATCAATAAAGTTGGAGTGGGCTGGGGTGGTGGAAGCCATTCAGGTGAATGGACAGCCAGTCAGTGCTGCCCCAACATGGCAGCCCTGAAGCTGGAAATTTGACAATCATCTCTCTTGAGCTGGTTCTCATATCCCCACCACAAATACCCTACATAATACATGCTCTTATAGAGCCCTCTGAGCCAATTCCAGGTCATCTACTGATGCATGACCCTCACTTGTATTTAAGCCTGAGAAATTTTGAATTGCTCAAAATTCACAAGAGAGGGCATGGAGTTGAAGTTAGTCTGCCTTGGGGTCATTTAGACCTGGGCTCGGTGACCATGGGCAGAGTCATTAGCCTCTCCTTGCCCCCAGGCAACTCTCAGACTAGCCACAAACACTAACCTCAATCAGAGACACCACTCAAGTGACTAGTAAAGCATGTGTTCATCCTTTGTTGCTGAAGAAGACCATGCCATCAGAGAAATAATGACATGACTTGCACTTGACTCTAGAATGTAGAATTCTCCTGATGATTTTCATTTGGTGGAGGTACATTGAAAACTGGGAGTTTTCTACAATAATGAAATCACTGATTGAGATCTAAAAAAACCAAACCCAACCCCAAATCAGACCAACATCTGTCACAGGCATTAGGTTTTGTTTTGTTGTTGTTGAGTCATTTTTCAGTCATGTTTGACTGTTAGTGACCCCCATTTAGGGTTTTCTTAGCAAAGATACTAGTGTGGTTTGCCATTTCCTTCTCCAGCTCATTTCATAGATGGGAAAACTGGAGCCCACAGTGTTATGTGACTTGCCCAGGATCATACAGCTAGTAAGTGCCTGAGGCCAGATTTGAACTCATAATGATATTTTCCTGACTTTAGGCCTGGCACTTAATTCACAGTGTCACCTAATTGCCCCTTCTCTTTTTTTTTACCCCATTTCTATCTGCCAATGACATTCTCTTTTTCCTCTTTCTACTTTGCCAGTGGGGCAGCTAGGTGGTGCAGTGGATAGAGTACCAGTACAGGAGTCAGGAGAACCTGAGTTCAAATCTCACCTCAGACACTTAACACTCACTAGCTGTGTGAACTTGAGCAAGTCACTTAACCCCAATTGCCTCATCATGGGCCATCTCCAGTCATCCTGATGAATATCTGGTCACTGGATTCAGATGGCTCTGGAGGACAAGTGAGGCTGGTGACCTACACAGCCCTCCCTCACTCAAAACAAAGTCAAGTGCAAGTCATGTCATTATTTCTCGGATGGCATGGTCTTCTTTGGCAACGAAGGACAAACACATGCTTTACCAGTCACTTGAGTGGTATCTCTGATTGAAGCATTGCTATGTTAGCTACTGTACATACCTGTTTGTTGGCACAGTTTCTATTGGAAAAATGTCTGAAAGCTGTTGACCACTGTACGTGTGACAGCCAGCAGGGGGCATAGTTTCATTTCTTCTTCAGATACATGGTAGTGGGGCTACATCTGGGTTATATGAATATTACTTGTACATATCCCAAACATGAAGACCTGGTTGACTGATTGGCTTATCTGGACTCACTCTTTACTTTTCTCCTAACTCTGACTGAAGCTTTTGTTTGGGGGAAAAAAAAAAAAAGATGATTCTGGGTAACTTCTGGAATCAACATTGTCCCTCTCCATCACAGTCATTTTGTGATTTTCAAATGGTGTTTATTTTTTGATGCTACCCACTAACCAGCTGCTCCGTAGAGTAGATGTTCTCTCTCTTTCTTGGCTTTGCTTCTACTTTTCTTTCTTAATTTTATTGTTTTAAATTTGTTTTCTTTTGTCTTTAACTGTTGGCTTGATCTGTGGGCAGGCCCTATATATTTAGGCAGCCCAGGATAAAACTGATGCTAAGGCCTTTTTAGGGAGGTAGGAAATGGAAGAGGTTTTTTATGAAAGGGTCCAAGGGACCCTGATGAGATCCAAACTTTCCAAGTGTTATACAGGCAGACTCCTCAATCTGAACTACAAAATACAGAGGAGGATTGGTAGCACTGCAAAACATTGAACTTCCAGAGCCTTCAAAGGTTTATTGATTTAGAACTGGAACTTAGGGACAGACTGTCTCCAGGGGCTCTTTTTTTTTAAAATTAGTTTACTTTAAACTTAAATACTGAAACTTAAATACATGATAAAAAAAGAAAAAGAAATTATTACAAACTCAAATATAGAATAAGAAAAGAAAAAAAATATTGCCATGTGCACCACAGAATGTAAGAGAGGATTCAAAATATACAGCGATAAATTTCCTTTCAACAAAGCCTATATACCACATGTTGTGTTCAGAGATGTCCATCTTTTTATTCTTGGATTCCTTGTGAGTTTTCTTTTGTTCTCTGCTGTGCACTTTTTATTTTGTTCTTTTTTCCCCATTCTTCCCTCCCCAAGAAGGTTATAATTAAGTGTGGATACACACACATACCCATATACATGCATGCATGCATACATACATTCACACATATGCACACAAACATATCTAGACATACATACACACACATACATATACTTAGATATCTATAATCATACTCACACGTAGACACGTACATTTATATGCATCCATGTAAGACTGTACTATACTATTTTGTCCTCTGTTTCTCTGAGGGTGGATAACATCTTCCTTCATAAGTTCGTCTTTCTGTATTTTTCATTTTATTTTACTTTTTTTATTCCATCCATTGTTTCCAAGATGACTGGAGGGTACAATTGAAATGAGACAGCAAAGGGGGACACCCAACACCAGATTCGCTAGTCTCCCATTGTATCCCTTCTGCTATCAGTTCCTTGAAGTAATACACAAAATCCAACACTCTAAGCTCACTAGGGAGTCTTGATTGTTCATCACAGTCGTTGCTCGGAGGTGGCAAATTTGAAGTTTCATTTATATTTTGTGGTACAGCCATACGAAAAGGGCACAAATCCCAAGTTCTACCAGGTTTGGGTTCCTCCAGGTAATCTCACTCCAAGTGGTTTCTGAAAGTCAGGGGTTGGGGGTGAGGGGGAAGCATCTAACTGGCCCCTCCTTCCAATCCTGGGGCTCACTAGAAAGCTCCATATTTTCTAAGTCCACCAATTCATCACTTTCCACACCAGAGAAATATTCCAATCTTATGCTATCTATTTATTTTAAAAGTCTAAACCAATATTGATTAATATCTATTTTTATTTATTTTAGTTTTAACTTTGTCTGAGATCATGATTATTACTCCTGCTTTTTCTTTAATAAATTCTACTCCTGATCTTTATTTTATATTTGTGGGTATCACTTATTTCCTATCCCTTCTGACTCTTCAACTTTATTTCTGTCCACCTTGCCCTCCTATTATGTAACCTATCCCCCCAAAGACCCTTGTCCTCTGCCTCCCACCCTTTCCCCTTATCCTCTTGTTTTTATCTGAATTTAGAACACTTTGATAGCCTTCCAAATATATGTTATTCCCTCTTCATCCCATTCCCATTAATCTAGACATTCTTCTATATCTCCTCCTAACTTATCCTATTCCTGCATTCTCTTGTTTCTTTATAAATTTCAAAGACTTCTATTCCCTTCTAAATGTATATATTGTTCTTTCTTTAACTCAGATCTGATGTGAATGTAAAAAATCCCTCATTCTCTTCCCCCTCCCTATTCCTTTAGCCTTTTATTTCTTTCTGAATTTAGAAGACTTTTATACACTTCTAGCTATATATATAGTTCTCTCTTTAACCCATTCCTGATCAGAAATAGGGTTCCAGAACTACCATCCCTCCTCCACCTTCTAATTCCTCTGTGCCATTTCTTCCTCTTGCACCTCATTTGTATGAGAGAATTACTTTTTTTACCTTCTCCTGAATGATTTTACTTTTTTGGATCCCATCACACTCAGTCCTATCCCAATATTTCTTTCAAGCTACTCAATTACTAATAACCATCTTAGACATGACTTTTACATTTCCTCATATAAAAAGTAAACAATCTGTCCTTATTGAGTCCCTTGTAAGTAGTCTTGATGTATACCTCATATTTCTCTTGGATTTTGTATGTCATATTTTCTATTAAGTTCAGGTTTTTTTTTTTTTTGCAACAAAATCCTGAAAGTCTGGCAATTCATTGAAGATCCATTTTTCTTTTCATTCAGTATTATGCTTACCTTTTCTGAGTATAATATTGTTGGCTGAAATCTTAGTTCTTTTGCTCTTTGATATATACTGTCCCAAGACCTGTGGTCTTTTAGTGGTGTTGCTACTGGGTCTTGTGTGATTCTAATTATGGCTCCACCATACTTGAATAGTTTTTTCTTATTGCTCATAATATTTCCTCCTTGAACTGGAGGCTTTGGAATTTGATTATTTTTATTCTTGTAGGTTTCCCTCATAGGACCTCTTTCAGGTAGTGATTGATGGATTTTTTCTATTTTCTATTTCTACTTTCCTCTCTTATTTTAATGCTTCAGGACAATTTTCTTTAATTATTTCTTGTATTTTTGTATCAAGATTCTTTATTTTTTTGACCATAGCTTTCAGATAGTCCAATTATTCTTATTTTCTTTTCCTGATCCGTTCTCCAGATCAGTTGTTTTTCTTATGAGATGTTTCACATTCTCTTCTATTTTTTCATTCTTTATATTTTGTTTTATTATTTCTTGGTCTCTTAGCATTTCACTGCCTTCCCCATGCCCAATTCTAATTTTCAAGGAGTTGTTTTTTCCTATAAGATTCTGGATATCTTTTTCCAGTTGGTTGACCTTTGTTTTGGATAATCTTTATTTTTTTTTGGATTGTTCTCATTAAAAGTTTTTTCCCCTCAATCTCTCTAATTTGTTTTTTCAAGTCTTTGTAAAGTTCTATGAATACTTTTTGGGCAGGTGATTATTTGATGTTACTCTTTGGGGTAAGAGAAATTTGTTTTTTCTTCAGTATTCTCCTCTGAAGGTGAACCCCCATCTTCTCTATTCCATAGTGACTCCCTATAGTTGGATTCTTTCTCCTTTGCTGGCTCATTTTTTTTTTTAATTTTTAGGAGCTTATTATTATAATCATCTCTAGTTCTGGGGTATAGGAAATGGCGCCTCTAGTCTCAGATCCTTCTTCAGTTCTCCCCTCTGGTCTGGAATCAAACCTAAGAGCCCTGCCCACCTGTCAGTGGTATGCTGGTTCTTTCTCACCTAGGGCTGCTTCTCAAAAGCACATCTGGGGCAGGTATCCTTTATCAGCAGAGGCTCCATCAATCTCCCCCTCCCGCCCACTCAGATGTCAATTCCCCATACCACCTGGGAGGTGAAAATTCCTATGGCTGGGGCCAAGGTTCCCTTCCAACTCAATTAGCCCTAGGGCTTTCTGCTTGCTGTTTTGGTGGAACTAGCCTGGAGATGTTTATACTTCACAGGGACCAAAACTTGGTCCTGGAATTGTTTTTTACAGTTGTCCCAGGAGGACCCCTGTTGTGCCCCAATTCTTGTTTGTTTCTACCATTCAGGTTTTCCCTGAGGTGTTATTTTGTCTCATTGGTGGGGAAAATCTAGACAGCTTGGAATTTTCTGACCTATTCCATCATCTTCCCAGAACCCTGTCCTCCAGAAGTTCTTAACCTAAGGTCCATGAACTTTTTTTTTAAAAAATATTTTTATAATTATGCTTCAGTTGATTTTCTTTGTAACTAATGTATTTTACCTTATACATTTAAGAACATTATTTTGAGAAGGGTGTTCTATAAGCTTCACCAGATTGCCAAAGTTTCTATAATCTGAAAAAAGGTTAATAATCCTTGATCCTCACCACAAATACGGCACTTCAGGTTCATAGGGGTCAATGATTTGCCCCAGGTCAAACAGGTAGAGTTATGGACTGAGCTGGAATTTGAATCCAGGGCCTTATCCACTAAATTCACTGTTGTTTTTCTACTGTGCTACACCAAGATAAAGCTCTCTACCTTCAGTTTTAGTTCTTTTTCCTCACTGCTCCAATGATATCTTGTGTTTTAAAGAGGTGACTTGGGGCAAAAATGGAAAAACATGCAGCTCCTTTGACTTTTATCTGAGTAATGAAGTATAGGCTCATCTATTAGGGTATTAGAGCTCACATATTCTGACTTCCTCATTTTACCAATTAGATTCAGAGAAATGAGGCTTGTTGCCCAAGGTCACACAGGTAGCAGGGATTTGAACTCAACTCCCTTGAGTCTAAATCCAATGTACTTTCTATTACATGATGGGATTCTTTTCCATCTGATTTTTTTCCCCAAATTACTCTTTATGTATGTTTGACTGAGGCCCGAAGGGATGAAATCCACTTTTCCTCAGTGGGACTAAGTCATGTCTCCAAAGACATGTAAGCTATGTGGCTGGCAGGAACTCCCATGGCCAAGAACAGCAAGGGCTTTGTTTGCTTCTATTTCTAGCCTTGCCCATTTGTCACTTTTGATGATGTCCCTTACACCTGCTCTAGGAGGTGGCCCTGTTAATTGCTAGGATGCCAAGCCTGGTGTGCCACGGTATGGAACACAAATACCATTTCCTCCAGTTTCTGGACTTCACAGGACCTTGCCCAATCATTTCTGCGGTTCCTCCAAACCCAGCACTTGAGAACAAATGAAGAAGTCCCCTGAATGACAAATACCGTGTTCCTAGTGGGAGTGCCATTTGCAGGGAAATGGTTGCAAGGAGAATCGGGACTTTATGAATATTCACTGAAGTGTAAACCTGCATATTGCTCATACGCCTTTCTGAATTCTAATTTGCCCATGAATGCAAATGAGTTCTGTTTAAAATAGAGAGGGGGTAGGTGGGGGAGCAAGGCTCCTAGCAGAACACCTAATTGAAAGATGTTTGTACATCGTGTCTGATATTTAGTAAACAGAGAGACAAATCCAATCGTTTTCCAAATGAGACCCTGGAAACAATAAAAAATAATGATAGCAAAAACCTGGAGAGCTGGAAGATGTGGAACTAACGGCTTTCCTAAAAAGAGGGACATAATTACTCTGTCTTAGGGTGTAATTAGTGTCCTAATTATAGGAAGGTGTATTTTGCTTATCTCTTCATTAAACCTTCTGTCAAGATTTAGCTGGCCTTGTGGAACCCTACAACCAAGACGCTGGGTCTCCCAGCTCTTTCCTGAGAAGACGATGGATGGGTCGGTGGAGGGAGCAGAGTAGATAGAGAGATACTTTGGGAAAGACCTTCATCTTTCTTTTAGACTGACAGATGGTTTCAGTCAGGGTTGGACTGCCTGCTGTTGTTTTCAATGCAAGAGTGTTACCTTTTTGGATTCATGAAAGCCTCTCAATCAAAGATAAAAAGGCAGGCCAGTGTGAGGAATCAATAAAATCTCTACTTTCAGCTGGAGTGTCGAATAGTAATTCTTCTCGTGTCACTGACTGGTTAAACAGTCATACTCCTGCTAAAAGCCTTAGAAGACATAATAGATTCATGTGGCTTTGGTCTATTGTATTGCATTTATCCAGGAAAAGGGAGAAAGGTTACTGTTTCACTAAAACAAACCAGACACTGATGCATTGTGCATCAAAATGCATTCACTCATTGCAATTTGCCTCCTTGGAAGAGAGGGAACTTTCTTTTCACAACTCTTGTGGCGCAATTTCCAGACCCCAGATCTATTCATTGGCAGTCCTCTGGGGACTTTTTAACACCAATTGCTGGCTATGCCACACATATCTGAATGTGTCACTAGTCAGCATAAAAAGGTGAGTTTTTCAATTTTAAACTATACCTAGTTCTACTAAGCAAGAAGTCAGCAGAACATGTCACCTATTTCTTTTAAAACTAAAATCCCCAAGCAGCTTAATTATAGGAGAAAGTGTCTGTCCTAGGCTTCTGCTTCTGGACTTCTCAGAGCTTTTCATTCAAAAGTTAATCTTGATGAGCATGCGAGATTTTCCCTTATAGAGCTTCCATGGAACAAAGGATAGTCAAGATAGGAAATTAAAAATCTAATTGGGAAAGAACATCACACTCCCACACATGTTTAACATACATATGTCTCCTCTGGTCACGTATTAGCAGAATGTATTGAAAAGAGGAAGGCAATAGATAAATGAATCATGCTGTTGTTCTCCTCCCCCCCTTTCCTCTTCCCTTTTTTGCTTTGTTCTCTCTCTCTCTCTCTCTCTCTCTCTCTCTCTCTCTCTCTCTCTCTCTCTCTCTCTCTCTCTCTCTCTCTCTCTCGTTCTCTTTCTCTCTCATCTGTCTCTCTCTTCCCCCCCCCCCTTCTTATGATGAACATTGAGTGTTTATTCTCAGATTCAGTGGCATCGACTGGAATTGGCTGCTGCTACCATTCACAGAAGACATGTAAGAATTCTTTATTTGATGAGAAACACATTCCATGCTATTTTGCCATCTGGGATGATCAAGGAATGATGGAACAAGTGTCACTTTGTTGGCCATGGCCATTTCACAAGGTCCTTTGATCAGCAGCCCCTGGCCTCCTTTGTAGATGGCCTTACTCCTTCCCCCTTCCCCCTTCCCCCATTTACATTTTATGCTCCCAAATCAGACAATTTCCCGCCATTCCAATCTCTTTAAAGGGCTGTCTTTGCTTCTAGGTCAAGCCCAAGTGCCCCCTCCCTTTTCTTCTTTCAATCCAAGGCAGATTGCAGAACAGAGAAAATATTGAGCGTTGTCCACTCCCCATCCCCACCATCCCCCCACCCCAGGAAAACTTCAACAGATGTAGACAAGATTTTAATAGCTACATAAAGAGAAATGCATGACAACCTCATTAGGGGTACCATAATAGCCTGTCAGAATATCTCCAAGAGGACAATGTATCAATGTCTAGTTCCTTGCAGCATCGCTAACTGTGGTCGTTTGGCCCGCTCATCATCTTTCATTCATCCCCTATTGACCCGGTTTCCAATAATACTTTGCCACCACATGCATCAGTCTCCTTCTCAGCCCCTTTACAATTGCTGACATAACTCTTTAAGTACAGGAGAATCAGAGCTGCTAAGTGACAGTAATAAAGTAGTTAGTGGGCCACCCCATGGCTGGCTTGGCCATGGTGCATTAAGGGTTTTTCTTCTCTTTCTCTGGACAGCCTTAGGACCATTGCATCCCTATCCCAACATCTGCAGGAGGTCAAGGCATTGGAGAGTCCAGGGATTTTCAGCCATCTGCCATCAGAAAAAAGAAGTTGGGAGGGGGACTGCTTGGGGAGAAGGCAGAATCAAAATGATGTCCTGAAGAGACCTTTAAAGTTATTTATTGGCAAGGAAATCGTTATGAATTGTAGCAGTCCATTGTCTTTCATGCGGAGGCTGGCAGACATAATTAAAGTCCAGGTCTGAGTTCATTTTTCCCCTTGGAGGCTTAAAAGTCCTATAGCGATTTCACATTCTTTGTTCCTTACTTCTGCTGCTTTCTGCACTGCTGAAAAATTCAACATTCCTATAAACTACAGTACTTTGTAAAGGTCACAAGCCAGTTAATCTGAACCCCGGGTTTGGAGGCTAGCTCCCTGTAGTTTGGTGACTGCTTTCCTGGCATTGGCAGGCAGCAGCGTGGGGGCCCACCTGCTGGAGAGTGGAGAGGGTAGAGTGAGGCAGACCCATGAAACTCTTTAAATATTGCCCATCGTTCTCTGGATCAGCATGATATTTAAAGATTTTTGTTCCACCTGCCTGCAAAAATGTAGAGCCCAGCCGAAAGGCAAGAAAATGAATATGGATTTCTTGCCCTTTCAATGTATTCACTCCAGAAAATAGCCATTTCTCTCCTACAGCCAGCAATGGTGGATTTCAGGCAGCCACGATTACAATCATGCATCATGAATGAAATGTGCCATTTGGAGAAAATCAGCCACTCATTCCATTTAACCCTCCCTTCCCAGAAGGTCAATAGAAAGAACTAGCAGGGTTTCAGGGAGGGTGGAATGATACACTTGAACAGAAATCCTGTTCTAAGGCAGTTTTTGGCTAAAAGCAGCAACTAAATGACTGATCTTTGTTCAAGACTTTAAGATGAAGAAAACAAAGGGTAGGAGAGCTTACAGTAAAGCTTTACTCCTTAGTCTGTGATGGTGGATCAGAAGCCCTGCACACTCCTAACCAATTACCCATCTATGATGTACCTACTATGGAGCAGTCTAATGAAGTACTTTCAGTTTGTGAGAAGTACATACAACTCAGATTCTACCAAGAAGCTTATAGCCTAGTTGGGAGGATAAGTTACAAATCCTTGAGAAATGAAATGGTAGTACACATGTTCAGTAGAAGCAGTGAAGGTTTTGAGAGTCCAGAGAAGAGAGGGATGATTAAATGGCTGACTAACGCTTTTCCAGCTCTTACTGGGGAATAGGTATCTTCCTTTAGGGACAAATTTTCCCCAGGCATTTCATTCTAACTGGTGTATGTTAATTCCCAAACCAGGCACAGAAATAAAAGTAGTCCTTTTTTGGATTAAACACTCATCCTCAGGATAAAACATTGCATAAAATTGTTGTACAAATGGTTAACTTGGGGTAATTAAAAAAAAAACATCAAAGTGTAATTTTCTTTTCCAAAGATGTTTGCATGGGCCAGGGGACTGAACGGAATCTGTCCAATCTAAATGAAATCTGGCTGTAGGAAAAAGGGGAGTTTAATAAAACTGAAAAAAACCCTACAAATAATTTTCTTCTTTAGATTTTTATTTCCTTCCATCGGATGGATAATCACTATGTTAAAGTTGGCAAGGATGAGGAAGGATGATAAAGAATCTAGGTGGATCACAGGATCAAGCTGGAGTGAGGAAGATTCAGTTTTGATTCTTCCCTCAGACACTTAATAGTTGTGAGATCCTGGCCAAGTCACTTAACCTCTTTTCCTCATCTGTAAAATGGGTATAATAATAACATCTACCTCCCAGGTTTGTTGTGAGGATCAAATGAAGTTAAGATACGCAAAGTGCTTTGCTAACCTTAAAATGCCATAAAAATACTAGCTTTTTTATTATTACTGTTGCTTTTGTTGTTATGAATAAAATCTTGAGTACTAGTAGATGTGTTTCTAGTCTGATGGAATTTTGATGTTTATGTGCAAAGATCATAACCAAGCCTGGGTATGTAGGAAGAGATGGAAGTGTGTGTGTGTGTGTTGGGACATTGAGGGAAGGGGCAAATCACACCTTGTGATCAGGGGATCTTTCTGATCGTTAAACATGATAGGCAGGCTTGGTCAATGGAACTCAGAGCAAGAAAAGAAGGTTCCCAGGTTGAGGTGGTGTTACCAAAGGCAATGCTTATCCTGAAGGGTATGAGAGGGAGGTGCTAAGGGTGCCAGGCAAACAGCCTTGTTAGCCTGACTCTTAGTGGTTGATGGCACCTTCAGCTCTTACTTGGTACCACTCTGAGTTATTGAACCTTCCTGACTGTTGGTCTCTTTGGTCTTAATTTTTATATAGTTATTAAAATCTTGTCTCCATTTGCTAAAGTTTTCGTTAGATGGGGAAAGTGCTGAGAATGGGAGAAAGACAGAGTTCAGTATTTTCTGCAATTTGTCCCTTCTTTCCCTTTCTTTCCTACTCCCCCTCACTCCCTCAAAATCATGCAGACAGTCAAAGGTTCAAGCTTGTTCTAACAGCAAAGGCAGTCCTTTAAAGGCACTGAAGGAGCCAGAAGTTGTCTTGTTTTGGAGAATAAAGTGTTGTACAAGTCTCTGGGGTTCTTAGGCAAACCTTTCTCCTCAATACATACATATTCCTCAGCACAACCTGAAAGTCTTCATTTCATTATCTGTAGTTCCACCATTAACATTTAATGTCTTTAAATTAATAGGCCTTCTCTTTTCAAAAGGTAGATGCCCCTTAGATGGCTGACACATTAAGTTGGATTTATAAATAATTTACATCTTAGTGTGAATTATTGGGAAAAGTGGTTAGAGCAGAAGGAGCACTGGTTTCTAGCCCGTGTTTTGTCATCAAAACCAGCAGTGGAATTTAGGGTGAGTTGACTTGCACAGGTCTTGGTTTCCTCATCTCCAAAAGGAGAGGGTTGGAAGTACTTTTCACCTCTACAATTCTAGGCCTTGAGTAGTTTAATCACAATGATTTCCACCTCGTGCCTGTGCACTGAAGAAAGACAGGAGTGAGTGATAATTTTAGAACATAGTGAAAAGCTGGGAGGTCAGGTCTAAATGGAATGTACTTGTAGGAAAGGAGTAGCATGAGAGCATTTCAAGGAAAAGGGTGTGGTGGGAGAAGAATGGGAGGTAGAAAATGGGAGAAGGTTGTAGCAAAGGAGAAAGGAGGTCAGTAGATACTAATATATGTACCAGCTGTGGCTAGAGTAATCGTGTGCTGGATGAATAAAGATTATTTGTATAAGTCTTTACTTATTTCAGCAGGAATCTCCTTTTTTATGGCTGTCAAAAAGGGGGATAGTTTTTTTTATTATGGGATCTTTGCCCTCAACCAGACAAATATCTTCTAAGTGGAAGTTAAAGGCAGAGGGAGGAATCTGATGAATGTCTTTTTCAATAACTTGTTTTCAGGTTCTGTCTGATTACATGTCAACAATTGACAGAATTCAATAGGAAAACACAGCTCTGAATTTCACAGTGATGGGTATTTGAATATGATTGATATCTTCTTAATGAGGTAAAGATGAACAGTATCTGTGGGAACTAATGCAGTCCCCACCCTTGAGGAGCAGGAGTCAAGATTTCATGTCTTACAGCATGGACCCTGGGAGGATGAGGTTATGGGAAAAAGAGTTTTCACCGTAGTGAAGCATCTTGAGAAGGCGTACTTGTTATCACATTGGGAACCAATGAGAATGTGTGAACGAGTCCATTCCTGCTAACCCAAATACAACAAGCACAAGGTTGATGTTAGTCTAACTGTAGTTGGGAGTTGGAGAAGTTTGGCTGAAAGGGAGCACCACCTATTCCTTTTTCTCTGACCTCATATGGACAGTCACTCTTTCCCATAATCTCTCTACAGGTGCCTCCATGGTCCTAACTTCCCTGACTCTCTCGAGTGTGCCTGGAGTCAGGAAGACCGGAATTAAAATCTGACCTCAGACACTTACTAGCTGTGTGACCCTGGGCAAGTCATTTAACCCTGTTTGCCTCAGTTTCCTCATCTGTAAAATGAGCTGGAAATGACAAGCCACTCCAATATCTTTGCCAAGAAAACTGCAAATGGGGCAAAAAAGAGTTGGACACAACTGAACATGAGTAAACAGCAGTAACAACAAGGGAGAAAAAAATAGAGTGAAACTTGCCTGGGATTCCTGCCTCAGATGGACTTTCTTCTGTTGCTATTGACCAAACTTCTTTCTACTAGAATATTGATGATTTATTTGTGTCCAAGAAGATCCAGAATGGTCTGGATTAATTTAATCTTTTCCTTGCTTTGGGGGAAGTTTTAATTATATACACATACATGTACATATATGCAACACACACATATATGTATATATACATATATAGAAATACATGTGTATTCATGTGTGTATATATGTATATACATTATATATGCATACACACATATATAGCACACATATAAGTATACACACACATATATACACACATATGTGTGAATCTCTCTCTCTCTCTATGTCCTTGAACAACCAAGTCTTCCTCAGTTTTACATTTCCTCAAGGACACTCATTTGTACAATGAACAATGTCTTATATAAATGCCTTACATGTTTCTTTTGAAAACAAATGCCAAATACAGAAGGTGAACACACTTTTAATGGAAACAAGAACTGGAAAAAGAAAAACAGATTCATCTCTCCTCTGAGAAAACAGTAGAGGCAAAAGAGAAACAGGATGCGTGTAGTTCTTGCCCGCTCTCTTCTTAGCAGTTCTCTAGGTATGGCTCCCTGCATCCTATCTGTCAGCCTTCTTTTGGTCTTAGTCAATAGTTTCTGTTATTTGTTGTGTCTCAATTTGCTCTCATAGTATGGCATTCACAGTTCTGGCTTGGGCATTCAGGCTGCAGCAGAGGTGGCAGTTCCTCCCCCCTCTCCCCCTCTTGCAGAGGCATTGATCCAACTCACTCTCATTATGGAAGCCATATCTCACTTTCAGAACTCCTTACCACCCCTCAGTGCTCTTGGACATTTCTTCCCCATATTCTATAACCTCCTCACTTTTCTAGAATTGGGAAGGGCCATCTCATCAGTCACAGTTTCATGGCTCCTAGAGGGGCTCAAGTAAGATGATTCTGGAAGACTTTGTTCATCAGTGAACATTTTTCAGGTGTTTTCCTGGAGTGTGAGTTGGTTCTGCCAGCTGGCATGCTACTGGTTTGGGTTAGTTTATGGTTGACTACTTATTTTCCTAAGCACTCTCTTTTTCTGGGATTTTTTTTTGGTGTGTGTGCCCAACATTTCTGTTTCTATTTGTCTTATGTCTCCTTCTTAGATTCCTTTGCTGAGTCATTATCCATATCGTATTGTACTCCATAACTGTTAGTATACCCCAAGGCTCTATTCAGAATCTTCTTTTATTTCTATACACTCTCTGGGTAACCTCATCAGCTCCCATTGGTTTAATTATCATCTCTATGAAGATAACTCACAAATCTATATCTCTAGTCCCAATTTTTCTCTTGAGCTCTAGTCCTGTATCGCTAATTGCCTATTCAATATTTCAAAATAGATGTTCCAGAGACATCTCAAACTCAGTTTATCTAAAACAAAATGTATTGTCTTTCTCCCCAAGCCCATCCCTCCACCAAAACTTTCCTTTTTCTGTTGAGGAGACCATCATTCTTCATAGGTTCATAATCTCAGCGGCATTTTTGACTCCTCACTCTCTCCTACCCCATCTATTTCATCAGTTGCCAAATCTTATTATTTGTACTTCCACAGTATCTCTGGTATCCAACCTCTTCTCCCTTTTGATACAGCTACTACCTTAGGCAGTACTCTCATCTCTCATCTGGACTATTTCAGTGACCTCCTAAATGGTTTCCTGTCTCAAATATCCCTCCATTCCAATTTGTCTTTCACATCTCTCTTTGTTGTCCTTAATATTTAACACAAGCCTAAACACACTCTGGGTCTTCCAGATGTCATTTTTATAGGACACTTTCACATTAGTCTCCAGTTATTTCCTATTTTGTTTCCTTTTTTTCTAGAAATATTTTTTAAAAGTCTGAATTTGTTGGTGAGTTCTTTGTGCAAATGACAAACACTTTTATCTCTTTAGACCCTTCTCCCTTTAATTCCCTGATAGAGTTATGAATATTTGTTTCATCAGGCTTTCCTCCCAGAAAACCTACCATCCTGAGTTTACTTTCCTTGTAGATCTCTGGTCCATGAGAATTCATCTATTCTTCCTTTGAACTCTGAAATCTGTTCTCAGAAAATCTATGTCCTTGCCAAACTATGCATCATGCTTCCCTCCTTTCCTTATTTATTGGGAATTCTAAGGGGGCATGGAAATTTACTTTGGAGAGTCCAGTTGTTTAAGTGACTTCTTATTTAAGGTCAAGATTAGATCCAAAATTGTTTCCTTTGTCATCTTTTCTACCTTCTGAAAGATGAAATTATTAAGAAGAATTTATCAACTGTTCTGATACTGGACAATAAGGCTTCTGGTTGATATCTATGTAGATGAAGTTCCCTGTCATGACTAACTCTGTCCTGCCTCGCTTTCAATTTGGTGATCTACAATAGGAATTTATTGTCCATTCCCTTCTTACAGCTGGAAGCTCTCTAGTTTTCTCCACTACACTATCTCTTCTGTTTCTCCCTGTTTTTATGTTCACCCAAATGTTCTTTACCATGCTTCCTCACTCAGCTTCATAGATTGCGTATATACTTTTTGATAAACAATGCCATTCTGCCATTCCTTTTATCCAATCTGTTTCTTTCCCAGATGGTTTTGCTGTATTTGAAACATGATTTTCATCTCAGTAGGTCTTAGCAACTCATGAAGATTTTGTGTGACTCTCTCCCTTAGTCCCCTCTACCAGTCTGTTCTTGGTCACGTCTGGCTAATCTTTTGGCTTGTTGCTACCATATAGTTTATATTAGTAATCCCTTTGTCTTGGGTGACTTGTGACAGGGAAGGATGATGCAGATAATATAGGGTGACAGATAGGGTCCCATAAGATGAGTAGAGAATGTCTAGTTTCTTCCATTGTCTTTGAGGTCTGTTTTGTTTTTTTTTGTTAATCACAGTAGGACTTGCATTGTAAAGATACCACTGTAATAATTCAAATCCAGAGATGCATGGGAGCTGCTGCAGTTAAATTCACAGCTGGACAAAATAAATGAACAAGTGATTTTTACTCTCTGTTCTTTAGCCATATTTGGCCCAGAGGTGGGAATGCTTTGCCAATGAATGCCCTAAATGTGCTTTGAGATCTCCTTTTGCAGTGAAAATAGTTATGTTACAAACAATAAAATCCAGAAATGTGAAGAGTCTCAGGGGAGACTCAATACCAGTCTTCTGCTGCAAGATATAAATAGTTGTAAAGAAATCTTCAGATACCAATTAAACAAGTGTATAATTAGCTATCTGAAATAATGGAATATATATGGTATGTTCACAGCCCAAAATAATGAGCTCTAAATTGGTCACTCAGAGAATTATTAATATATAAACACAGGCTGCAGACTCTTATGGAGGCCGCAGTTATATTTCTGACCATTGTTAAATTGTCAATATGAGTAAGTATTGTAAGTATCCAAACTGGTTTGTTTGTGTCTACCACGATGCTGATGGTGGATGGACCTTTTTACACCAACTTACAGATGTAAGCAGCATGGTATGATGCATTGGCTCTCGTTTCAGGGCCTGGGTTCAAATTCCATCTTTTTTTTTTTTTTTGCTTATTGCCTGTGTGACCATGGAGAAGTGTCTTAACCTCTGCAGGCTTTAGTTTTCTCATTTTTAAAATGAAGAGGTTGGATTGGTTAGCCTCTGTGGTCCCTACCATGTCTAGATCCATGATTTTATGGCCATGTTAGTGTCAGATTCATTCAACTAGTACTTACTAAGCTATTGGCAGGTATGCTGCACCATGTTGGTTCACTGGGGGAATAGTAAGGAATTAAAAGATATTCTAGCTGCTCCTAAGACCTTTACAGGCTAAAATCGTGAAACCACAGAATAGAGGAGCTAAAAATGATCTCAGAAATTAGTTAATTTCTCCCATTTTTCTAGATGAGTAGTTACTGGAGATTCAGAGAGGTAAGACTTGCCCAATGTCACTCAACTGCTTTAATGGTCTTCTGACTCCCAATACAATGGTCTTTTTGCTACATCTGCTAATTCATGTGTTCATGAGATAATTAGAGGACAGCTGAAGGCAACATATGAACATGTTGCCTTAGGCATGTAGTTCTATTGTATAGACTACCTGCTTCAGTGCTGAAGGAATCCAGACTATGGGAAAAAATCAGGGGTAAATCAGGAAAAGGCTCTTTGAAGATGTAAGGATAGAATTTGGATTGGTAGAAGAAAAGGGAAAAGGCATGTTTGAAATGGAATGAATAATAGTACAGATGTGCCAGTAAACAGAAGCTTTTCAGAATGTGAAAGAAAAGATCAGTCTCTCAACAATTAAGCAAGCAATCAATTAGTCAATTCATCTCCATCTCTCAGGATCTTTATATTTCTTCAAGACTCAACTCAGTCGTTACCTCCTCTGAGAAACTTCTTTTATCTCCTTCCCTTTCCCCACCCTCAGTTACATTATTGCAGTCAGAATCAGGAAGATCCTAGTTCACATACTGATATATGTTCACTAGTTGCGTGACCCTGTGCAAATCACTTAGCCTGACTCAGAGGGTTGAATTGAGAGTCAAACAAGATAATTTAAGTAGAGCCATTTGCAAACCTTAGTATTATTTTAGTTATTATAAATGTTCTTCCCCCCTTGAATTTTCTTGTACTATACTTATCTATGTGTCTTGTATTCTATCCCTCTCTCTGCCCCTCCCCCCATGTATGAAGGATTGCTTCATTTTGCCTTTGTGCCTTACACATAACAGGTACTTAACAAATATTTGTTGAATCCAATTAAATTGACCAGAGTGGTCAATTATTGGTGGGCAATAATACTCTATGCTCCTTGGTGCTATATCCTTGGGATATACAGAAGCAGGAGAAATGGCCTCTTTCGTCAAGGATCCTATAATCTACAACAGGGGTGGGGAATCTGCGGCCTCAAGGGCACATGTGATCTTCTAGGTCCTTAAGTGTGGCCTTTTGATTGAATCCAAATTTTAATTTGTTCTGTAAAATTTGGATTCAGTCAAAACATCACACTTAAGGACCTAGAAGGCCACGTGTGCCCTTGAGGTTGCAGGATCCCCCCTCATGGTCTAAAAAAACCTCACTGGGGAGATGAGACGAACAAGCAGAAAACAACTCATGGACAATATAAGGTATCATATAAATTAAGTGCTAAGTAGTTTGGACAAATTAGAGTACTGTAGGAGTCTAAGTCATCCTGGCCAGCATTCTTTTATCACCCTTTATCATTAGTGACTGTATTTCATAGTTCATAGTTCCTAGGGATGAGGAGAACATTTACCTTGCCAGTTGTTTTTGGTTTTGCATCCTGAAAAACAAACAAATAACTTCTGATACAACATCTTCTACACCTCAAAGGACCAGATATTCAGCCTCTTTTTCAAAGGATTAATGACATTTTTCAGCTGGCAAAAACCCCCCAAAAACAAAAAACTGTACATGACAGCACTAGTGTTGATATCACTAGATCTGTGTGAGGTGAGAAGGAACCCGCTTTGTGAGTGTCTCCTTGAAGGATAAATGACTCTTATGGCTCTTTGGAGAAGCAGATAGGTGGTGCAGTGGATAAAATGCTGGACTTGGAGTCAGGAAGTCCTGAGTTGAAATCTAGCCTCAGTCACTTACTTGCCGTGTGACCCTGGGCAAATTGTTCAATCTCTGTTTGACTCAGTTTCCTCAACTGTAAAACAGGTATCATAATACTGCTTCCTCCCAGAGGACTAAATGAGATAATATTAGCAAAGCACTTATTTCTTTCCCCATCTCTTGTGAGATATCAGATTTATGGAAGGCAATAAGGCACAGTGGATAGGAAGACTTGAGTTCAAGTCCTACCTTTGACACCTATTGGCTAAGTCAATCTCTCAGGGTTCTAGGCAGTTTCTAAGACTATAAATGACAATGATGAAAATCTGGATTGTTGGCAGTTTCCTCATCTGGGATATCCTTTTATCAGTGAAATCACAGGTGCAATCTCTATCCCTACACCCTGTTGTGTATCATATATAGTAGGACCCTGCTATAATGCACATCGGGGAAGCGAGGTGGCTCCCTAGTGTACAAAAGTACTGGGGCTGAAGTTAGGAAGACATTTTCCTGAGTTCAAATCTGGCCTCAGACACTTATGAGTCCTGTGACCCTGGGCAAGTTTCTTAACTGTGTTTATTGTAGTTCCTCATCTATAAGGTAAGCTGGAGAAGGAAAAGGCAAATCATGCCAAGAAAATTCCAAATGGACCCATGAAGAGTAGAACACAGCTTGCGTAGCAACAAAAAATATTGACTATCAGGACAAGATATCTGGGTTTTTTATATTTCCAGAGAACTAGACAACCTTTTCTTGACCCTACTGTCCCCATGAGCTCTTGTTCTATAGCTCTTATGTTATCACCATCCATTTATTTTTCAATCCCTGGCCATCTTCTAACATGATTACTCTACTGAAATTCCCATCTTTAGAGACACTGATCATCTTTGTTTAAAAAAGAAAGTTTTATCTGAACTTGACAAATACCAACAAATAAGAACAAAAAAAGTTTGCATATGAAATCATGACTATACATTACATCCACACTGTTTCCTTTTTAAAAGTATATAATATATTCATCATGGTAGTTTCAAAGCTGTTTTGCTTGTCTGTGTCTCAGTCTGAATCTCCTTTGGTTACCTTCTTTGCATTCTAAGTGTTTAAATTCTCTTTTTGGCATCGCTATTATTCCCTTTTCCATTTCTTCCCCCTCCCTCATAAGTACAAAAGATACAGATTAGCCAGGTCTGAAAATAGATGTTTCATTCTGTATCTCTAATCTGTAACCACTCTGACATGAAGTGAAAAGTACCATTTTACCATCATTACTTTGTAGCCACGGTCAGAGTGTTCTAGTCTTTCAAAGTTGCTTTTATTCGCAAGTTATTGCATAATTATTCTCTTGGTTTTGCATACTTCACATAAATTTATACAAGTTTTCCTAGCTTTCTTTGAATCTATCTCTTTTGTCATTTTGTAGCACAAAAATATTCCTTTATGTTCCCATATCATACTCTATTTATACATTACTGAAATAATGAGCACTCCTTATCTTCAGTTTCCAGTTAATGTTATGAAAATTTTTATACAAATAGGTCCTTTCCCTCTTTGTTCTCTTAGGTACATTTACCTATTAGTTACATCACTGGTTCTCAAAGGGTATACGTAGTATGACTTTTGGGATATAGTTCCAAATTACTTTCCAGAATGACTGGACCAATTCAAAATTCCATCAAGTGTGCATTAGTGTGCCTTCTTCCTACATTTTCTCCAATTGTCATTTCCTTTTTTGTCTTCTTTGAAAATCTTATGGCTATGAAGTGGAACCCAGAGTTTCTGAAATTTACATCTTACTTATATTATTGATTTGGAGTGGTTTTTTTTTTTCATCATATGGTTGTTGATGGCCTCCTTTTCCTCTTTTAGGAGACTCTTGTTCATATCCTTTGACCATTTATCTATTGGGAAATGGCTCTTGTTCTTTATATATTTGAATTAATTTTCTATATATCTTGGATAGGAGACCTTTATCAGAGAAATTTCCTGCAAATATTTTTTCTTAACTTGTTCTCTTCCAATTTTAATTATGTTAAATTTGTTAATACAAAAGCTTTTCCATTTTTTACAATGAAAATTATCTTTTTAAAATCTATCTTATCTATTCCTTGTTAATCAAGAACTTTACCCTTGTATATCATTATTTGGAGCTTATTGTGATATATAATATAAGATATTGATCTAAACCTAATTTCTGAAAAAAAAAACCCACAACAAAACCTGCTTTCCAGCTTTTCAATTGGTACTTGTCATAATAAGTCGTGGCCCTAGTAGTCAGGATCCTTAAAGTTTTTCAAACACTGTTTTCAGTCCTATACTGTATGAGTGAACTTATTATTATTTTTCTTTGGATTTCCTGATCATTATTCAATAAAGGGCCATTTTTAGATTTTTGATGGAACATGTGTAGGAGAGCTTGGCCACTAATGGAAATCTAACAATGATCTTTTAACTGCTAAGCCCAATGATTTTTTTTTCAATCTTCATTTCCCTTTTGAAAAAAAAAAAGAAGGCCTTCTTCTTTTAAGTCCTTTGGGACTTACTCTCTTCCACTGGTTTCTATGACAACTTTTTCCCTGATGTTTCTTCTGTCTCTATGGCTACTTTTTCTCAGTCTCCTGTGTTGGATCATCATGAATCTCAGTGACACCTCAGTGTGGGTATTCTCTTGGATTCTATCTTAGATCCTTTTTTCCCTCTCTCTAAATGGTCTTTTAGAGATCTTATGAACTTTCAGGGATCTAATTGTCAGCTCTATGAATGTCACTCTGATATCCATATTTCATACCCTCATCTTTTACCTGGATTGTGGTTTTGTTTTTTCAAGGCTCAACTCAAGTGCCAGGTCGTAATTCCCTCTTCTGCACTCCCATCTGTATTGCTTTTTTTCTACCTGAATTTTCCTTTTCCTATATTGATTTGTATACCCCACCCCAATAGAATGCCATCTCCTTGAGGACAGCTATGAATCTGTCTTTTTTGTTATTGTTGTTATTATATGCCTAGCACCTCACACAGGATCTTCCACATAGTAGCAGTTTAGTAAATCTTGTTGAATTAAATTGTTTAGTTTGACCTCTCACCATTATAGACTCCTGAAAGCTATTTAACACATGAGTTGAGTCAGTACCTCATAAATCCATAGCTCATGAGCCCTCATCCCATGCTTCTATTTTTTTTTAAAAGTCAATATAGTAGACACATTAACAAAAAAACAAAAAGTCATTTTATATACAATAGCAATGTGAATATCAATAAATTCCCTCTATATACACTGGGACACACTTTTTTTTTCTTTTTACACATTTCTATACTGATGAAAGAACATATAGAGCAAACTCATGCTTGTAGGCTCTGCCTCTGCTGGAGCTCTCTTCTTGTACCTCTAAAATTGATGCTTCCCAGAGCTTCAGTGGTCATGTCCATAGTACTACTCTGAGCTGCCATCTGCTGGCTTTCTTTTAAATAGTTCATGGCATCTGTTGGTTCTCCAAATAACTGCAGCTTCTCTATAGCCTTTTCTCTGAAGGAGAATGCTTACAACTTTGGCAAGCATAGACTGTAGCTTCAGAGCTACTTCAGCCCTACTGTGAATCAGACCTACAACTGTACCCAGCCAACATAATGGGAGTCTTTTTGGTCAAATGTGTCTTTTGAACCACGTTTTTCGCCATTTTGAAACAGCTTTTCCAGGTCCACTTGATATTTAGCCATACTTCTTAACCCATACTTACTTTCAACTAAACAAAACAAAAAAAAGCTGCCTTTAAAAAAACTCCCATAATGCCCCTTAACAATTGATACTAAGGGTATGCAAGATTACCTTGGATTTTCACTTAGTAAAATTAGATTAGAGTGGAGGAGATCTGGTTATCCTTTCTTGCATTCTTCCACTTGCCCCCAAATTGCTACTCTCTTTAAAACTGAATTGGTGAAAAGAAACTATTTGCAAAGAAAATACTTTTTTTGTGGCAGTTTGGAAGTATTTATGAGGAAATGAATTTCTCTTTCCTCTATGTCCTCTGCCAGGCTCTAGTTGATGATGGTGAACTTTGGCTATATTTCTAGAAGTTCAAGCTAATACAGATCAGGTGCTCAGGAAACTTGAGCACAATTTGAACAGACTTCACATGGACATATACATGGACATAAGCAAATGGTTTAATGTTAGCTGCTACACATCACTTTTGTATTGTCTTATTCCATAACATTTACTTCAACTCAAACTCAGAAATAATCTGTCTTAAGTTTGTCAGCTTTTAACTTTACAGTACTTGAATTTACACAGACAAATGAATGTTTTTCAATATAGATTTCTCTGTAGACCCTAGAGGAAAGCATAACAAATTTAGCCTTAGCTGGTGAGATTGGAAAGTGTTAATGTTGAAGCTAATAAATTATTCTGGTTAGTAGAGGGCTAGTATATATGTACCATTTGTGGAATAAAATTTCCCAAATGGCATCTAATAAAATATTCTTAAAAACTGAAACCATCCTCAAGATTAATTTAATTTTTTTGAGATTCAGAAGTCTCCTGGAAGAATTTCATGAATTTAAATAAAAACGATCATGTTTAGAATATCACACCCCTAAAAGTCTACCTGGTAATTACTAAATCTGCTGCTTCTGGTGGAGGGAAAATAGTCTTTGGTTAAACACTGTTGGAATCTTGTATGCAAAGTATTAAAAATCCTTCTTTAGAGTTGCAGGCACAGACTTCTTGAAATCCTATCTTTTCCCTAACTTTTAATTGTGGCAAAACGACAACTAACTTTCTGTTCTGGGACAGTAATCAGTTGGAGAAACAGGACCTCATTTTGAATATCAGCAGGTGTCCTGCCAACTATTAGCCATTAGTCTTAGTAGTGCCAACAACTGTGAGTAGGTGAGATTTTGATTTCATCCAATCCAATCAATTCAGCAAGCATGTATTAAGAACCTATTATGTCCAAGTCACTGTGTTAGGTGCTAGGGACACAAAAACAAAAAAGTTCTTGGCCTTAAAGAGCTTATATCCTATTGAGAATAGAGTGAGAAAGAGTCAGATACAAAATGTAAAAAGTTAAATATAGACATGATTATTTGATGGAGATAAATACACTTACAACTGGTTGGCTGGTTGCTGTCCTTCATTCTTGAAGAGGACCAAAATGCCATTACCATGATAAAGTGAAATTTCAGTGTGTCCGACTGTGACTGATCAGACCAATACGAGCTCGGAAGGCTCTACCACAGGTTGGGCACAGATATTCCATGTGAATATTTGGGGCAGATACCCAAAATTTGCACATCCTATGTTTACTTTGTGCTGTCTCAATTCTGCTTTGCTCATAGAGCACAGCACCTTTTCTGATGTGGGCATGCCATGCTGAGCAGTCCTGTGCCAGTGTTTCCCATGTTGCGCAGTCAAATTCAAAGTTCTTGAGAGAGACCTTGAAAGCGTCCTTGTATTGCTTCTTCTGGCCACCGTGTGATCGCCTGCCCCATGTGAGTTCTCCATAAAATAATCTTTTTGGCAAGGGTACATTTTGCATTCGAACAATGTACCCAGCCCATTGGACTTGTGCTCTCTGAAGCGTAGTTTGAATACTTGGCAGTTCAGCTCGAGCAAGGACTTCAGTGTCTAGTACCTTATCATGCCAGGTGATCCTCAGAATCTTCCTAAGACAGTCCAAATGGAAGCAATTCAGTTTCCTGGCATGGAGTTGGTAGACTGTCCATGTTTCACAGGTATAACAATGAGGTCAGTATAACAGCTCTGTAGACCTTCAGTTTGGTAGTCAGTCTAATACCTCTTCTCTCCCAAATTTTTCTTTGGAGCCTTCTAAACACTGAGCTAGCTGTGGCAATGCATGCATCCCCCTCATTGTCCATGTGTACATCCCTGGAAAGTGTGTTCAGGGAAGACAAGTACCTTTGGTGTGATGGCTGCCAAGCCCTCTTCAGGGCTCTTTCCACCTTTGGTGTCTACCTATTCCACTCAACTCTCACCCGTGGCTCCAAGAAATTGCAGCATGCACAGCGGCCACACCTGGTAAACCATTTTGGCAGACAGACCAAACCAGGTTGAGGGTAACCAAAGGGTCTCAAACCCATTGGTGATTTAGGGGGGGGTGTCTACCCCAAGCATGCAAAGACTTCCTCTGGTGGAATGGGCAGATGAGAACAATTTATTCCAATGGCCATGAAGGCAGAGGGAGCAGGCAATGTGGAGCTTGGTTAGATACTGAAGACACCAAGGTCACCCACTGCATCCTGAGCCATTGCCCCATCTCAACTCAGTCCTGCCACTGAACTATGATGACTCTGGAGGAAAGAGTGAGGCTAACGACTTCGTGCAATTTTGCCTCACTTAAGTCCAATTTACACGCTAATCAAAAGATATCACCCATACTATTTTACTCTCACAACTAAAGGGAGAAGGAAAGACTTCCTACAGTAGTAAATAGCACATTAATTGGACCTTGAAGGGAGCTAGCATTTCTAAGAGGTAGAGGTTAGGAGGAAGTATATTTCAGGCAGACAGGGGACAGACTGTGTGCTAAGTTGGCCTGGAAAGTAGAATTTGAGGAGGAGAATAAAGCCCATGAGAGATGGTTAGGAAGGATGGAGATAGAATAAACTTATGGATGTGTCTGTTGTCACATTAATCTCAGCTTTCCTTGGCCCCACCCTGCTGCTTCTTTCTTAGCTCCTCAGAGGTCATCTAGCCTTTGGGAAGGCTGTTCACCCCTACAGCCTGATTGCTTGTTAAGCCAGAGGAAGAGACAATGCTCATTGCTACTCATGCCTCTGTTTTTCACACAGTTCTCCCAATTAGAACGTTGCCAACTCAGACATGGCAAGTGTTGAGTTTCCTATACTAAGTCTTTACTTACTGGTGGGGCCTTTCAAATTGCCCTGAATTAGAGAGGAGAGGTGATATATCTCAGAAGGTCCCAGAAATACATATAGAATACATGTAAAAGTTTGGAATGTTCCCCAATTGATAAATAATCAAAGGATATGAACAGGCAGTTTTCAGAGGAAGAAATTAAAGCTATCTATAGTCACATGGAAAAATGATCTAAATCACTATTGATTAGAGAGATGCAAATCAAAACAATTCTGAGGTACCACATCATATCTATCAGATTACTAACATGACAAAACAGAAAGATGATAAAATGTTGGAGAAGATGTGGGAGAGTTGGAACACTAATTCATTGTTGGTAGAGCTGTGAGCTGATCCAACCATTCTGGAGAGCAATTTGGAACTATGCCCAAAGGACTACAAAAATGTGCATACCCTTTGACCCAGCAATACTGCTTCTAGGACTGTATCCCCAAGAGATCATAAAAATGGGAAAGGGTCCCACATGTACAAAAATATTTATATCAGCTCTCTTTATGGTGGGCAAAAACTGGAAATCAAGGGGATGCCCATCAATTGTGGAATGACTGAATAAATTGTGGTATATGAATGTAATGGACTTATATAACACTATTGTGCTATAAGAAATGATGAACAGGGAGACTTCAGAGAGGCCTGGAAAGACTTATATGAACTGATGCTGAGTGAAAGGAGCAGAACCAGGAGGACTTTGTACACAGCAACAATCTGATAGACTTAGTACCTCATTGCAATGCAAGGACTTAAAAAATTTCCAGTGGACTCTTGAGGCAAAATACCTTTCACATCCAGAGAAAGAACTACGGAATTTGATCGCAGAATGAAGCAGACCATTTTCTTTTGTATTATGCTTCATTTTGTTTTATGATTTCTCCCATTCATTTTAATTCTTCTTTGCAACATGACTAAGGTGAAAATGTATTCAATAGGAACGTATGTGTAGAACCTATATAAAATTGTATGCCATCTCAGGGAGGGAGGGGGGAAGGAGGAGGGAAAGAGGAGGAGGGAGATGAAAAGAATTTAAGATACATGAAAGTGATTGTAGAACACTGAAAACAAATAAAGTAATTCAATAAAAAAACCAAAAAACCCCCCCCAAAATTACTTTTAGGGACATGAAATGATCTGTTGGTCTAGAATTTTTTTGTAGGAAGTTGTGGCATTTGCAGTACTCTCTTTATAGCCACCTCATTACTTGCTTTATCATTCCTTCTCTAAAATAAAATTTAATATTTAAAAAATAAATAAAAAGAAGTTTGGAATGGTGTTACTTATGCAGATAAAATCAAATCACAGTGGTCTGATGTAATGTCCGTGAGACTTAGTAGCTCTCAAGGGAGTCTCCACTTTAATTCAAGATTATACATTTTTAGAACTGGAAACAATGACTTTATTTTATATATAAGGAAAATGAGAGGTCAGGTTACTTTACCAATCTCTTACAGGTATGAAAGTAGTGAAATTGGGATTTAACTCAAGATTTTGGATTCCAAATCCATGCTCTCTGAGCTAGAAGCAGCCATTTAGTAGAAACCTCTTTCTGTAAAGCTTTATTTTCTTTCCACAGCAAAAACACACTCTATTTTAAACAGCAGCATTTTTCTGATGATTGCATTAGAAAGGCCTCATAAATGGCTGTCGGCTCGGTCGGACTTGGTTTTATGGCTGTCTCCTACTGGCATGCAAGGTCTCACTGCACATGCCATCAGTCTGGAAGGGAGTTCTCCAGGCGGCACTACCTCTTTCCAGACAGATGGGTGTCGATCCTGTTCTTAAACATCTCCTGGGAAGGCGTGATTGGGAACATCTTTCCTAAATGGGATGACTGTGCCTTGTGAGGGCCTTTATAGCTCAGAGCATCTGGATGTGTTGTGATAAACAGTATGATAGATTATTTCAACGCCCCTGGAATGTGTGGCTCAGAGAGGCAGCAGAATGGATAACATTTTCCTCCTTTCTTGAAAATGGCTCTCTTCCTTTCCCACCAAGGCTTCCCAGCTATGAAGCTCTTTTGGCTTCCCCCACTGCTGCTATTTTGGTACCACAGGTGGGAGTGGAGGCTGGAGGAAGGGGTGAGTGGGTGGATACATTGACTTTAGGGAAAGTGTGTTCTCCATATAGGGCTCCTAGTCATTCTGAACAGTGCGAGGCAGGAGGTCCCATATGGCATATCCATGCACTAGAAGAAGGAGTATCTTTTAGGATTTTGGACATCTTTCCTTTCCCCTTTTATCTCACCAGGAAAGTCCCAAGATCTATCTGTCTAGGCTTGTTTCCTCAAGTTGACTCAGGAGGTTGACTTACTAGAGTCCTCTTCATACTCTTCTTGGGCAGTATAGTAATAGCAATAATTGACAATCACGTAGTGCTTTGTGGATTACAAGTCACATTCCATATAGTTATTTTTCCCAATGGAAAGAGTAGTGTTTTGGAGTCAGAGGACCTGGATTCAAATCCCATCTCTCATGCTTATAACTTGTCTGACTAGATGCCCTAAGGTCCCTTTCAGCTTTAGGCCTATGAAGTTAGTAGGCTCAAAGAAATGAGACTCAGAGAGGTCAAGTGACCTTTTAAAAGTCACAGTTGCCTAATGGCACATATGCCCTTATTCTAAGGAGACCTCCTGCTAGCCTGGTGCCATGATCATTCTCATCTTAGAACATCAAAAGTTGACATGGACCCTAAATATCAGTGCTCTTGCCTTCTGGGTTCCAGATTGAAAAAAGGAACAGAAGTCCTAATGGTAGAGCTGCTGAGGAGCCTATCATACAAACAAGTCATCATGCCATGTGTGACAAGCACCAAGAACCAAGTACCAACTACCAAGCACCTCTGGCATTCAAGTACCAAGATTTGGTGCAGATTTAAAAGGGGAGACTTATAGTGGGATGAAATGACATGAAATCTGGAGTCAGAATACCTGGGGTTAAAATCCCAGCTCTGATATTTATTTATTATTATTTTTTATTGTGTTCATCCTTTGTAGCCTAGGAAGACCATGCCATCAGAGAGATGATGACATGACTTGCACTTGACTTTGTTTTGAGTGAGGGAGGGCTGTGCAGGTCACCAGCCTCACTTCTCTTCCAGAGCCATCTGATTCCAGTGACCACATATTCATCAGGATAACTGGAGATGATCCAGGATGAACTGGGAGAACTGTTCCTTCCTTCTTCTCTCCAAAGGAAGGTACATTTGGATGGCTAGAAGATGCCCAGTTAACTTGGGTTTTACTGGCTAGATCCTTTCGTTTCCTTTCCTTTCCTTTTCCCTTTTTCTTCTCCTCCCCTCCCCTCCCCCCTTCCCTCCCCTCCTTTTCTCTCCTCTCCTCTACCTATGTGATGGAGGGCAGAGGTGTCAAACATGCAGCCTTCGAGCTAACAGCATCCCATAACACATCTGAGTGCTGCTCAAATTGGGATTAAATGCAATTGGAAAATATTTAACCAAATAAATAAAAATGCAACACAATACAGATAATGTTAACATGTGGTTTTCTAAGTCAACCAGCATTGCAGCAAGGATTCTTATGTATTGTTCATATATAAGAATGATTTCCATTTAAGTCTAGCACCACTAATGTAGGGTAAGTCTGGGTCTCAGTTTCCTCATCTACAAATGAAAAGATTATATTAGATGTCAAATTCCATTCCAGCCTTAAATCTTATGATCTCAAGATTACTGGCAATGAAGTAAATATATTGCTGATGAGCCCAAATTGTTGGAGGAAGGGAAGGGGAAAGGTTGAGGAGAGGAAATCATTTTATCATCCAGGCCAGGGCAAAAACTACACATTAGAAACCCTATGTAATCTTACTGTGTATTTCCCCTTGTAACATGCTCAGGTATCCTTTTACTCTCACTAAGTTTGGGAAGCCTGAACTGAGTAGAAAGTTCATCAGTGAAGTAAATGCCAGAGGATGATTGTCCACTGTTCCCAAGCTTCACCTTTATGTCTTTTTTTCCCCAATCAATCAAGCATTTATTAGGCACTTTGTATCTGGCATTGTAAATATAATGATGAAAACACAATGCTACCTTTTCTCAAGATTTTTTTCTTTTTTTTTTTTTAAATTTTCAGAAAATTTTGGGTTCCAAATTTTCTCCCCATTTGTCCCCTCCCCCACCCCAAAACACTGAGCATTCTAATTGCCCCTATCACCTATCTGCCCTCTCTTCTATCATCCCTCCCTTCCCTTGTCCCCATCTTCTCTTTTGTCCTGTAGGGCCAGATAACTTTCTATACCCCATTACCTGTATTTCTTATTTCCTAGTAGCAAGAACAGTACTTGACAGTTGTTCCTAAAACTTTGAGTTCCAACTTCTCTTCATCCCTCCCTCCCCATCCATTCCCTTTGGGAAGGCAAGCAATTCAATATAGGCCATATCTGTGTAGTTTTGCAAATGACTTCCATAATAGTCATGTTGTGTAAGACTAACTATAGTTCCTTCCATCCTATCCTGCCCCCCATCACTTCTATTCTCTCTTTTGATCCTGTCCCTCCCCAAGAGTGTTGGCTTCAAATTGCTCCCTCTTCCCATTGCCCTCCCTTCCATCATCCCCCCCACCCTGCTTATCCCTTTCTCCCCCACTTTCCTGTATTGTAACATAGGTTTTCATACCAAAATGAGTGTGCATTTTATTCCTTCCTTTAGTTGAATGTGATGAGTAAACTTCATATTTTTCTCTCATGCCCCCTCTTTTTTCCTCCACTAAAAGTCTTCTGCTTGCCTCTTTTTTTTTAATTATTATTATTTTTTTTATTTTTTATTTTTTTAATGTTTAACAATCACTGCCATACAATTGCGATTTTATCCCTCCCCACCCACCCCCCACTACCTCCCTCCCTCCCCACGACTGCATACAATTCTGTATAGATTCTACATATACTTTCCTATTGAGTATATTTTCACTATAGTCATGCTATGTAGTCAGACTAAGATAAATGAAAGAATCCGTATAACAAATCAGAACATGATACACAAACAGATACACATACACAAACATGATCTGCGACATTATGTGAGTGACTTCCATATTTCTCTCTCTGAGTGTGGAAGGCATTTTGCCTTGAGGTCCACCATTGGGATTTTTTTTTTTTTCAGAAGTTCTTGTGTTATTACAAAAATCTAAGTCTACCAGAAAAAACTCTCACACACTGTGGTTGTTGCTGTGCATAAAGTTCTCCTGGTTCTGCTCCTTTCACTCAGCATCAGGTCATATAAGTCCTTCCAGGCCTCTCTGAAGTCTTCTTGTTCATCATTTCTTATGGCACAATAGTACTCCATTACATTCATATACCATAATTTATTCAGCCATTCCCCAATTGATGGACATCCCCTTGACTTCCAGTTTTTGGCAACTACATAGAGTGCTGCTATAAATATTTTTGTACATGTGGGACCCTTTCCCATTTTTATGATCTCTTGGGGATATAGTCCTAGTAGCGATATTGCTGGGTCAAAGGGTATGCACATTTTTGTAGCCCTTTGGGCATAGTTCCAAATTGCTCTCCAGAATGGTTGGATGCGCTCACAGCTCCACCAACAATGAATTAGTGTTCCAACTCTCCCACATCCTCTCCAGCATTTATCATTTTCTTGTTCTGTCATGTTTGCCAATCTTATAGGTGTGATGTGGTACCTCAGAGTTGTTTTGATTTGCATCTCTCTAACCAATAGTGATTTAGAGCATTTTTTCATATGATTATAGATAGCTTTAATTTCTTCCTCTGGAAATTGCCTGTTCATATCCTTTGACCATTTATCAATTGGGGAATGACTTGTATGATTATACATTTGGGTCAGTTCTCTATATATTCTAGAAATGAGGCCTTTATCCCCGAGCTTAGCTGTAAAAATTTTTTCCCAATTTACTACATCCCTCCGGATTTTGGTTGCATTGGGTTTGGTTGTGCAAAAACTTCTCAGTTTAATGTACTCAAAGTTATCCATTTTGCATTTCATAATGCATTCTATCTCTCCTTTAGTAAAGAATTCTTCCCTTCTCCATAGATCTGATAAATACACTATTCCTTGCTTCTCCAGTTTATTCATGGTATCAATCTTTATACCTAAATCATGTACCCATTTGGACTTTATTCTTGTGTACGGTGTCAGGTATGGGTCTATGCCTAATTTCCGCCACACTGTTATCCAGTTTTCCCAGCAATTTTTGTCAAACAATGAGTTCTTATCCCAGAAGCTGGGGTCCTTGGGTTTATCAAACAGAAGGTTGCTATATTCCTTGCCTACTGCATCTTGAGTGCCAAGTCTATTCCACTTGTCTACCTCTCTGTTTCTTAGCCAATACCAAGTGGTTTTGATAATTGCTGCTTTATAGTACAGTTTAAGGTCTGGTAGCGCTAGGCCACCTTCCCAGGCATTTCTTTTCATTAGTCCCTTTGATATTCTGGACCTTTTGTTTTTCCAAATGAATTTTGATATTATTTTATCCAGCTCTAGAAAGTAATTGTCTGATAGTTTAATTGGTATGGCACTAAATAAGTATATTAATTTGGGTAGAATTGTCATTTTTATTATATTAGCACGGCCTACCCATGAGCAACTAATGTTTTTCCACTTACTTAAATCTGACTTTATTTGTGCAAAAAGTGTCTTGTAATTGTGTTCATATAGTCCCTGGGTTTGTTTTGGCAGGTAGACTCCTAAGTATTTTATACTGTCTACCCTAACTTTAAATGGGATTTCTCTTTCTATCTCTTGCTGTTGAACTTTGTTGCTAATATATAGGAATGCAGAGGATTTGTGTGGGTTTATTTTGTACCCTGCAACTTTGCCAAAGTTGTTTATTAATTCAAGTAATTTTTTACTTGAATCTCTGGGATTCTCTAGGTAAATCATCATATCATCTGCAAAGAGTGATAACTTAGTTTCTTCTTTGGCTATTCTAATTCCTTGAATATCTTTATCTTGTCTAATTGCTGCAGCTAACATTTCTAGTACCATATTGAATAATAGTGGTGATAATGGACAACCTTGTTTCACCCCTGATCTTATTGGGAATGCATCTAGCTTATCCCCATTGCATATAATGCTTGCTGAAGGTTTTAGATAGATACTGCTTATTATTTTATGGAAAGTTCCCTTTATTCCTACGTTCTCCAATGTTTTTAGTAGGAATGGATGTTGTATTTTGTCAAAAGCTTTTTCTGCATCTATTGAGATAATCATGTGGTTTTTGTTAGCTTTGTTGTTGATGTGATTGATAATGCTAATAGTTTTCCTAATATTGAACCAGCCCTGTAGTCCTGGTATGAATCCTACCTGATCATAATGTATTAATCTCGTGATAAGATGCTGTATTCGTTTTGCTAAAATCTTATTTAAAATTTTTGCATCTATATTCATTAGGGAAATTGGTCTATAGTTTTCTTTCTCTGTTTTGTCTCTTCCTGGTTTGGGTATCAAAACCATATTTGTATCATAGAAAGAATTTGGGAGGACTCCTTCTTCCCCAATTTTCAAGAATAGTGTATGTAGTATTGGAATTAACTGTTCTTTAAATGTTTGATAGAATTCACTTGTGAATCCATCTGGCCCTGGAGATTTTTTCCTAGGGAGTTCATTGATGGCTTGTTCAATTTCTTTTTCTGAGATGGGGTTGTTTAAGTATTCAACTTCCTCTTCTGTTAATCTGGGCAATTTGTATTTTTTAAAATATTCATCCATCTCGTTTAGATTGTCGAATTTGTGAGCATAAAGTTGGGCAAAGTAGTTTCTAATTATTGTTTTAATTTCCTCCTCATTGGAGGTGAGTTCACCCCTTTCATTTTTAATGTGAGTAATTTGGTTTTCTTCTTTCTTTTTTTTGATCAGATTAACCAAAGGTTTATCAATTTTATTAGTTTTTTCATAAAACCAACTATTGGTTTTATTTATTAATTCAATAGTTTTCTTTATTTCAATTTTATTAATCTCTCCTTTGGTTTTCAGTATTTCTAATTTGGTATTTACTTGGGGATTTTCAATTTGTTCTTTTTCTAGCTTTTTCAACTGCAAGCCTAAGTCATTGATCTCCTCTTTCTCTATTTTATTTATGTAAGCATTCAGAGATATAAAACTTCCCCTAATAACTGCTTTTGCAGTGTCCCATAAGTTTTGGTACGTTGTCTCACTATTGTCATTCTCTTGAATGAAGTTGTTGATTGTTTCTATGATTTCTTCTTTAACCCAATCCTTCTTTAGAATTAGATTATTTAGTTTCCAATTGATTTTTGGTTTCTCTTTCCATGGCCTTTTATTACATGTAATTTTTAATGCATTATGATCTGAAAAGGATGCATTGATTATCTCTACCTTTCTGCACTGGATTGTGAGATTTTTATGTCCTAGTACATGGTCAATTTTTGTAAATGTTCCATGTACCGCTGAGAAAAAGGTATATTCCTTTCTATTCCCATTTAATTTTCTCCAAAGATCTATCATATCTACCTTATCCAGAGTTTTATTTACCTCCTTAACCTCTTTCTTGTTTATTTTAAGGTTGGATTTATCTAGTTCAGAGAGGGGGAGGTTGAGGTCCCCCACTAGTATAGTTTTGCTATCAATTTCTTCCTTCAACTCCCCCAACCTCTCCTCTAAGAATCTGGATGCTATACCACTTGGAGCATACATGTTTAGTAATGATATTGCTTCATTGTCTATGGTGCCTTTTAGTAGGATATAGTTTCCATCCTTATCCCTTTTGATTAGATCTATTTCTGCTTTTGCTTTGTCTGAGATTAGGATTGCTACTCCTGCCTTTCTTACATGAGCTGAAGCACAATATATTCTGCTCCATCCTTTGACCTTTATCCTATGTGTATCCCCCCGTTTCAAATGTGTTTCTTGTAAGCAGCATATTGTTGGATTATGGCTTTTAATCCATTCTGCTATCCGTCTCCGTTTTATGGGAGAGTTCATCCCATTCACATTCATAGTTATGATTACAATCTGTGTATTTCCCTCCACCCTCTTTCCCACCATTTGTGCTTTTAACTCTCCCGTCTCCCTTCCCCTCCTCAATAGTATTCACTTTTCTCCCCCTCCTCCTGCAGCCTTCCCCTCCTTCTTTTAGCCCCCCTCCCTTTTAGTCCCCTTTACTCTTATTGCTTCTTTCCTCCCTTTTAGCCACCCTCCCCTTTCTTCCCCCTTCCCCTCCTACTACCTATAGAGCTAGTTAGGATTATCTGCTTAAGGTTATTGTTCCCTCCTTTGAACAAATCAGATGAGAGTACCTCTCAAACAATGCTCATCTCCCTCCCCTCCTTCCCTCTACTATAGTTTTGTACTTCTTCCTGTGATATAATTTGCCATTTTCTGCTTCCCCCTTTCCACACCTCCTATTACATTCCCTTCTCATACTTAAATCATATTTTTGCCATGACATCATTTACTTTATGCCCGTTCCCTCTACATATATCCCTTTTATCATAATAGCTGCACAGTTCTCAACATTAACAGGTATCATCTTCCCTTATAGGGAGGTAAACAGTTTGCCCTAATTGAGTAGCAAGTTTTTGTTTTTGTTTTTTCCCCTCCGTTTACCTTTTTATGATTCTCTGGAGACCTGCATTTGAAGATCAAATTGTCTATTGAGTTCTGGTGTTTTGGTCAGGAAGCTCTGGAAATCCCTTATTTCGTTGAATGACTTTCTCCTTGCCTGAAATGTTATGCTGAACTTTGCTGGGTAGTTGATCCTCGGTTGGAGTCCCAACTCCTTTGCCTTACGGAATATTGGGTTCCAATTCTTTCGATCTTTTAATGTAGAAGCTGCAAGGTCCTGTGTGATCCTGACTGTGTGACCTTGATATTTAAATTGTTTCTTTCTGGCTGCTTGTAGTATTTTCTCCTTCACTTGATAGCTCTGGAATTTGGCAACTATATTTCTTGGGGTTTTGAGTTTGGGATCCCTTTCCGGTGGGGAACGGTGGATTCTTTCGATGACTATTTTGCCCTCTGAGTCTAGTACTTCTGGGCAGTTTTCCTTGATGATTTCCTGGAAGATATTGTCCAGACTCTTTTCTTCATCATGGGTTTCTGGCAGGCCAATAATTCTTAGATTTTCTCTCCTGGATCTATTTTCCAGGTCAGTTGTTTTTCCAATTAAATATTTTAGATTTTCTTCTATCTTTTCATTCTTTAGATTTTGTTTGACTGATTCTTGTTGCCTCATTGAGTCATTAATTTCTACTTGCCCAATTCTAATCTTGATCATATTGTTTTCTTCAGTTAGCTTTCGCATCTCCTTTTCCATCTGGCCAATTTTTCCCTTTAAGGAGCTATTTTCTCCATTTAATTTTTGTACTTCTTTTTCCATTCGACCAATTTTCCCAGTTAGGTTTTGGGTTTCCTTTTCCATCTGATCAATTTTCCCTATTAGGTTTTGAGTTTCCTTTTCCGTTTGATTAACTCTTCCTTTTAGGGAATTATTCTCTCCAGTTAATTTTTGAACTTCCTTTTCCATTTCTTCAATTTTCTTTTTCAGATTGATGTTCTCATCAGTGAATTCTTTTTTTATGGTTTTAAAATCATTGGCCAGTTTTTCTTTTATATCCTTCTTCAGACGTTCCAGGTAATCTAGTTGTGCTTGCGAGAAATTCATAGTCCCATCTGAGGTTTCAGATGGAAGTACAGTCTCAGCTCTGACCTCTTTGGTGTTTGTGTTTTGGTCCTTATCCCCATAGAAAGATTCTATGGTTTTTTCACTTTTCGTCTGCTTTTTCCGATTCATGATGTTGGCTGAGTGTTGTAGCTTTTGGTTCTTTCAGTCAGAAGGTACAGATCTTTAAGTTGAGCTGATGTGTGTCTAGGCTAAAAGCAGGCTTTTTTGTTGTTGTTGTTGTTTCCCAGATCAACCCTGGAGTTAGATTGTTAGGTGTGTGGGAGGTGTGGTCTGGTCTCAGGAGATCTCCTCAGCTGGCCTGAGGCAAAGGCAAGGTCCGGGGATGGTGATCCCAGCTTCCCTATTGTCTTCCCTTTCCCCTGGAGGGCTGGGGCACGCCTAGAGGCTAATGCGTGTTCCCGCCCCTCCTGGGGCTCGTCTCCTGGGCTGCGGCTTGCCTGGGTCTCAGTGCGAATTTTTCTCTGCCCTGGGTCGTCTGACCCTCCAGATAGCCTCCACCACGGTAGGAAGAATCCCCCTTTGCCACCTCTCCAGCCTCTGGTGTTATGAGACCACCCGCCCCCTTCTGCTGTTCCCACTGATCCAGGATCAATCTGGGGAAGAATTTTATGGTTCCCTCACGGTCATTGGGGGGGAGGGGAGAGCACTTACTGATCACTCCGGCATCCCAGCTTCTGGATGTTCAAGTAGTGACCCACTGAAGTCCCGTCTTTAGGCTGAAGATTTCAAAGGCTGTTGCGCTGATATCGTTGGCTCGGCCTGGCTTATCTCCTGCTCCGCTGGTCTCGCCCGCCACTCTCGGGCCCCTCGGGTCCCCTCCGCCCTGCCGCGCCGACCACGCTGCACTGTGCCTGCTTGCCTCTTTTATGAGAGATAATTTGCCCCATTCCATTTCTCCCTTTCTCTTCCCAATATATTTCTCTCTCACTGCTTAATTTAATTTTTTAAAGATATGATCCCATCCTATTCAATTCACACTGTGCTGTGTGTGTGTGTGTGTGTGTATGTGTGTGTTTGTAATCCCACCCACTACCCAGATACTGAAAAGTTTCAAGAGTTACAAATATTGTCTTTCCATGTAGGAATGTAAATAGTTCAACTTTAGTAAGTCCCTTATGACTTTTCTTTGCTGTTTACCTTTTCATGCTTCTCTTCATTCTTGTGTTTGAAAGTTAAATTTTCTTTTCAGCTCTGGTCTTTTCATCAAGAATGCTTGAAAGTCCTCTATTTCATTGAAAGACCAATTTTTCCCCTGAAGTATTCTACTCAGTTTTGCTGGGTAGGTGATTCTTGGTTTTAGTCCTAGTTCCTTTGACTTCTGGAATACTCTATTCCACTCCCTTCGATCCCTTAATGTAGAAGCTGCTAGATCTTGTGTTATCCTGATTGTATTTCCACAATACTTAGATTGTTTCTTTCTAGCTGCTTGCAATATTTTCTCCTTGACCAGGGAACTCTGGATTTTGGCCACAATGTTCCTAGGAGTTTCTCTTTTTGGATCTCTTTCAGGAGGTGATCTGTGGATTCCTTGAATACTTATTTTTCCTTCTTGTTCGAGAATCTCAGGGCAGTTTTCCTTGATAATTTCATGAAAGATGATGTCTAAGCTCTTTTTTTGATCATGGCTTTCAGGTAGGCCCATAATTTTTAAATTGTCTCTCCTGGATCTATTTTCTACATCAATTGTTTTTCCAATGAGAAATTTCACATTATCTTCCATTTTTTCATTCTTTTGGTTTTGTTTTGAAATTTTGTGGTTTCTCATAAAGTCATTAGCCTCCATCTGTTCCATTCTAATTTTTAAAGAACTATTTTCTTCCGTGAAATTTGGACCTCCTTTTCCATTTGGCTAATTCTGCTTTTTAAAGCATTCTTCTCCTCATTGGCTTTTTGAACCTGTTTTGCCACTTGAGTTAGCCTATTTTTCAAGGTGTTATTTTCTTCAGCATTTTTTTGGGTCTCCTTTAGCATGGTGTTGACCTGCTTTTCATGCTTTTCTTGCATCTCTCTCATTTCTCTTCCCAGGTTTTCCTCCACCTCTCTTACTTGATTTTCAAAATCCTTTTTGAGCTCTTCCATGGCCTAAGATCTGGGATACAGAAGCCTTGATTTCTGTTTCTTTCCCTGTTGGTAAGCATTGTTCTTCCTCATCTGAAAGGAAGGGAAGAAATATCTGTTCACCCAGAAAGTAACCTTCTATAGTCTTATTTTTTCCCCTTTTCTGGGCATTTTCCCAGCCAGTGACTTGACTTCTGAGTGTCCTCTCCACACCCACCATGCCTCCAGATCCTCCCAGCCAGTGCTTGGGGTCTGAGATTCAAATGCTGCTTCCCAGCCTTAGGGCTTCTGTCGGGGCAGGGCTGCTAATCGGTGTGAGATTAAGTTCAGGTGCTCAGGTGGGGGCAGGGCTGCCACATGGGGCTCAGTTCCCTCAGGGGGTTTATGCAGACCTTCAACAATGGATCTGAGCTCCTGCCTGCTTTGGGGGCCCTGGACTGCTGCCGCCTCCGCTGCTGCCTCCCGAGGGGGCCTGAGTTATGGAGACACCCTGCTCCCCTCTTGGTGAGCCAAAAAGACTCTCTCACTGACCTTTGGTGCCTGTGGGTGGAGGGACCTGTGTGGCCACTGGAGATTCTGTCCCTGAAGCCTGCTCAGATCTGCTCCTCTTGGTGCAGCTCGGCCAAGCCAGGGCTGGGTTCTGCTCTGGGTCAGGGGCGCGACGGACCTTTCGCTTCAGTTTTTCAGGTCTCTCTGGAACAGAAGTCTCCTCCACTCCATTGTTCTGTGGCTTCTGTTGCTCCAGAATTTGTTGGGAGTTCTTCTTTACAGATATTTTATGGGCTGTGGATTCGGAGCTAGCATATGTGTGTCTTTCCACTCTGCCATCTTGGCTCCTCACCCCACCTTTATGTCTTTTGCTCCCAAAGGCTCCTAGGGCACAGGTCTAGACACCAGAGGTCTGTAGGAGAGATACTTCGCTAGTTGTTGGGGTGGTACAGTAGGTCATGGAAACATAGAACCAGAATTTCACATTTAGAAAGGGACTGAGATCATAGGATCACAGCTGAAAGGGATCTTTCTTAGAGGGCAATTAAGTTCAGCTCTCTTTGTTTTACAGCTAGGTGGAGCAGCTTTCTGAGTTCAAATGCAGCCTCAGACATTTACTAGCTGTGTGACCCTGGCCAAGTCACTTAATCCTGTTTGCCTCAGTTTCCTCATCTGTAAAATGAGATGGAGAAAGAAATGGCAAATTACTCCACTATCTTTGTCAAGAAAACTCCAAATGGTGACAGGAAGAGTTGGACACAACCAAAAAACAACAAAATGAAACAACAAGGGAAATTGATGTCTGATGAGACATGTTCAAGTTGCACAGGGAATAGATGTTTCAATCCGAACTCAGGGCTTTTGCCTCTAAATCAGAGGTTCTTAACTTTTTGTCATCGTTATTGTTTGTTTCATGGACCTTTTGCAGTCTGATGAAACCAATAGACCCATTTTCAAAATAATGTATGAAATAAAATATTTAGAGTTATAAAAGTAACAAATTATGTGGAAATACCAATATCTAAATATTAAAGAAAAGTTCATAGACCCAAGGCTAAGAACTCCTGCTCTAAATCAAGTATTCTTTTCACTGTCCCATAAACTAAGTAATACATCATCTCTTTGAACCACCTGTCTGAGAATTTGATGGAGGGCATGACTTGTTCAAGGTTGAATAGTCACAAGGCTTCTGACTTCTAATCCAGTGATTTTGCCATTCTACCACACTGTTCTTCTGGAAATGGGGAATTGTGGGTATGCTGATAGAGGCAGCTCCAAAGGATTCTCTCAACTTTCATCTTTATGGAGAAGTCAGTTTGAGTAGTTGCTGCTAGAACAGTTCAAGGAAGGGCAAACGGTCCCTCAAGGAGGGATGAACTGGTTGTCTGTGGGAGCTCAGTTGCCAGCAATTATTAATTTGCTTCTTTCTGGATCTGTCTTGGGGCCTTCCAGTGCACAGTAGCATTAGGAGTGTTGGCAGATGTGGAGAGAGCCCCAGCTCCCCTCTGCTGAGCAGTAAGGTGTGACTCTCTCCAACAACACTACTCTGTCTTTCTCCCCTCCACCCCCCTTTCCTATCCTCCCATCCAAGCAATCAGTTCTCTTTGGCTTGAGAAGAAAGCTGGAACACATTGTTCTTTGGGACCAAAGTGCTTATTGGAAAAGAGACAGAGACTGAGAAAGGACAAGGGCTTATGTAAATCAGTGCTCAGAACAGTACCTGGAGGGAGTAGGCAGCTCTCCAAAAGACAACAGCTCTCCAGCACATCCTCCACCTTCTCTGCTCTGACACTCCAGAAGGGGCTGAGGTAACTTTAGAAAGAGAAAGGAGAAATTCTGGAAATAGCTTTCTGTTCAAACTCTAATCTCAAGAGCAAAAACATACCTCCTTTGCTCTTGTATCATTTCATATTAAAGAAGTTTGCTTGTCAAATGTACCTGAGAGTCCTGTGACTCAGTGGGTGATCTAATAGGATTTGAGGTACAATGATTGTTTTAAAGATCAGATGCTCCCTGAGTACAATGAAACATTGATCATGTGGTCAGGAGGGGAAGCTGCACTTTTTTTTGAAAGGAAAAAATTATCCTTTAATCTGTATTCAGACACGATCTGTTCTTTCTCTGGGGATGGTTAGCATTTTTCATCATAAGTCCTTCAGAGTTGTCTTGGATTGTTGTACTGATGAGAATAGTTAAGTCATTCACAGCTGATCATCTCACAATATGGCTGTTACTTTGTACACAGTACATTTCACTTTGCATCAGCTCATGTAAATCTTTTCAGGTTTTTCTGAGAGCATCCTGCTCTCTTTCCTATAGTACAATAGTATTCTATCATAATCACATACTACAACTTTTTCAGCCATTCCCCAATTGATGGGAATTTCCTCAATTTCCAATTCTTTACCCTCCCTCCTCGAAAAGAGTTGCTATAAATATTTTTGAACATATAGGTCCTTTTTGTTTTTTTTTATCTCTTTTGGGATACAGACCTAGCAGTGGTTGTTGTTTTTGTATTTGTCCTTCATTCTCTAGGAGGACCATGACTTCAAGATGATGACATGACTTGCAGTTGACTTTGATTTGAGTGAGGGAGGGCTGTGCAAGGTCACCAACCTCACTTACTTCTCCTGAGCCACCTGGGTCCAGTGGCCTGATATTCATCAAGAGGATTGGAGATGACCCAAGATACAATGGGAAACCTTGGCCCTTTCAGCTAAGGTCTTAAAGCATTCTCACTTTGAGTGAGAAATGCTCATTCAATGAATAGACTTCTTTAAGTAGTTGCTCAAGGGATGGCCCCTTTAATAAAAAGAAAAAATCAAACTGTAATTAAAAAAATCACACTGGGAGGAGAAGGCCTCAGGATTCCTGGGTAAAAGAGAAACAATTACTATTTATTGCTAGGTCAAAGGGTATGCGTGGTTTGATAGCCCTTTGGGCATAGGGGAACCTGCACTTTTAAAAGGTTATGGGTACGGGGATGTTCATATGGTGTTATCCAATCAAAGCAAAATTATGAAAATAATCTTTGTTATCTACAACCTCTTCTTTTCCTGGTGCCTCCCCAAATCCCAGGGCATCTAGTATCCTCTTAAGTAGTTGAACTTGACTGGGAAGTTCTATCTCTTGTGGGCCAATTGCTTACTTAGCTACCAAGCCACCCTGCTCTTCAAGGGACTGAATTCCTTTTAATTTTGGTTTATATCCTGAGTCCTGGCAATGCCTATTGGAATTGCCCATTTTTCCTTAGAGAAAAGCAATGTAGTTTTGTGGAACTGAGAGCTGATCTCAGAGCCAAAAAGATCTGAGTTCAAGTACTCTCTCTGACACATTACTGGTTAATGATCCTGGGTTAGTCACTTAACCTCTAAGGTCTTTGGACAGCTCTAAGTTGTAGAAAAGTGTCAATTTTCATTGGTTGCGTGAGTTCCAAGTTCCGTATGCTAATTAAGTCACAGATCCAATTCATCTTTTCTCTGTCTTAGTTTTTTCATCTGGGACTTAGAATGGCATTAACTCAGTCCAAAGAGAATCATGCAGATTCACTAGTGAGCCCAAGGACGATGCCATAGAATTTTCAAGTGTGATCAACTATGTTTACCTAGCTATGCATATGTGCATAGCTTAACCAAAATGATCAGAACATTCTTGATTTAATCTTTCTAGTTATGAAAGCAATGAGTAACTGGACAATCAATGAGCTGGTTACATGGTCAATTTGATTTCAGTGATGGCTTAAAAACTCTGAATTTTGACCCTTCTGATGTCACCAAACTGAATGAATAGCTTCATGATTTAACACATTGTCTTGTACACGGTAGACACTTAATAGGTTTATTGAATGAATAAATATCTTGCTAATCAAGCAACCTTTATTAGATGATTTGATTAGTCTCTTGGTGAGATTATTAATCCCTACAGATCCTGCTTTATGAAGCCTTTAGCTGGGGAAGAACAATAGCCTGTATCAAAAGGCTAATGAATTGTCAGAGAAGTGAAATCCAGGTGTGGGTTCTAAAGTTATCATGAGTATTAACTTCCTTTTCCCCTTCGTTTATCTTTCCAGATGTCCATGAGCATTCCTTTCTTTCTTCTATTCCTCCCTAATGAATCTAATTTCCAACTTTTCAAGGAAGCTCCTGGCCTGAAGTTAGGTTCCTAGATTAAATGTAGAGATCATAATTTGATTAATAACCTCCAGAGTAAAAAAAAAAAATGTACGAATAACTTTCTCAGGTGTTTGAACCTAGCAAACTGCCAGTGACGCAATTTTGCTTAGAATGTAAAAAAATAAGGTTGACATTGATCAACCATAAAAATGAATTTAAGCCCAGACTCCTAAAATGTAGAAGAAGTCAATCCATCCATCCATTAAGGCTTTTTCAAGTGATCTGGTATTATGCTAGGCCTTGTGGAGAAAAAGACAAAAATCCAACAGTTCTTATCCTCAAGGAGCTTATATTCTAGGTACAACATGTATGCAAAGTAAAGACAAGGTAATGGCAGAGGGGTGGGGTGGGGAGAGTTAGGTGTTGGTAAGTTGCCCTTTAAAGAAATCCAGCTACTGAGGAGTACAAAGTTTGAATGAAAATGGAGCCTATGACACACAGAACCAGCATGGTTTTACTCATATGATAACTGCATCATTCTGGCTCTGGGTAGTTTGGAAAGGTCTGTTTTAGATTTTTCAGGTGTAGATCCCTTCTGTTAGGGTTACTTCTCCATTGGCTGGTTCTTGTACCACAGAAGTGTCAGAGGCTCTTACTAGGAAAGTGAAATCCATTGCTATTGTCTGTGTTGGGTTTTGTTATGTCATGCTGTTTGTTTATTGAACAGGCATTTGATAGAGTGCACTCAGCAGAGCACATCAGCAGGGATGGTGTTTTACCAGAAAAGAACTAGATCCTCCCATTAGCCTAGGCGTAACCGAATATGGTATAAATGTTTCTTTCTTGTTATATACTTATTTGTGCATGGATCCTTTTAACATGTATCTATTAAGCATTCAAGTATGATGGTACTAGTCTCTTATTTTAGGCCTTTAGTCCTAAGATCACAAAGAATTTTAATTAAAATCATTAAAGTAAGTGCATTCTCATGAGGATGCTAAAAATCCAACAGGCTATCAACTCACTATGCTGATAGCACCTGCCTGATGATGAGTGATCTCCCCAGCACCCATCAGATCTCAGTACCCAACACACCCTGACCTTCCTTTCTCCTGATCTGCTTTTCTTCCAGTTGGGCCAGGGAGGTAAGCCTCAGGAAAGAGGCCAAAGATTCCAACATTATTATGCATATTATGCTAAGCACTTTACAAATATTATCTTATTTGAACCTCACAACAATCCTAAGGGGTAGGTACTATTTTTATCCCTATTTTACAGTTGAGGAAACTAAGGCAAACAGTAATTAAGTGATTTCCCCAAGGTCATGCAGCCAGGAAGTATCTGAATCTAGATTTTAATTTAGGTCTTCCTGATATGGAGTGGACCTGTGATTTTACTGGTATTGGTAACTCCTGGGTGAGGAAACTTCCTCTACCAATGTTGGAGGGAGAGGAAAGGGAAGAGAGAAGAGATGACACTGGGAAGCAGCTGAGGCACACGAGGAGAAGGAGGTTCTGGGAGCAGCATTGTCCTGAAAGTCAAAAGCAAACAATCTCAAGTGTTCCTAAATCACATGTCAATTCCCTGTTCCCTCAGAAAAAGCTTTCTTTTTAGGGCTTGGAGTTGAAAGAAAAGCTATCTCCCCTCCCCTTACCTCCAGCTTTTCTTTTCCTGAAGGGAAGAAAGGTTGTATGTGGGGGGGAGGGGGAAGAGAGAGGGAGGAAGCCTAAGAAATGGAAGAAAAGAGAATGTCAATGTTGCTAATATCAGCTATCAGTCATTGGTGAGGGGCAGAGTGGGGAGGGGTGTATGCGGGAGGGGGGAAGGAGCGAGGGGTAGGGATAGGGGCAGGGTCCCAAGCTGCTCACTAAAGAACTGGAGAGTTTCTTTTATTCAAATATTACTAATGCAGTGGGAAAGGGTCATTTTCACAAGCTTCCTTATAAATAACTTTCAGACTGAATATAACTCATGCGGCCGGAGTTCTCCTCCCTCCCTGACCCCTAATATCCAGATTCCAACCCCTACTCCCCAACATCCCTTACCCCACCTACACTACATGCATCTTTCTTTATATATCTTGTCACTGGCAACCTTAGAAACCTGGGGCTATGATTTTTTTCCTTTGATTGGTTTAAAACAATTGTTGACTGAGGTTCACAAAATATACCATACTATATCGTACTGTGCTGTGTACAATATAAATATTTATTTACGTATCTTGTCACTGGCAGCCCAAGAAACCTGGGACTGTGATTTTTTTTTCTCTTTGATCAGTTTAAAGCAATTGCTGATTGAGGTTCTCAAAGTAAGTCAGGAGGCTTAGAAACCCAGAACCTTATTGCCACATCTGTGATATGATGCTTGAAAGAACCTTTCTCAGAAGCTCTAGGGTTGAAGACTCCATCTTACTATTTGTCCCTGAGATTTCTCTGGATAAACTCCTCACTTTTTCCCAGTCCAGATAGAGAGTTTAGGACTCACATAAAAGAAACCACCTGTAATGACACCAAGAGGAAAGCAAAGAAACAGAATGAATATTGGTGGTTTGGATTAGATTTTGGAAGGCTTGTCAGAATGCTGGCCACTAGATGAGGAACTGTTTGGGGGCACGCATGCCCACAGCCTTTGAGGAGACATGTGTTTCCAAATATTGAAGGGGAAACTTTGTATTCTAAGGGTGAATCTTGGTGGCTCTAAACCATAACCACTAACACTTCCAAGTAGAAATGGCTAGGGAAAGCATGTTGAGTCAGCTTGTCCTAATGGATAGAGTCAGCTTCTAAAACAGGAAGATTTGGGTTCAAATCCTGTCCCTGACACATAATGGCTGTGTAACCCTAGGCAAGTCATTTAATTTCTCAAGGCTCCAGGCAAGCTCTTTAAAATGATGTTTCCAAGCAGGTGAAGATCAACATTGGTAGAGGGAGTTTCCTCACCCAGGAGTTACCAATACCAGTAAAATCACAGGTCCACTCCATATCAGGAAGACCTAAATTAAAATCTAGATTCAGATACTTCCTGGCTGCATGACCTTGGGGAAATCACTTAATTACTGTTTGCCTTAGTTTCCTCAACTGTAAAATAGGGATAAAAATAGTACCTACCCCTTAGGGTTGTTGTGAGGTTCAAATAAGATAATATTTGTAAAGTGCTTACCATAATATGAAGCATGTAGCAGATACTTAATAAATTCTTCTTTCCTCTCTTCCTCCTTCCCTCCCTTCTTCCCTTCCTTCCTTCCGACTACCAGATGATGAAATGTTTCGGCCATACATCCTGGTAGAGTAGAAAAATTACTGACTCTGGAGTCAGAAGACCTGGGTTCATATCTGTTCTCTGATGCTTACTACTGTGTGACTTTAGGCCAATTGCTTAACCTCTCTGACTGTTGGTTTCCTCATTTATAAAATGGGTGATTAGGACTAGCTGGCCTCTTTCCTTTCTAGCTCTATGAACATAGGCAGGTTATCTGTTAAGGTGAAAAAAGGTAGGCATCTGTGCCAGTGGAGGGAGCATTTATACCAATGAAAAACAGATCTTTGAAGAAATTTTAAGTTTAACAGAATATATATGAGTGATCTAATATGCATTGACTTTCTCACTATACTTCATTACATTAACTGGTGGACCTAGTTTTTGATTAGCTTAGAATATCTGTACAACGATCATAGGGAAAAAAGATAGCTAGGGCCTTGTCACACCTGAGAGGAAGAAGGACAGGTTGCAAAGATAATAGCTTCTATTCCACAGGCGGAAAAACTGAGGAAAGGATAACTAGTGGAAAGAGCATCAGATCTTCAGAAAGTTTGAGCTCAAATATTGCCTATGTCACTTACAATCTGTGTGACCTTGGGCATTCACTTACCTTCTGGGATATCAGTCTCATCATTTGTAAGATGAGGGGGTTGGATTAGAATGGTCTTTGAGGTCCTTTTAAAATTCATGCTCCTCTATAAAGTTTTATTGAATAGAAGGGGGTACTGTGGACTACTGGTTTTGACCTCCTTTTTATACACGACTACTTCTCCATCAACTTAAATGTCTTTCCCATGTCAAAAAGAGAGAAAAATGGATTAAACAAACCACTCCACTGTTAACTCCCATTTCAGCTTAATGAGTCCAAGAACCAGATGAATAGCATGTCCATCTGAATATCATAGCAGAGACTATGGGGAAACTGTTATTGTGATGAGGCCAAACTCATTATTGAGAAGGGGTGGGAAAGAATGAATGTGAAGAAGAGAGTTTGAGAAGGGGAGGAAACATGTAAATGCAGGCTGACTATGGTGGTCTAGGCTACGGAGTAAGGTCTAGAGATATTTTGCAAGCTCTGAAACTTGACCGCATTGAAGGCCTTCTTATTTCCTCTTACAGAGTTTGATCTCTTTCCATCTTGACTCCATGCTGCCCAGAGACTCAAGGAAGAGGGCTGGCTGGTATTCAGGAGATTTCTTTACTAGCTGCTTCCACCATTAGGGGCCAGGGGGCAGAGAGATGGCTGTCAGGTTGTGGGGACAGAGGGTGTTTTCAGCTCAAATTCCTCTCTGGGGTTATAGAGAGTTGCTTCTTTTTGGTGAGGGGGTGGTCCTGCCACCAACATAGTTTACAAATTGCCATGAATCCAATTCCAATGTAAACCATTGAGCTTTGGAGGGGTTTTCTCTTGACACTAACTTGATCCAGTGACCTCCAAGTGCATTGTGATGCTGAGAGCAGGCACTGAAGCGGAGCTAGGACAAAAGTTGCTGATGCTGGTACTGCTGTTGGGAGATTGTGTGTGTTCATCTTGGTGAATGTGTGTGAGAGGGGGAGCAGAGCCGAAATCCTTTACAACTCCTGGGGCACAAAACCTCTTAGATCATCATTGAAAGGTCATTAGAAATCTGGCAGAGGAGCAGGGCCCAGATTGCCAGGAGAGAAGACAAAACTCTATTTTCTCTGTACAATACCTGTAATGAACTGGAAGGGCTAGGGTGGAGCTGGAAAACAGATTTCCTGCCGTAACTAAAGTCTCTTTTCAGCCTAGTTTGCAACAGTTTTACGATGTGTTAGAATTTACATTCACTCGTTTGTTAACCATTCTTTGTTGCAATGAAACGTTTTATCTGTCTGACCTCAACCTTTGCCATATGGCTTGCAAACTGTTCAATTAAGCTCGGAGGAGGGAGGGAGAAGGAGACTGGAAGTCACCAAAAGGCTCTCCAGGCCTTGGATGATGGGAGTTCTAGCCTTGCCTTATGTGAGAGCGTTCTCACAAAGTCATGGAAAAGAAAAACAAAATCCATGTGTCCACCAATAGCTTTTCTCAAAGACTCATCTTTTTCATGTAGCAAATGATTTGACATATATAGAATCTCCCTGCACTACCCCCCCTCCCCAAATGTTCAATAGGAAAAAAAGCACAAATCTTGGGAAAAATGGGAAGAATGTATTAGCAGCAGATGTTAAACCTGCAATGGGACTCTTAAAGGACCAGATGCTTAGCAAGTGAGTTCTCTAAACACTAGTTTCCTTCTCAGAGCAATAGCAGTGCTTAGGATTCCCTGAAGGCTTAGTAAATGATACATAGAGGGATGGGAGCACAAGTCTGATGTTGGACTTAGTTTTGCCCATGTCCACGCTACTCTAACTAGGAGACAGGGCTGTAGGGCTCAAGACTCCCAAAAGATATCCTGAGGATTGGTACTCTTTTGGATGAGAAAAAGACAAATATTGAAAGTAAAATGGTCATCAAAGTTGTACTGGGGCCAGGAGACCACCCAAAAATTTATCTGAGACCCAAGATGAAAGAAACCTCATTAGATGAGAAACTATGATGGTCCATTGAAGCCTTCAGATCTCTCAGGACTTGTATGAAGTTGTCTCTGTCTTGGACGCTGAGTATGCCACTTCCTTCTGTCCTTTTCTGGAAAGTTTGATAACTCCATGCTTATATTCCAATTTGATTCAGCTGGGCCACCCCTGTCTAATACCCAACATCTGTGACATTAGAAATGAGAAGTAAACACGATTCAAGACAGCTTTATCTTATTCTTTTGTCCAGTATCCTCTCATCTTATAACTAGTTAACCCATGGGTAGAAGCCGAGTCTATTGTGGTTATTGTTTGTTGTTCAATTGTTTCAAATGTGTCTGACTCTTCAGTGACCCATTTGGGGTCTTCTTGGCAAAGATACTGGTGTAGTTTGCCATTTCCTTCTCCTGCTCATTTTACAGATGAGGAAACTGAGGCAAACAGGGTTAAATGACTTGCCCAGGGTCACATAGTAAGTAAGTGTTTGAGATTGGATTTGAACTCAGGTCTTCCTGACTCCAGGCCTAGTGCTCTCTTATGGTATCACACCTTTTTTTTTTTTTTTTTTAGCATCACACAATTTGAGAGTTGGGAAAGATCTCAACTGTCACGTAGTCCAACTCACAACCTGAAGGAATCCCACTATATTCTGTTTGACAAGTGTAATCCAGTCTTTTCTTAAAGACCTTCAAGGAGGGAGACCTACCACTTCTCCAGGCAGCCCATTCCCCTTTTTGAGCAGCCCCAATTGTTAGTAATGTTTTCTCTAAAATCAAGTCTAAATTTTTCATCTTGTAATTTCCCTTGTTGCTCCTGGTTTGTGTCCTGGGGCCAAATAGAGTAAGTTGAATACCTCATACACATGGCAGCCCTCAGATACTTGAGACAGCTATCATGTAAGGATTATTAGCTGGGGAAGGCTTAGATTAGATGGTTTCTGAGATCCTTTTGAGTACTTACATGCTGTTAAAGGTCTCTTCTTTCAAAGTAAAAAGAACCCTGGAGAGAGAAGTTTTTGCTATTATAAGTGTGAGTATGTGGTGTGTAGTATGGGTAAGCGTGTTCTGTCCCACCTTAATGTTTATAGATCCCAACAGCTCAAAGATACTTTCATAGGTCATGTCATCAATCTCCCAGCCCCTAAACCACCCTGTATTAATAAAAATGTGAGATACAGACGGGAGGAGACTGGAAGAGGTCAAATAGTCCAATCCTTTCATTTGAATGACCAGGAATCTGAAACCCAGAGGTTATATGACTTGCCCAAGAATCATAAGATCATAGATTTAAAGTTGGAAGGGACCTTAGAGTCCTTAGAGTCCATCAAGTCCACTTCCCTCTCCCCACCCATTTTACAAATGAGGTAACTAGGAATGAGAAATAAAGTGATTTGCCCAGGGTCATATAGCTAATCAGTATCTGAGGTAGGATTTGGATTCATATCTTCCTGGTCATAGGCCTAATCTTCTATTATCCAGCTGGTAGTCACTGAGCCAGGGTTTGAACTCAGGTTTCCTGTCTCCAAATGTGGAGATCTTTCCACTATTACCCTATTGTCCTTTGAACAGATGGTTTTCCATGTTCTTAAAGATCTCCTGGGCAAAGAAATATATCCTATCCCTCAACTATTCTTTCTCCTTGTCCTCATTCTCTATCGGCCTTTCTCATGTCTCTTTTCTTAGCTCTCACATTAGCAACACAGTTTGCTTGTTGAGTGGATGGTCCTATTTTAGGTAGTGCTGTCTGGCTCCAAGCAAGAGAGATTGCCTTTCTGATGTGTGGAGCCTCCTTCCAGTCCTGCAGATTATATGACTCAATGACCATATGTGAGTTTTTCTACTCAGGAGATTCATTTGGGATTCTTAGAGATTCAACAAAGTCTTTCCTCAAGTGTTGCTCTTCTACAGAACCTTTTGTAGAATTTCTTGAGAGTATTCAATCTGGATACTTCATTTTTTCCTACTTTTTTTTAATCTTCTTATTCCAAGTCCAGTGATCTTTCTGGTACTTAGGCACCCAACAAATGTCTTTTTGAATGAATGAATGGATAAGAAAGGAATTTACTAAATACCTAGCCATATGAGATATTGTTGGGAGTTATACAAATGAAATACTGGTAACACCTATTAAGGGGTCATCTAAGATAGTAATGGTATTTGATCATTTAAAAAAAATCTTCATACTCTAATTCCAGTAATATTTCTGGTACTTAGGTACTCAATAAATGTTTTTTGAATAAATAAATGGATAGGAAAGGGATTTACTAAATACTTAGCTACATGAGATACTATTGGGAGTTATACAAACCAAATGAAATACTGGTAACACCTATGAGGGGGTCATCTAAGACAGTAATGGTATTTGATAATTTTTTTTCCATATGTAGTTATTTAGCACTTACTGTGTGTTAGGCACTGGTGATATAAAGGCAAAAAATGCGATGCTCTGTGCTTTCAAAAAGTTTTCATTCTATGGGGGGGAGGGAAAAAACATAAATGCAGATAATGAAATTAAAAATATTTATAAAGTTATTACAAAATAATCTGGAGGGAAGGCATAACCACAGGGAATCTCAGGAAAGGACTCATTTCAGCCAGGACTTGAAGGAAGCTGAGGATTCTATCATGGGAAGGGAGGAGGGAACTCACACATCTATAGAGAGATCCAACACATCAGTTTGATTTGATTTAATTCATTTCAGTTTAACTTGATTTGGTTCACTTCAATTCATCTTAACCCAATTCAACTAAATTCCATCCAGTTTAGCGCATTCCAAAAAACATTTATTAGGTGGAAATGTGCTGGGCATTATGCAAGCCAAATTAAATATTGGTAACATCTCTGAACTGACAGTCTAAGACACTAATATTCATTCATTTGGCTAGCATTTCTCAAGTCTTTACTACGTTCAAGGAACAGTTGGTATGTGCCAAGGATATAAGGGTAGAACCTACAGAGGGTAAACCCTGCAGAAAGCTACCTTGCGCTCAAGCAAAGCTTATTGGCTAAGTAACTTCAGTAGCTATGTTTGCTTAGTCCTGTATCCAAAATGTTCCTTAGCTTTGCTTCGATTGAGGCGAACACGGCTCTCATGGCCTCCAATTTTAACTCTAACTTTGAGTGTTTAGCTTTCATTAGCTCCCAGTAGGAGCAATGCCTGCAGCTCTTCTGCAGTGCTTGGCTCGGCAAACCTCTTTTTCTCTTAATTGATCAATTTTCCTGCTCAGAAATAGACATAATCAGATATATTGCTTGGTAGCCTCTCTGAGAAAACATTAGATCCGTCTGCTTAGACTGGTATTAGACTCTGCACCCTCGAGGCTTCCCTTTGCTTTCTCTCTCTCTCTCTTTTTTTTCTCCAAGAAAAATGAAATGACTAAGTAAGAGGGTATTAAAACAAAGTTGTATTACTGTCTGGCATTTAATTGGGAAACTTGCTAATGTGTCCTTTGAACTTTTTGTTTTTCCCTCTCCCAGAGGAATCGCTAATATGTTGCTTTAATGGCCGCATAAAAACCTCGGTTTGACTCCATGTGGCATTATTTGGCACTTTATGGATGCAAATTGTTGTTTTTACTGCATTCATTGGTCTAGTGACTCTGGCAGTCACCATATCCAAGCACTGTAATCAAGTAGCTGAGTACCCAGAGTACATTTCTGATCTGTAAGACTCCTTTGGCCCTGGAATCTGATGTTTCCCAACAATGGGAGAAGTGGAAGTATTATGGAAATTGATGTAAGGGAAGGGAAGGCATTTTACTGAGACTCGTAACAGAGAGCTGATTGGAGAAACTGCTTGGCATAGTGGAAAGAGCACTGGACGGTGAAGACCTGAGTTCAAAATTTGGTTCTGATATTAGTTGTATGGATTTGTGAAAATCATGTAAACTCTTTAGGACTCAGTTTCTTCATCTGTCAAATGAAGAGATTTTTCTTAGCTCTACATTCTATGACTTTATGACATAAAAAAAGAAGAGAATCATTCTCTTGCTATGAAAGAATAAAAAAATGCTAATGCAAAACAAAACAGAAGTCCCTGGTTTATCTGCCTCATTTGGTACCCTGTGTCATTGTTGCTGATGGTTTAAATGTCACCAACAAATGCTAGCCTCATCGTGGACAAGGGGCTTTCAGTAGCCCTCCTTTGATCATTTGTGGTAGGAATATTTAAGAAGGACTTTATTTGTATGGAAAGAGCAATATTTGGAGGACGTTGGGGAGTTACAAAGGGGTTTTAATCAGAATTCCAAGATGAAAGAAACATTTTAGGAAAACCAACCCAATAGTGATCCATAGGATAGATTAGAGAGCTAGCAATAGGAAAGAGGAAGACCAGTTACAAAGCTTATATTCACACAAGTCTTCCCCCTCACCCTCTCTCTCAAGGATATTCTTTGCTCTAATGGCCAATATAATGACTTTTTCTGCCACCTTTTGACTTTTAGTTTTGTTTTGTCAAGAAGATTAAATTGCCAACTTCTATCCCTTCTTTTCTTGGAGGCTTCACTGAGGTTGGGCTGAGATTGGAATTTAAAAGTCTTATTTATTGAGAACTCCTCTTCCTTGCCCTTGTGAGTGGGGACTTCCACCCCTGTTGGGAGATCCTTCCTCAGGGTTACCTTGACTCAAGATTCCAGCTACTACAGTGGGGGCTCTGGAGGGATTGCAGACTTGCTTTTCTGAACTAGGTTCAGAAAAACACCATCAAAGTGAGCTCTAGTCAAGGCAGAGGCTTGCCTATTTGGGCTCTTCCAAAATGACCCAGTCAGAATGAAATTCCGACTAGTCAGGTTACTGGAGCGGGTTCCTGTCATACTGACTTTTCGTTTGCGGGCTTTCCCTTGAGTACTTTATCAAAGGAAAACCATCCTTGGAGAGCTTTATACAATTTCACTGATAAATTGTGAGAACTGTAATCCACTGGGCCTCAGAATTACACAAAATCACAGCACCTATGAGAGAAAATAGACCTCAGAGGTCATTTAGTATGACCCACATCTGTAGAAGAAAGCCTTCCACAACCTACCCAACAAGAGGTAATTCAGACTCTGCCTGCCATTCCTCAAGGGGGAATGTGTTGCCACCACCCCCAGAGACAACTCATCCTAATTTTAGAGAGCTAATTGTTAGGAAGCCTTTCCTTATATTAAGCCTAATTATTCCTCTCTGTAACTCCCAACCATTTCTCCTAACTCTGCTCTTTGGTGCCAAACAGAATTTATTTAATCCTTTTTTCCACTCTTTACTATGCCCTGGTGAGGCTCTATCTAGTCATTTGCTGTGAATTCCCTCTCTCCCCCTTCTCTCCACTTCAGAACTCTTTGACGTTATTCCCCATTCCCTCCTTTATGCCAGACTGATAATGGGGTGCACCTTCTTCTCCTATTTGTACTCTTGTTCTTGTCTCTCTCATTTCTCTCCAGCAATTTTTGCCCTCTGTCATGCCCTCTGGCTCTAATTTCTAAGCTCTTTCTATTTACCAATTCCTTCCTTATTGTCATCAACTTACCCAAGGCTTCCCTATCTATTTTTTGAATTTCCTTTGTAATCCTCTGTGTTTTATTTTGTACGTTAAAATATTAACAATAATATTTTTTATGTTGAGTTCCCAATTCTCTCTCCCTTTAACCCCTGCCCCACCTATTGAGAAGGCAAGCAGTATAATATCCATTGTACTAACTGTCAACTAGACCCAACCACCCTTTCATCTGTGGATGGCCAGAGCTGAATAGAACAGGACAGACACAGGGGAGTCAGGAATCAAACAGAAGCTTAATTTCAAAGTGATGGAAATGGTTTATAAGCAAGGAGGGAAATTGGACTCATGTGCTGGGGCCCTGCTCCAAGTGGGGGGACCTGAGGCAGTGTGTGAAGATCTCAATACTTATGCCATTATCTACAGAGTGAGCTGTAGCCCCGACAGTGAAGGATAACGATAACAATGAGACAAGTTTGATTTGCAGCCGGGCTTCATGACTGCAACATGGGCACTTATCTGAGCTGGTCTGGTGCTTACCTGAGCTCAGAGAATACCTGGTGTTGGACAAAGCAATAAGATAAATATTGAAGGTGAGAGCAAAGGATTGTTGTTATGCCAAGCTCAAGGAACAGCTTTCTTGCTGGGCTCTGAAAAACAGGGTGCCTCCTAAAATCTCAACAATATAAAAGTCACGCAAAACACATATTAACCGTCAACCTCACTTTCTCAGCCAAACTCTTATGGGAAAAAAATCTGTCTGTATCCAATTCTAAATTCTGCCTTCACTGACTTTCCAGCTTTTTCAGTCTGGTTTCTGATCTCATCACTCAATTGATATGGCTCTTTATGATCCCAGGTTATTTTGCAAAACGAAACAAAAAAAAGAAACAAAAAATGAAACCCAAGAAAATTAAAGTGAAAAAATATGCTTGAATCTGCACTCAGAGTTCATCAGTCCTCTCTGGGGAGGTGGGTGGCATTTTTCATCTTTAGACCTTTGGAATTGTTGTGACTCTTTGCATTGATTAGAATAGCTAAGCTTTCACAGTTGATCATCAGTATGATATTACTGTTACTGTGTACAATGCTCACTTTGGCAGAAGTGAGGAGGTCAGCTAGCTGGCACAGTGCTGGGCCTGGAATCAGGGAGACTGTCTTCCTGAGTTTAAATATCTCAGATATTTACTAACTGTGTGATCCTAGGTAAGTACTTAACACTGTTTGCCTCAATTTTCTCATCTGTAAATACTAATAGTAACTGTATCTCTTCTACCCAGGAACCTGGAGGGTCTTCCCTCCCAGTATGATTTTTTTTGTTTTTTTTTATTAAAAGGGGCCATCCCTTGAGTAACTACTTAAAGAGGCCTATTCCTTGAATGAGTGTGTCTTTCTCAAAGTGAGAGTCTGATAAGACCTTAGCCTCAAAGGGTCAGGGTCTCCATTGCACTGTGGGCCATCTCTTCATCCTGATGAATATCGGGTCACTGGACCCAGATGGCTCAGGAGAAGAAAGTGAGGTTGGTGACCTTGCACAGCCCTTCTTCACTCAAATCAAAGTCATCAGCAAGTCATATCATCATCTTGGTGTCCTGGTCCTCTTTGAGAACGAAGGACAAAGACAGACACAGCGATGTCTGTAAAATGAGCTAGAGGAGGAAATGGCAAACCATGCCACTATTTTTGCCAAGAAAATCCCAAATGGAGTCATGAAGAGTCAGACATGACTGCAAATGACTGAAAAATATCTGCTCACTTCACTTTGTATCAGCTCATATACAGTTTTTCTGAAACCATTCACTTTGTGAAACAATAGTATTCCCTCACAATCATATACCATTCCCCCGTTGATGGACATCCCTCCTCAATTTTCAATTCTTTGCCACTAGGAAAAGAGCTGCTATAAATATTTTTCCTTTTCCTTTGATCTTTTTGGGATACAGACCTAGTAGCAGTATTGCTGGGTTAAAGGGCATTCACAGTTTTATAACCCAAGGCTTTCCTATCCTTAAAAAATACCTTTACTGGGTACTACCATTTCCTCAAGCTGTCATCTAAATCTCTTTACTGTCCCAGATAAACTCTTAGGGAAAAAAATCTATGTATATTCATTTCCATACTCTATACTGTCCCCTCCCTGACTCCTCAACCTTTTGCATTCTGGCTTTTGATCTCATCACTCAACTGAAACTGCTCTCAGTGATCCAAGGTTATCAACGATCTGTTAATTGCCAGATGGGATTTTCTCAGTTCTCATCCTTTGTGCTAAATTCTCATCCTTACTGCTAAATTTCTTACTATTGTCCACCTTTTCCCCCAGGATATATTCTCCTTTTTGGCTCTGCATGGCAATACTCTCTTCTGGCTCCCTCTACCTGCCTATCTGCTCCATCAGCCCTTTTGCTTGATTTGTACCATGTATTTGCACCATGCCCTTAACTTGGGGCTCTGGATTTTAACCTGTCCTGGACCTTCTTTTCTCTCTGTACAATCTTGATGACTTCATCAGCTTCCAGGGTTTAATGATCATCTGTCCATACACATGACTCACACATCTATCTATCTATCTATCTATCTATCTATCTATCTATCTATCTATCTATCTATCTATCTATCTATCTATCTACCCAGCCCAAGTCTGCCCATGTCCAGTCCTGTTAAAGCAATTTCTTATTGGAAATTTCAAACTGGATGTCTTAGAGACAATTCAAATTCAACATATCCAAACTTGAACTTGTTATATTTCCCCTTAAATCCGTCCCCCTACAAATGTCCTTACTCTTCCTGAAAGTACCACCATTCTTTTACTCCAGGTCCATACTTTGGCTTTATCCTTGAGTTCTTATTTTTCTTTAGGCTATATATCTGATTAATTATCAAAGCTTGACAATTCTACCTCTATAACATTCCTCTTCTCTAACTCATGCTTTCTATTCATACAGTTTCCACCTTAGTTCACGTTCTCATCATCATCATTACAATGACCTCCTCATTAGTATCCCTGCTGTAAGTTTCTCTTCACTATAGTCTATTCTCTATCCTGGTGCCAAAGTAATTTTCCTTAAGCACAGACATGACCATGTCACTCCCCCATTCTCGTGGCTTCCTATTGTTTCTGGGATAAAACATAAACTACTTTTTTGACTATGAGAGCCCTTTACAACCCAACTTTAACTTACCTTTCTATCTTCCCCTTTCCTACTCTTCAATCCATCTGAATTGTTTTTTCACACATCTCCCACCTTCATGCATGACTGCTGCTCATGCCTGGAACACAGTTTTCTTTCACTTCTAGCTCCTAGAATCTCTCACTTCCTTTGTTGTTATTGGTCTTGTTCTTAAAGAGGACCAATGATATCGAGAGGGGGATGTCTTGACTTGCAAGTGAATTGGACTTAAGTGAGACAGGGCTGTACAAAGTCATCAGCTTCACTCTCTCCTCCAGAGTCATCTGAGTCTAGTGCAAGATGTAGGTCAAGGTGACTAGTGATAGCGCCCCCTTACTTCCTTTAAGGTACAGCTCTAATACCGTCTTCTACAAAAAGCCTTTTCTGATCTCCCGCCAACTGTTAGGGTCTTCCTTATAAACTATCCTGTATTTTAATTACCTTATATTTATTTGTGTTTATTGTCTTTATAGCCATTCTAACTATGCTCATATATGTACCTCCTTCCCCCACTAGAATGTAGTAAGCTCCTTGTAACAGGGACTGTTTAAATTTTTTTTGTATTCCCAGAACCTAGCACATTGCCCTACACATTGTAGACACTGAATAAATGCTTGTTCAATGATTGATTGTACATTCTTTCCCTTTACCTCTCCCTCCCTCCTGCAGATGTTAATTTATCCCCTAATCACTCATTTGGAGAGTCCTTTGCCACCAAATGTAGCAATTGAAGTGTATTGAAGACACTGATTAAGTCTCCTCATTCCACAACTAGAATTCACAGAAATAGCCCTCTTTAAAATTGCTGCCATGAGTGGCCCTGATTCAAGTGGGTCCAGGAGAGGGGTCCCTTTAGTGAGGCTAAATTAACCTAGTACTACAGCTGTGACCTAATTAGGTCACGATATAAGTGAAACTTTAGCTCTCATTTTGAAGACTTTGCCTCTCAACCAAGGAGAACAATGATTTTTTTTTGGTGGGGTGGGAAAAGCCATGTCACATTGTTGATTAACATGGAGCTTTCAGTTAATTCCTATTCCCAGATCTTTTTCATAAGAGCTATCATTTAGCCAGTTCTCTCCCTTTGGGACAATGATTCTTCAAACTTAACTCTATATTACATTTACATTTGTGCCTATGAAATTCTATCCTATTAGATTTAGGCCTTCACTCTAATGTGTCAAGGTCTTTTGGGATTTGGTGGATTCTTATGCATGTGCGAGCTGTCTCTTCAAACTTTGCTTCATCTTCAAGTTCAGCAAGCATGCCATCTATCCAGGTCACTGATAAAAATGTTGACCAACACAGGATATTTCCCTGGGGCAATCCACTGGAAATCCTTCCAGGTTGACACTGATCCAGTAATATTTGCTATTTGGATTTCAAATGATATCAGATCTGCCTAACTGTAGTATACTAATATTTAGCCTGTGTCTCCCTATTTTCTCTTCAAATAAAGTATTGGAAGTTCTTTTCAAATGTTTTCCTAAAATCTAAGTATACTATACCAATAGCATTTTCTTAATCTGTCAGTCTGGCTACTGTGTCAAAAAAAGCAAATGAAATTAAGCTTCTATTCTTGAGAAAGTCATGCTAGCTTTTAGTAATTACCACTTCCCTTGATAAGGATGCACAAACCACCACTTTAATCATGTTTTTAGAATTTTGGCAAGGACAGAAGTCAAATTTGTTATTTTGCAGCTTCTATTGTTTAACATTAGGATGCTTGCTGTTTCCCAGTCTGGTGGTATCTTTCCTCTACTCCACAATCTTTTCAAAGACTACAGATAGTGAGTGGATCAGCAATTATCATTCCTTGTACTTTCAAAATCCTAAGATGTTGTTCATTTGACGTAGGTGACTTGGGCTCACTGAGGACAGCTAGATGTGTATTGATGATAAATTAGGATTTAAACCATCTGTTCTGTCTTGTCTACTGGCCCTAAGAAAAACATTCCTCCCATGTAACCAGTGGACATACCTTCTCTAAAACACTAGCCACTCTCTGTTCTACCCTACTCCAGTGGTTGCTACCTACACCACTGGGTCAGATAACCAAGTTCCCCACGGTGAGGAACTACTATAGCTGTACCTTGGTAGACTGTTTCTAAATGATGTCTCTTTACGTGGTAGCCAACATTTCCTGTTCCCTTCTAAAGTCCCAATATCTGGCCCCCTGGTACTTCTAGGTCAAGTGAAAAGGAATACTACACAAGAAGCTTTCACCTCTTAGCAGATTTCAGTCTCAGTCTGAGCAATAACAACATGGCTCAGGGCTCTCCTGCTGCCCAATGCTTCTATTTAGTGTTCTTGGTCCTGTCCCTGCACCCTCTTCAAGTCTTAGAGGCAGTTATTTAAGTGTATAGGTATATCATCTTCCAAATCCCTAGACACAGAATTCCCTGCAGAGGAGTCTTTAAAATTCTCATTTAAACCTTTTCAAAACACTTTATCAGCATTGCCTCCTCCAAACTCAAGATGGCTCTCAGTTGGTGGAATTAATTTATGTTGGTTATAAAAGTCCATATTCCCAGTATGAGTTCCAGCATGCCAGTGGCTATGCCCTGCTTGTGATGGAGAAATTTTCAAATGGCCAGAATTTCCAATTTAAACAGATGATGCTTTCTTATCGGGGGTTTCCTCTTGTCCAAAAAAAAAAAAAATGGATTGCCCAACCTGGGTTGGCTTTGCACAATAGGCCCACAATAAAGTACACCTTTGCCAACTATGTTGGAAAGGTCCATGACTGGTACTTAAAAACAAGTCCATACTGGCCTAGGGAGTGCCCTGGATGTAGACGATAGCAGAACTGGACAGCGGCAGTGTCAGTACAAGTAGGGATGCTGGTGAAGACTTCACAGTTCTGGGATGCTTTAGTTCTATTTGCCCTGCCAGTGCAACTTGCCAGCTTGCTTTGCCAGGGTGATTCAGACCACCAATTGCATTACCATTGTCTGTCAGGATTATGGAATAAAAGATTCAGAGAAGAGCCTAGAAGTTATCTGGTTCAACCCATACTTGAATATGGCCCTTTCTATAATATCCTTAGCAAGTGAAGTCCAGCTTCCATTTGAAGACTTTCAGTGATGGGTAGCTCAGTACCTCCTACTTCATTTATGATCATCTCTAATTGCTAGGACGTTTTTCTTTACATTGGCCCAGATCTACTTCTTAGCAACTCATACTGCTATTCCTAGTCTAGCCTTTTGGGTGGAACAAATCTCATCCTTCTTCCACATGAAAGCCCTTCAAATACTTGAAGACAGCTGCCATGTTCCCATTAAGTATTCTTTTGCCTAAGCTAATCACTCCTAGTTCCTTCAACTGATTCTTTTATGAACAGTTAGTAGTCCCCTTTCCTTATCATCCTAGCCATTCTCCTCTGGACCTAATTTATTTTATCAATGTCCTTCCTAAAACACAATGCTCAGAACTGAATATCATTGTCCACATATGGTCTGACCAGGACATGTTACAAATAGAATGTTTATTCCTCTTATTTAGACCAACATGCCTCTATTAATATAACCTGAAGTTACATTTTTTGCCTGTAAGCTCATAATATTGACTCATATTAGGCTTGAACTAAAATCCCCATATTTTTTTCCTGAATTATTGCCCAACTATGACTCTTAGATCTTCTAATGTGTAGAAATTTTAAAAATTCTATTGGAGGAAATTTATTTTTAGACAATAAGGTATAGTGGAAAGAGTGCCAGCTCAGGTCATGTACGACCCTGTCATACATATCACTTAACCTTCCTGGAACCTAGTTATCTCATCTGTAAAAGGAGAGGGTTGGATTAGATAGCCTTTGAGATCTTTCCTAGATCTAGCTCTATTCTTCTATGTTCCTGTAACTCTGGTCACTGGATTCAGATGGCTCTGGAGGAGAAGTGAGGCTGGTGACCTGCGAAGCCCTCCCTCACTCAAAACACAAAGTCAAGTGCAAGTCATGTCATTATTTCTCTGATGGCATGGTCTTCTTCGGCAATGAAGGATGAACACACACAAATGGAAAATGAAGGAGGAGGGGAGAGTGAAATAACTGTCTACTTTCCTCTACCAAATTAGATACCTTGGAGAGTGGCTCCAGTGTGGGAAGAAGTATAAAAGTAAAGCTATGTTGAAATTTATAGGAGATAATTACAAGATAGGAGCCAACAATATATGGACTCAGCTACATCTACCTCTACCTCTACTTCTATCTCTATCTCTATCTCAATTTCTACCTCTACCTAGATCTCTACTTCTATCTCTATCTCTATCTAGATCTTGATCTTGATCTCTACCTCTACTTTGATCTCTGCTTCTACCTCAATCTCAATCCCTATCTCTATCTCTGCCTCTATCTTTACCTCTACCTCTATCTCTACCTCAATTTCTACCTCTACCTCTATCTCTATCTCTATTTCTACCTCTACCTGTATCTCTATCTCAATCTCTACCTCTCTCTCTACCTTGATCTCTATCTCTATCTCTACCTTGATCTCAATCTATACTTCTACTTCTACCTCTGTCTCTACATTAATCTCTATCTCTACCTCTGTCTCTATCTGAACCTTTACCTCTACCTCTATCTCTACTTCTATCTCTGTCTCTACCTTGATTTCTACCTCTACCTCTATCTCTATCTGTACCTGTACCTCTACCTCTATCTCAATCTCTTCCTCTATCTCTACCTTGATCTCTATCTATATCTCTACCTTGATCTCTACCTCAATCTCTGTCTCTATCACTATCTCTACCTCTGCCTCTATCTCTATCTCTACCTCTATCTCTAGTTGTATCTGTATCCACAACAGCATTAATTATGGATGAGAAAGAAGAGGAGCTAGATTCAAGGAGTCAATACTTCTCGGCATTACTGAGACTTGGTGGATGGAGACTCGTGATAGGACTATGACTCCATAACGGTTTGCTTTATGTAAAAGGAACAAGCTAGGTAAAAGGGATGGAATTGGGGATGTAGTAACATTTTAAATGAGAAGACATACTCACGTGAGAAAATCCATGAGCTCAAAATCAAAACTTGGTGGAGAGATTTTGGGTGAATATCAATGGAAGTATAAACAGAAATGCTGTTTGTATGGTAATACACTATAGACAGGGTAGCGAGGTGGGGCAATGGATAGAGTGCTGAGTCTGGAATGAGGAAGAGTCATTTTCCTGAGTTCAACTCCAGCCTCAGACATTAAAAAGTTGTGTGACCCTAGGGAAGTCACTTAATCCTGTTTGCATCGGTTTCCTCATCTGTAAAATGAACTGAAGAAGGAAATGGCAAACTATCCCAGTGCCTTTGCCAAGAAAATCCCAAATGGGATCATGAAAGGTCAGTCACAACTGGAAAATGATTGAACAAAAATAATACAGGCCACCTGGACAGAAAGAAGAAGTAGGTGAGGAGTTTGGGAAAGAGATCATAAGACTGACATGATGACATGATATAGTAGTTATAGGTAAGTTCAATTTTCTGGACGTAGTATCACAGGTTCATAGATTTAGATAGAAAAGACCTTGGAAACAATCTAGTCCAAACCCTTATTTTATAGCTGAAGAAACTATAGAGCAGGAGGAGTTAAGTGATTTGACAAAGGTCACAAAGTAGTAAGTGGTAGAGTCAGGATTTAATAGCAGGGTCTTTGACTCTAGTCTCTTCTCTCTCTGTCAAAAGGAGAATAGCTAATAACTTCCTGACTTGCCTTAATGATAATTTCATCTTATAGTTGAACTGTTTTATCTTCTGGACTGGTATAACAATATTCAGTTTGAGGCGAAAGCAAGCCATATAAATGGAGATATCCTGTAAGTCGGACCTTTTGATCAAAGAGAAATATGGAATGAGACCCTTGGGAGATGGAAATTGATGAGGTCAAGGTTCTAGACAGAGGGGTAGTTAACATTAGAGATGAGGGATGAAACCTTTTCCCTTGAATTGGAGGGGTGAATGAAAAGACAGAAGCAGATACAGAGATATATTGAAAGGGAGAAGAGAATGAAGGAGAATATACACAAGAGAGATTTTACCTTGGTAAAGCAGGAATTGAGGTAATTTATGTGTGTGTGTGTAATGGTAGCACTGGTGTGATAGTGAATGGGACTGAATTCTTGAGGGTAGAGGAATTAGAATAGGTATTGGGTAGACTGCAATCAAAATCAATGATATGAGTTCAAGGATGACTAATCAATGGTGAGGGGCCACTTGAAGTTATGCACAGAGACAGAGTCACAGAATGCTTGAGCCAGAAGTGGTCTTAGAGATAATCTTAGTGCTATTTAAGTGTGAATTCATATTCTTACATACTGTGGTCCAGAAATGAGACATTATTTATCTGAAACTAGATATTAGAAAGATTTTTGGACTTAGGGTCAGAAGATCTATGCTTGAGTTCCAAATCTTACCACTTGAGTAAGTTTGAACTAGCTATACATTTAGGGGCTTAGTTTCATATTTCTAAAATGGATATAATAATGTTTGTCCTTTGTTTCCTAAGAGGACCAGTGATATCACAGGGGTTGTCTTGACTTGCATGTGGATAGGATTTAACTGAGGCAGAGTTGCACAAAGCTGTCTGCCTCACTCTCTCTTCTTGAGTTATTGAAGTCCAGTGGCAGGACAAAAGTCAAGATGGTCCAAATTGCAGTGAAGGACATTGGTTTTCTTTGATGCCTGACTAAGCTCTAAGGATTGCGTAGTGTTTGCTTCAGTTGCCTCTAGCCATTGGTACAAATTCTTCTCATTCACTCATTCCACTGGGGAAAGTCTTCACATGCTTGAGGTAGACATTCCCCTAACTCACTGACAGGTTTGAGTCCTGTTGGTTGCCCTTCATCTGATTTAGCCCATCTGCTAAGACAATTTTACTGGGATATGCCCACTGTGCATGTCACAGGTGGAGAGCTGGGTGAAAGTGGACACCAAAGGTGGATGAGCAACTCTGAAAAGAGCTCAGCAAGCACTTACATCAGAGGTGTTAGTCTTCCTGAACACCCTGTACACCTCACCTCTTACAGAACTGTGAGGAAAACTCTTATTTATTTTCATTATTAGTGTCAGAGCTGGGGCTAGAACCCAAATCTTTTGACTCAATGCATTGCTCTTTTCATTGCACTGGTCAGATAGTATGAAATTATGGAGGACTTGGTTCTCCTATTTCTGTACCTTCTGTTAACCCTTTGTTGTTTGGTAGCAAGGAACAGAGAAAATGAAAGCTAGTTGGGATCTTGGGCTGAGGACCAGTGTTGTGGGTACATTGGAAGACAAAGAAAACAATGAAGTTTTCAGTGGTAGGAAAACAACATTCAAGTAACTGATCATGGAATCATTGTTGCAAAGGAAGACAGGCATATTGAGGACTGGGCAGCTGGAATTCCCAGTGAAGGTAAAAAGTGGGTTTGGTGGGAATTGGGAGATGGTAAAGATGACAGATAAAGTGATTGTAGGTGGGGTCTGGGAATACTGCTATTGATATTTTGAAGTACAGGTAATGAATGATGAGGAGTTTATTGGGAAATTGGTGTGTGTGTGTGTATCAAAATAGATACTGAAATTGCTGAGGCTCATAATGGGAGAGAGGAAAAATGAGATCCAAGTATTCAAGTCCTATAGAAAGGTGGAAATGGATCTTGGGGCTTGGCAGACTTACAATAGCAATGATTTGGAGATGGTGTGTCATGTACTGCAAATGAATAGACATAACAGGAGGCTGTTAATCAATGGTTTGAAATTGGCTGACCCCATAGCAGGAGGCAAGACTTTCAGAGGAAAGGGTAGAGGAAGATGTGTCATTTGGGGACAGTCAGGCTACATATACAATGAAGATATGAAGAGAAGTAAGAAAAAATTAAGGAAAATAGAGAGTTTGCTATTAATAGAATGGAAATTGTACATGAAATATTAAAATATAAACATAAAAAAGAAGAGAAAATTGTAGAAGAGTAAAGATGGAAATGAAAGAAGAGGAAGTAGAAAGGTCTGAAAGAATGAGTGGGGGTAGGGATGAGGGTGCAGTAGAAAGATACTGGGTAGAAATCCAAGCTCTGATGCTTACCACCTGGATGTTTTGAGTAAGCTTCTTTGTGCCTCAGTTTCCTCACTTGTAATATGAAAAGGTCTAGATAGTCAGCAAGTTACTTTCCATGTCTCTACCTACAAGCCTATCATCTTATGAGTCAGGAAAAACACTGGGCATAGAATCTGAACATAAGGATTTTAGTTCCATATCTGCCACTAACCTGTATATGCCCATTTCCTCACCTATAAAACTCAACTAATCATTATCTAGTTTGCCTCCTTAACAGGAGTCTATAGACCAAATTAGATAATATGGGAAATTTTAATAAAATACATACAAGTTTGCATATTGATGAGGCATTTATAAATGTAGAAAGAAATGGGATAATTTATATGATGGAATAAAGCTATCACTGGTTGGCATTAGTTATAGGTCAGATTATCACACTGATTTCAATATGACAAAAATGTAGAAATTGAAAATGATAGTGAGCTAGCTGTTTTGCTTATTTGCCCCTGAGGGAAGTGAAAAACACCTTGTCTGTTTCATTGAGTTAATATTGCTTGGTGTACCAAGAAATACATAAAGACATCACTCTTTTTTCAGGCTAACCAGTGTTTATTGTCATTCCCATTATGTTCATTTTGCTTAAGAAGAAACTGAGGTATAGAGATCGAGATTTTTTAAACCATCTAGTCAGTTAGCAATGCCACCAGATGTGTGTTCGTCCTTCATTGCTGAAGAAGACCATGCCATCAGAGAAGTGATGACATGACTTGCACTTGACTTTGTTTTGAGTGAGTGAGGGCTGTGCAGGTTACCAGCTTCACTTCTCCTCCAGAGCCATTTGAATCCAGAACAGATATTCATCAGGATGACTGGAGATGACCCAGAATGAGGCAATTGGGGTTAAGTGACTTGCCCAAGGCCATGCAGCTAGTGAGTGTCAAGTGTCTGAGGTGAGATTTGAACTCAGGTCCTCCTGACTCCTGTACTGGTGCTCTATCCATTGCACCACCTAGCTGCCCCTAATGCCACCAGATACTGTCAACCAGATGCCCAGTTGTCATCTTCATTCTGCTGCTTCGTTTCCACCTGAGCCTACTGAAGTCTCCTCTAGGCAGCTAATGGAGTGACAGATAGACACACTACAGACTGGGCCATTTGAAGCAGTCATATAAAGTGTGGAAAATGTCCTAAGTTCCCCCCCACTCCCCTAGGGACAAATGCATGCTATTTTCCCCTCTGCAGGTCTATAGCCCACTTCTGAGTTTGACTTTGGAAGGTCAATAATTTGTGCAGGTATGAACTGCTGACCTATGGTAAAACTTCATTAAATCAATACTGCTTTATTCAAAACCATTCTTGATTAGAAGCAACTGCTCTTCCCCAGATGCTTCAATGCCCCATTATTCTATAATAAAATATATCCGGTAATCTGAAATGAGTTGATTCAGTCATTCCCCTTCCCTCCCTCGCATTTCAAATTAATGAGGTTCTAGCATTTCTCAAATAGAAGATAGTACTAAATAAAACACAATGCCAAATATTGATTATCACATGCCACAGCATGTGCATGCTTATTAGGAGAAGCAAAAACATGTCTGTCTCAGCACAAAAAGACATATCTAACTCTCCTCCCATTTATACATTTGAACAGTAGTTGCTTATGGAAAAAAACAAACTCTGGAGGTCCCTGGGCAGGTAGATGCTATGCTCAATTATGCATTGCAGTGGGAGACTGGAATAGCTTAGATCAACGTGATCCAAGAAATAAAAACTGTTTTTTAAGCCAACAATGTCCTCCTGTCTTCTCCCTACACAAACACTGTGTAGCACTGGCTAATGAGCTACAGTAGTGAATAGCCAAATGTCCAAGAGGGAGAGGAAGATAGAAACCTGCATGTCTGTGTATTAAGACAAACTGAACAGCTCAGTGCAGCCTAACCATGTTCCTTATTGCCTTCATCAAATATGATTGAGTATCCAAAGGGTGCACAGGGTTTGTAGTATATGCTGGAGTGAGCTCCCATGATAGACCATTTCTAGGCCTTAAATTAGGGAGGATTTCAAAATTCTTTTCTCCCTATATCCTGCTCCTCTTCCCCCTTTCTCTTCTTCTTTCCTTAACAATGAGATAATGTGGGTGTATATCTTTCTCTCTCCTCTATAACACTCTTCTCTCATTTCAGAGATGGGCTCAGCAGATGGGAGTGGTAGTAGGGAGGTGGTGGGTGGTAGTAGGGAAGCAGACTTTTGGGAGAGACAGCTTTAGATTGAGGCTAGGGGGAGAGGCAGCTTGCTGAAGGCGTCATGGGAGGGCTTCAGGCAGTCCTCAATGATTCCTTGGGTGATAGCCAGAGTATACAGTGGGGATCTCTGTCCTGGTGCTTCCTGAGACTCTGGCCTTAAGATCACAGAATCATAGATTTAAAACCAGGTGGATCATAGAAGATCATGTATTCTGTCCTCTTATTGTAGAGATGAATTTTTTATTTGAATTCATGCTTTAGTAGCTAATCCTCTTACCTTGGATAGGAAGTAGAATACAAGTCTCTTGAAGTGAGAAATTTTTTTTCTATATTCCAAGCACCTAGGACAAAAATCGCTTAGTAAATGATTGTTGAATTGAATTGGAATGTTTCATAATGGAAGGAGCTCTGTAGCTCTAGAGTCCCTCAATCTGGGTTCATATCCTACCTCTGATACTTCCTACCTGTTTGACCTTGGCCAAATCACTTACACTTCTTGGGGGACAGCTAGGTAGCACAGTGGGTAGAGTGATGGACTTGAAGTCAGGAAGACTCATCTTCTGAGTTCAGATCTAGTCTCAGACATTTGCTAGCTATATGACCCTAGGCAAGTCCCGTCACCCTATTTGCCTGTTTCCTCTTCTGAGCCATAGAAGGAAATAGCAATATCTTTCCCAAGAAAACTTCAAATGGGATCTTGAAGAGTCTGACACAACTGAAACAATTTAATACAACAACAAAATGAGGGAGGATTGCACTCTATGACCTCGGAGGTCTGCACCAGCTCTAAATCTATGATCCTTTTTTAAAGTCAATCAGTTTTAGCTGGTACTGGGGTCCCTTCACTTTAAGAAAACCTGCTATATTAATATGGGAATTTACAAAATCAGGACACAAGGACAAAGGACAAAGGAATTCTTCATTTTATAAAAGGATTCCTTGAAATGTTCTATTGTGAAAAGCAAGGTAGATCTGTAGACAGTCAGAGAGGGGCAGTTTTAATAGAGCATTAAAACCCCAAGGGGAGAACTTACAGAGACTTAACTTGGACAGGAAGCGTGTATTCTAGGAGTATAGCTGAATCTGAGGGAGCAGCCAAGGACAGCCAACAAATTAAAGACATTTCTCTTTTATCCACCTCTTGCCCTCATTAATTTTCCCTAGTGCATTGTTTTTCTAGGACTGCAATGAAATGAACCTTGCTCATGATTTGTCTAGTCATAATTAGAGCCTTCCTTTCTCTGGTTAGACAGTAATGCCAATAATGAGTGCAAACATTTTTTTTCTCCTTTAAGGGAGGCAAAGAGCCAAAGTCATTATATCCATGAGCTGATGTCAGATTTATGGTGCAGAGATGCAAGCCCCACACACCATATATGTGCCAAAATTTCATTAAGCCTTTGAAAGGTTTAAACCCTGCATTAGAAAGCCCATGTTCCCCCTTTCTGAAAGCAAATGTTTTATTTGCCATTTTTTTGTACTAGAGACCTGAAGCTATGTGTTTAGCATGATTCATTTTTAGGTGAAATGAGTGGGAGGAGAGGGAGGGAAGAAAAGGGAGAGGAAGAGAGGGAAGGAGCGAGAGAGAGAGAGAGAGAGAGAGAGAGAGAGAGAGAGAGAGAGAGAGAGAGAGAGAGAGAGAGAGATGGGTGGGTGGGTGGTGGGGTGAGACAGGCCAAGAAAGAGACAGAGGCACAGGAAGAGATGCACAGAAAAACAGAGAGGGAAGGGAGGTGAAAGAGAATGAGGACAAAGCAAAATATAGCAGGAAGAAGAGAAGCTGGAGAGAAAGGAATATGACAGTGAGTAAAGAGTATATGTGAGAGAGAAGGGAGGAGGGAAGGAAAAGAAATTGCTTAGAAAAGAAGCAAGGAATTGCTTAGAATTTTCCTAACAGAGGAAAAAGTTAACTTTACTGACTTCCTTTAGATGTGTCTTCACCTGTACTGATGCTCAGACACTTCAGAGACAATGGTTTAAAAATAGACTGAATTTATCACAAGCTGTTGAGCATATTGCTCCCAGGAGGGTGTTTTCCTGGGCCCAAATGGTAGGATCCCAACCATTTTGCTCTCCAGAAAAGGTAATTTACCTCACACAAGCGAGCACTGTGCTCCCCTAGAGACTACTCCACTCTTGCTCATGACAGAATTGGGTCCGATATTCCCAATCATGTTAGTGGGAGTTACATACCCATACACCAAGGAGAAGAGATAATTAATGGAGAACAATCTGTGTGTGGGGAGAGAGAGAGAGAGACAGAGAGAGAGAGAGAGAGAGAGAGAGAGAGAGAGAGAGAGAGAGAGAGAGAGAGAGAGAGAGAGAGAGAAACACATTCAAAGAGAGAGAATCAGATCAGAGAAAGAATGTGTTCCAAAATGTCTACCTTGGTTTCCTCAGACTATTCCTGAGGCTTCCAACCTGGAAAGCCAGAAATGTTTTAGAAACAGTGTTTCCCAAAACAAGACAGAAACAAGTCTAGTACATCCTTTCTCAGTTTTTGTGATGGTGAAGATTAGAATCTTTAACCCTGCAATATTAATTTACAAGTGCAAATTTCTCAATTCTCTCCTCAGATGCCCTGGGAAATAGGTGTATGTCCTGATGTGTTCCTTGCCTTTGCCTCTCCTTTTTCTAGAATTGAGACTTTCCAACAGCCAGCTCCAGAATTGCATTTTTCACCCACAAAGGGATGGCAATCAGAAAACCAGACAGCGGATAATTGTATTTTGTGAATTGACGGCAGAGCTGTTTGGTTTCAGCTGAGGTCCAAAGGCTCAGAGAAAATAGTTTGTGGGAGGGAATTCATTTTCACTGGAAGAAAGAGCTGTGTTTGGAAGGGGGCAAATATGAGTATGGGTGGTGATGTGTTTGAAAAGCCTAGTCCAAGAAATGCAGGATCCCTAGAAGCTCTGGCGACCCCTGCTGTATGACAGCAATAACAATTTCTGTAGGGCTGAGAGGTGTAGCCCATTAATATGAACCTCAACATTCATCCATCTTCCTGAACCTATTAAGGGAAATAACAAAAATATACGTGCACATAAATATTCTCCTGGCTGGCCAGCAAATACACTACTGTTTTGCTCTCTGGATGTATTGATTCTATAAGCATGCAGCTGCAGATTGTCTCCCTATAGGCATACAGAAATTGATGGCCAAGCTGCTTACCCTTGCCTCTCTTACCCCAGAGAAGAATGGAGATACTTTAGAAGGGATTTGATTAGGTTTAACCTGAGGGAACCAGAAAAGTCTATCCAGAGCAGCAGCGGGGACAGTCACAGTAGGCCCTTCTTCCCCTGTCCAAGGCAATAGAAACTGGTGGTTTAGGAGCCAGGATCTCTGCTTTTGAGATGGAGTGTCCTTGTATTGCCAGCACCTAACATAATGCCCAGAAGAGGGTGGGTACTTTATGAATACTTAGTGATTACTGTAGGAGAACAAAGGACAGAGTGACAATGAAGTCAAAACATAGGTAACTCTCTTGCACATGCCATACAAATCCTATTCCATCTCCTAGGATTTGGTTTATGATATTGCCCTGGAGTGGAATGTCTTTTTTCTTCTCCATTTATCTAAGGCCTAGCAACGCTTTCAGGACTCAGCTCAAGTCTTCCACAAATCCTTCTTTGATTACTAATTTCCTTCTTGTGTGCAGTTTACAATGAGGAACATATAGATTAAAAAAGGTACCTAAAATAAAATAAAACACTTAATGATTCTCTATTAAAAAATTAACAATATTATTTCATATATACTTAGGTAGCTAGCACAGAGCTGGGCACATAATGGGAGCAAAATGTATTTGATTGGTTGAAATAATTCATCAAATGCAATTTATACACTTCCCTGAAATCAACTGAAAAGAAAGATTCAATTTCCTCTTTGTAGTGGGAGAGACAAACCAGTTGTAAATGTAGCTTGAGATCCCTTATAGGCAGTATTTTTCCTAAGGGAATGTTTAAAGCCAGAATATCTCTATAGTACAAAGATAGAGGGAAAAAAAATCATATGATGTACTTTAACTCGGCCTTCCTATCATTTGTAGGTACATGAAATCAAGGTAAAAAAGATTAGTAAGGAGAGTTTTGAAGAATTTTGTAGGCCTGTTTTGACTTAGGTAGGTCTGATAGTTCAAGGTTAAGATGGAATACTTGTAGACAATCCAACTTTCAAAGCTGACCAAAGGAGGTTAACCTAGGTATTTATATGGCAAGGACAACTCAAGAATATAACACTTACTCAGGTAGATAGTAATCCCTCATACAGAAACTCCTCTGGTTAGTATCAATGGGACATCTGCCAAGTCTAAGGGTTTGCCTTTTTTTGTGCCTTTAGGATGAGGTATGATAGAGCCAGCTGGATCTAGCTTGATAAAACCCATTGTTGAATTTGGAAAGTGAGCATTTATACACCTCAGAAATAAGCTACAAATTAGGGCTTGGTTAATTGTTTTATTGATTGTCTAGACTTAAGAAAATGATGGATAAAATGTCAGTAATGCAGATCAAACTTAGGAGTGTGCTCTGCCCTCCATATCTCTCTCCCCTCTGCCCCCTTAGAGCTGGCTGCTAAACATTTGCCAGCACACCCTTACCCTGAAGTATCTGGAAGACTTCATGAAGGTCTGAAGCCTTAGTATACTGGGCCAATTCTTGTCTTTTAGGGGAAAAACAAGAATATCCTGCATGGCAGGAAACATGGTAAATATTTCTCTTACCAAAAAGGAGAAAAGAAGACAGAGAAAAGTATTTTCCTTACAGTAAACCTGTTGAAAGGTAGATAGTTCAAGTACTTTTCTGGTTTTGCAGAGGAAGAAACTGAGTCTTATGGAACTTACATGACTCATTCAAAATTAAATAACCATTAAATATCAGGACCAAGACTCAAACTTAGGTCTCCTGATCTGCTCTTTCTTCTGTATTACACTGATTCCTTGGCATCTAGACAAAGAACAGTGAACTAGGAGTCAGGAGAATTTGGGTTCACTTAATAACTCTGCTTCAGTTTCCTCATCTATTGAATGAGCTAGTTGCACTTGATGACCTTTAAGTCTCATTCCTTCCAGCTCTAAATCTGTGATCCTAGATAGGAGTGAGGGGACACCATTGATTTTTGTCATGGCAATGCTGGCAGTGGGAACATGTAGGTTGATGTACCCATGTATAATCAACCTCAGATACTTTTTAGAATTGTCAGAGCCACCTCATCCCTACCCTACTGGCTGCTTCTATGAACCATCATCACCCAGCAGGCAGGTTGTAGCAGGGCAGAGTTCCTCAATTCCTGCCTTAGGAACCTCTCTAATTTTCTAGATCTCAGGGATGACTCTGCTCAAAGATTTTGTACATATTATTTCCTTTACTTGTATTTCCTGGAAGAAGTTTAAATTCATTGTCTTCCATACATAGCCAGAGGGCACAGAGTCCGTGTGTGCATTCCTGTAGTGATTATAACCTATTAACAGTCCCCTTCCCTCCTCACTCCATCATCACCTCCTCAGAGCACCAGAAAAAAAAATGTTTTCAGCTATTGGGCAGCTGAGAGGCTGGCGGCAATAGTGGCTGAGTGATTCTCTGGGGTGACCAGCTGTGAGTCTTGCAAAACTCAGAATTAGGAAGGTGGGGGAGGAGAGGGAATCTTTTCCTTTTATGGCTTAGGAGGACAGAGTGTAGTAAGAGACAACTCAAACCCAATGTGTTCCAATGTCAGCACATGTCTACCAGAATTAAGATCTAAGTGGGCCACCTCCAGTATGCTCTCTAAGGGAGTCATCAGCTCACTTCAATGCCTGCTTCTCCAACTGGGGACAGGGCCTGGTGCTGAACCACAACAATAGTTAGAGCTGTACCACATACATTGTCTTTCATTTTTTAGACCAGGAGGCTGTTCTGAGGTCTGATTTTTGTCAGTGTTGGTATTGATACAGCCTCTGGGATTTGTGGGGAATGTGTTCTGTTTGGCAAGACCGAGCACTGGTCCCTTGAAGCTTTGTTTAAAATGATCTGAAGGGGAGGCAATTAGCCAGTGTATAATCATAGAATGCCTTCTATTTGGGCATTGTGGACACTATTTAATGAAAAGTGATGTGGACAGAAGAGCTTATCATACTAAAGTCTTTGGGGGATGGATTCACAGTGTGATATTTAATGAATATTTATGAAGGGCTCACTAGGTGCATTATTCTGTGGGAGAGTTGGAAGAGGAGAGTTTCTGAGGAATTTTAGGTTGTCTCTTTATGGAGGCTTGATTAGGACATTTAAGGGAGGGATGGGGAGGAGAAATCATTTTTTACTGCCAAAGCAATTCAGTACTGAGTAGCAGATTGAATAACTAATAATAGACCTAATTAGATCATACAGATGACCAAACACATCAACAAACAGATCAAATAGATATTTTGATTGTCTATTTTTCTTGATTTAGTAGAAATGCTTCATAGATCTGGAACTGGAAGAGACCACAAAGGTCATGTAGTCCAACCCTCTCATTTTATATGGAGGGTGTGTTGCCCCTGTACAATATGTCTGTCCACTCAGGTTGTCTAAATGAAGATTCCAGAGAGGCACAGACAGATATCTTTGGGCTTTTGCTCACCCCTGTCCAAGGAAGACTGTGATTACTGCCTGGAGAAGGGCAGGAGAAAGGGTCATGAAGCTCATGTTGCTTTGACCTTCTCCAAGAGAGAGAGGTACCAGATTAGAGTTAAACCTATCTGTTCCAATACATATTGCTTGTCTAGGACCACATCTTTTTTTTTTTTTTTTAAACAAAAAGCTGTTAGCTTCCCCAGTCTCTATCCCTAAACTTATGTCTACACGTTTGATCTCCTCCGACTAAATGCTAGTTACACAAAAGATCATCACAAATAGTGATATAAATAGTGAGCAAACCCATATTCAAACAGATAGTAAGCAACAGAACTGAAATTCTATAAAATAGAATATAACAAAGAATGCAAATATGAAATATAAAATAGAATATAAGAAAAATATGAAATATAAAGAAAATATAAAGAAATATAAATATAAAAATATAAAGAAAAAAGAGTAAATGAGCTTTTTAGATAGGATGTAATGAAATCTTCCCTCAACCAAGAGATGAACTCCAGTCTCATCCAAGAAGAAATTCTGTATAGCATCAAAGAAGGCAAGCAGGAAATGAGGGGCATGTAGAGAATTCAACTTCCTCTACATGCCTGCCTGCAAAAGTCCCTGTGTCTCTGTATCAAATCACTTTTCAAAGGACTCTGGGACCATGTGTGTCCTCTCTCAAAAAATGAAGAATGTATTTCCTTCCTAAAACTCTTGCACTGACTTTGCCCCTAACACAGTCGTATAGGGTCTAATGCTCATTCTCTCTACCATTTAGGAGAGTTCTGTGAAAAGTATAGCAGGTTTGGCTAGAAACCTGGGTTACATATGCTAAAATTGAAACCAATAACAGTAAACTGACCTGCCCCAGGTCAAGCAGGTAGAAAGTAGTAGAGTCTGAATTTGAACCCATATCCTCTATGATTGCAAATATAGTATTCTTTCTAATATGCCAGGCTGCATGGTAGTTGAATTGGTGTCCACAGGCACAGACTCAGTCCAGATGGGTTCATCATTCTATAATCCAAACTTGTGATAAAGCAATAAAAACATGTACTCAACACACACCAACCACAGGAACTTGGATCCAGTGTTATTCATCAACATTATTTGTCTAAATTGAGGCTTACCTTGTTCTTCTATTAGTTGATTTTGGCTGATCTATCTGCTATTGAGAAAAATCTCCAGTTTTTCAGGAAGGTAAGCAGATTTAGAAACCCAAAAATGCACTTTAAACAATCTGTTCTATTCTTAGATTAGTCTTGATCAGGAAAAAGACTTTTGGATAGAGGGGAACCAAAGGAATAATGATATACAACCCAGTTTATTTTGACCAGTGACCACAAGAAAGGTTAACCAAATCCCACACATTCGTAAAGAATGTTCATGTGATTCATCTGATGTATAGGCAGGAAAATGGTTTTGTAATTTGGGCTCTTAAATAAAGAATCTCCCAAGGTCAATCTAATGTTTGAATGAAATGTTCTATTGTAGCACAATGCTGAAATTGTCTCTAGTCATTCCACATTTTTTAAAATCTGAAGATAATTTTGATGTTATTTTTATGGCAAAGGCCCAATAAGCTTTCCTAAATATATTAATATTTTATTTAAATTTGATGAAATTAATTCAAATTAAGAAAGTGACCATTATCAATTTAACCACCCATTATCTTTTTAATGCTTTGGTAAATTGCATTCTAAACTTCCTATTCAGTGAACTGGATACATATTCATGTATTTCCAAAGAAAATATGATTCTGATCTTGATATGCTAATGCCATAGCAATGGCAGCAATCAAGAAGCAGCTAGGGAAAGAACAGCATTCTGATATTAATTATGAATCAGGCATTAAGAACTTGTAAATAATTAAAACTTCATGTGTCACAACACTAGTTAAGGATCAGTGTGATTTTCCATTACAAAATGCATATTGGGAAGTTCAGAGCTATTTTCAAATCATAGTCTTTTGGGGCTTGAACTTCCATTTGGATGCAGATGCAGGTATACTTCAATATAAGTAAACTCAATATTCAGAATTTCTAAAACAATAGAACTGACAATGTAGGAAAAGAATTCATTTTACAGAACCTTACAGCTTTAAAATTAGACAATTCTTAGGCTATAGGCTATTGTATTATCTGTTACCTGAGGGTAAAGGACAAGCTTAGTATAAGGAAATCTTATTAGACCATATGAATACTCAGACACAAAGGAGCAGGGGAGCAAAGCTCTAGGACCTTTGGGCATGGAGGCAGGGAAGTAGAAGTAGAGTATAAATGAGTGGGAAGGTATTGTAAAGAAAAGTGAATTGTTAAATGGAAACTATAGTTCCAGCATTCATAATTTGTGGGAGAATAGAACGGAGCAGCCAGTCTAAAATGTTATCTTTTATCCCACTGAAAGAAGGCATACACAATTTCTAATGTTGTTAATGGGGAAGATAGGATTTCTTTCAATATTCAAAGAGGTCTGTGATTTCAGAGTTCCCTCCAAAGATGCAAATCCACACCTGTTTATGCTTGTCCATCTGCTGTGATTCTCTTCCATGTCCTCTTGACATTTCTCCACAGAGGGGTCCACTCCATGTGCTGGAGTTCTTCCTTGCTTTCTTCCAACATGCCTATGGTATCAGTGGAGCATTCTGGCCATCCATCTGCCATCCTTCGCTCTCTCTACTTGACCAGCCCATCCTCTGTTATTTGATTTCTTGATGACATACTTTACTTCCATTCTTCTTTTTTTTTTTGGTGAGGCAATTAGAGTTAAGTGACTTACCCAGGGTCACACAGCTAGTAAAGGTCAAGTGTCTGAGACTGGATTTGAACTTAGGTCCTCAAGTCCAGAGTCAGTGCACTACTTCCATTATTCTTTGGAGCTCTTCATTGGTTAAATGCTATATACCTTTTTGTTGCCCTTTGTGTGATGCTCATCTTTAGTATTATAAAGGCAATGATGTTTCCACTGTCACATAGAAAAACTAGTAAAAAGTTTGTATTGAAAAGATGTGTCTTTGCAGTTAGAGAAAGCTGGAAGTTAGTAAGCATGCTTTACAATTTCCTTAAACAATCTAGCCCATTCTCTTCTTCTTTTTCAGCTCTGTACCTAGCTTGTGGCCCGTGTATCCTATAGGTCCCAGACATCCATACTTCTGGATAAACTCTCTTGGATGTTTGTTTGGATGCATGTTGAAATCTGGGCTATAGATATTCTTCCATTTGGTTTTTTCTGTGTGGATGGATGGGTCAAACTTCTTTGAAGGATTATAGATCTCTTCCAGAAGGATGTACAATGTTTTGGAACTGGATTGAACCAACACAATGTCATACACAAAACTCACTTTACATGCAAATTTGGACTACATTCCTTAGAAATTCGTTCCATATGCAGTCCACATAACACCAAATTAAATTAAGCATTGTGGGGAGCTTTGTCTCCAAGACACTTAAAATTGACTCTGTAAAGGCATCAAGTCACATGATTTCAGAATTGGAGAAGTCTTCAGAGATTGTCTATTTCACATTGTACCTGAACAGAAATCCCTTCTACAGTATTCTGAAAAGAGGTGATAAAGGCTCCTTTTGACAACTTCCAGTGATGAATTATTGGGAAAGTTTCCTTTTCATTGAAGCACATTAAAGTGTAGAGCAAATATTAAACTGAGATATACCCTTGCCTTCAAGGAATGTACGTAGTATTGGCATGATATAACATGTTCACAGAGAAGTAATATAGAATCTATACAAAATAAACTAAAATACTTTTAGGAATGGAGACCTAATAGCTTGGGGAATTAGGAAAGGCCTCCTGAAGGAAATAACATTTGAGCTGAACTTTGAAGGTAGCTAGGAGTTTCCAAGATGTGGTGTGGTGAGAAGGGAGAATATTCTGGACATGATGACCTGTTAATAGGCATGGAAGCAGGAGATGAAATTTCACATTTGGGGAATAGCTAATAGGCTAGTTGTGACCCCAGAGTGTGCGAAAGGGACTAATATATAATTAGCCTTGAAATACAGGCTAGAGTTTTCTTGTGAAGGACTTTGGAAGACAAATGGAAGAATTTGTATTTGACACCTGAGGCAGTGGGTAGCCATTGAAGTTATGTGAGCAGTCATTATCTAGGCTATAGAAATATCAATGGGTAGCTTGTACAGAATGGTGACACAGTGAATTGAGGGCCAGGCCTTGAGTCAGTCAGTCAGACTTCTCTTTAGGAGTTCAGATCTGGCCTCAGGCACTTACTAGTGGTGTGAGCCTAGGCAAGTCACTTAACTCAGCTTGCTTCAGGTCCTCATCTGTAAAATGAGCTGGAGAAAGAAATGGTAAATTACTCCAATATTTTTGTCAAGAAAACTCCAAGTGGGGTCCCAAAGAGTGGAACATGACTGAAAGATGACTCAAGACCATCATCACAGCAGGATGGTTTGGAGATGGGAGCGATTTGAGGCAGGGAGACTGATTAGCAGGCTATTCAGGTGAGAAGTGATGAGGGCAAGAACCAATGTGGTTGCGGTGTGAGGCAAGGATAGTTGCAAGAGATATTGAGGAGGTAGAATTGACAGTCTTGGAAAGTCATTGGATTCCTAAATTGTCACGAACCTAGTTGATTGGAAAGATGGTGATGTCCTCAACAGGAACAGGAAACTTAGGAAGAGGAGAGATTTTAGGGAGAAAGGTTTTTGAATTAGATTTAGAATTAGATCTAATTAGAATTAGATTATGCTAAGTTTAAGATGTTCCTGAGACATCCAGGCAGCGATATACAGTAGGAAGCTGGACATATAGGATTGTAATTTAGGAGAGAGATTAGTTTTAGACATCTGCATTTGGAAGTCATCTGCACAGAAGTGATACTTGAACTCATGGTAGTTGATGAGATCTCTAATACAGAGAAAGTGTGTAAGGAGAACAAAGAAAAGGGAACAGGACCAATCCCAGGGAACACCCATTCTTAGGGTACAGGAGAGTAATGATGAGACAGCAAAAGAAACAGTTGGGGGAAAACCAAGGGGGAACCATGTCAAGGAAGCCAAGGGAGGAGAGAATGTTATGGAGAAGAGGATTTTCAACAGTATTAAACATTTCACAGCTAGAAGAGTATGAAGACTGAGAAAAGGCCATCAGACTGAAGTTAAGGGAACAATAGTAACCCTGGAAACTGAAATTTCAATAGAGTGGTGGGATTAGAAAACAGATGGCATTAGTAAATTAGTGGATTAATAAATGAGTGGGTAGTGAGAAAGTAGAAGCAACTAGTATAGATGATTCTAGGAGTTTGATTGTGAAAGGGAGGAGAGATATAAGATATATTCTGGGGGATAAATTTTTATGTAAATACCAACTGGTATTTATTATTATTATCATAAAATCTCATTTTATTGGATTAGAACCATTAGAGGGGAAAGATAGACACAGAGACAGAATAGAGAGACACATTGCTTTTGCCCCTTACTGCTGTTATCCTCTCTCAACTTTGTCTATTCTTTTGAAGTCTCTGCCACCTCTTCATATCGTTGTTTTCCCATTTTTATCCAAGTCATCTACAAACCTCCAGGATGTTTCCATCTCTTTCAACAGTTATGGCACCTGTTTCAGAGATGTCTTCTCTGTCCTTATTCCAAATCATCATGGTGGATTATTTCAATATTCATTTATTTTTTTCACTCGTATTTCTAACAACCTGGCTTCAGCATTTCTTGCTCTCCTTAGCTCTGTCTCCACAATTCTGCTTAAGCCTTTTAGTGGGTATGACTGAACTTTAGGTTTCACTAACTGCTTGAAACTACTTTGCCTCTGAGAAGATGAACTCTGAAATTAACTTATCTGATCATGTCTGTGTCTTGCCTTCCCTATTGGATTTTAAATTTCTAGAGGGTAGAGACCATCTCCAACGCAACATTATTTTTCCCTCAGCACCTATCATAGCCTCTTGCACATGTTAGGTAGTCAATATGTGTTTGATGAATTAGATTTAAAACTTGGAGTTGAAAGCAAAGGCAATTCTTTGTGACAACAGAACCATAATGCTGAAAATGAAGTAAAAGCAAACCCTTGAGGAAGCAAAGAGGACAAGATGGAATTCAACTTGCTATTTCACGACAATGGCTATAATTTTGCAGAGACTCCTACTATAATTTTTGTTTTTCTTCACAAAAGTCAACCAGGCACCTGAGAATTAAGTTCAATACAAGCTTGATTCTCTGTACTACTTCCAAATTGGCCTCTTTTCCACTTTACCCAACATTTCTAGCCCAAGAAGTATGAGAATGATATTTATTGTACTATTAAATCTGGTTGGGATTATTTTCATTGTAATTTCAAAGATCCCAAGGGTACAAGGCTGACAATGGAAATTTGTTTTTGTGTCACATTTTTAAAATCACAAGTATCAGAGGATATTGGCTTTAAGTAGGTAGAAGCCTATGAATGCCAGCTATGAAGATCTCTTCTCTTCTTATCTTGGTATTATAGAAGGGAATTACTCAACAGGGACATGAATTGTGTGCTTTTATTTTTAAACAAATAAAAGCCAAGAAAATCCCAACATAAAACATCAGTCCTAAATGTTCATGATTTTAAGCTTACAAATACTTATTTAGTGTTGGGAAGGGGCTAATCCCTTATGTTTGTTCTTGTTTTTCATGGTTTTACCAAAGTGAAATGTTAAACAAATTACTTAAACTTTCTGTGCTTCAGTTTCCTCATCTGTAAAATGGGAGGGATATGATGTACGCTATACACTACATCATGGTGTGGTTGTAAGGAAATTACTTTGTGAATCTCCCTAGAACCTCCACTTGAGGGAGCACCTATGCCAGCCATGTCCGCTTTAGAACCACTCTAACCCATGAATTGCCTGACTCCTACCCCACCTCCACTCCAGTGGACTTCCTTCTCATGGTGTCATTGCCTCTATTTGCTTCTACTGTCTCCTCTGACTGCTAAGTTCCTCCTTGGAACCTCCATTTGGAGAAGTGCTCACACCAACCACACTCACCTCAAACCTTGTTATTTCCAGCTACTTTACCTTCCCTCAACATTTCACTCCCCCTTTCAGATATCTTTCTCCATTAGAATGCAAGGTCCTTGAGGGCAAGGGCCTTACCTGGCCTGTAGTAAGTATTTAATAAATGGTCGGTCTGTCTGTCTGTCTCTGTCTCTGTCTCTGTCTCTCTTTCTCTGTCTCTCTGTCTATCTCGGTCTCTCTTCCTCCCTTATTTATACCCTAAATATTAAAGAAAGATGAATGTTTCTGTGACTATATATATAAAGTAGTGAAGTTCTTAATGTTTAACTTGTGGCAGAAGATATGAAATGTCACTTGCTTGAAGAGGGAGAGCTTTATTTTACTTTTCAGTCTCTTTCCAGATATTGAAATATATTTGGATTATGTCATTGACATGATTCAGTTCAATTCAGTTCAGTTTTGTTTAGTTTAGTTCAGATTGATTCATTTAAGTCCCTTCAAAGTCATAACCCTATGTTCCTGACCCAAAGCTTGAGCACCGTGTTTTAATGTCGTTTGGTTTCAATTCACCTTGTAATTTAATTTCAAACTTGGTTGCCTGTTCAGACCTTCCAAGGAAGAGTGAGTATTCTTTGTCAGGTACAATCCTTGGGTGTTTTGGGGGTAGAAATCTAGAGAACTGGTTTCTAGTCTTATCTGTGTTACAACCCAGCCAAGAGTTCTTGAAAAATTACTTAGATTCTCTGGATATAGGTTTTCTTATTTGTGCAATGGTTGGGGATTGGAGTAGGAGGTATGCAGCCTATATAGAGACTCTGATGGGTTTTATCCTAATTTCCTCTTACACTGGCAAGTTATTCTCCCAGAGTATGGTTCCATCTTACCCTTAAGTTTCTATGGGTACCCCAAGAGGCAGTGGAGGCATTTTCTAATGCTATTAGTTTGAGCCCCTATTCTGAATATCTCCTGAATCTCTTTGATATCAGTGTTAGAGTTAATATCTTGCCTGTGTCAATGACTGACCCAGTGATTAGTGTTACCCCAATATCATTCATAAGTTAATATCAATGAACTTTTATTTATTTACTGAGAAGATACAACAAGAACAAAAGCTACAGAGAATTTTTCTCTGATACCTGGAACATAATCCCCCCTCTACTACCTCTGTCCTTTGGAAAACCAGCCTCAGACTTAAAACTAAATGCTATAAAGCATTTGTTCCATCAAGTTCACTTCTGTTATATCAAATTAGCTAATAAAAAGAGAAGTTCCCTTGCTTATATGACAAGGCTCCTCAGTGTCTCTCTACTGCTGGAGTTTCTAGGCTTGGCTTCTGGTCAACTCTGGTATAAACTCTGGGTCCTGGACCTTTGGCTGGTGATTCTTGATCTTTCAAAGCTCATAAGTTTATAACCTAGTCACCTTCCCCCTCCAATACTCTGTCACCTAAGAGCAGGAAAGAGTAGATATAAAAGAGACAGAAAAACAGCCATATCATGCTCATGACCATATGTTGGCCTAAGTAGGGGGAATCAGCCACTGACACTAACTCTTACTTTCCATTTAGAGGCTTACCACAGTCTTTGCTCAATTACCAGTAGGACACACAGAAATTAATTTGCCTTTAGTTTCATCTTAACATCCAATCAAAAAGTTTTTTTTTAATTTATGCAATTAAGATAGGAAACAGTCATAGCATATCTGGGCATGCTCTAAAGTAAAGAGCCAGGATCCTCTACTTCATGTCATTAGGTACTTCTAGAATCAGGCTCACTACATGGGTCTTCTGTGCATTCTCTTAGAACTGAGCCCTCACTGGTTAGTCCTCCATTAGGAGAGTAGACATTGGACTAGTATAAGAAGATTAGTAGTCCTTTTATGGTCACTGGTGAGCAGTACTGAAGAAAAGGAAGTTTTCTTCTATTTGCCTATTTTTTTTCATCTTCTTACTGTTCTTTCAGGTTCATATGCCCAAGGAGGTGGAGTATACGAACGGTCATGAGAAGGGGGTAGTGATCCAAGATAAAAAGCACATGGAAGAAAAAGTGGTGAACTGGCACAAATGTTTTCAAAATATTTCCTACAATAAATGTATCCCAAGGTCACACTTAATCTCTCCCGCCCCTTCCCTTACCCACTATGCTTCCTGGTTCTTTTATAGAAATTTATTTCATTGCTACCTGATTTTACCTCAGTTGAGTCAGTGTGGTATAGTAGAAGGAATGATGGTCTAGGAAACAAGAAACTTATTAGTCTTAGTTCTGCTTTTAATTAGGTGTACCTTAATGTTAAAGAGCAGTTTCTCTTGAGGATGTTAGTTACATGGGTGACTTTAACACTGAGAAAGTCATAACCTCTCTGTGCCTAAATTTCCTTACTTGTAAAGTAGAAACACTTAAGTTACATAAATCAGATTTTTTTGAAAACAGCATGAAGTTCTATATTGTGTAATAGTTTCTGGAGAGGGTATGGTACCCCCCTAACACCACTCTCTAACCATGTGACTCTCACACTCAACCTATTCCAACTTCAGTGTCTTCCTATTGCCCTGAGGATCAAATATAAACTCTTCTGTTTAGCTCTTAAAATTCGTCATAAACTAGTCCCAACATATTTTTCCATCTACATTGGAGATTACTCCTCTTTTCACACTGTGATTTAGCCAAACTGGTCTTCTCTCTGTTCCCTACATACTATCCTCCATGTCCTAACTGTGTCTTTCCATTGGCTATCCCACATGCCTGGAATGCTCTATCTCCTTACAGCCATCTTATGAAGTCCCCCTCTCTACTTTCAGATGCAGCTCAAACATCATCCGCATCAAGCCTTTCTGGATTCCCTCAAATGTTAGTGCTCTCTCTTCCAAACTTCCCTGGACTTGACTACTTTGCAGATACTTCTATTCAGTCAATTTCTTTTCATGCTAAATATATATCTACTTGTCTCCCCATTTGAATGTAAGCTCCTTGTGAATAAGGATTGTTTCATTCTTTGTGCTTGAATTCCAAGAGCCTAATATGGTTCTTGGTACATAGTAAGTGTTTCATGAATGTTTGTTCATTAATTAATTGAAGCGTTTGGACCACTGAAGCCATGTCGAGCTCTTCTAGCTAATAGCAACTTTAAGTTGCAGATATGTAGCTTCTTGGGTTTACTTCCGTGGAAGACATATGACCTTCTTTCAGTGAAAAAACAGTTCTTTTACTCCTGAGATCTTCAAAGGTATTACCGTATTCTACAATCTTTAGGGTTTTCCTCTACTGTCATAGAGGGCGTAAGAGGATGCAAGGGTTTCCATTCTGTTGGGTTATAGATGGCACTGTGGAGTAATGAAGCCTTTGACTAACTAGTTCTCTTGTGCTGTGCCTTCATAAGGGGTGGGGTGGGGTGGGGTGGAGTTAATGAGAGCTGGAGAAAAGAGAAATCCATTTTATTTACTCTAAGCAGTCACTTTGCTCTCTTGAGTTACTTCAGGCTCTTTTGGCTTATAGCTTTGAGAGAGAACATGGATGGTGTCAACCCTACTTCAGGTTACTGAATGGAGAAAAAGACTTCATAAAGAAGCCAAAAGTAGAGAAGCTAGCAACTTCTATTCTATCCTAATCCCTAGCTTGTTAAATTACACACTTCAGGGAATTTCCCTTGGTTAAAATCTGGGACTTTCTCTCTCCCTTAAACTAAGTTATCTTGCTTTCAATGGGGGAACTCTTTTACTCTGTATTACTATATATATATATATATATATATATATATATATATATATATATATATATATATATATATATATATATATATATATATATATATATATATATACACATATATATACATTTAAAACACACACATATATATATAGTATTTGTGTGTGTGTGTGTGTGTGTGTGTGTATGTTATATAATCTCTGATTTCTGTTTTGCTATTAACTTGGATTATTGGATTTCTTTATTATTTGCCATGGGTGTTCATTGTCAAACTGGCATTTAGTAGGAAGGGAGATATAAAGCTTAGGGTCCTTCTTTCCCTGTTGAAAAACAGGAATCAGACATTTAATTTGAACCTAAAAACTACATCCCATAGACTAATAATATTTAAGGAAGCAGATATAATTTTAATCTGGTAACCCTTTTTCTGAAAAGAGCAGAGGGTTGAGCTCTAGCCCCAATCTCCTTCCCCTTCTAGCAGGATTTAAAATCTGTCATGGAAAAGAGTAGAGGACAAGGTGCTGGAGATATCTATTATGCCTACCTTTGAACTATATAATGGCACTCCCATGCTACATGTGAGGGGTGGGTGGGGGGATGCAGCTTTTGTCACTGACACAAATATTTAGTAAAATTCCCCACAGTGCCCAAACACTTCTTTGATTCAGAGATTCCCAGCAGTAAACTCAAAAGTCTAGAAAACAATTATTTTCAAATTAGCTACTGGGAAACAAAGTATTTTAGTCACCTCTAATATCAGTCTTTAGTCTCTCTGAGCTTCTTTCACTGAAGTTTTCTAAGTCCTTTTATGTGAAAAGTAGTTATCTCTCAAAAGTCCTCAGAACTTTTCCCTGCATTTTTCCACGTGTCATTTTTCTGCTCCTTTCAGTAAATAAAGATCCAAATAAAAGAGGGGCAATGACTTACAAACATAAGATGTTACTATTTTAGTGAGTCATAATTCTTTATTTTCCCAAACAATCTAGGAGTATGAGTGGACTTCAAGATCAAAAAGAGTCAGCAGTTGTGTGCGACCACTAAAAAAATCGCTAATGTAACACCTGGTTCTGTTAATAGAAGTGTCCAAATTGGATTATATTGATTGTACTTCCATTGAACTACAACCTGTTTCTTTCATTCCATCCTTTTTTATCTCTCCTGGAAATTCACCATATCTATTTTCTTTCTTTCTTGCATTTTTGATCCCTTCCTTCTCAGCTGATCTTTCCTCTCGACCTTCCATCATGCTCAGATCTCTCTGTCCACTGGAAAGAGCTCCAGAGAGGTGTCAGGAATCCTTTATCCTATTCCTTTCCCTGAAACTAGGTCAATACATGATTTCAGTCAGTTTCTTACTTAGTAAAATGAAGTAGTTGGATTAGATGAATTCTAAGATTCTTTCCAGCGTCAAATCCTATATTTATATATACAAACAATTCAAAGTCACATTATCATGGCTCTTTTGGGGTGTACTTATTTAAAGCAGATTCTTATGAAAGCCAAGTAATTCTAATACATGTTCATATATGTAATTTTTTTTGTTTGTCATTTATAGACATGGATTTCCAGTAAAATTACAGTGTATGTATGTTTGCATGTGTATGTATGTGTTTATTGGGGTTATTTGTGAGCAGATGGGTACATCTCAGTCGTATGGAGCAATTTCTGTGTTCCCTGGCTCTAGGAGTTTCTCAGGAGAGAGATTTGTTATAAAGAACTTTTCTTCTTCAAAGAAAAGAAGGAAAAGATAGGTTAATTCTTGAGTGGCTGATAGCTCAGAACCGTTGACAGTGACAAAGCCACTCACTCTTCTTTGGGAAATTTGTACATTCAGGCTGAGTTTCTCTCCCAGAGCCTCTATATGAAATGGTCATTTGCCTTTGGGTGGCTCTAATATTTGTCATCCTTCTTACTGACTTCCATCTATTCCTTTCCCTCGGGTTCGGAGAATACTAATGGAAAGCTATTGATCAAGTTGAGTGAGATGTTGAAAAGGTTACTGAGAAGCTAGGGGCACTTTAAGAGGTGTTCTGATAAGGACAGCCTGTGCTATGAGAGAGGGGGCAGGCAAGCAACCAAAATTCTTACTCATCCAAGCCTTTGTCATTTGTTAGCCTCTCAAAGAAAAGGCTCATTTAATTGATGTGGCCCCAGTTTCCATTCCTCTCAAAGAGAAGTGAGGATGATTGCCTTGCTCCTGTCCAATGTCACAAGGGTCTCTGTGGAGATAATCTCTAGTAAGAATCTGTAAACCTCCACTAGTTGCTCTCGGATGAGTGATAGGCAAAATCTGTTATTTCAAAAAACACCCTCTGCCTCCAGGGACCAGGAAAAGAGAATATTATGTTTTGTCTTGCATAGAAGAAGAAATCAGTTGAAGAGAGGATCCCTTTATAGTTTATAGGCAGATTCACCATTCCTTTTCATTCCTTCCTTCCTTAAACATTCATCAAGTGTCTACTATATGCATAGCTCTATGCTAGGCACTATGAGAAATAAGAATAATAGAGCATATTTTCTTGCTCTTAGGGAACTTATAACATAGTAGGAGAGATGACACATATATACAAATAACTAACATGAGGTGGAAAGTGGCAAGTGTTATGAGTGCTACTGTCAGCACCATGGCCAGAGGCAATGGCAAAGGGGAGAGCAACTTGGTTGGTACTGTGCCAAGGAATAACCCTGATCCAGTTTCAAATGAGCTATTCTGTCTGCCAAAAAGTATATACAGAGGGCCAGAGTCATAAGCAAGAACTCCAGCATTTTGGAAAATTTCAGTTGTGTGGTAGGGCAATGTGTCTAATGCATGACTGGTACAGTTTGTGGTTGAGGCAGTAAAAAGGGAAAATTAAAAGTTTTGAGAAACTAGGAGGCCAGTTTGTTTGAAAAGGATGGGGGTTGAGGTCGATAAGAATTTGCTTCAACTGATATAGGCGCTGAACTTATTTAAGAGGAGGAAGAGTGATCTGGGAGTCTGTAGATGATAAGAAGGAGATTGACAGCATAGGGTTAATTTTAAAGGAGGAAAGGTGGCTACTGAATAATGATGGCAAAGTGAGGATCTGAAATTATGACATATCTACTTCCAGTCCTGTGTGTGAGAAAGCAGCAACCTGCTTGGAGAGAAATTGTCTTTAAGAGTCCTTAATGATTTGGCCCCTTCCTACATTTCCAGTATCTCATTTTACTCTTTTCCACATACTCTATGATCCAGTGATAATTGGTCTTCTTGCTGTTTTTTGCACAATATGGTTCATTTCCCAACTCTATTCTCACTGGTCCTCCCCCCTGCCTTCAACACTCTCTCTCTCTCTGTCTCTCTCTGTCTCTGTCTCTGTCTGTCTGTCTCTCTAGCTTTTGCAGTCCCCCTTAATGCATATCCCTTTTTTCTAGAGATTACATATAAGTTATTCCACATATTTATCATTTGTACATAGTTGTTCACAAATTTTCTCCTCATTAGCATGTGAACTCCTTGAGAGAAGAGACTGTTTCAGACTTTCTTAATATATTTAGTGCCTGTCACAGTGCCTGAAATATAGTAGGTGTTCAACAAATGCTTGTTGATGTGTCAACATGTAGTTTCCTCAGGAAAAAGCTAGATTTAAGTAAGCACTAAAAAGTGGAAAGATTGAAAAGATGAGCTCTAGCATCAAAGAGTCATATACTCAAAGTTGGCAAGAACCTTAAAAGATATCTAGTCTGACCCCTTCACTTTAGTGTTGAGAAAACTGAGACACTCAGAGGTGTGGTAACTTGTCTAAGGTCATATAGGTAGTAAGTAGAAGAACTAAAAGGTATACTAAAGTTCCCTGATCCTAAATCCAGTCATTTTCCCATCACCCTCCCCCACCCAAACAGGAGAATGTTCCAAAATATATAATAGAAAGTGATAGCAGAGAAGGATAATGCTTCAGAGAGGGCTAATAATATGGGGATATAGTCAGTGCCTAGTGTAGCTAGTGGTGAATTTTATCCACTGCTCATCCCCCTGTCCTTTTCCTTCACTAATCCTGGACTTCTTGCTAAGTGTGGGTTTCCAGGTTACGTAGCTCATTGGGGTTGAGAGTCCTCTAAGTCTTGATGGGAAGGCTTTGTGGGAGAAGGGTATGGTGGCATGGAACCACAGAGGTGACAATGTGATGTTAGGGGATAGGTCAAGTCCAGCTGGGTAACCAGAACTGAAAGCAAGATAGAGGTGGTGGTACTATGGAAAAAGCATTAATGATATCCCCTCCTAGGATATTGGAAGCTAGGCAAAGTCCCATCACCTTATTTGTTTAATGGGATCTTGTGAGGAAAAAGAGAAGCATTTAGAGATGAAGCTCATTATGAAGCATTTGATCTTGTTACCCAGACCTTTTGGTGTGGATGGCCCTGCAATCCCATCCTCACCCAAAGAGTTGGTTATTTCACCCGCCACTAAGGGACACCCCTTGGGAAGAACTAATCTTGCCATAGTTTCAGGGAGCTGATACTTTGATTTCACAGTTTTACCCCTTTGGGAGTGGTAGCTGCTCACCTTGTTCATCCAGGAGCTGTGTCAATGTGGATTTATCCAATTAGAATATTAAGCCCTATATGCTAGAAGACTTTGCCTTCTCTACTGCATTTTCATTCAATGTATCATGTGAATATAGTATAATAGAGATGACAGCAAAAGCTTAGGTTAATTGCATAAAGTATCTTTACTCATTACCAAACAAATAAAAAAGAAATAAAATGAAATACGTATTAGTACAACTACCAGGTGAGCTATTTGCATGTGGTACCTATGGACCCAAGAAGTTCATAACAGATCTATAGGGATGTCCTAAATCCAGGAGGCCCTAGACATAGTTCAGATGTTTAGATTCAGCCACTCTTCCTAAGAGTGGCTAGTGTCCCAAATGCTAAATTTATCAAAACTTTGCTAAACTTTTCCAATTACAGCCCAAATATCCTTCCATTGGCTTTACCACTTTATGCCATCCATGGGAATTATAATTAAGTCAGCTGGGAGAAATTAAGAGACTAGCTCCCAAGGCTAGTTTTTTCCTCAAAAATCTGTCACTGGTAGCAATACCCAATCCTGTTCTCTCTTTCCTGGCATGAATTTTCTTTGAGTTGACTGTTCACTTGTTCATCACTAGTGGAACAATACAGTGTAGTTTAAGGTAAGGCCAGGCTTGGAGAGAAACTCCTCCTTCAGTGATTTCTCATTCTTGATCTTAAACCATTACCCTTTGAAAGGTCTACACTGGCCTGCATCTCTACCCTTTCTGCCCCTTCTCTTTGGATCTTTTTGTCTGGTTTTGGCTTTATGGATGGGGCCAACAGGAGACACAAAGCCAATGGCAATCTGATGAGGAGCACATACAATCCCTGCCTCACTGCAAGGTTATAATATGCTGATTGCTACTGCAGAGAGTTGTGACAGTCATCTGCAATTACAAAAGTAATCGTGGAAAGACTAAAACCCAAGTGAGCTTCTAACACTTAGATGTAACTATATCATTAAGATTGTGTGAACCTTTGTTACGAGGGGTTTTCTTAGGTGAAGCTGGGAGAGGCAGTTGTGAGACGTTTTACTCCTGTTGGGCATCTTGTATACTGTGGCTCAACTCTTTGCCTTCCCATTGGCCAGGACTCAATCTTTCGATATTACATAAATCTGTGATGATAAGAACCTCCCAAGGCAGGCCAGGTTGGATCTTTGATATTGCTCATATCTGATATTCTGCTCCATCAGCCACAGTGTGACCTGAGCAGTCTGGAAATGAGAGTAGTTCTGGCACTGAGCTCTTTTCTTACTTCCCCTTCTTTCATCTCACTGAAGGGCCTGGTAAGACTGTCCCAGGACTGGAGAATAGTTACCTTAGTTTTAGGGAGTGATTTTTAAGGGTAATAGAGCTAGATGGGGCAACTTCTGTCACTGTGCCTACCCTCCAGTACAGTTGCTGAAGCCCCAACTTTCCCTGAGTCTTCACTTATATTGTTTCCTACCTTCAAGGCATAACAAACTCAAACATTTTACACACAGCTTCACACTTCTGCAGCAGATCATATAGACATGGCTTTTGTAAAAGAAAAATTAAGAGGAACCTTTTTTGATTGGATAATTCTCTCATTGAAAGAGCAGAGCTGAATACTGAGATATTCTAGGGCAAACTCTTGGTGGTGTTGTGCTACCCTCATTGCAAACATTATGCAACAACTATGATTTTAGGATTACAGCAAAGGAGGGAGTCATTCTTTTATTATGTCAATAAATTTGATGGTTCCAGTTTTGGGTAGGGAAGAGACACTGTGAGAATATTTAGGAAAAAGTTCATTCCTGGTCATCAAAAATTCTCTCTTTCTGCAAAGTATACTATCTCTCTAAGGTCCTTTTCATAAGCAGTTAATGATGAAAAGGACAAGAAATGCGTTTTTGTGTAAAGGAAGAAATTTATATGAAGTGTCAAAGGATGTAAGATATTGTTGCTTTTATGTGTGAGTGGAAGAAGAAATTTATTTTAAACTGCTAATTTATGTGTATGAAAGAACAGCTTTGAGATGAGAGTTGGACAGTTTCAGAGAGCAAATGATCTGTGGTATACATTTGAGGACCTGGCACTTGTCAGCAAGGTAAAGTGATACCCTGCTTTTGTGGGAACAGTTAAAAATTATAAAGAGGCAGAAGAAGATCTTTTATTTATTAAAAACTAGAGAGCTGTGCATGTAAAGAAACACAGTTCCAAGAGTACAAAAGAGATAAGACTGTGTTGTGAACTTCAGAGAGCTGAAAAGCATGATGGATTGTCAGCTAATTTGCATACACATTTTTATGACTAAAATGGGTAAAACCAAGAAAATGAAAAATTATATAATCTCTCACTTAGAGACCAAGATATGATTAAAAACAGCTATTTGTTGGAGAGGAGAAATTTGGGGAGTTGTGACTTAAAAAGCAGAGTTACAACAGATTGTATTGTAGCAGGAGAATAAGGGAAACTGAGGAAGAGCTGAAGACACAGTATGAAGGGCTGAAGAGCTGCTCCCATGGGGCTATAGCATTTAGAAGCAGTCTGAAGATAGAAGCCTCAGTTTGAGCAATTCTTGATTGGAGAACAAAAATTGAATTTATTGACCAAAAGCTATTGCCTTTCCACGTCATCAAGAGTCTGAGAAAGATGAAACTTTTCATAAGCACCTGTTCTCTTCTGCTATCTCTGGATTGAGAAGGAGTGGTGGACTGAAGCTTTGTAGCTTCTTCTGTATCCTTGTGTTCTAGAGTTGGGTTTCTGTGAACTCTATTTGATGAACTTTGTAGTCCTCTAGGTTAAAGAGAACTGTTACATTAAGTACTAATACTTTCTAGATCCTCTTTTAAAGGGTGTTGGTTAACTGAAAGACCCTATAAAGTCTATGTTCTAGTAAAGAAAGGAGTGGTGAAATTCAATAGTCAAGCAGGAACAGGGAGGCAGAAGCAGTTTTGTGTAATATAGATGTTCCTAAATGGACCAATAACATTGAAAGCTGAAATCCAGGGTTCCTCCCTCATGTGCTTCTCTTAAAGATTCCTATAAATGTGTACCCACTCTTCACCATATCTATTGAGTGCATTGGTCAGGGAATACAATCTAAGTTCACACGTGTATCTGATATGTTTATATTATTATTTCTTTTGTTTTATTATAAAGTAAATGGTTATGTTTCAGATAGAAAAATGTCATTGTAATGAGTAGCTGGTTGTATAGATAGAATATACATTGGAGGGGGCTTCGAGAACTAGGGTGATGAATAGGGTTACCCCTAGGACACTGAGAAAGTTTGAATGTGAGTTGATGGTTTGTCTCTGGGACCTTAGACCTGCTAATGGGAACAGATTGGAGAAGTGAGCAAAACTTATAGAGAAGCAGGCATACTTGACATGCCCCATTGGAGGAGTGATAAATAGATCTATCTTATGTGGTGTTTTATACCTCACTCACCATGTTAATGTCACATTCTTTTTTATTATTGTTCTCTCTCTTTGGTCTTTCCTTCCTCCCTTCCTCCCTCTCTTCCTCCCTTCTTTCCTCCTTTCCTCCATCCCTTCTTTCCTCCTTTCCTCCATCCTTTCTTTCCTCCCTCCCTCCCTTTCTTCCTCCCTCCCTTTTTTCCTTCCCCTTCCCATTCCCCTCCCTCTCTTCCTCCCTTCCTTTCCTCCCTCCATTCCTCCCTTCCTCTCCCCTACTGCTACCCTCCCTCCCTCCCTCCCTCCCTCCCTCCTTCCCTCCCTCCCTCCCTTCCTCCCTTCCTCCCTCCCTTCCTTCCTTCCTTCCTTCCCTCCCACCTTCCTTCCTTCTCTCCTTTTTTTATTTCTTTTAAGAAAGGAAGAAACTTGTATTTTTTCATTACATGCTAAGATCTGATTGTGATCACTATCTGTAACCGTTATCCTCTGACCTCAAATAGTTTGGCTAGGGTTCAGGAAGCATGAATCTACATCAAACTGGGATTATATGTAAGTCTAGATTTATGGCTTATGATGGACAAAAGTCACAATCTTGGACACTGTGTATATTTGGTTATGCCCTTTGAGTTGGCTAATACACTTTCCAGCTCTTGATAAATTAGGTGCTGGCAGATCTTCTTGACCAACACGTTGTGCCCTACTTAGATGACATTCCTATTTTCTCCCCCAGTGTGAAGAGAATGTATTAGATAAGTACTCTGTTGGTTGCAAGCCAAGAAGCCTTCCGCCATCCAATCCATCCTCCACAAATTTCCAGTATAATCTTCCTAATTCATAGATATGGTCATTTTATACACCTGTTCAAAAATTTTCAGTGATTTTATTGGCTATCAAACAAGACACAGACTTTTAAACTTGAAATTCAAAGGTTTCCACAATCTGGTTCCAAATTATCTTTCCAACTTTCTTTCATTCTTTCTCTTTATGAACTATATAACTTCCAAATTCGATGACTTCCCAGTCCTTAACCTCATTCTGCCTTTTCCCACTTCCATGTGTAAATATATGCCATCCTTGAAGCCTGGAATTGTCCTGTATTTTCATTTCTTTAAAACCCATTTTGTGGTCTACTAATAGGATCATGCCTTTTAGAGTTAGAAAGTCTCTTTGCTATTATCTGGCCCAACCCTGTCATTTTGCAGATGAGTAAATTATGACCCAGAGATGTTAAATGACTTGCCCAAATTCATGTAGTAGAAGTAGTAGAACAAGAATTTGAACTCAGATCAAATGGGTTCTGAATCAGTTTCTCTGAAGTCTTTCCCAAGCATATGTGATCCTTCTCTTAACTCATAACACTGGGTAGGATCTCTCTTCTGATGTCCCATTTAGCTTATATTGTAGTTATTTGTGTACATGTCCTATTTACTATATTCTAAACTTGTCAAGGGCAGAGTAATTTCTTTATTTTTTTTTTCACTATTGCATCCCCAGAACAGTGCCTGGCCCATAGTAGTGTTTTATGACAGTCTGATGAACAGAAATGAGTTGTCCCTTAAGGATTATTGATTAGAAAACACTTTGTTCTGTGGATCCAGTAGCACTCAAAGCCTATGTTGTGTTAGTTTTTATAAACTTATGGGTAGAATTACATGGCCCCTGGATCATTTACTTGAGATAGATATTTCCACTCCCCCCTCCCCCCAAATAATGGTATCCATTGGGACTGAGACTTCCAGAAAAAAAGTTACTTGCTTTAGTTTGAACAATATGACAAAGACAAAACAAGGTTCAGTGTTTTCATCACTGGGAGACTAAACAGAGTCTAATTTCCTACTAGAGAACAATTAGCACATTGATAAATTATCTTTTACTTACAATGCAACCGTTGCTACTGGTTATCTTAACATACCATAGGTGAGATAGAACCACTGGAGATGAAAAATTGCTATTATCTTAGAAGTTTGAAACAAAAAAGAAAAGAAAAAGGGAAAGTAACAAGATTTAAAATGACCTTAATTAAAGAAAGAAATATCATGATATTCCTTTGTTTTTAATAGTAGTATTGAGATGTAGAATAACGCTCACTTAAGTCTTCTCATACAGTGTCAGATATCTACTGATAATAGTATTATACATGTATATCTAAATTTATATAACAAAGAATCTATGATCATTGTCTTAGAGGATAATAGATCATAGGTCATCTTCCCAGAAGAACATAGATCTGGGACCTTGGAGTCATCAATTGACATATTTTAAAGATAAGGACACTGAAGGCCCTTGGAAATCAGGAGACTTGTCCAAAGCCACAAAGATAGCATCTACCTTGGGACATGAACTCAGGTTTTCTGACTCCAGGGCCAATGCTCTTTTTACTTTGTCATGAACTATGAACTCCATACTTGAAGCAGTCATTCTAGTTTCTCCTTTACTTCATAGGTTGTATAAGTAGGCACTAGCATATTGCCAACAACGATTTGTGTGGAAGAAATTGCATATGGGATATGACCAAGAACTGTATGATTGGAAAAAGTGATGGGCCAGTAAGATTGAAAGATGTTAAAATGACAGCTGAAATGCTTCACTAGTATTTTCAATAGACCTAGAAGAAGACCTTCATTAGTAAATAATTATTGGAAGATATAGACAAGAATCACACAGGATAAGAGGCTAAGGATAGGGTTCTGTCTTCACTGATGGAAAGATTAGCCTTGTTGATTAGATTTTATATTCATCAAAGTTTAATAGTCATTGTAATGGATAATACTAAACCCAAGGAACCAGTTTGAACTGTTAGATTGTAAGTGCTTTGAGTGACTATGTATTTATTATATTCTAACTCCCCAGTGTTAATTTTGCACATAGTAGGTGCTTAATAGATTATTTTTGCATGAATAAGTCACAGAATTACAGATTAGAATTGAAAGAGACCTCACAGGCCAGCTAGTCCACTAGTATTTTAACATGAATTCCCTCTACAAGATATCCAACAGATAGTTATCCAGCTTTTGTTTGAAGAACTCCATAGTGAGATGGTCCATTTCACTGTTGGAAAACTCTACTTGTTAAGAGGTTTTCAAGAAAACTCATCCTTTTTCATAACTTTCCTCATTTGTTTCTGGTCTTCTATCCTTTTGGGTTAAACACTCTTTGCTATTTACTCTCTATTATCTGCTCTTGTTTTCATCATCTCTGTACATCTGTTTTAAACAATCTAAGTTGGTGGATAAGCTCCTTATCTGACCTTTCTCTCCTTTGACAGTTGTCCTTTCCCCCCCGCTTTGTATTATTTGAGGGGTGTTGATAGCCAAGCTATCAAGTATAGATTTGGTAATCACTGTTAGGCTTTGGAATTTCTGTGTATGTGGAAAAGGAAATAATAAATTTGTTCATTGTTCCCATAATGACATTAGTTGACATTTGCTTATTTTTTTTTTTTAAGCACTAACATATAAATATCTGCCACATGTGTTAGTTTGGTTTCTTTGGCCAGATATGCAGTAGGTCAAATTTGTACCGCGGATGGCATTGACAGCATGTCCAAGCAAATCAGTTGGATCAACTAAGGGATAGTTCACCTATCTAGGTCAAACTGACTCATGGTTCTGGTTTTGTTTAACCTGAATGACTAAAGCAGCATTTGTTCACTGGGTGACTCCAGAATCCTGACCAGCTGTGCTGTCATTCCCGGATGAGCCTGATTGCTTTTGGCTGTCCCCAGTTCGGTGTCTTCCATCAAATCAGGCTTTTCTCCATGGGGGTATTTATTATGTGCCATTTTGAAAATAAAAACGACGCAGAGCAATCATCCAGCAAATCATAAAACATTTTATTACCCGAGACAGCGAGGAGGCAGGTTTGACGTACAACACTGGGAACAGCGACGGACCTACAATGTGGTCCTAAAGCGTGATTTAATGAAGCTTGGAGGATTTAGTTCAGTCGAAAAAGTTCAAAGCTGCTTGAGGTATGGCGGGAGTTGAGCCAGCCTGTGTCCCTGGCTGAGCTGTTCTCCACCAAGTATGGCTGGGCCAGCACAGCCCATTTGTCTTTCTGTCGCAGAGAGCCAATGTCTGCGAGTATGTTTTAGGACCGGAACTTTCCACCTGATTTAGCGAGCCCTAAACTTGGCACTGTATCCCAGCAGCTTCCGTTTTACAAGGCCAGCAGTTAATCCAACAAAAGGCTAGATTCATTTTCCTCTATACCCACTGATTGCCAGCTGAGAGCTGGTTGCTGTAAACTTGGTTTTTTATTTTTACATCCATTTTACAGGAATTAAGGTCGTTTGCCCCTCAATAAATGGCGCTGTGCTATCTCCAGCAATGTTTCCTACTTTCTTCCTATGGTGGATTGTCCTCTAACTGATAACTGAATTGTCAAGGAGATTCCTTTCCTTTGACTTTATTCCTGCATAACTTTTTGGACAAGCCCAGAAAATCCTAAGTCCCTGGGTACACTCTGACCTTAGAAAACCCAGATAGAATTAAACATCCTTAGAAGCTTGAGCAGAAGAGCATTTGGAGAGAGCCTCTTATGTTTTGCTGCATATTGGCATCATCATCATCATCAAATATATGGAAAGTAACAATGATATGGTGAAAAAGAGCCCTAGACTAATATTAAGAAGGGTAGAGGATAATTATACCTCAACTGCTCAACCTGATGAGGTTATCAAGAGGATCAAGTGAAATAATGTATGTAAAGCACTTTACAAACTGTCGAATACAATGTGAATTGCAGCTATTGCTATTATTATTTTAATGATGCAATAATAGTAATAAAACCCCATTGCATGCCTAATTTGGGAGGTCATGGTGTTGGGCTCTAGGGATACAAAAAAGCAAAGCCATTTTTTTCATCATGGTGCAGTAGAAAGTACTCTGTATTTGTAGTCATATTTACCTAGGTTTTTAATCCAGCATGCCCCATGGCAAGTCATTTAAGTTGTCTAGACTTCAATTTCCTCTCCTATAAAATGAGAGAGTTGGATTTGTGGTTCTTTCCAGCTCTCATTCCTTTGGTTACATAATTAAATTCAACAAATATATTTTGAAAACCTTCAATGGACAGAATACTAGTGGTAGGTGTTGGGGGAGATATATGCCAGGTTTTCTAGATGGGATAGAGTTCCTTCTTTCATAGAGTGTGCTAACTTAAAGCCTTGTAAATTATCAGTGTCTTATTTACTTACATAAAATAATTTTAAAAACTTAGTCAGACAGCACTTTTCATGAGCTTATTATGTGCTAAGCTCTGGAGATAAAAAGAAAAGCAAAAATTGCTCCTGCCCTTAAGGAACTCACAGTCTAATATGGAAGAAATCTATAAATAGCTAGGTACCCACAATTTGTGAAAGGATAGTTATCACTGAAGGGAAGGCACTAGAAGGTGAGGGATTGGAAAAAATTTCCCTGAGAAGGTGGAATTGGTGCTAAATGTGGAAGAAAGGTGGAGAAACGAACAGGAGGAGGGGAGAAAGGAGGCTATTATAGCTTATACTATATTTCACTGCTGGGACTAGATTAGACTTTTCTGTATACCTTGAATCTTGCCTAGTGATTAACACATATGTTGCAAATTAAACTTTTAAAAAAAGTTAAGCTGTATATTCTGCTCATGAACAGTACTGCAACGTACCCCCTAGAAAGGCTGATCTCCATTTTGCTCTTGTTAAATTCGCATTACTCTGGCAAGGATGGGCATGTGTTAGGAGCACCACTAGCTCAAACCTGAAGTCATTCCCTACAAATGAGGAGATAAAGGTAAACCAAAAGAAAGGGCCCCACAAAAGCAACATTAATGGAAACTGGAAATTATGCCCATGCCTCTTGCTGTGACAGGTTCAGGTCCTGTAAACAAAGGCTTACAATCTAGTTAAAAAGCCAGGATAGATGACTTGATTCTCACTATATCACTTGATCATTAAGTCTCTTAATGATCTTAATTGCATTCTTCTAATTCATTCATTTTTTTCATATAGACATTTAATAAGCATTAATTAAACATATCTTAAGTATGCCAGGAACTGGGATAATCTCTGGGAATACAAAGACCAAAAAAAGAGAAAAACTCCCTGATAGTCTACTGAAGTGAAGAAATAGGCACAGAGATAAGTACGTATAGTATACGTGTATATGATTTATGTATATGTAACACATATGTTATATAGCACATTTATATTTTATATAATGTATTACATGTAGTATGTAATGTAATTATATGTTTGTACATTATAGCATATATGTTTTCTACATATTTATGTTTTGTATATATAATATAGTAATATGTTAATATAGTGCAATATATTATAGTTACAATATATGAATATATAATACATATAATATATAGTGAATAAATATATTACATATGTATAGGATACTACATGGTATAATAATATATAATATGTAGCATTAGAGAAAAAAATCACTCCTTCATGAAAGAGTAGGCAGGATCACCAAAAAAGATGAGTGTATGGGATGAAAATGATTGACAATCTACCTGACAGCTTACCAGCCTAGCATATAGTAGCTGCCACTCTTACTTATAGATCCCTGGAATTCTTTCTGAGTGAGAATAGGCCCTTAGAACAATATCCTTTTTTCCCCTCACTATTTCATATTGAGATGAGGGATGCGGTTGTATTTTCCCTTTCTTGATATTAGTAATTCCATTTAAGAATTGGGCTCCATTTTAGTAGAAATGGACAATTATCTCTTCTTTCTCCTCCTCATTTCTTTACTTTCTCCTCTGGCCCAGTTCTTATATAAAGCCAATGAAATGACAGTCTCCCCTGTCTCAGATCTTGAGTACAGCAACAAACTGGTGGATTGGGGAAGGCTTTGGAATACAACAACTACTCCTAAGGCCTGTGGCTGAGTATTTGTGAAGCCAGTATGACTTTTAAATTTTCTTTATATTAAAAATAATTGTGGGAATTGGCTCATATTCAGAATTATGTTTGCCATGGCCTGTAATTAAGGATGCAATAAAGCTTTTTACTGACTCGAACCCTAAATTGTAAGCCATGGGTCTTTTCTGATTGAATGGCTATTCCCATGCTAGCAATGTCTCATTCTTCTTCAGCTACACACTAGACCTCCTGTCCTAAGCCCTTCTCTCCATCTTGAACCTCATTCCAGTCCTGGAATGCACACATTTATTGGACATATCCTCTGGCTTCTTCCCTCTGATTGGGTGGCTTTTCCCTAAATCTCCATTTGAGGATAGCCTCCTTTCATTCCTCTCTAAGCTTCACTCCTTATTTTCTTTTCCACATCTAATCTCTCTTCTCATCTAATTAGGTTATCTTTAATCCCCCTACTCCACCCTTTTCAGTTTTTTTTTATGTGATGCCTTTCTCCATTAGAACATAAACTCCTTGAGGGTAGGGACTATTCTTTTTACTATCCCCAGCATTTAGCACAGTGCCTGGCACATAGTATTTGCTTAAAAAATGCTAGTTGACAAACTGACAATATCAAAGTAGATAAATTTGAACTAGTAGCTGGTAACAGTGGGAAGAATTTATAAATGGTCTGTTTGTTCTTATTTGTTATAAGGAGATTTTAAGTGGGCAAATGGGGTGGGGGAGCAAAGTGGTAAGTTCTAAATGTTTCTAGTAAAACCATTCTCTGATACCCTATTGTGACATAGAGATGACCTTGGATTATCAAAAATTATGCTAGTGGAGTGCAAGCTCTGGCAAGTCCCATCAAGCTGGAAGTACTTGCAGTATGGAACTGCCAAAGGATTTAATATCTGTTGTACAAAGACTAGCCTAATTCAGTTTGGAGGGATTCACTCCCAGGTTGGCTTCAGGGTAATGAATTTTTCAGCCATTAAAATTCTAAGTGACCATTCTAAGACACAGAAGAGTTATATTTCTGTTAGGGACTATTAAGAAAGTCATGGATCTTTGAAATCTTGAGGAGTATGACAGAGGCAACGCTAGTAAAGTGACTTTGATCATTCAAAAGAGTCATAATTTCACAGGTATGATGATTCACTTTACAGATTCAGATCACAAACTGTGCCAAAGTATGTTTTTCTTAGCTGTTGTGCACCCCAAATTAATCACCTGTTAACCAATATCTGGTGATGCACTATACTGAAGTTATCTCAATTAGGTCTTGAATGAAAGACAGTCTGTTGCAGGTTCTGTAGGTTGAGATGCTCTGCCAGACCTTGCACATTGCTGTCATAGCCTTCAAGAACTAGAATTGCCTCCCCACCATGATGACACATTGGAGTAGGGCTTTAGTGGAGGATCAATGCTAATGTCACTGACATGAAGTGATTGACTTTTTAAGGAATTCTGATTATAGATAGTGCTAAAGCAGTCTTCGAAGAGCTTGAGCACTAGAGGACAAGAAAAGAAGTCCAAAAAACTGAACACCTAAATCTAAGCAGAGATGACTAGAGACCAAAGGCTTCCTACTACCCCACAATCTGTTAGCACGTCTTCCGTATTGCTGGTCTTCCCAACAAATGAATTGAATCCTCTTGGTTAAAACTCTTTTTTTCCCTCAGCCTAATTTCTGACTTTGTTGGGACCATCAAAATTACATGTAATCTGGTGATTAGGGGTCCCTTTCCTAACCCTTCTTTTACTAACTCTTCATTAAATAATGACAAGTGAATGATCAAAAATTTTCTCCTTACAAATAAGTTCAACTGTGCTGTATATCACTGCCTTTATGAGTCTCTCCTCCATTTCCTAATTGCTAAACTTTAGTGTGTTAAACATTAGTACCCAAAGTCCCAGTTCATATATTCCAAGTTACAGGAAAGCATCTGTTTCTTGGAAAACATTATAACCTCACAGGGGCCATAAGTTTTGTACTATGGATTTCTGAAATTCATCCTCACTTCTTCATTTAGCTTTTTTCTTTTCATGCCTTGGTTTTAATTACTGACCTCTACAGAGGGAGGTTCAACTTTGACCTATTACTAGATATCTGTTAGTAATTATAAAAGTACTTTACCTTATATATCAACATAGAACACTTTCCTTCCTTGAGGTCAAAGTATCTTTCTCACTTTCAGAGGGGGAAACTTGTCCAGAGAGGGCAACTGACTTTCAGCATGCCAACAATAAGTTCCATTGTTTACCAAGAGTGGAATATTAATAATAGCTTTTATCTTTATATAGCGCTTATCATGTGCCAGGAATGGGGCTAAGCTTTTTGCAATTATTTTCTCATTTGATCCCCACAAAAGTCCTTGGAGGCTATTATTCTCTCCACTTTGCAGATGAAAAAATTGAGTCAAATAAAGGTTTAAGTGTCTCACATACTATTAAGCATCTGAGGTCAGATCTGAACTTAGGTCTTCCTTACTCCAGACCCAGCATTCTATCTACAGCACCATCTAACTGCCATATTCCCTCTTGTATTTCTTTTGGAGGCATCTATGAGGCAAGCTGATGGTAGGAAAACTAGAATCAAGAGAAAAGTGAGTTAAATATCTCTTCCATCAGCTTTTGGGTTTATTGAATGCAATTTAGGGTCTCACTTAGGTATGAAGAATAACTGTACAATGAAGAAATCATTTTTATAATAGCAGCTGAATCTGGTACAATGTAAAGAATTCTGGATTCAGTATGAGAGGTGAAGCAATCCCTGGCTTTGAAATTAGAGGATCAACTCTGGCACTTCTTACCTGGTGACTGTAGACAAGTGACTTGTCTTCTCTGGGCGTCAGTTTACTCATCATAAAATGAGAATATTGAGCTAGATGACCTGTGAGAGCTCTTCTAGCTTTAAAATTCATGATCCTATAGCCTGACTTAGCACATTGACTCTGTGACTAGTATTAGCTCTATGACCTTGAACAAATCACTTCCTGGACTTCAGGTCCCTTTTCTGCAAAATGGCAGGGGTAAGGGTGAGAAGAAGTTGAAGCTTCCAGCTCTAAAATCTGTGTCTATGCATTTGTGATCTAAGCCACTTTGGCAACTCTGAGGTAAACTATTGGTTTAGTTTATATCCAGGCCAGGAGAGGACGAAGGTGGTGCCATTCCCAAACATCCCTGTGTTCCTACATGCATCATTAGAACAAGGAAAATCTGGATGTCAAAGTCTGAATGTAAATGAATCTGAACTTCTGGTAGATAACTTCACTCTTCTTAGCAGCCACAGCTGGGTAGCCACTAGAGAGTTTTCAGGCTAGACATGTTTTTCCCCCAACATCTGTCAGCTTAGCTAAATCAGAGATCCAAATGAACAGTGTAACACTCAAGATCATTATCTGGATTTGTGACTCTCCCCAGAGGATTTGGGATTCAGAATGACAAACAAGATTTGTGAGGCATCAGAAATGGAATTTTCAGCTTTATAGTGATGATCATCATCATTATTATTTATCATTAGCAAAATACCAAAATAATTTCATTATCATAATTTTGAGAGTATAAAAAATAAAACAAGGAAAAACATTGCATCCCCAATTTTATGCCAGTAAGTCCTGTCTGACGTTCATTCAATACAAGGTAAGCCTATTAATTAAGTTTAGGTCTTTGGGTCAAGTGCACACAGTTGCAATTTCCCCTCCCTAGACTACCTGCTAATTAAAGATGGTCTTTACAATTAGTGCTTTTTGGAACACAGAAAAAACCCCACTACAATCCATTCTCTCATGTAGAAAATGGGAATTAATTTTCCTGTTACATCTAGTTAAGTCAATAAGAATCGAGCCCCTACGTTATGCAAACATTGTGCTTTGGGGGAAGCATAGTAGAAAGGCTTACAACTCACTGTTACACACACACACACACACACACACACACACACACACAGACAAACACAGATACAAAGACACATAGACATGCAACGATGGAAAACAATACAATGTCTTCACTGAAATTCAACTCGAGTGCAATATTGTGGTGTCAAAGTGACTATGACTGCCTAAGTCTCTGCCAGTGGAGCTTATCAAGTTGTAAAGGATTTGAGGATGGCTCTAGTGTTAATTTTCTCTTAGTGATGCTATATGAGGATGAATCACAGAATACCACCATGTTCTCACGTAGGTGATCCAAAACGCAATGGAAAATACATGGTACATATATGCCATATAATGACACAAATCATTATTGCTAATATGTTGCAGTCCACACGCATATGTATATATGTATACATATATATGACTTGCATGTTAAAAGTGCCACAAGAGACATTATGAAGGATACATATGGTGGGGAAAAGAGTGGAACTTGTTACATCATCAGAGTGAGACTGGATGTGCATGGATAGGTTGAGATCTGCAATACTAGAAGGAATTTTGGCATTGATGAGGTTGCAGATCCGGCTGAATGTTTGAGTATATGAAATACTGATTATTGAGTGATAAGTAATAGAATCCATGGGGCGTCCTAGCTAAGTGCAGAAAGGTATGATGAAACTCTTTTTAGCTCCAGGAACTCAAGAACATCATCACTACCTATTATGTAGAAGGTATGCTGTCAGGTCTTGGGGATTCAAAGACAAACACAGAATGGGCCTTGTACTTAAAGCTCTTACATTTTACCAGCGAGAAAAAAGTGTACACAGAGAGACAAATATAAAGTATGTTGGTCAGGGAATTCCATTTATAGTGGATGAGGAAAATGAAACTTAGAGAGACTGAATGATAAGTCCATAGTCACATACTAGTTGGTGACAGAAGAGGGGTGAGAACCCCAGGATCTCAATCCTTTCTTCATTGCAATACAGTGGCTTCAGCTATATTTGAAAGGTGGGTAGGATTTGGATCATGCACACACACATACACACAGATATCTATATCTATCTATGTATGAATATACATACATACATTATGTATTAAGTGCTTACTGTATCTAAACATACTGGATACATATATGCATATGACTATATGATGTTATTATTATTTTTCATGGTTTGAGTTTTGTCCTTGGATCTATATAGAAATAATCTAATCCCTCTTCTATAAGATAACACTTTAAACACTTAAAAACAATTATTAGATTCCATTGAACTTTTATGTTCTTCAGGTTCAACATCCCTATTTCCCTAAACTGTTCCTTGTGCGACCTGGTTTCCAGACATCAGTCTTTCTTGCCTTCTCTAGATGCCCTCTGGTTTGCTGATGTTCTTTCCTTTAGAATATGGCATCCAGAACTGACCATGAAGCTTCAGATATGTTCTGACCACTGCTGAGCACAGCAGGACCACTTTCTTTCCTTCCACTGAACCTTATTCTGATACCCCAGTGTTGTGAACACAGCTTGCTCTTAATATAAACAAGGAAGTTTTGTTTATTGGAGGAAGGGGCAGGTTTAAGAAGTATGATAATGAGTTCCTTTCTACATGTGTTGTGTTTCAGATGACTTTTGGATATTTCAAATTGTTGACACAAGCCTGGAGTTCAGGAAAAAGATTAGGACTGAAAATACATACGCACAGATAAATAGATAGATAGACAGACAGACAGACATACACACACACATACATACATATACATATATATATGGAAATCATCTTCATAGAGATGAAAAGAGCCCATAGGAGCTGATGAAATCTCCAAGGAAGAGGGTGTAGAGAAAGAAGAAAAGAGTGCAAGCTTTGCCTGGTTCCACCATTCTGGAAGGGCCTGACTCAAGGCTATGATCCACGGGGCATCCTAACTAAGTGCAGAAAGCTCTGTAACCAGAAGATGAAATTTTTTTAGCTCCAGGAACTCCATAACACCATCTACTAGGACAAGGCAGGACATGTTGTGATATGCATCTGTGATCAACACATCAAAACTAAAAAGCATTTATTAAACATGCACTAAATTACAAATATTGTGGTAGGCATTGGGGACACAGAGACAAAATTCCTTCCCCTCAAGGAACTTACATTATGTCAGGAGACAAGATGTCTCTATATAAGTATATACAGAATGAACACATGGTAATTACATGGTAGTTTAGGGAGGAAAGGGATGAGGGAGGAGGAAGGGACCAAGAAAGATTACATGTTGAAAGAGATACTTGAACTGAGCCTTGAAGAAAGTAAGACATTCTTTGAAGCAGAGATGAGTACAGAGTGTATTCTGGGAATAAGAGATGGCTAACACAAAGGTATAGCAATAGGAGGTATAGAATCATTTAAGAAGAATACCAAGAAGGCCAATTTGGCTTGACCAATGGCGTCAAACTCAAATAGAAATGGATCCCTGCAGGCTACATATTGATTTAGAAAACCTCAAATTAATGTTATCTATGTTGCATTATATTTTTATTTATTTTATTAAATATTTCCCAATTACATTTTAATCTGGTCCAGACACTTAAGAGTTTTGCATGCCTCAAGCACTTGATGATTTCTCTCTACACTTCTGAGCTAGAACAAATTGTAGGACAGGAAGCAAGATATAATAAGAGTCAGAAGGATGAGTTGGGGTCAGGATGTGAAGGACTTTTAAGGCAAATATAGGACTTTAACTTTTATGTTAAAGGTAATACGGAGGCACCGGAGTTTATTGATAAAATGAAGGCTGGAGGATAAGGTCAAAACTGCTAACTTGGGAGATTAGGATAGTGGTGCCCTTGACTGACATAGGGAAATGAATTTTGTTTTGGAGGTTTTGAGTTTGAGACGTTTGATTGAAGTGAATGCAGCTTTCTCATCCGTAAATCAAATGAGTTGGACTCCATAAAGTTTAAGACTCCTTACAGCACTCCATCTATTATCCTATGAATCTTTTAAGTATCATCCTGCACATCCTTCTTTTTCTTGACTTTTGTAAGACTGTTCTATTTTGATACCCATCCTGTCCTCTAACCACTCTTCAGAGTCTTTGAGGAGTCATCTTTTAGGTCCCCACCTCTAACTGTAGGTATCGTGGGCCCTCTTTTCTTCTTTTTCTATACCCTCTTCCTTGGAGATTTCATCAGCTCCTATGGGCTCTTTTCATTTCTATGAAGATGATTTCCATATATATGTATATATGTGTGTATATATGTCTGTCTGTCTGTCTATCTATCTATTTATGTGTGTGTGTATTTTCAGTCCTAATCATTTTCCTGAACTCCAGTCTTGTGTCAACAATTTGAAATATCCAATAGTCATCTCAAACACAACACATGTAGAATGGAACTCATTATCATACTTCTTAAAACTGCCCCTTCCTCCAATAAACAAAACTTCCTTGTTTATATTAAGGGCACAACCATCCTTCCAGGTTTTTAAGCTTAGAGTTATCCTCAAGTGTCTTTTCTCTTTCTCATCTTTATCCAATTAGTTGCTAAATCTTGCCAATTCTATGGCACCAATGTCTTTTCTGCTCACTCATAGGGCTATTGTCCTAATTCAAACCATCACTTCTTACCTGGACTATTGTTATTATGCTTAACTAATCTTCCCACTTCCAGTTTCTCCAGTATCTAGTCATCCTCTGATAGCCAACATCATATTCCTGAAGTACAGATCTGTCTGACCATGTCATTACGCCACTCAAGAATTTTCATTGCCTCCCAATTACACCTTATATGACTTATAAACTCTTGAACCTCTTCTTTAAAACTCTTTTTAAAAATTTATTTATTTAACTTTTAACATTCATTTTCATAAAATTTTGGGTTCCAAATTTTCTCCCCATTTCTCCCCTCCCCCCACCCCAAAACGCCGAGCATTCTAATTGCCCCTGTCACCAATCTGCCCTCTCTTCTAACATCCTTCCCTTCCCTTGTCCCCATCTTCTCTTTTGTCCTGTAGGGCCAGATAACTATCTATACCCCATTGCCTGTATTTCTTATTTCCTAGTAGCAAGAACAATACTCAACATTTGTTCCTAAAACTTTGACTTCCAACTTCTCTTCATCTCTCCCTCCCCACCCATTCCCTTTGGGAAGCAAGCAATTCAATATAGGCCATATCTGTGTAGTTTTGCAAATGACTTCCATAATAGTTGTGTTGTGTAAGAGTAACTATATTTCCCTCCATCCTATCCTGTCCCCCATTGCTTCTGTTCTCTCTTTGGATCCTGTCCCTCCCCAAGAGTGTTGACTTCAAATTGCTCTCTCCTCCCACTGCCTTCCCTTCTATCATCCCCCTCACCCTGCATATCTCCTTCTCCCCCACTTTCCTGTATTGTAAGATAGGTTTTCATACCAAAATGATTGTGCATTTTATTTCTTCCTTTAGTCGAACGTGATGAGAGTAAACTCCATGTTTTTCTCTCAGCTCTCCTCTTTTTCCCTCCACTGAAAAGTCTTTTGCTTGACTCTTTTATGAGAGATAATTGCCCCATTACATTTCTCCCTTTCTCCTCCCAATATATTTCTCTCTCACCATTTAATTTCTTTTTTTTAAGATATGATCCAATCCTATTCAACTCACTCTGTGCTGTGTGTGTGTGTGTGTATGTGTGTGTGTATGTGTGTAATCCCACTAACTACCCAGATACTGAAAAGTTTCAAGAGTTACAAATATTGTCTTTCCATGTAGGAATGTAAACAGTTTAACTTTAGTAAAGTCCCTTATGACTTCTCTTTGCTGTTTACCTTTTCATGCTTCTCTTCATTCTTGTGTTTGAAGGTCAAATTTTCTTTTCAGCTCTGGTCTTTTCATCAAGAATGCTTGAAAGTCCTCTTTTTCATTGAAAGACCAATTTTTCCCCTGAAGTATTATACTCAGTTTTGCTGGGTAGGTGATTCTTGGTTTTAGTCCTAGTTCCTTTGACTTCTGGAATATCCTATTCCATGTCCTTCGATCCCTTAATGTAGAAGCTGCTAGATCTTGTGTTATCCTGATTGTATTTCCACAGTACTTGAATTGTTTCTTTCTAGCTGCTTGCAATATTTTCTCCTTGACCAGAGAACTCTGGAATTTGGCCACAATGTTCCTAGGAGTTTCTCTTTTTGGATCTCTTTCAGGAGGCGATTGTTGAATTCTTTCAATATTCATTTTGCCCTCTGGTTCTAGAATCTCAGGGCAGTTTTCCTTGATAATTTCATGAAAGATGATGTCTAGGCTCTTTTTTTGATCACGGATTTCAGGTATTCCCATAATTTTTAAATTGTCTCTCCTGGATCTATTTTCCAGGTCAGTTGTTTTTCCAATGAGATATTTCACATTATCTTCCATTTTTAAAAACTCTTGATAATTTGACTCTACTTTAACTTTTTAGAAATGGTTCACATTTGGCTTCACTCTATATTCCAGTCAGACAAGTCTCCTTGCCATTTTTTCTTCTCTCACCTCCATACTTAGAATGCATTTCTTCCTCATCTTAGTCTCTTAGAATCTTTACTTTTCTTCAAATATCAGCTTTAGTTTGCCTCTTATAGACTTCTGAACTTAGTCCACCCACCCTTTGTATTATCTTCTATTTAGATTTCTGAGGACAAGGTGTATTTATCTTTTATGGGCCCATCTTTGCAAATAATAAGTGTTTACTAAATTCTTGTTGAACTGAATAATTCTGGAAGTACTCTATGAAGTATGTGTTTTGAACATTTGTTGGACTTTGAGTTAAGAGTTCAAATCCTGCCTCAGAGACTTACTAATTATGTGACCCTGGGAAAGGCTCTATCTGGCTCAGATTCCTCATATTAAATGAGAATAAGGACTTCTAACTTCCGGGATTGTTGTGAGAATGAAATGAGAAAATATTTGGAAAGTGCTTTGTGAACCTTGAAGTATTACATAAATGGTGTTGTTGTTACATATTCTCAAATTATATTCATTTTAAAAATAAAATATATATTTGTTTTTAACTTAATCTTGGGAGCCATCAGCATGGTTTGGTGGCATTGTCACTGGATATGAAGTCAGAGGTCCTAGATTCAAATTCTGACTCTGCTCTTTGATTGCAATGTAAAATATTTTTGGAGGCATGTGACTTGTCCAATGTCATGCAGCCAGTAAGTATCTGAGGCTGGATTTGAACTAAGGTTCTCCTGACTCCGGGACTGGTGCTCTATTCACTGCACCACCTAGTGCCCTCCCTCCCCAACTTGGAATGTAAATTTGAGCAAATCACTATGATTTTCTGGGTCTCAGTTTCTTCATCTGTAAAATAAAGGTTTGAATTAGATTACTTGTATAGTTCCTTCCAGCTCTAAATCTATGACCCAGTAATCTACAAGCATAAACCTTCACATACAAATCCCACACACAAAGGTTGTATTAGCATTTTTAGTTGCTATGTCACTCTCTGTGATCATGTTGACTTTGCAGTAAACTAAAACTCCCTAGGATGCTTTCATACCCTAATCCTGAACCTGTACAGCTGATTGAACCTAAATATAGATCTTTATATATCTCCCTATTAAATATCATCTTGGGAGTTTAAGCCTATAAATTCAGTCTGTGATAATTTTGAATTTCAATTCTCTTATCCCCTGTATTAGTCATGTCTTCCAATATTGTGTCATCTGCTAATCTGATAAGTGTGCCTTATATAACTTCTTCTCAATCATTGGCAAAGGGCTTGAGCTTTCCTTCTCTAAAATGTTACTTTCTTTACCTGCATCATGAGGAGATTCAACCTGACAGTCCCTAAGGCCCTTTCAGCTCTGGAAGTCCATAAACTCCTGTCAGCACCATGTATAGGCCCCCATCTGAAAGACCTACCTCAAGTTTGACATTAATCCATTAATCAATACTCTTTGTGTCTAATTCGACTAGTTCCAAATCCACTATCACAATACTTGTATCTTACATGCTTGTTTGCAAAGATACCAAGAGAGGCTTAGAGGGTCAAAGGATTTAGAGCAGGAAGAGATGTTAGAAATCATCTATTCTAGCCCCATTATTTGACAGATGAGGGAATTGAATCCCAGAGGAGTTAAGTGGTTTGTCCAAGATCGTAGGAAATTCATTTACAGGCCTGGGATGTGAAAGTAGACTGGTCCTCTGATTCTAAGTCTAGTGCTCTTTCCAGCATCAAACTACCTCTCAAATTCCTTACTGAAACCAAGCTATATTAAGATATATTACTCTTCCTTTTAATGACCTAACAAGGTATTCATGTGAATTTGCACTTGAGTGTTTCCATCCTAATGGTGCCGTGCATCCCTTTAGCCTAGTGATCATGCCCTCCTTCTTCCATAACCAGTGGTTGTATCCAGGACTTATGTGCTGAGTGAAAGGAGCATACAGGGCATCTTTGTGTGAACATGCGTATGACTGCCTGTAGGCCCAAAAGCAATTGCTGAGATAGGTAAGAGTTTCTTGGAAAGGTTTTAAAGCCCTTCCTAAAAATGTTCTAGGTGATTCTGGGCTTCATGTCCGCTCTCCTTTCAAAGCCTCAGTTTCCTCATTTGTCAAAGGAACAGGTTGGACTCGATACCTTATCTAAAGTCCCTTCTAGTTTTAAAATTCTATTTTCTAGTCCTACAAATCTTCAGGATTCCCCCCCCCCCCACTCTCTGTCAATTCCCATCCGCCCTCTATCCCCACCCCAAATTTATTTTCTAGCTGGTGGCTCATAGGAGTAGGTTGTCAACTAAGAGGTTATGGCCCAGAGAACAGAAATGCCTTAGAAAGCAGGTGGGAGTCAGATCTCCCCTTCCCTTGGCTTGTAGCATTAAAGCATCCTTTAAGCATTGTACACACTTTCTTTGTGATTACAGAAGTGTGTGTGTGTGTGTGTGTGTGTGTGTGTGTGTGTGTGTGTGTATGTATGTGTGTGCGCGCGCGTGCAAACGTCTGGGGTGGGAGTCGGGATGGCACAAGGAAAAGGAGTAGAGGTGGAAATAGAGGAGCCCAGGAAGCAGACCAAAAGGTTTATAAAAAAAAAAAAAAGCAGCACCGCCCTGGGACTGTAGTCATTTATCCACAGTTTTCCCTTGTAAAATGTTACTGACTGCTTTACACCAAGGGCAGTTTATCCTGAATGGGATGTACAGGCTTTCAGTTCACCTCTGCTTTTTGCCAACTCGGCATTTTTCCTCCCTCAGAAGTTATATATGGTGCAGACAAAGGAAACCATTTCTGAGGGAGGAAAAAGAGCTGACACTTTTAAAGAGAAATCTCCCCGTCATAGAGAGAACAGAGAGAGAGAGAGAGAGAGAGAGAGAGAGAGAGAGAGAGAGAGAGAGAGAGAGAGAGAGAGAGAGAGAGAGAGAGAGACAGAGAGAGGCAGAGACAGAGAGACAGAGAGACAGAGAGACAGAGAGACAGAGAGACAGAGAGAGAGAGAGCAGCTTTTAAAAAACAAACCAGGTCTTCTGTGGCTGACTCGACTTTGTTCTAATGGAACCTTTCTTCTCCAGAGAAACTCTGTGAACTTTCCAAAGATGATTGATACCATCCCTGTGAGTGGGGTAACATAGAGGACAGATCTAATCAGCCCCATTTTTCAGAAGGGACAACTGAAGCTCAGAGAGGTTAAGCAGCTTGTCTGAGGACACAAAAGCAATCACTGGCCAAGTGGGCAGTTGAGCCTCAGACACCTGCCCTCACACCCAGAACACTGTTCATGAGGTGACATGGGCATTTTAGTAGAGAATAAAAATAAGAGATCACTGCAGCAGAAAGCTCATTTAGAAAACAGGGATTAGAAAGAATAATGGGGCTTAGGTGACTACCATCATGACTATATTTCTTTTGGAACAAAGCTTATCTTTATTGTCATACCACTTCCCGTTAGTTCTAGCTAAAGTGATCCCATAACGAGACATAAACCTAAACATGAGTAATTGATGGCAGCTTCAGGGTCTTGATAAGGATAAAACCAGACTGACAAGAAACTACAGGGTGAAGAATTAACATTTATTGGGTTAGGGAAATGAATTAATGTTCCAATAAAAACCAGTTATGCACCAGACAGTGATTTAATGACATGGTGGTTTTTTTCTTCTCTAACTGCAGAGGTGAATTTAGGATCATAGGATCATGAGATTCAAAGCTGTGAGAAGCCTTAGAGGTCATCTAGTGCTGGGGTGAGGTTGGATTTTCAAGGGCATTTTCACTGTCTTATGGGTTTACAAAAATCTTCAGCTTGTCAAATTTCACCAAGTGTACAATTTGTATTTAAAACATTTAGCATGTCAAACCAATGTCTGAGAAGAATCAGGGACTATGAAATCACAGGTCTTACCACCTGTGTGACCTTGGGGAGCCATCTAATCTCTCTCTGGGCTCCAGTTTCCTCAACTGTAAAAGGGAAGGGTTTGGGCTAGTCAGTTTCTAAGGTCTCTTCTACTTCTAAATTCACAATCTTATGAAATCTCAAAGGGGACAGATAGGATGAACATAAATTTTCTTGCTAAATCCCAACGTACTCCTACTGCTATTACTACTACTAATGGTAATGGTAAACATTGTTATAGCATTTTAGATAGCATTTATATGACACTATTTGTTGAACCTATGTCAAACCTTGCATTTATCCCTATTAAATATCCTAATAAGTTTGGACCATTTTTCTAGATTGTTGAGATATTTTTGGACGCTGATTATGTCATCTGTTATGTTTACTACACTTCTTGTCATCTGAAAATTTCATCCACTTATCATCTATGCCTTTGTCAGTCTTTGAAAAAATGTTGATTCAGCTAAAGGTCAAGAAAAGATCTCTGGGGCATTCTACTATGGCTTTTCCTCCAGTTTTATATCAACCCACCAATAATTACAGATTTGGTAGAATCGTTCTACAAGTTTCAAATCTATGTAACATGATAATCCTCTAGTTCATATCTCTCCTTCTTATGTATAAGAAAAGCATGAAACACTGGCAAACACCATATCAAAATCCAGGTGTAGTAGTAGTCTGTGACATTAACTGGATCTATCAGTTTAGTAATCCTTTTATAAAAAAAAGAGTGTGAATACTGTAGCCTGTACTCAATGGACTAATTCTGCCTTTCAGCAATTACTGCTTCCCTTTCTAAACATTAACAAAGCATCCCTTCAATAATACATTCTTGAATTTTGCTCTGAATCCAAGTAAAACTAACTGCTCGGTAGTTTTATGACTAACATTCTCTATCTGATAAAACAGCACAGAGGCACATAGTAGATACTTAATACTTACTGATTGCCATCTCCTCATTTATTATGGATTTCCACTCTGTGTTAATTTTTATGGTCTACCTTTCCTAGTCTGAAGCTCTTTTTCTTTAGTGAAGAAACAGAAGCAAAGTCTAACTTCTTTCATTCACCTTGTTATCATTGGCCCATCCATCTGGAACATCGGTCCCATTAATTCTTTAGGGAGAAGGTAGGGATTGGACTAATGATTTCATTTGTATAGGAAACTTCCATGATCAAAACAGGTCAATCCCTTCTTTGTAACTCAAAGTCTTGTAGTTGCCCAGAGAGGTTAAGTGACTTTGCCCAGCGTCACATAACCAGTGTGTGAACTTAGTATGTGACCCAGTATGTGAACCAGATTTGAACTTGGGTCTTTTTATCTCCAAGGCCAACTCTTTCTTCTGTATAGTGTGATTTCTCTGATATCAATTACTTATTGGTATCAGTTTTTATATTCTGGCCTCCAACATAGCTTATAAAGCTTGTTTTTGTTGACTTTAGCATTTGTTTCCAGCCTCAGATAATTTTGAGCTTATTAGAATATTCCCAACACTTTCTATTTTTAAAGATTGTTTAGTCTTTCGTAATTGATCTCAGTTACCATGCTTACTTGATCATTTATATGTCACCTGGCTGTGGCATTGACCTCCACGCTTTCACTTCATGCTTTCACTTTCCTTGGACTAAGACTGGCTTGGTCATCCTACCTATACTTGTTTCTTTACTTTCTGTATTTTTCTGGCCTTTCCCCCTACAGCATGTTTAATGTAGAAATATCTTTTGCATGACCTTATATGTATAATGGGTATTGTTTACTTACCTTCTCAATGGGTGGGGAAAGGAAGGGAATTTAGAACTTAAAATAAAAATAAAAAATTTTTTCAAGTCCTTACTTTCCCTTATCCCGTTGACCATTCTTGTTATTACCAGTATATCTGTCACATCTGTCCTCTCGCTATTATTCATCTAGCCCCTACCCTAATTCCAGCCCTCATCACCTCTTGCTTGAACTACTATAATGACCCATAAACTGGTCTCTTTCCTCTGTCTCTCTGATCTGAAAGTTTGGGATTATGGGAATATCTTTTCTTGTGGGGTTTCTTTCAGGAAGGAATCAGTGGGTTCTTTTTATTTTCATTCTTCCCTCTAGTTATAATAGATCAGGGTAGTTTTCATTTATAATTTCTTGAAATAAAGTGTCCTGACTTTTTTTCTCCATATTTTTCCAGGAGTCCACTGATTCCTGAATTGTCCCTCAGCCTATTTTCCAGGTCAGTTATTTTTGATAAGTAATACCTTCTTCTAGTTTAAAATTTTTTTATTTTATTAAAATATTTATTTTTCTTATAAAATAATTGATTTCTATTTGGTCTATTTTAATTTTAGGGAAGTATGTTATTTTGGCATGCTTTATCATTTTCTGTTTCAGGCTATTTATTTTTTCCCCCTCTAGAACATACATTCCTTCATTCCTTTTCTTCTCTATTTCTTTTGAAGAATCAGTTTTTTTCCTTCAAGTCTCTACTTACTAGATGATTGGTTAGTCTCATCTTCTAGTCTGGGTTTTTGGGTATTTCTGGATCAAATAGTTCTTTATAGTGATTGGTGTCTTCTTCTGTTGACTTAGATATCCAATTTGGAGCTTTGTGCTAGGGCCAGGCTTATCCCCTCCTGTGCTTTTGGGTGGGACTTGGTCTCCTTTTTGGTCTCTACCTGGAGCACCTGCATTACTGTGCTAACTCTCACTTCCTGGGGGTGTCTAAACTAAGAGCACTGGAAGGTTTTAGATTCTTTATGCATCACTGAGGTTCAGAGCACCGGCTTTTCAGCACCTTCTTCGGTATTTCAGGACAGAGTCCTGTGGACCCCAGAGCTCCTGAGCCTGGAACAGCCAAATCTGTATACTATCTAGCCTATACTGGAAACTGATGCTCCAAGTTGCTCTCAAGGACTGCTCTCTGGGTTTCTGACCACCTCGGGGCTGGCTTTCTTTCTCTCACTGCCCCTTGCAGGTTACATATGTCCCCGGTTAGTCTTTAGGGTTATACCCTATGCTAGCATTGACACTTCTGGTGGTCTCCCTTTCCTATTGCCTCCCTTCCTATTCCTATGATCTCCTCTACTTCTGGTTTCCAACATTTTGTCCAGTTCTAGCTTGATGAAATCACTTATTGTCCTTTATCATTGGATTTCTTTTTTTTTTTAATTAATTTTTAACATTTATTTTCACACAATTTTGGGTTACAAATTTTCTCCCCTTTTATCCCCTCCCCCCCCCAAACCCGAGCTTTCTAATTGCCCCTGTGACCAATCTGCTCTCTCCTCTATCCTCCCTCCCTGCCCTTGTCTCTGTCTTCTCTTTTGTCCTGTAGGACCAGATAGCTTTCTTGACCCCTTAACCTGTATTTCTTGTTACCCAGTGGTAAGAACATTACATTTGGTCCTAGCACTTTGAGTTCCAACCTCCTTAGCTCCCTCCCTCTCCACCCCTTCCCCTTGAAAGACAGGCAATTCAATATAGGCCATATCTGTTTAGTTTTGCAAATGATTTCCATACTAGTTGTGTTGTATAGGACTAACTATATTTCCCTCCATCCTATCCTGTCCCCCTTTACTTCTATTTTCTTATGGTCCTTTCCCTCCCCATGAGTGTCGACCTCGTATTGCATTCTCCTCCCCATGCCCTCCCCTCCATCCTCCCCCCCACCCTGCTTGTGCCCCTGTCCCCCACTCTCCTGTATTATGAGATAGGTTTTCCTATCAAAATGAGTGTGCATTATATTCTTTCCTTTAGTGGAATGTGATGAGAGTAGACCTCATGTTTTTCTCTTGCCTCCCCTCTTTATCCCACCACTAATAAGTCTTTTGCTTGCCTCTTTTATGAGAGATAATTTGCCCCATATAACTTCTCCCTTTCTCCTCCCAATATTTCTCTCTCACTGCTTGATTTCATTTTTTTTTTAAGATATGATCCCATCCTCTTCAATTCACTCTGAGCACTCTGTCTCTATGTATGTGTGCGTGTGTGCATGTGTGTGTGTGTGTACTCCCACCCAGTGCCCAGATACTGAAATGTTTCAAGAGTCATAAATATTGTCTTTCCATGTAGGAATGTAAACAGTTCAACTTTAGTAAGTCCCTTATGATTTCTCTTTGCTGTTTGCCTTTTCATGGTTCTCTTCATTCTTGTGTTAGAAAGTCAAATTTTCTTTCCAGCTCTGGTCTTTTCATCAGGAAAATTTGAAAGTCTTCTATTTCATTGAAAGACCATTTTTTCTCCTGAAGTATTATACTCAGTTTTGCTGGGTAGGTGATTCTTGGCTTCAGTCCTAGTTCCTTTGACTTCTGGAATATCCTATTCCATTCCCTTCTATCCCTCAATGTAGAGGATGCCAGATCTTGTGCTATCCTGATTGTATTTCCACAATACTTGAATTGTTTCTTTCTAGCTGCTTGCAATATTTTCTCTTTCACCTGGGAATTCTGGAATTTGGCCACAATGCTCCTAGGAGTTTCTCTTTTTGGATCTCTTTCATGCGGTGTTCTGCGGATTCCTTGAATATTTATTTTGCCTTCTGGTTCTAGAATCTCAGGGCAGTTTTCCTTGATAATTTCATGGAGGATGATGTCTAGGCTCTTCTTTTGATCATGGTTTTCAGGTAGTCCCAGAATTTTTACATTGTCTCTCCTGATTCTGTTTTCCAGGTCAGTTGTTTTTCCAATAAGATATTTCACATTATCTTCCATTTTTCAAATCTGCGCGGTATGTTCTGAGATATCTGTCTTTCTCGAAAAGTCCTTAGCGTCCATCTGTACCATTCCAGTTTTGAAAGATCTATTTTCTTCAGTGAGCTTTTGAATCTCCTTTTCCATTTGGTTAATTCTGCTTTTGAAAGCATTCTTCTCCTCATTGGCTTTTTGAACCTCTTTTGCCAATTGAGTTAGGCTAGTTTTCAAGGTGTTAATTTCTTCAACATTTTTTTGGTTCTCCTTTAGCAGGGAGCTGATCTGCTTTTCATGCTTCTCCCTCATCCCTCTCATTTCTCTTCCCAGTTTTTCCTCCACCTCTCTAACTTGATTTTCAAAATTCTTTTTGAGCTCTTCCATGGCCTGAGCCCATTGGGTGGGCTGGGACACAGAATCCTCGATTTCTGTGTCTTTGCCTGATGGCAAGCATTGTTCCTCCCCATCAGAAAGGAAGGGAGGAAGTGTCTTTTCTCTGATAAAGTATCCTTCAATAGTTTTATTTCTTTTCCCTTTTCTTGGCATTTTCTCCAAGCAGTGGCCTGACCTCTGAATGTTCTCCTCACACCCACCTTGCCTCCTGGTCCTCCCAGCCAGCGTTTGGGGACTGAGATTCAAATGCTGCTTCCCGCCTTAGGGTTTTTGGCGGGGGCAGGGCTGCTATTCAGTGTGAGAATTAAGTTCAGGTGGTCAGGGGCGGGGCCGCCTCTCAGGCACAGTTCCCTCTGGGGGTTTATGCACAGACCTTCCACAATGGATCCAGGCTCCTGCCCGTTTGGGGAGCCCCCGTCTGCTGCTGCCTCTCAGCCCCCACCTCCCGGGGGGGCCCGAGCCATGGGGGCACCCCACTCCCCTCTCAACCCGCCAAAGAGATTCTCTCACCCACCCCCGTCAGTCACCTGTTGGTGGGGGGGCCCGTGCCGCCGCTGAAGATCCCGCCTCCGGAGCCCTCTCAGATCTGTGCCTCCCGGAGCCGTGGCCGCCGCCGCCGCCGCCGCCGCAGGTCCGGGCTGGGCTCCGCGTCTGCAGCGCGACGGACCTTTTGCGAGAGGTTTGCAGGTCCCTCTGTGGGTGGGGGGACCCACGTGGCCGCTGGAGATCCCGTCCCCGTAGCCCTCTCGGATCTCCTCCCCTCAGTGTCGTGGCCACGGCAGGGCCGCACTCCGCTCCCCATCCCGGCGCCCAGTCCGCGGTGCGAAGGACCCCCCGTGAGAGGTCCGCAGGTCTCTCCAGAGCAGAAATCTCCCTTGCTCCAATACTCCGTGGTCTCTGGGTGCAGAATTCGCCCTGGCTTGGTCCCCTCTAGCCGTTCTGTGGTTTGTGTGTTCGGAGCTATGTGTATGTGCGTCTTTCTACTTCGCCATCTTGGCTCCGCCCCTATCATTGGATTTCTTGATCATTATTTGATCTGTTGCTATTTTTAGCTTTTTGCTAGAGTAGGCATTCTGTTCAAGAAGCCATTTAAGGCAGAAATAGTCTCTCTACTACTTCTAATCCATGCTGTGCAACGAGTTAACAAAGCAATTTTCTTAAATCACATGAGTGACCTTGTCACTCCTCAACTCAAAAAATTTCTTTGGCTTCCTATGGATTCCATTATCATATATATTGACTCCACTACTTTATGTTATTTCATCTCATTCTTTTATAGGTCTTTTTGTGTCATTTTAATAATGTATATAGTTATTGGTATAGTATCACAATGTGATTTATTACTAAGTAAATATACACATATTGCTCATATCTGCATATATGCTTTGTACTCCTACTAACTCCAGGAGTGTGAGCTACAGATTTGTGCAGATTTGGAATAGATAAATCCCAAATGTACATAATATAGTGCTGGCTATTATTCTCTGCTTCCTGTAAACAAGAATTAAAATATCATGTAATAAAAAGTTTTAATTATGATAAGAAAAATATCACAAATACAAGATTGGATTGAGAATAAGAGAGTGGGTTGGGAAGCAGGGGCTCAAGGAAAAGGTAAGGACTCGATTTCAGCAGGAAAGATCAGCTAATGGGTTAAATTATTACCATCATTATCATCACCACCAATCCCCTCTATAAGCTGGCTGCACTAGTAATCAGGATGTCAGATAACTTTTTGGGACCAGTGATTAGGATTCTTCATGAGTTATATGATGCAGCTAGGAGATAGAGTAAGGAGTGGGATTGGTCAGTTCCCATCACTATTACCTCACCAAATAAGAGTATAGGAGGTTACCGGGTAAATGACCATATGCCTAGTGGGTCTCTGCTGTTAGCACTCAGGTCAGGAGTGTTCCTAGATACTGGCTGAGAGAAATTACAGACTTGTCCATTGTCAATACCCATCTTTGGCTTCAGACGCATCTTTAGTCTAATAAATTAAGCATTCAATGAGTCTGTACTTAAAGGCCAGAAGAGTTCTTAGGGAGTTTGGGAGTCATTAGATGAAATATTCCTCTTTCTCCTTCCCTTGGATTGAGTCACTCTCCATTTGCAGAACTGCACAGGATTCTTCTTCCAGGGCTAATAGGTAGCATAACTGCTTTTTCTTATACAAGTAAATGATGATCATGATCAGGACTGACAGCAGGGTGATGAACACCATTGTGATGACCCCTGCAATGACTGTAGTGTTGACATCAGCTGTAGAAGTCAAGGTTTCAGTGGTCTATGGGAGTGGAATGGACAGTTTTTCTGCTTTTGAGGTGGGGTTGGGAGGACTGTCATGACAGTGTAAGTGCAAGTAAAAGTGCTCACACTTTCTGACCTACAGAGGTGGAGGAAAGCCCAGATGGAGCCAGATGGGGTGAGGATCTGTCCACCCCAGAGTGTATCCTGACTTGGTCCTGGAGACCTTGGTTGGGGGCGGGAAGTTGCACTATTGGACAAAAGGGATGGGGAGGCTCATGCCTGGTGCCCTGGCCCCAGAATCTGTAGGTTGTAGTCCCTTTCTGGTCAAACTGGATCCTATATTCACTTCTGACATGTCAGGATGGTTTCCACAAAAAGATGGGGCACATAGCTACTATTTACACTTTCTGTTAAAGCCCTAAGGGTAACCCCTGTTGTATAAGATAATGTATTCTAGCTACTTCCCACTGAACTTCCTGAGACAGCTCTAGTGTGTTTATAATTTATACAAAATCAATTATAATTCATAAAGTCATAAAAACTTTTGCCTGTTAAACACGAAAAATTTACTAAACTAGGAAAAAAAGCAAGGATATCATAAAAGTTTCTCAGTAGAAGACAAAAGCATATTTAACCAAAATATAAGTCTGCCCATAAATCTGCTTTACATTCTCCTACCAATACACTCCATGAACCTGAGAGAGTTGGCATACACTTAGAGAAACCTAACAGAAGTGACTGCACATGTTTATTACCTATATCAAGTTGCTTGCCTTCTCAATGAGAGGAAAGAGGAGGGAGGGAAAAAGAGAATTTGGAACTCAAAATAGAAAAAAAGGATGTTAAATTGTTTTTTTACATGAAATTAGAAAACAAAATATTTTTTAAAAAGAAGAAACCTAACAGAAAAAAAAATATGGGTGGGAAACCCATATTTTCAGATTCACAGCTCTAGAGACAGGTTTTAATGTCATCATTCTATTTATAGAAGAGTTTATAGTATATGTTACTTTTTTGGGTAAAACCATTTCTCTGCTACATTCTCCTCTGAAGTCCTCATAGCTCTCCTGGACAAAACTCTTTTTCTGCTCTCAGGCTACTGAAATAGTGTCAAGTCTTTTAGCACATGGCCACTCTTAAGGAGGGTTCCAAGAAAGTGTTACATTCTTTTAACTCAAAATAGCTGTAAAGTCTGTCTTTCCTTTTGTCTTACTTCTTCAGTCTATAGACAACTCTGCAAATTGATGGTTCTATTTTCCTCCAATCATACTTCAGCAGCTGCAGAGCTTTTCTGCCTTGTCAGCTCACTCAGTTGACTCAACCTTTCTCTAGCCAATCAACTGTCAACCAAGAAATGCTTCTGCTTTAGTCACCATGACTTCCAACAAAAACCCAGTGGAACCTGCCTGTCATTTCAGCTCTTGTCAGTTTCTACATTCTGTTTTCTCTAAGCACCTTCTCCTGTCACCTTCTTCATCTTCCATCCTTGACTTCTGCACTCAGTTTCTTTTCCTGCTTTATTTTTCTTCATCTGATCATCTTGTGCTCTGGCCTCTAATGTTTCAAATCAGAGCCTCTTCAAAGGAAGTAACCCATCTTTAACTTACAACATAAGTTTTAAAAATGCAAGTTTAAAAAAAATATATATTTTAACGATGTAAGTTTTTAAAAGTTTTTAAAAATTCATCATTAGTTCAGGTAGGACCACATCAATCCTTATATAATCATGCCACATTTCCTAAACAATTATTTGATTTATAGCTTATCATCTTTACCATTCAAAACTCTGAAAACAATCACGTGTAAATGAATTTATGGAATATAGTGCCATGCAGATGCAGTCATCTTCACCTCAACCTGTGCTCTGCTTTAAAACAATTCTTCTCAGGACATTTATCTAGGCTGTAATTTTCACTCAGCTTGTCAGAAACATCTGTGTCTTTTCTCAGACATTTTTATCGAAGGGGTTGTGTTTCTTTTCAACTTGATTTTATTAGTGTTCCTTGTACAAATGTTTTTCTGTCCTCAGCAATCCAAATATCCATATATCAAAAAAGAAGTTATTTTTACATATACATGTCTTTCAAAAATCCATTTTACATGATGAATTTCTATGCAGTCACATAGGTCTTTTTTCAAGAATATTCTTCTTTCTGTTGTGTATCACAATCATTCATTTTTGTCTTTAGAGTTTTATTCTTGAGAATATCTATTTGCTCCAAATTGAGGGTATGCATCAGATTAAACTCAGCTTTCTCCTTATCTTTTACAGACTCTAAGACTAAGCAGACACATAATTCTAAAGATCCCATCATTTAGTGCTCCTCTTTGTTGGTAAAAATCAGATCCAGAACAATATTTATCTTTTGATCAGTTCATCCCCATTTTGAAGTATATTAATAGAAGTCAAGAATTTGCCAGTTCTGTTAAACAGACAGAGAGAGAGAGAGAGAGAGAGAGAGAGAGAGAGAGAGAGAGAGAGAGAGAGAGAGAGAGAGAGAGACTTTTTAATACTATTTTATGTTTTTGTGGCAGTTTGTGTGATCTATCTCCTGAATTTATTTATCCATCATCTTTTGACTGAGTGATATATTTTGTCAACAATTCTAATTCTTTTTGTTTCCCCAATGATCCTAAAACCATATTGCTTTTTCCATTACATTTTATGGATTTTCTTGCACAAATATACATTCTTAATGTACAACATTATTCTACTACCTGTTTTATCTAAAATGTTATCTTTGAATAAGAAATACTCTCACAAAGACATATCCAGTTATGAATAATATCCCGCCAAGTCTCAGTGACACTTAGGAAGTCAAATTTGCTTCCTTTTATTAAGGTATCTAGTTTATCTTGTTTATTACCCATACTTTGCAAATTTGTATATGCATATCTTCGGCCATGGATTTTATGGTTGCTGCTTGAATGTTGTCTGATTTGAATTAGTTCCTCTCTCCATTGATGTTTTTCTATCTAGATTAAACCTGCTACTCTCTGTCATACCTGGCCTGGTAGATATGTTGGCAGCTTTCTCCCTTCTTCTTCACTTTTAATTTAAAACCCCTTAATTACAGTCAAAAGTCACCAGATATATTTTTTATTGGCCTTAATTCAATGCACTCTGTCCCTGGGTAGGAGTATATCATGCCTATACCTTACTCTCTAATAAAAAAAATACAAATCTCATTACCAGACACCATTTTCTAAACTAGTACCTATTTAGTCTTGAAATTTTCCTCCATATTTTGAAATAAATGGTTAGAAAGTATTTTTTTCTAAATGGTATCTGAGGATTTTAGTGAGCTGGAAGCTAAATATGAGTTAGAAGTGAGATATAATAGTCACATAAGTTAATGAGAATTAATTAATTGGGGCATAAGTTCCAAGAATAGGAAGGTAAAAGTGCTACTCTACTCTCTCCTTATTAGACTTCCTCTGGTCAGTTTTGTGCATCTTGGTATGAAAAGGACATTAATAAGATGGAGAGTGTCCAAAAGAGGTCAACCAGGATGATGACTTGTTGTAGGAACCCGGTAACTAGAAGGATAGAATTTGGCAGAACTAGGGAAGTTCAGAAGAAGGGAAGGTTTTGGGGAAAAGATTATGAGTTCAGTTTTGGATCTGTTGAATTTGAGATGCCTACACAACATCAAATTCAAAATGTCCAGTTGGCAGTTGGTGATGCAAGATTGGAGTTAAGGAGGTGGCAAGGGCTAGATCCAGTGATCTATGAATAATCTTTATAGACATGATAGATAATTGAACCCATGGAGTTAATAAGTTCATCAAATGAGAGAGTATAAAGAGAAAAGTAAAGAAGGCCTAGGATAAAAAGATGAGGAATACCATGATTAGTAGGCTTAACATGAATAAAGATCCAAGAAAGGATACTGAGAAGAAATAGTAAGATAGGAAGAGAAGAGAAGAGAGAGTTGTCAGGAAAACCCACAGAGGAGAGAACATCTAGGAGAAGAACATGGTCAACAGTTTCATATGCTGCAGAGAGATCAAAAAAAGGATAAGTACTGAGAAAAGACTATTAGGTTTGGCCAAAAAAAAGATCATTGGTAACTTCAAAGAAAGTAGTGCCAATTGATTGATGAGTTTGGAGAGTAAGAGGAGAAGGGTAGGTACCAAATGTGGAATGCTTTTTACAAAGTACTTAATTGAGAAGTGGAGAAATATGAGATGATAGCTAGAAGACTTGGTAGGATCTAGTGAGAGTACTTTTTAAGGATGGAGGAATTTGGGCATGTTTGTAAGCATTAGGGAAGGAATCAAGAGCTAGAAGATTAAAGAGAGAATGGGGATGATGGTGGAGACAGTTTGTCATGGAGAAGTCTGATGGGAATGAAATCAAGAAAGTATGTAGGGATGTTGGCCTTGGCAAACAGAAGTATCACTGAAGACAGGAATAAATTCAATCAGCCAATAAGCATTTATTAAGAACCTATGTACTAGCACTACTCTAAGCACTGGGGATACAAAAAAGGCAAAAAACAGTCTGCTCTCAAGGAGCTCAAGTCAATGGGAGAGACAAAATTCAAACAATTATATACAAATAAGCTGCATGTAGGATAAATTGGAGAAAATCAACAGAGGGACTAGGATAATTAAGAGGGATCAGGAAAGCCTTACTGTATGAGGTAGGATTTTAGCTGGGATTTGAAGGAAAGCCAGGTGGTAGAGATGAGGAGAAAGAACATTCCAGATGTGGGGGAACCAGTCAAAATGACCAGAGTTAGAGATGGGACGTCTTGTTTGATGAAAATGAAGGGGTGTCCCTGGATCTAGTAAGGAGAGAACATTGTGAGGTATGTAAAGTGTGCAAAATACACTTATGAATCTTCTACCTCTGTAAACAGGTGAGGTGGGAACTCTTGAGTCATGCAACATTCACTTTTGATTTTTTGTGTATCTTCTCATGTACCTTATTATAGTTACTGTGTATATTATTTTCTTGGCTTTGCTTACTTTGTCTTGCATCTGTTCATGCATATCTTTCTATGCTTCTCTATCACTCCTCCAGCACAGTAATATCCATTAGATTCATATACCGCATTATTAGGTCAGGAGATGGGAAGGTACGTATGGAGGTTCTTGGTATGTGAGAGGTATATTGGTATACTTTGGTATATTGAGGAGAGTGTCATTATTCCTTCTCATCAGTTTTTCATCAGCTGAGGGGCAAGAAATATAGGGAAAAGCCTTAGATTTCACTCACTAGTCTGGGCAGTGGCAATTTCCTCTGTTCTTTTCCTTTCTCTTGGAGATTTTTGCTCCTGTCCTACATCCCTACCTTGACGCATATGAAAAGAGGCAAGTATGGGTGAATTACTCTGAGAATTGCTATGAATATCTCCTTGTGTGTATGTATGTATATAGAGGTGATGTTAAGAAGAAAAAGTGGCATCAGTGCTTTCTGGAAGGTGGGGAGAAGATATGAAAGCTCCAGCCCTCCTAATAATGGTGATGAACCTTGACCATTTCCCCTTTGGAGGCTGAATAGTATACCCTTGGCAGCTGATGTACCAATTCCATCTCTCTATCATTCCACTATTCACTATAACCCAGAAAATTTTTTTCATTATGCTCAGTGATATGCCCCAAGCACATATTTATTATGTAAAGGCAATTCTAGGAGGAATCATAAAATAAAAAAATATTTTTAAATTTGGAAGGCACCTTGAAGATAATCTAATTCAACTCCCTTATTTTATAGATGAGCAAAGTAAACCCAAGGGGTTGTTATATGCTTGGCTAATGGTAGAGCTGGGCCAAAAGCCAGGTTTCTAGACTCCTAGGGTAGTACCCTTTCCACTACAATGCAGACTTATTTAATATCTTTCATTCTCATTGCCTGATTTTTTTTTTTGTGTGCGTAGATCTGATTTTGTGTTGCTACATAAACTATTACAAAACATATATCAGTCAAATTTTTCCAAGTCTAAGTCTCTTGTTGGGCAAAGGTACTCCATGTGGAAGAAGCAGAATTTCTATCTGAGTAACTGGCATTTAAACTTAAGTTGGTGAGACAGATTTGGAAAGTAAGGAATTCAAATGAAGGAAAACAGCATTAGGAGAAATGTACTCTCTATAATGTCATCATCACCATTGATTAAATATTTGAGTGCCCACTGGGAAAAACATTGAATGTGTGGTTCACACATCTGCGCTGCTGTGACACCAGATGTTGCAGTTGTTGGAATTTTATCTTGTACATCTAGACAGGAATACTAACTCATTGCATTTTAATTAACTTTGTCAGGAACCACTAGCAAGTGGTAGATTTGGTCACCAGCAAATAAAGCAGAGAAATGTGCAGAATCGCTTAGTTGTCTCTCTTTGCATTAAGGCAACACCAGTGGATCTTAGCATGGAATGTTAGACTTTCCTGCAAAAGCATGTGGGGCAACAAGAGGCCTGTAAGACAAGTTTTAGGAATTGTATTGCTAAAACATACAACCCTGAAGGGCAGAGATGGGAAATCAAGGGGCACTTGCTAAATGTCTTAATCAGTGGAAAATGTCCAAATTTGACTTTGATGAAATCGGTTGCCACTAGGTTGTTTGCATAGTGAGATAAAAGAGGTAGGAACTGAAAGCCCTTCCTCTTCCCAGATATCTCTTCTACTGTCTTCAATCAGTGCCTGGGAATTCTTATCAATGGGATGACTCCTTTGGATTAAAACTTTGTGTCCTCAAGAGATCCCTTCAAAAAGACTCTTGGAAAGGATAACACATAAAGTCCTTATCCTGCATGATCCCATTAATATGAAGAGGGGGAGAAGGAAGAGACCAGGTATTTATTTAGACCTACTTTGTCATTAAGTACCTACTATTTGCCAGGCCTTTTGATAAACACTTTACAAACATTATCTCCTTTGATCCTAAGAAAATCCTGGAAGGTTTTCAAAGTTGAGGAAATGGAGGCAGAGTGACTTGCCCAAAGTCATAGGGCTAGTAAGTTTCTGAGGCTGCATTTGAATTGAGATCTTCCTAACTCCAGGTCCACTGAGCTGCCTATCTGCCTGGTAGAGTGGAAAGAATTTTGTGCTTGTCATCAGAAGATGTGGGACTGAGTTGCAGCTTTTGCCTGGGATTAGCTTTGGTGGCCTTGAGAAAGTCACTTAACCTCTATAGACCTCAGTTTCTTCTGCAAAATGAGGTGTTGGACTAGCAAGAGGCTCTTAATTGGTGTGTGTGTGTGTGTGTGTGTGTGTGTGTGTGTGTGTGTGTGATAGATCTTTTGGCAGTTTGGCAAAGCCTATGGATTTCTTAGAATAATGTATTAAAATCCATAAAATAAACTATATAACATTATAAAGGAAATGAATTATATTGAAATACAGTTATTAAAATATAAAAATAAACAAACACTCAAGTACATGGACCTCAGGTTAAGAAGACCCTGGCCCAGTAGAAAGATTGTTGGACTTGGAATCAGATGCATTCTGAATGGGGTTTGCATTCTGACTCCACAATTTGACTACACATGTGACTCTAAGCAAATCACCTAACTTATTTTTGGTTTAGATTCCTCAACTGGAAAGTGCTGCTGGACTAGGTGTTCTCAGAGATCCTTCCTAGCTCTAAATCTTTAAGGTACCTTTGCATTCTAACTTCTGTGTTCCTAAGAACATTCTTGTAAGTGCAAGAAAGTGTTGGAGCACAGGGGAACAGAGGTCAGAACAAGGAGAGAGAAAGCCTTCTCAACCTATAGGGATGTTATGGAGGTTCAAAAGACAAGAATTAGTCACCAAGTGGCTATGTGAAGTGAATGACAGAGTAACTGAGGATGATGCTGATATTGTGAAACTGGGTGACTGAGAGGCTGGGAAAGGGCATGGGACAGTGCTCAGACTTGGGGATCCTGATAAGGGGATCTTGGCAGCACCAGGACATTGTGTACATTTTGGGGGCAGGTGAGGGAGGAGGAGAACAAAGCAGTGAAGAGGAACCAGAGGTGGAGTGGGGGTGGCTTATATGACTGTTTTTTTTTCCTTAGCCATTTTGCCTAGGATCAGCCCTGGGTACTTTCTGGCTGTTCATTCTGTGAATAAGCATCTTTCTGGACAAGGACCTGGCCTCCTCTTACCTCTTTTTCTCTCTGAAGGAGAATGGGTTGTCATAAAGTCCCAGACAGGGGGAGACAGGGAGCGGGCTGGGAGATGGTTCCCCAGTGAAAATTAACCAAGTATAAGAGCAGGTCACAGCTGGGACTGGATGAGGATCAGATGAAAGAAGTTAAGCCAGGGAAGCAGAGCTGCATAATAGGATGTCAATATATGTACTTTAAAACACAGTCTCCAAAAATTCAAATTTCCCAGGGAGATGAAAAAGAAACTTCCATCCTGGAAGCTCATTACATCTCAAAGAAATCACTGTTGTTTTATCCAAGGACAGAAGGAGAAGGTAGATTCACAGGGGACGCAAAGAAAGGCATGCCTTCTAGCAGACCTTCTCCAAGTCACAGCTGGAGATACTTTCAGAGTCATTTCCACCCCCACCCCCTTCCCTGGAGCATGTTAAGATGGAGCAGGGTAGTTTGCTGGTCAACCCATGGGTGGCTGAGGCAGCAGGCCTGGTTTTGGTTGCATCTCTGCCACAGGAGATGTAGGGGAAAATGCTGATTCTCAATGTTTTCTCTGCTGTTAAATGAGCATAATAAAAATTTCGTTCCTTACCTCCTAGGGACCCAGTTAAGATTAATTAGATAGTGACTATAAAGTGTTTTAAGCAAAGACAGAGGAAGGTAGTGAACATGTTTAGTAGACACAATCTTTATCAAGAAAGAGTTAACTCTTTCTATAAAGGTCATTGTGGCTTAACAGAATCATGATGATTATAAGTATAAATTATAATTATACAATTGTATACAATTTTAAAGGCAGCTTGGCATAGCAGATAGAGAGCTCCAATCAGTCAAGAAGACCTTGATTCAAGTTCTGTGTCCAAAATGTCCTTGCGTGTTACCCTGGTCAAGTCATTTACAGTAAATTCTCAGTTCTAAGATTCGCTCTGAGACAGGTGTCCACCAGCCAGGTGTTACAGCAGAGAAAACCCTGAACCTATAGTCAAGAAGATCTGACTTCAGGTCCAACTGCAGACCTTTCCTAGCTAAGTGATCTTGGGCAAGTCACTTCACTTCTGTCTGCCATGGTTTTTTCAACCACAAAATGGGGTTAATAAAAGCACCTACCTCCCAGTGTTGTTGTGGAGATCAAATGACATAATTGTAAAGCGCTTAGCACCTCAGGTTGTGGTGGTTGTTGTGTTTGTCCTTCATTCTTGAAGAGGACCAGGACATCAAGATGATGACATGACTTGCTGTTGACTTTGAGTTGAGTGAGGGAGAGTTGTGCAAGGTCACCAACCTCACTTTCTTCTCCTGAGCCATCTGGGTCCAGTGGCCTGATATTCCTCAGGACAGCTGGTGATAGCCCAGGATGCAAAGGGAGACCCTGGCTCTTTAAGGCTAAGGTGTTATCACATTCTCACTTTGAGTGAGATACACCCATTTTGGGATTAAAGAATGGTTGCTTCCTTTCAGCAAATCTGCCTTCCTATTGGTCTCTCTGGGACAGTTTAAAAGAATCTCATCCTTCCAGAACCAGGAGCTGGAGTGAAGGGATGAAGAAAAACTCACACTCACTGGAATTTCTGAAGGGTGATGCTGGAAAGAGAGTGGCTTCATTCACAGGAAGGTAGAGGCCAGAGAGAGGTGGTAAATAAATTGTTTTATTCTTCAGCCAAACATTTTCAAACTCCAGCCACTGTAAGAAATGATCATAGGAACATCAAGGACCATACTGGATCCCAGCAAAGTGGGACTACTGAACTAACAACTAATTCCCTAAGTTATTCCACATGATTGAAATGTATTTCTCTACCTACTTACGCATGACCTATCAATGGCTGTATTATATGACTGTAGGAGAGGAAGGAGTATAAATTTTATTTATATAACATACATATATATTTATACATATATGTATATCTACACACACATACACACACATATCTATATCTATCTATATATAGATATAATTGCATGTAGGGGCAACTAGGTGGTACAGTGGCCTGGAGTCAGGAAGACTCACTTTTTGAGTTCAAATTCAACTTCAGACTTTCATTAGCTTTGTGACGCTGGGCATGTCACTTAACTCTGAATTTCCTCATCTATAAAATGAGCTGGAGAAGGAAATGACAAACCACTATGGTACCTTTGCCAAGAAAACCCCAAATGGGGTCATGAAGAGTTGGACACAACTGAAATGACTGAATAGGGCAACAAATTGCATATGAGAAAAGATTTGGAAGGGCCCTAATCCAGCCCCCTCACTTTAAAGATGAGGAGCTAAAGCCTCAAGATGTTAAGAAGTTGCATGGAATTTTAGAGCTAGAAGGTACCTTAGAGATGATTTAATCTATCCCTCTCCTCCACTTGCTTTTTACAGGCAAGGAAATTAAGGCCTAGAGAGATCAAGGCTACCCATTTAATTAGTGTCTGAACTGGGAATAAAACTCAGGTTTCCTGACTCTTAGTCTAGTGTTCTCTCTAATATAAACTATGGTTCATCTATAAACTATGGTTCTTCTTTTTTATCTCCCTAAATTCCTGTGAATTATATAGGTGCAGGTCCACTAGGTCTATTTCCAAAGATGATTAGGAAAAAAGGAAAAAACCCAAACCTTCTATGTCCTAAATTATTTATAGCAGCTCTCTTTGTGGTATCAAAGAACTGAAAATTGAGGGGATGCCTGTCAGTTGGGGAATGGCTGAACAAGTTGTGGTATATGCTTGTGATGGAATACTATTGTGTATAAGAAATGATGAGCTCAATGATCTTAGAAAAACATGGATGGATTTGCACGAAATAAAGAGTGAAACAAACAGAACCAAGAAAACAATGTATACAGTAACTGCAATATTAATTTATGAATATTTATATATTAAGAATATCCATATATAAATATGTTCATAATATTTATGTATTAAGAATAACTTTGAATGAATAAGTAATTTTGAATATTTTGAACACTCAAGTTAAGTACAAAGGACATATGAACGAAGACACTATATGCATCCAGAGAAAGAATTGATAAGTAAAAGTGTGCATAGAATAATTTATATATATATGTGTATGTATATTCATGTTTGTATTTAATGGTAGCCATTTCTAGGGCAGGATGGGGAGCAAGAGAAAAAGAAAAAAATTTACATGATCACTTTTTCATATACACGAGCAAGTTGTACATAATAGAGTTTCAGTTTCATTTTTACTATGTTCTAGAAATGCATATTTATTCCATAAATTAAAAATAAAATAAATAAAATTTAAAACTAAGGCCTATAGAAGCTATACAACCAATCAAAGAACTAACACTAGAAGTGATGTTCTCTGTCCCTTTCCCCTACTCTTTGCTGCAAGACAGAATCTCTATTTGTTTAGTTTCTGCATCGAAGACTGGGAGATGGGGAAACATATGAAGTCAGGAGAATGAAGGATTTTGAAAAGATATTAACAGTATCTTTTCTACTCTGAAAAGTAAAAGTCTGAGGGACATTTGATAACCATTACAAAGCACACAGCTGGTCCCTGTATGGCAAAAAATGGCCAACTCTTCCTATTTTCCCAGTGAGGCTGGTAGCTGACTGGTAGAAGGAACCTACTCTATAGCTGGAAAGATTTAGGTGAGAAATAGGGAAAAGAACATTCTGCTTGTACGGGAACCAGTCCTGGATCACTAAGTGTGGGTAAAGACATTTACTTTGGAGATTTCTAAGAAGAAAATAAATTCAGTTTTTAAGTCAGCCAAGTGGCACACACTCTTGTATGTGCCAGAAACTATCCTAAGCACTGAGGACACAAAGGCAAAAGCAGTTTCTGTCTATTTGTCCTAATTTACATTCTAATTGGGGAATCAGTATATAAATAATTAGGTACATATAGGATTTACCCATGATAGAAGAAAGCGGATTTGAGAGGAGAAGATACCAGGAGTCAGGTTGGAAATGGAACCAAAGAAGGCCTCCAGAATGCCAGAGGAGCAGCTAAGTGGCGCCATAGTACACAGAGCACTGGGCCTGGAGTTAGGAAGACTCATCTTTCAGAGTTCAAATCTCGCCTCAAATCTAGTTGTGTGACCCTGGGCAAGTCACTTAAACCTGTTTGCCTCAGTTTCCTCATCTGTAAAATGAGCTGGAGAAGGAAATGGCAAACCATTCCAGTATCTTTGCCAAGAAAAACCCAAATGGGGACACAACTGAAAACAACCGAACATTTGGTTTGAGATATTCAGGAGGCAATTGGTGATATGTAGTTTAACTGAGAGACTAAGTCTAGAAATATAGATCTGGGAATTATCTGCGTAGAGATGACAATGGAACCCGTAGGGGCTGATAAGTTCACCAAGTGAGAAAGTATAGAGGGTGAAGGAAAGAGGACTCAGGATAGAGAGTTGGAGGACGCTATGGTTAGTGGGCATGACATGAATGAAAAATTAGCAAAGTAGACTGAGGAATGGTTGGACAGGTAGAAGGAGAACCAGGAGAGAGCAGTGTCATAGAAACCTAGAGAGGAGAGTTATTCTGATGGTTTAGTGAATTGTCCTAAGAAGGTGGACCATACTTTTGGTTAATGAGACTTGTTTTGGAGAGGCAACATAATAGAGTAGAAAGAATACTAGTCTTGCAGTCAGAAGACCAAATTTAAAATTCTACCTTTGCCACCTACTACATGCTAAATTTTAGAAAGATCATATAGCCTCTTTGTGACTCAGTTTCTTCAACTAAAAAAAGAGAAGGTAATAATATTCATGCTTCTGATACGTGTATTGTAAATAGTGAAGGGTACAAAATGTGTCAAACTCTTAAGTAAATGCAAGCCATAACTATTTGGAGCTCCATATTCTTATGGTAGGAATTATTGGATCACAGATTTAGAACTGAGATAGACCTTTGAGGTCATCGGATACAACTCCAATGTTTTACAGATGAAAATACTGAGGCTACAGAGCACTTCAGTGTCTTGCCCAAAGCTACAAATGTAATCAGGATTTGAACCCAGTACCTCTTTCTACCAAATCCAGTGTTCTTGTTCCTCTCTACCACAATCCCCATTGTTCAATACGTTGAACAATGACTCACTTCTTGATAAAGAAGTAGAATACTAAGCCGATAAGGTCAGCCTAACTTAGGAAACACAAGATCATCCTTATTTATTGTACCAACCACACACCACCAAACCAGTTTTTGAAGTTTTCCAATTGTATTTCCTTCCATAAATTCTGAATTTTACTATATACTTTCCCCATGCATAACTGTTACACATTTTGTCATCCCATGTGTACTTTAAATAGGAGTTCCTTTCCATATCTACATCCTTATGCCCACAGAATGATTTGATGGTTTTGATTTATTTGTCTGGTCAAATCAGCAGTGAATTATGGTTGATTGCCTCCAAGTGAGTGATCAGGTCCAGAGATCGGCCCTTAGCAATTCTTTTGCAAATTGGAAAGCCCCAGTTGTCAGTCACTCCCTTATGGTTAGGGAGTGTTTCCCATAGTCATCTCTTGGTCACTCATCATCTATTCCACAAGCTTAGTGGAGACACTGAACTGAGTGTGGAAGATCTCTCTATCGCTTGTAGTTAGCCTTCTATAAAGAAGTTGTTCAAACCCAATTATAAAACATTATTTGTACTTGCAAGTCAGAAAAAAAACCAGTTATTCTAGCAGGCTGGCTGAGAGAGTGATTTTCCCTGGTTTCTGAGTGGGTTGTCTAGTTAATAGGAGTGTCACACCTGAAAGATAACACCTGAAACACTTTACATTTTCCCCTATTAAATTTCATCCTGTTTGACTTGGCCCATGATTCAGCTTGTCGAGTTCTTTTGGATCTTGGTTTTGTTATCCTACATATAAATGCCAAGATAAAATTACCAGCCACAAAGTCCTGGAATGCAGCCAATCCACCAGGGTTGAAGCACAGCTGACCGCAACATAAATCCATTGGATTGGGACAATAGCTTTTGTGTAGGGAGTTGGAATGAGAAGCCGAGGACCAACCTTTCACAAGGGTACAGCAGACAACATCTAATATGGTATAATTTACAGGGGCTTGCTGCCCCTCTGTTTCTGTCTTCTCTTCACATGCCTAGATTACTACCTGCAATTCTCAACATCAGTCACTTTTTCCTTCCTTCAGTTAAGAGACTTAGGGCTTCTGGTGAAATGCAAATTTTACCCCTTGGTGGTGGCCACTTAGTACAGGACATAAGCATTTTGCATGCATTCATTGGTAATGCTAGCCCAGAGAGTGGACTCTGAGAGGATGGGTCAAAGGACAGGTAAGTTTTGATGGGACATTGTGATGTAGTTATGTATAGAGAGCTGGATTTAGAATCAGGAAAACCTGGGCTCAAATCCCAATGCAGTCATTTGATCTCTGTGTGTGTTCCTGGGAAACCTTTTCACTCCTTCCTATTCAAGTTTCCTCCTCTATAAAAGAGGGATGATAATAGCACCTGCCTCGTAGGGTTATTGTGAAGATTAAATGAGATAATGTATGCAAAGAGCTTCGCAAATCTCAAACTGCTACACATATGTGAGCTATTATTATGACGAGGAAGGGGGAGTCTTGAAAGGGCATGAGAGGCTTCTTGCAAGGGCAGGCATGGAGTGGGTAGCTTTGGGCAGATGGGAGGAAAGAGATGAGGGCATATGCCTTGGGGGTGGTGGGGGAGGGATTTTATAGGATAATGAGATCATAAAATGAAGAACTTCAAAGGACCTTAGAGTTCAGCTCCTTAAAGTGTTCTAGTCTAACACCCTCATTTTACAGATGAAGAAACTAAGGCTCAGGGTGTTAAGCGACATGCTTAAGGTCATAGGAAGCCCAAAGGATCATAGATCCAAACCTGGAAATGATCCATTACCTCATTAAAGGTGGGGAAACTGAGGCTGGAGAGGTCAAATGATCTGCTTGAGATCACAGGCATGTTAAGGAAAGAAAAAATTTAAAGCCAGCTATTTTTAGTCTGAATCCAGTGCTTTCCCCACTGCATCAAAATGTCAAAAGAGAAAAAGGAAGCACTGAAAAGGTGATGGATAGGTACTGGAGACCAATGTTTCTTACTTCCCAACTTTACCAGCTGTGCAGATGTTAACTATTTAAATGCTAAAGAGAAGAAAGGTTTCAAGGGCTCAATTAGTTAGAATTTTAAACTATGGATCTCAAACCATAGCCATGAATTGATGAACAAAATAGAAGTAGCCCACATCTTAGGCTGCTATGGAAGAGTATTTATTGAGGTCAGTCAAGTAGCAATGGAGTATAGTGGATAAGCCAATGATCTGGGTTCCAGCTCTGCCTTTGACACACTGACTGGAGGCAGGTCACTTAACCTCTCACTGCAGCAGGTAATTCTCTAAGATTATGTTATAATGTGGTCACCATTTCCACAATACTAATGAATTATAGGGTTAGGAACAAACCCACAAAATAAAATGGACAGGTTTTCATAAAAAGTCAAAAAACATTACCAACCTTTAGAAAAAAAATGAATTCAGTCCTTCCTTCAGGATATGTATTTGTACTCCTGGAGTCTGCCACAATGCATAATAAATACATAATAAATAATTTAATAAATGTTGAAATCTCTTGGCATTGACTAAGACTCACCTTTGTTGGGCTAGGTTGACTGGGCCATTTATTCTTTCCTTGTCCTGTAAGGGAACCAGTTAGGTATTGCCTTCCATGTCCAGTATACACATTGCACAATTCTATGTTAAATCATAACCTCTAATAAAGCTGTCCATTGCTGCTCTTATCAACGAGCCTTTCATGTACATTGATTAGAAGTGACAGTGATTACTTAAGGCATAAAGCATCTTTGTTCTAAAATTGGCATGTTGTTTTAGACCAAGGCATAATAAAGTCTATCAAGGCCAGAAGACCTAGATTTGGGGGAAGGCCCATAACACATGTTCACAAGGAGAACAATATGTACTGGATTTTCCCTCTCTCCTCAGCTGCATCTATGTATGATAACAGTTAAGAATGTTCCTGGGCAAAACTGAGATGTGGATGCCTTTCCACCTCCTCTTTCATAGCTCACTCCTTCTCCTCGGAGCTCTTTCTTTTACAGCTATGAGAAAGAACAGATAGATATGATTGCTGAACTTGGAAAGTGAGAAAGAGTACACAGGAGTAGGGGGGAACAAATGTATTACGTGCTTAGAGTTGAAAGGGACCTTAGAGTCCATCTGATCCCTTATCTTAATTTTCTACATGAAAAAACCAAGGCCCGGTCAAATGAGTTGCCCAGGGTTACACAGGGAGTAATGCTCAAATGAAAGATTTGAATCCAGGTTCTCTTACTGCAGAGGCAAGAATTTTTCCCCACTGTACCACACTGCCAAATTTTTAAAATAAGATGGATAAGAATGTTAACAACAGTCAGGGGAACCTGATGGCCATCTCTGGCAAAATATAAGACTAGATCCCTGCTGCTAGAGAGGTAGAAGCTGGTTCATCACAAACTTGACCATTCTGAGATGCAGTAGGGCTAAAGCTGGTCAGGTGTCCAAGCTACGTCTCGTGCCAGCCTCAGCCTCTCCAGTTGCAGGAATTCTAGGCATGTGCTATCTAGGAAGTACCTTGTTCAGGGTCAAGTGGCATTGGCAACAGAGCCAAGATTAGAATTCAGGTCCCCAGACTTTAAGTTCAGAATTTTTTCCACCATACTCCACTTCCTCATAATGGAAAAACACAGGTTTTTAGGGCTAAATGATGAACCAAATCTTGCAAAGTGGACCATAACAGCAATAAATATAAAATCTTACAGTTAGGTGAAAAAAAAATCATAGGATTAGGGAAGGATTTTTTTTGTTCAGTTATTTTTAGTTGTTTCTAACTCTTGATGATGCCATTTGGGGATTTGTGGCACATTGAAGCAGTCTGACATTTCCTTCTCTAGCTCATTTTACAGATCAGAAACTGAGCCTAATACGGTTCAGTAACTTTTCAAGGGTCACACAGCTAACAAGTGTCTGTGGCCAGATCTGAAGTCATGATGAGTCTTCCTGATTCCAGGCATCCACTGTACCACCTAGGCCAGGGGTGGGGAATCTGTGGCCTCGAGGTGAGGCCTTTTGACTGAATCCAAACTTCATAGAACAAATACCTTAATAAAAGGATTTATTCTGTAAAACTTGGACTCAGTCAAAAGGTTGCACCCAAGGACCACTCCTGCATTTATATGAAAAAGTCCTGAGGATTTTATTTGACCAAAAGCTTAACAAACGCAGACAGAATTACACGGAAGTTGAAAGGCTAATGCAAACATGAATATAGAATCCTGATAAAAAGTAAGGTAATGTTTCCTTCCACTATATTCCATATTGGTGAGATCACCCCTAGATTATTTTCTTCAGTCTCAGGAGTAGAGTAAGTCCAGGGGAAAATGACTACAATGCTAAGAGAACTTGAAACCATATAATACAAAGATTAGAAAGGCTAGAGATGTTTAAATTAGAAATGAAAAGACTTGGTAGGGATACGTGATACTGTTTTATTTTTGAAAGGGTGTTATATGGAAGAGGGATTAGATTTTTCCTATGGCATTCCAGAAAGAAGAACTAGGACCAATGGATAGAATTTACACGAGACAGATTTCAAATAAGTAACAGGAAAAAAAAAACTTTTAGCATTTAGAACTTTTTGAAAATATAATGGAATGCTTTGTGCTGTCATAAGTTCCTTATAACTAGAACCTGTCAAGCTGAAGTTGGATGACTACTTGTTCAGGATATATTAGAAGGGATTCAGGCTTCATGACGGGGGTTAAATCACACAACCTCTCATGTTCCTTTCAAACTCTGAGATTTTAAAATTCTGAGTCTCTGTTGGACCATCTGGTCCTAACAAAGACTCAAGACTCATATACATGATCACTGAAGTTGGAGGAAGGCTGGCATGGTAAGAGAAACTGATCATAAGAAGAGCACTGAAGGACCCAGAGATGCTTATGTTGGAGAAGAGAGGACTGAGGAGGCAGGGGATGCATAATAGTTTGGTTGTGGTTTCCCAAAGCATTCCCTCCCTCTGCTACCTCCTATTTAAACATATTCCCCCCTTTTCACCTTTCTATTTTCCTACTCCCTTCCAAAAAAAGCTCCATTCTTTCAGTTAGGCTGATCTCAGCTAAATTCTGGAAGGAAAACAATCCTATTCAACCAATTTGTACTAATGCATGAATTATTGATATCCAGATTAAGAGGAATAGGCCCAAGGGGTGGCAATTATAGGAGACAGGTTTCAGCTGGAGGTGGGGGAAGGGCAGCATATAAATTTTTTAAAAAGGACTTCTGATTAATTGAGGAATCTCTGCTTGGTGAGCTCTCAGGCAATGAGACCAAAGTAAATGCTTGTAATAATACAGTGCCTTAAGGTTTATAAAGCATTGTATAGATTATCTCTTTTGATCTTCACAAATAGCCCCATGCAGTCGGGTATATTATGATCTCCATTTTACAGGTGAGGAAACTGATCTCTGAATGAGATTAAGTAACACACTCAGGGTTACCCAGCAAAGTGTCTGAGTCAGGGTTCAAACTCAGGTCTCACTGACATCAACATTCTCCTCATTGTGTCATCTAGCTGTTTCTTTCCAAAGGGCCAGGGCAGAATTTCAGGCAGAGTTAGATCAGACAGAGACTGGAGTAGGCATGGATGCTCCTCAGTTACTTGGGGCTCGTCTGTTGTTTGCCTGAGATTGGGGGGGTCCTGTCTGTAAATCTACACACCTGTTGATTTTCCCCAAAGGAGAACACCTCTGTGGAGATTCTGTAGGTGTACCTATGTAGCTTGGACAATATTTTTAGTTGTTTCCAAACCTGATTTGTTCACAGGATTAAAACCTGGTGCACCGTTATTATTATTTAGAATTTGCATAGCCAATTTTACTTTCAAAATGCTTTTTATTCATCAATTAGTTATTCATTTATTTAATGCAGTTTTTAATTGTGTACTTGTTCCTTCCTGCAAAGGTGGAATTATTCAGAGGAACATTTAAAAGAAATTAACAGTATGACAGGGCTTATAATTGTGCTTTAATCTTAAATTAATATCCCTCCTGTTTTCCCGTTACCAGGACAATTATCCAGAACGGTACCAGAAGCAGGAAATTATGTATTGCCCTATATATGGCATTCCCTCCCGGAGAGCAAACCATTTATCACAGCTTTTTAATCTCCGCTGTGTGGAATAGGAGATAAAACATCTCAACAACATTTCAGTGTTTGGAGGAGATTAAAAGACTGCAAACATTTGTGTTTGTTTCACAGGGTCCCTCTGCTGCATCTAAACTGGGTCAGAGTTTGGGGGGGGGGGTGGGTTGCCGGATACCAAGTCAGAAATGCCATTGCTTATCCAGAGACTGTGAGAAGTCATTCTTTGAATGACTTAAGTCTGTAAAATGTTAACTGGGACCCTCCACCTTCTGCCCCCCAAATCCAGTGCAGGTATTTTTTCTTTCTCAAGATTTCCTCCTTCTCTCATTTTACCTGTTTCTACAGTTGGACCAAAACAATTGTTATTCTTTGTGATTATTGACCCATGTTAGGTCAATTGCTCAGAGCATGGTGAAAGAATCAGGACATGACCATAGGACTATTTCCTAATGTAGGTCAGTTAGCTTTTCCCAGCAAATGGTATATTTTATGGTCATAGACTTAGACCTAACTCAGGCAGGTTGCTTCATGTAATCTGCTGTTGGCCACAGGAGAGACCAGGTAAGAGAGTGTGGATGGTTTAGTGCAAATCCATCGCAACTACCAGAGAAACAATTGAAAGCACGTACTCTACTGTCCCTTGGCTCCATGATGTTATATTCATCATGGAGGATAAAACATTGTGATCAGAGATGGACCACCTCACAGAGCTGGGCAGGCACAATCCAAGGATGCTGAAAAGGCCAAAAGCACTCTAAAAGTGAAAGTTGGGTTAGTAAATAGGTAAGAAATACTGTTCTTCCTGTACCTCTTTATCCCCCTTAGAAGGCCTCCTCAAGTGCTGTTCCTTTATTGCCTATGTGTTAAGTCACAAGGCGGTATGAGGCCACTGCCTGACACTTCTATATAGGTAAAATCAGATTAAAATGAATATCAAGGTCAACTATTAAGACATATATATTTTGGAGCTAGAAGAAGCTAGAATTTAGTAATTTCCCAAGCAAACTGGTAGTCTGATACAATCATTGGCTCTAGAGACAGAAGACCTGGATTTCAAAACACACTTCTGATAAAAGGTCACCTGTGTGACCTTGGCAAGTCAATTAATTGCCTTGATTCTCAGTTTTCTCATGTGTAAATTGAGAACGTTGTACTACATGACCTTTGAGATTCCTACCAAATCTGCCTTTATGATCCAATCACCCAACTCTACCCTTATTTTATAGATGAGAAAACTGAACTGGAAAGAGGAAGAAAAAACCGACCCAAGGTCCTACAGCTGGTAAAAAGCAGAACTGGAATTGCAACCTAGGTCCTTTGAATTTGTGTCTAGTGCCCTTCCTGGCAAATCATAATTCTTTCCTAAGGGGATTAGATGTTAGAAAATGGAAACATGCAGTCTTGGGGAACATATAGAAAGGAGAAAGGGGCTCCCAGTTAGTTGATTGTAAATCTACCCTGAGTATCACTTTCTGATCTCTGACATAGCAATTTCAATCTTGGACCTTCTCTCCAATAATAAACTCAATGGTTCATTTTTCTCAAACCTAGAAATCTCCCCTGGAAAGATCAAAGTTTGATTCATATCCCTCAAAGGACCCTCAACCCTCTGCAAACAATGAGACTAACAAAATCATTAACCACAGAACAGACTAATTAAAGGTAGCAAAGATCAGGAAAGGAATTAGCCTACTTGTCCTTTAGCAAGGCAATAGATATGGCATCCCTTTCTGATAAACTTTTTTTCCTTCACTCCAGAGGTTCAGTCCCAGTTCCTACAACATCTAGAACCAGTTATTGAGGTCTTTTCGATATGAACCATGAGGCTGATGCAATGATAAATGCTCTTCTCCATTTCTTACCATGGTCTCAAAGCTCTGTATGGTACCATTATAAAGGAAGACTTGTACAGCCCCTGGGAATTGTCAGCAGTCAGTTGGAAGCATCGTTGCTCACCCCAGTTACCTGCTCCATGCTCTTTGTGGCTGCTTTGCCCATAAACCCTGTCTTCCTTTCTTCATACGTGGGGTCTAACAAAGAAGAAATCCCAACTTCCTCATAGCTTCTTTCCTGGAATTCCCTGCTTTTAGTACATGGCAAATCTGGACAGCATACTAAAAAGCAGAGACATCCCCTTGCCAACAAAGGTCCATATAGTCAAAGGTATGGTTTTTCCAGTAGCAATGTATGGCTATGAGAGTTGGACTATATAAGGAAAGCTAAGCACCACAGAATTGATGCTGTTGAGTTGTGGAGCTGCTGAAGACTTTTGAGAGTTCTTTGAACAGCAAGGAGATCAAATCAATTCCGACTATCTATTCACTGGATGGTGAAATACTGAAGCTTAAATGCTTTGGTCATGTAATGAGAAGATGGGACTCATTGGAAAAGACCCTGATGTTGGGAAAGATTGAAGGCAAAAGGAAAAGGGGATGGTAGTGGATGAGATGGATAGGGTTATGGCAGCAATGAACATGGGCTTAGATAGACTTAGAGAGATAGAGGAAGTTAGAAGGGTTTGGTGTGCTATGTATTATAAAGAGCTGGATACTACCAAAAGTCTGAACAATAACAGAATACATATGACTTCATCCATCCTGCACAAAAGGGGAAGGAGTTATTACCTGAATTATTTTAAAACTTCTAGCATGAGTCCTTTTGGCACCTGTTCACTATACATAGCAATCAGTGAATAAGCATTTATTAAACACCTACTATTAGGTACCAGGCACATTGCAGAGCATTAGAGGTACAAAGAAAAGTAAAAACAGTCCTACACCCCAAGGTATTTATTCTACTAGACATTTGAATATACAGATATTTGAGCCTCACTTTTTTTTTTTAAAGCCAACTAGCTCCTCTATTTCCTTCCCTATCTTTTGTCTTCTGGAGCCACTGCCTTCAGTCAGTTCTGAGCCTCTGTAGTGGACCCACACTACACAGCTGGAAGAATCAAACAGATTTGCCAAGTGAAGGGTAGATTCCTAGCTGGACCTGCACATTTTCCCTCTTTCCCTGCCCCAGCTTTCACCCACAATGACACTTTTTATGGGCCTTATGGGAAACCAGGGCTCTAGTTTTCCTAAACTACAGTGAACTGATAATTTCATTAATGATAAGGTCTTTGGACTGATAACTGCTTAATGTGTTCTTTCTTCCAGGTAAGCTAGTAAAATTTTAACAGAACCCTTCAATTACTTATTCAGCCTTCACATCAGAATCTCCTTCCTGATATGAAAGGTCTGGTATGCTCTGAGGGCTTCTCATTTTCTTTGGCTTGTTCTCCTCCACCCAGATGACTGGGAATGTCGGTATCCAGAACTCCCCAAGAATAATCATCCCCCTAGGCTCACAAGGTTCAAAAACATGAATAATTTTATAAGATAACATGTAAAACACTTTGCAAACCTTAAAGTGCTATATAAATGCTAGCTATTATTTATAAGTTAGTGAAAAAGACAGGATTTGCATCTGGGCCCTTAGAAATAGTGATTCTTTCTAGAAATCTATAGTCTGTATGATTTATGGATTTTTCCCTGGTAGAACTCCAATGCTAATGGAGTGGTGGGGATTTGCTCCCCTACATTGTTGCCCCTTCCATACCTCTTCTGTCTGGATAGCTCTGCTCACTTCCAATGGTTCTTAGCTCTCACTACTCTAAGCCCAGAGGTCTCACTTTCCTTCTGTAGTTGTTCAGTTGTGCCTGACTCTTCATGACCCCAGTTGGGTTTTCTTGGCAAAGATACTGGAGTGGTTTGCCTTTTCCTTCTGCAACTCATTTCACAGATGAGAAAATGGAGGCAGAGTTGAGTGAGTTGACCAAGGTCACACAGCTAATGAGTGTCTGAGGCCAGATTTGAACTCAGGTAGATGAGTCTTCCTAACTCCAGGTTTGTGTTCTATACACTGTCACTTAACTGCCCCCAGTATCCTTTAGGTATGTACATTTGTGTTCTTCTGGCACTCAGCTCTCACTTCATCTTTTGAAAAATTGATTAATATATCCCCTTGAATTATTTAGATATTGAGGTGATGGAAATGATTCACAGGATCACTGAATCTTAGAATTAGAAGGAGCCTTAGCAGCTTTCTAGTCCAACCCATATCTGAACAAGAATAAAGAATGTTAGAGATGTAGACAGAGGGCCTTGTATTCAAATCTTGGGCACTGCCACTTAGGACTATATCATCCTGGGCAAGTCACTTAATTTTCCTGAATCTCAGTTTCCTCATCTGTAAAATATAAGGCTTTGCCTGGGATGGTTTGCCCTGAGTACAAAAGGTCACAACAGATTGGTTCCTGAACTTTGGACTGGAAGACCAGTAGAATGACCAACATGACCCAAATGGAAAACTGTACTTACCAGAATCAATGGTATCATTGATGAATATTTCTCCTCTGCTCTGACTGCTTAGGTAAACTTCCTTTTTGCTAATTGTTACAAGGAAACTGTTTGATGTTAGATACCAAGTGTCTCATTTCATTCAAATATCAAACCTGAATCATCAGATTGCCTTGGTCAACACTGGTCTGCTATAGCCTCTCTAGTTCTGAACACCATGTCTTTCTCAATTCCATCTAAGTTTGAATTACGCTTCCACACTGATGATTTCTTAATGTTGAAGTGCACTAAACTTCTGAGGTATTTTCTGGAAAAACAAACTAAAAAAGAATGAATAAAGAAATATTATAAAAATAAATAAAGATTAAAGAAAACCAACCCCAAACTTCCTCCCCTTGTAGAGCTGATTTTTTTTCAATTTCAAGTATGACTTTACTATTACCTTCATTCATTTTCATCTTATTTCATCTGTTTACTGGCTTGCACTTCTAAATTTGTTCTTTGTTAGAGGGAAATGAAGTTAAATATCTAATTCCACAGATGATTATCTGGCAATGTGAATAAAACACTCTAAACCCACCATACTATCAGTTAGCATCCTGAATGTTTGTTTGTCTGATATTGAAAAAATGTATCAATGAGCTTGATCCAGAAAGCCAAGATGAGTGAAGACCCCATTCTCATCTGGGACCATGAGGGGAGCGGATACTGTGATGGGATAGAGGATTGGGAGCCAGGCAAGGTCTATGGCAACTTTAATATAGAATCATTTAAAGAAGCAAAGGTCCTGTGGTCTGGGAAGGGGTATATTTCTTTTATATGAAATTCTAATTGTTTTATATTTTGTGTTAATTCTGAATTTGTATATCCTCCTTTCCTTTGAAAACAGATTATAGAAAATGAACTTTTATGGTTTGGATTGTGTTGAGACAAGAGGAAGAAGGAAAGAAGGAATAAGTGCTAGAAAATGGGAGGAGGAGGAAATAGAAAAAGTAAGGGGATATATATTTAAGGGCTGAACGGGGCAGATTTCTGAACTCTGGGAGTGACATAGGCTGAGGGACCGGAAAACTCATAAAATCATATATAATTAGTTATGTGATAGCTTAGACATTCAAGTAAGACTGAGTAATCAGAGTTTGCTTTAGCTTGAAGGAGAGACACATATCCTTAATTTGTGGCCAAACATTGATATCAGCTTACTAATACTTTGTGGTATGATAAAGTACTTAAGAAAATAAATGGTTATATTTCCAATCAATTTAGAAGTGCGGGCTTGAAATTTTGAAGACTTTACCAAATTTATCCTAGATTTAGGATGATAGGTAGTACAGTACTTAGAGCGCTTGACTTAGAGTCAAGAGAACCTGAATTCCAGTTCCAGCTCAAGTACTTTAAAAGCTATGTGACCCTAGGCAAATCACTTAAACTTTATTTGCCTCAGTTTCCATATCCATAAAATGAAGATAATAATAGCACCTATCTTCCAGGACTATTGTGAAGATCCAGTGAAAACATATTGGTAAAGTGCTTTACAAACCTTAAAGTGTTGTATAAATGCTAGCTATTATTAATTAGGGCAGTAAGGAACTTAAGCCTAGCAAGTCACAGAAAAGAAACCAAAGGCAAGGAGAAAAGAACAGAGGGAAGGTAAGTTAGGCCTAAAGCCTCTAGGGCTGGGTCTTTGCATCCCATCCCTTTCACTGGCTTAGAGAACAGTGTGCATCTTTTGGTTTGCTGATTGCCTCTCTAACACCAGCTGCCTGACATGATCCAGCTCTTCTAGAGATCAGATATGACATTTCTTGTGATTGACTGTTGTATTTCCTCTTCTCACAAGACGGTTGGATTTGGCTCCCAGTACCCTCTCTCCTTTCCCCTACACATTTCACAACTACACATATGATGCCTTTTTGTTGTTCACCATTTGGTTCCTGCTACTTTTGCTTCTTCTTTTAACTGTGATGAGAGCAATTCCCTACTGTGTGTTTTCAGAAATTCATCACGTCCTCTTTGTATAGCAATAGCTAACTTTGTTTTTTTGGATTCTATAAAGCTCTGGAAAATTGTCCATCCAACTAATTCTTTCAGGTAGCCTTCTTTAACTTGGATGTGGCAAGAATAGTAATTGTTACCGCTTTGATTCCTCTTCAAGATTTATAAAGTATTTTTTGGCAATAATCTTGTCAGGTAGGTAGTGTAGATGTTAGTATACCTATTTCTTAGATGAAGAAGTGGGAGCCTTGAAAGGTTAACTTATTTGTCTAAAGTCATAGAACTAGTATTTTAACCTGGTTTTATAATTCCAAGTCCAGAGTCATGACATGACTGGATATTGTCTTCTATCTTGGCTTGTAAATAATGATTTTCGACATACATAGTCACTGTAGGAATCAATCAAATCATTAACAAACAGTTATTATTGCCTACTTTGTGGATAGCACTGTGTCAGGTGCTAGGAAAGCAAAGTTTAGATAAGGTGCCTGTCCTCAGAGAGTTTACAGTTGAGTAGCAGGAAAAGTCATCACTAGATGATTCTGGTACACAATATCACAAGAATTTCAGAACAGAGTGCTAAGTGAAATCTCATTATAAGAGGGAGCAAGCAGAGAGGTGAAGGATTGCAGAAAGCTTTTGGGAAGTGGGAGCATTTGAGATGGGCTCAAAGGGATGAGAGGAGTTCAATAAGAGGAGAAAGGGAGGAAAGGAATTCCATGGGTAGCACGGCCAGAGAGAAAGTATAGAGGTGTGAGAGCACAGTAGTACAGCGTTCAGGAGACCAAGTGTTGTCCATTTTGGAGGGAGTAGAGTATATTGAGAGGAGTACCATGAGATCAAGCTGGGAAATTGGGTAACACCAGGTTATGGAGGGACTTGAATGAAAGATGAAATTTGAACTTAGAAGGCAATGGAGAGCCATTGAAGATTTTTCTGTATTTCTGTTGAGGGAATCACCATCCTTTCACTTACCTAAGATTTACATCCTTTGTGTCATTCTCTTCACTCTTACTCACATGCTCAACCAGTGGCCATATCTTAAGTGTTCAGACCTCCTGAGAATCCCTTGACTTTCTCCCCTTCTTTTCACTTAGTCACTACCCTACCTCAGGCTCTTGTCACTTCCCAGGTGGACTATTGTAATAGACGCTTAATTAGTCTCCACACCTCAAGTCCTCTCTCACTATGATCCATTCTCTATATTTCCTCCAAAGTGATTTTACTAAGAAGCAGGTATGACCATGTCCACCTCCCTACTCAATAAACTCTCAGGGCTCAAGCTCTTTACAGCCTTGTCTCCTCCACTTTCCCAGCATTTTTACATTATACCTCACTTCTCCATGTACTTTTTGGTCCAGCCAAACTGACTTGCTTTCTGTTCCTCACACTCTCTCATCTCTGGACTTTTGACCAGGTTGCCTCCCATGCCTAGAGTGCAATTACTTCTCTTGGAACCTCTGACTTTCTTCAGGACTCAGTTTAAGAACCACCTTCTGCAGGAAACCTTCTCTAGTTCTTTTGGCTGCTAATGCCTTCCTCCTCACTCACAAAGTTACCTCATATCTGTTGGGAATGGATTTTGTATATACTGATAAACATACATATTATTTTGTTCCTTTAAAATTCCTTTCAGTGAGACATTGTTTTGTTTTAGTCATTGGGTTTTGATAAATGCTTGCTGATTAACTGACTGATTTTTGTGCAGAAGATGACATGACCAGATATAAATTTATTAAAGATTATTTTAGTAGTGGTATGAGGTTTGTGGCCAGAGAGTGGAGGAGGGAAGATCTTAAAAGAAGCTAATGAAAGAGTCAATTGGTAGTGATCAAGGGTTAGACCTTGACCCTGACCCTGCTGGTGGGAAGACTGAGTCTCTTGTCCATAGCCAGTCTTTCTAGGGCTCTGCTGGGTGAGTCTCAATAGCGTAGATAACAGGGGTGACCTGAACTAACTCCAAGCTGTTTTCCCATTCTCACCTTCCCTCTGAAGTTCTTGGTAGGGACAGTACATCTTTTGTATGGAGATCCAGTTGGGGGGCAAGTTTATGTGGCCAGCAGTTATCTAAAGGTGGGAGCAGAGGGATGGGTATTAGGGGAGAAAATAATGTTATTCATGAGAACAAAACCCAAAGTGTGAAATAGTTTTTAGAAAGAAATTTATTAGGTCAGTTGATAGAGTGGAAAGCCAGAAACAAGGGGTAACTTCTCTCCCCAGGTTCTGGAAGGTTTATATTATATAGGATTTTGAGAAAGGTTTCCTAACACAAGTCACATCTGATGAAAGCATCACACAAGTCACACACAAATCGCATGAAGAGAATCCAAAATACAAGCTTGGGTGAACCCAAAACAGGACCTGGGGGTTCCCAAGATTCCTTGTTTTTGTCTCTGGCATTTCTACAGAGTTACTGAGATCAGGTGACATTCTGGGTGCAAATGATCTTTTATCACATAAAGCTGGGTTTAAAGAGTATAATAGTAAGAAGTTTTCTGGACAACATAATAAATCATTTTCCTACAATAACAGCAACAGTGATGATAGTGATAATTAAGAAACCTCATTAAGATCTGCAAAGTCCTTTCTTCATGATAGACTTGTGTAGTGGGCAATCCAAGTATTATTATACCCATCTTACAGGTGAAGATACTAAAATTCTGAGAAGTTAAGATCTGTCTTAAATAAATCTGTTTTTTTACCTTTAGCCAAAAGACCTTTCTGGCTTATGTACAATTTTTCTATTACAGTTAGTGAGTGCTAGAGACAGGACTCCCAATTCAGGTTGAACTGGAATATCTGGATGCTGTGTTCCCCACTCAATCCCCTTTGTACTCACTGGATAAGTATTGGTTGAATTGAACCTGAATTCCAGGTAGTTCTAGAGGTGATTCTGGATAGAACCAGAATCTTCTGGATTGTGCTAGAGAAGACTGGACACCAAACTCAATTCTCTAAACTTTATGAGTCATGATGTGATTTAGAGTTGAATGAACCTTACAGATTGTCTAAATCTGACCGCCTCATTTTCATCAGGGATAAAACTAAGTCCCAGAAAGGTTAAACAACTTGTCCAAAATCATATGCTAATAAAGGACAGAATTAGGATTTCAAAGCCCAGATCCTGTGGCTTCTGTACAACTGCTCTTGGTGCCACATCACAATGACTACCTATTATGGAGCAGCTGTGAAAATTCACTTGCTGTATGTCCCATAGTACAGTTTTACTGTACAGCTTTCTCTTCTTCCTGCTTCCTTCATGGATCTTGGGGGCCTTAGGAGATCTTTCCTTTCTGTTCCTTGCAGATATTTGGAGCCCTATGGAGCCAGTGGAGAATCAGAATTAGAAAGAGGCCCTTGTAGTACTCATGGAGCCTGAGGCTCAGCAGTGGAGTTGGAAATAGAATCAGGTCTCCTGGGGCCAAATGAGCCATTGGCCTTCTTGACCCCCATTCACAATGTGTGCTTTGCTCAGTACATCAAGCAAAAGAGAATAAAGAACTGAGATGATTTTTTACAACAGGAGCAGACTTGGAGGCAAATCTAATAAAAAGGAAAATATGGTGGGTTGGGAAATTCTTGACCAGAAGTTGAGTTAGTGGAGACACAGGGCAAAATACAAAGTAGACTTTTAGACATGCTTTTATAACAGCAAAAACTCATGTTTTTGTAGCACTTTAAGGTTTTTGTGAATAAACATTTTGTTGATAGCTTTTGTTTTACATTGTAGTGATTTCTGAAGACATCTCTCCTCCTTTACCCAGTAAAACTCCCCAGTAAAACAACAAAAAAGAAAAAAAAAATTAAGCAAAATAAGTTGTTATGTTAATTATATTTGATGTGTGCTTTTAGGTTTGACATCAGCTCTGTGAGGTAGATAGTACAAGTGTTATTATCTCCATTTTACAGGTGAGAAAATCAGCTTTGCAGAGGTGAAGGGATCAGTCCATGATTCGGTCAGGAGTATTACATAGCTTGTTTTTACAGTTGATTGCATCTTGTCTCCTCCATTAGATTGCGAGTTCCATTAGAGCAAGGACTGTCTTTTGCTTCTTTTTGTACCTCCAGCCCCTGGAGATAGTGCCTGGCAAATAGTAGGTGCTTAATGAATATTTATGTATTGATTGATTGATTTGAACCTGAGTGATCTCCTTCCATACTCAAAGTTCTATTGTTCTCTAATTGTTTTGCCAAGACATCTGGGCATCTTGCCTCAGAGCATTTTGAATCCTATGTTAGGTAATTTTGGGTGAATGACTTCATTTCTCTGGAGCTCCATTTTCTTATCTGTAAAATGAGAGGTTTTAATGGTCTTTAAATTTCTTCCAGCTCCAACTCCTCTGATTCTATATGTCTATAGGCTTCTTGAGGGAAGGGACTGTGTCTTTTTTGGTGTGCACTTTTAAAAATCTCCCTAAACCACTTAGTATCATTCTTGGCCCATCCCAAATGCTTATCTTTCATAAACTGAGGAGGCTTTAGTCTTCAGTGATGTATAGAATCTCATCTCATCCTGAACATCTTCTGGGGCTGACAGCTTCAATTATGCCCCCGAGGCTCTTTCTCTCTCCAAGTCTTAATGCTTTAAGGTGACCCTTTGGATTCCCATTGCCCATTGGGCCTGAAGTGGCAGGGAGCTGTTATATCTTACAAGAAAACACATGTGGCAACTGTGAGCTGAGTTATAACAACAGTAGTTCTTTTGGGTCTAGATGAGTGACTGCGTTGGGGTAGGAAGCTTCCAAGGATCTATCTCTTTTACCAGGGCACACATACCAGTAACCTTTCTGCCACTTAGAGTCTTTGGATATGCCTGTGGCTTGGAAGAGATAAGGTATTTGCCAAGTTCCTTGGCCAGTATGAGTTAGCAGCAGGATTTGATCCAGATTTTGTGACTTTGAAGTTGGCACCTTGATGGCACATTGATGGATGATGATGATGATGGTAGTGGTGGTGGTGGTAGCAATAAAGGTGGCTGTGGGTTTCATAATTTTTTTATGGCCAAGGAATTATTTAGAAGTTGCCTCTATGCTTAATTAGTTGGAAGGAATATAAATTTTGTCACTGGTACAAGTTCTTCTAGCTCAGAAGAGCCTTCAAAGACTCATAGTAAGACACCAGAGTGGAATTTTGTGGAGGTCACAGAGAACCCAAGTACTACACAGGTACTCACAGAATATAAAAATCCTTAGAGGAAGATCTCTAGATGTCTGGCACATTGGATAGATTCTCTGGGAAGGATCTATGGGAGATTAGCAATCACAACAATAATAGCTAGCATTTATATTGCACTTTAAGATGTGCAAAGCACTTCACAAATATTATCTCATTTTGCCCTCACAACAGCCCTCTGAAATAAGTGCTATGATTATCTCCATTTTACAGATGAGGAAACTGAGGCAGACAGTGGTTGTGACTTGCTTGCAGTCATATAGCCAATAAATATCTCAAGCTGGATTAGAACTCAGAGCTTTCTGAATCCAGGTTCAGCACTCTGTCCATAATCACACAGGATGAGAAGGCAAGAACGGGTTACAATTTACATTAGTGGAAGGAGTCTCCAAATCTAGGAGATCATGGATCTATCAAAGGAAGCACTAATGGTGATGTTACTGCTGATATAGCCTTAGAGTTGACAGTATGCTCTCTCATAGCCATCCTGCAAAGTACAAGATGTAGATAATATTATTTCTGTTTTACAGTTGAGGAAATGGAGACTCACAGGTGAGAAGTCCCCTTAACTCACATAGATTGTAAAGAGCAGATCAAGAATTTGCCTCCAAAGCCCATCATTGCATAGTGTGGGAATATCACACCTTAGGTTCAGTTCTTTTCATCTCAATTCTTGTTCCTTAATGCCCCTCCCCACCCCCCAAGGAAAAAGGACAATGTGAGCTGGAAGCAGACTGGGCCTTTCATGGACAAAATGGCCTTTTGTTGTAAGACTAATAATAGGGTTGTACAATCTTAAGATAGCATCAGTATTTGTTCAGTCCAAAAGTCAATGAATGAGGAAATATTTTTTCTTATTGGAAATTCCTTGTTTAGCAATATGCTGTTATGAAAGTTATCACTTGGGATTAGTTTAAGACGTTGCCACTCTGCAATAAGGAAGAACAACTAATCCCTTAATGCTCAATTATAACATTCCTTTATCCAAAGGACATAGGAAATAGCTTTTCCTCTCCTTTATTTATTTATTTATTGTGGGTGGGGAATTCAACAGTCACAGTTTTCATTATTTGAAGAACTTTTTGAACTGCTGAGTTTCTGGAAACTGTTGCATTTGAGGTCAGGCAGAACATGTGTAACCTAGATTTCACTGAGATAGATGTTTTCAATTTCTCATCCAATGAAACCCAATACCAGTGCCAATGTACCCCATATCAGCACTGAATCACTGAATTTGATAGTTGGAAGCTTCTTTGGGTGGTTATCTAGTTCAGCTGATATAGAGAGGGAACTACTGCTTTAACTTACCTGACAAGTGATTGTCACCTTTTATGTATCAGGCACTGTGCCAAGCACTAGGGATGCAATAAAGGCAAAAGACAGTCCCTAATCTCAAAGAGTTTACAGTCTAATGGGGAAGATAACGTAAAAGGAAGTAAACTCTGCCTACCACCTCTCAAGATAGTCACTGTTTCCATGTCAGTTCTAATAATTGGACCAGTGACTCATTTTATTGAGCTTATATATTCTCAGTTCATGGGCTTGAGGAACTTAGTCTTTAATTCAATATGGTCCAGTTGATATTCCCATAATTCTTGCTGCATAACCACCCAATGTTTGTGGGATAAATTGTGTCTGGACACTTTCTGGTCTGTGACCTTTTTATTTCCTGCATTAGCACATAGTGCAATTCTGTACATCCTTATTTCTTTGGCTCAATCGATGACAATGAACTCTAGCTCTCTGTCCTTTCTTATGGACCAACATCCCAAAGTCTAGTCATCTATCATAGCCCTATGGAGATGAATGATTCTGCAGTCAGTTTTGCTGCCTCTAAAACTAAGTAAAATATAATGATTAACTAGAAGAATTGATTCACTTATCCACTGTAAAATAATCTACCCATTAATCCTTGTGCTCTCTCACCTTACCACATAGATTATATTGGGAGCATTGGTCTTTGGCTACTGGGCAGTATCTATAGTTGGAGAGGTGCCTGTGTTGTCTATGGTGTTTGAATATTTTCACCACAAGGGCATACTTTAATTGAAGCTGAGTTATTTCATTCTCCTGGAAGGATTGTCCTGACCTCTGAGTGCACAGAAAATGCCAACGGGCACTTCTATGTGCTTGGGTGGATCATTGGTTTGAACCACCAAGCAGCAATTTCACATTGAAAAGTAATTTTTTCCATTTCTTAAAAATGAGTATTTTTATGGCTCCCCCCATTTTGGACAACGTTTTCCAATCATTTCTATTAGCTCTTCCTCTCAATAACCCTGGGGAATAGACCAGTACTAATGGTTTTGCTACAGAAGGAAAAAAAAGATTTATTTGAAAACAACATAATTTTAAACATGTCTTCTATATTATGAAATGTAAAAATAATATAGAGCCATATGTCTACATGTATATGTTGATGTCTAGCTCTATCTAGCTCTAATTATATGATTACAATGTTCATGACCATGATTAATGACACAGATATATCCTCATTTTACAGATAAGTAAACTGAAGCTTAAAGGGGTTAAGGAACTTGACCAAGCACTAGAATACAAAAATTTCTTTGACAACTAGGTGGTACAGTGGATAGAGCATGGACCCTAGAGTCAGAAAGACATTTTCTTCAGACATTTACTAACTGAGTAACCCTGAATAAATCATTTAACCTCTCCCTAGCTCAGTTTCCTCAACTGTAGAGTGGAGATAAGAATAGTACCTATCTCTTAGGATTGTTATGATAATTCTAAGGATCAAATGTGATTATTTAGGATCAAATATGATTGATTAGGATCAAATGTGATTTTTGTAAAATGCTTAGCACAATGCCCAGCATGTAGGAGGTACCTAATATATGCTTGTTTTCCTTTTTTTCCTTCTTCTTCCTTCTGACTCCAGGATCTTCCAACTCTAAATTTTGAAACATGTGATCCTATAATAATAATACAAAAGTGGAGTTGCTTCTGAAGAGGGCACATGCCAGCAACTGGTGGATAGGAGGCACAGTGGTGATAGAAAAGAAAGAGGAAACAGCAGCGGGGGCTAGGTGAGCCTGTACAATCTGTACATGACTGCTTTATTGATCTGAGGGTCAAGATTTATATACTCTCTTAAGCAAGCAAGGTTATTCCCATGAGAACATTTTTAGTTTACATATTTTACTTCTTCATCTTAGTTCCTTCTGTGTAACAACCTCGGGGTACACAATCAGGGTCAGGATGATCTCATCCTTGCTTATCAGGAGTGGAATGGTGAGCCAATCCTAAGAACATCAGCCTTTATGCTAGTACAAGTCTCAAGTACCTCACATTCTGAACTCCATCAGTACTGGCCCTCGACAGGCACAGAGCAACAGATTTCAGGAATCCCATTTTAAAATTAGATACCCGTGGGATAAGCCATATTCCTTTAGAACTCTATATTGTATCTCATTTATTCAAATGCATGTTAGATTCTCCCATTAGGGTATAAGCTTCTTGGATATGAGGACTACATAATTTTCCATCATTATATCCACAGTGAGCACTTGAGAAATGTTTGTTTAATTGAATCATATAATATACATATATATTTATTTCTTAGCTTGATGACATAAGTTTTGGCGGACAGAACTAAACTGAGGAATGGATGACACCAAACACAAATCTTACATACATACATATGGAGATCTTCCAAAAGTGCAACGAGGTGTTTCCTTTTGGTTTTGTCAACATTCCAGGATCATGCTTGATATGAGGCAAAATCTATTTCCCCATATGTTGCAATGTTTTATGAAATGCATTTTTGGGATGTTCCCATTAAAAAAAGTATGAAAACAAAAGCCTGTAAGATGCAAGTGTGGAATATCCCATTACACACTGTGAGCCTTCACACTAGAGGGAACATACAGTTTCCAAATATATTTTATATATCATACACTGTGTGATTTCTATCCCTGAGAACTTTCTCCCTTCTCTGAGTCAGGTAATAACTAGCAGATCTGTTGTTTCTCCAGAACAAAGGTATCTGCAGAGGGACTGATCAAACCATTATTATTAATAATCTCATTATCCAGGCATCACCAGTGCTCTCATGCTTCTATGGCTGCTGAATAAATTAGAATATTATTCTGAAGATTGTAAAGAAAAACAGAAGAGAGGAGACTATCATAAGCCTAATGGGAGAATCATTCCTCCCAGACCAGGGTATTGTGTGTGTGTGTGTGTGTGTGTGTGTGTGTGTGTGTGTATGTGTGTGTGAAGTAAGTGTATGGAGAAGAGACAGAGAGAATTGCTCCACTCTTCATAAAAGCAGTACCCTGAATCTTAATGCTTTAATGTATAACAAAGTGCTCTCCTTACAAAAATCCTTTTAGATGGTCAATGTAGGTGTCATTATTCCCATCCATTTCATCCCTCAATGACAGCCAACATTTACATTCTGCACCTCGATCTTAACCCTTTACAGAGTGATTTGCATTTACTAACCATTTAAGAATCACAATCACCCTGTGGGGCCCAGTCTCTAAGGGTACAAAGAATCATCCCTATTTTACTAAAGAGGAAATTGAGGCCTGGAGAAGACAGAAAGATACACAGCACTAGGTTAAATCTAATAAGATGAAATTTAATAGGGATAAAGCTAAAGTCTTATACTTAAAAAAAAATCAATGTCACATACACAAAATGGAAGAAATGTGACCATTCTGACCTTCACCTCATAAAAACATAGGGGTTTTAGTGTAAGTTCCATAGGAGTTAAAAGCATCCCCAAAATGTGATAGGGCAGCCAAAAAAATCTGCCCCCCCTCAAAAAACTCCACAAACAACAACCCCAAATACAACTTTTGACTACATTAGGTAAATCATAGCAAGCAAGAATAAGAAACTGGCCATCTCTCTGTATGTTGATCTGTTCAGTTATATCCGCAATACTACATTCAGTTTGGGTGCCAGCTTTTAAGAAGGGCATTGATAAGGTGGAGAGAGTCCAGAGGGACTTGATAAGGAGAATGAAGGTCCTGGAGTCCATTTTGCATGAAGAATGATTGAAGAAAATAGAGACAAAGAGAATGATTTCATTGAGAGGTAGACCAGGCACCCCCACCCACCCTTCAAACAATTTAATCTTGTTTGCCTGAGTTGGAGAAGGAAATGGCAAACCACTACATGGTATTTGCCAAGAAAACCCCAAATGGGGTAACAAGGAATCAAACACAACTAAAATGACTGAACAACAATAATAAATAAATGTGATATTGCATTGGGTACAAGGAAGGCATTGCAAAAGAAGGATATGAAGACAGAGATACGTAAGCATAGAGTCTGCTGAAATGGGGGAAGGGTACCAAGGAGAGTGGGGATGGGCGTAAGAGAGATTGGAATTCAGGAAAGGGAGGACAAATTTCCTCTTCTTGCAAGAGTGCTTCAGGAAACATGTCCTACTGGTCAGAAGAGACAGTTCTATCTTTAGTACTGCCTGGACAACTCAAAGCCTATGCCTTGGTCTCTTAGCTTTAGTTTTTTCATCTATAATATGAGGCTAATGATACTATTTGCCTCAGCAATGTGGTTGTGAAGCTCAAATGGGATCATGTGTATAGATAACAGCAGCAGGGGCTAGGCAAGCCTGTACAATCTCTACATGACGGATTTATTGATCTGAGGGTCAAGATTATATACTCTCTTAAGCAAGAAAGCAAGGTTGTTCCCATGAGAACATTTTTAGCTTACATCTTTTACTTCCTTATTTTAGTTCCTTCTGCTTAACAACCTCTGGGTACACAGTCAGGGTCAGGACGATCTCATCCTTGCTTATCAGGACTGGGATGGTGCACCAATCCTGAGGATGTCAGCCTTTATGCTAGTACAAGTCTCAAGTAAAACCTGAATTGTACCTCACGTTCCAGACTCCATCAGTATTGGCCTCCTACAACTACCCAGACGCTAAAATGATTTAAAGCCCACGTCTGATCATGCCATCCTCCTACTATGCAATAAACTCCAGTGCCTCCCTATTACCTCTAAATAATCGAGCATAAGCACCTCTATTTGGCATTTAAAGCTTTTCATAAGGTAGTTGCATTTTGTCTTTGAACCTTCTTACGTATTACTCCCCTTCATATATTCTATGATCTAGCCAAATGGGCCACATTCCCCTTTTCTCCTCACCCATCTCTGGGCTTTTGCTGGCTTTTCCCCAAGCTTAGAGTGCTCTTTCTCCTTACCTCTGCCAGCAGGAAAGGATTATGTGGGTATTCATGGGACCCCAAGTCATTTGGAAATGGTAGTTATAGAATACCCCGGGCCCTTCTGAGTACTCACTGGTGAGGCCCATTGTGTGTCTGCACTCCATTCTGTAACAAATGCCCATCAATGAGAAGAAAGCCCTAGAAAAGAAAAGATGGATAGTTGTCTTTCCTCTATGTGGTCTCAGGTGGGGTCTTACCCATAGGAACTGTTTTTTTTTTTCAAGTAAAATACAGATCTGGAAACCAGATACTACATTTTCCAAAGGATTGAAAAAGTTAATATTGGCGAGAGATAACTGCCTGTGGTATGGTGTGTACAATGCTGCTAATTTATAAAGTGGGACCATGAGTCATTCATATCTCTCTGCATGTGTATGTGTGTGTGTGTGTGTGTGTGTGTGTGTGTGTGTATGTGTATGTGTGTGTATGTACACTGCTCTGTGAGAAGTGACCATAAATCACGTGCTCAGAGGAATTTCTCTCAGGGAAATTCCCATTGAATACTATAAAAAGCTTCCACAGAGCTTCCCCTAAACATTGCCTACTCCAGCAAAGAAGGCAAGATGAAGACCATAGGCCTAGGTCTCTTGCTAGCCTTTCTGTTCCTGCAGACCACCCCCATCACTGGGAAGCTGCTCTCTGAGGTAAGCAGAATCCTTGAATTCTAACTTCAAGTCTTGTCATCCACTCTAATGCCTTCCTTCTGCTGTCTGAGAGTCTCAATAGTTGATCACGTTTGCCTTGTCTAATGGGTTTGCCAAATAATTTTGACCCCTTTAGCTTATAATGTAGTCTCCCTAAAAGAATCATAATTTCTCCTCACTAACAATTTCACAAAAAGTTGTCATGCCTCAGCTCCTCAGCTGGAGCACAAGCAGTTTGAGGGCAGAATTTATTCCATGGCTTGGGCACTGTTTGAAAGTGACCCGAATAGGAAGTAGATGCAGAGACCCCTTTAAAGTCCCCTAAGAACAGAATAAAGTAGAATAACATCACCCTTGCTGTGCAGGGTCTACACTATCATTTGCTTCCTTTTGGATGAGACTATCTTCAATTGATGATGATAAAAATAATAATTAATATCTATATAGTGCAAAGTTTGTAACTTTTCAAGTTTTCAGAGTGCTTTATGATCATTATCTCTTTTGAACCTTGTGGAAGTAAGCACCATAAGTATTCTTATCTCCGTTTGTACAAAGAAGGAAAGTGAGGCACAGAGATTAATTTACCTGTTAATTTTGGGGTCATATATGCATTTCGGAAAGCACATTTTGATGGAAATTCAGTCCTTTATCAGTTTCCATAGGGTTAGCTGCATTTAAAATTGTATTAACTCACTTTCCTAGAGGGTTGGGATAATTAAAGGGACACAGAGAGATCCTAGTTCACTTTTTAGGGATACAGTGAGGTAGAGGAAAAGATGAAGGACAAGAACAAGAACTTCCTTTTCTACTTGAATTCTTTATGAGTACTCAGTCTTTCTGTAGGAGCTCTCTGCAGGTACATCTCCTGAAGTGTCTGTTGGTTGAAAGTCATTGAACTTGGAGAGGGACCACACAATTACAGATTTCAGAGCTTGCCATGTAGTCCAACTCCCACACAGAGCTAACAGGTGCTCATCTAGCCTCTCTTAAAGAGAGAAAGACCCCACTTGAGGCCTCTCCCCTCAGGGGGGCAACCCACCCCTCTCCAGGCACTCCATTCCCCTTTTGGACAGCTCCACTTAGTAGAGGGTGACGTTCTGCCCAATCTTTCATCTTTGCAACTTCCAACTTCTGGTTCTGCCTTCTGGGGCCAGAGAGAGCAAATGTAATATCTTTTCCATATATTCTTTAAGACAGTTTTTACATCCTTAAGTCTTTTCTTCTTATCAAAGAGAATTCAATGGATGAATGTAATAGGTGATCTTACTGTCCCTATATCTGGTTTTTTGGTGCATTTCTGAACTTAGAAAAATATATTCTATGAATGTAACAATAACAATTTTTCTCTTCAAGTACTTTTCATACCGTAAGAACAGTTACCCATTTCTACCTAGTATGGGTCTCATTGGAAAGGTGGGTGTGGAATAGCCAGTGAGGTAATAACAGGCTTTCCATCCCCAAGATCTTGGGACTTAGAATTGGAAGGGTCCTTAGAAATCTTCTAGTCCAGCCTTCTTATTTAGACATGATAACTGAAGTTCAGAGGAATGAAATGGCTTATTTAAAATCAGACAGGTAGCAAATAGCTGAGCAGGATTTAGAACTCGTTTCTTCTGACATGCAAATTCAATGATGTTGAAGCAATACATGCTATTTCCTGAGTAGATAAGAGGTTCATAACTTGGGGTCCCTGAGCTTGCTTTAAAAAAATGTTTTGATAGCTATATTTCAATATAGTTGGTTTTATTTTATAAATATAAAATATTATTCTGAGAAGAGGTCCAAAAGTTTTGCCATGTTGGGTCTAAGACACACAAAAAGGTTAAGAATCCAGGTTAGATTATATCCTTGTAGAAATGAAGGAATGAATGGAATTAATTGTATATTAAGTAATACTAAAACATCTGTGTTAATAAGCTATAGTTTGGAAGGACTCAAGATCTCTTTGGGCATCTTTGTATTTTTCTGGGGAGTATATAGAAGAATGTTGGTGGTTATTTTTTAAAAGTACCATTTTCTTTAGCAAGCATATAGGCTAAAAGTGCAGACATAATAAATGAGGAAATAACTCTTAGTAGCCCAAGCTCAGATTCAAGCTCTTCTTTAATACATGGCCTTAAAATATTTTTGGATATGATTAGCATTCATTTCTGTTTTTTTTCTCCTGTAGGGGAAAGTGAACATAAATCATTCATCAGTCCTCTTCACCAGCCAATCAGACATCAGCATTTGGGTCAGACTTGAGTCAGCTCCCTTAGCTAGATAGAAGTGGGTCAGGATGCAGAGGAATCCAAAATGCTGATTGGTTGCTGAGGAGATGTCAAGGAGATAATGATTTGAATGTAGATAAGAAATTGCAGTTCCATCATGCTTAGAGTTTTTAATTTTCTTTCTAGTTTACTTATCTCTCTCTGATAAATCAGTATCAGACGCTCCTGATACATGATCCTGTCATCTAGCTGCAAATGATTCTGCTGAATAAAATAGCTTTTGAATCTATGTTATCTTTGGGCATCCCCCAATTATTCTTTTTTAAGGACTAGATGTCATTTCTACTACAAAACCCAGTTTTCCTAAGCCATCAGACTGAGTCCTTATAATTTGACTTGGACTTTCAAGTCTGATGAGCCCTTTGAAAATAGTAGTAAACCTTTTGCTTTTAAATTGTCACTGGGCAGGTGTCAAACAGAACTCTCTAAACTTTAAAGATGCCTAATGTCTCCATCCATCCATCCATCCATCCATCCATCCATCCATCCATCCATCCATCCATCCATCCATCTATCTATCTATCTATCTATCTATCTATCTATCTATCTATCTATCTATCTATCTATCTATCTATCTATCCATCCATCCTTTCATTCATTAATTCAATTATTCAGCATCTTGATCTTTGCAGGTATCTAGACCCTGCTTTTAATCAGAGTAGCTTGCAATTTGAGATAAGGAAAAAAATGTCTTAGTATCATTTCCTAGGGAGCTCAAGGTAATTTACATTCCCTGGAGTTCACCCTACAGAATTAGGACAACTATTATTGTCTTCATTTTGTACATGGGCAAACAGATACAGAGGCTAAATGCTTGATTTAACACAACCATTGATGTGGGTGGAACTAGACAATAAGTATTCAACATATAGAATCACAGAATTACATCTGGAAGGGACCCTAGAGGCCACCTGATCCAATGCTCTGATTTTAGAGATGAGGAAAATGGGGCGGAGGGAGGTAAAGGAACTTGTCCAAGGTCACACAGGTTGGGTAGTAAATGTCAGAAATAGGATGTGAACTCACATGTTCCATCTGTAGAACTTGGGTTGTTTCCACTGTACCACACTGCCTGCTCTCTCTTGTGTAATTTGGCATTAGGTTATGCCACCTTTTTTCAAGAAGTTTGGAATATTTGTATTATAGTGACCCTAATTCTCCCTTTTGCCCTTGGGAAGGGGGTAAATCACTTGCCTTTCAAATACACAGGGGAAGGAGAGCATTCCTTCAACTTGTAGCTCAGCTTTTCCATTCAAGTGAGTTTTATGCACTAGCCACAGAGAGCAAGCGAATACCATTAGCATCATCAAATTTGAACTTGAAGGGCAGCGATACATCTCCTGGGAGACACTGATCAAATTCATGGGCCACTTTGTAGTCAGCACAGCATGATGGACTGATGACAAGTCCAAAGACAGAGCTGGCAAGCTGACTGTACTAAGCAGGAGATGCTAGGTAAACATCCCGTTTGCATGACTTTCAGGTCTACTTCAAGAGTATAGTCATTAGACAGTAATTCCTAGATGTTTGTCTTGAGTCTTCTTGATGTCTACAGTTTTTTTGAGTTGAAAGGACTTCCTGGAGAAGGGAAAGTACAGTCTAACACCTTTTTGCTCAGTTAATTAACCTCTGCTGGTCAGAATATGTCTGGAGTTTTCTTTTTCCCCCCCTTCTTTTCTTTTTTGGGGAGTTATTATAGTGATGTCACTTCTTCAAAATCCCTTGCCATGTTACTTCCCACTGCTAAAGTATTAGTGTCTTTTAACTTGAGTCTTTCTTTCAAGCTTAGACAGATAATACAATGCTGGCTCCAAGGGGGTATGGCTTGTCTGCCAAGCTTCAACTCTTTCAGGATCATAGGATCCTGCCTGGATGAGGGTCCTATGAGTTCAGTCACATGAGCAGACTCACTCTTCGGGGGAGATGATTCTTACTGGCAGCTCATCTTACTTGGCCCTTCCCCCAGAAGAAATGGGCTTTTCTTTCAATGCCCACAATCCTATTAGAGTGGTCATAGAATAAAGACTGGGTCCAGTGTTACACTTTTAGCTGAAGTGCACTAGGTATAAATATCACTTTCTGTTGTACTTGCCTCAGAAACCTGGAGGGGTAGAATTTTTAAAAAATGTCTTTTCAATTTCTGGGAAGCTGAATTAGTCCAGAGACCCCTGATGGACTAACTCTAGTTTGTAGGGTCTAGTTCTGGTTTGTTTCAGGGTCTTAGTGGCTGGTGGAAATAGAACACACAGGGTGTGTAATCACAGCTGCAACTAGCTGACCTCCTGAGGCTTGAGCTGTGGGGAGCAAGTCCTTTCAAACTTTATAGTCCACTGCTGTTCAGACTCTAACAGAAGCCATTCAGGCCGACATCCCATGGCCTGATCTCTGAGCTCTGAGTAGAAGTGCCTGTTGACTCAGCCAGATGAAATCATTGTAAGGGTCCAAGGAACGGGTCAGAAAGTCAGAAGCAGAGTGTCTAGCACTGTCTTTGTGTGGTTGGTAGTCATACTGGTGATAGCAGTCAAAATGTTAATTGGGACACAAAAGAGGGCAAGAGGAAGAGCTGTCATTGAAAAATATGCAGTGGCAATTAAATATTAACCTAGATGTCTTAGGGAAATTATATGTATTTTAAGATTAGTTTTCTGCAAACAGATTTCCCTCCGACTCACACACACACTGCACTATTTCTTACAGACATGGCTGGCTCAGTTCTCCTCTGTCCCTTTAGAAGGGGTGCTAGCTGAGCATTTTTCCAGGTGTGTAGGAGATGAAATCCTAATCTGTGTTCTCCCACTCTGTTTTTCACTGCAAGGTGTAGAGATCAGGAGGGTAGGGATAGAGTTGGTGGACTGTGAGGAAGGAGATAGAAGACCCATATTTTCAAAGGACACTAGGAAATAGAACCATTGGGATTTTTTCTCCAGATTGTCAGGACCAATAGGAACATTAACAATCACTTAATGTGAGCTCCTTATTTGACAGGTAAGGAAATTGGAACCAAAGGAACTGAAGTGATTTGTTTGAGATCATATAGTAAGTAATTTGCAGAATTAACTTTAGAACCCATGACTCCTGACTTTCAGACCTGTGCAAATTATATCAAGTTCTGAAATATAAGAAAATACTTTTTTTTCTTCTTTTCAAACATTGAGGAGTTTAAATTGACCTTGGAAAAGCAACTTTTAATTTAACTCTACAACTGATTTGCCTGGCTTATCAAAGATGCCCACACTTAACTGTCCCTGGGATTTGGGGGTCAGAAAACCAAGAGGTCACCTTGTAGCTACCTGTATGTATGCAGTTTTCTTTTTGAGCAACAAATATAATTAGAAGTATGGGAACTCTAGCAAAACCTGTAGCTAATGGAAGTGGGTCAAAAAAGGAGCTATTTCCTTCTTGCCAAGGTAGCCATGGACTGGCTGGGGAATGATTTTACTAAAAGAGGAAGAGAGTGCCCTACTCAATTGGACGGGAGAAGCTTATGGCAAGATTTGGTTATAGCATCAAAGAATTTAAGCTCAGATCTTAGAAGTTATTTAGAGTCTAGCACTTCTTAAACAGTGGGTTGTGACCCCATCTGGAGCTGCATAGCTGAATGTGGGGGTCGTGGAAAGTTTGTTATCAGTAAAAGGTTTCTGAACACACAAAGGCCAAAAATGAATTCAAAATTAGAAGTGTAATGAATCTGAACTGTTTCTGACAGCTATTGCCCATGTTGCATCACGCAACTTCACTGAAGCCTTGGTTCTGAACACAACATGCCCTTTGCACTGTGCATGCCCTCAGGCCATGTAATGCCAATGAATGCTTCCAGAAACACTTTGGATCATATTTGAGACTATTGTATGTTATGAATTGCAGCGTTTTTGCTGTACATATACAATCATTAAATAAATTTTGGCTTAGGATTAGGACAATTTCCAACAATTTCTGAAATGGCCCTAAACATACTTCTGCCATTTTCTACTATGTATTTATGTGAAGCAGCATCCTCAGCACTGATAATTATAAAATCCAAATGTCAATCGACTCTGAAAAAGGTTGAAGATGCTCTGTGTCCTGCGATATCAAATATTCCACCACAATTTAATTCTTTATGTAAAAATAAACAAACACATCCATCTCATTAGGATACAAATTTCCTTTGTCCTTAATAAATGATAAAATTATATGTATATTAAAGAACAGTTTTAAAATAAATTTCTTTATTACTTAGCATCAGCAAATGTTTGGATTGTATACCTATTTTATATGCCTATGTACCTGGGGTTGCATAAAAATTTCTTGGGTGAAAAGGACTTGTGAGTAGAAAAAGTTGAAAAAGCCCTGATAAGACCAACACTTCTATTTTAAGGATGAGGAAATGAAGTCCCAGAAAAGTCAAATGACTTGCCCAGTCACATAACTGGTAAATAGCAGAATCAGAATTCAAACCCAAATCTATTGATCTTTCCTCTATACCATGATAATGACTAAGCTAACCTATTTGAGTCATTTGTGACTACTGAGTGGGGAGGAAGCCTCCTGATTTTCCTTCTCTGGGGTACAGGAGGAGGATTTTCTTCAATATGACTCAGAGTCCATAAGGGTCGTGGGATTTAAAAATTGCAGAGGATTTAAGTGATGCCCATCATTTTATAAGTGAAACTGACCCTGAGGGATTATGTGACTTGTCTGAGGGCATGCTAGGAGTCACTGAGACAGGTATCAATTTCAAGGTCCCCCTAAAACTCTGACTTGAGAGTTCTCAGGTCCTCTGACTGCGAATTCACTTTACACCTATACTATGCCACTTTTTTTTCTGGTACAGGCTATTGATTTAAATAAAAATCACCAACCCCTAAATTTGGCTTGTAGTTTGTGTGGATCTATAGCTCTTACCTTTGAAAATGAAGTAGCTGTTACATTCTTTTCTAATCCTATTCATTTATATATTTAGCTTCACTTGTCTGCCTCTCTCTGAGAACTTTATTCATAAATGAGGATCTGTCATTCAGTTTGACAGTGACAGCTTTTCTGAACTGTATGTACTGAATTTGTTTTTCTAGATGGTCTCCAATTTCAATGGCTCCTTAGATGACCGCGGAATCTGCACATGCTCCATGGTCCTGCCGGACACATCCTTTCCTGTTCAGAAGGTGGAAAACTTGGAAATCACGGTTAGCGTTCTCACGGAGAAATTTGAAAAAGAACTGACTAAAGTAAGCATCCCCCTTTTTCACCTCCCAAGGTAGTATTCATCCCTTATACTAAAATAAATGAACCTAGACTGGGTGGTGTCCCACATATTTTGTAACTAAACATTTTCTTCTTATATTCAGGTAGGAACATGTGACAGGTGGCAATGTTGGTGTAGAGTGGGTGTGTAGAGTGGGTATGCAGAGGGTCTACTGGGTTCTTAGTTTTGTTTTCATAGAATGAAAAATGTGAGCCAGTAGCTTTTAATACTTGAAGGATCTGTAATTTCGTAGTGGACATCAACTCTACTGATGCAAACTGAAAGTTCCTCCCTGTCTTAGTGGATAGTTTTTGTGAATTGCTATGGTTGAAAATTTCTTTATCTAATGGGGCAGTGTGGTGATGAACCTCACATTTGATAACCTGGTGAGAACCACACAATTTGATAGCTGGAAGGGTCCTCAGTGCCCATCTACTTGAATCCATAAATGAAAGGAACCCTCACTACAAAGTAATTGACAAATGGTCATCTAACATCTTCTTGAAGACCTTCAAGAATGGGAACCTATCACTTTTGGAAGTGCCCCATTTCACTTTTGAATAACTTGAATTGTTGCGAAGTTTTTTCCCCCTGACCTTAAGCTAAATTTGCTTTTTTTGGTAATGTCTACTCACTGCTCCTGGCTCTGTTCTCTGAGGATAAAGAGAACTTGTCTAATTCCGCTGAATGATGACCCTTCAAATACTCAAGGATGGCTACCATGCTCCCCTTATTGCCACCTTTCAACATTTTTCTTCTCTAAAGAGGCTAGCTATCTCTAGTTACTCCAATCATTTTTTTCATCCCACAATGAGTTCAGGGTCTCAGATTACAGATAGCCAGTACTGTGCTAGAACACACACATATATATATGCATACACATATATGTATATATGTATATGTATGTGTATATGTGTATATATGTGTATATATGTATATATATGGGCATATATATATACATATATATGTATATATATTTGCTTTGTAGGACTTGGCAGAGCTTATGTTCAGTTGGAAGCCTTCAAGGACACAGGGTCACCTCTATGCTATGATAAAGCACTAGAGGGTGACATTAATGGATAGTAGGTTTATTAAAAAATAGAAACTAGGTGCATTATGCATAAGTGTTCACTTTGTAAGATCACTTGGTTCATATATTTCAAGAGGCATTATGCTTCTTTTCCAGGATTTTGTTTTCTTTCTCTATCCATTATTATTTTTATATTTTCCCTTACCATCTTAATTGTGTTCTCTCTCTTCTCTCCTTTCATTTGTTTGTCTTTTCTGACTCTCCTTCCCTTTCTTTATCTTTCTTTCCTTAAGTTTTTTATCTCTTCTTCTCTTTGTATTTTCTCCAGCCTCTTTTTATTCCCTTCCTCCCTCCTTAATTTCTCCTCTTTTTCTTCTCTTTCTGCTTTCTCTTTTCCTTTTCTTCTCCATCTTGTCTTCATATCCCTTCCTTATTTTCTTTTATTTCTTATTTCCCTCCTTTTACTCTAAACTTAGTCTTCCTCTTTCTATCCCTTCCTTTTTACCCTCCATGCCATTTTTTCCCTTCTTTTCTTTACTCCTCATTACCTTTCATCTACTTCTTTTTTTCTGGGTATTGGTTTCTCGCCATAAATTGCCTCGGTGGAAGCATTGGTGCATTACACCAGATAAGCTAAGCTCTAGGAGGAACTAAGAGAACACTGCCCTGGGAATTTGGACCACAGCTTTGCCCCATTGACCAATGGAACCTTCTTAGCCTCAAGGATGACATACTCTTCTTTGACTATCTAAGTGTAGGAGGGATAGAAAGAAGAAATCCACAAGGGAATAAGGCAAAAGATAATTTGAAGCTGACTGATGTAAAGTGACAGAGTGCTGATTTTAAAATTGGCCAAGTTTAAAAGCCAATTAGAAAAGACTTCCATATACATCATCAATGAAGACTCAGCAATAAAGGTGCTTGCATTTTGTATTACCACTTAATCCAACTATTAATTTATGACCATCTTGTGGTTTTACTGCAAGATTCAAAATAGGTTTTCCTGGCAATTTTAAGCTCAACTGCCTCAATTTCAAACATAGTTATCCTTTAAAATAAAATTATTGTGAGGATGAGACCCTGCTTTCAACTCGAATTGGTAGATAAATATTCCAAGTTTAAATGAGGTGCCCAAGAAATGTGTTTGACTGCTCCAGGAGCCAAGCTTCTTAAGAAATAAAATGTCCTTGAATTAATCAGCAGGAAAGGCACAGCACTAAATTATAAATTCTACCCATTAATATTCATAACCCTATTCTAGCATAATCAAGAGTAGATAAGAAGTTATGCATAAAAACATAACAAGTGGAGGAGAATCCTAGGTAGAGATCTTTTCAGTTAAAATCATTTGCTTTGAAATAAGGGAAGCTAATGATTTACATGTCTTCACTTGCCGGCAGGAATGTGAAGGACAGTTTGAAATCTGCATGCTGCTTAAGGGGAAATGTGTAACTTGGCAGATCCATGAATATGGGACATTTAATTCCCAGTCTGTAAGTCAGAGCAGGCAGCAGCTGCCTTGTTAATAATTGGCAAGGAAGGAAAGTAAAGTAGGTGGGAATACTCTTAGATCTAAACAACAGTTGTGGATTGGGAAAAAAATTCTTGAGTAGATCCTGATGGAACCATACTTTTGGGTGTGCAGGTAAATAGGTTGCTAGAGGTAGAAAAGAGAGACTCTAATGTGTTGAATTAATAATCATAGCTAGCAATTGTGCACTAGAAGGAAAGAAATATTTATTAAGCACCTACTGTGTGCCTGCTACATTATGACTATTATCTCATTTTATAATCACAACCCTGGGAGGTTGTTATAGTTCAATCATGTCTGACTCTTCTTGACCCTATGGAACCAACTGTCCATGAGGTTTTCTTCACAAGGATACTGGAGTTGTTTGTCATCTCCTTCTCCAGTGCATTAAGGCAAGCAGAGGTTAAGTGACTTGCCCAGGGTCAAATAGCTACTACTACTGATAATGATGATAGCTAACATTTATATAGAAATTACTATGTGCCAGGCACTGTGCTAAATGCTTTACAATTATCATTTCATTTGATCCTCACAACAATAGATGCTATTACTATTCCCATTATATAGATGAGGAAAAGGACACAGGCAGAGGTTAAATGACTTGCCCAGGGTCACACTGCTAGTACATACCTGAGGCTAGATTTGAAATCAGGTCTTTTGGACTCCAGGCCTCAAGCTCTATCCACTGTGCCATCTAGCAATCTCTATTGCATTTTATTTTTCAAAGCTCATTCTTATGTACTATCTCATTTGATCCTTATCACAGTTCTATGAAATAGAGCAAGACAGGTATTATGATACCCATTTTACAGACGTTAAATTCAAAGTTATATGGCAGCTTACTGGCTCAGTTAAAATTGGAGTCCAGGTTTCTCAACTCCTAGTCCCATGCTGTTTCTGCTGTACCAAACTGCTTTATCAAAAGCCATTGACAAATTATCCTTTTATAGTCTCAAGTAGGGCCATGGTCTATCAGCAGTGCCATCAAACCTACAGAATGCAAACTCCATAGCCTAGCGTGTAGGGCCTTGTGTAATCTTACTCACCTTTCCAGACTTTCATTCCATGCTCTTCCTCATAAATAATCTTCCAGTCAATACAACAGCCATTTGTTCTCCAAACTTGTTACTCCATCCCCTACTGAGCATTCCCAGTGCTTAAGCTGTTCCATATGCCTAGAATCTGATGAGTATATATTGTGAACTGGGTGTGCCCAGGTGTAATGACACACCCTGGAAGGGGACTCATTATCATAAGTTCTTCTGCTCCCACTCAAGCGTGGGACCAATGGTCATTCTTGCCCCATGGTGTGCTGGGGGCAGGACGGGCTCCATGCACAGTGATGCCTGGAGCATCTTCATCCCCTCACTTTTATTTAAGGCTTAACTCTCATAATAGCTTCTTCTCAGTATCTTTCTTCTCTACTATAACCTATTTATATGATATCTTTTCTCTCCTTCTATACACACACACATGCACACACACATACACATATACGCACACACATACACACATATATGTTTGTACACACACACACACATATTTTGTGTGTGGGCATGTTGTATTCCTCTGAGTAGAAGATAAATTCTTTGAGGGTGGCAATTCCTTCCTTCCTTTCTTCCTTTCTCTCTCTCTCTCTCTCCCCCTCTCTCCCCCTCTCTCCCCCCTCTGTCTCTCTCTCTTTGTCCCTCTGTCCCTCCCCCTCTCTCTCTCTCTGTCCCTCTCTCTCCCTCTCTGTCTTTCTGTCTTTCTGTCTCTGTCTCTTTTTCTCTCTGTCCTTCTCTCTCTCTCTCTCTCTCTCTCTCTCTTTCTCTCTCTCTTTCCTTTTTCATTCCTGGCACCTAGCATATTACCTTTCAAGTAGTAAAGCCTTGATAGAATGATAAGATCGTAGCTTTAGACATGGTAGATACCTAAGTGGTCACCATCTAGTTCGGTCTCTTCACTTTATATATGAGGACACTGGACCACAAAGAGTTTAAATGACTTCTCCAAGGCTGAACCCAGTGCCCTCTGACATCATATTCTTTGCCCTTTCTGCTAGACCAATGCATATTGAATTGAATTGAATAGAATACATCCACTAGTTTAGGGTCACCAGCATGGGAGAGAAGGCAGGTTTTGTGTGTGTGTGTGTGTGTGTGTGTGTGTGTGTGTGTGTGTGTGTGTATTTCAGAAGAACACACTTCTTTCCAAAGTTAGTTCCTTAGTCTTTTTTTAAGGCAAAGTGAATAAGTTCACTGGGTCTGGGGTTGGGAAGATCCAAGTTCCAATTCTGCACCAGTCCCTTACTACCTATATTATTTTATGGTCTTCCCTAAGTCTCAGTTTCATCTTCAAAATGAAGAGATTGGACTCAGTCCCTTCTAGATTTAATTATTTTATCCCATGAATCCATGATAAGGTAGTTGTCAATGTACTGGGTTGGAAACTTAAGGGTTGTGAGTTCTAATTCTCACTGCTGCTGACAAGGCTTCAGTTTATGGATAAATTTCTTTTTTTTTTTAAATTTTTTTATTTAACTTTTAACATTTATTTTCACAAAATTTTGGGTTACAAATTTTCTCCCCTTTTATCCCCTCCCCCCCCCATACCCAAGCATTCTAGTTGCCCCTGTGACCAATCTGCTCTCTCCTCTATCCTCCCTCCCTGCCCTTGTCTCCGTCTTCTCTTTTGTCCTGTAGGGCCAGATAGCTTTCTTAACCCCTTAACCTGTATTTCTTATTTCCCAGTGGTAAGAACATTACATTTGATCCTAACACTTTGAGTTCCAACTTCTTTAGCTCCCTCCCTCTCCACCCCTTCCCCTTGGAAGACAAGCAATTCAATATAGGCCAAATCTGTGTAGTTTTGCAAATGATTTCCATACTAGTTGTGTTGTATGGGACTAACTATATTTCCCTCCATCCTATCCTGTCCCCCATTACTTCTATTCTCTTAAGATCCTTTCCCTCCCCATGAGTGTTGGCCTCGGATTGCATTTTCCTCCCCATGCCCTCCCCTCCATCCTCCCCCCCACCCTGCTTGTGCCCCTGTCCCCCACTCTCCTGTATTATGAGATAGGTTTTCCTATCAAAATGAGTGTGCATTTTATTCTTTCCTTTCATGGAATGTGATGAGAGTAGACCTCATATTTTTCTCTTGCCTCCCCTCTTTGTCCCTCCACTAATAAGTCTTTTGCTTGCCTCTTTTATGAGAGATAATTTGCCCCATTCAACTTCTCCTTTTCTCCTCCCAATATTTCTCTCTCACTGCTTGATTTCATTTTTTTTTTAAGATATGATCCCATCCTCTTCAATTCACTCTGTGCACTCTGTCTCTATGTATGTGTGCGTGTGTGCATGTGTGTGTGTGTACTCCCACTCAGTACCCAGATACTGAAATGTTTCAAGAGTTACAAATATTGTCTTTCCATGTAGGAATGTAAACAGTTCAACTTTAATAAGTCCCTTATGACTTCTCTTTGCTGTTCACCTTTTCATGGTTCTCTTCATTCTTGTGTTTGAAAGTCAAATTTTCTTTTCAGCTCTGGTCTTTTCATCAAGAAAATTTGAAAATCCTCTATTTCATTGAAAGACCATTTTTTCTCCTGAAGTATTATACTCAGTTTTGCTGGGTAGGTGATTCTTGGTTTTAGTCCTAGTTCCTTTGACTTCTGGAATATCCTATTCCATTCCCTTCGATCCCTTAATGTAGAGGGTGCTAGATCTTGTGTTATCCTGATTGTATTTCCACAATACTTGAATTGTTTCTTTCTAGCTGCTTGCAATATTTTCTCTTTCACCTGGGAATTCTGGAATTTGGCCACAATGCTCCTAGGAGTTTCTCTTTTTGGATCTCTTTCATGCGGTGTTCTGCGGATTCCTTGAATATTTATTTTGCCCTCTGGTTCTAGAATCTCAGGGCAGTTTTCCTTGATAATTTCATGGAAGATGATGTCTAGGCTCTTCTTTTGATCATGGTTTTCAGATAGTCCCAGAATTTTTACATTGTCTCTCCTGATTCTATTTTCCAGGTCAGTTGTTTTTCTAATAAGATATTTCATATTATCTTCCATTTTTCCAATCTTCTCGCTATGTTCTGTGATATCTGTCTTTCTCATAAAGTCCTTAGCGTCCATCTGTACCATTCCAGTTTTGAAAGATCTATTTTCTTCAGTGAGCTTTTGAATCTCCTTTTCCATTTGGCCAATTCTGCTTTTGAAAGCATTCTTCTCCTCATTGGCTTTTTGAACCTCTTTTGCCAATTGAGTTAGGCTAGTTTTCAAGGTGTTAATTTCTTCACCATTTTTTTGGTTCTCCTTTAGCAGGGAGCTGATCTGCTTTTCATGCTTCTCTTTCATCTCTCTCATTTCTCTTCCCAGTTTTTCCTCCACCTCTCTAACTTGATTTTCAAAATTCTTTTTGAGTTCTTCCATGGCCTGAGCCCATTGCGTGGGCTGGGACACAGAATCCTTGATTTCTGTGTCTTTGCCTGATGGTAAGCATTGTTCTTCCTCGTCAAAAAGGAAGGGAGGAGGTGTCTTTTCTCCGAGAAAGTACCCTTCAATAGTTTTATTTCTTTTCCCTTTTCTGGGCATTCTCCCCAGCCAGTGACTTGACCTCTGAATATTCTCCTCACACCCACCTCACCTCCTGATCCTCCCAGCCAGCGTTTGGGGACTGGGATTCAAATGCTGCTTCCCGCCTTAGGGCTTTTGGCGGGGGCAGGGCTGCTATTCAGTGTGAGAATTAAGTTCAGATGGTCAGGTCAGGGCAGGGCCGCCTCTCAGGCACCGTTCCCTCGGGAGGTTTATGCACAGACCTTCCACAATGGATCCAGGCTCCTGCTCGCTTGGGGAGCCCCTGTCTGCAGCCGCTTCTCAGCTTCTATCTCCCGGGGGGGCCCGAGCCATGGGGACACCCCACTCCCCTCTCGACCCACCAAAGAGACTCTCTCACCGACCCTCGTCACCTGTGGTTGGGGGGGCTTGTGCCGCCGCTGGAGGTCCCGTTCCTGAAGCCTGCTCGGATCTGTACCTCTCGGAGCCCCGGCTGCCGCAGGTCTGGACTGGGCTCCGCGTCTGCAGTGCGACGGACCTTTTGCGAGAGGTTTGCAGGTCCCTCTGTGGGTGGAGGGACCCGTGTGGCCGCTGGAGATCCCGTCCCCATAGCCCGCTTGAATCTTTTCCTCACGGTGTCGCGGCCGCTGCAGGGCTGCCCTCTGCTCCCAGTCCCGGCGCCCAGTCCACAGCGCGAAGGACCCCCCCGCGAGAGGTTTTCAGGTCTCTCTGGAACAGAAATCTCCCTCACTCCAATATTCGGTGGCCTCTGGGTGCAGAATTCACCATGAGTTGGTCCCCTCTAGCCGTTCTGTGGGTTGTGGGTTCGGAGCTATGTGTATGTGCGTCTTTCTACTCCGCCATCTTGGCTCCGCCTCCAATAAATTTCTTAATTGAATCATTTGCTGTAGGAGTTTCCTACGTTTCGGGACTTCATTAGCTAACCTAATGGATTAATTGCCTGTGGAATGCAGAGAGCACTCTACAGGTATTGGGTTGGTTTTTATTTTTTTAAACCAAAACTGTGATTTCATTGTTATAGTGAATTCCCAGGGGGGAACCTCCCTCTACTAAAGCAGATTGACAAGCATTCTATAGATACGAATCTTAGAAGTTGCCTAGAGCACTGCTAAATTAAATGGCTTGGCTAGGATTGCCTGCCTGGTATGTTTTAGACTCTAGACTTGAACGGAGGCCTTTCTAACTCATAGTCTGGTTCTATATCCACTGCCATAGTGGATAGAAAAAGGAACTGGAGATCAAGAAGACTTGAGTTTGAATGCTGCCCATGCTTCTCCCATTATTAGTTATATGACCTTCATCAATCACTGAACCACCATCTACCTCAGTTTCCTCATCAATAATATGAGGAAAATAATATCACCCACCTCACAAAGTTGTTATGAGGTTTGCTTATACATGCGAATTTTGCAAAGTTTGCTTAATACCTGTAAAGTACCTTGTAAACCTTAAAATGTATGTAAATATTAGTCATTATAAAGAGATTACATACTGGTCTTCTTTACATGGTGAGTTCAATGCACATTTTTTCTTTTTATTCAGTTTTTACTTTTTATAAATCTTTTGTTTTTAAATCACTTTCATTTTGAATAGCCCATCCCACCTCCTAAGCCCTCTCTTATAACAAAAAGAGAAAAAAGAAAGAAAAAGAAAAAAAAGCAGTTTGGCAAGAACTAACTGATTTATCAGCCAAGTCTAACAGTACATACAGTGTTCAACACTAATAGTCCTCTGACTTTGCAAAACAATCAAAGGGATCTTTTTTCCCATTTCCTCTTGAGGAGAAGTTTTGACATACATTCATTTAGTGGTACCATATTCAAGATGCTGTACTATTCCCTGGAGGTACAAAGATCAAAGGAATGGCAGATCTTGCACTCAAGAAACTTATATTCTATTGAGGAAGAGGCCCAGTTTGGCTGGAGTCTAGAGTACATGAAGGAAAATATTATGAAATAAGTCTGGGAAAGTAGACAAGAGTCAAACTGAAAAGGTCTATACATAAGCTAAGGAGTTTGTATGTTAAGAGGCAATAGGGAACCACCAAATTTATTGAGCAGGGAAATATCAGACCTTTGAAGAATAATTTTGGCTACTGTTTAGATGACGAATTGGAAGGAGAAAAGACTGAAAGGAGAGAGACCAATGGAGAGGTTATTACCATAGTCCATAAGAGGTGATGAGTGACTGAAGTAGTATGGTATCTAACTGTGTGGAGAGAAAAGGGATAGATGCAAGCGATGTGATCATGGTAGCATTCATAAAATTTGGGAATTTAGTAGATTTGTTGAGTGGGAAAAGGGAGAAGTATACGATGACTCCAAGGTTATGAACCTTGGTGACTGTAAGGAAGATGGTAGACTCAACAGAAAGAGGGGAATATGGAGGAACAGTAAGTTTTTTTTTGGGAAAAAAGTTCCATTTTGGATATATTGAATTTGAGATGCTTGTAGGACATTCAGCTAGAGCTGGTGAGTAGACATTTGGTGATATAGGATTGGATAGGTTAAAAAACAGTGGATCTGATGTATATATGGTTCTTAACCAAATTGGCTTGTAGCCTGGTTGACCTAACTGACTTTACTGTTTAAGATTACAAAAAAATGAAACTATGTAAAAATCCATAGGCGTTGCCATAGTCCTTGGTTTGCAAAAGCCTATGGAAACACAAATGAGACTACCTTTTTAGCTTAATAGACAACAGCATGCTAATTATAGAAATAGGACAAGGCCACAGTCCTAGTAAGGAGTGGAAGAAATTAGTTTCCATTCTTAGAGTCCATTAATGGAGCAGGAAGGATATAACATAAATAAGGGGAAGCCCAGAGGAGTGTGCTATTGACCTGAATCCCAAACAGAATCACAGAGATACAGAACTGGAAGAGATTATATATAGTCAATGTAATACAGTAATTGAGAGCTAGATTTGGTATCAGGTATACCTGCTTTTGAATCCCGCCTAAGACATCATCTGTGTGACCCAGGACAAGTACCTTACTTAAATTCTCTGGGTCTTCTTTAATTTCCTTGTTAGGGGTTTGGATTTGAGGACCTCTAAGATTTCTTCCCTTCTAGGTTTACATCTATTGATAAACAGATTTAGATTTGGAAAGGAAGTTAGAGATCCTCAAGTCCATCTTCCCCCTCATTTTATAGAAGAGGAAAGTGAGGCCTGAAGACACTAAGAAAGTTACCCAAATTCACAGAGGTATTAAGAGTCAGGACTAGGATTTGAACCTAGATGCTTTAAATCTGAAGTCAATACTCTTTCCACTAATCTATGGGGCCTGTTTAGTTCAACTGCTTCATTTTCAGGTGAAGAAACAGACCCAGATAAGTAAGGACACATATGTACTTTGTGACAGTCAGGATTCAAACCAAGGTTGCCTGACTCCCAGGCCAATGCTCCTTGTGCTTCTCACAAAATAGTTGGCTCATGTGAACCCACAATGAGAGGATTTTAGTGAACTTGAGGGAATATAGGATATCAGACAAAAGGTATTTTTAGTGGCGGATTTGGCTTTGTCACATACCTGGGCTAGCTGACCAATGCTTTGAGATTGCTGTATCCAAATGGCTCTTGCCAATCGTCTTGACCTATGTGTTGCCACTGGACGCTGATGACTCTAGAGGAGAGAGTGAGGCTGATGACTTTGCACAAACAGCCCTGCCTCACTTAAATTCAATTCACTTGCAAGTCAACACATCACCCTCCTGTTATTACTGGTCCTTTTTGAGAATAAAGAACAAGCCATAGCATCCAAATGGCCCTGGCTGGAATGTCTCTCCTCTGTATCTCTCTCACAAATCAGTAGCATGATGTGGAGGGCTTATGCTGATAATCATTTAAATCACAGACAAAGATCACATGTAAAGTAGTTTTGCCCAGCCTAGAAACCTTGCCTCCTCTTCCCAGAACTCCCGTTGTCTTAAGCCCTTTAGTCTGGTCAAAAGATCATTGAATTAAATGTCATCTACAGAGGGCTAGACCAAAGATCTATTTTTTCTTTTAAGTTCTTTCCACTAAGGATTTCCTCTATTTAAAAAAATGAAGCTATAGAACCCCTTCATTTTGTGTCAGGGAAAGGCAAAACTATCCTGCTTTCTTGGAGGAAGCATGGTATGAAGACACGTTTGGACTCTCAAGTAGACTCTGCAAGAGCTACATTTCACTGAGCAGATTTGGTGGCTAGCTTCCTCTTTTGCAGAATAACAGCTGCACTGAGTCACCAAAATGTTCAAGGAAAGCTGAGAAATATTTTGTTTGTTCCAAGAGCTAACAAGACCAAAAGCCAATAAGCAGATTCATTTCCAAAGCTTGCATTCTTGCAAAGTTTTGGCTCACTACTCCTGAGAATATGTGAGCCTGTGCCCGGTTTTCATGGAAACAGAAACGCAGTCATCTTGTACATGTGTATATGCTTCTGATAGAATCTTAAGAGGTTTCAGGCAATTTAAAAAAAATTCATGTACCCACCTAAATGTCACCATTGTTGCTTAGGTTTGTCAAATTCAATGATGAGATATCTGATGGCAGTGAGCATCAGTAGCCTGGAGAAACACAGTAGCAGTGTTAGAGGCTGCATTTTCCACTTTTATTCCCTGCCTAATTTGCCTGTAGCCTAGGTTCTTTCCATTTTGTGGTCTATGAGTCTAGTCAAATTTACATGGATGATTTAAGTGGGAGGGCTGAACTGACAGAGACACAAGACTGCCTTTGGGCTACAAATCGAAGAATCTTAGATTTAGAAGAGACCACAGTGACTATGTAATCTAACTCCTACCTGAAACATAACCTTTTTCATTTCATGGACCCTTTTGGAAGCCTGCAGATCACTTTGCACAATGCTATTTCTAAATGCATAGAATAAAAGATATAGGACTACAAAGAAATTATAATGAACATGATTCTCTATGAGAAAAATTCATAGATGCCATGCTAAGAAACCTTGCTCTATAGCATCTCTAATAAATGAATGTTTAGCCTTTGCTTGCAGAATTCCAGTGATGGTAAACTCACTACCTCTCAAAGAATCACATTCCATTTTTAGTCAGCTTTAGTTGTTAGGGAATTTTTCTTATATTGGCTTTAATATTTTCTAGTCTCTGTAATTTCCAACAATTCCTCTTTGGTTTTTCCCTTTGAAGCTAAACAGGTCTAATTCTTCTTCTTTTTTTAATGGAAGCACTTATTCTTTGAACAATATTATCACTGTCAAGCTCTCCCCTAGCCCCAAGTCTTCTTGAAGATAAATATAGCTAGTTCTTTCAACCGGTTCTTGCATGACCTAGTCTCCAGTCATCTCAACATCCTATTCATGTTTCCTTGATTTTGATGCTTTCTAATCTGTCAGCCTCCTTTCCAAAATGTAGTGCCAAGAATTGAACACTATTTCAGATGTTGTTTGACCAGGTCCAAGCATGGTGGAACTATTTCTCCTACCTCATTTACTCAGCTATGCATGTCCCTTACCCTTGTCCTTTCCTCTAAAGTTTTAGTAACTAAGAAAGAAAGTATCAGGCAGATCTTAAAGTTCTACCCATAAAAGGTTCAGTGACATAGTCATAGGTAGCATTGTATGAATCAGTGTGGGGTGGAAGATAAAGAGCTAGCTTCAGTGCTAGAGAAACTTGAGTTCAAGTATCCTGTTTATGACACATATTGGCTATGTGCTCTGGGTAAATCACTCAACCTTGGAGCCATAAACAGTTCTATAAGACTGTAAATTGCAGGGAAGGTGATAAGCTGTACTGGTAGAAGGAGTTTCCTCACTGGGAGTTCCCTATGCCAATGAAATCACATCTGCCCTCTTCTTCTAAAAGGTTATATCACTATTTTGTTTGGACTTCTTACCATATTATCATGTTATTATGGTCATATTAATAAAAAATGAGGCAGGGAGGTAATGTAGTGAGTAGAGTGATGAGCCTTGAGTCAGTAAGACTCCTCTTCCTGAGTTCAAATTCAGCCTCAGACACTTACTGGCTGTGTGACCCTGGGCAAGTCACTTAAGCCTGTTTGCCTCAGTTCCTTTTCTATAAAATAAGCTGGAGAAGAAAATGACAAACAATTACAACATCTTTGCCAGGAACACCCCAAATGTGGTCATGGAGAGTCAGACATGACTACAATGATGGAACAATAACAAGTTAAGAAAATCTATATTGTTCATATTAATCTTGCACTCATTAAAATTAGTGAATATTTTGCATGACCTATTCTCTAGTCAGCTATACTTGTGTGGTTGATTTGGTGGTGGTAGGGAGCATCTGGCATTGAATTAATCTAGACACTGCGGTCTTGCTTCATGACATTAATGTAATCTGCCCTCAGTGTATCACTAAAGCAATAGGGGAAAAAAAGTAAAGCCAGCAACTTTTAATAAGCAAGTTCTTTAAAAAGCCCTGACATTTCCTTGAGAGATTATGCACAGAAAGAACCACCAACTGTGTTTATTGAAATATCCATTTGGAGATTCCAATTACATACTAAATGCACGGAGGGAATTTTGGGAAATATTTTAACTTAATGATCAGACATTCAAATATATGCAACAAATGTGTAATTTGAAGGTCTGATTGCAATAATCAGTTCTTAGAATAAATGTAGGTGCATTTAATGAAATGTGCAGTTTTGCTGTTGTACACACTCTTACATAGTGCATGTTAAGTTGGTGCTTCCTTTAGATCTCAGTAGCATAGGGATATCTATGTTCTCAATGAGGTGGGCTGGGGTGGGATGGTATGAGTACTTTTTCTACTTGTTCAGTTGCAAGCCTTTTGTGCCTTATCATACTACACAATTCTTGTTTGTGTTTTTTCAAAAATCCTCACAAGTCCAACTGCAATGGCTTATCATGGTACGGAGGTGACCTTGGATTTTCCACGTCTAAACCAGAAGAATGTGAATTATGATAGATCCTACTAAGTTAGAAATGCTTCTAATAGACTAAGTCTACTATCTGAGTACCAGCTTAACTAAGTACAAAGAAGCTCATGGTAAGCTCTTTGCCCAAGGGTATCCAAATGGCTGCTTTAAAGCCCTGCTGAAAAGTCTAGGTGCTCAAGATTGACCTCTGTAGATCAACCAAAAATGAAAATTGAGTTACTCCATTTCCCCTCCCATCAGAATCGAGAGTATGGAGATAGTGTGTACAACCTCTGGCTTCCCTGGAGTTTTTATTTGTTATTTGAGAATTATTATGTGCATCACTGGAGATGATGATATGTTTACCAAACATGAAATGAAAGGTTATACTGTTTTTAACCAGTCCACCTGGTGGGCTGTTTGAAATCCTCAAATACATGCTTTTATTCAATTTCTTCATACGAAAATCATCTCCTGATTTGTGGGCTGATTGATGGGAACCTAATCTCTTCCAGAAAGACGAAGGTATTTGGAATCACATTATCATTGATGTCAATTCTTTTCCACATTTCAGGTGAAGGAGTATACCAAAGTGATGCAGGTATTTGAACAGAGGATCCAAAACCTAAGTATCAAAATTCAGGTCATGGAAGAGACCAGCATTTCTTATAATAAACTGGACTTTGAGCTGCTGAAATTAGAAGTGAGTGAGATGCAGAAACTGGTCTCACAATTGAAAGTCAGTTTTAATGGAAGCAATGTCATCATTGACCAACTGGAACTGGAGGTAAGTGACTCACTATCCTCTTTTGAATTATTTACTACAAAAAGTATATTTTTTCTTATGCCACAGCTACATATTTGCACAATTGGTATTCATTTCCATTGCTATCTTGCAAAGGAAACTGATCAAATACATTATCCAGAAATTGAGTCCTCTTTGAAAGCCATGATTAGAAAAAGAGATAGGATGATTATACCCAGTAGTTAGGTTAGGTTAGTGGAGTGCTATATGACTCTGGACTCTTTATTTAGCTCAATGGGAACCAGGTAACTGTACTGTGTAGAACATGGTGCTAATGAGACCAAGTGTGGCACACCCAATCCCTATGTAGTACCTGGCCTACCCTCTGTCATGGGCCACCCTGAAAACTCTACTAAAATTAAGGTACTCCCCATACATTTATTTTACTTTTACTTGTCAATGAAAGTAAAGTTTTCACATTCATGAAAAACACATTTGTTCGAACAGAATAGCCAATAAAGTAATAAGAACAGAGCCTTCTATGCATGTATATGTTCCATACACCCAGCACAGATTATCATACCACCAGTAGATACAGACACATATGCAGAGAATATTCTTGAAAGGTCACTATCAGGAACTCACAGGGTACATTTGTGACCAACACACATATCAAAAAGGACATGAATACAAGGAGAAGCTGAGTGGTCAAGGTATATTTCTGAAGAGTACACAGGTCAGAATGTGTAGGATCAGGGTGACTGAGGCAATGTACTTCCAATACCTATGAAGGTATTGATGTTCTCACGTGATGGCATGGTACTGCTCCCTTCTGTGTTAATTATATCTCTATTCTCTGTTGGGTGTAATGTCATCCTTTGGGGGATGAGGTCTTTTTTCATTGTTGTATTTATCTTCTCCATTTCATTGTATCTGCTGGACATCTTTGCTAATCATGTGGTCAACAAGATATTCTCTGCCATGCTATTTTGGCTCTTCAAAGCTATCTGCTCCCATCTATTGAAGTGCAAAGGATGGAAAGTCTCTCTTTCATAGTGGTAGGCTAGAGGTCCTTTAGGACATGACCAAGACCATGGGCCACTATACCTAACTGGGTGGTTTTAAAAATCCAGCAGAATTCCCTAGGTTAAGAGCAAATCTATTCTTATTACTGTTTTGTCTGAAGCTGGTACGAAACAACTGAGTTGGGGTTGGAAAAGTACAGATAATTTCTCTTAAATTCGTAATTGTGAGCCTGAATCACCCCCAAACCTCACAGGACTGTGCAGAGACAAAGGCACTGAGGATCATCTTTCCTTCCAAATCTTTTTTGCCTGGCATATAAACAAAGTGGTGGGCAAGAACAAAAGCTGGTGAAGCAGGAAAGACCCTTTCCTTCTACCACTTTAGTCCATCTTCTTGCCTTTGTTTGCTAATTTGTAATAAGAAGCCTCTCCTCCCTCCTAAGTTTTGCACTGCATTCTACACAGCCTACAACCTCATTATTTTCCTCTGCACCATAGAATTTAGAATAGGAAAAGACCCTAAAGGTCATCTGTTTCAACCCTTTCATTTTACAGATGAGGAAACATTTGAAGAAGTGAAGCAATTTGCTCTCGATCACACAGGGAGTAAGTAGCAGGGCTAGAATTTAAAACCAAGTCATCTGGTTTCAAATAGATTGTTCTTTTTTACCACTCCATGTACTTTTGATCTATTCCATGGTTTGGGACTATAACATCAACAGAAATTGAGAGTTTACCATCTTGTATATATATGTGATTATCTATAAGGCAGACCTGATCTCTCAGTTCCACTGGAAAAAAAATTTAAAGTGCATATTCTATGGACAGTGGGTTCTTAGTGTCATCTTTATATATTGTGGGAGAGCACATTCTTTCATGCATATACTTGCATGGTGTGTCAGAAAGATTATTGCCTGGGTAAGTAGCTCTTCATTTAACCTGTCTATACTACTTGGGCCTAGAAAATACTGTCCTGGCTTTTTCCCACCCCTCTCCCCGCAGGTAGAAATCCCATCCATCTTTCAAGTCCCATGTTAAATACCATCTCCTTTATGAATGCTTATAGATAGTCAACCTGGAAATGGACTCTTATCCTTCCATGCTTCTGTAGGAATTCAGAATAAATTTTTGAAAACAGGCATGCTGTCTTAATTCATAACTTAATTGATTTTTGTCTCCTCTATAGTGCCTCGTAGCATCTCTACCAAAATTTGTCCAATAAATGAATGAATTGATCAATGAACCTGGTACAGGATAGTTCTTTTATCATGTTCTTGAACAGCATGCCCATTTCCTCACTTCATTTACATCCTATTCTTGCTTTGTTGTCAAATTCTATTTCCTGTTCTTACTCAACTGTGCTTGACTGCATCTCATGTTTTTGCCAATGTTGTTACCCTGAGCTATGGCCCAGTTTAGATCCTGGCTATACTATTTCCTATTCACAGTTCATTGGTTAGTCCATATGATTCCTCAAGTTCTCACAGAATTAAAAAACCCAACAACCTCCTATCCTTATTGAAAAGAAACATGACTGTGATTACATGGATCATGACTCTGGAAGCCTTTTGCCTATTTGAATTGAATGCGAAGTTGATTACATGAATCAAACATTGACTGGTGGGGAAATGGGAAGATGATTGGACTTAAGAAAGACTTCAGCCTTTCTGAGTCCCAATTTTCTCATCTGCAAAATGGGGCTAATAAGACCTGCCTTAAAAAACATTATTATTATTATGGTGACTGAATGAGAGAACATTTATACAAAACAGTAGGTATTAGCAATTTGTTTTTGTTAATAATATTATTGTTGTTGTTATAATAGTTACCATAGAGTTTCAGAATAAAATTGATTTTCCATCTTCTTTAGAATGGGCTTGGCCAAATATATTTAGACCCTTCAATGTCATGACAAATCAAACACCTGAAACTTTCTCTAGTCTGGACTCAAATATCTAACCTGGCCTACAAACACTTTTGGTTGTTGGATGGTGTTTGCTAGAGAGGCAAAATCCAGAATAGCTAAATCTGGGTCTATTTTTTTTTAAGTATGGCTTTGTCCCTCGGACCCACCATTTCCTCAAAATAATACCTGGAGTGTTCATTTCTGAAATCATTTCTGGTCTTTGAATACGGATTATCCTATTGCATTATGGTCTAATAATTGATATTAACCAACACATTAATAAAAGAATCACCAATGGAAAAAATTCACAATTCTTAACATACATTTTTGAACTTAAAGTGTTTAGAGGGCCTTAACATTCATTAGAAACATAATCATAAGATAGAATGAATAAGCACGAGTTTATAGGAGCATGTTATTAGAAATGAACTTTAATGGACATGTGTAGATGTTCTGAAAGAGACTGCAGTCTATTATTAAAGCTGTTAAAATCTTTGCCATTTTCTTCTTGTCACACACATCTGCCTGAAATCTGACAGGCATTCATGCTAACCCATAAAATGTATTCTTCCAAATGAAACCATTCACAAGCCCTCTGGTGTATTCTCTGGCAATGTTTCACTAAATGACAAATTCATCCCTCGAATGTTTATGAAAGAAATTGCACAATAGTATAAAGTCACTCTGAATTTTTATTTCCTCAGATCAGGAATATGACTCTCCTGGTACAGGAGTTGGAGTCACTAGACAAACACAATATCCTTGCAATCCGTCGGGAAATTGTGTCCCTGAAGAATCGACTGAAGGAATGTGAAGAGTTTAGAGGTCAAAGCAACACACATCCCTTTATCCCACCTGGTAAGCATTCTTTGATTTACCTCTTGGTCAGGGTCAAAGAGGTGGGGAAATGGGGGAGAAGGTAGAGTTGTTTTTTTTTTTGACACTTAAGAATCAGGAAGACAAAAAACATATATAATTATAGCTCTGCCAAAATACTCCAGTGCCTTAGTGGATTGTATTCTTCATATAGGAAAATGGAATAAGTGGATTGTGAAGACCAAGAGGGACAAAATTTTACCTTCCTCCGGTGTTCCCTACAGGGATTTGTTCTCATTATTTTCAATCTCTTTTCCATGTAGTTGTATATAATACACACCTGGGGGCTCTTCTGTGAAAGGCACCAACACATTGGATTGGTTTTATTTTCCTTAGTTCGATACAACATACATTTATTAAGCTCCTTTTGCAGTGTGAAAGGCACTGTACAGTTTGCTGCGGCTAGAAACAACATAATAATGGTTTCTGTTCACAGGGAGCTTACGTTGGGTGGGGGAGATACAACACACCTAGAGACAAATAAATAGGAGATTATGGAGAAAGTACTAATAAGTAGGAAAGCTTTAAGAAGGAGGTGAAACTGGACTGAAACTTGGAAGAAGATAAGGAATCTTAGACCCTGAGATGAGAAGGGAGTACATTCTGGGCATTGCAGATGGCTTGGATGATTAAAAAAAATAATTAGTTTATTATTAGTTTTCAATATTCACTTTTATAAGAATATGAGTTCTAAAATTTACCCCTCTCCTTTCCCTTCCCCATCTCCAAGATGGCATGCAATCTGATACAGGCTGTATATGTAAAATCATATTAAACATGTTGTGAGAAAAGAATCAGAACAAAAGGGAAAAACCACGAGAAATAAAAAACAAAAACCAACCTCCCCCCCGCCCCAAAAAAGAGAAAACAGTATGCTTTGATCTATATTCAGACTCCACAGTTATTTCTCTGGACATAGATAGTATTTTCCATTGGATAAATTCTTGGAGGTAGGAGATGGGTTACTGAGTTTGGGAAACATATAACAATCAGCCTGGCTGGAACATAGAATGTATGAATGTAGAAGAACGTGGAATAAAGCTGAACAGGTAGGGTGAAGTCAGCTTTTGGAGGCCCTTAAATGCCAGTCTGAGGAGTTTTGCATTGCTCCTATATAACAGAAGGGACCTCACAGGCTACCCATTCCAAATCATCTGTAAAAAAGTCCCTCCCCCCATAAGTGATCATGCCTTTACTTAAAATCCTCAAGGCAGGAAGAACCTCCCAAGGTGTCCTATTTCACTTTTGTATACCTCTAATTAAAAAAGATTTTTTTCCCCTTACACTAAACATCTATCTGTTACTGCAGCTTCTACCCATTGCCTTCTGGGGCCAACCAAAATAAGACAATATGGAGGCACTGAAGGATTTGGAGCAGGGGAATGTCATGTTCAAATTTGTGCTTTAGGGAGATTTTATTTTTGGCGGCTGAATGGAGGTTGGATTGGAAAGGGGAGAATTTGGAAGCAGAGAGACCAATTAAGAAGCATATATCCCAGTTTATGTTTGGCTCTTGTATTTGATAAAAATGAATCCATATTGACACTGATGCTGGAAGATTGAGGTATATCTAGAGAGAAAGACTCATAGACAAGGATGATTAGAAAAGGGATCACCATGGAAGTGACAAATTTAGGCTTAAAATGTTGCTAATTCTAAGCATCCTATATAAGGATGGTGTCCGAGGCTGTAGGCCTTGAGGATTAAATTAGCTTCTTAGGACATCAGCTTCTTCTTGGAGCTGAACCAAGGCACCTTTAGTCTTGACACAGGATTTCTTCCTTGATCGTATTATAAACTCTGATGACCTTAAAGTTCTAGTTCATGGCTCTGACACTTAGGGTTTTCTTGGTCTCTAAGCCTGAGTAACTCCTTGAATTAAGAGATGTGCTATACCTGATCATTGATACCCTTCTATCCTTTTCTGTCACTGCCATCAAAACTTGGTGTCCAAATTTTTCCACCCCCCTTTTCCACCCCCTTTCCTCATCCCTTCTCTGATTTCACTATCCTACCACCACATACCAGACTATAAGAATTCACTTAATAGTGTTTCTTCAAAGAATTGTATATATAAATATTACAAGTAGAATTGAATGACAGATAATTGACTGTACATATAAAAGAAGCCAAGGAAGATTGGCCCCAGGCACAAGACATTTGGGGTATTGCTTTTAGTTCCAGGAAACACTGTTTAAAGAATGCCATTTTGGAACCTGTCCAAAAAAGGATAACTAGAATGGTGAGGGGATTGGAGAAAATGCCCTGTGAGAATCAATTGAAGCAACTGGACATATATAGCCTAGAGAAGAGAAAATCTGGAGGTAGATAGAAGGACATGATTACTGCCTTCATACCTTTCAAGGGTTGTCACCTGGAAGAGAGATTAAACTCAGTCTGCTTGTCCCCAGAAGGCAAGAATAGGAGTAATGGTCAGAAGTAGCAAAGAGACAGATCTTGGTTCTAATGTTATAAGAAAAAAAATCTTAACAAGTACAGCTGTAATAAAATGGAAAGGCCTACCTCCATGGATGGTAAGATTCCCTAGAGGTCTTCAATCAGAGGCTGGATGATCATTTGTCAGAATGTTGTTGAGGCAATGACTGTTTAGGTCCAGGTTGGACAGATGGTTTCTAATTTCCCTTTTAGCTTGGATTGGGATTCTGCGATTCATGCCTGAGACTATTGCAATAGCCTCCTTAATGGGCTAATTATGTCCTGATGGACATGCTAAGAGCAGAGCTCAGCTTCCTGGGCCACAACAGTCCCTCAAATCCAGCATCAAGGCCTTAGGAAATCACTAATATTTTTGTCCATCTGAATTTCATTTTTTTATTAGATTTTTAAAAGATGGCTGTTTTAAATTCAGCTAGTATGAACTAAACCAAATTGTTCACTTGGAATACCCTCCCCTTGTGTTTCTACTCATTGAGATCCTATTCATCCTTTAAAACTCAGCATAAATCTAATCACCCTCATGATCATCCCAACTGAAATGATCTCTGACCCTTCTGAATTCCTAATGTTTTTTTAGTTTGTATCACTCATAAGACACTTACTATTAAGTGACTTGGATTGTTGTATTTTGCGTTATAGTTATGAATTTTACCATTAAAAAATAAAGAATTCATTCTTGGAGGGCATCACCATCATTTTACAGATAAGTAAACAGAGGCTCAGACAATTTAAGTGGTAGGCTCATGGTTCTGTAGCTACACAGTGACAAAGACATCTAATATGAAGTTAGGTTTCTCTGACTTCCAAACACAGAGATCTTTCTACTATACCAGAGTTTTTCTGACTCAGTGGAAGAGTAAGAGATAAAGCTGACACCAGTTGGTGGACAATTATTCACCGGTCAAAGGGGTTTGAAGTTTGTTTGGTAGACAATAAGAAAGCACAAGAAATTTCTGTGCAGAGAAGGTATGAGGTCTGGTCTATGCCTAAAGAAATATGCCAATAATTGTTGAGCAAGTGAATGAAATGAAAAAGCCTTCTGTGAATCAGGCAGTTCTAGATTCCAATGCACTCAGTGCAGCCCCTAGACAAGCTAAATAAATGGTAGGAGCTAGCAGCACTGTCACCAATCCTTTCTAGCTGTATCACTGACAGAGGCAGGCAGTGTTTGACATAAGAGATGATCATTGCATTGACTTTCTCAGGGCTTTCCATTTTTATTGATTTCTATTGCCTTCAGTTGGTTTTCTTTCAAACCCTTGCTTTGTGCTACATGTCCAGGTGTCTGCCTTCTACAGAATCTCACCTAAAAAAGTGTGTCATGGTTACAATCTTTTTAGTTTTGTGCCAAATAGAAGAATCACTTAGCATCCCTTTCAATTCCTCTTACATCTAGTTAGAGGCCATGATGTGATGCAGAATTGGGAAAATGCCTTTTCCCTCACTTATGGAACTGAGGATATACTTTTCCTGGTTAGTAAAATGAAATGTCCTTGACTTTTAATTAAGGTTAGAGGATGGTAGCCTATAGTACTGGAAAGGACTTTGATATCATCTAGTCTTACTTGATTCTTGTAGAAAAGAGGAAATTGAGATGCATAAAGATAAAGTATCTTGTCCATGTTCGGCACCCAGAACATATGAGACGTGTCATAGATGCTTATTGATTAATTGATTGCTTAAAAAGAAGAGAGCTTGAATTCAGGTCCAGATTCTTTGACTCCAAATGTATGTATTTATCTACAAGTAGTGATTGCACAGACATATGCATGACATCTGCTTATGGTTTCCATGGGGATAAATTCAAGTCTGTGAATAGAGAAATTGATCTCTGCTTCTGGAAATACTAAGATTTTTTTTTCTTCCTCAAGTTCAGGAAAGCTCTCCAGTGGAACAGATTATTCTAGCATTTAAAGTTACTTAGAAAACCTTAGCCTTACAACATTTTTGGAGTTGGAATGAACCTCAGAGGCAATTTAGCCTAACTTTCTCTTTTTGTAGGTAAGGAAGCCAAGATTCACAGAGGTTGAGTGACTTGCTCAAGGTCACAGAGCTAATTATGAACAAGGCTGGGATCAGAAACCAGGCCTCCTGACTCTCTTTAGTATATCATACAATCCTCATTTACCTAGGTTATCAACAGTCAATGACTCAAGAAATGAGGGAGGTTAGAAGTAATCCTTAATAGCCAAGCAGGAAATAAAGCATGGTCAATTTCTCCGTTAGGTTTCTTCAGGACTCTCTCCTGGGTCCCCCACTCATGGGCTTTGTATAACACCTCAAGCTGAGCTGGTTTTTTTGAGCAAATTGATCCCAGATTTTCTTTCACTTTCCCAACAACCTTGGACATACCTGAAATCCTGCCAAACCACTTGGCTACTCTCCAGGTTTTGTTCATATTATATTTATGATGTTTATATTAAACTGACTTTTTGTCATGTTTTTAAATCAATTTCTTTCTCTCACTCCCTTTCTGTTTGGTTTGCTTGATAATGCAGAATTGAAAGAGCTTGGAAAATCCCCAGGCACCACAAAGTTGTGAGCCTGTGGAGACTTTAATTAAAGTTACTCCCGATTGTGGGACTCTAAAATCTGGCCTGTCTGACTTTTCACTGCAGAGCTGCACAGAGTAAGGAAACCTATTCGCAAGTGTCAGCTATAAAAGAATTCTGGGCTCCATTTTTCCTTCCCTGCAGCCACAAATTTCCAGCTCTTGTCCCATCCGGAACTCAGATTCAGTCAATATATTTACAGCATCATACCAACCATACTATCATTTATTTTTGCTGCAAACAGCATCCTTCTTTTCTGCTCCATTTCACAGAACCCTCTGAACCAAGATAATTGGCCTTATCCCCATTAATTCTCTGCCTGCCCAAAAAACCAACTGACTATATCTTCCTATTGCTAAATCTGAGTGACTACCTTCCGGAAAGTCTAGATTGGAAGCTCTAGTGATAGATTTCAGTCATGATCCAGGGGTAAGGGTGCTGGATTTGGTATCAAAAGACTTGACTCTGAATACCTCTGTGCCTTCAGGCACATCATGTCACTTCTCTGCAACTTAGTTTGCTAATTTGTGAAGGATGTGTGTGAATGAAATGACCTTTAAGGTCTCTAAATTCTAAATCTTTATATGATTCCATACTTAGTACAGTGCTGGGCACATTGTAGGTGCTTAGTGAATGTTCATTGATTGATACTCAGGTAAAGTTAATATGTGAAAGAGAAAGAAGGAGTGTCCTAGAACCTAAGAAACTAGTGAAGGATTCAGTCTGAAGCTGTGTACTCAGCTGTCCTGATTTTCTTTAGCCTTTATCTAGAATTTGATAGCTATGGCCATTTAAATTTTGTTAGTATCATAAGTCAATAGTATTCTCCTCTTGCACAGATAAGGTTAAGTGACCTGCCCATGGGAGATTATTATGAGTTCTGGCCAGTATTAGTATTACCAGTGTATGGCATTAATAGCTTATAGCATTAATAGGAGATCTAAGATTAGAGCATGCTTCTCTGCAGATATCTGAAAATGGCATTTTAGAAAATGCCATTAACCACAGCACTTTTAAAATAGTTACAGTGGAGTTTTCACAAATCATTTCTGAATTATGGTTTCCCAGGTTCATTTACAGAATGCTGAGAAGCTGCCCAGAAAATTCAAATGTTAAAAAAAAAAAACAAAAACAAACTAAACCATTGCTACCCAAGACTACATTTGGATAGGAAGCCATGGGACTATGATTTTATATAGTAAATGGCTGGTCTTAATAAAAATTCATAGGATTAAGAGTAAGAAGATATGAGAAAAATATCTAGATGAGGTTACTAAGGTTCTTGAGGTTAAGTGACTTGTCCAAGGTCACCTAGGTAATTAGAAACAAATGCAAACAGAAGCAAACAAACAAAATACAAACCCAGATCTATTAAATTCCAAATCCAATACTAAGCCGTAGAGGTGCCTGGATGGAACTAGTTTAATCAATTATTCCTAGTGGATAGGGAAGAAACTTCCCATTTCCCTTTGCTTGTATAGAAGACAAGAATTTCTCCCAAAGTTTCCACAGAGTCAAAAGAATCATTAGGATGTAGAGCTGGAGAAGATGCCAAAGAACATCTAGTTCAATCCCCTTATTTAATTGGTTTTCATTTATTTAACTTACTAACTGATTTAACACGACAAAGGTTAGTAATTGACTCAAGGTCAGACAAGTCGGAAGCAGCACAGTCAGGCTTCATACCCACATCCTCAGACTTTATAGACAGAATTCTTTCCACTGTACATCACAAGGGTATGGAGTCAATTTGAAAGTACTTGTACCTTTCCTTGATTGATATTCATCATATACTCTGGGGCTTATCAGGTTTCTGTGGAAAATGCGATAATAACAAGTCATAATGGCTAGTATTTATATAGTACTTAAAGATTTGCAAAATACTTTACAAATATTATCTCATTTGATCCTACAGCAACCCTGGGAAGGAGGTGATATCAATGCTAAATTCTCATGTTATGCTTGAGGAAATTGAAGCAGGCAGAGGTTAAGATCCTTGCCCAGAGTCCCACAAAAGTAGGAAATGTCTGAAATCAGATTCAAATTCAGGTTTTCCTGACCCCAGGCCAAGCTTTTCTATCTACTATGCCACAAACAATCCGGATCTAACAACTAGATTGTTCTTAAATGTCCTGTCTTGGCAGCATAGACCCTTACAAAGAGTAACATTGCTGTGGTTGGTACCAAACCTTCTGCTGTATTGGAGCAATGGGAAACTGGTCATTTTCCCCTTGTCAAATCTTGAATAATAGGTGAGGGAGGAATGGAATGCTTTTTGAGCAGGCAGGGTAAAATGGAAGAAGTCAAGAAAGTTGGAATGAGAAATAGGAAGGAAGAGGAATGGTAGTGTGTTTAAGACTTTGGAATTAAAAAAGGAGTTGGCCGAGGCCTGTGAGAATACCCAGAACGATGAGGTAAGAGATGCTTCTACAGCCTTGAGGAGAGGGTGAAGATGGAAGTGAAAATAAAGCTAGTAGGGAGAACAGTGGTGTGCCTCTCTGATGGTGTGATGTGCCTCTCTGGCGATGTTTCCTGTTATTTCTGTGAGGTGGCCACAAGTCAGGGACAGTCCGGCACAGCCTTCCCTCCTGTGAATGGAGCCATGGCTCTTTCTGCAGTGGGGGGCCATTCTTCTACTATTTACCATAGACTATAGTGATTGTCGTCGTTTGTTGTTGAACAGGACCTTGACATCAGGAAGGCAATGCCATGGCTTGCAAGTGAATTGGATTTAAATGAGGGAGGGCCGGGAGAAGTTATTCGTCTCACTCTCTCCTCTGGAGCCATTTGGGTCCAGTGGCAAGATATAGATCAAGATAACTGAAGATGGCCCTGGATGCAGTGGGAGACCTTGTTCTTTTTAAACTAAGGTCTTTCCCAGGACTTCGTTTAACTGCGGTAGTCCCTATTCAGTGATTAAGGCTAGGTAAGAAATGAGACAGAGAATGGTCACTTTTACCTACTCAAAACAAAATCAGTGGGAGGGGTTTCAGGACAAAACAGATAAACTCACTATTTGCATTCACTCTGAGCAATCAAGGCCCCTACAATGACCAAGTAAGGCTTGGACTGAGACCTCTTGTTGGCGAATAAATGACAGCCAGAGTGATTTGGGTTTAAGGCATGGTCTTTAAGAAAAAAATCTAGCTCACACATCTTGTGAGGTTTTAGCAATCAAAATTTATATTCCTTTGGGCAGAGCACCGTTAGGTAATGGTATGACTTCCTATGTAGACAGAGGGAAAAGAAAAAGGGAGAGGAGGAAGGGAGAAAAGAAAGGAAGGAAAGAAGGAGGGAGGAAGAGAGGGAGAGTTGTGTTGCCTATCTGGAAATGGCCAGTTTGGTCCCCAGTGAAGCAGCTACCACTACTCTCCCTCTGTCCACTAAGGATATAACCAAGGGCACAAAGATCCCTTCTTCCTCATGTTGCTTGCCACTGAAGGAGGGAGGAAAGAAAGGAACAGAGGAATCAGTAGGTTAAAGGGGAAGACAATAGTAATACAGGGCAGTGGAAAAGCCATCAGACCAGATGGCTTTAGCCTTGCCTCTGTGACTGTGGAACCTTGGGGAAGTGACTTACCTATCTTAATTTTCATTTCTTCATAAATCTCTTGGAGGTGACAGCTCCTCCCGTGGCCATCTCATAGGAATATTGTAAAAATAAAACTGAGTTGCCACAGTTGTTGGTGCCTTGAAATTAGTTTGTACCTACTTGGTATATATTTTGCATTTATATTTCTGGAAACTTAAATTTATGCAATGTTTATTTGTATTATGTTCACATGGAAACTTAGATATTGTTCTCTTTCCATGCCCATATAGGATGGAGGCTCCTAAAGGAAGATTTTGTTCCCCAGTGCCTAGCATAGTAGCTGACTCAGAGTAGCTACTTAATTAGTACTTCTTGAATAAGTGAATGAATGTCTCATGTATGTGCAAAGTGCCTGTATGAGATTTGCTTGTGGAATGTCTTCATTTTAGAATGACAAATCATTCCAAAATCATTTGTTGGTTTTCCAACAAAACACACATTAAACCTGCTTGTATCAGCAAAGACCCTGACATATATAGGAGGACCTGCTATCACAGGTTCTGAGATCTGCTTTTCTAAAAGGAAAAGAAACTTGTGAGGGGTCAACAATCACTTTTTTCAAGCACATGTATCATTCATTTTGTTCACTTCAGAGAAAGTACAGAGAAATACAGACCAACAGACAGTGCTTCCAGGTGCCTGACATGAGCAACACATACATCACAGATCAACAGACAGATAACTGTCTGAACCAGAGAGAGAAGCAGCAACATCTGGGTTTTCAAAGGTGGTTGGTGGTGGTGGGGCTGCTTAGCTGCTTCCCAGAGTCTCCTCTAGTCAAAGAAACACTTTCAGTCAGCAAGCCCCGAAGTAAAACCTCACCTCAGAATACTTTTACATTTTTCAGAGCCAGAAGGCATCACAACCTTGAGGACCAGTGCCTCATTAACAAAAGGTGTGGACCTTCCTACAAATCTTCCCTAATCAAACTCCCCTTTATGGATAGGCTCATTAATGGGGTGGGGAAGATCTTTAACTTTCTATTTAGCATTACGCTGCTAATTAGTTTAGACTTTGGGCAGGAGAAAGCTGAATTGCCTAAAAATCAGTAACTCGGTGGTAAAGTCTGAATAAGGAATACCTTATCATGCTTTTCATAAAAAGGACTTGACACTACTTATTTGGAATATTTCCTTCTCAAAGTTCCATCAGGAAAGTTGCATAGGGAGTAAATAATTGTGAATTCTTTTTATCAGACTGAAAGAAGAAGTAACCCTTGCTCACTACTCCTCAGTATAGTGTAATTTAATAAATAAATGCTTTGGAAGAGATTTCAAACAGGAAACTCAGTTTATAGCACATGGAATCTCAACACAGTTTCTGTTATCATTAAACTGAATACACTGCTAACTTTATTTTAATAATTCATACATTGTTCCATAAACAAAAGCAAACAAGCATTCATCTGAGAGATCACTTTTAGGGGAAGAAATAATAATTTATAATTTTATTTATTATTTCTTTGGTGGAAAGCAGTCTCTTGGCTGAATACACTTCTTTATTTATGAAACGGGACATGCATTATTAAAATAAACCCATGACTGTGTTCAGCTTAATGATATGCAAAATTATTTGAGGTTGGGTACAGAGCGGTTTCATTTCTCTACCTGCTGTAATGGTTGGTAGATTTTCTCACCCAGCTGCAGATTTATGGGAACATTTAAGGGACGTGTACTTAATTCTGGAACAAAAATGCAGCCACATTTGAAATATAAAGGAAAGATTTCTTGTAATAGTTTCACCTTTGAGAAGTCCTTGAGAAACCAAAGATGTGGGACTGTCCTCTGTTGCAGTGAGTGGCAGAAAATTCAGAGACAAAAGCTAGGATTTTTTTCCCCATACAATACTAATCTTAGGCAAGTCATTGGATTTCTGCTCTTGGCTCCCACTCTCCTTATGGGCTTGGTAAACTTAACTGGTCTCCCCCATGCACTTAAGCCAATGTACAAGGAGTAACTTTGGCTCTTCTCCTTTCCATCCCCTTTCTGCTTTGCTCTGAGCAGCTTGGAAAGAGAGAGAGGGAGGGCGAATGACCTCAAATGTTTTTGAAATTGGATTTGCTATGTTATGTGATAAGCTACCTTGGTAGGTGTCTTTTCCCCTTTCTTTCTTTCTGAGAGAAAATCTGAAATGGTTTTTAGAAACTGGGTAGTAAACTACTTGGATTGTTATTGCAAAAATACTGGCTGAATTCTGTTCTCTTTATAGCTCATGAACTATTTGAATTGGCAGCCATTACAGAATGAAAGCAAAGAGGAGGGCCAGATGCTTATCCTGAATCATTTATTCACATCTTTCAGATAGGGTGTTTTCCCAAGGATTGGCTAGAGCTTTGATTCTGGGGTCTTCTGTAACATATACATTATATCAGGGTCAGAATGGGAAAACTCCAGTGTGTTTTTTTTTTTTTCACTATATCCAAAAAGAACAACCAGGCTCTCTAATGGCAAGGATGGCCTTCCAAAACCTCTATAGTAAGTGGTTATATCAGTGGAGAATTTTGAAGGATACTGGTCAGGTTCCCCTGTCATAACTATGAGAGAACATGTCATAGTAGCTAAGATGCTGGACCTGAGTTCAAACCCTGCCTCTGACATTTACTTGTTCTGTGTCAGTCCCATCACTTTCATGTTTCTATTCTAAGAAGCCTCAGTTTCCTCATCTGTAAAATGGGAACAATAATAGCTACAGTACTACTTCATAGGGCTATTGAGGACCTCAAATATGAGATGATGCAGATATCATGTTTTGCAGACTTTAAGGAACTATACAGCCTTAACTCTTGGAATTATATCTCTTTCCCATTGCCTTTTTAAGGCTACCAGAAAAGCCAGAATCAGAGGTTAATTTTCATCAGTTTTTAAGATCCCTCATTAGAACACAAATACTTCCTGAGAGGAAGAAGGATCTTAAATTGTCGTCAGATAACACCTTGTTAAGGTTTAGCTGGCAGCTTATTTGGGACAGGATGGGAGTTTGGAAAGTACTGGGGAAAAATTTATTGTTGCCTAACTTTCCTTGGGGATGGCTCACATTTACCTCGGGCTTTCAGGTTTGCAAACCCTCATAGTATGAATATTATTCTCCTTTTACAGATAGGAAAACAAGCCAAGTAGTTAGGCTGAGGTAGCTAAGTGAAAATGTGAGTAGAGTACTGAGCCCAGCATCAGGAAAAAGTGAGTTCAAATACAGCCTCAGACACTAAGTAGAGGTGTGACCCTGGGCAAATCATTTAACCTCTGTTTGCCTCAAGTTCCCTACTTGTAAAATGGGGATAATAAGAGCACCTGCCTGTTAGGGTTGGTGTGAGTATCAAATGAGAAAATATGTGAAGTGCTTAGCCTGGTGCCTGGCACGTAGTAGGTGGTCAATTCATATTTATTGCCCCCTTCTTCTTTTACTTTAAGTGACTTGACCACAGCGACAGAGCTACTAAGTGCCAGAACTGGGATTTGGACTCAGGTTTTCCCTGACTTTAGGTACAGCATTCTTTTCCATGGTTGCATGTTAGCATGTTTTCCTACCTTAGTTCTGATATTTGCAAATACATAAACAAACATAAACACCGCAGAAGAAGGGTTTGCATAATACCTTCTAAAGAAATGAAGAACATTGGGTAGCAAGCTGAATGATCTCCATTTACATAAAAATGCAGTGGAAGCTCAGCATAATGGATAAACAAAGCTAGAAAGACCTGGGTTCAAGTCCTATTTATGACACATACTGGTTGTATGACCTTGGGTAGGTCATTTACCTTCCCAGTGCTCTAAGACTATGGGTTACACAGAAGTGCTGTTCTGCATTTGGTAGGAGTTTCTTATTACAATAAATTTTAGATTTAGTCTCTACCCTTCTTTCTAACATGAAGGAAGACTAACTCATAGGAGGATTAAGCAATTTGCTTAAGGGTTGTAGCAAGTCAGCCTCAGAAGCTGAAGTAGAACTGAGATTTATGTCTCTTCTCTAGAGTCCAGACCACTATCATTAAACCTCTACAGGAGATCATTCAGGACTTCTTTTGGTTGTTTGAATGTCATGAAATCTTGATCTTCTGATTATTTTTTTTTCTAAAAATATTCATCTTATTTTCCCATTGGTTATAGGAAGCTGTGGTCACGGTGGTGTGGCGAATATCAGCAAACCTTTTATTGTTCAGCTAAATTGGAGAGGGGCTGGCTATAGGTATGGAGCCTGGGGAAAAGATTATACCCCATGGGAACCAAACAAAACACTCTACTGGGTGGCCCCCTTGAACACAGATGGAAGGTACCTAGAGTATTATCGACTTTTCAACACCATGGATGACTTGCTGCTCAACAGAAATTACGGACAGTCACGAGTCATATATGGAGACGGCAGTGGTATGGTTGTTTACAACAACTTCATGTACTTCAACTACTATTCTACACGTGACATTGCCAAGTTTGACTTAAACTCCAACACTCTTAGACTGAGACGGACTCTTCCCAATGCCGTCTATAACAACCGCTTTTCCTATGCTGGTGTTACGTGGCAAGATATGGACTTTGCTGTGGATGAAAGTGGACTATGGGTTATCTATTCAACTGAAGCCAGTACTGGTAACATTGTGATTAGCAAACTGAATGACACTTCACTTGAGGTGCTAAACACTTGGCAAACCATGCAGTATAAACCAGCTGTCACCAACGCTTTCATGGTATGTGGGGTTCTATATGTCATTCGACCCATGAACACCAGAAAGGAAGAGATTTTTTACTACTATGACACAAACACTGGGAAAGAAGGCAGAGTGAGCATCATCATGGATAAAGTGCTAGAGACAATACAGAGTGTTAACTACCACCCCCTTGAGCACAAACTCTACGTCTATAATGATGCTTACCTCCTGACGTACGATCTTAGCTTTCAGAAGGAATCACAGTGATAGGTAGGAAAGAAAGAGTTAAGTGGAGCTTGTCTTAAAAAAGTGAAATGCCCTCATGTCTCTGTGATGTATTCACTTATAATCCAAGTTGAGTTTGCTTAATGACATTTGGATCACTTTTTGCATCTTCAGAGATATTTTAGGGGTTTGGAATAGTAGTATTTCCTAGAAATCTTATTTTACCTAATTTGGTAAAGTACCTACTGTGTGTCAAACCCTGTGCTTGGTGCTAGTGATTTAAAAAAAAAAGACAGAAACAATAGTCCTTGTCCCCCAGGAGCTTATATTCTATTCAGAGGAGTTCAACACATACACAGATAAGTAAAAAGAAAATATATACAAGGCAACCAACAATATTTTAAAAAGATAGAGAACATGAACAATTGGGGAATTTGCAAAAGCCTTCTATGGGAGGGGTGCTCCATCTGCCTTATGCTTTGTATCTTACTGATACAAGTGTTTCTTGTATTTCCTTGGAACAGCTAAGAAAAGATGAATCTATAAATCCTTGGTCCAACCAAGTAATGGCTTTAACTAATTTAAGAGATTGAATTTCTGAAAGACGAAGCACTCATAACACTTACCTCATGCATAGCAACAGTACATGATATCAATGCTTCTGTTTTCCATAGCAGTAGATTATTCCAGTCAAACCCTAGTGACCTTTTTTTTTTTTTTTGACACTGAGAGAGAATGAAAGGACTCAGAGTCACTTATACCTTCATTCAGTGTACATACCTTATTCTTTCCCCATTGGGGTGTTTCAATCTTAAGGCTAGGGACTTTTGCAGATATCCTAGTATGTTCTGAAACTCAAATTTATCTGTGTATGTCTGAAAATAAGAGCAATAATGATAAAAACTAGAGAGCTGTACTGTAACCTACAGGGTCTGCCTTCACTCTCCTATGCAAGAATGGAGTGGCACATGTTTTTCTGAGGGCTCTCTAGTATTACAGGTGATGTGGTTCTAACTGGAGGCATTGAGGAAAGCAGACATACACTGCTTTAGACCTAGGTTAAATTCCCTTGCTCTCTCATTGATTTGTAGGGTTACCTAGGAAGCTACTCCTACAGTAGAAATAATTTAATTCTGGTATTGAAATGTCTGGACCTTAGTAAGGTGGACACCCTTCAAAAATATTTGGTATGGGCCAGCTAGATGTTGCAGTGGATAGAGTATCAGCCCTGTAGTCAGGAGGACCTGAGTTCAAATTTGGCCTTAGACACTTAATAGCTGTGTGATCTTGTGGATGTTACTTAGCCCTGATTGCCTCCAAATAGAAAACCCACATCAAAATATTGAGTATTTGGAAGATTCTCTGCTTTTGACGTGTTGGACTATGGGACTCTCACTATAGGCAGGTACTCTATCCCCTCCCTGCATCTCCAGCATGATCCTGATAACTCCTGAAAATTTCACAGGAATTTTGGGACTCAGAAACTGTCTGCTCCTTGAGGGACTATGTCTACTATTTTGTCATTCTCTGTGGATCCTGGTATAACGTCATGTACTGTATCAACAACCTGTTTTTAGCTTCTTAGGGAAAGACATGTCTGTAGGTCACAAAGAATGTTGGGAATACATCCTTGCTATTTGCATGTGAGAGGTAGCTTGCTGTAATGGATGAGATCTGACCTTGGAAATGGTAAGACTTAAGTTCATGTTATGCCTTTCTATGTGACCTAGGCCAGATTACTTGACCTATTATCACTCCAGGACACTTTCTAAGACTATAAGTTACAGAAAAGATACTGACCTGCATTGGTAAAGGAATTTTCTTCACCTAAATGTTCCCTGTATTAATGTAATCTTAGGTTTATTTGCTTTCCCTGTACTGTCTATTGGCAAGCCACTTAACTCTTATGATCTGTTTCTCCCTATCTCATAACTTTGCATTTAAGGCAACTTTGAACATAAGAACCGAAGAGTCACTGACCGATTCTGTTTTGCCTTCTATGGCACAGGCCACAAAACAAATAAAATTAAATTTTTTACTACTCAGTTCCTCATAAACTTTTACTTGTTCCAAGTGTATAAGCACGTGGGTGATGGTGTGCCTGACATAAGGTGGTGGAGGGTTTATTAATCTACTTTGCTTCTGTGGTTTTTGATTATGTGATAATGTATTGAAATGTATTTGAGAATTTTAATGGGAACCATTTTAATTCAGTTTTTGTTAAATGCTTTAAAAATGTTTTCATCTTCCCCCTTTAGAAATGTAGAAATGATAAGGAATGAAAAATTCACTATTTTTCTTGATCTGTACTTGTTTTATGAGAAAAGCTATGGGGGAAAGAGGTAGAATGTACCTTTTCAATCAGTGGAATAGTTAAAAGATTTACAGTCCTGTATATTTTTGTATTACCTCTGTTCACGTATCTCTGATGACTTAGCATGTGAAGATTGGTCCTCAAGTTCCTTTTAATAAATGATTAAAAGTACATTTTTGAAAATTCTTATTTAGACCTCTTCTTATTTGGACAAATTATTATTTGGGTGCTTAGGGAGGGATGATGCCATCCACACCTTCCTGCTACCCTCTGCCAAGTGATGGCATTTCTTTGAAAGTCCTAAGATTCAACTCACTGACAGCCCCTCCAAGTTTCACTTCCCCTCTTTGTACTGGGCTCCAGTAACCAGCTGACTCTTCAGAGGAAAAATTCAGTCTTTCTCCAACATCTCCCACTTTTCCTTGCTGCTCAGAAGCAGTTCCTCACCACCCTTAGTGTTTAAAAAGGAATTACCAAGCATTATGGGGGGAGCATTAACACCTGGAGTATTGAGGGTTGCTGGCAACAATAATAGATTTTTAAAAAAAGGGTAAGACTGATAATACGTAAAAGTTCTTAGAGGGTGAATCATGACTCAATTTGCTAACTTCAAAGAATTAGGCCTCTCCATTTTTTGACTCTATTTGCCTTTCTTTCTTTATGTCTTGTTTTTGATATTAATTTAGTTCTAGCTTTCTAATAATAGTTATTTAGTCAATCAGCAAACATTTATTAAGTACTTACTATGTACCAAGTACTGTGTTAAGTATTAGGGGTAGAAATAAAGGGAAAAACATGAGCCTTGCCTTCAAAGAACTCACCTTTCAATAGACAACACGCAAAACCAAATTGTACATACAAAACATATACAGTATATATGGAAAGCAATCTCAGAAGGGAGGTGCTGATGTGGAGCTGGGGTGGAACTGGAAAAGTCCTGCAGAAGTAGAATTTGAGCTGAGTCTCAAAGGAATCCAGGAAAATTGGGAGGAGGTTCTAGGCATCAGGGACAGACAGCAAAAAGGCCTGGAGTTGGGAGGTAGAAGAAAATCAAGGAGGTTAGTTGTCACTGCATCATAGAGTATATTCAGGGGAATAAAGTATAAGAAGAATGGAAAGATAGGAAAGGGCCACTGGTGAAGGCACTTAATTGTCAAATAAGACTTGATATTTAATCCTGGAGTTAATAGGGAACCACTGAAGTCTATTGAGTAAGGGTGAGTGTGGAGGAAGCGACATGGTCAGACAAACTTTAGGAAGATAATCTTTGAAGTTGAGTGGAGGATATGTTGGAATGGGGAGAGACTTGAGGTAGGGAGATCAACCAGATGGCTGTTGTAATATCCAGGTGTGAGGCAATGAGGATGTACATCAGAAAGCTGTGCTGATGAAAAGAAGAGGATGTGAAGATGTTGTGAAAGTATAAATGACAAGAATTGATGATGTATTGGATATGAGGTTACCTTTAACTCTAGCATTACTGTTTGCTAAGTACTTTAAATACATCATCTCCTCTGATCATCACAAAAATACCTGAAGTGGGTAACATGTCCCCCATTTTATGACATGGAAACCAAGACTAAATGACTTGCCCAGGGTCATACTGTTAGTATATATCTGCAGTGATAATCAAATCTAGTTCTTCCTGACTCTGTCCAATACCTTGCCCATTATACCATACTACCTCTCCATTAGTTGGTGAGCACATTTATCAAAGTCCCAGCTATTTAGAATCTGCCAATCCTTTGTACAGTGCCTGAAAGTATAGTAGGTATTTAATAAAATGCTTATTGATTGACTACTACCCCCAACCTTTAGCTCTGGGCATGGGATCCTAGGGTTTCTGGTAGTTATTTCTATCCTACATTGCTTGCAAATTTTCTATGGCCTTCTGATATTTTGCCCTAAATCATTGGTGACCCTTTTACCCCAGTCTAGCTGACTGTAGACCTGTGACTACAGGTTCTTGTTCCCTAAATTACAAGTTAAAAAAAGATGATTTCCCATCTGGACCCTCAAACTATCTCCACTTTGGGCTTAAGACCTTTTAGCCTTCTCTGTACAAGTTGGCAGCAAGCATTTATTATTTAATATTTGTTATTATGATATCTGGAAGTTCTCTGTCTCTCTCCTTTGGTCATCTCCATTTCTGACTGACTGCTTTTTAAAACTACTGCTCTAGAGACCCAAGATGTCTTAGTTTGGGGCTCATGAACTCATTTTTCCCCCTCCAATATTTTGATAACTGAATTTCAATATAATAGGTTTCCTTTGCAATTTTTTATTTTTATACATTTAAAAACTTTATTCACAGAATGGGTTTATAGGCTTCACTAGACTGCTAAAAGGGCCCATAACTAACATACAAAAAGATTAAGAACTCTGATTCTAAACTATAATCAGACTGTTGTACCTGTGGCTTTAGGATGAAGGTTGTTTTTCACTGACTCTTGTACCTCCATGCAGTTCGTTGACTTATTTTTCACTTGGGTTCTAAATCCTAATCTCCTATTGGCTCATCTCAATCTAAGGATAAGCTAAGGTCTCATTTTTAGTTACTGGCTTCAACCATTTCACTATCTCATATCCTTCATGCTCAGAGCCCTTCTTCTGTGAGTTGAATCCCATAGACTGGATGCTTTTAAAAATTATTTCAAGTAAAACTGAGTGGGACATGAAGCAATTATATCACATATCCTTACTCGACTCTTCTCCAAATGCTAATTGAACAGGATCGTATTGTCACAGTTACCTTGTTTTATTATTAAATGTCTATGGAAAAGCCTCAACCCAAGAATTCCATGTACCGAACTCTGCCTTATTGTTAGGTGCAATGAGTTTTTGCTTAGCAAAATATAACAGTGCCATAAACATCCATCTGATTGTCTATGTTTAAAATTATTTTTATGATTGCCTTTCATTTTCATTTTTACATTGCTTCTCATCTGAATATATTTCCCCATCCTACTGAGTGAGTAATTAAAAAGAATAAAAAAGAACAGTTAAAAAAAACAGTTGAACAAAACCATTCAACGTATCTTCTTATGTGATATTTCACACCCATAGTCTTCTACTTCTGCAATGAAGGGAGGAAAGTACATTATTTCTTCTCTTCAAGACTGATCTTAGTCATTATAATCACATGCATTCAGGTTTTTTTCATTTCCATGGTTACATTGCATCATATTTGTATTGTTTTTTCTGCATATATTGGTCATTGTATATATTATTTTACTCATTTCCTTTTCATATTTGTATACACATATATTTCCATGTTTCCTTAATTTCTTGATAGTCATCATTTTTTACAGTTCAGTAGTCCATTATATATACAGCTTGTTTACCCATTCCTCAAAAAATAGGCACTTACTTTGTTTATAGTTCTTTGCTACCACAAAATGTGCTGCAATGAACACTTTGGTATATATGGGATTGTTCTTTCTGCCTTTGACCTCTTTGAGCATGTGTAGTAGTGATGAGTGGGTATGGATATCTTAATCGCCTTTCTATGCATAATTCCAAATTGCTTTTCAGAATGGTTAGACCAATTTACAGTTCCACTGATACTATCTTAGTGTGCCTGGCTTCCTATAGGCTATTCAACATGAACTCTTTTCATTTTTTGCTATTTCTTCCAATTTGCTAGGTGTGAGGCAAAACCTCAGAGTTGTTTTAATTTGCATTTCTCTTTTCAGTGACTTGGACCAATCTTTCATATGATCCTTAAGAGTTTTCAATTCATCTTCTGAGAATTACTTGCTTATACCCTTTGACCACTTGTTCATTGGGAAGCATCCAATTATTTCTCAGAATCAATTACTAAGTCCTGTTGAGTCCAACTCTGCAACATTTAATCCAACAAATATTTATTGAATGTTTCCTATTTAGGGTACTAGGAATAAAAAGTCAATAGGAAAAAATAGTCCCTGCCCTTAAGAAGCTTAAATGTTACTTGTGGGTTAAAACATAGACCCAGATGTGTAAATATAATGTAATTTGAGGAGTGAGAACATATTAACAGCTAGAAAGAACTGAAAATGTCAGCCTCAGCTGTTTTACTAGCTGTCTGACCCTGTGAAAATTACTTAACCTCTTTCTGCCTCATTTTCCTCAACTGTAAAATAATAACATCTACTTTCCAGGGTTGTCATGAGGCTTGAATGAGATAATATTTGTAGACTACTTGGCACATAATAGGTGCTTAGCCAATGTTTGTTTCCTTCCCTTCATCAGTAGGATATGAAATATGAGCTGAACTTTGAAAGAAGTTAGGGATTCTAAGAGGTAGGAATAATGCAGGTGAAGATACAATGTGAGGCTTAGGAAAAAGGAAGTAGGTCAGTTTGGCTGGAATGTAGAGTGTACAAAGAGGATTAATGTGAAATAAATGGGGGAAGGTAGATTAGATCCAGATTTTGAAGGACTTTCAATGCCAGACTAAGAAGTTTGTATTTTATACTAGAGGAAATTGGGAGCCACTGAAAGTTACTGGGTAGGGGAGTGAACCGTTGAGACTTGTGTTTGAAAATTTTGTCAGTCGTGTGAGGATGGGCTAGATAGAAGGAAAGGCTAGAAGCTGGGAATCAGTCAACAGTAACATGTTCTACATTTATCATGTGTCAGACATTCTGCTAAGAGCTAGAAATGCAAAGAAAATGCTATCATGGCTCTCAAGGAGTTCACATTCCAAGATGAGAGACAACATTGAAATGACTGTATACCCAGAAGTTATAAAATACAGAAGATATGGATCGTAACCTCAAAGGGAGTCTATTTAATTCAGGTGTCAGGTGATAAAGACCTGGTCAAGCAGGTGGCTGTAGGAGTGGAGAGAGGGGGATAGATGTAAAGTGTGTGTATACATAGACCTGATGAGTCTTGATAACTCATACATGGAGAGGTTGGGTGAGAAAGAAAGAGTCATGGATGATTACAAGTTTGTGAACTTGAATGACTAGAAGAATGCTAGTTCTTTTAGTAGCTACTAGGAAGTTTGGGGAAGGGCTTTGTTGGAGGGATAAGAATTAGTTCTGTTTTACAGATGTTGAACTTGAGATGTCTACAGATCATTCAACTGAAGATGTCTAATTGGTAATGTAGGATTTTCAGTCAGTCAATATACATTTATTAAGCACCTACTATGTTCTAGGCACTGTATTAAATGTTGGAGAGAAAGAATATAGTTAAATATGTGAGTTTTCTTTCAGAGAGATCATAATTTAATCCATAGGAGCTAATGAGATAACCCAGAAAAGGTGGAGAGGAGGAAGGTCTAGAGAGGAGCCTTGAAGCTATCCTTTCCTTTCTATTTGCACTACTTATTCTCTAGGGGGAGTATGGGATATTCAGGGAGGACTAGAACTTCTAGTGTGAGGGCTTGCAGAGCCCCTTTCAGAACTGCTCACCCACCTTTGGATAGATGGATATCTATCATCCAGCTGCCACCTATGGCTCGAAGAAGCTGTAGTGTATACAGCAGCCACACTCAGGTAAAACCATCTTGGTAAGTGGGCTAAATCAGGTTGAGGGTAACTGACAGGCCTCAAACCTATCAGTGAGTTAGGGGGGTGTCTAACAAAGCATATGAAGATTGGAACAGGCAGACGAGAACAATTTGTTTCAATGGCCATGAAGGTGGCTGAAGCAGTCGTTGTGGAGCACTTAGAGCTTGGTCAGACATTGAAGATTCAAAAGCATTCTGCTGCATCTCAGGCCATCACCAGTCATTCTGACCTTTGTCTTGAAACTAGACTTCAATGACTGAAAGAGAGAATGAGGCTGATGACTTTGTGCAGCTTTGCTTCACTTAAATCCATTTTACACAGAAGTTAAGACCTCTTTATGCCATTGGTCCTCTTTGAAATGAAAGAACACCTGTCCTCTAGAACAGCCCCTTATTATCAACTCTTATGTAATAGCCTTCTGAAAGATCTTACTGCTCCCACTCATTCCCAACTCCAATTCCTTCTCTATTCTCCCTCCAGAATCTTTCCTACACACAGATTTGGTCATGCAATACTTTTGCTCAGAAATCTTCAGTGGACCCTTTATTGCTTCCCAGATGAAGTTCAAATTTCTTTGCCTACCTTAAACCTCTGAGAACCTATCATCTTCCTGTGTTTCCATCCTGTGACTTCTATTACCTGTGACTACCCTCCTGGTATTTTCTATTCCATTCCAAATTGTCTTACCCCCTTTTTCAAAACATGTTCTGTAGCTTTACTCATGTCTTTGTCAAGATTCTTACTATTTGGTGATTACAATTTGTAAATAGTTTTGTTTTAGTAGAATCAAATATAATCAATGTAATTACTAAATGGTAATTGTTTCTCTTTTACCCAGGAACACTGAGGGTCTTCCCCTCCCAGTTTGATTTTTTTTATTAAAGGGGTCATCCCTTGAGTAACTACTTAAAGAAGCCTATTCATTGAATGGGTGTATCTCACTCAAAGTGAGAATGTGATAAGACCTTAGCCTGAAAGGGTCAGGGTCTCACATTGCATCCTGGGTCATCTCCAGTCATCCTGATGAATATCAGGTCACTGGACCCAGATGGCTCAGGAGAAGAAGGTGAGGTTGATGACCTTGCACAGCCCTCCCTCACTCAAACCAAAGTCAACTGCAAGGCATGTCATCATCTTGTTGTCATGGTCCTCTTCGAGAATGAAGGACAAGGATGACGACTCCCTCCCTCTTCTGAACTATATGTTAAAGCCTAAATCAAATATCACTCCTCCATGAAACCTTCCTTGATCCTCTCTTTGTAGTGACTTTGGATCTTAGCATTTTGTTTTTCAATTTTCCAATGTATATAGCATGTGTGTTGTATATGACCACTCCATCCATGTTATTCTCTACTAAACTATAATTTCCCTGGGGGCAAGAATCAGATCTTTAAATTTTATATTTCCCCAAGTGCCTGGCATAGTGCTTTGCACATGGTAGAATAATTATTTTAAATAAATAAATGATGAATCCTTCCCCAAATTACCATGTATCTATTTTTCATAAAATTGAAAACTTGTCTACTTATATATGTACATGTTATTTTGGTCTTTGATTAATCGAACTTGAATTTGATATTAGGTCATTTCAATGATCTAAATGTTTTTCAGTTAAATTTTTATTTTAATTTTTCACTAACATTTTCATTTTTCTGCAGTTGATTATCTTATAGGGCTGCTTTTATTCTTTTAGGATGTAGCCACATGTCCTCATTTGCATGAGTAGATTAATTATTTTGAATCCTCTGCTGTATTTGTGTGACTTTTGATCTTCTTCCAATTAGAGTCATTAACATGGGTCAGAAGTCTTATGACTTTTCCCTAAACAGCAGTCAGGATGTAAAGGCAAGGGATTCCAGGAGGTCATAAGTGAAAGGGGAAGACATGAATTTACAATACAGAATATACAAAAGAGAGAGATGACATATACCTGGAGAGATAAGAAAAAACTAGAGGGAAATGCTAAAAAAGTAATGACCCAATATTCTTATCTTAACTTCCTTCTGTATCTGTGCCAAGGACTTTGAGGCAGACATTAGCCAGAGCATTTAATGATGGGAAGCAAGGTTTGCCTCTAGTTTTCCAGTGATGAGAATAAATGCATGGAGGACTGACTTTGAAGGTCATCGATGTGAAGATAAAGAAAGTATTTCATGAAATTCAGTGTAAAAACAGGGACTCTGGTTTTAATCTGAAATTAAAGCAATTTTCCACCAAGAACTCAATATGACTTAAAAAAAATAGGCAAATAGTGACAGAGTGATGATAAATTCCACCCCCTCATACATTTTACCCAAACATGAACACAAAATCACCCTTACATGGGAACTATGGCAAGAGCCGTGTGTTTGAAGGATTTCAGAAGCTCTTTCTCACTGGGTTTAGAGCACCAGTCTTTAGCCAGAAAGGTCCATCCACCTCGATGCCAATGTCTTCCTTCTGAGAACTCCTCCATATGTACTCTGTATATATTTGGTATGTATGCCATTGTTTGTATATACTCTCTCCCATTACATTGCTAGAAGATTATTTTTGCCTTTCCTTCTATCCCCAATGCTTAGCATGATGTCTGTCACATAGTAGGCACTTAATAAAAGCTTATTGACTAAGTGATCTCTATCTCACTTGTATGATAATCATGATAGCTGATATCAGTCTAGTGCTCTAAGGCTTGTGAGATGTTTTTGCATAGATTATCTCATTTGATCCTTTCTGTTAATACACTTATTTTATGGATAAGGGCACAGGACTCAGTTAAGTAACTTGTCCAGGGTTACACAGCTAGTAAATATAAGAGATGGAATTGGAACTCTAGCCTTCCTCATTCCAAGTCCAGCATTCTAGTTCGACTATATTGCCTCCAGACGCCTCTCATACCTTTTGGTGTATTGCATTTGAATTGTTGGAAGTCAGAGTACAAGACTGATTTCATTTCATTTTATAAGGAACCATTAGGCTTGAACTATTCTAGAGATCCTTGTCCTCTGCTGAGTGAGACCTGCAGTTCTCTGGGAAACATGTACACTCGTCTTTCACTCTGACAGAACTATAACAAAGAAGGGACTAAAAGAAAAAAGGAGTTCTGCCCCAAGATGCACATATGTGTGTGTGAGTGTGTGCGCGTGCATATGTGTGTATGTTATCCTGGTCCCCCTAGCCTCATTTATCCTGTGTCTTACCTCCCAGTCTTTTGGAGGTGCATGAGGAATCTCTGGCCAATCTCCTTCCATTGCACAAATTAGATCATCAATTCCATTGGTTCTTGTAACCCCTCCCTTCTGTAATCCTACAATATCCTTTCTTTCTTCCATTAATTAAATTGCTAAATTTGCCTCAGGAGAAGTTTTGTCTAGTTATGGGTTCCGCACTTCAGAGAAGACAACATTACTCCCTTTCCTTTACTTTCATTTTTAACATTCACACTTGCCAGAGTCAAATGGTACAAATATGTCAAGGTCTAGTACCTTCTCTGAGATACAGATTTTATTTAGTTAGACGTTTATTTCCCATCTTTATGCCTTTGCATGGACTGTCTCTCATTTCTGGGATGCATTCCTTCCTCATCTATACCTATTTGAATCTCTTCCTTCTTTTAAGCCTTTGGTTTTCATGCTAGCTCCTAGAAAGATTTCATATTTCCTTTTGTTGTTCCCACCCTCTCCCCCTGTAAATTACTTTGAATTCACTTATCTGCATCCATGCTTTATGCATTTAAACATTTTTGTATCTCCAATAGCCATTCTAGTGCCTTACACATAGTAGGAGCTTCATAAATAACTTTGTTGAATAGAATTTTTAATCCCTTCTCCATTCCACCCTCAATTCTAAGTGCCAAATAGCTACACTGAAATGAATTAGGTAATAGTTAGTGGAGTGGTGTTGGTGTATTTCTTTCTTGGGGTGGGGTGGCAGAGAACTTGGGAAAATGGCATTCTGCTTCTCTAATTATGTTCCCAACTCATCTAGCATCATAAGAATTTTCCATGGTAGGTTATTCAACACAGGGAACCTGCTGTAAGAGCTACTGAGCAAACGCAGAAAAGTCTGAAAACATCTCTCTCCTGAATGGCCAGCCTGAGGATCCAATCTCTGTGCTTGTGAGCTTTTACCCAGGCTAAGCCTTGTAGGTGACTTTCCAAATGTCACTAATTGGCTTCATGAAAACTTGACATCTGGAGAAATGGTGTTGACTCACCTGATTTGTATCTCTAGTCATCAACCAAATGAGATGTATTATTTGCTTTACAAATATTATCTCACTGGTACCTCACAACAATGCTGGGAGATAGGTGTTATTATTATCCCCATTTTGCAGTTGATGAAACTGAGGCAGACAATGGTTAAGAGACTTGCCTGAGGTCATACATCTAGTAAATGTCTAAGACTGATTTAAACTCAGGGCTTCTTGACTTTAGGCCTAGAACTTTATCCACTTTGCCACCATAGGTGTCCCAGCTTGATCTCTTTAATATGGGTACTCCTCACCTTTCCTCAGCCTCCCAGATTCCGGTTCATTCATGTCTTCCATGTCTTTTTCTCATCATGTCTCTTCCCTGAAGGTGGTTCATGAATGTCAGCACCATTGCTTTTTCCTACACCAAATTGTCTCCCCCATCCATACTCCTCCTCTCCATGCATTCTGTAATCCAGACAAACTGTTCTGTTTGCAAGCTTTTCTGTTGCTTGTCTTTATGTCTTTTTACAACTTGATTCCATGCTTGAAAGACTTTGTCTCTTGAATCCCCAAACTCAGCTTCAGATACCTCGCCATGAGGCCTGTCCTGATCCCCGTATCTCCTGGTACTTCCTTCACCTTGAGATTATCTTCTATTTATTTTGTCCATATTTTGATTTACACCCTAGTGTATGTTTTCCCCTCTCTCCACCCCAAGGATGTAAGCTCATTGGGGACAAGCATCAACTGCATTTTTGTGGTTGTGTTCCCTAGCACCTAACACAATGTTTGACTCAGAATGGTTACTTAGCAAACATATTTTGAATGGTTTAATTGATTAATTAGCTCCACAGAAAAGCTACCCTATAAGCAGAACCTAGACGCTTTTCTTCAGACATTTTATTATTTTGTGGATGATGGTGAAATACTTAGTCTGTTCCTACATTATCTCTAGCTCTCCCTGAATGACTGGTCATGTCCTTCTCTGGTCAGATATAGCCTATCTTTTACATCATTTGTTGGGTACAAGCCATTGCTGGCAACATGTTGAAGGATGGAACGAGGAGGTGAGAGGCTGAGAGCATGGAGTTCAATTAAGTGGCTATTAAAGTAGCAGTTTGTGATTCTCTGATGCACTTTGAGTTATCTACAATTTCTATTGTAGGGTTCTGTGATTTACTGCATTGTGGAATCCCTGGGAGAACGTTGGTTTTGAAAAGATAGGCCTTTGTATCAGAAGCTAGCCTGGGAGTTACTTGGAATCATTGAAAATTAGGGGCAATTTCCTAAATGTAATACAGTTCCCCCAACACCCCTTCTCCTATTCAAGTGTGGGCCCACTTACCGTCCATCTGAAAGTTCCTGCCCAAATATAAGTACCAATATAATTAATGGGCTATTTCTCCAACTATTTGTCATACTTAGAATAACATGTATAATTCTTCATCGTCCTGATTTTTTCTTATGTGTATTGGTAGGATAATATCTTTTGAGGGATAGTGAATTTCACTGAGTAGATCCTGTAGGAATCCAGGGCTAGATGCAGCTAAAACACATTCATCTGCAAAGAGGAATATCTGTGGAGCCTCAACCATGTGCAGGGATTCCACTTGGACTCTACACAAAAGAGTCTACTCTATAGCAGTAGGGAAAACCTTTGGTTAAGAAATTTATCCCTATTTTAAGACACACTTGATCAAGTGAAATAATATATGTAAATCATTTTGTAAACATTAAAGTGCTTCTTAAATATCAGCTATTAAACTGATAATCACAGGATTGTTAAAGTTATTTTTGTGGTTGCTTTGATCAAGGATTCTTAAAAATCTTGTATAACGTCAACATATATTGTGAAACAACTTTTAGAAAGAGAACCTTCTTTTTTATAACCAAGAAATAATAGAGATAGCAGTATACTAAATTCAATTAAATAAATGTTTATTAATAAACTATTTTTATGTGCAAAGCAGAGAATATAAAGGAAAAATAAAAGTCTTTGCCATCAGAGAGTTTAGATTTTGATACATAGGATTCTTCATAATGGAACTGGTATCATATGAAGTAAATGGAAGAATGAGAAAACACTGACAATTAAGGAATGGGGAGAGAATCATTGAAAAGTTTAATAGTATCTGAGCTGAGCTTGAAGAAAGAGAATGGGCTGTAAGAGTTAGAAAGAGGAAGCAATGCACTCCAGGCATGAGGACTAGCCTGTAGGAAAAGATAGAGTCACATTCAGGGAACAGCCAGTAGTAATTGATGAGAATGTTAAATTTGTGAAGGGGAGCAGTATGAAATGAGGCTGGAGAAGATAAATTGGAACCACATTGTAGAAGTTTGTATATATCAGTCTGAGGAGTTTTTGCTTTATCTTTAAGGCTCTAGGGAGTCTTGAAACTGTTTGACTAGGTAAGTGACATGGTGTTGTGGTCAGAACTGTAGTTTAGGGAGATTATTTTGGTAGCTGTGTGCAGGATGAGAGAGAAAGTGAAAACATGGAGGCAGATTAAGATGCTCTTATAATAGTCAAAACGGGGCAAAACAAGGGTCTAAACCAGGGTGATTAGACATATGAACAGAGAGAACGGTGTTGATGTGAGAGATATGGTGAAGATGGGGTAACTTTGTATAAGAATGGTGAGAGAGAAGGAAAGGGTCAAATTTGTGGACTCCGAGATGATTAAGCATTAAGGATGATGGTGCCCTAAATAAAAAAATAAAATAGTTTGGGAAAGGGATAGGTTTAGCTGCACAAATAAACTTTTTAGACAAGGTGAATTCAAATCCCATATGGGACAGAGAGGCTTAGTGAATAGAGGGCTGACCTTGAAATCAGGAAGACCTCATTTCAGGTCCTCCCTCTGACTTTTTTTATATTTTTTTTATTTTTTATTTTTTTTATTCATTTTTTTATTTTATTTTATTTTTTACTCGTATCAGTTTCTTTTTATTTGGTCCAGAGATGTGATTTCATTAATTTGTAGAAACTTCATCTACCTCCATAACTGAGAAACACAGAAAGTTTCCTGGGGCCCTGAGTTGGCCCTGTTTACTTGACCAAGATCTGCCAGAGCTAGGTCCTTCTCCCACAGCTCTCTGATGCCAAGGCTGGACCTTTCTACTACTCTGTGCATCTTTTCTAGCTTTCTTGTATCACCAGAGTTCTTTTTTTTTTTATTTAACTTTTAACATTTATTTTCACAAAGTTTTGGGTTACAAATTTTCTCCCCTTTTCTCCCCTCCCCCCCAAAACCCAAGCATTCTAATTGCCCCTGTGACCAATCTGCTCTCTCTTCTATCCTCCCTCTCTGCCCTTGTCTCCGTCTTCTCTTTTGTCCTGTAGGGCCAGATAGCTTTCTTTACCCCTTAACCTGTATTTCTTATTTCCTAGTGGTAAGAACATTACAGTTGATCCTAACACTTTGAGTTCCAACTTCTTTAGCTCCCTCCCTCTCCACCCCTTCCCTTTGGAGGAAAAGCAATTCAATATAGGCCAAATCTGTGTAGTTTTGCAAATGATTTCCATACTAGTTGTGTTGTATAGGACTAACTATATTTCCCTCCATCCTATCCTGTCCCTCATTACTTCTATTCTCTTATGATCCTTTCCCTCCCCATGAGTGTCGACCTCGGATTGCATTCTCCTCGCCATGCCCTCCCCTCTATCCTCCCCCCCACCCTGCTTGTGCCCTTGTCCCCCACTCTCCTGTATTGTGAGATAGATTTTCCTATCAAAATGAGTGTGCATTTTGTTCTTTCCTTTAGTGGAATGTGATGAGAGTAGACCTCATGATTTTTTCTTGCCTCCCCTCTTTATCCCTCTACTAATAAGTCTTTGCTTGCCTCTTTAATGAGAGATAATTTGCCCCATTCAGTTTCTCCCTTTCTCCTCCCAATATTTCTCTCTCACTGCTTGATTTCATTTTTTTTTTAAAGATATGATCCCATCCTCTTCAATTCACTCTGTGCACTCTGTCTCTATGTATGTGTGCGTGTGTGCATGTGTGTGTGTGTACTCCCACTCAGTACCCAGATACTGAAATGTTTCAAGAGTTACAAATATTGTCTTTCCATGTAGGAATGTAAACAGTTCAACTTTAGTAAGTCCCTTATGACTTCTCTTTGCTGTTCACCTTTTCATGGTTCTCTTCATTCTTGTGTTTGAAAGTCAAATTTTCTTTTCAGCTCTGGTCTTTTCATCAAGAAAATTTGAAAATCCTCTATTTCATTGAAAGACCATTTTTTCTCCTGAAGTATTATACTCAGTTTTGCTGGGTAGGTGATTCTTGGTTTTAGTCCTAGTTCCTTTGACTTCTGGAATATCCTATTCCATTCCCTTCGATCCCTTAATGTAGAGGGTGCTAGATCTTGTGTTATCCTGATTGTATTTCCACAATACTTGAATTGTTTCTTTCTAGCTGCTTGCAATATTTTCTCTTTCACCTGGGAATTCTGGAATTTGGCCACAATGTTCCTAGGAGTTTCTCTTTTTGGATCTCTTTCATGCGGTGTTCTGTGGATTCCTTGAATATTTATTTTGCCCTCTGGTTCTAGAATCTCAGGGCAGTTTTCCTTGATAATTTCATGGAAGATGATGTCTAGGCTCTTCTTTTGATCATGGTTTTCAGGTAGTCCCAGAATTTTTACATTGTCTCTCCTGAATCTATTTTCCAGGTCAGTTGTTTTTCCAATAAGATATTTCATATTATCTTCCATTTTTCCAATCTTCTCGCTATGTTCTGTGATATCTGTCTTTCTCACAAAGTCCTTAGCGTCCATCTGTGCCATTCTAGTTTTGAAAGAACTATTTTCTTCAGTGAGCTTTTGAATCTCCTTTTCCATTTGGTTAATTCTGCTTTTGAAAGCATTCTTCTCCTCATTGGCTTTTTGAACCTCTTTTGCCAATTGAGTTAGGCTAGTTTTCAAGGTGTTAATTTCTTCAACATTTTTTTGATTCTCCTTTAGCAGGGAGCTGATCTGCTTTTCATGCTTGTCTTTCATCCCTCTCATTTCTCTTCCCAGTTTTTCCTCCACCTCTCTAACTTGATTTTCAAAATTCTTTTTGAGCTCTTCCATGGCCTGAGCCCATTGGGTGGGCTGGGACACAGAATCCTTGATTTCTGTGTCTTTGTCTGATGGTAAGCATTGTTCTTCCTCATCAGAAAGGAAGGGAGGAAATGTCTGTTCTCCCAGAAAGTAGCCATCAATAGTTTTATTTCTTTTCCCTTTTCTGGGCATTCTCCCCAGCCAGTGACTTGACCTCTGAATATTCTCCTCACACCCACCTCACCTCCTGGTCCTCCCAGCCAGCATTTGGGGAATGAGATTCAAATGCTGCTTCCAGCCTTAGGGCTTTTGGCGGGGGCAGGGCTGCTATTCAGTGTGAGAATTAAGTTCAGATGATCAGGTCAGGGCTGGGCCGCCTCTCAGGCTCAGTTCCCTCAGGGGGTTTATGTACAGACCTTCCACAATGGATCCAGGCTCCCCCCCGCTTGGGGAGCCCCTGTCTGCAGCCGCCTCTCAGCTTCTATCTCCCGGGGGGGCCCGAGCCATGGGGGCACCCCACTCCCCTCTCAACCCGCCAAAGAGACTCTCTCACTGACCCCCGTCACCTGTGGGTGGAGGGGCTTGTACGGCTGCTGGAGATCCCGTCCCTGAAGCCTGCTCGGATCCGTACCTCTCGGAGCCGCGGCTGCCGCAGGTCTGGGCTGGGCTCCGCGTCTGCAGCGCGACGGACCTTTTGCGAGAGGTTTGCAGGTCCCTCTGTGGGTGGAGGGACCCGTGTGGCCACTGGAGATCCCGTCCATGTAGCCCGCTCGGATCTTTTCCTCACGGTGTTGTGGCCGCTGCAGGGCTGCACTCAGCTCCCAGTCCCAGCGCCCAGTCCGCAGTGCAAAGGACCCCCCTGTGAGAGGTTTGCAGGTCTCTCCGGAACAGAAATCTCCCTCGCTCCAATATTCCGTGGCCTCTGGGTGCAGAATTCACCGTGAGTTGGTCCCCTCTAGCCGTTGTGTGGGTTGTGGGTTTGGAGCTATGTGTATGTGCGTCTTTCTACTCCGCCATCTTGGCTCTGCCCCCCTCCCTCTGACTTTTGCTGACTGTATGATTCTGGGCAAGTCATTGAATCTTTAGGTATGTTAGGCAAGTCCCCAAGATTATGAGTTGCAAAAACAATGCCAAGGTGCATTAATAAAGGGAGTTTTATCACCTATGAGTTCCCTATGCCAAAGAAATCACATATCGATCCCTATGGGGGAGTCCAGGAGATGTCCAGCAGACAACTGATGATGTAGGAGCTGCAGTTGGGAAGATAGATTCAGACTAGGTATATTTGAGATTCATATGTTTAGAGATGATCCTTGAACCCATAGGAGCAGAGCACCAAGGAGAAGAGTATACAATAGAGAAAAGAAGAAGCCTCAGAGTTGGGAGATAGATTATGATTCAGCAATGGAGACAGTCAAAAGATAGCAGTGTCATAGAAGCCAAGGAAGGAAGAAGACTAAGTCCAGAAAGAAGGAATAATCAACAATGTCAAAAGCTGCAAAGGAAAATGAGGAATGAGATCAAGCTCAGTGGATTTAGCACCTACTAAGTTATCAGTAGCATCTGGAGAGTGGGGTTATTCAAGTAGCAGGACTGAAACTTGTTGAGGGGTGGTGAGAAAGTGAGGCAGTGGGTATAGAATATTCCTTCTATGAGTATGGCAATGAAAAAGAGCAGAGATATGGGATTATAATGAGATGATTACAAGGAATAGTAAAGATTTTTTTTAAGCAAAAGAGTGGAGAGGATTCTTGGAAGATGGTGGGGTAGGTCAGAAAATTCCAAGCTCTCAAGACTTTCCCCCACAAAGGATTTAAAATAACATGCTAAGGTGAACCAAGTGTGGGTGGAGATAAATAAGAATAGGGACACACCCCTGGTCTTCCTGGGACAATTTGAGAAAGTCCAAAGAAAAATCCCAGGACAAGGTTTGGTCCCTGTGAAGAGTAACTACCTCCAGGCTAGGGTCCTTTTTGACCGCAAGCCGCAAGACCTGAGTTTGTGGGTTTGAGAGGCTTCTTCTGCCCCAGTCACAGGAACTTTTACCCTGGGATAGTGAGGGGAGTTGGATGTTTGAGCCCAGGAAGAATGAAGGAACCTTTGCTGATAAGGAATGCCAGATCCAGTTGTGCTGTGAAGAGCAACAGGGGTGAGAAGGAAACAGCCTATGTCTGGTAAGTGCAGAAGCAGTGGGGTAGAATGCACCTGGCTGTGGCCACTTACAGGAGTTTGGAGGTTTGGCTTTGGTTTCAAGCTAGAGGGGAGAACTTAAGATCTGGGGCAAGAGGCACCATTTCCTATAACCCAGGGCTAGAGTGATTACAAAAATTAAGCTATTACTACAAAAAATGCACAGGCAAAGGAGAAAGAATCCAACCATAGAAAGCCTTTCTGGGCAGAGATGACCAAGGTTCATCTTCAGAGGAGGAAATTGAAGTAAAGAAGTCCCCAAAGAGTAACATCAAATGATCTCCTGCCCAAAAAGAATTCATAGAAGATCTTAAAAAAGACTTTAAAAATCAAATGGCAGAGATAGAGGAAAGGCTAAAAAAAAAAAAAAAAAGAATAATCCAAGAAAAACAAGAAGGTTATGAAAGGAAAGTCAATGAATTCGGAAAGAAGATCCAGAATCTTACCAAAGAAAACGATACCTTGAAAATTAGAATTGTGCAAAGTGAAGCCAGAGAAATTATGAGAGATCAAGAAATAATTACCAAAATAGAAATTTTAAAAATTAGTAAAAAATAGTAAAAATAGTAAAAAAAAAAAAAAAAAAAAAGAAAAAAATTAAGCATCTTGTAAGAAAAACAACAGATTTGGGGAATAGATCAAGAAGAAAAAATATAAAAGTCATTGGACTAACTGGAAATTATGATAAAAAAAGAATCTTGATACAATAATAGAAATAATTAAAGAAAATTGCCCTGAATCATCAGAACAAGGGGGGAAGGTAGAAATAGAAAAAATCCTTTGACCACCACTTAAAAGAGATCCTATGATGAAAACTCATAGGAATATCATAGTCAAATTTCGTAGGTCTCAGCTCAAGGTTAAAATATTAAAGCCTGCAAGATTAAAGTAATTTAAATATGATGGTTCCACAATTAGACTTGTGCATAGAGCACTGGCCCTGAAGTCAGGAAGATCTGAGTTCAAATTAGGCACTTGACATTTACTAGCTGTGTGACCTTGGGCAAGTCACTTAACCTCAATTGCCTTGCCTTCCCCCCCTCCAAAAAAATAAAGAAGGAGTGAGACTTTTTAAATATGAGAATATTTGTTGGTGGTGGAGGTAGGTAGGTGTGGTAGGTAGGTAGGAGAGATAAGGGATTTCAGAATGTATGATCTTAATTTTTTGAGTAAAATAGAAGAAAAAAATGAGAGGGAGGGAGGGAAAGAGGGGAAGGGAGATAGATAGATAGAGAGAGAGAGAGAGAGAGAGAGAGAGAGAGAGAGAGAGAGAGAGAGAGAGAGAGAGAGAGAGAGAGAGATAAAGATTAGAGATAGAGTTAGAGGCTTGAGAAGAGAAGATTTGGAAGAGCCACCAAAGGAAATGGCATAGAGATTCAATCACAGAATAACAGAAGAATATCCATGAAGCAGTAAAAGCCCGACTGACATCTGATAACATTTTAGTGGATACAGCAGGCATGGTGGCATGATTTCTTCCATCATAATGTATGGCAGCTTGGAAATATGAACAGAGGAAGCAGATAGTGGAGATGATGCAGGCTTGAGGGCTGGGCCGTTAGTCCAAGAGGACAAGAAAATCAAAGATGGTGGTATAATGGATAGCTGAGTTGCTAATCATAGGTTTAATATGGTGAAAAAAGGAAAGCAAGGATAGAACAGGGATGATAAATTGGGAGAACAGGGAGGGATGGAGTGATCAGAGAATATAATGAAGTGAAAGAATAGGTTTAGGATGAATGACACACAGAATGAGATAGATCATAGTTGGGGAGGGAAAATTTCAGAGATCAGAGATGGCACAGTAATGGACAAGGCTGAAATACAAAGTATGATTTTTTTCATGTGGGTACCTGAACTAGAGTGAAGATATGAATCACAGTAGTAAAAGAGGCTGATGAACCAAAAATTTAGGATATTTAAAGGGATATCCAAGAGCAGGAGCTAAGGTGGGAAAGGAAGACCATATTACAGGTAGGAATATTTTTAAAAAATCTATATGTTTTTATTATATATTTAAAAGGAATAGGAAGTTGTACATAATAGATTTGCAGTTTCATATACAATCATCTTTTAAAAAATATACTGTGTTATGGAAATGCTTGTTTTATTTCATAAATTAAAAAAAAAATTTAAACAAATGGGAATAGAAAGGAACATATCTTTTTCTAAGCAGTTCATAGTAACTTTTGTTTTTAAGATTTAAATTTATTTATATTTTAGTTTTCAACATTCATTTCCACAAGATTTTGAGTTCCAAATTTTCTCTCCATCTTTCCCCGATCCCCACTCTGAGATAGCATGCATTCTCATTACCCCCTCCCCCAATCTGCTCTCTCTTATATCACACCCCTCCCTTCCCTTATCCCCATCTTCTCTCTTTTCTTATAGGACAATATAGGTTTCTATACCCCATTACCTGTATTTCTTATTTCCCAGGTCCATCCAAAAACAATTCTTCACATTCATTCCTAAATCTTTGACTTCCAACTTCTCTCCCTTCCTCCCTCCCCACTCATTCCCACTGTGAAGGCAAACAATTCAATATAGGCTTTCATGTGTAGTTATGCAAAAGACTTCCATAATAGTCATGTTGTAAAACACTAACTATATTTCCCTCCATCCTATCCTGTCCCCCATTTATTCCATTCTCTCATTTGGTCCTTGTCCCTCCCCCAAAGTGTTTACTTCTAATTACTCTCTCCTTCCATTTTTCCTCCCTTCTATCACCTCCCCACACCCCACTTATCCTCTTCTCCCCCACTTTCCTGTAGTGTAAGATAGATTTTCCTACCAAATTGAGTGTGCATGTTATTACCTCCTTAAGCCAAATGTGATGAGAAGAAGCTTCACTTTTTCCCTCTCACCTTCCCCCTTTTCCCCTCCATTGAAAAAGCTTTTTCTTGCCTCTTTTATGAGAGACAATTTGCCCCATTCCATTTCTCTTTCTCCTCCCAGTATATTCCTCTCTCACCCCTTAATTTTATTTTTTTAGATATTATCCCTTCCTATTCAACTCACCCTGTGCCCTCTGTCTATATGTATATAATCTCCCTAACTACCCAAACACTGAGAAAAGTATCAAGAATTGCAAATATTATCTTTCCATGAAGGAATGTAAACAGTTCAACTTTAGTAAGTCCCTTATGATTTCTCTTTCCTGTTTACCTCTTCATGCTTCTCTTGATTCTTATGTTTGAAAGTCAAATTTTCTATTCAGCTCTGGTCTTTTCATCAAGAATGCTTGAAAGTCCTCTATTTCAATGAATAACCATTTTCCCCCTGAAGTATTATCCTTAGTTTTCTTGGGTAGGTGATTCTTGGTTTTAATTCTAGTTCCTTTGACTTCTGAAATATCATATTCCAAGCCTTTCAATCTCTTAATGTAGAAGTTGCTAGATCTTGTGTTATCCTGATTGTATTTCCACAATACTCAAATTGTTTGTTTCTGGATGCTTGCAATGTTTTCTCCTTGACCTGGGAACTCTGGAATTTGGCTACAATATTCTTAGCAGTTTTTCTTTTCAGATTTCTTTCAGGAGGCGATTAGTGGATTCTTTCAATATTTATTTTACCCTCTGGTTCTAGAATATCAGGGCAGTTTTCCTTGATAATTTCATGAAAGATAATGTCTAGGCTCTTTTTTCATCATGGCTTTCAGGTAACCTAATAATTTTTAAATTGTCTCTCCTGAATATATTTTCTAAGTCAGTTCCTCTTCCAATGAGATATTTCACATTGTCTTCAATTTTTTCATTCTTTTGGTTTTGTTTTGAAATTTCTTGGTTTCTCATAAAGTCATTAACTTCCATCTGCTCCATTCTAATTTTTAATGAACTATTTTCTTCAGTGAGCTTTTGAATCTCTTTTTCCATTTGGCTGATTCTGCTTTTTAAAACATTTTTTCTCCTCATTGGCTTTTTGGACCTCTTTTCCCCTTTGAGTTAGTCTATTTTTAAAGGTGTTATTTTCTTCAGCATATTTTGGGTCTCTTTTAGCAAGCTATTGACTTGCTTTTCATGATTTTCTTGCATTGCTCTCATTTCTCTTCCCACTTTTTCCGCCATCTTTCTTACTTGATTTTCAAAATCCTTTTTGAGCTCTTCCATGGCCTGAGACCATTGCATATTTATTTTGGAGATTTTAGATGGAGAAGCCTTTACTCTTATGTCTTCCTCTGATGATATGCTTTGTTCTTCCTCATCTGAAAGAATGGAGGAAAATACCTATTCACCAAGAAAGTAACCTTCTACAGTCTTATTTTTTTCCCTTTTTTGGGCATTTTTCCAGCCAGTTACTTGACTTTTGAATTCTTTGTCAAGTGGAGGGTATACTCTAGGGACCTGTAAGTTCTCAGTTCCTCTAAGGTGTCACAATCAAGGGAAAAGGGTTTACTCCTCTCTTGGCCTGCACTCTGGTCTGGGAGCAACTACAAGCTTTTCTGCCCAGGATCTGCCAGTAGGGTTCCCTCTCCAAAACTGCCTCTAGCTCTACCACGTTAGTGCTCCTCCTCACCTCAGTGCTGCCACTCAGAGCTAAGGTTTAGATCACCTGCTTGATTCTCCCAGGGTCATTAGGCTGAGGGCTCCAAGAATGGATGCTGCAATCTCTGGGTTAGGGCAGGACCCTACTCCCTTTTCACCCAGGTGAAAAAGCTTTCTCACTGACCTTTGAAGCTGTCTCTGGCATTTGTGAGTTGAGGAATCTGGGAACCACAGCTGCTACCCTTGATTTTATGCCCTGAAGCCTGCTCCAGTCCTGTCCCTGCTGCACCCCTGTCACACCACATGACCAAGGCTGGATTGTGCTCTGTGGGCTGTGCTTAGCTCTGAGTCTAGTGTGATAGACCTTTCCTGTTGGCCTTTTTTGCTTCCTTGGGCTGGAAATATCTTTCACTATGTTGTTTTGTGACTTTTGGTACTCTAGAATTTGTTTAGAGTCATTTTTTACAGGTATTTGGAGGGCTTTGGGGGATAGCTCAGGGAAGTCCCTGCTTTTACTCTGCCATCTTGGCTTTGCACCTCTCAAGAAAATTTTTGTAAAAGGAAGGAGAGAAACTTAGACATGAGTAGATCATAGTTTTAAGTATATGGTTCAGCTAATAAAAGCAGATGGCTTGAACCCCACATCTTAGTCATGTTTGTGACTATGAAGGTGTGATTGGCTATGACAAATTGTCATCAAAATTCTACCTATTCTCCTCTCATACTTTCATCAAGGATACCTTCAGCTTGTACATAGACTGTTGTCATAAAGGTCTTAAAGAGGCACAAAAAAGCATATAGGTCTGTAGTTACTGATATCTTCTCCAATGACTTTTTTTTTTGAATGAGGATTAAATAGCACTATCTACTACTTCTCTGTTCTTTCGAAATCTTCTCCTTTTGTCAGTGAGGAACCTGAGGTTTAGGCAATGTAACAGGTTGACTTCTGATACACAGTAAAACAAGATAAGGGCTTAAATCTTCCTTCTATAATAACCACTAGCACAATGGTTCTTTGAAACAGGTGTCATGTGGGTATAATAGAGTTCACTCTAGTTTTAATGCCATAGTGCCTCATGTTTAGTCCTGGCCATTACCTCCAGTTTCTTTTTTTTTTTTTTTGAGCAAAATATTTTTGCAGCCAAAATTGAAGCTGATTCCTTTTCCTTCTGGGCTAGTGAAAGATGGGATAAAGGTTAGATCTCATCTCATCCTCTAGATCTGTCTAAAATAGCTAATAGTCCCTGACCCATTAATATTTTTCTAAGTACTCTGTTACAGTCTCTAAAGGCATCAGGATCTCAAAGAAGAATGGTCCCTTGCTTGTGGCTTTTGTGTTTAGCTTAATTATCATGTCTCTGTGTCTGTTTGCTCAGAATTTTTCTTACTACTGGCCTTAAAGATGGGCTTTTCTTGAATATTTTCTTGATTTATATGTGTGCTGCTGGAAGGAAAATCCTGATACAAGACAATTCAGGGACATTAAGATGGTCTGTAAGTCATTCCAAGAAGAGGTTTGGAGGGATATTCTGGGTAAGAGCAATAGCTTAGCAGAGAAAAACATCACTACAAAGAGGGTGATTGACATTTGGCCAGTCTGTTTAAAGAAGAAAAAGATGAAATCTGGCCTGTCAGAAACTGAAATGCAGGCATGTTTATGAAACCCCCATACAGTGAAATATGCCAGCCAGTCTGGCTCACTGATGCAGGACGTTATCTGAATTGTCGGTGTAGTTGCCAGGTCCCACATCTGTAACCCTGGACCTGCCTCTTGTCTCTGAGACCTGCATCTGCTTTGGCAACATATTTGCTATGAACAGACTTCAGAATCATGGTAACAAAACAGCTTCTTTAAAGCAGTCCAAAACAGGGTCTGTTATTGGAGTGCTACTAATATACATCCTAGCAACAGCAAAGGGGTCCATGAACTCCAGAAGGCCCACATTAAATTTGCACTTTTGTTCCACCACCAAACAACTATTTCTAAAATTAGACCCATTACTTGCCTTTTGTGGGATGGAATTCCTTTATGATCTTGTTTTCTTGACCAGCCTTCTTATAATGAACATGTTCCCATTCTCCCTCTCCTCTCTGAAATCAATTCTACCAGCATGAATCATTTGGAGGTCTTTTCGAAGGTAGTGGGATAGACTATATGACCTCTGGAGATCCTTTCTCTATGATATCAATGTTGTTATATATCCATTCTAGATTTGAGCTAAATGTAGAGACCATAAATCTAGAGGAGGCCTCTTGAAGAGGGCATAGAGTTCAATTCCCTCATTTTACAGATCAATGGGTTAGAGTTCAGAAAAGTTAAGTGACTTACTCAGTTTTAGATAGTATAAAAGGTAAGGTTTGATCTGAGGTCCTCTACCTCCAAAGTTAGGTCTTTCCACTGTACCACAATGATTCACTTAACGTACAGGAGCAAGGAATTTTAAGTTGACTGAATTGGCTTTCTTGCATGTCCTAGTAGTGTCTCATAGATCACACTGGGTCATGTTTTAAGTTAGGCCTATAAACATGGATGAGTGACTCAGGCCCACTGAAATATTCACTCTTCTTTTCAGTGGTAGAGAACACCAGAAGTGGATGGAAAAAGTTGGGATGATCTTGGTGAAAAGGAATTCTGGCAGTATGGGAACATAGAATTAAGTTAGGAAAGAAAAGATCTAATTTGTTTTAGTTGCTGTTGAATAAAACATGCAGAGAGCTTTCACTCTTCCAATAGAAAAAAAATATTCCGGTAGCAATAGGATGATTGTTTTCTTTAAGTGTTGTTTTTAATAAAACTGAATGAATCTTATTGTTTGATCTCTGCCCCACTCTTTCTCCTAAATATTTATTGAGATGGCCGGGCACCAGGCATCATGTCCTGTGGCTTTAACATGATTCGCTCATTTCAGTAAATGAACAGGGCATCAGCTCAGGGTGCAACCAGCTGCAAACCAACCAGAAAATATGGTTGTTACACATCTGGTAGGTAGTTCTGCAGTGAAGCAACTAATGGTGCTAGTGTTTTAAATGGCCATTAGTGTGCTTTGGAATTCACACACCCAATTAAGACGTACCTCTGAAAGTTTTCTCTGGATGCTGTTGTTCCATTCAGTTTGGCTGCAGAGTCCACCAGGCAGCAGAGTGTATGTGTATGTGTATGTGTATGTGTGTGTGTGTGTGTGTGTGTGTGTGTGTGTGTGTGTGTGTGTGTGTGTGTACGTGTGTGTATGATGAGGAGGGGGGTGAGTTTTCATCACTAGCATCATTGCCTAGAGGGAGGAAAATTTCATTTTTTTTTAATAGGAGAGAGGAAATTCTGTAGCACATATAGCCATCCTCAGGGACCTCCTCTCCAAAGTTGTTATTTCCCTAGCTTCTCTGACTGCATATGTTCGGATGGTGCCTGTACTTAATCACACAGTCACAGCAGTTGTTTTTGATTAGCCTGGAAGTTCTAAAATTCTGAGATCCAGCCAATTATGGAGACCACTCATGCAAGTGAACATTAGGACTCAAAAATTCAAATCAGGATTTTGATTGGAAAGGTCCTTAAATATTATCTTTTCATTTTATAGTTAAGCAAACTGAGACCCACAGTTGCCAAGTGACTTGTTCATGGTCATATAGGAAGTATAATGTCAAGTGCAGATCATCTAATTCTATTTCATGTCTAACTCACTGCATCACAGATGCCTTTTATTTATTTATTTATTCCCCCCCCCCCTTTTTTTTTTAACAAAGTAAAATTTGGAAGATAAGATGTTTTTCACCTGTGAACAGGGATAGTTGCAACCTATGTGGTAAGGTTTTCTAGTTATTTCTAGCACCCTTAATGCTACATTATACAAATCACATTGTTGAAAATTCAATCCAGACTTAGAACTCTCCCCTTACCTCTAGTCTGTTGAAATGCAAATTCCCTTTGGAGAGGTAACCTAAACCTGATCCGTTAAGTCCTAGTGTGAATATTTATTAGAGCATTTCCTGAAAACTTTCCAGTGGGCAATGAGTTAAAGAGGAGGTCTTGAAGATAGTGAGAGTCTGAGGTAGAAAAGGAGGGAAATGGGGTACCATGATCTTGGGGATAAAGGACACATAAAGGGGAGGCAGGCAGGACAAATTTTGCTAGTTTCACAGTTTTTCCAAGAACTAGTCTTGTTTGTGAAGAAACAAAATCAAAAGTAGATTTCCAAGGCCTTGTCTAACTCTAAATCTTTGATCTCTATGCTCCTGGTGATCTTTGATCCTTGGTCTTCATGGATAACATTTATAAAAAACCATTACAGCATCTTAAGTCCTGCTTAGAACACACTGAAACCCTCCTTAATGGACAAGTGAGAACAGTAGCTTTTTGTCTCTTCCATATCTATTTACCTGTTCCTCATTTTCTTCGTCTTCTTTCTTCCTTCTAACCCTTTTCTTTCTCCTCAGTTTCTTTTCCCTTTTACTCTTCTATCTCTTCTTCCCCTTCTCAATATCCTTTTGCCTTCCCTACTCTTTTCTTTTTCATCCTCTTCCTCCATTTTCCCCTTTCTCTTACATCTCCCTCCTCTTCCTTCTCTAACACTTTCTGATAATGATTTTATGTGTTTGTAGAAGATGTTGATGAGTAGGAAAGCTTGGTTATGTCCTCTTGTCTGCACACATGTATATTCCTGACTCTTCCCCCAGGTGCGGTTTTCTTTTAAATCAATGCCCTCAGCTATGAGGATAAAACGAGGATGGAGGGGCTCCCCCCACCCCCAACTTCACTAGAAGAACAAAGGGATGAAACTTACTTGAAGTTCTGGACTCAGTAATACTTACTGCAGCCCTCCCCCTACTTGGACTGTCAGGCTCAGCAGTGCCTGGCTTTCTTTTGGTCAGTATTCACTTGTTATTTCTCTGTGTTTGGGAAGTTATAAGAAATGAATCAATAAAATTTATTCAATTTATTTTTGAGCCCCAATTCTGGAAATATTCCTAGCAATTGTAAGAAAAAAAATCTCTCCTTTCCTGGGGCCTTCACCATCCATTATCCTTAATACCAATTACATTTAACCCCCAACAGCACACGCTAACCAGTAATAAAGTCAATAGCCAGAATATCAAATAGAAATCAATTTTCTTGAGAACAAGTGGCAAAATAAAAAGCAAAAAAAACTATCAAAAAGTATTGATAAAACAGATTCATCTCTCCCTAGAGAGAGAATGAGAGGATGGGAATGTAAAATTCTTGGTATTCTGTTCCACAGTACCATAGGCTCAACAATTGCTAGGTGTGACTTACATTCAGCTAGGATCACATTGTCCCAAAATCAGAATTGAAATATTCTACTGTCCTCACTCTTTGTAGCTACGTGAACCCACAAACTATAGCAGGGCCCTCTGACTGTGTTCTCCCTATTATGGCAATGCTGAAGCTTCTCTAATATAAAAGTCATGGTGCAGGCAGCAGTAGCCTATGTCTTCCCACACAATGCTTTGGCAAGGGTTACATTTGATCTCCAGGAACTGCTACAGATCTTTAAATCCTCCCTTCAGAGTTCTTGTTCACTTCCTGCCTCTCCTGAGATTTCAGCTCTCCTCTCCTTTAATGTAGGGGGGGTGGGGACAGAGCTTGTCCTTTCACAAACAATCTCAGCCCGTTTGTCCTTGACTTTTATAAACCTCATTTTGAAAAAAAAATTAATAACATTAATTTATTAAAAATAATTATAAATTAATATGTAAATATACTATACTATAGATAATAAATTAAATATAAATGACATAAATAAATGTTTGTAAAAATAAAAAATACGGTCCTACTAAGTTATCCATATACATTTTAAGGTGAGATTGGAGCACTTCCTACATGCCCGGTCACAATGTTGATAAAGCTGCTAGTCAATGGATGCTGGTGGTTGACATAAAATACTGACATATAGAAAGGTACATCTGAAATCCAAAACACCAACAAAAAGGCTGACTGAATTAGTCCCAAAGCACTGAGCCTCTCCACGCCAGTTCCTAAGCAAAAGACTATCAAATCTCTGGTTCTGTGGTTGCAACCTACTTCATCTTCAACAACAAAACTTGGATTGTGTGAAGGCTCCTTGCCTTCAGTGACTCTATGCACGAACAATACTATTTTCTTCTGCTTAGGCTTCTAGCAGTGACAAACTCACTTTTTTCCTGAATTATATCACCAGATTTCTAGTCACCCAACATGGTTTCAGAAATCTTCAAAATGAGTGATAGCCCAGGTTCAAAGTACTTACAAAATAAATGAATAAATAAATAGGAAATTGAATTGGTAAGCAGTCTCAGGTTCCGCATGGCCCCTCCCTCTCCCATCCCATCCTTCCTATTTTCTCCAAAACTGCAGCATTAAAAGGAGCATGACTTTACCCTACTTGGCTATACTAGAGATTTCTGTTCTGATCAGCAGACATCCGTCTCCAGGGTCTGCTCCAGTCTCTTGGTCTCCTTCATGGTGGGTGCTACACTTCTGCTTACTTTGCTCACTACTTCTCAGCACCCCACTCCTCATCCTTGGGCTCTTCTTCTTTCCTCTCTTTTTCTTCTCTTCTCTTACCCTTACCATGTTTCACTTTTTCTTCTCCTCTTTGCTGTTGTTTGAGGAACCAGTAAGGAGGCAAGTGGAAAAATGTGCTTATATTTTCTCATGGTATTTTCCTCATACCCATGAAATCACATGCAGGTCAAATCCCTGTCCTTATCCCTGATCTTATGTCAATGAAAGGCAATATGACAGTCCATAGAGAACTAGCACAGGAGTCATGAAGACTTGTGTTCATGTGTCTCCTATTCATACTGGCTGCATGACCCTGGACAAGGTACCTAACTTCTTAGTGACCTAGCCAACTCTCTAAGGCAATAATTTGCCACCTAGCATTGATATAACTCTTCACAAAGAGATTCCAATACTGATGGAATTAGAGATCTGATAGAATATGTACACATATGTAATATACACACATATATGCATGTATACATGTTTATATATATCCATATGTGTCTTTTTCTAACATTTGTATAGTACTTAAAGGTTTTTAAAGCATTTTGCATATATTATTCTACTTCATCCTCACAACTACCCTGTGATGTAGGTGTTATTGTGCTTATTTTACAGAGAAGGGAACTGAGGCTCAGAGAGGTTAAGAGGCTTGCACACATAGTCAGTAAGTGCCTAACACATGATTTATACTTGGTTTTCATGACTCTACATTTAGCACTCTACCTAGCTGCTACATAAATGTACAAAAATGTATGTGTATGCATATATGTATGTGTGTATGTAAAATATATACTGTCTATGAAAGCATGTAGTATCTGCATAAATAGATGGTTCAAGGAGGACATTGATATATTTCTATATGTATATATCACTGATACATATCTATATATCATTGAGATATATAGCATCATTGATCTATGGGATTGCATCCATCTCTTTTCAAAGGAGACTTCAGTTTCTGACTTGAGGAGAGCAAGAGAAGGAGGGACAAAGCTGGCTATCCTGTTGTTCTCTGAGAGAAAGTTACTGAACATATCTTGATATCTTCTCTACCCCTTCAAATATTGCTGGTCTAGGGACATGATTAATTAAGAATAAAAGGTTTTTTCCCTGGCTGCTATGTCTTAGCTTGGGATGGTACCCTAAATTCGTATCCACTGGCTTGACTCCTTCCAAACACTGATTGTAGAAAAGACCATCACAAGTAGTGAAAAGCAAGTAAACCCATTGGTACAAGTAAGAAGTAAACGGAAATCAGAGTTCTACAGAATAGAATATTCCAGAAAATAAACAGGAGTGAATTTGAAATTTAGATAGGAATAAGTTGAAAATTTGATCAACCAAGAAAGAGGTCCTGATTTGACCTAAAGGGAAATTCTCTAAAGCAGGAGTAGGGAACCTGTAGCCTCAAGACTACATGTAATCCTCTAGATCCTCAAGTGTGACCCTTTAGCTGAATCCAAACTTCACAGAACAAATCCCTTTATTAATATCTAAAGTCTCTAGTGTGTGTTTGTCTTTCGTTGCCAAAGAAGACCATGCCATCAGAGAAATGATGACATGACTTGCACTTGACTTTGAGTGAGGGAGGGCTGTGTAGGTCACCAGCCTTACTTCTCCTCCAGAGCCATCTGAATCCAGTGACCAGATATTCATCAGGATGACTGGAGATGACCCAGGAAGAGGCAATTGGGGTTAAGTGACTTGCTCAAGGTCACACAGCTAGTGAGTGTCAAATGTCTGAGGTGAGATTTGGACTCAGGTCCTCCTGACTCCTGCACTGGTGCTCTATCCACTGCACCACCTAGCTGCCCCAAAGTCTCTAGTAAGAAAAGCTGGAAATCAGGAATATATTGAGGGACTGACTTCCATGACATATCTATAAGAAAGTCTTTCTATTTCTTCTCCCTAAAGTCAGTCCCAAAGACAGTCTGGAACCACAAGTATTCTCTCCTGAAGAAGGAATGAAGAATGATTCTCCTCTCCAAAGTTCTCACACCAATTCTTCCCTTCACTCATTTGTTGTGTTGTTTTTCAGTCTTTTCAGTTGTCTCTGACTTTTTGTGACCCCATTTGGGATTTTTTGGCAAAGGTACTGGAGTGGTTTTCCATTTACTTCTTCAGTTCATTTTATAGATGAGAAAACTGAGATAAACAGGGTTAAGTGACTTGCCCAGGCTCACAGAGCTAATAAGTGTCTGAGTTTGGATTTGAACTCAGGTCTTCCTGACTTCACGCCTAGCATTCTATCCACTGCGCCACCTAGCTGTCATTTACCCTATTTTGTTTCGACATTCTCTCCACCAATCCAGAGTCATGCCTAAGTAGCAACATGAAAAATTCTACAGGCTTAGAAACCTGTGTTACATGTATGTATGCATGTGTGCACACACATCACACATAACCATATTTACATATATTATATATAGATGCATACAGACACGGAGAGAGTCTGAAAACCAAAGACAGAGAGACAGACACCAGCAGAGAAAGAGAGGGAGGAAATTAGACAATTAGGAGTCATAGGAGAGGTTTGAAAAAAATAAAGCTTTAGTAAAGAACTGCTGATCACAACGGTAAGAATAATCTGTGGTTCTATACTTCTTCAGGCTTTCCTTGATGAATGAAGGTTTGAGTATGGGTACATGTGAGGGGGCTGATAAAATGGCCATTGACTAATTAATATTATTTGGGCCTTCTGGAATTATCTGCAAGAAGTGCTTAGGCTGGGATAGGCCCATTCACTATGAGTACAGAGCACAGTCCACCTCAATCCCACCTACAACGGCTCAATCAAGCAGGCAGGTTGACACTTAAGAAACAAATCCATAAAAAACAAGCCACGTTAGAGCAAGGAAGTCATTTGGGAAAGGGAGATGATAAACGGGGACTTTCTTTCCTAGAAGGTACCAACCCACGGGTAAAGTGAGAAAAAAGAGGATTATTCCTTAGAAAAAAAGGTTCTGATTTAGCCTGTTTTATTTGTGCCTCTGTGTTTTGGCCTTGACTCTCATGTGTGCTACGATGTGAGCCGAATGACAATCCGTGAGGAGAAGAAAGCAAGCGGTGTACTGCCAACCTCCTGCGTAAATCTTCTGGAGGAAAATCATGCCCAGAAAACAACTTCCATCTCTAATTTCACAAATTCACCCAGAGATCCATGATATTTTGACCCTTTGATTTCCTTCAGACAGCATTTTGAAAAAGAAAGACACAAAGAGAGTCAGAGAGAGGGAGGAGGAAAGAGAGAGAGAGAGAGAGAGAGAGAGAGAGAGAGAGAGAGAGAGAGAGAGAGAGAGAGAGAGAGAGAGAGAGAGAGATCAGGTGGTTATGCATTGTCCTTGAAATGAAAGGAGAGATGGGGAGGGGGGAGGAGGTGTCGAGAGGAAGACACTTGCTTGAATTTGTTATGTCACAGGTCAGAACATGTCCAGGTTCTACACCCTCTTTTGAGGCTACCACCCATCCCAAATGGTTCTGACTAAAAATGTTTCTGTTTTGATAAGAGAAGACCTACACAGTTCTAATATGAACAACAGCTTTTGGCAGGAAGGAGTTCACAGGGTCTGAGGGAATCATTTACACTCGGGTGCCAGCCAGTGCCCAGAGGGAGAAGGTGATGCTAAGGGCTGAATTCCTGCCTCTTGGAACCCAACAACCCTAGATATTTCAGAGACACATTTACCCTGGAGGACAAAGCTTCCCCCCCCCCCAAGAGGATAATTCTGAACTGCCAAGGAATAATGAAGAGCTCTAGTTTTCATTTAACTCTGATGTGGAAATAACACATTCTTATTTGTCTGTAATCTACTTGTAAACTCCCTTGACTAGTTTGGGTGCTAATTGCTTAATACAGCTTAATATACTTAATTAGCTAATTGTAAATAATGGAATGTGGTTTTCTCTTCCTTTTCTTATATTTTTACTCCCCATCCTGAAGGTGAAGCTCCAGATTGTGTAGCAATGACATTGAACCTGTCACCTAAAATAATACGGAAATCCCAGGCTTGAAGATGGACAAACAATAAGTTCTCTTCCTTTCTATTCCCCTTTCCCAAGGCTACCTACTTTATGGTGTAGGAAAAAATCCAGAGAGAAGCAATTCTTTATTTCTATGTGATCTCACTTCTTGTCCTAAGAATTTTAATGTTTTTTGAAAAGAGAAGTGAGTCTCAGTTTCTGGATAACTAAAAGTTCATTTCCCTATCACCTCTCCTTGAGCATACATATGGAAAAAATGCAAAAGAAATTGGATTGATTAGGACCCTTAGAAAAGGTTAATCTGAGGGCCTTGAAAATATCCTTTTGCATCTACCTTGTTCATTCTTGTTTGACCTTTAGAATTCCAGGTCCAGAAAAGACCATTTGAGGCTCAGCTAATTTCAGCTACTGCTCACTGTCTATACAGGACTGCAATCTCAGGCAGAACTGCAGTCCTTGGATAGTAATCCTATTTTAAAACACTTCCAAAAGAAAAGAGTCCTTAATTTCTTTCTTTCTTTTTTTTTTTTTTTTTTTGAGACTGAGTCTCCTATCGTTCCCCAGAGGGAAGCTTTAGTGTTCTAATCTGGGCTGATTCACCTCTCCTTGACGACCTGGTGGCTGGCCCCCTCCACCTGCCAGGTTGTCTCCACATTGGTGTCAGACTTTGTACAGACACTCACTTGGCTTTAACTCATATGAAGCTCGTATTTCTGAGTCCAAGCAATTTATTAGTTTCTCCTGGCAGGAGAAACTACAGGCATGGGCCACCACTCCCAAATATAATTTCTTTTCAAATATTTATAATTGAATTCAAATTTAAAAAAAAATTCAATGCCTACTATGTGCAGAATGCTGTGGACATAAGATATGACACAATTCTTGCTTTAATGGAACTCTGAGTTTAGTGCAAGGATGTGACATAGAGGTGAATGATGATACTAAAACAAAAAGTGAAAAATGAAAAAGGGTTGTGCAAAGGATAGAAGGCAAAGAGTTCTGTACTGCCTCCATTGAACTCTAGAATACAGTGACTTACACAGAGTGGAACTCCGTGAACATCTGTTACACAAATGAATGAACTAGCCATTTATAATGATGTTGCCTCAGGATCATAGACTTGAGAGCTAAAGGGGACCCTAGTGTTCATTAAGGTACAGATAAATAATTTGGCTTGCCCAAGGTCTCACAGAGCTAGATTTAGAACCCAGGTGTTCTGACTCCAAATGTACTTCTCTTTTCACTGCCCCTGCATCTTGTCAACATTAGGAGTGGTGCTGGAAAACTATTCTGATCATGGATTCCTAATATTCTCTGACTGTGGGGGATCACATTCAGGGAATTTCAAATTTGCCAGTTGAAAGCAATATTGCTTGAGTTCTTAGAGCATGTGAATTAATCAGTATTAATTATTAATGTTTATTAAATATCACAAGTTTGTTGGTCTAGGCTAAAGAAGGAAGAATGTAGAGTTTCTCTTCAATGAAAAATATCAAGTGCCTACTATGTGTAAGTCACTCTGCTGAGGAAACAAAGATAAAACCAAGAGTCCCTGCCCGCAAGGAGCTGTCATAGACAACAACTAAACAAAAAAAAATTATTCTTCATGCTAAGATACAATCATGAATCTAACTGTTGGACCCTTCCTGGCTCAAGCTAAATCTCACAAGGAACCAGAAGCAAATGAGGTTTGACGGATTGAAATTATTATTATTAATAATCACATCCTTCATGTTTTGGGAGTGTTTCATAATTTTAAAAAGTGTCTTACAGGAGCAGTCTTTTTTTTATGCATCACTGTCAGAATCCCAGCTTCCTGCCCTAGGGTTTGTTCATTTACGATAATGAATTGAGCTTAGCCCATCAAAACCAAAATCTCACAGACTAGAATGGTACAATGTAAAGAGTGCTGCACCCAGAATCAGAGGGTCTGGCTATGAATCTTGGCATTCTCACTTACCACCAATATGACAAGCCAAGGACACACATTCCAGTTTGTAGGATTTTAGAACTGGAAGGAATTCCAAAGATCATTTAGTCCAATCTCCTCATTTAAATCAATTTTATTGATATCTTTTTTTTCTATTACCTATGGATGGGTGAGTTATTTAACCTCTCTTGGCCTCAGTTTCCTCATCTGTGAAATGATAGGGTTGTGTTCAGTGACCTCTAGGATCTCTTCCAGCTTTATATCTACGATCCTTTTCACTTGACAGACTATCTCTATGTGATGTAGCTTTGCTTAGTTTCTCTGGGAATCTGTGTACTATTGGCTAGTACCCCAGTGGCTGTGACCCAGATTTATATATTCTGCTTCCCTCCTTCATTTGGTAAATATCCCTTTTCAGACTATTGGTGCCCTTTAACCAATGATTCATCTTTCTGATGGCTCTGGTGAAGGTCAAAGGATTGGTGACTATTTTCTAGTCTGGTCTTTACCTGGTTGTACCTTGTGTTTGGAAGCTGACTCATTGCAATATCCAATGTCTCTGAGGTGGAAGGTGCTCTGATGCCCTCTTCCCTATCTCTTCTTTCACTGTAGTAAGTCAAAAGCTTTCCTTTTAGGAGTCCTCTGACTGTCTTCTCATGATTCTCACCAAGTTGCTAAAGCTTAGCCACTACCCAGTAACACTGTACATCAGGAAAAAAAACCCAAATGAACCTCCAATTGGAGATATAGGGAAGAAAGCATCAGCCCTTATCTTCCCCTTTCTCTATATTTCCTTTTTCATCTCTGGATCTTTAAATTTAATTATGAAGCCCAAACTAGTCTGAAGCAAGCATGCCTTCTACCCTCTAGGCTGCCCTTCTATGCATTTCTTTTTCACGGCTCCATTGACATTTGGCACTCACACAGAACCCTTTTCATCCAGCAATGGCACAGCTCCTTAAATACTCAAACAAAGACTTGTAACACCCTACTGAGCAAGAAAAAGATCACCACCTGCCTTACTAATGCCTAAATGAAACAGAAATAGGAAGTGACTTGTCCCAGGTCCCCAGCGAGTTAATTCTAAGCTGAACTAAAGCCAAGGGACCTACACGCTACTTTCCCCCCTCTCTTCTACCACACGACTAGAATAACTAAAATCTTGATATGATGCTTCATACTTCACCATAGTCTTTTAGGATAAAAGATTCGGAGGTGAAGAGGACTTTAACAACCACTGAATCCAACCCTCTTTTTACACTTGAGGAAACTGAAGCATGTAGAGTTGAGGTGATTTGCCTAAGGTCATATAGTTAGTAAGTAGCAGAGTCTAGATTTGAATTCTGGTCCTCAGACTTAAAGTCTAGTGCCTTTTCTGTTTCACAACTTTTTATAAAAGACTTTTGCCTATATTGTATCATTTATTCATCACAATAATACTATGGTATGGAGAGAACAGATATTTTTATCCCTACTTACTTAGATAAAGAAACTAAGTCTCAGAGAGGTAAATACATTGATAAATCTCTATACTGAAATTAGAAGAGAGTCAATGACTGGTTCAAAGTCATGCAGTCAGTAAGTGTTAAGGAATTTGAATCTAGGGGTTCTGATAATAGTTCCAGTGAACTTTCCACTACTTCATATCACCTTTACTTAGTCCAATAAAACTCAATCTTGGAAGCTACTTGATGGAAAATGCCATATTTATCTATGTTATAAATGTCAGTGCTTGGCTAGATCAGTGATCGTGATGTGGTCCCTCCTTCCTACAATATGTATTGCAGCCCATCCATAACTCATCCTGCTTGATTTCTGTTGATGTTCAACACCTATAAATAAGTTCTAGCTAGCATTTTTATAGTGCTTTAATGTTTTCAAAGTATTTTGCAATTTTGAACTCATTTTACCCTTATCACAATCCTGCAAGGTAGGTGTTATTGTTTTCCCCATTTTACAGATGGAAACATTGAGGCAGATAAAGGTTTTTTTGACTTCTTTTTGACTTCTAATCTAATAATCTCCCCACTGTACCAGGGTCTACCCAAATTGCTAGGAAACATCTTCTAGATCCTTCAACATTGTGTAGGTACCAAGGTAGCACATCATCTCTATATCCACTTTCCTTTGCACTCACTGTTAAATGTCTCACTTCCATTACATCTTGTTGATGGAATCCCTTATGCTGCTTTTTGTGTAGAGTTCTAGGTTGGTAAGATGCTGTCGTCTACTCATACCTATCAAATATCTACATTTCAACCCTTTGGATGACCTATAACTTCCATTTGGTGGGGACTGCTATTCCATGATGCCATGTAGCATCCCTAGAAGAACTTTTGGTGTTATTACTACCAAAAATAGGTAATTAAGTAAACACCAATAATGACCAACCTATATACCTATTTTCTTATCTCTATAAGATCTTTCTGAATGCAATCTATTAAGGTCATCCTTGATCAAATTGTGAGAAAGAAGCATTCAGACTTCCTTAGCAGACCACAGCCATACAATCCTACAACTGACTGAATGGTGCAAGAAATGTAACATCCTAATTTGCCTGGAAAATAGAGTTTGGGTTCCATAACCATCTATTTAGCAATCTTTTCTAGAATTTTTTTAAGAATTAAAGTCAGATTACTGTCCTATAGTTTGGAAATTCTATTTTCTTTCCTTTTTGAAAATTTGGATAATGTTTGTCCTTCTTAAATTGTATGGTACATCTTGTGTTTTATAGAAACTTTCAAGTTCTGTTCAGTGCTACAAGGTGATTCAGTGGTTGTTTCTTGGGGTAGCAGAACTACCTTTTGTTTCTGAGCATTATGGTTTAAGCTTGGACAGCTAAGAAATACGCAGTAAAACAGCACATCTGTGTTGTAGAAAAAACAAATATCTATTTACAACAACCAAATTCACTCATTTTATAAACCATAACTAAAACAATGCCAAAATATGGAACAAAACAAAGCAAATAAAAGCCAAGAACAAGAAGCTGTTGTTTTCTTCTTATTTGATTTGGAACACAATTACTTTGACCTACTCTCTCTGTCTCTCACAGCTAGCTTTTTAAATAGGCAAAGTCCCATTGCTAATAAAATGCCTGCATTATAAGCATTGTTCCCCTTAATACTCTATGGCTGCATTTCTCTGGAAGAAGTGACACAAATATTGCCCAACTTCTTCCACAAAATTGTTCATCTTATCTTCTCTTTAAGTAGTGATTGCTTAAGGAAATGGGCAATAAGACACAGTGGATTGAACTCCTTGACCCAGACAGACAGACAGACACAGAAAGAGAGAGAGAGAGAGAGAGAGAGAGAGAGAGAGAGAGAGAGAGAGAGAGAGAGAGAGAGAGAGAGAGAGACAGAGAGAGAGAGAGACAGAGAGAGAGAGACAGAGAGAGAGAGAGAGAGACAGAGACAGAGAGAGAGAGAGAGACAGAGAGACAGAGAGAGAGACAGAGAGACAGAGAGAGAGACAGAGAGACCCAGACAGACAGACAGACAGAGAGAGAGAGAGAGACAGAGAGACAGAGAGACAGAGACAGAGACAGAGAGAGAGACAGAGAGAGAGACAAAGAGAGACAGAGAGAGACAGAGAGACCCAGACAGACAGACAGACAGACAGAAAGAGAGAGAGAGAGAGACAAAGAGACAGAGAGAGACAGAGACAGAGACAGAGAGACAGAGAGAGAGATAGAAAGAGAGAGACAAAGAGAGACAGAGAGAGACAGAGAAGATAGAGAGAGAGAGGGATGGAGGGAGGGAGGGAGAGAAATGAATCAAAAAACATTTCTGCTAGCTTTAGTTCTTTCTGACTTCCGTTCTCAGAACTCATTATTTCCAATTCTCCCTGCCCCCCCGCCCCCGCCCCGCCCAATACACATCTTGCCTACATTTCTCTGTTTCTATAGAGGATACTGCCATCCATACAGAAATCCAGTTCACAACCTCAGAGACACTGTTGACTCTTCTATCTCTCTCATACATCATAGAAAATCAGTTGTCAATTCTATCAATTCTATTGCCTATATTCCCTTCTCTCCATTCACATGACCACCACCATGGTTCAGTCCCTCATTACCTCTTGCCACGATAGTTGCAACAGCCTCCTAGTTGGACTCCCAGTTCCAACCCCTTGAGTACATTCTCGATGCATGTACACTGTTATAAAGATTTTATATAAATTAGAGAGGAGGCATAGAGGAGAGTTGTTACCGACTCTACTATGAGATTCTATAATGTTGCAATTCTATAACCTACTTATTTAGTACCTATTATATTCAAGTCACTGTTCAGCATACTGATGATATTAAAATGAAAAATGACACAGTTCTTGTCCTCAAGGAACTTATAAGCTATTACACTATAAAAAACAGAATGTGATGGCATTCTGAAGGAGAGGAAAATTGACACAGTAGAATGAGCCCTGACTTTGAAGTCAATGAATATAGGTTCAAAATCTGTTTCTGCTAAATATTACCTGTGTGTCTTTGGGAAAAGTCAGTTAAGTTCTCTTGGGGCACAGTTTTCTTATTTGTAAAAGGAAGGGCTTGGGCTAGATGGTTGCTTGGCTTATGTCCAGGTCTGAATACTTTGGATTAGATCAATTCACAGCATGTCATCAAAAAAGGTGATAACTGAGTTAGGTCTTTAAAAAAAGAAGGATTTCAACTGGTAGAAGTGAGGAAGAATGAGTCTAAGTCACTGAGCATGGTGACCCTTTATTTTTTAAAGTAAAAAAAAAAGTCTTGTTTTTCTGTGTCAGTGGAAACTTTTAAGATGCCTTCTAAATGCTCTGTAATGATAATATCTATGCTTTGGGCTTAATGCTACTGTTTAGTTGATACAATCCTCATTGCTAATTACAATAAACAATAGATTCCATTCCTCTAAATGAGGGGCTTTATATTTGCTCTCTGCATGATGCAGACCAAAATGTCTCTTTGAGATAACGGAAAAGCAGAACAAAGAAACACCCAAACTGATTTCAGTATAATGGAATATGTTGCAGATCTATAGCCTAAATGGGAGACAAGACCCAGATTTCTCAGCACAATTTGGGCTTAGGAATCTATTGTTGTTCAGTTGCTTTCAGTCATGTTTGACTCTTCATGACCCCATTTGGAGTTTTCTTGGCAAGGATTCTAGAGCAGTTTATCACTGCCTTCTTCAGCTCATTGTACAGATGAGGAAATTGAGGCCAACAGAATTAAGTGACTTGCCCAGGATCACATAGCACTAGTAAGCATCTGTAACTAGATTTGAACTCACAAAGATGAGTCTTATTGATGTTCTGTCCACTGTGTCACCTAGCGACTAAAGATTCCCATTAGGAATCTATAGCCTTTCCCTAATAAATAGAGGTTATTTACCTGGATTTCTTTTTTGTCTCTAAAAACCCCAATTTAAATGAAAGTGTTGAGTTCCAAGTTCCATCCCTTCCTCCCTCCCTGCCCTCTCTTCTCTCTGAGATGGTAAGCAATCAGATAGAGGTTATACATGTACAATTATGTAAAACATTTCCATGTTAGTCATTTTGTACAAGAATACTCAAAAGAAAAAAAAGAAAGTGAAAAAATAGCATGCTTCAATCTGTATGCAATCAATATCACTTCTCTCTCTAGAGACAGATCATATCATTAGTCTTCTGGGATTGTCTTGGGTCATTGCTTTGCTAAGACTAGGTAAGTCTTTCACAGTTCACTGAATAATATTGCTGTTACTGTGTAAAATTTTCTCCTGGTTCTGTTCATTTCTCTATGCATCAATTTATATAATTCTTTGCAAGTTTTTCTGAAATTATCCTGTTTGTCATTTCTTACAGCATGATAACATTCCATTGCAATCACATACCACAGCTTATTTAGCCATTGGTCAGTTGATGGACATCCTTTTGATTTCCAGTTCTCAGTTACCATAAAAAGAGCTGCTATAAATATTTTTGTAGGTCCTTTTTATTTTTTGGATATCTTTGGTATATAGACCTACCAGTGGTATTGCTGAATCAAACGGTATGGACAGTTTTATAGCCCTTTGGGCATAATTCTAAATTGCTCTTAAGAACTGTTGTATCAGTTCACAATGTCACCAATAGTGTGCATTAGTGTCCCAGTTTTCCCACATCCCTTCCAACATCCAACATTTTCTTTTTCTTTTTTGTCATATTCGTCAATCTGATCTCAGAGCTGTTTTAATGTGCATTTCTCTGATCAATAGTTATTTGGAGCATTTTTATATGACTATAGATAGCTTTGATTTCTTTGTCTGAAAACTGCCTGTTCATGTCCTTTGACCACCTATCAACTGAGGAATGACTTGGATTTTTATAAATTGGACTCTACATATTTGAGAAATAAGACCTTTATCAGAGATACTTATTGCAAAATTTCCCCCCACCAGTTTTCTGCTTTTCTTATAATTTTGATTGAATTGTCTTTATTTGAGCAAAAACTTTTAAATTTTATATAATCAAGATGATCATTTTGTATTTTGTAGTACTCCGTATATCTTTCTGTTACTAAATTCTTCTCTTACCCATAAATTTGACAGATAAACTGTTTCAAACTCTTTTAATTTGCTTATTGTATCACTCTTTATGTGTAAATCATGTACCTAATTTGATCTCATTATGGTATACAATATGAACTGTTGGTCTATAATACTTAGTTTCTATGACAGTCTTTTCCAGTTTTCTCAGAAGTTTTTGTCAAATAATGAGTTTTTGTTCCAAAAGCTTGAATCTTTGGGATTATCATATACTGCTTTACTATGGTTATTTACTATAATGAAACTTATAACTAATCTATTGCACTGATCTATCATTCTACTTCTTAGTCAATACCAGATTGTTTTGAAAATTACCACTTTATAATACAGGTTGAGACCTGGGATGGCTAGACCACCTTCTCCATTGATTTCCTTGATATCCTTGGTCTTTTGTTCTTCCAGATGAATTCTGTTTTTATTTTTCTTAACTTTATAAAATAATTTTTGATAGTTTGATTGATATGGCACTGAATAAATAGATTAACTAAAGTAGAACAGTCATTTTTATTATATTGATTCAGTCAACTCATGAGCAATTCATATTTTTCCATTTGTTTAGATTTGATTTTATTTGAGTGAAAAGTATTTTAATTTGTGTTCATACAGTTCCTGGGTTTGTCTTGGCAGGTACACTCCCAAGTATTTTATATTGTCTACAGTTATTTTAAATGGAATTTCTCTTCTGTCTATTGCTGCTGGACTTTGTTGGTAATACGCAGAAATGCTGATGATTTATGTTGGTTAATTTGTATTCTGAAACTTTGCGAAAGTTGTTGATTATTTCAAATAGTTTTTTACTTGATTCTCTAGGATTTTCTAAGTATGCAAGAGCATTATCTTCAAAGAATGATAGTTTTGTTCCCTCATTGCATATTTGAATTCCTTCTATTTCCTTTTCTTCTCTTATTGCTATAGCTAATATTTCTAGTGCAGTATTCAATAATAGAGGTGATAATGGGCAACATTACTCCTCCCCTGATTGTACTGGGAAGGTTTCTAAGCTTACTCTTATTACAAATAATGCTTGCTAATGGTTTTAGATAAATACTACTTATCCTTTAAAGTGCCATTTATACCTATTCTCTCTAGTGTTTTTTTAGTAGGAATAGGCTTTTTCTGCATCTATTGAGATAATCATATGATTTCTGCTGGTTTTATTACTGACATGGTCAATTATGCTAATAGTTTCCCCGATACTGAACCAGCTCTGCATTTCTGGTATAAATCCCACCAGGTCATAATGCATGATTTTTGTATATAATTCTTATAATCTCTTTGCTAGTATTTTATTTAAAAATTTTGCCTCAATATTCATTAAAGAAAATAGTCTATAATTTTTTTTCTCTGTTTTGACTCTTCCTGGTTTGGGTATCTGCACCATATTTGTGTCATAAAAGGAATTTGATAGGACTCCTTCTTTGTCTATTTTTCCAAGTACTTTACATAGTAGTGGAATTGTTATTTAGATTTCTGGTAGAATTCTCTTGTGAATCTATCTGGTTCTAGGGATTTTTTCTTAGGAAATTCAGTGATGACTTGTTCAATTTCTTTTTCTAAGGTTATTTATTTTATTTTTTCTTTTGTTAAGCTGGGTAATTTCTATTTTTGTAGATATTCATCCATTTCACTTAGATTGTCAAATTTACTGGCATATAAATTGGGCAAAATAATTCTTAACACTTGTCTTAATTTCCTTTTTTTTTGGTGATGAATTCACCACATTCCTTTTGATACTAGTAATTTCATTTTCTTCTTCCTTTTTAAAATCAAATTAAGCAATGCTTTATCTATTATATTGATTTTTTTCATAAAATTAGCTTTTTAGTTTTATTTATTAGTTCAATGGTTTTCTTACTTTCCATTTTATTAATCTCTCCTTTGACTTTCTATATTTCCAATTTGGTATTTAGTTGGAGATTTTTACTTTGTTCCTTTTCTAGCTTTTTAAAGTTGCATATCCAATTCATTGATCTGCTTTTTCTCTATTTTATTGATGTAAGCAATTAGAGATATAAATTTTCCCTAAGTACCATTTTGGCTGCATCTCATCAGTTTTAGTACGTTATCTCATTGTCATTTTCTTTAATGAAATTATCAATTGTTTCTATGATTTGTTCTTTAGCCTACTTGTTTTTTAGGACTAGATTATTTAATTTCCAATTAATTTTTAATCTTTCTTTCCATCGTTCATTGTTGAATGTAAGTTTTTTCTTTTTTGCATTTGGTTGGGAGGTGTTGTGTCCTAGTACATGGTCAATTTTTGTGTAGATGCCACATACTGCTGAGAAAAAAGTATATGCTTTTCTATTCCTATTCAATTTTATCCAGAGATCTATTATTATATTTAACTTTTCCAGAATTTTATTTATCTCCTTACTTTCTTTCTTGTTTATTATTTTTTTGGTTAGATTTATCTAGTTTTGAGAGGGGAAAGTTGAGGGACCCCACTAGTATAATTTTATTATATATTTCCTCCCATAACTCATTTAGCTTCTCCTTCAAAAATTTAGATGCTATACTTTTTGATACATATATGTTTAGTATTGATATAACTTCATTGTCTATGGAAACTTTCAGCAAGATATAGTTTTGATTTTTATATCTTTTAATTAGATCTATTTTTGCCTTTGCTTTGTCTGAGATTGTGACTGCTATCCCTGCTTTCTTTGCTTCAACTGAAGCACAATAAATTCTGCTCCAGCCACTGACCTTTACCCTGTGTGTATCTCTCTCTGCTTCAAAAGTGTAGGACTCTAGTTTTTAATCCATTCTGCTATCTGCTTCTGTTTCATGGGTGAGTTCATCCCTTTCACATTTGTAGTTATGATAACTGCGTTTTTCCCTCCATGCTGTTTTATCACTTGTTTGTCCCCTCCCCACCCTTACCCCTTACCAGCGGTGGGGAACCTGCAGCTTTGAGGCCACAAGTGGCCTTCTAGGCCTGCAAGTGTGGCCCTTTGAATTCACACTTCACAGAACAAATCCCTTAAATGGATTTGTTCTGTAAAATTTGAGTTCAGTCAAAAGTCTGTACCCAAGGACCTAGAAGGCCACATGTGACTTCAAGGCCACAGGTTTCCTACCCCTTTCCTCCTCCTAAATATTTTACTTCTGATTACTGCCTTCCCAATGTACCTTCCCTTTAATCAATCCCCCTCACCTGTTATTATTCCTGCTCCCCTTTTCCTTCCTTATAGGATAAGCTAGATTTCTAAATTCACCTGAATGTATATGTTATTCCTCTTTGAGCCAATTTTGATGAGGGGAAGGTTTAAGCTTTGCCCAACACCCACTATCTTCCCCTTCATTATAATAAGTTTTTGTGCCTTTTTTATGTGAGATAATTTACCCCATTCAACATCTCTTCTTCTTTCAGTGCAACTTTCTTTCTCATCCCTTTATTTTTTTTGGGGGGGGTAAGCTTTTATCAAAATCATCTTTATTTCCATACCATATGTCTACATATACTCCTTCTAATTACTCCTAAAATAATATAATTGTTAAGAGTCATATATATTATCTTGCCATACAGAAATATAAACAGTTTAACTTTATTGAATTTTTTAATGTTTTCTCTTCTTGTTTCTTTTTTATATTTCACTTGAGTCTTGTATTTAGAGGTCATTTTTTTTTTATTCAACTCTGGTCTTTTAATTAGAAATGCTTGAAAGTCCTCTATTTTGTTAGATGTCATTTTCCCTCTTAACGATGATATTCAATTTTGGTGGGTAAGTGATTCTTGGTTGTAATCCTAACTCCTTTGCCTTTTGGTATGTTCCAAGCCCTATGGTTCTTTAATGTGGAAGGTGCCAATCCTGTATAATCCTGACTGTAGGGTCATGATATTTAAATTGTTCCTTTTTGGCTGCTTGCAATACTTTCTCCTTGATTTGTGAACTCTGGAATTTGGCTATGATGTTCCTGGGCATTTTCATTTTGGATGTCGTCTTTCAGGCACTGATCAATGGATTCTTTCAATTTCTATTTTGCCCTCTGGTTCTAATATATCAGGGCAGTTTCATTTGATAATTTCTTGAAAGATGCTGTCTAGGCTTTTTTAAAAATCATGGCTTTCAGATAGAGCAATAATTTTTATTTTACCTCTCCTACATCTATTTTCTAGGTCAGCTGTTTTTTCAATGAGAAATTCCACATTTTCTTCTATTTTTTATGTTTTTGATTTTGTTTGATAGTATTTTGATTTCTCATCCAGTCATTAGTTTCCCCTTGTTCAATTCCGATTTTTAAGGATTTTTCCTTTAGTGAGCTTTTGTATTTTTTTTTCCATTTGGGCAATTCTATTTTTTAGGAAATTATTTTCCTCAGTAAATTTTTATATGGATTTTCCCATGCTATTGACTCTTTGTTCACAGTTCCTTTGCATTAGTCTCATTTATTTTACTGATTTTTCTTCTACTTCTCTAATTTCCTTTCAAAAAATTTTAAAGTTCTTTTAGGAATTCTTTTTCTGCCTGAGACCAAATTACATTTTTCTTTGAGGCTTCACATGAAGTCATTTGGACACTATTGTTCTTTACTAAGTTTATGCTGTGGCCCTCCCTATCACCATAGTAACTTTCTATTGTCAAGCTCTTTTTGTTTTTTGCTCATTTTCATGCCTTTTTTGTGACTTGATGCTTTTATGTTAGAGCTGGGCTCTGATCCTGTATTGTAGCAACCTTTTTTTGTGCTGGGGCTCTGGGTCTTACTGCTGACTTTCACTGGGTTTCAGGGCTTAGCTGCTTGCTTTCTCTGGCTTGTAGTGAGGGGTGGAACCTCCCTGCCAGCCTCCCCTGGGTGTGAGGTTTAGCTGCTGACCTGCTCCAGGGGTAGAGTCTTGCTACTGGGTTGCCATGGTAGCAGAGGCTTCTGGTGGCTGGCCCTGGAGGATGGATCTTATTACTGGTCAGCCCCAGGGGTGGAACCCTGCTGCTGAGTTGCTATGGCAACAGAGTCTCTGTGCAAGCAGGCCCTGGAGGAGTGACTTTGTTACTGAGCTTACTGAGGGGTGAGACTCTCCTGCTTGGTTGCTTCTCTGTCTAGACTCTAGGGGAGAGGTCTTGCTGTTGGCCAACCCTAGGGTGGGGCTTCAATAGTGGTCTGCAGTGGGGTCAAGGCCTTGCTGGTGGCTTGTGCTGGTGATGAGGTCCCTGGGGTGGGTTCTTGCTGCAATGCATGGGCTGCTCACTTGCTTGGTGAGCTGGTTTATAGGAGAGTGAGATCTAATTGAGGGGTAGTCCCCGGCTTGGGCCTTGCTGCAAATCCCCTAATGTAAGACTGGCTATTGCTGTTGCCATTGCTCTTGGACCCTGCTCCTCTCTGACTCCAGTGAAACTGACCTTTTCTGCTGGGTTGGTAAGCTGCCTCCCTGCTCCTAGATCAATTCTGAGGCAGTTTTCTAGTTGTTTGGAGGAGAATTTGGAGAGCTTCAGAGGGTTCCTTCCTCATTCTGTCATCTTGGCACCAGAAGTCTTAGCTGGATTTCTAAAGGGCATAACACTACCATTTCACTTGGTTGTGCAAGCTTGGGGCAGGCAGGTAACCAGGTTTGGAGAGAGGTAAGTTGACAGGCATAGTGACAACTTATGACCAGCTCAGTACTGAATTAGTCAATGAGTTTTTCAGGAAACTGAAAAAAATCTGCCTTAGAACACGTTGTTCTTCCCAGGAAGGATCACACAGATTTTTTCATTTTTCCTTTTTTTTGTATTTTTTCCTAGTTTTACTATTGCTGGGCCTGGGCAGAGATAATTTCAGAGTTCTTCTCCATAATGCAAAAAATAATTACTACTTAAAAATGGTGCCCATATGACAAGAACCATAGCGGTTTCTTTGATTGGGGACAGCTGACATTTATGAGAAGGCAGTGGGAAAGTTGAAACCCTTTATGTCAGATGTACACTGAGATATGACAGGGCCTAATTCAGGGGAATGGTGTAGAGATAAAATTCTTTGCAAGTTTTTTTTTTTTTTTTTTTTTTTAGCAAAGACTCATGGAATTATTGTGGAAAAGATGGGGAGAGATGGGCCAAATGAAAGTACAATTAAGTGAATTCTTATCCACTTGAATAGCCATATCCAAAGACTAAATAATAATGCTTTGATGTTGATTCAGTTTCTAAAGGCGGATCTTAGGCATATGGACTTGATCTTATGTTATTTGGCATTTTAATAAATAACTTAGATAAGGGCTTAGAAGGCATAGTAAGTCTATGGATGATTTAGAGCTGAAAGAGATTGCTAATACTGGATGAAAGAACAAATATTCAAACAAATCTTGTTTGAAAGATTAAATTGGACCAGTACAACAAGATGAATTGAAGAAAGATAAATAAAAAGTCTTACATACAAGTTGAACAATCAATTTCATTAGTATAAGACTGAAAAGGTAGGAATAGGCAAAAAGTTCTTCTAAAAATATTTCAAGCTTTTAGGGAAAACAAGTTCATTATGGGTCAGCAGTGGGATATGGAAGTCCCCAAAATCAAGTTTGATTTTTAGACTACATAAGGAAAGACAAAGTGTCTGAGATAAGGAAGTGATAGTGTCATTATAATCTTCCACATCTGGAGATTTGTACTTAGGTTTGGTCTCCATATTTTAGGACTGAAGATTGTACAAAGAAAGATGACCAAGATGGTGGAGGGCTTTGAGAGAAGGTCAAATTAATATGTTGGAGGATTTGGATTTTTTTAGTCTGAAGAAAGGAAAATTTCAGAGACAGAATTGTTCAATTTAGTTCCCTAATATTTTAGAGTTGAACATTTATGTAGAAGTGATGGAAACATAGAATCCTGGAGTCTAAAGTCACCTTAGTGGCAATTTATTTCAACCCATGTCTGAATAAGAATACTCTCCACCCCAACTTCCACAAGTAATCATCTAATCTTCTCTTGAAGACTTCTAGTAAGGAGAAGCCGAATGCCTGGTCAGGCAACCCACACTGCTTTTATTTAGCTCAATTGTTAGGACTTTTCCCCCTTTGCAGGTATAAAGCAGTGAGCTCTACTCATGTCTCCAGAACTGGCAGGATGATAAAAAAATCACAAGGATGATTTTGCAGAATCTGTTGTGATATTGAGAAGTGATGTTGACCTTTAAGGCAAGTGGGTGTATTCTTTCCTGAATAGCTACTATGCCAGATCTGAGAAATCAAGGTTGTTTATGCCCTGTAGAAAAACAAATCTCTTCCTCTCATACTTGCTGATATGTCAGTGGAGTGGTGATGGCAGAGATACAACTAAATGGCTGCTAAGAAAACAGTTGGAATCAAGGGGGCAGTGATTGTTCTCCTGGATGGGGGATTAGGAAGGAGAGAAGAAAGAAAGCAGTTATTAAGTACCTACTATGTGTCAGACATTGTGCTATGTTTTTTATAAAAATCTTATTTGATCCTTACAGCAGCTCTGGAAGGTAGGTGCTATTATTATCCCTGTTATACATTTGAGAAAACTAAGGCAGATAGAAATTAGGTGACTTGCTTAGTGTCACAGGAGTAGGAGATGCTTGAGGCTTGATTTGAACTCAGGTTTTCCTGACTCCTAGTCCAATGCTCTATCCACTATGCCATCTAGTTGCTTCTAGATTGATGGTAAAGACAAAGGCTACCCAGTCCCCAGAGTGACAGAAAAATTAAAGAACTGTCTTCCTGTTGTACCTTCACTCACCTTCTAGGAAGATTTGTTGTGAGTGGGTACATACTCTTGGGATGGAGGGAGAGGCTCTGAGTTTCAGAGGTTGGGCTTGGTCAGAGATATATCTCTTACAGGAAGATACCTTAGTGCATTTTCATTTGGGACCCTCATAAATGTAACAAGACATGATTTCACTGGTTTAGGGAGCTCCTCCAAAATTATTTGTTTTTACCAATGCAATTCTGCAACTTGATAGTCTTAGAGAGTTGCCTGGGGCAATGAGAATTTAAGGGATTTGCCTTGGGATCACACAGTCAGTATGTGTCAGAAAGAATCCAGTTTTCCCTCACTGAGACCAACTCTTTATGCTCTGTGTCATGCTGCCACTCATTTTAAAAATTAACTTCTAATACAGTTTTCTTTTTTACATATAGGATCTTAACTAGAATATATCAGAGTGGGTGAGGGAAAAAAGTTGCACCAGAGGAGGATAGGGGTTGAACCATAATATGATTGAACAGATCCACACCAACCTTTAGACAAATGAGAAGGGTGTTTCCACTGTCCAAAAGAGCAGAGCTGTGGAGGAAGAGGCAGTCAGCTGAGATTCACAATGACCTACTGGTTGCCCTACGATGTTTTATGGTGTTGAGCTACGCATACAACGTCTGTGGTTACTATTGTATAGGCTCAGGTAACTTATAGTATCCCTTATAAGTCCCTTATATTTAGCTTAAATTTACGTCTGCAATTTATGCATGGATCTTAATTTGGTTCTCTAACCCTAAATGCAATTAATTGAATCTCATTTCTATGTGACAACACTTCAAATACACTAAGATATTTATCATGTCCTTCTCTCCTCCCACTGCCTCACCTCTTCCCAGGTTAAATAACCCTAGAGAAATGGGTGTAATCAAAGAATTGTCATTAGTCTAATTTGATTGGATTGTAAAGTGTGCCAATTGTAATACCATGAAATATGTCTGTAAAAGTAGATTGGAACCAGAAAGAGAGCCTTGAATGCCAGGATAAAGAGTTTGTTTTATTTTTTGGGCAATAGAGAACAATAGAAAGTTTTTGAGTAGCAAGATGGCAGGTCAGACTAACCTATTAGAGAGATTACTTTGACACCAAGATAAAGGATAGAGTAGAGAAGGAAAGATCAGAGCCAGAGAAAACAGCAAATTGCATCATGAAAAGTTATGATTTGCAATGATCCGGTAATCAAACAACAAATATTGATTAAACACCCACTACAGTACATGCCAGGCCCTGTCCTAAGTGCTGAAGAAACAAATGCACTTAATGAAGCAATCTCTACTTGCAATCACTTATTCTAATGGGGAATTCTAAGACATGGAGGTAAGGAAGGAGTTCATTTCAGACATGAGGGAAAAGACAGTTACAAAGGCACAGAGATATAGAATGGAGCACTGTGTGTGAGGAAAAGAAAGGGGAGCATATGGACTGGAAGGTAGTTTGCATACCAGGGTATATTGTATAATAAGTCTGGAAGGGTAGGTTGGAGCCAGGTTGTGAAAGGCTTTAAGTGATGAACATGGGCATTTATATTTGATCTTGGGGGTAATAGTTTATTGAGCAGGGGAATGATATGGTCAGACCTGAGCTTTAGGAATATCCCTGTGGCAGTTATATAGAGAATGGTTTGGAGTGGTGACACACCAGAGAAGGAAGCCAGACCAATTAGGAGGTTACTGCAAGAACTTGGACAACTATTTTATTATAAGTTAAATCTGTTTTCCCCCAGCAGACCTCCCCTTATTATGAGAGACACATACATATACTTGCCCCCATAGCCAAGCTCTTGGGATTAGCTACAAATAATGCTATGAATTATGGCACTTGAGATGTCCTGAGGGGCTGAGGAAAGCTGCAGGGCAGAAATGCCAGGTAGCATTGGAACTCACTATCATGCTAAATATAGCAGGTAATTAGGCAATTATTCAGTTGGTTTCTTTTTAATCACAGTTTACTGGGAGCTTTCACCTTTGGAAGCCTTAACTACAGGAGGGCTGGAAAGGCTGTTCCAGAGTCCATAGGTCTGCTCACTGTGAATGTCTTTGAATTAGAAGTAGCAAATTGTTGCTCTGGTTTTACAACTTCATACCTAACCACAGCAGCTTCCACAGCTCAGAGGAAGCATTTGTCAGTATTAACCATGACCAGAAAACAAACTAATTTCAACCACGCTGACAAAGGAAATGAGTGGACTTGAAGAATCATGTTTCCAAGGCTGGGGAATGGAAAGGAATCCCTTGGTTAGTTATACCCCAAGGCACCCTCATTTGTAGCACTGTGTTTCAATTTTAAAGACCTTTCAGAATATCCTTCCCTCATCTATGACGATGACTAGGGTTGGACAAAATGGCCACCTGCCTAAGGCACAACTTGAAATGACAGACATTTTAAATCACTATATTTTATAAATGCAATTACATTGAATACCAGAAAATTCTATTCTCCAGAGTACCCGTAAAGTGTATACGTTTTGTAATAATTCATACTGCATTGTAATACAGTGAGTAATTAGCATTCATGTGGATCTTTAACAATTACAAAGCACTCTTTCTCCATCAGTAGTCATTTATTAAGTGCCTACTATGTGCCAGGCACTATGCTAAGCATCTGGGACACAAAGAATGGTTAAAAAAAAACCACAGTCCCTCTCCTCATATTTTAATGCAGCAGAAAATATACAGTTGTGTACATTGGAAAAATTAGAGAGATAGATAGTTAGAATATATTGGAGGTAACATAAGAGAAGGTACTAACATGAGGAGTAAGTGGGGAGCCAGGAAAGACCCCTTGCAAAAGATGGGGCTTGATTCAACTCTTGAAAGCCAGAGAAGCCAGGAGTTGGAGGTTGAGTAGGGAGAACACTCCAGGCATGTGGGGATGCCAGTGAAAAGGCATTAAGTGGGTAGATGGATTTTTGTGTGGAGGGAAGAGCAGAAAGGCTAACGTTGCTGGAAGACAGATTATGTGGATGGGAACAAATTGTAAGGAAGCTGGAAATGTAGAAAGGTAACAGATTGTCAAGGGCTTTAAAAGCAAGAGGATTTTGTATTTGTTCGTGGAGATCACAGGAACCCTCTGGAGTTGATTGAGTTGAGGGACAAAGTTGGTTAGGTCTGTATTTTGGAAAGATCTCTTTGGCAGCTAAGTGGATGATGGTTTGGAGAGAGGCTAGGGTGACTGAATCTGGCTATTGCAACAATCCAGGCATGAGGTGATGAGGTAGATGTTAATATCCCTATTTTACAGATGAGGAAGCTGAGACTAAGACAACAATGATTTGCCCAAAGTGTCCTGACAGAAGCAGGATTGAAACTCAGTCTAATACTCTGTTGATTAGTCTACCTAACTTCAGAAAACCTCAGGCGTATGGGAGTATAATTGCCAAATTTTGTCCAGGGGTAAAAAAGTGCCTTAACCCAATTTTGTTTCTACTATGCAGTAGAAGGACCCCTGATCTTAGAATCAGAAAACCAGGATCTGATTGCGTGACCTTGGACAAGTCCCTTTACTTCTCTGAACCTGTGTTCTTATCTATACAGTTGGAATCATATTACTCCTAGTATCAATCTCCCTGGATTTTTGTAAATCTTAAGGCATCATAGATGTACCAGCTCTTACCATTATTAGCTATTTTTCCCTAGAAGGATATTTTAGATTCTAAGTGATCAGTCATATCTATATTAGAAAGCTGATGATAAACTTCATACAAAGAAGCCTTAAGGAAAATCTCTCCCTTTTCCTGGTGACAGACTATAAACCTTTTCCAGAGAACCCCAGTATTCCACAGTTACTAGAAGTTAGGGTTGGAGGGCTTTGCCTTCTCATTTTGTCCTGAATTAAAAAAAAAAAAACATGAGCAGACTCCCTGTTCCATGAACAATTATGGAAACTGGGCTTATAAATATAGTGTTAGAGTCAAACACCAATTACACTAAAATTTAGTTGATACATATTTACTAATATGCAAAGTCATTGTGAAACTTTATAATAACTAATTATAAATTAGCCATAAATTAAGATAGGAGATCCTAAAGTCAAATTTCTCTTAGTCTTTTCTACTTCCTGTAGGATGTAAGGTCCACGAGGACAGTGACTGATTTGCTTTTGTCTTTGTGTTCGCAATTCTGTGCCTAGTGACTGGCATGTAGTAGACATTTAATAAATATTTCTTAAATTTGAATTTTGAGTTCACAATTTTGCTCAGGGATCGACTTATTGATAGCTACAGTTGTCCTATTCCTGTTCTCAAAGTGCAAATATCATGGTTCCCCCTGCTTTGAAAATATTCTAATAATTCCCCATTGCTAATTCAATTATGTTCAACCTCCTTATTCTGGTATTCAAAGTCCCTACAAAGTATGGTGCCACTGTATTTTTCTATTTATCTTTGCTAGGTACTCTTAACTTCCTCTTTACTGTAACCAATTGAACTGGACTGCTCACTGTTCTTTGTGCCTTCCTGCTGCCTTGCCTCACACTGTCATCTCTGCCTGCAATGTTTGTAATCTCTCCTTTCCCTCCAACACCACCTTAGAAAATCAACCTATCTCTTAAAGCAAGGATTCCTAAACTTTTTTTGTATCATGGACCCCTTCAATGATCTGGATAATTCTATGAACCCCTTATGAGAATAATGTTTTTAAATGTGCAAAATAAAATACATATGATTACAAAGGAAACCAATTATGTTGTTATAATGGTCAAAATATATGAACTCTTGTCCCCCCAATTGCTATAAGAAATGACAAGGAGGATGATTTCAGAAAACCTGGACAGATTTACATGAACTGATGCAAAGTGAAGTGAACAGAACCAGGAGAACATGATACATTGTAATGGTAATATTGTACAATGAACTGTGAATGAATTAGCTATACTCTCAGTAGTACAATGATCCAAGACAATCCCAAAGGACTCATGATGAAGCATACTGTCTGCCTCCAGAGAAAGAACTGATATTGATTGAATACACACTGAAGCATGCTATTTTTTTCTTTCATTTTTTCTTTTATTCAAGTCTTCTTGCACAAAATAACTGATATGGAAATGTTTTACATTAGTACATATATATAACCTATATCTGATTCTTACCATCTCAGGGAGGGTAGGAGGGGAAAGAGAGACGGAAGGATAGAATTTGGAATGCAAAACAAAAAAAACCAAATGTTAAAAAAATTATTTTAATGTGTAATTGGGGATAATAAAATATATATGTATACAAATAGAAAAATTTACATTTAAAGCACTCCCCCCACTAATTCCTGGACCCCATGTTAGGAACCTTTGCTTTAAAATTTAGTTGAAATGCCATCACTTCCATGAAACTTCCTGATTTTCCCAGTCAGTTATGACTGTTACCCGCATGCCTCCTCATCCCTGGATTTACATAAGCCTGTCTTTATTTCTATAATGTACTTCTCTCATAATCAGTTTTATCATCACTAGTCTGTACATCATGTCTTCTTATTAGACTGTAAGTCCTAAAAAAGTAAGGAAGGAAGAAAATGAAGAAAACAAGCATTTGTGGCTGCAAAGTACAGCAGACAGTGCTGGATTTGAAGTTAGAAAATCTGAATTTGAATCTGCTCTGCCATTTATGACCTGTGTGACCTTGGGAAAGTCACTTGACTTTTTTTGGGCCTCAGTTTCTTCATTTGTAATATGTAATTTGGAAGATAACTTAGGTCCTCTCTAGTTCCAAATCTATGATCCTATGTACTAAACTCTTTATCCTCTTCAGGTATTAGCATAATATTCTGCATGTTGAAAAAGCTCAGTAAATGTTTGTCAGATTAAGCAGGGATACTTTTTATTTTTAAATTTAAACTTTTTTTAACCCCTGTTAAGTCTAGTTCTCCCCCTGGGACTTACACATAGAGATAGAAAGATGATATCAGAGAGTGAAGAAGGGAGCTTCACTATGGGGTCAAATATGTTTGTTTCTCTCTCTCAGTGTGACTCTGGAATCATCTGACAGAATGAGCTTGAAGGAAAACAAGAGTTATGAAGGAGAAAGCAACACTTATGCCTTCCAGCTCCTTCCCCTAAAAACGAAAAGAGATAGAATGATCCAATAACTCCTATGTGCAGGGCACTATGCTAGGTATTAGAGAAAAAATAAAATTAAAAAACAGTCCAAGCCCTCAAGGACATTCTTTTCTATATGTAAACAGGTAAGTACATACTTGATAATTTGTGGAGACAGGAGAGTGCAATATCAACCAGAGGAAACAGAAACACCTTCCTCTAGGAGATGGCAAATAAACTTAGCATTAAAGAAAGTTTGGGATCCTAATAGGTGAGGAGGGATGAATTCCAGGGAAGGGATAATAGAAGAGGGTAGGAAGTAGTATGAATGTCCCTTTTCTCCTTCTCACTCATTAAAGCAGTCTTACCTGAAAGTATTTATTTAGCATAATGCATAACACCCTCACCCCTCCCGCATGAAGGTTAGAGAGCTGCTTTCACTTACTCTGTAGTATGCAATTTTAAAATCACATTGCTTTTCTAATACATAGCTAGCATATACTGAAGAAATGGGAGTTTTTTTTAATAATTTAATATATTTTATTTTTCCTCAATTACATGTTAAAATTTTTTAACATCAGTTTTTTTTGAAGTTTTGAATTCCAAATTCTATTTTTCCTTTTCTGCCCTTCCCTCTCCCTGAGATGGTAAGCAATCAGATATAGGTTATACATAGGTAATCATGTAAAAACATTTCCATATTAGCCATTTTGTATAAGAAGCCTCAAATAAAAGAAAAAGAACATGGTTCAGTATGTATTCAAACAATATCACTTCTTTGTCTGGAGGCAGACAGTCATTCTACCATTCTTCATGAGTCCTTTGTGATTGTCTTGGATCATGGTATTACTGAGAACAGCTAACTCATTCACAATTCTTTGTCCTACAATACTGCTGCTACTGTGTACAGTGTTCTCTCAATTCCTTTACTTCACATTGCATCAGTTCATGTAAGTATTTCCAGGTTTTTCTGAAATAATTTTGTTTGTCATTTCTTATGTGTAATGTTAATGGGATTTATGTTAATGGGAGTTAAAGACCTTCCCTGCCTCATCTGTAAAACCATCTGGAGAAGGAAACGGCAAACCACTTCAGTATTTTTGCCAAGAAAACCCCAAATGGAGTGTAATGCAAATTAAAGATCTTCACCTGCCCATTAATAGACCTTAGGTGGAGCCTGTTAAGGAAACCTTGATGAGGGGAGACTTGTTTTGTAGGAAGTCCCTCATCTTTTGTTAATTGCTAATAAGGCACTGGTTCACTAGGGTGCTGATGCCCTCTGGCTCTGAAAAGTGTATATATACTCTGAGGTGAGGTTTTGCTTTGGGGCTTACTCTTTGGAAGAAGGTTCATGTGACAGATGAGACTCTGGGTAGCCGTTAAGGAGGCCCTCCCAACTTTGAAAACCCAGATGTTGGTGCTTGTCTCTCTGGTAACTATGTATATATGTAATGGTCAGACAGTCGGATTGGTCTGTTGATCTGTGATGTATGTATTGCTTATGGTCAGACAGTTAGAAGCCCTGTCTGTGGGTCTTTATTTCTCTGCTTGTATTTTCTCTGTTGGTATATGTGATGAAAGATTATTGACCCCTCAAAAGTTGCTTTCCTTTTAGAAAAGCAGATGTAAGAACCCATGCTAGCAGGCCATCCTGGATGTGTCAGGCAGCTTGCTGCTACATTGTAACACAGTGATATTTCATCACAATCATATACCACAGCTGAGTTAGCCATTTCTCAATTGATGGGTATCACTTTGGTTTTCAGTTCTTAGCTACCACAAAAAGAGCTGCTTCAAAAGGTTTATTTACACATAGTTCCTTTTTCTTTTTGATCTTGTTGATCTACAGATATAGTAGTTGTATTGCTGGGTCAAAGGCTATCCACAATTTTCTAGCCCTTTGGGAATAGTTCCAAATTGCTCTCCAGAATGGCTGAATCAGCTCACAACTCTACCAACAGTGCACTAGTGTCCCAGTTTTCCCAATCTCCTCCAACATTTATCATTTTCCTTTATTGTCATATTAACCAGTCTGATAGGGGTGATGTGGTCCTTCAGAGTTGTTTCAATATACATTTCTTTACTCATTAATAATCTAGAGTAAGAAATGGGAATTTTGATGGGTCCAGAGTGCAAGAACTGAGAGAGAATTCAGAAGCAGTACTTTGGGGAAGGATAAACTTGGGAAGGGTGTCACAGAACAAGACTATGGTCAGCCAGAGCAGTTTGAGGACACTGGGTTTCTGGAGAGTTATGGAAAAGGGATAGAAGAGAGACCCAGACAGGGAGTTAGATAGCCTCTAAAGAGAAATTTAACTTTCTAATTTTAAACTTGTTGACCGACTCATTAAGGGAAGGGGTAAAAAAAAATGCTAACAATAATTTTTTTTAAGAAGCCCAGAACTGAGCCTCGCTTTACACTTGGGCAGGTTTTTTTGACTGATTTTTAATGTATGGGTCCATTTACAACTAGATCAATTCTTGTCCATTTTTGTTTTCCTGGGCCGAAGGACCTAGGAGAAAAATGGGTGTATTGGCACATATTTTTCCAAGTCTTTTGATAACTATAGTTAAGCAAACAAAAGCGGGGATAATTAGTTTGGAAAATAGAAAACTTAGGGTCATGTGATCACTGTGTTCTAGTAGTTGAAGGATTGTCATAGAGAAGAGGTCTCTGACTTATGCTGCTTAATTCTGGAGTGCAGGATGGGAACAGTGAGTAGAAGCTGCAGAAAAGCAGATTTAGACTGGATATAAAGTGAAGAAAAGTCCTTGTAATTAGAGCTGTCCAAAATCTGTCCTGGTAGGTAGTGAGTTCTCCTCTACTGTAGGGATTTAAGCAGAGGCTTTGTGATTACCTGTCGAGTAAATTGAAAAAGGGATGAGGGGATACACAATCAGGTATAGGTAGTCTCTGAGGTCCTTCTAGCAATGAGATTCTATGAATGTGTTTCAAAAGGACATCCAGGAGCCTGCAGTCCTATTTTAGTCCCTCTCAGCTCTTTGCTCATGAGAAAACAGAGCCAATCCACATAATTAGTTTGAGAATCCTGGCCGGGCAACACTGAGATACTTTGCTCAAAGTTCACTCACCATCTAAGATAGGCCACTCTGCATGCCCACTTCCCTTGCTAATAGCTTTGCTGACCTTCTCCAAAGAAAAAGTCATTAAGATGTTGAGTTATGATCTGTTTCTTGTAAAACCGTGCCAATCCACCATTTATAGCACTGTATTTCAACCAATTCTAATTACCTCTTGGAAAATACTTCTCACAGACCTTCAAGAATATTTTAGACTTGTATTCAAGCAATCAAACATGCCATTTGTTTTGTTGTTAGAAATCTGGCTGCCGGCTTCATACAAACATCTCTAAGGTAAATCTCCCTTTTGCTAGTGACAGACAATATAGTGCAAAAAAAAACCCTATAGCATTTTACAGGAAAACAGTGCCATTCAAATGATTTAACCTTGACAGGTGACCTTTCATTCATGAAGTTCAGAGTCAGAAAGCTAAAGGGGACTAAGAAAAGCTTCTCCTTCTTGAGCAGCCACTTTATGGCTCCCCAAGAAATCAGTTTCTTATGCTTCCTTTTTGCTACTGGAAATTCCATTTGATTCAATGCACGTTCATTGAGCATCTTTTATGGATAAAGCCTAATGCAAGGCATCATAGAGTCTCTGTCCACAAGGAGCTTATACTCTTATAGGGGAGTCAACAGTATTCAGAAATGAAAATAATGCAAAACAGAGTGTGATGCTGGTATGAGTGATAAAAACCAAGTACTGAGACAGCTCTGAGGAGGGAAGAGATGAAAATCATTTTATATAGAGTGCTACTCTGTTTCTCCTACCTCTAGCCCTTGGCTTATTCAGTTCTGAATTCACCTGAGGTCCTGAGGGTAATGGATTTCTTTCATTGCTGCTCTCTTACCCCAGCAAAATGCTCAGTGGGTAAAAGGCAATTCCTTTTAGCTCCTGAAGTCAAGATCTCACCAGCACTCTTTGAACCTGGCTGTATCCAGTGGATTTGTTGGTTAACTTTCATCTGTCAGTCTCTAATACGATCAGAAAAACCAAGTGACTTGCTGACTTTCTGGAGGTCTCTATTCCTTTTATGCTTTGAGTGGGACTGAAATCACCAGTACTGCTGAGATTTTTATAGACTTTCTAAATCTCACTGCTGCCTGAAAGAATTAAAAAGGAAACACACGCAAAAAATGTTTCTGTCTTTTTGTTTCTAATCACTTTTCCGTTCTAACTGAACTGAGACACCATGAGAAATGAGGGTTTAAAAGGAAAGAGCTCGTTTGCCTATAACGAACACAGAGTACAAAAGCAAATTAAAAAAAAAAAAACAACCCGACAACAACAAACTGAAGCCCATGCTTAGAGAGACCATTAGGAGCAATTTGACATTTATTGAACAACAGATGGCGATTAAAAGCATAAAACCTAGATTGCCTTGCAAAAAAACCAAAGGATAGTTCTACTGAGGAAGTCTAACATTTCAATTAAAATACCTCTTGGTGTCAATTAAATCATATGAAGATAAGACTCTGAATGGTTCCTATCTGTGCTATAATCAATAGTGCAGTTAAAATCTCCATTAAGAGGCAACTGAGTTTTGAATTTGAGAATCTGTGGAAATATTAGCCAAAGCTTCAAGAGACTATTTCCTTAGGGTAGGGTTCAAAAGGTAAACATTTCAGCCACAGTCCTTCATGGATATTAACAGGATTTATTTTAAACAGCAGTGACAACAAGGCATCCCTGCTCTTGCCTAGCCTTGCCTGAAATCTCACCAGGCTTTTCAATAGTATAGCTCAGACATTAGGGAGAGGGGAAAAACCCATCATCTCCTCAGCAAGAATCTCATTTATGGTCATAAGTAGACATTTAGGGCTGAAAGGAATAAAACTATAGTCTCCGCCGTGAAGTTAAAGGAAGCTATCATCGTCATGAGAACAATGTGCCAGGCAGAAGGAGATCAGCTTTTGTTCAGAAAAAGTCTTTTCCCTGTTTGATTTTATATCTCAAGTCAAGGAAAATTATGACATTTTCACTGCACTAAAAATGAGGTGAAGGACGGTTAAGTGTAGGGGATAGAGAGAGAAGTGGTTTCAGTCATAAGATCAGAATTCAAGTCCTACTCCATGCAATCAGAGGTCTAGACCTAAAGCCAAAAAAAGTGTATATTTTTTTTACCACTTTGAATGGGAAGTTCTGTCTTACAGAGTCAGGTTAGGCTTTTATTACTTTGAAATTGGCTGTTATTACTTTCATTGTTTCCTAGGGTCTCCCCTAAATACTTATTCCAATCATAGCATGGAGATGACCCTAGCTTTCTAAAGACTGTTTCCAGCAAAGCACACTCTGGGAGTTCCTACCAAGCTGAAATGGCTTTGAGTAATAGATCTTATGATTAATCATTAGTATGTCTTCTGAAGATAAACCCACCTGAATTGGCCAGCTGGCCATCAACTGCTGAAATTTACTACAGATTGCTACAATAGAGCATTCTCTTCAACAGTGGCAGTGGAATTAACATATTTGCACTTTGACATCAGAGTTCCCAATGTGTTCTAATAGGAAGTAGAAATGCCTTATAGCAACTCTCAGTAAACATTGACTAAAGCCTGGAGGGTTGTGATCTGAGCTGGCTGAGGGAACGACCACACCAATGAACTGCAGGTCCTTAAATAAAGTTAAATAAAGTTGCTATGGGAAAAGGTCCCCCCCCCTCTCTTTTTCTTTCTTTGTCTTCTTTCCTCTCTCTCTTTTTCTCTCTCTGTCATTGTCTCTGTTTGTCTATCTGTCTCTCAAATTACTACGGTATCTCTAGGGAAAATAACATGGTTAATGAACAACATGATCTAAGGGTACAACTTATCATTCCTCCTATTTCCCAGCTAGTAAACTTTGGGATCTACAAACCATCAAATATTCTACTGGCTGAACTTCACAGGAGAAAAAAATGTGCTGAAAAGATGTTTAATGTACACTTGTAAGCTATGAACTTCCATGGAGGTTTTTAACTCAGTACAGATATGAAAACCATGAAAAAGTAACCACTATAAATTAAGAATATAATTTTTAAGAATAACTCCAAAGGCAGAGCATTCTTGTGAACTGGATCAATCAATCATCAAGCATTTACCTGTGCTAAGCTCTGGGAATTCAAAGACAAAATTAAAACAACCCCTGACTTCAACAAACTCCATTTCCAATGAGGGAGACAAACTTACAGGATACATGCAATGATGTGTGCAAAGATAAGGTTATGTAGACAGGATAGATTAGGATCCACAGAAAGACATACTCAAGATACATAAAAAGCAGATAGAAGGTGAAGAAGACACCATTAGCTGGGCATACCAGGAAAGAACTCTCGCAGAAGGTGGCACTTAGGAAACCAGGCATTCTGAGAGATGGAGGTGAAGAGGGAGGACATTCTAGGCATGAGGGACCGCCGAGGCCAAAGTACATTCTTTAGGACTAGGGAGCGAAGAATTGCATTCTTGTCGCCTATTGCCCTTTCAGTTTGCTAGCAAGAAAGAGAAATGTGGGAAGGGGGAAGGAGAGAGAAACGTAAGATTTCTGTGTCCTTAAGTTCATTACTTCAGCACTATTCAGATCATATCTAATAATGTCCATATTCTGTTCCCCAGAATCACCTGAGGATTGGAGGCAAATTTATACCTGATTTATTTCCAATTCTACTCAAGTTCTGAGGGTTACTGGTAGTGGGGGTGGATGGGTAGTGTTGGAACTTTTATATCAAGGAGGAATCCTAAAGGAGTCCAACCCTGTTAGTAGAAAGCCACCTCCTTAATGTAGTCACATACATATCACTACCCTTCTTCAAGTCCTGTTGGACTGTCTTGAGCTGAGTAGTAGAGGATGGAAGTGCCATCATTAAACATGAATAGAAGGTAATGGAATATCAATTGATAATTATGACATTGCCAAGAAGGGCAAAGGAGTGAGGAACCTAGCAGTTTTCACACTGATGATTCAAGGAACCTGACCGGGCATTAGCATTTTCCTAGAAAATGAATTACTTTACCATAGTCTAGTGTTGTTATCAAAACATTTTGTTTGTTATAGACAATTGGACCCAAAATACTTTCAAGGGGTTTGCAAAGTAACTTTTTGCTATAGTGTAGACTTTACTTTCTGGATTTCAAGCTAATGAAAAAATAAAGAAAGGGAAAGGGGAAGCAGTCCTCTATCTTTCTTCCTCCTAATTTAGGATAACAAGATTTAGAGATGGCAAAAACCTTAGAGATTATCTAGCAACCAGGGCGGGGAACCTATGGCTTTGAGGCTACATGTGGCTTTCTAGGTCCTTGAGTGTGGCCTTTTGACTGAGTCCAAGTTATACAGAACAAATCCTTTTGTTAAGGGGATTGTTTCTGTGAGGTTTGGATTCAGTCAAAGGGCCACACCTGAAGTCCTAGAGGGTCACATGTGGCCTTGAGGCCACAGGTTCCCCACCCCTGATTCTAGCCAGTCCTTGAATTTTACAAATGAGGAAATCAAGGGTCAGAGTGGTGAGTAAACATATCTAAGACTGTATAGATAAACAAGTAGCAGGGTAAGAGTTTAAAGTCAGATCCTCAGATTTCACATCTAGCCTTTTCACTACAGCACTCTGGGAGGCAGAAGCTACAGATTCTGTCTTCAGGGCAGTACCTGATCCAGTTCAGTCACCTGCAAAATAACTGTGACAACGAAGGGCAATGACTAAATTATGGCTAAGTTTTCTTCTCTTGAAAAGAATTGTCAATTCATTAAAAACTAATTACTGAGTACCTAATATGTGTGGAGCACCAGATTAGTTACTTAATATAAAATTAAACCTAAGACCTGTGATAAACCAGTAGATAAAATATTTTCCTAACATTAAAGTGCCTAGAAGAAGGAAAAAATATGGAAACTCAGGATGCCTGGACATTCTATAGTTGTGCAAGTCATTCCTAATCAGTAACCTAAGTGCACTCAAGGAGTTAATTAATTTCCCATGGGTCAATGCTTTGCAATCAAAGAGTATTTTGTTCATCCTGGCTCACTATAGATTGAAAAAATTGCAATCAGAACTCATTTCACAAACCAGTTTTCATTTCTGGGAAGTGTCATATGAGTGGTTTTACAGTAGCTGTTCTTATGAAACCTTTACAAATGTCTGTTCCAAAACCTCATCTTAGTGTGGAGACATGGTCCTAGGTTTTCAAAGGCTATGCCAGGAATGTAAGCTTTGGATGGTTCTACAAAGCAGAAAAGGTTCAGATATGGTCCTGGAAAAATACAGTTTGCTTCTGAGGACCAGCTAAGTATAGAAGGACTCATCATGATGAGTAGGCTGACCACTCAACGATGAATCCTTTGCTATGAATTATTAGTTGCCATAGCAACACATGAAACAAAGAAAAGATACAAAGTAGCCCTGAATCCTGTGCTAGTGGCAGAGTGTCAGAAAGGGGGGACCAGAGGGCATTAACAATCACTTTAGACTGTCTATGAACATTAATTTAGCTGTTGGTGCTTTAAATGTGCAATTCTCATTCAGTAGCCAATGAGTACATATACTCCTACAGGAACTGAATCATATTAATGCTGACGTTCTCATCACAAATTAAACTGGAATATAAATGGAGGCTACAGCAAAATAGAAAGATGGCTAATAAGTACTCCTTAAAGAGACTAATAAAGAAATGGGTAGAGATGGCTTTATTGTGAACTGCAAAACAATGATAAACATTATTTCATGGGATATTTGATCATCTCTATTTTGGTGTTTGTGATAAACATTAAGAGATAGTAGTGTGGAGTATGGGAGAGAGAAGCAGCCTCAGAGCTAGGAAGATCTGGGGTCAAGACTTGTCTCTGCCACTTCCCTCCATCTTGTAGTGTTGCCACCATGGTGTGCGAGAATGTCCTGGCAGAAGCTCTCAAAAGCAAAAAAGTGAGGAAAATGCCAGGTTCTTATTAGGCTGTGCTCTAAAGTCACTGTCTGGTTCTTAACTGTGATGATGAAGCATCATTGGTGAATTTGAGATCATTGATGATCATAGAGCAGAAAAAATTGTTGTGAACTTCATGGGCAGATTAAGCAAATGTGATATAATCAGCCCCAGATTTGATGTTCAATTGAAAGATGGGGAAAAGTGGCAGAATAATCTGCTACCATCCGATCAGTTTGGATTCATTGTGCTTACAATCTCAGCTGGCATCATGGGCCATGAGGAAGCAATATGAAAATACACAGGAGGAAGAAATCCTAGGATTCTTTTTCTAAGGATGTAAAACATGCATACAAATAAAATGTTCCAAAAGAAAAAAAAAGACTTATCTCTGACACATAATAGCTGTTTGACCCTGGCTTAGTCACTTAGCCTCTCAATGTTCTAGACAATTCTTGTAACAATGAAACCACAGATCCAGTTCCTATCCCTATGATGATCATATGTTAAAAAAAACCACTATAGAGGTAATTTTGACTTACATTTCTGGAGAGGGTGAGGAGGTAGAAGAATCTTATAAAGAACTTGATAAGACCCTCCAAAATAATCAAATACATTGGTGACTTCAATGCATAGGAGAAGATGGCTAAAATATATTAAAAAAAACACTGTTCAGAAGTAGAAATGAGAAGACAAAGCAAATTGTTTATAAGAAGCCTCCAGTTTATCAAGAAGTACTTGTTCAAGAAGAAAATTTGAGTCACTGCTCATAATAAATGCCAAATCATCAAAAGGAAATTGATTATGTTCTAATAAGGAATGACTGATATAGGAGACCTTTTGGAATTAAATAACTGATTCACTAGGGAAAGGATTAAAGTCAATATCAAATTCAAAGAAATAAAAAAAGGAGAAGGTTTGACACATTAATTGAGGCAACTCCAACATCACCTCTGTAAACAAGTAATGAATGGAAAATGTATCAGACATCAGCTTACTATTGTCATTTTCTAGGGAAATTTAAATTAAATACAACAATGACTACATGTAGGAGATCAAAAGAATCTAGAAGCAACATCATCCAGAAAACACTTGACCAAGAAATATGCAAAAAATATGTTCATTTCGAATATAAACTCATTTGTAAAAATCTTTCAAAAGAGGAAGGGGGATGGTTATGGGCAGTATTATCTCAGTGGGAAAAAACAATGAGAAACAGAGGAGGGTAAAAGATTTATAGGAAGCTTGGAGAAAGAATCAATTATCTCAGGAGTATTTAAGAAAGAAACTGGAAGGACCAAAATCAAGAGAAAAATAGAAAAGATCTGTTGATCTGTCAATGCTACTGTAGCAAAACATGATTTCTTTTACTGGCAGTGGAGCAATCATACTTGAACTCTAATATCACAATTCACAATGTGCTGTGTATTAAGAAGCATAAATCGAATTAAAAAAACAAAAATGGTAAAAGTAGTTGTGCTATATCAAGAGCTAAAGGTGCTTAAGGTGACAGTTCTCAAAGTGTCTGCAAGAGAAGATGCAATAACATGCTTAGAAAAATAATCAGAGATAATATTATCACCAAAAATAGAAGACAGAGGAAATATCAATGACTATTGACACATAAGCCTACTTTGCCATCCCTTCAAAATCTGTATCCATCAAGGAAATCTTTGGTGAAGATATGAGAAGAGAACAGTTAGACTTTCACAAATTATGTTCTGTAGTAGCCCAGAAAACATGATGTAGAGGCTAAAGCACTGGTCTTGGATTTAAGAAGACTTGGGTTCAACAACCATGTCTAATGTATACTGGATATTTGATTACAAGCAAATATTTTGAGGGGTCCATAGGTTTCACCGCATTTCCTAAGGGATCCATGACTCAAAAAGGATTAAATACCACTGTGGTAGAACAAAGTTCTAGTTTAGTAGTTCTTTTCTATCAGTCTCCCATGTATATGCCAGAATAATACAAGATTCCTTGGAAAATGTTAAGAACAGAGGTAAATTTTTTTTGATGATACTTTGTTTAATATCAGAAGGAGAAAAATAGGAATATATATATCATACAAAGTTATTTTTCATCCTCATATTTGAAGTCCAACATAGAATCAAAATAGAGGAGGGAATCCCTTAGATGTTGAGATCTTTCTGTTTGCCGATGACACCATGCTGTTGGCATCAAGTTCTAGAATGCTGCAAAGTCTCCGAAATGATGCTCTTAATCATTCAAAAATGTTTGGCTTAGTTTTTCACACAGGGAAAACAAGTGAATAAAGAATGTCTGTTGTCTGATGATACAGAATTGGACTGACAATGCACAAAACTGGTCCATCAAGATATGTATATATTGAGCAGATCCTGCAAATGAACAATGAATAGGATCAAAATTAAACAGGGACAGGAAAATGAGCTGTATTACTCTCAGGAAACTGGATAGTGCTTTTAATGAACCAAAGCTTCCCTTTGAAATAAAGGCCCATATGATGTTCTTTTGGTGATGTTACGTGACGGCAAATCAAGAAATGTATCATTCACTTATGTATTATAAATATCTTATAATTGTAAATGAATGGAAAAAAAGATATGTGTATGGTGGTTAGCCGTTATTAACAACATAGAGTTGTATGGTAGAAGTCATATAAAGGATTGTTATCAGCCAGTCATACAACAAGAGCAAATCTGACAATCTGAATGTTCTGCTGATATCTAAGCAATGTAAAGAGTTCCAGAGGAAGGTCTTTAGCATGTTGGTTGGAATTCCTTTTGGAACACTTATGGGAGATATGAACAAGAGCTATGAGAAAGTATAGACATATTGTAAGCTACATTGTTAGAGATAGTACCCATACTGAGACCTTGGGGTCATCAAAGCATTGAAGAAATTCTAGGAAATGTGCTTCCTTGCCAAGATTTAAGGAAACCAACTGCAAACGTTTCATTAACTTTGAAATAAAGCAACTTTTCTAACAGTGAAAGAACTCTCATTCATAGATTCAGGAATGCTATCAAAACAGCAGAATTCATAGGGTGAGAGAATCAGGGCAATGTAACTGGGTCTTAGAGTGAGAAAGTTCAACATATTCATTCCACAGATGAAGAAACTGAGACCCAGAGAAATAATTTGCCAAAAGCCAAGGGTATTACTGGTGGGGCTCTTATAAGAACCTAGGCTTCCTGACTCAGAAGACATTTATGGTTTTCTC